>NW_023416292.1:6571692-7771692 GCF_014176215.1 Rousettus aegyptiacus
TAAGTGTGGGGTCCAGAGCAGAGAGATGAATGAGTTATTACACTGACGCTGGCACAGATGAGCTTTGGGGTTGAGACTGCCTATGAAAAAAGCTAAAAAATAACATGTTTTGTCTATAGCATTCTAACATATTATCACATAAAATCATAACAATGACTTTGATAAATATAACTGAACCCATTTTTGCATGAGGAGAGTGAACTTGAGCAAAGTTAAACGACTAACTCAAGTACCCAAAGCCAGTGTCACTTCTGATACTCACCACTCACACAATATCTAGTTTCCTAAAGCAACATCTGGTTACTTTCGCTTTTCGCCCCACACCCACTGATTCAAGCATTACCCTCGCCAGTGGGTTTGATTTGGTGCTGCCCACTCCTCTCCTGCGGCCTGGCTCTTGATCATCCCTGCCCCCTCTCCCCAAGGCCTCCACTTGCTTGTCAGCTGCCAGAATCCTAGGATGCAATTCTCTCTATGATGCTGCTATCACTTTGAGGCCTCAAGACCCCGAGGAGGTGGTGCTAGGAAGGCCATACTCTTCTTTTCACTACACAGAGGCCCGCACATTTGGCTTTCAGTCCACCCAACACCATTGTTGCTATGCTCTGCTATGACAGAGCATCATAGCTAATGAGGATGATGCCAGGGCAGTATCAGACATTCTGCCTGGTAAATTTCTAGACCCACCTCCATTGCGATGTCCTCCTTCCTGGTCTCCATCTGTGGAACCCACAGCCAATTCTCACTCAGTCTAAATCATTCTCCTTTCTATCCTCAAGTAAAAAACCTACCAGAATCCTACTCCAGAGGAAATCTATCCCACCACTATCGACAATCAGAACACGTCAGAACAATCTCTCTAGCCCTGAGGAGAATACATTTTTCTTTACTATGTAGTTTTATATAGTTGACTTAACTTCTCTATTTTGGACACACACACACACACACACACACACACACACACACACACATATTAAAATGTGCTTCTAAACAAAAGAATAAATTTTCTCCTGAGGTGAATTCTGTGACTCCCCTAGAATAAAAAAGAAAAGTACATCTATATTTAGTTCCTTATTTGATAGTAAGTTCTCCTTCACTGCATCTGTCTCGAGCCGTGACTGTGTATTCAGAGGCCTAGATTCCAATCCAAGTGTTGTCACGAGCTATGCGATTTGGGACAAAGTCTCCTATTTCTCTGGCTCTTAGTTCCTGTGAATAGAAAGTGGGGGTAGAACTTAATGATCTCCCAAAGTCTTCTTCTAGCATTAAAATTCAAAAATGTATTCAAAACTTGTCATAATTGAGAAATTTTTAAAAATCAAGATTCATGTGCCTCAGAGAATATTCCTGGCTTGGAAATAAGGCTAAATTTGCCTATATTTCCCCTCAGACAGAACGGCAAAATCAGAGGGTTCAAACTCCATCAAACATAAAGCTATTTCAGCAACTGTGGGTTCCAGCTGAGAAGCCCGGCACGCAGGCTTCGGATAGCCTCCGCTGACCCCATGGAGAGCTGACTTCGCATCCTGGGGTGACACTGGAGAGCCGGGGACTTGCAGGCAGCACACGCAGGAATTTTATTATTATTGGTTTTTCAATTTGTTCACATTTTGCTGTCATTTGCCTTAGTGGCTGTGGATCTCTACATTAAGACTTCGATTCTGTTCCCCCAGGCTCCCGTGTTTTATGGAGATCACTGGTATTTGCCATCTTTATTGAAGTTGGTGTACAGCCCCTGGCTGCTGTGTTGAGCATAATCAAAAGTCATTTATGAAGTCCTCCTGCCACTGGAGGGCTGAGGGAGAGCTGTGTGGCCCGTGCCTGAGCAACTCAAGGAGACGGCAGCCTCGGAGGCGTACTTCCCGGGGCTGATAAATTACGAGGCTGAGGCTTGATTACTTCTGACCCTGGCTTGCCGGTTGTGAGTTATAGGTCACTTAAGTCTGTTCCAATGAGTTTCTTCCAGATGGGAGTGTCAGGTGCTTCCTGACAACTGAGCCATCGTCTTCTTCCTCAGTCTCTTGCCTGGAATAAGCAGACCATGGGGGCAACACAGAGAGCAGAACGAGCAGTGGATTCAGACTATCGGGAGAGTTCTAATCCTGGCTCAGACACTCTTAAAACTGTATGACCTCGACAAGATCATTTCTAGGGCTCAGCTTACTCACCTATATGAAGTTAAGGTTTGATTAAATAATCAGCAAGGACCCTTTTACTCAAATTGTTCCAGATTATTTTAATGCAGCATTTTGCCCTGGCTTTCTTCCGTATGCTTGATTACTGACTTAGGTCCGTTCCCTAGTTTCTGAATCTCGCTTTCCGATCATTTTATCATGAACCTTGTAATTCCGGTATTTGATCTAGAAATGATTGCTACTCACTCAATAGCTTTCCTTCCAAGCTCTTTCTCTTTGGCTTCTGACACTACCATCCCCCCCTAAATGTTCTTACCAAGATCAATAATGGCTTCTACATTACAAAATCCAATAGATGCATTTTAATTTCTTTTCTATCTGATATCTCAACAGAATCTAAAGCAGTTTACCCCATTCTTCCCTGATATACTTGTTCCGAGAATGCCAGATGCTCCTGGTTTTCTTCTCACCTCACCAGTCATTCTTCCTCTATGCAACTTCTGCATGACAAACATATGCCACCAATTCCCAGATTTCTGTCTCCAGCTCATACTTCTGAGTTCCAGATCCACATATAAAACTGTCTATTTAACATCTCTGTTAGATGTCACACAGACTCCTCAAATTCAGGAAAAACTCCTGATTTTCCTCCTACCTCAAACTGGCCCCAAATCAGAGTTCTCATTATCAGTAAGTGGACCCTCTGTTCATCTTTCGCCCAGGCCAGAAACCTAGACATCATCCTTAGCACCTCTCTTTTCCTTATCCAATTCAATTCCAAGTCATCCAAGATACTGCGTGACTAATATCCCTTTGGAAACTGGCTCTGGCCTTTTCTTAATACTTCAAATTTGCTGTGCTAGGTGGAGCCCCGAGACTTTGAAGATGATTCTTCCTGCAACGCTCTTCTCTCACAAATGTGCACCTGGCCACCTCTACCCCCAAATGACTTTTCTTTAAAAATCCTCCAGTCTAAATCAAGTTTTTCTCTTATAATATCTCATAAGGCTCCCTCATACAATCATCACTATTTTAAATTATGTATTATTTTGCATGATTATTTAATTACTGTTTGCCTCCCCACCTGGGCTATAAGCTCCATGAAAGCAGTGACTACGTATGTTTTCTACTTCATTCTACCTCTAATACCTTTTTTAGAAGCTGCTATAAAATAAGTTTTAATAAATGTTTGCTGGATGAATTAACAAAGCCTAATTTCTCCTCAATGATTCACTAGCTGCCTACCTACTGCGTGGGCGGTAGGTAGGGGCTCAGAACCTTGTGCCCTAGTTTTTGACATATAGCTCACTTAACCTCTTTGTAGCAGGGTGTTAGGTTGGAATATTTGCCTGAGTTACAGTTGTATGGGACACCAGGTTCAGATACACAATCAAGATGCAAATTTTAGAGGCAATGATAAAAACCAATGTCATAATTCTTGGACCTCCTTGCCTGTACTAAAGATATATAAGGGTCAAGAGAATGGGAATGAAGAGATCTGTGATGAGGATCTTCTTGGGATAGTGACGCTATGAGTGTCCCCACTCTTGACCTTTGCCTAATTTCAAGAGAGATCAATTAAATGAGAACACTAAATGGGCCTAATATCTGTCCCCAGGAGGAAATGGTGCTACTGCAAACTGATGTCTTAACCCCATTCTGGAAATCTTGAGAACAAAAGATAAACTGACTAGCTGTTTTGGTGGTAGAACAAAGGAAGTTTTCTGGCATTGTTGACTATTTACCCAACTAGCAAACAATAAACTTTGGCAGAAAAAAGGATAGCAAAGAGACTTAGAATTGCGGTTTTCAAAATGCTTTTCAAAATAACCCAAACAAAAGGATACTGAGACGGCAACAGAGAGAACCCAAAGGTGAACCAGGGACCTTTAAAGCTGAGGAGGAACAAAGTTGGGATAGAGAAGTATATGCCCAGATTCAGGAACTAGAGGCGATATACCATCAGCAATGGGAAGGTTCCAAAGAACTTAGAAAAAAAGGCTCATAGAAGAAAGAAACAGGTAGAAATACGTATCTCTCAAGCCCAGCACTCTCTCGCCTTACCCAAAGGAAGAACTTCTCTGCTTCCCTTCTCTCTCTTCGCACTCCTGCCGGCCACCACCTCCATGATTTCACCCTCCATTTTACCCCAGGAGGTTCAGATAAAAAAGAGAAGAGACCAATCACACCATCTTTCCCAAGGCAGGAGACTTATCTAAAACACGCCCCTAGCAGAGAGAGATGGAGTGAAATGTGACCTTTCGATGAAGCTGGAAGCTTTGGTTATTACATAGGAATAGACATTTTCATCGCCAAATTGAATCTGTGTTTGCAATTCTAAGTAAACATAGGACTTTGTCTTTCCCAGAAGTGACCAGAAAAATTGTGAATTTTACCCTAGTTTTACCCATGGGAAAGTAACAACTCTACCACTGAGCAGGTATAAAGAAAACAGTGGAAAATAAATATAAAAGTACTTTCTGATAAAATCCTGTCAGTTCTGCTTATTCATAGTGACAGCTATATCAATAATTCTATGGGAAAATAACCCTTTTGAAGAATCCTGAAAGAGGTATTTTATGCTTATGATAGGCTTACAATACTTGAAGTATATTAGTCTAACTGCAGCAGCACAATACCGTTCAAAAACATAGCACAAACACAAAAGCCTATTTCTTGCTGGTTGGGTGAACAGTTGGCAATTATTTAAGGACCCAGATTAATGGAGGCTCTGCCATTTTCAAGATTTGGGCATTGTTCTTTAGAGGTATTCTCATTCCTGCCACTTAGAAAAAGAAATGCATAAGGTGTACCCATGGGGAGTTCTTATGGATCAAGCCTGGGTGTGGCGCATTTTCATGTCACATTCTACTGGCTGGGCCTCTGTCACATAGATCCACCTATCAGCAAGAGAGGCAGCCATTACATTCTATCTGTATAGGAAGAAGAGGAAAGCATGGACTTCAGTAAGAAGCTAGCAGTTTCTGCTGCATGGAGCATTAAAAAACAGTAATTATATGTTACACTGATGTGCGCAGGCCTCATCAGCCTATGGATATAAATGAGATTACATTAATATTCATGTCCAAATTTGCAAAGGCTTTTATCAACTGATTGACTACAGATCCTCAATGGCCCCTGTAAAAGCTTATGTAGATTGTGGGAGCTTCAACAAGATATAAAATTCGCTCAAAAATAATTTCACTGATGGTGCCCTACTCTGAATTTTTCATAGTAACAACAAAAAAAATAGTAAACCGATAATACAATTCCTCATGGCAACAACAAAAATAATAATAATAATTACAAACTTTTGCCAAGAACTTCCTACATGCTAATCACCGCTCTAAGCACCTTACATGTATTTGCTTACTTAGTCTTCAAATATTAGACCCATCTGCCAGATTTGAAAATCAAGGCACAGAGAGGTCAAGTAACTTGCAGTGCTGCAGAGCTAGTGAGTGGCAGAGCAGGATCCGAATCCACTCGGTCTGGCTCTGGAGCCTTCCTGTTGAAGCTCTGTAGTCCACCCTGCCGTGCCTGTCTTGACAGTGTACTCTAAAGAAACTACGAGGTCTGGAACAAGGGTGATGTCTTAGTCTGTTCAGGCCGTCGTAACAAAATACCTTAGATGGAGTGGCTTAAACAGCAGACATTTATTTTTTCTCACTGTTCTAGAGGCTGGAAAGTCCAAAATCGAGGTTCTGACAGGGTTTGGATCCTGATGAAAGTTCTCTCTCTGGCTTGTGCATAGTCACCTTCTGGCTGTCCTCACATGGCAGAGAGAGAAAGGAAGCGAACAAACATTCCGGTGTCTCCTCCTTTTATAAGGACACCAGTTCTATGGATCAGGGCTCCAGACTTATATCCTCATTTAGCCTTAATCAGGTCCTTAGAGGCCTTATCTCTCAATCAGAGACAGGGAGGTTAGAGCTTCAACACACAAACTTAGGGGGACATATAACGGATAGCAGGTGCTCTTTCCTGGTGCTTCCCAACCCATAAGTTTTAGAGCTGCATGGATTACAGAAATAAGAAAAGAACCCCTCCCCGCCTCCTAATTTCTGTCTTTTCCTTTATCACCTGGATTCTATGCAGCAAAACTCATGCCTCGAATTTCACAAAGCATCCCCGGAAAACTAGTTGTGCATCTCTTTCTATCCCAATATTAATTTCAGCTCCTCATCTTAGTCTTAAAAAAAGTAAACATACATCCACTTGTCCTTCTCATTTTCCCCTATCTTTCCCCAGGAGTAAAATTTTTTTCTTTTATTTCCCCAATAGAGTCCCCATCCCCACCCCATGCATGTTAGCTCAGGCAAAGAGGCTAGAAGAGAGATTGCCAGTCTACCACAATCTGAGTTTCAGTGTAGCTAGTCTGGTTAAGAGATTCCGGGGGACACCCCCTCCTTTTGTGTGCAGCCAGTTGACCTGTAGAAGTGAGTGGAGCTGGGTAAACAGCTTGTCAGTTATCCCTGTGCTGTAAATAAGCTGAAAGCAGGGTTCATCCCTCCAAAAGGAAATGGGGATTTACTAACCGAGTGACACAAAACAGAAAGAGACAGGCTATCTCGGACCATCAAATGAAGCTGTCATGATGCAGACAGGCTTCAGGGAAAATAGTGTGTGTTATCTAGGCCATTTGGCCATTATGTATGACAGGCTCATGTCCTGAATTTTCTAGGTCAGTCCTATTCCAAATATCCTATCACCTTGTCAGACCATGTATTCCACTTTTGCATTTGGAAAATATGACCACCACATCTTTGAGACACTAGATCAGCATTTTAGCTTAGGGGGCAGAACCAGCCTTAATAATACTGATAATATTTCTTTTTTCAGGGGCAAAATTAAAGCTTATAAACTAAAGCCTAGAAATCTCTAGAAAGAGGAATATAATAACTCTAAAGTCACTGTAAGAGGTTTGTCTGCCCTGAGAAGCATTTGTGAAATCAGAGAAGATGGGACTCTTTTGATGGCAGATGAGGGAGAGGAAGCTCTCCATGTGGGCCACCCAAACTTCTGACCCCACCCTGCCAGGACAGTGGGGACGATCTGAGGGGCTGAGCAGGACCATTGGCCAGAGACACAAGTTTGAAGAGGGAAACTGAGGACTCCATTATAACCCACAGGCCAGAAGTCTGAACGTCATAATTTAGCATCTATCTCAGAGAAGAGGAATATATGAAATAAAGAAAGTGGTCTATAAGTGCTCTGAACACTGTGCCATCTTTCTCTGGTTAAACAGCATATGAAATTATGTTCAGATGTCTGTATTCTGCAAAATAACTCTGTATTTGTTTGTGACATCTAGTTGTGTTTTATTGTTCTAATTACTACACCTTTTAAAACTCTAAACCTTATTTTCTCCAAAAAAGAAGAAATCATATTTTTCTTCTCCTTGGTCAGAATAGAGAGCTTGGGTTTCTATAACAGAAACACACGTGGTATGGTCGTGGGTTTGATGAGTACAGGGCATCGGGGGGACACGACAGACTTTAGACAGATCATGTAAGTGTGTGTGAGTGCACGTGTCTGTGAGTAGGTGTGCACGTGCGTGTGCACGTACATGTGTCTTGCTTGCATACGGGGGGAGGGACACAGGAGTACATGAGGAAGACGGGCAAGAACACTGGGGGTGTCGACTCCCACCTCCAATCTCCTACATACTAAAAGCAATGAATCTTAAAACCCTTTTGAATCACAGTGCAGGTAAGAAATTTATTGAAATCAGCAGTTCTTTGGCACATCTATTCCCTACTTGTCTTTATGTAAGTATGAAACAACTTTTCTGATGACATGGTCGTTTTTTGTTTGTTGGTTAAAATTTCTACAGAAAGAAAAACCACCAGCAATGCAACATCTTAATTTCGGAGTAAGAAAGTGCTTAGTGCTGTTTACTACCAGTACTTTCTACTTTAAGCCAAACTCACACCCGGGGCCTCTGAGAGGCTATCCAGAGCCTTTGTGCAAATTAGATAGAGGTGCCTCTTCCTCTCAGTGGCTTGAAAGGACAGTGCAGGCTGGTTCGTGAAGCCAACTTATCTAGTGCCCTGTACAACCACGTGCTGCAGCTCTGCCCACAGCCTTCTGTACTGGTCTCACAGTGGTGGGATGGTCAACTGGACACAACCCATACCTGAGGCATTTGTAAGAACATTCCCCACATCTGAATAATTTAAAGACAGAACCAGAAAACCACCTCCACAGAGATATATGCTCTGCAGACTGAGCAACCACAGATTGAACTATCTCATATAAAAGTCAATAGTTTTCTAAGATGTCAGAGCCTTGATGATTTTTGATGCTTCTAGAGTTACCATATGCATGTGGTTGAACATGGATGTATTTCCCCATAGGGGATCTTAAAGATGAATTCAGTAAATGTGTGCCTTCTAGAATCAGAAGAGTTTTATACAGGTGATGAGGCAATAAAAATGCAAAGCTGTATAAGACTCCAGATGAATGAAACTAAGACCTCCTGCAGGAAAGAGAAAGAGAAAACATCGTGGGCCAGAGGGCTCACAGAAGTCTTCATGGAGAATTCTGATATGTAGAATGGAGAAAGGGGGGAAAGAGAGATGTGTTTGTGACAATGGAGAAAAAAATCGGGCAGTAGAGAGCAAAGAGGATGATGTGAACAAAACTTAAAGGTCTGACGTGAAGACCTGGGACCAGTCTGGGTCCTTGGGGGGAAAAAAGTGATGAATATTGCATATGCATATTTGGGAAGTTAATATTAAAAAGATGCCACTTATTTAGAAAGTCATTGTGAAGAAATGAAAAGATCAGAGACCCAACAATAAGACAAACACAAGTTCAAAATCTGGCTCCACTTTAGATTAATTACATAAGCATGGGCCTGTTACTTAAGCTCTCTAAAACTCTTTCCTTATTTGTAAAGATGAAAATAAAAATGCCAAGTCTCCAAAATAATTGCAGGGATTGAATACAAGAAAGTATATGTGTACCTGTCACATAGCAGGTATTCATGGCTAGGAGAACTCATGACTATGACAGCTTCGAAATCCTCTAAACAAATAATCCATTTAACCTTGACTTCTGTGACTATTGCAAAAACACTAGTGTGTATATGCACCAACAACAACCAATTATGAACTGTAATGGTAAGATGATACCTTGTCAGGGCTTTTGAGTATAAACAACAGAAACCGATTCTGGTTATCTTAGGCAGAAACAAAATTTATTGGAAAGGCATCAAGTAGCTCACTGAATTGATTAAGAGAAGACATTCAAGCAGAAACCAAAGCAGGCAATGCAATGCCAAGATCATACCAAAGGCAATTTGCATGGCAAGCTGTCACTAACGTCACTCCCTTGGACACTTGCTGCCATGACACTGGACTGCTCCATTCTGGCTCACTCAATACCATGCAACTGAACAGAACTCTAGCTTCCAAGCAGCTGCTACACCCAAAATATCTCTAACTGACCCTTACATTATTCTCCTAAGGCTGAAAGTCCCTGGTAATAGCATTTCATTCAAACTTATGTCCATTTTCTTGTTGCCAGAGGTGGGGATATAAAATATCTCCTATGTTTTATCTTCTGTAGTAAGAGGCCGATAGGGTTCTCCCAAAATAGAAAAGGAACATGGATGGCAAAATATCAAGTATCTAATATGCAATAGTGATAAGAATTCATTAAATACATGTGTGCAAATCTAACAAGAAATGTGCAAGACTTATGGAAGAAAACTATAAAAATTTCCTCAAGGAAGTAAAGTAAATCTAAAATGAATAATGAGGCATACTGTTACTGAATAAGAAGTGTCAATATTATAGATATCGATTCTCTCCAGAACTACAGATTCACTAAAATTGGATCAAAATGAGTTTTGTCTGCTTGTTTTAGAGTTTGATAAGCTTGTATATAAAATAATATATGCAAATGAGCAAAAAAGTAATGATTAAGAAAAAGAAGGATATATTTGCCATACCAGATATCAAAATATACTGTAAACCTATAATTGTATAGTATGACATTGATGCAGGAATAAATACATAAATCAATAGAGCAGAAGAGCTCTCAGAAAGATTTATTGTACAAACAGACATTTAGTTTATAAAAGAAGGGATTTCAAATCATTAGGAAAACAGATTGCAGAAAAAGATTAATATGTGACGTGATGGATATGCTAATTTACTAGACAGTGGAAATTCTTTTACAATGTATACACATATTAAATCATCAAAATGTTCATTTGAAATCTCCTACAATTTTATTTGTGAATTATAACTCAATAAAGCTGAAAAAAATTAAATTATTTTTTAAATTGTGAATATTGTAGGCTTTGTGTAACATAAGGTCTCAGTTGCAACGACTCAGCTCTGCCATTTTGGTGTGAAAGCAGCTATAGACAAAACAAATGTGTAGCTGTGCTTCAATAAAACGTTATTTACCAAAATAGGTATTAAGCAAAATTCAATCCTCTATATGAACTACTTAATAAATGGTGTTAAATCAGTGGCTATTTCTTGGAAAACATAAATCTAGACCTTCGCACTATGCACAAAAAATAAAATCTATTTAAATCATAGATTTAATGTAATAAATGCAAATGTTAAAACTATGAAAGTATCTTAAATGTGGAAGACATAAAAACATGAAAAAAAATTCATGAATGTGATTACATAAAATCTTAAAAAGTCTGCACCCAAAGGCCACAAGTAATGGTAAAACACCAGGAAACACTAGGTGGAATATTTGTAATGATCATATAAAACGAAGACTTAATATTCAAAATATATAAATCACTTTTATAAATTAATAAGAAAAAGATAAACAGACAATAAAAATATTTAAAAATATGAACAGGCAAATCACAGAAGAAATTAAATAGCTAATAAAAATAGGAAAGTTGTTCAACATTACCAGTAATAAGGAAAAGCTCCCCCACTGAAGATATTTTTTTCTATCAGATTAGCAAAAATAAAATATATAATATTATAGTGTAGGCAAGGACACACAAAAATGGGCTTTTTGTGAGAGAATGAGTTAACTAATTTCTAAAAGACAATATTATCTAGTAAAATTTTTAAATGCCCTTTGATGTGATAACATCACCTGCCAGGATCTCGTCTAAAGAAATACTTGCATTATGTGCATTAAGTGTACAAAGACTTCTTTTTGTAGAAGTTTCTTAACCAAAATTTGCTTATATCAGTAAAAGAATTGGAAACACTAATTGCAGATCAAAAGTGGGGTGATGCAGAATAAGGTAGACCTGTACGTGTTGAGATGAGATATAAATTTAAAAGAAAATAGTAATATGGAAAACCACACAAATAAATATGCATTGTATAGTATGACTCATATTTTTTAAAAAACTATATACGTGTATAAGTAAAGAAAATCAATTTTTTAAAAGAGGTCTGCAGAAAATCCTTTAGTAGTGGTTCCTCCTGGGAAAGGCAGGGGACCAGGGAGATGAATGTTAACGTTTTGATCTGTGTGCGTCTGTCAGGGCTGGAACCTTTTCCAAGTCCTACTGCAGACTTGCCCTGGGAGGGGCGGAACCCGTCTTCAGACTGCAAGCCCCCTGTGTTTCATTTTCCCACGATAGCCAATTGTGTCTTCTCCCTTATGGCTAAACTCCTAAGTTTTAATGGAAATATTTTCACGGTTTAATTTTATTGATCACAGGTGTGGGTTGCATTGTGTCACCCAAAAAGATATGCTCAAGTCCTACCCCCTGTACTTGTGAATGTGACTTTATTTGAAAATTGGGTTTCTGCCATTTTAATCAAGTTGAAATGAGATCATACTGGATTACTTTGGCCCCTAATCCAGTGACTGGTGTCTCTACAAGAAAAAGATGATTTTGAAACATAGACACAGAAAAGAAACAGGTGTGACAGAGGAGATGAAGCTCTGAGTAAGGCAGCCATAAGCCAAGGAACGCCAAGGATTGCCGGCAGCTACCAGGAGCCGGGACAGAGGCATGAACAGTCTCCTTCAGAGCTCCCAGAAGGAACCAACCCTGCCGACACCTTGATTTCAGACTTTGGGCCCCAGAGCAGCGAGAAAAGAAAAGTCTGTTTTAAAGCCACCAACTTTATGGTAACTTGGCACAGCAGTCACAGGAAATGAATAAAACAGCATGAACCGAAAGCTATATTTTTTGATCCACCAGTGTGTGTGTGTATGAGAGAGAGAGAGAGAGAGAGAGAGAGAGAGAGAGAGAGAGAGAGAGAGAGAGAGAGAGAGAATGAGAGAGATGGCAACCAAAAAGGTGTCTGACAATTGACAAAACTGAAGGATAGTGACTTCCCTACCATGGGAAGGTTCAGAGGATAGATGACCATCAGATAGGACATGGCAGTGGGGACATTCCTGCACTGAAGGATGGACCACATAACATCAGGAGTCTACGAGTCTCTGAGGCAGAGCAGCATCATGCTTAAGACTAATGATTTGGAATAAGAAAAACATAGATTAGCATCCTGGTTTCACTGTATGCTAGCTACTTGACCTTGAACAAATTCTTAATTACTAAGAGCCCCAAAATAATAAGGCTTCTTTAATGAGTCAGCATTCTTAGATGGGAGAAACTGACACCAGCTGATAACGTAAGGAGAAAATTAATTTGTTAGAAGGATATCGAGTAGTTCACAGAAAGCGCCAGTGATTCGCTGCTGCCACTGATATTCTCAGAAACTATTGTCGCTGCTGTTGCAGCCACTTAATGCTAACTCGAAAGGGGTTTGGGGGATAGCTCCTGCTTTTCCTTGCAAGTATGTGAAGTGAATGTGTCTGGTTGCTGGAATGTAGGCCGTAGCCCCAGGCCCTTATTATCCATAACTTATTCACAATTTTATTCCCACTTACATGCCACATTTTATCGTTCTGTATTGTTTCCTGTTGTTTCAAAGTGTGTTATACAAAATGACATTTTAGAACATACAGTTTTTTGGAAAGTCGACCAATTTTATAAATTTCATATATTTTATAAAGATTAGTGATAGTACACACACACACACACACACACACACACATACACACACATCATCTGATACGATGGTCCGATGGACAGTCTAGGTGGGGAAGTTACGAAGCTATTTGGCTGTCAGAGAGAAGTTTTGTCCTTCGTTGTCTCAGAAAAAGTCCTAACGCTCTCAAAATGACAGGTTCGTCCTGCCCTTTTTCTCCACACGCGACCTGAGAGTGTCCTGGATGCATGTCCCATGGCAGCTTCTTAGCAGCCCGCGCCAGCATTGTCTCCATTTTCCCTTCTTTTTCACCATATTTATCTCCCAGTTAGTCAACCAGCAAAAGTTACTTTAGTTTTTAGTCTCAAATAAGATTCTTAGAATCAAGATATTTTGTCCCCCTTATCTTGCAACTTTTAAAATTTGGTATCTCCACTTGAACATTCTTTCAACCACACATTCAAAGTATCTTAAAAAGCATTAATTATTCTGCCTTAGTTAATGCCCTGCCGTGTGTTGCTCTGATTATAATCACAATTTTAGTGGATGTTACCACCATGCAAATGATTGCCCAAAGCAGAATCCATGATTCTTCCTCTCCTTTCATCTCTACAAATAGTTCGTGTCTTTTATAGCCTAACTCTTAAATATCTTTTTTAATATAGATGCCTTCTTCTCTTTAACAGTTACTGCTTTATTCTGGATACCATCTGGATTACAGCCATAGCCTTCTAACTCATCTCTCAGCCTTGAGTCTGGCCCTGTTCCAACACATTTCCCTCCCTATAGAAAGAGTAATCTATCTAAAACATAAATCTGATCCGTCTACTCGCCCCTATTAAAATCTTTCAATAGCTCCCCTTAGTTTTTAAGATAAAGTTCAAAATCCTTAGCTTAGCACATAAAACTCTTTGTGATCTGGTCCCCGAGTATCTTTCTAGCATCTCCCCTTTCTGCCCCACTGTTCTACCACACACATCCTTTACTCTTATGATATTGAAGTAACCACCCCATGCTACTTAACACATCCATAGCAGGGTACATGATTCTACACTCTCAACATTGAATAAATGCCTTAGTCATCCTGCCTCAATCTCCAATTTATCCCGAGCACCCCCCACTCCATTTCAAAATTCAACTTAATGGCCAATTCCTCCAGGGTGGCCTACCTAAACGTTTAATTTACATTTACTTCTTTTGTGCTTTCTGTAGAAGCCCTAGAATATTTTTTTTCTCTGAAAGAATGGTTGGATGAATAGATGAATGTCTTGACTTTTTTTAAATTGAAATATATTTGACATATAACATTGTTCAAATTTAAGGTGTAAAACATGTTAATTTGACACATTTATATATTGTAATATGATTGCCGTTGTAGCGATAATTAGCACCTCTATCACATTGCCTAATTATCCTTTCTTTTCAGTGGTTGGAATTATTAATTTCTAGTCTCTTAGCAAGTTTGATGACTCTAATACAACATTTGTGTCATAGTCACTGTACTATGCATTAAATCTCTGGGGTTTATTTACTACTTCATGCAAGTTTGAACCCTAAACAACGTCTGTCCTGTCCCCTCACCCTATTCCCAGGTAACCACCATTTTATTTTCTTTTTTTTACAAATTTGTCTTTCTTTAGATTCCATATCTAAGTGAATTATTATATAGAGTACCTGTCTTTGACTTATCTCACTTAGATAACATACTCAAGGTCCATCACTTGTTGTGAATGGCAGGATGTCCTTCTTTATCATAGCTATGTAATATTTTATTAAATGGTTTGACTCTTAGTCATCTTACATCCTCATCACCTAATAGTCCTAGGCACATACTCAACAAGAATTTATAAGAGTTGATTTTACCTGAGCGGTGCTCTTGCACAATTAATCGAACTTACAGTATACCTTCATGCATTTCCCCCTTTTATGGATTCTGAACTTAACAGTATATACAGTTCACTCTAATGAATACCCTGGACAAGTCTGTGTATGGATCCACATTTACGCACAGCATGGATTTACTCTGCTTATTCCCTAGAAAAATTGAGAATTTCCATGATAAGAATCAGAGTCCTTGAAGATAGTCCAATATGGTATGGGGCCAACTAATGTAAAGCAGTGGAAGCTTACTGACGGGACCCTCTGATGCCCTCCCTATGCATGCCAAAACTATTGACTATGTGGACTCGGAGGATCCAGGCAATGTGGGGGTAGCAAAGTCCGTCAAAAACACACACACACACACACACACACACACACACACACACACACTATGCCAGGCAGCTGCAAATCCTACCTGCAATTTCTTCTCTTCCTTCTTCGATCCCAGGGAAATATGTCAGTGGATTCTGTCAGATAATAACAAGCCATTGATCTATAGAGCATGAGGCAAGGCTAGAATATTGATGTCACAGATCCTCTCATGTATAAGCTGCTCTATAGTAGATGAAATGCCTTGAGAATTCAACCTTCTTGGGCTAATAAATTCCTAAAGGAGTTAAAATCACCAGCATGTTCTGCACCTATGCTGTAGGCCAGTGCCTTCATAGTCAGCAGTAATTTGGGCCTAGAAATTGGGGTTTATATAATTAAAGCAGTTACCTTCCCTCATATTGACTTTCATTCTTTTCCTCCGTTTTTTTTTTTGTTTTGTTTTGTTTTGTTTTGTTTTTGTTTTTGTTTTCTTGGCATACAGTTGAGTGTGAGTGACCCCATCAAATAGTAAAATACAACTGGACTAAGAGTTGAAAGGCCTGGGTTCTAGCCCCAAATGACTGACTGACTATTTTCTGTTCCTCTCTCTTGGTGTTAGCTTCTTCATAAGTAAACTGATCATGGGATTTGGGGCTCTGTTAATCCCAGAAATTAGATATAACATTTGATACATACATACATTTTTTTCTAAGAGGAAGGAGCAAGTGAGTCAATGGCTCCCCAAATTTATAAAATTGAGGTCTGTACTAGAGCTCAGCATCTGTATTCTTTGGGGCAAAGTATGTTTCAACACTGGGGAAACAGCTAAAGTTAAGGGGGAGAATCTAAACTTGACATTCAGATAGATTTGGGTTTAAATCTCAGCTCTTTCATTTACTTCCTGTGTGCTTTTGGGTGTGTGACTTTACCTTTGAGACTCTATTTCTACAAAATGTCACTGCTAATACCTATCTCACAATGATGTGGAAATTAAGAGAAACAGTGTATGTGAAAAAAATGTGCCCCAGCATGTCAGAAATCGGCACAGAATGCTATCCTGTGTGTCTCTAAAGAAGCACAACATTGAGCCACTACCTTGTCTCCCACCTCTGAAATCTTGCCATATAAATTAATACTTTCTCAGTTGTGTTCATGGACTGACAAAGTCATCAGAGTTTTTTTTTTTTCCTTCCGACAGGTAAGACATGAACTAGGCCTATATGATTAACATGTTTCTGCACAAATGGAAATCTACTGGAACTAAGGTAAGCACTCCAAGTTGTCTGAGAAAAGGGCAGGGTCCAGGTAATGTGGCCTAAGCTTTGCTCTGAACCAAAAGAGAAAGGTTCTTCTCCTGCGACCTTATTTTAAAATCATGTACGTCCACGAAACCTAGTAATTCCAGGAGATGACTCAGGACCCATAGTGGGGAGTGTGGGGGCAGAGACAGTAGTGGAGAAGAAGACTGGGCCTGACAAGAACCTGGATCCCTAGCCTACTCACACCATGAAAGACCCAGTACACGTAAACATTTAGAATCAGTTCATAACATCCCACCGCCACCTCCTGTGCTCATGTCACCAAAGTGGCTGCTTTATGTCTACACCTTTCTCCCTCAACCTGTGCATATATTGTGACATCTTTTCTCCTTCAAAGTGGGTTTGATGTTTAGCAAACGTTCATTCAATAGAAAAAGTAGGCTCCAATAACAAGCTAAGGAATCATATTTTTGAAATCCTATAAACCTTCAAGACATTATTATAATCTTTCTGACGAAGAGGAAATGAAGTTCATGAAGATAGTAAGAGACAGAATAGATATGAGTCCAGATGTCTGATTCAAAAGCTTTTAAACTAAATTCTGAGCCCTCGAGACAGTGATGAATAAAATATGTTCCTTGCTCTCATGGAGCAATGGGAGACATAAGCACATAAATGGAAAACTTTAATACAGTCTTACGTGCTCTCTAGGTTAGAGGCAAGCACTGGTGACTGCAAGAGCAAAGAAGATGTTCAACTACTTAGACCTGGTGGGGAGACAGAGGTACATGTGAAATGTGAGTTTCAGGAAAGACTTATTTTGAAGAGTTGAATCTTTTAAGGGTGGAAAGGAGGCAAGTCATTCCAAATAGAAGAATGAGCTCATAAAAAGTCACAGAGACAAGAGTAAAATGTCAGGAAACCCAAAAGCATGTGTCACTTAGATATAAACGTCCTGGCAGTGTGACTTGCAAAATACCCCGAGTTCTCTCAGCAGCCCCTAGAGATCGGAGGCTGCCCTTCTGCCAAGAATGAGCTTGTGATCTTAGCTCTGGTACTCTGAAAAGAGATAAGGGATTAAGGGACACCAGAAACTGTTTTTTCTCTTTCCTTCTCTAACTCAGACATCCCAATCATAGCACAAAAGGTTACAATTTCCCTGGGAAGAAATTGTGCTGACCTCAGGTTTTTGCAAAGAGTGTGGTATTTCTGCTTGGCTGCACAGCCTGCTGAAACACTGCTGAAATAATGAGTGAGCAAGACGTCCCCAAAGCAGGTAGCTGTGTGTGAGGGCCATGCCGAAGCTTGCCTGTGGTTTATCCACCTCAAGCAAGGGAAAAAAGGTGACCACTTTCTGAGAAGTCAAATGTTGTAGGGCCTCACTGCAGTTAGTAACTCACCTCCATCAGCACCTACTTTCTCAGTCAGCTGCAAACAAGATGGAGTGTTCACTGCATGGTTGGAGGGGTCTAGGAGCAACAATTGTGATCTAGGAATAAGGGTTTGTAGTTACATTCTGTCTTCTCAATTAGAGTGACTGAGAATCACCAGGCCTTCATTCACTCCTTTTGAAATCAGAAAAATATTTCTTATTATAATACTATGAACTTTGTTGTCAAGAATGTTTTTTAAGAGTTTGATTTCTGTTGGTTTTCAACAAAGATAATGTACAGACCTGGATTCTGAATTCCAAGAGTTATAGAAATTAAACCTGACCCTAATGTTAGTGATTAGATTTATTTTGTATGCAAGAAGCCCAATAAGCCAGAATAAGTTATTTCCCACTGCATTTTTCTAACTCTGAACATTCGTTAAAGAAATGGCCCTTCCTCAACCCATATTTGCTAAGGACATACACAGTTAGAGTTTAAGCCCTTAGAGTTAACAAACTCTTCTTTTAAAAACAAAAATCTTATGAAGAAGGGACAATAAATTACCCCTCGGTGTAATTATTTCCTTCCTATTAGTGCCTCCCCAGCCCCCACGACACTACTGATGGCCAGAAAAAAGGAGGACCTCTTGATATAAAAGAGAATATTTAAAAAAATAATAATTTTGGAGTTTGGGACCAATAATGAGAATAGAAAAATACTCAACCAATATTAAGCACAGACACTGAGTGTAATGAATCTAGATGGAGGATCTCATTCCATCTTCACAGCCATCCAATGGAGCAAACGAGGAATGAGGCACTTAGCTTCCAGGAGATAGGATGCTACGGGAAATGACACACTGTACTTCATTTAACAATAAAGAATCTGCTCTGCCTGAAGTTGTCTCCCTTCAGTTTGAGTTACAAAGGGGAAAAGGAGTAGCTAATGTTACAAAGGGAGAAAAGACAGAGACAAAACAGAATAGAAGCATAAAAGATGTTTTAGCTAAGTGTTCTTTATCCGCTCAAAGTAGAATAAATTTAATTTTTAATTCACTCACTCAACAATAATTTTGTTGACATCTACACATTGTGCAGACAAGACATCTGACACATATTTCTAGAATATCTCACAGTGACTTCAGTAATCTCAGCACCTTTCTAAGTGGTTCCTTATGAATATGCTGCCAGTTCAGTAGTTCATATTTATGCCACGTGGTTACATTATGTAACTGGGGACATTCGATCTTCACCTGTTTTGAGATCTGAGTGCTCTGTGGGATTTCCACCTTACAATGACCCTATAAATAATATAACAAAATTCAACACCCCCCAAAATAAAATTTACAATGAAAATAAATATGAACCATAGCCAGAAAAAACTCAATTAATTAATTATCTGACAAAGATATTAAAATAGCTATCATAACTATGCTTCATAAGTTCAAAACGGTAATGGACAAATAGAGCATGATGAAGAGAGAAGTGGAAAACACTTTTTAAATCCAAATGAACTTCTGAGGATGAGAAATATAAGAAATGAAAAAGAGGCCTTTTGAGCCACACTGATCTTGCTCAGGCACACTTCCACCTCTGGAAGTGTACTTTCCTTTCTAATAAAACTATTATTTTCTACTGTAAAAAAAGAAAAGAAAGAAAGAAATTAAAAAGACATTGGGTAGAATAGCAGATTAGACAGAGCAATAGAAAAGATTTATAAATGAGGACACAGCAAGACAATCTATCCACTAAAATGAAACATAAAGAGATGAAAAAAAAACTTTAAAAAGAGTTACTGAGCATCAATGTTTGGGAATAATCAGTGTGTATAATAGCACTCCTTAAATGGATAAGAGGAGGGATGGAAAATTACTTGAAGAAAAAATGGTCGAAAATGTCCCGAATTTAACGAACAGTGGAAACACATAGATATAACAAGTTCAAAGAAACTCAAGCATAAAAGCAAGTACTAACAAGGTGTATCATGATAATATTGCTGAAAACCAGTGATAAAAAGAAAATCTTCAAAGAACTAGAGGGAAAAAAGACAATGAATGACAAAAATAGCAGAAAAGAGGGAGAAGGGAACTATAGCATTGTAACTCTTACACTACACATAAAGCAATCTGATATTACTTAAAGGTAGACTGTGTGTGATAAGTTAAAATTGTATATTGCAACTTTAGAGCAACCACAAAAAAGATAAAATAAAACAGAGTTATGGATAATAAGCCTAGAGTGGACATAAAATAAAATTATTTTTTAAAAACTCAATTAATCCAAAAAAAAAAAAAAAAAAAGGCAGGAACAGAGAGAAACAGAATGAAAAACAGATGTGATAAATTTTTTAAAAAATAGCAAAATAATAGATTTAAACTCAACTATATTGATAACTACATTAAAAGTAAATGTTTTAAACATTGCAATTAAAAGGCAGAAATTATAAAATGGATAAAAGGGCAAGACACAACTATATGCTATGCATGAAAACCCACCTATGTACAGGCACATAGGTTTAAGGTAAGAAGATTAAAAAAGGCGTACTAATAAAAAAAAACTAATAAACAAGCACTAATGAAAAAAAGTTTGAATTGCTGTGCTAGTACAGACGAAGACTTTAGAACCAGAAATATTACCAGAGATAAGGAAGGATAGGTCACAGTGATTGCAAGGTCAATTCATCATAAGGGTGTAATTTTTCTCAACGTGTATGCACATAACAGAACTTCAAAAGACATAACGCAAAGACTTTATTGAAAAAAAAGACAAATTTACAACCTTTATTGGAGATTTCAATACTCTGCACTCAGTAATGGATAGAATAACTAGTCACACACACAGGATGACAAGGATATAGAACACCTGAACATCAACAAACAAGACGTAATTGGCATTTATAGAATGTTCCATCCAATAACAATAGAATACTTTTCTTTTTTATGTACACATGGAACATTCACCATTCAGACCATATTTTGAGCTATAAAACACGCATTGATATATTTAAGAAAATTAAAATATTGTCTGACTATGGCAAAATAAAAATGGAAGTGAATAACAAAGAGCTATCTAGAAAGCCCCAAAATATTTGGGGAAAAAGTACATTTCTAAATAAAAATTGGGTAAAGAAGAAATCAAAAGATCAAAATATACTTTGAATTGTGTGTAAGCGAAAGTGAAGTATATCAGAATTTGTAGATAAAGCCTCATAGATGAGAAAAAAGGCCTCAAACCAATTATATACATTTACCTTAAGAAACTAGGCAAAAAAGAAAGCTTAAACCCAAAGAAGTAGAAGAGTAAAAATAAAAAATATGAGAGCAGAAATAAACAAAGTGAAAAACAGGACAACAGTAGAGAAGATCAAAGAATTATAAGCTGGTTCTTTGAAAAGATTAATAAGATTGATACACCTCACATCTCGAACTGCCTAACATGGCTGCCACTAGTCACCCAGGGCTACTGAGCAATTAAAATGTGGTTAACATAAAATAAAATATGCTGTAGATGTAAAGTACACACAGGATTTTGAAGTCATCTAGAAAAAAAATAAGAGAAAATCTTTATCACCTTAGGTTAAGCAAAGATATCTTATTACATAAAGAGTACAACCCAAAAAATAAAAAATTGAAAAAATAGATATTATCGAAATTTTAAGTTTGCTCTTCAAACTTATGCTCTTCAAAAAAATTACTAAGAAAGTGTGAAGATAAACTGAGGACTATAAGAAATGTTTGCAAATTAAAATGTAAAAGACTTGAATCCGAAATAATGAACTCTAACAATTATTAAAACATAATGTATAGGACAAAAAAAACACAATTTAAAAATGGGCAAAAGATGTGAAGTCATGTCACCAAAGAAGATATATAAATGCATGTCAGCATATTAAAAGATATCTAATGATACAAGTGTATAGAGAAACGAAAATTAAAACCACAATGTATTACCAGGACACACTCCACTGAAGCGGTCAAATTGGAAAAACTTAAGACGTAAAGTGCTGGGAAGGATGCAAAGCAACTTAACTCTCCTACATTGCTGACGGGAACACAAAATAGTGCAATCACTTTGGGAAACAATTTAGCAAATTTTTAATGTGGCTATTTATAAATTTAAGCATGTACTTATCAACATGGTCAATCATTCTATCCCTAGATTCATTCAAAAGAAAGGAAAACATATGTACACACAAAGATCCATACATAAATGTTTCGAGTAAGAGCTATTAGGTCAAAAATCCCCCTGGAACATATTTATAGTTGGCCACATACCAAGGGAAACATTGGGGTATCTCAGTAAAAGGGCATTGGAAAGAAACTGTTGTAGGATTTGGACTCTGGTTGGGTGACATGGGGGCAGCTTATGGAAGTAGGGCTTGACACTGTGCAGCGCCTGTCAGACAATGAAGGCAATTCCAGGATTAGGTAACTAAATACTAAATCTATAGGGAGGGCAGATGGGCATACAGCTGTAATTAGCAAAGAAGCAGTAGTCATTCGTTTTAGCAAAGAGGAGGGATGTTTAGTGTTTTATGGGGAGCAAATAGCATTATTTTTGTCTGTACCTAGACACAGTTAGGAAGTGGACTTGGACCTGCTTTTTCTCATTTTATCGTGGCCTCAGGGTAACCTTGTCTAATATTTTTATTTTTGAGATTGTTTATGTCCTGTAAGAGAATAACGTGACCAGGCCGTGAGTGCCAGCCCAGCTTTCAAATGCCAGGGGTGCTCTTTTTCATTTTTTTCCTTTCTCAGTTAAAAACTGGAAACAATTCAAATGTTTATCAACTGGTGAATGAATAAACAAATTGTACCATATCCACATAATCAAATACTACTCAGCAGTTAAAACAATGGACTTCTATCATATGCAACAGCATGGATGAATTGCAGAAGTTAAAGAAACCAGACACAGAATTCTGCATACTACATGATTCCATTTATGTACTATCTAGAAATGGCAAAACAATAGTGGCAAAGAACTGATCACTTGATGGATGCTGGGGGTAAATGCAGGCGTTGACAGCAAAAATGAGGAGGGAATCTGAAAGGAAGTTTTGGGTATGAAAATGGTCTGCATCATGACTGTGATAACGGTTATGACTATAAACGTGTCAAACCTCATCAAACTGTACACTCAAAGTTGGTGGATTTTTACTGTATGTACATTTTACCTCTATGACCCTTGAAAAATATTTACCTTCTTTTGGGGGTAAGAATACTTCATTTCTCAAACATGCACTAGCCAGTCTCCTCTGTGAAATCAGTCTCATGTGAAATCATTTCCAGTCCTTCTGATTAGTTAACCTCCCCCATGAGTAGACAGACATTTTCTGAAGCAGGGGGAAATAAGAGTTGATTTCTCAGTGTATCACCCTAATTAGCCACTGGTCAAGGAACAACTACTTTCCCTTCCCCAGAACTGACCCTGTTAGTGACCCTAACATTCCTGTTTCCACAGCTACGATGAGCTCTGAAGAAATGAGGACCAGCCGACAAAACACTGGCATGTCGCTTCCTTTCTCTTGACCTTAGCTCTTATCCTCTATACAAGGAGATGGGTGAATATAAATATTTTTCAGGGCACTTCAAGCTAAGAAAAACCAACTATATGAGTTATACTTGCAAGGCTCAGTTTAGGTTAAAACTTGCCTTTGACATTCAGTATGTATCTGTGTACGTGTACACAGTGTTTTTTGGTGATGTGGGCTGGGATGAACAAAGTAGACACTGCAAGGTTGGTAGATTATTTTATCTAGCTAAAACAGCAGCAGTCTGAATGATTTATGAGAATTCTTGAGAGTGCATAATGCTTATTAACTTAACAAAAATGGTTATTGCTTATCATAATGGAAACTACCTAATAAAAATAAGATGGAAATAGCCTTAAAGTAATAATTTGGTGTCAGCTCTGATTTTTCTCATATTAATTCTTCTAAACTCCACTGAGTTTCTAAAACCAATGCTACCATCTGACCCCACAAAAGGGGCATCTACCTGAGGCCCCAAACTTTAGAGGGACTCTCTCTTTTCCCACTCCTCTATCCGCTCCTTACCCCATAGAGTAAGAAGTCCAGGGCCTGAGGGGACGTGTCAACCCAGAGTGTGTGTCTCCAACCACATTTACCTAGACCACACTTGGAGGACCTAACTACCCCCCACCCCCACCCAATTCCCTGTGCAAGCAGCCTGAAGTTAACTTTCAAAGCCTTGGTAAGCCTTTTCTCCAGGTCTTCTGTTTACCCACACATAGGTTGAGGGGAAGAGAGAGGTTTGGTGGTGAAGATTGGACAGAGCTTTGATATGCAGAAGATGGTGTTCACATAGATGCTCGCAAGGACACTTGCAGTGCGAGTCAGAACCAGGAATGAAAGAAGGGAAGACCCTAGGCCAAGGGCCAGGCCATTATGTTCAAGAGCAGAACTCTGAGGAGTCTAAGAATTCTCAAAGTAAACCATGTCTTCAGGTTATTATTTAAGTATAATTGTCAATGTTGACATTGTGAGCATATTTTATTTCAGTTTGTTAGCTTCATTTAGAATGTTTAAATACAAAGACATTCAATATGTGAGTCTTTGCTTGATACTTTTTCCCTGGGGTCCAAAAATGGTTAGGAGTAGGCCTGTCCCAAACCCAGAGAGAAGTTGAGAAGCGTTCATTTGCTATAAGGCAACTTACCTCAGATGGTGCTAACCTAGAAATGTCTGAAGGTGTGCCATCTCAATGCAGTGACTCCTGTCTTGTTCTTGGCTGGGAGAATCTAAACCAGGATCTTCAACGCTCTGACTCCCACCCATTGAGCATTCCACTTAATTTAACACAAGACTAATAAATAGAAGGATTCTCGTTATAAACTCTGATTGGTGGTGTGTTTAATATATATTGACCTTAATTTGCTACCACAGAGATTAGTTTAGGAGAAAGCCAAGTCTAGCATAAAGGGATTGGGGAAGGAGAGGTTTTTTTAATTGAGTTAAAAGAAACTATTAAAAGTAATTTCGAACTGTGCTAGTGAAAATGCTAGTCAGGGAAGTGGATGAATCAAACATAAAATAAGCAGATGATGAAGTGTTTAGAGAACTTACAGGACACATTACCCAGAAATAGAAAAAATATGAAAAAAAATGATGGCAAGGGCTATTTATCTGTATAAGGCCAGTCTTGATTAGTTTTCAGGCTTTACACTGGAGGGATGTATGCGTGTGTGTGTGTGTGTGTGTGTGTGTGTGTGTGTGTGTGTGTGTGTGTATGTGTGTGTGTGTCTGTATGTAGGGTGATAGAGAAGGGAACAAGAGGAAGATGGCTTCTTTTGTCAATACCTATCATGGAACAAATGAACTCTGTTCTTCCCTAAGAGAGAAAAGTCCTTGAAAATAGCTTTTTGTTTTTGCAGAAAGTGACACATCAGTTGTCCCCCATGGTAGTCATATTTTCATCTAGCTTCCCCACTGGGGGAAAAAAAAAAATCTCAGAACATACACTCAGCTTTCCCAGAACTTCTGGTGTCATTAATTTGCCTTCAAAGTCCTGCAAGGTCAGGAAGGGCATGTGGAAGAGTGTTGCTACATCAGGGAGAGTTTGTAATTAACTCTGGGATTGACGGGTGTCCAGAACACCTAGTAATCTCGACATTCTTTTGTCAAAATAGAAATGTGAGAAAGGTATGTGGATTTAAGAGCTGTATCCGCACAGTGTCTGCTTCCTTCACAAGAGGAGTCATTTATATGATTTGTAGTTAAGTTTGCAAAGTACTTAAGCCAGGAGACAAGACCCACTCACACTCCACAGACCAGTGTCCAAAGCCCACAGGCTGGAGGTGGGTCTCTGGCTGGGGAAGATCAGAGAAAATAGGCATAAAGCCCTTAGAGCTGAGAAATCCCACGTTCCACTGAACTCATGGTGCATGTAAAAAACCATGACACATCTCATTAGAAACAACTTTAATTTGATGGATATAAGATTCTGTGAAATGATATTAATTCACTCAACCAGAGGGTTTAATACAGTGGAAAATACCAGGCTGGGATCAAGAGACTTGGCCTATCCAGCTAAACAAGTCACTTCCCCATGCCCCACTACCTACCTAGTGTTAACTTGAGATGACACTGAGTCACACCTCAGGAACTAAACAATGAGAAAAACGAAAGTAGCTGTTGATAACTATATATTCCAAACAAAGTGTATCAGAGTAGAAATATCCAAAATGATTTTAAAGGGTCTCTGATTCCAAATTGACCAGGTAGTGTCGATTTAAAAGATGAGCAATGGAAGCATAGAATATAGAGAAACAGAGCCATCCATCTGAGCGTTGTCCAGTAGAGAAGGTACTCTGAAGAGTTACGCGAGGGTTTGATCCACCTGGCAAGTATACCCTGTGATGGATAAGTAGGGAGGCACTAGATAATATTAACCATTTAAACCACACAGACACATCCTCATGCCGAGGCTAACCTCCACAAGAACACTTCTAATTATAATTGGCTTCTCATGTAGCTTGTCCAGAGAATGCAAATGTAGTGTCAACGAAGAAGTTTTAGTTCTCATTGTGCCCTAATAAAAATTATTTTATGCCTTAGTTTCTTGTAAATTCATTCTGACTAGACCTCTTACTCTGAGTGTCCTTGTGCGTGTTATCTTCTTCTAAAACTCAGTTTCCTCATGTGTAAAATGGAAAATACCTTTTTATATTCCTAGAGTTGTTGTGAGGGTTTAGCGATTAAAGCATGTAAAAGCACTTAGCACAGTGCTGGCACCTAGCGCTGTCCAGTAAATGTCACCTAGAACTGTTGCTATGTTCCTTTCCTTCACTTTCTCTTTTGTCTGTTTCTTATTTCTCCACTCATTCACTCCCATCTACTCTCCACCTCATTTACTAAACCAGCCAGCCAATCTCTCGGTCACTGAGCAGTCATTTGTCATCCTGCAAAATGTATTTAGGGACCAGGCTTTGGGCTGAACACTAAAGCTACAAGCTTAAATAGTATCCAGATTTCCTTAAGGGCTCACTCTCTTTTTGGCGCTGTACTCTGCCATTCCTCAAAGTTGTGAAGGACACAAAATATACATGGTTGTGTCGAACACTCTGATATTCCTGCTGATGGTAAGTATCAGTCTCCCTGACACTGGTCTGTGGAGTATGAGTGGGTCTCGTCTCCTGGCTTAAGTGCTTTGCAAACTCAACTACAACTCATATAAATGACTCCTCTTGTGAAGGAAGCAGACACCGTGCGGATACATTTCTCAAACCACATACCTTTCTCACATGTCTATTTTGACAAAAGAATGTCGAGATCACTAGGTGTTCTGGACACCCGTCAATCTCAGAGTTAATCATAAACTCTCTCTGATGTCATAAGACTCTTGCACATGCCCTTTCAGACCCTGCAGGACTTCGAAGGCAAATTAATGACACCAGAAGTTCTGGGAAGGCTGAGAGTATCTTCTAAGATTTTTTTCCCCAATGAGGAAGCTACATGAAAATGTGGCTACCATGGGGGACAACTGATGTGTCACTTTCTGATAGTAAGAATGGTCTCTAGGAAACTGACAAAATTGAGCCTCTGAAGCCGTATTGTTGAGGGGCAGTCTCTAGGCTTTGATGAATTCACCAAAGTCTTATTAGGCCTCTTAGAAACCAGCCTCCCTTCGTGACATCTCCCTGCATTTCCTTTTACTGTAATTTCTCTCTTATAATTTCTTCAACATGTGAAATCATTCAAGGTGCTTGTGCATAATAGAATCTAGATTATTAGACTACTTGATGTTGGGCCAGACTGTCCAAATCCTATGTGCAACATTTACCCAGGTCTCATAATACACTATATTATTCCCCATAAGTAGATTTTCCCTGAGCACTATTTTTATTCCTCCCCCTCCAGGTAGCTAGAGACTAAAATAGCATCTATTCACTTAAAGATATTGTGGTGACTGAGCAAGAGCATTTGCCTTCCTGAAAAGATATTAACATACTCAAAAGTCCTTGAAGAAAAGTGTGTCAGTGGTCACCACCTTTACTCTTTCCTAGAATCCAAAGGACAGGGTGGGGAGGGTTTTTTCACAACTATAAATGGATTTGAAAAACCCAGAGAAGGAAATTATCTGTTTCTATGGAAAGCCAGGGTGACATGACACATAATTAGCAGGACACCCTATTTCTCTGAGATGGGAAGCTTAGCCATATCAAGGACTTAAAGCCCCCAGCCCTTCTTATATTCCCTAGCGAATTTCTTCTCTGCAAACAGCCAGCTCTGCCAACTGACAGTGACTTTCACCTTGAATCTTTCAAAGGTACCTTTCTTTGAAAATCCCTTCATTATGATACAGAATAGCAATAGCTTTGCCATCTTGGCTACAGTTCTTGGGGTATGTTGAGGTAAAAGTAAGCTGAACCCCAGAAGAACTGATCTGTCCAAAAGAATCATGCTTGAATATGAATGTGCCTCACATACTGTCTTTCGTAATGTGTGATTTCTCATCTTCCTCTTTAAAGTATGGAGTCTGAGAGGGTGGAGATTTTCCCAGATACCTATCTGAGGAGAGAAATAGCTTAGGTCAACATGGAAAAAAAATGCATCTCCCTGGCATGTTACGCTGAATTATTTTTGTGTTAATGTGCAGTGATGTTTCGTGTAAGAGGGAACTGGGAGGAGGCGACGTACACAGGAACAGTTAAGCAAAGAGGCAAGTTACCCAATCCATTTCATTCCATTTCATGAGGCTGATCACTACAGAATTTCAAGGGTGTTACAATTTGTAATCCATAAATGCTCCCTTTGAACAGCTTTAGAAGCGTGTTTTTAAAACATGCCTCTCAGAGTAAATTGGCATATATAAGAAATCCTCCTTTATCTTCCTTCTCCAGTAAGTGGTAATTTCACTAAACTTTGCCATAGTTCTTATTTACATTTCCTCCAGTTATCAGGCTCCTTCCCAAAAGTGAGTAAGTTATAAGAGGACGAAGATAGCTTCCCAGAAACTTTACATAACAGCCTCAAGGGACCGTTTGAAAGAACCAGAAGGCCGGTGAGGGTGGGGAAGCAGAAGAGCATAGGCATCTGCCACTGGCACAGCAGAAGTAGCCACCGCCGGTGTCGCCTCCTAAAACTGAGTTTAAGCTGATTCTCTTGGCTAGTTCGCAGTCATTTTCTCTTACTCGTTCAATCTTCCTCCAGAAGTGCCAAACAAGAAATTGTCAGTGTGTCATCGTCTATCTCCCTATGCTTTAGAACATCTCACTTCACCAAAATAACATGGGGCCAATGTAGCTCAGATGACTAAAAGTGACATGTAGCAAATCAGGCAAAGAATTGGCGCTCTGTAGGCCTCCATTTTATAATCGGGCCATAAGTACAGAGGTCTTAGTCTCCGCCAGGCATGGAGCCGAGTGCTATACACAGGGCCGGCCATCACTTTCCTCTGTTCTCTCCTCTTACCTGCTTTCCTTTGTACTCTTGTGTCAACATTTACTGAACACAGTGTGTGTCAGACAGGTGCTGCACAAATAATGTATTCTTTCATTTGACTATCCCCAAACCCTACGAATACTTACTATCATTTTCATCATCATTCTCACCATGAAAATGGCGATATTGCCATGATGGAGATATCATGGAGAGGTTTATCGACTTCCACAATTTGGTAGAAAAGCGAGGGTTTGAAACCAGGTAATCTGAGTCAATGCTTACATACCAACATCATTCTATATCTCTCCCACACACTTACTTCAGCTCTGTTCGGCATGTCGCGTCATGGCCAAACTTGAGCTTGTTAATTATAGAAGATGTAGGTTGGTTAAAAGCATTAGGTTTTGTTGTGATCAACTAGAAGGAAGTCAGCTGAATTGCAGCATGAAATATATAATTTAGCTATAAAAAAGGAATTTTTGAAGTCAATGCTTAAATTGCCATTGCATTATCTGGATCAGAATAAGTTATCAGGAAGAGAACATTTATACTTAACGTTTGCTGAGTTCTTTGGGCAGTCATTTCTAAAGCAGACAATAGGATTACTCATGTAGAAGCTTTCTAGATACATTAAATTATTGGTGAATGAGTTCTTGTTATTAGCCATTTCCGGTTCTCCCCTTCCACAACATACTCCCTTGGCCTATTAGTTCCACTCATTCTAACTTATCTGCTTGCTTCTTGTTGACTGAGAATTCTTAAAAAATGGAACAGCCTCCCCTAGGTGCCAGCTTGAAGATCAATTAGTAGCGACTGCCTCTTTTGCTGAACCAAGAAGGACTGGCAAGTCAAAGAATGCCAGGGCCTATTCCCTGTGTGCCACGGGCTGAGGAGGAGCACATCTGCCAACTGTGCAGAGCACAGGCTGACTCCTTCTGGATGTGCAGAGGACAGAGGTGGCACAATGGACACCGTCCCCAGTTGGGAGCCTGTAGGTGCCAGCCGGCGGAGCGCGGAGTTCAGGAACAGCTTCAGGAACGTGGCTTGGAATCTCCCTAAGTCATGGTTTATCTGTGTGGCCTTGGATGAATTATTAAAGCTTTCTGAGTCTTAGTAGCCACATCCTTAAAAAGAGTATTTTATATCTACAAAGAAAGGCATGTAATGAAATTACCTATTTAGAGGGCAGGGGGTATAAATAGACATTTCTCCAAAGAGGACATACAGACAGCCAATAGACATATAAAAAGATGCCAAACATCGTTAATCATCAGGGAAATGCAAATTAAACCACAATGAGGCATCACCTCACACCTGTCAGAATGGCTACCATCATCAAATGAACAAACAAGTATTGGTAAGGATGTAGTAAAAAGGGAACTTGTGCACTGTTGGAAATGTAAACTGGTGCAGCCACTATGAAAAACAGTATAAAGTTTTCCCCCAAAATTGAAAACAGATCTATTATCTGACCCAACAATTCCATTTCTGGTTATTGACCTAAAGAAATCCAAAACACTAATTTGAAAAGATATAGGTGTCCCTATGTTCACTGAAGTATTATGTACAATAGCGAATCTATAGAAGCAGCCCAAGTGTCCATCAATAGACAAGTGGATAAAAAAAAGATATTGTACAAATATACAATAGAATATTACTCGATCATAATAAAGAATGAAATCTTGCCATTTGTGACAACATAGATGGACCTAGAGGGTATCATGCTAAGTGAAATAAGTCAGAGGGACAAAGACAAATACCATATGATTTCACTTATGCATGGAATCTAAAAACCGAAATAAATGGACAAAAGAAACAGAAATGAACTCATATATACAGAGAACAAATGGATGGTTGTCAGATGAAAGAGGGGTTGGAGAGATGGGTGAAGAAATTAAGAAGTACAAGTGCCAGTTATAGAAACAGTCATGGGGATGTAAAGTACAGCATATGGAATGTAGTCAATAATACCGTAATAAACAGGCATGGTGTCAGATGGGCGCCAGGCTTAGAGCAATCTCTTTGTAAATTATATAACTGTCTAATCACTATGCTGTACACCTGAAACTAATATAATATTCTATGTCAACTGTAATAGAGAAAATTTTTAATTTTTTAGAAAAGAAAGTACCTATTTTTATTTTTTAAATAAACTTGCTTGCCTAATTTTTAATTGTAAGTTGAATTCACTTTATTTTTATATATTCCTAAACTACTCCCTCTGTTTTAGTCAAACTGGACTGTTCGAAGTTTTTCCTATCTTTTTTTTTGAATCTAGAATGTTCCTCTCCACAAAAATGCCCTCCTGAAGACTTCTATCGATACTAGTATCATCTAAAACCTGTGTTTAAGAAACTTTCTCCCAAGAATCATCTTTAAATTTAAAAAGCACACAAGCTTCTTTATAATCCAACTGCTACTCACTTTCCCAGCCTAATCTCACGTGATGCACCTCTCAGTGTAGGTTTCAGAAATGTCAAATTACTCGTCACTTCGGAAGCCACCATGTTGTTGTATGTATCTGTTTTGGGAGCAGGTTTTTTGGTCCAAATTTTTGTCTCCCTGGCAGACTCCTACTCATCCTTCAAAATCCTATGGTGGCACTGTTTCCTCTATGTAAAGTTCCCTAATGCCCTCTCTGTCTGGCCTACCAGAATCGATCGCCCATACTTCTGCAGTAATTCAACAACCTATGCATTTGCTATTATTGTTTTTATCATATGACATTATTCACATATGTCCAGATATGAAGTCTTTGAGGGCAGGAACTATTTGGTGTATATTTTTTATGTCCAGGCACAGTGCCTGGCATGTAGTAAAAAGATGCTCAAAAATATTTGAAGGTTGAACTAAATATCACATATAGCCTGAAATGCTATTTTGCATTTGATTACATACCCTCTTATTCTGTTGTTGTGTATATCTAGAATTCTCAGAATATCATAAGAACTTTGGAGACCTAAGGGACTTGGTTTTCTCTGCGTCTCCTACAGGACTGAGCATTTAATAGATAAGCATTTGTCAGATGGGACAATGCAATAGAGAAGAGGGTAGAAGTGGATTTATAGCAAGAAGCAAGTGGATCCCTATTGTTTATAGTCATGAGGCTGGCAATGATGTTTCCAAACACACAGGAAAATATATGGGGCTGACCACACACTTTCCCCCCTGGATGAGAGAGCCCTGAAGTCTTATTAGTAAGATGAAGCTCATGCATGGGGCAAGAACAGAGAGAAGGCCCAAGTTCTAAATTTGAACTCAATTGTTATAAACCTGTACCTAACTCTCTCTCAGAAAGGCCACTGTATAGCCTGCTATGGAAAGGTATTTGTCTTTCAGCAATTACACATATTTTGCACAGGCTAAAAGTTCCATAGTAAAAAAAAGAAGGCAGAAGGGAAAAAAGAAAAACAAAGAGGGGAGCGAAGGAGGGACGGAGGAAGGGAGGGGAAAAAAGAGAGAGAGAGAGAAAGGGGGAGGGGGAAGGAGGGAGGACGAAAGAGGGAGAGAGAGAGAGAGAGAGAGAGAGAGAGAGAGAGAGACTGATTTGGAGGGATTTTATCTAATTTCATTTTAATTAGATCCTTTTTCTAACTGAGTTTCTAATTTTTCAATTAGCAATTAGCAGCTGCAACTCATTCTGAGCATCACGAGGTGCCAAAGACACTAATTACACCACAGGAGTAGGAGGCTGGAAATGAGAAATAAAATTATCCATGAATGTTATTAGAAGAAAGGAATGATTACTCTCTGTAATAATATACTGATGTGAGCCTAATTAGATTGAAGGATTCAGAGGGAAAAATGAGATTTAAGAATGGATTACATTTAGATGCCTCGAGGTCATAATTTTGCTATAAATATTACTTTAGAACATCTCACTTGAGAACAGGTTCGCAAGCCTGATAATGTTTATGTCAGGTTGTTCAGCAATGACCCACATCTTTGGTCTACAATAACCCAAAACACCAATGACTTCTGAAATGCCAATACTCCTGCTTCAAATGTGTGTCTGAGATTTCAAAAATAAACACACACACATGCACATACATAAACAAAGCAATAAAAATAATACCCAGACACTGGGAGATACCAAAGCAAAGATGCCACTTTTGGCATTGCAAATCGGGGGTGAAATTTTCAGTCATGAAATGGAAAGTTGAGTGGCTGTACTTTCCAGTCTATTGATCCAATTAGTTTCCTTCCTCCTAGGACAGTGTTGAGCCTGTAACTGTGTTTTAGGGAAGAAAGCCACAAGTTGATGGCTCCTCCATATCTAGAAGCTGCTGGTTTGAAAAACACTCCAGTCGAGAAGAGTGTAGATTTCTATTAACAAAGCCGCCACACAGATCATCCGTATTCTCAGAGAAGAGCTAATTTTCTGGCTCTGGACACGGGAAATCAAAACTATAGTATTGATCCTCAAGAGTGATTCCTAATTAGCTGCAGAGTAATCTCCCAGACTCCTTGAGGCCAGAGTGACTGACTGTGGTTCAGCAGACTCTGACGGAAGCCATCCTTTCCTCTCGAGTGCCACGCTCGTGGCTGGACCCAGTTTAGCAAACAGTCTCATAATCTCTGTGGCCTGTGGGTTGCTGCCTCATAGAAAGAAATAATACTGCCTCCCCTTATTCTCCTTGGGAGAAAGGTCAGAAGTTTTTGAAGGAAAGCAGAAAATTCAGTGAGCAAGTTAAGTATAAGCATCCACTTTGCCTTCTAATGAAAATATTACCTCCATCCCCTTTTTTCTCCTCATTTTCTCCACAGAGTTCCTCAATTCTAATCGTTTTGTTCTTTCCTAATGATTCCCAAATGCCTAACCCCTCTCCCGAGCTCTATCGTGACAATTTTTACCATTTAAGCAGCAATTTGAGCTGAAGTTCTCAACCGCATCTTAAAATCAACATTGGCAGTATCTACACATTTTTTAATGCTCTTCATCCCCACCCCCAAAGTGTCCTCAATCTGCATTCTAGAAGCTTGTCAAGGGCATGGCCATTCTCTCAGGAGCTCAGACTCCAATCCTTGAAGCAATCTTTGATTTCTCCCATTTTTTTCCTTATCCTCAGCTACTTCCTGGGCATTCCAATCAGTCCTGTGAGTTCTGCCTTGGTAATTCTCCTGCCCTGCTTCTTTCATACCCAGTGCCCCAAAGTAGAAATCCCCTATTTCATATCATAACTCCCTAACCAATTCCCCTGGGAAAATGCCTTCTACCTGACTCACCCAGCTTCGTTTTTCTGCAAAACTGCCTAGATCATGATATTCCCCACCAGAACTAGGCAGTACTTGCTCCTGCTTTGGAGGAAAAAAAAAGCTCATACTCCTAAATCTCCATGTTCTTGCTGCAGCCCACATTTTGGGTGTAATTTTTTCTTCCTCTGTCTCAATATTGTATGATACAGCCAAGCTAATATATGGGTTTGATGCCTTGCTTGTTCTGTATCCTTTAATTGATATCCCTCATATCTATTTCCAGAAAATCAAATCCTACTTGTTCTGCAAGATCCAGTTCAAATAGCGATTAATATTCCTAATCTTCCTTTGCATGTATGTAGGGCATTTAATTTTCAAAGCAAGTCCATTTCCATAGGGTTTATTTAAGCCGCACAACCGCTCCAAGGGAGGTAGGAAGGATAAGCATTATTAATCCTCTTTAACAGAGGAGGAAACTGAGACACAGGCAGGATGAGTGAATTGCCTGGTAATCAACAGTAGACCAGATGTAGACCTGCTGATTTTCAATTGATGCTTTCTTCTGAGCACTGGCAATGCTCAGAGTGTGCTTGTTTTTGCTTTCCAAACACTTGTCTGGAGTCTTGCAGTAAAACAACTGCCCTCCTGACGGAACCTGCAAAAATTAATGAGCTCCCATTCCATGGCCTGCCTATCTGTCTTTATATATCTCAGCACATTTGCCACTAATTATATTTCTCTTTATAATCTGAGCTCTCCAGTTAAGTGATACAATTGATCACTCCGGAAAAAAATATTACTAATTCCAAAATGGCCCAGAAGTATTTTGTCATGCTGTTTCCTTTTTCATTTCTCCACCCTGGTGTTGGAACTATTAAGATGACACATGCATCAGAAGGAAAAAAAAAAATAGTACTAAGGGCCTACACATGTAGTGTCTGTATGTGTCAGGGAAGAGAAAAACTTAGGAAATAAATTGATATTGCATTTTAAGACACACAGAAGCGAAAAAAATTAATTTAAAATGCAAAGTAACAAAAAATGAAGTCTTTATTAAGCTAAAGTCCCCAAGAGCTACAGCATCTGCGAAGAAGAGGGCAGGGTAGTTGCGTTGCTCTGCAAACTCAACATTGTCTTTCAATTGTCTCCGCCACTGCTAACAGGATGTGACAACCCTGTCCATGAGCAGAAAAGCAGGATGGAGGTGAGATCATGCTGGGTTGCGAGGGAAGGAGGTTTCATATTGGAATTTTCCCCCACACCAATATATACAGCTTAAGCAACTCTTCTTTTTTATTTTATTCAGCACAATAAAGCCAAAAGAAAGAACTACCTCCCAAGCTTGCATAAAGGGTTGTGATACAGGGGGAGGCATGATTGACATCACCTCCATGGGGCTGGCTAGAATACAGAGTGATACTGGAGGCTTCTGGGTACTTGTTTTTCTGTGTTACTCCTCATTCACTTGGGCAGAAAATTGGATAATGTAGAGAAGGGAGAAGCAAGAATGACAATCCTCAGAACCTCTCTTTCCTCAGGATTGCCTCTTCTTCCCTTAGAGTCTTAGTTTTATCCTCGAAAGTCCTCTTCTGGATCTCACTGTTTTGTTCTTAACTTAGAATATACTTCTTGATCTGTATTGGTTATTTGGTCTAAGTGAGGACTAGGGAATCACACTCAACTCAGCAATATAGACACAATACAGAAAATTTGTTTATAGGTAGAATGAGTGAGGTACCTACTATGTATCACTGTGCTAGAGACCTGCCTTATCTCATTTAATTCTAATGGCACACAGTAGGGTAGATGCCGTTAATCCCATTATCATTGCTAAAGAAGCTGAGACTCAGAGTGACTAAGGATCTTGCCCAAGTTCCCAGAGCTAATAAATGACAGATCTAGCGTTCCAACCCAGGTCTGTCCGATGACAAAGCTTAAGCCTTCCCATTGGATCACTCTGCTCATTGACATGCTAAGTGCTACCTTATCCATCCTCTGGAGTAATGGAAAAAGCAGGGCTATAGACTCATCCAGATCTTGGTTCAAATCCTGGTTCTACCACTTACACAATGAAGAATTAAATTTCTATCTTAAATAACTATTTCAAGAACTACTTTAGATGAAATAGTCTCTTAGTATATTACTAGGTAAAGATGAAGGAATCACTATGAAGAGTACCTTGTTCTACTTCTATTCTTCCACCGCTGATGTGAAAGCGACTTGCCTTTATGGGAAGAAAATACTTTACATTAAAAAAGAAAATTAGCTGTGAATTCCAGTCATGCCATGTAGCAGCTGTGTGACCTTATATAAGTCACAATCTCTCTGAACTTTAATTCTCTCTGTAAAATTGGGATTCTAATGTTATAGGATATTTTAACAAGTTTGTCATGTCAATTATAGCAAATGTAATAATAGATATGGATATACTTTTAAAATAGAAAGCATTATAGAAATTTTAATATTGTATAAATAGCTCATTTAAATGTAGGTATATGTGTGTGTATACTTATAAAAATATATACATTATTACATGTGTGTATATGTTATATACACATACATATGTCTATAGTGTATTATATAATATGCTTATGAAAACATAACCCTCTGCCTCCTCCATACACTAGGACTCTTTTTTCCAAGTTTTTCTATCTTTATCTAGGTAGGAAAATGCCTAGGATGCCTCAAGTCAGATCAAGAGATGATTACCAGTTAATGCAAAGAATGACTAAATGGTGCTTCGTGTTACTCCTGTTTCTGAGCAGGGGTGGAGGAGGAAGAAGCCTTTAACCTTCTGAGTCATGCTGTAATGGGCAGCAGGGAGAAGCTCTCTGACTTAGAGCATGCCATGATCTTTCAGGATGAAAAGTTCAGTCAGGATGCAAGCAGGGATGATTTACTAATCAAGAACAGGACAGAGTAAGTGGCATGCACAACATGGTGCAGACTGCCAGGCTGAGTCCTACCTCCTGCTATTGATTTCTATTTGACATCCTTGAAATCTGGAGACCTCAAAGGCTCCAAAAAGACCATTTCAGTTGCTGGGAGAGACCGTCGCAGAGATGGGGGTGGTGAGGAGCAGCTTCTGCTCTGAAACTCACTGGATCTCAAAACCTGCCCCTCTTCCCTTTCCTCTCCCTCCTCCCCCTCCCTCCTCCTGCTCCCAGTTGCTTAAAGGAGGGATCAGGGCTCTACCCTATAAGCCACCAGGGATGGCCCAGGAAGGCTAAAAGACAAGGAGGCAGGAAGAGCTCCGTGAGGTGTTTTTGTCTCCTCAGTCTTCTTCCCGGGCCCTGGGCTGAGGCAGATGGGAAAGCTCGCTGGGCTTGCGACAACGTTCCCGGCCTGGAGCTTGGGTGGCAGCTGTCCATGGCAGGCCAGACTTTTGAACATCTCATCAGAGCCTTCCTTGTCTCACAGCCCCCACCCCAAAGCTAACACCCCTTTGTCTCCAGCTGGTTCTTGGCTCCCTACTGTTCTCATTTGTGATTTTATTTTGCCTGAATTGGGGGAGTAACTCAGAGCTGGGCTCTTGTCCAACTGGTCCAGTACCATCTTTCTCCTCCTCGGGCTGTTTGCTTGCTCCTCTCCGAAAGGATTCTAGCTGGGTCTGCCTCCCCTCTCTCCATCTGGTGTTACACACCCACTGCGTGGGGCCTGCAGGGCGGGAGCTGGCCAGGCAGGATGGCCAGCAAACAGCAAACGCTTTACAGCAGTGAACTGGGAATCCAGACTGCCTAGGTTTCTCCACTAGTCAATGTCAGAGGGATTTAAAAACATTCGAGAAGAAAAAGCATACGCACAGCATGAGAAAGCTTTGTCTAGCCAGCAGTTTTATTAGCAATAAATCTGCTTTAAAAATGTATAGGGAAATAAAAAAAATTGGACAAATCGCTTTCATGGAAATCCATTTCATTCAAGTTCAGCTCTTCACTCTCCCAGAGAGGGCCTCCAGCCATGTAAGACAATTGTGCAGACTAACTCACCCCAAGCCTTAACCCTAGTCTCCTGCAGGGCACAGAATGCTGAGCTGGGGGTCCAGCTGGCCAGATGCTGCAGCCAACAGAGCCCACTGGGTTTCCGGTTTTGTGCTGACCCGAGCGAGTGTGCTTCAATTGGAAAAATCATAGACTTATCTCATATCCATGCTGAAGTTCCCAAGGGAAGCAGCAGTAGATGCATCCCAAGTGTTTGATCTTCCCTGATCATGAAGATGTCAGTGGGCCCCTGAAAGAGTCCAGGGTGATCTCAGGCAAGCTGCCAGGGATTGACTGCTTACCAATAGAGAAGAAAGCCTGCATCTATTCTCTGTGGCTGGATGTACAGAGGTCAGAGAGTCTGCTTGAAAAATATCCCCGCATTACCCTTCAGGTGTTCATCACTAGCTGTGCAATTATGGAGCCCAAATATTTACTAAATAAAGGGAACAATCAATAGGCGGTGCTTATCACACATCTCCAGACACTTGCCACACCTCCTGGTGCTAATTTCCCAGGACCAGGCTCCTGGTCATCTACTGTACCCATTTAGCTTTGTGATCTAGGCCACACATTGGGCCCATGTGATGTTCACACTCCAGGAAGACCAGGAAAGCCTCCGGAGCAGGGTTAGCGTGCAAGGCTCCCCGGGCACTGATTAGCATCCCTCAGGAGCAAGGATGTCACCTTCTCTAGGAGGTTCTTGCTGATTGCTTTGGGAGTTGGGAGTCTCGATGACTACAGTCTCCCCTGGCCCGATCCCAAGGGCACAACCACGCAGCAACCTGGAGGTTGACACGTAACCCCAAAGAAAGTAACTATGTCATAGTCAATAAATAAACAATCTCCGGAACAATTAGTGCTCACTCCTTTGAAATGTGCATCTCATCTCAGGACAGCCTTGCTTTCTGACCTTGTCAATACACTGATATGTCACAAGTAAGTGGCTTTACTGGGGGTGAGATGCAAGCTATCTTGAAACTAAGTGTGACCAGAATACGCCATTCCTCACCTCCCCGGAAAGCATTTGTGTTTGGATATAAAATGATGCTAGAACCCCAAACCTCACCGTGGTCCTCAGCAGCCACACTGACCCACAGTGGGCTAAGTAATGTTCCACTGGTGACTCTGAGCAAGAAGAAGAAATAAGAAAGGGAAGGAGGAGATAAAAGAAAAAGATGACATTATCTGGGAACCAGGATGATGGGAGTGGGGAGAGGACATTAAAATAGGAAAAGAGAGAAATGGCAAGAGACAGAAAGGGTACACGACAGGGTGCGGTAGGGGGTCATTCACTGCATTTGGTGGTCTCTCCGTGGCACTTTTTATCCACTTAATTAATTCCGTACAAATAGATATGGCACCAATTATAATCAAGGCTCTCGAGAAATCCTCAGGAAGGAGATACAGAGGTGAATAAGATATATGGTTTCTGGTCTTAATTTGCATGCAGTAATTCAAATGCAGCTAAATTATAGACACAAATACGAATACAAGTTGGACATTCCTAGGCTTCCCAGAGGTATACCGTGGTTTCGAAGATAGAGAGACTCTTGGCCAAGAGTGGAGATTTTTATGGAGGAGTTGGAATTTGAACATCGTCTAAGCTAAACGAATGCCCTCTTTTCTGGCACTAAGGAATTTTTTTCTTCCCAAGGATTCCTAGTAAGAGGATACAATCCTTAATCCTGGAGGAAACTTGGTTGAAAATGACAGATGAGTTGATGACAAAATGTAAAACTGCTGCTAGATATCTCTAGGTGTAAAGTTTGCCCGCATGATACATCCACTATTGGACATCACATTCATTCCCAGATTGTCTTCTACATTTATTTCTGGCCCTTCCTCAACTCTCCTAAGCATTTAGAGCCTCTCCTCTCTGCCTAAGAGCCATAATTTGTGTCCATGGCTGCAACATAGCCTCCTGGGAACCTGTTATAATCCAGGTGAATAGGCCCTCACCCCAACTAATGGAATCAAGACTGCAGTAGGTCAACCTGAATGAATCAAGCGAACAATCCTATCTGTAAATTTCAGAGCAAATGTTCATGTTGTCAGGTTCTTCAGCCTGTTGCACAGAGAACACAAAACTTTATTCTGATTATAATGTAGAAATATGGTGACATCTTGTTCCTGAAAGCTAGCACATAATCGTGAGAGGGAATGGTTCACTTGTTAATTTTTTCCCCCAGAAGTTTCAGCCCCTCTTGGAAGATGTTTGGGTGGGGCAGGACCAGGAGTTATACCTCAGAATTTCTTTGTCTAGCTTGGCTATAAAACAACTTAGAACCTGTGTGAAATCTCAGTGCACCAGGTCACCCAATTAGTCTGTAGTGGCCACATAAATTTTAGGCTGAGACATCTCAGGTGAAAGGTTCTTAAGAGTAAGATTACAAATACCTTCTTTCCCTCTACAAGGAATTCTCCCTCTCTAGAATGTTTTTCTTCCCAAGAAACACAAATTAACTAGCTGCCACTAATGTCCACCAGACCAACACAAATACCCATTTCCCCTTGAAATTAACCTTCTATTCTGAATCTAAACACTGTCTAATTGGATGCAAGCACTGGCGAGCTACGTGAAAGAGAAGTCTGCAGGAAATTAAAACAAGGGGATAGCTTTACTGACGGAAAAAGGAAGAAATAGCAAAAGCCATCCTCCAATTATCCTCCGTCCACCTTCGCCCTCTGTTCCTTCTCCTGCATCTTCATCTATCTTCCTTTCTTACAAACCTTGTAAAAGAGTTTGCTTTTCAGACAAATATTTTTCCCATCTCATTTGACACTGAGAAGGCAGGAAAAATATTGCCCATCACGATAAATATCAGTATAATATTCCAATTTTCCAGCATTTGACAGCAATCAAGGGAAGAGTAATGTGTTTCCTCTGTGACTAAATCATTTAGAGACCAAGGTATTCTGTCTCATTCTCATTAGAGAAAAAAAATATTCCAATAATCTCATTATCCCAGTGTGAATAACAGTAAAAAGGCACCAAGACTAATGACTTCTCCTGCGTTTGCCTCCACAGATACCGGGCAGGCCGTGTTTTGATGGGACATGCCTTGGTAATGGGGTCCCCTCTTACAGTGATCCAGCAGTATCCACTGCTCCGAAAACCTTGCCTAACACATCCTGCTTTGTCTGCAGCACTGTTTACACACCCCCTGGATTCCAAAGACTCCTTTTATGTACTTAAAAAAAAAAAAAAAAAAAAACTCCAATGGAAAAAAGAATGTGTCATGGCATATTAAACTTTATGGAAATTCTTCTGGAGAATAACATAATTTCACGGTGCATTACGCAGAAATGACCTAGTACTTGAACAATTAATTTTTAAGGTGTAGCCTTGACTTCCCCTTGCTGTATTTAACCCATATCTGAAATTGTCAACAATGCCAGTGGTTGGATGGTGAGTTGGGAGAAGAGGAGGAGTCTGAAAATTACTCCCCGTCTACTGTGTTTTCTTTTATCAGACATAATTTTTGGTTCAAAATGAAAGCATAAAAGAGCAATTGCTCTAATTAGGGGCTCTTCAGAAGCAGCACAGCCTAGTAAGAAACAGCACAGTCTAGGAGACATCAACTCTACTTCTTACATCTGTCATTAATTTACTGCATAGCCTTGGACAAACTTCTTCTCCTTTCTGGGCCTAAGGCAGGAATCTTTCTCACTATGTACCAAAGGAGGATCTTCCTCGTTATGCACCGAAGAGGAATTCTGCAGTGGCAATCAAACAGAATTAGAATATGTCCTCAGAACTCCTTGGAACAAGAGCTCAGAACTTCTGTTTTGCCATTCATTCTACACCCTGTGTTTCATTCTTCCCACTTGTCTTCTCTACCTCCCTCCCTACACCCACTCTCCCTCCACATACACACAGATAAGAGAGACTTGGAGGCGAGAGCATCTCCTCTGACTCACATGAGACACTTTAAATTCATAGGAACAGCCAAAATATGGTAGAGTTGGAAAGAATCTTATAAAGCATCCATTTGAGCTCCTTCACTCAGGGAAGGGGGGCAGATTCAAAGAGGAGAGATTTTTCCCAAGATCACACAGTTGTTATTGGTAGAACCACCAATTCCCAGTCTAGTACTCTACCCTCCAGACCAAGCTAGGGCTACTATTATTGTTTTCTATTACACCAACCTCAGAGTTCATGAAAGCAGCACTGGACTTAGATATACTTATATCCAAATAAAATGATTTTAGGGCTTGACTTTAGGGCAAATTACTGAGGCTGATTACTGAATGCATGACCAGGTTTGTCTGGGACTGAGGGGGTGTTTGAGACATGGGGCTTAAAATCAGGAGATGGTTTAATCACCCTAATGCACCTCCAAATGATGCTTAAATTTATTCTCTAACCTTCAGCATCCTAGTTGAATCTCTTAAGCACTAGGGAATTTATGATATTCTCATTTAGTAAATTTTGTTGCTGAAAATGCAACCTATAACTATGGGTCTGTATTCTGCCCTTTAGGGTCCCACTGAACAAAAGGATGGATCTGTAGAGAACTGCCCACAGTCGTTCTAATACAAGTCCTCCCTTCCTTGACTCAGATGATGTATTATAGAATTATAGACTTGAAACCTATATAATTTTATTAGCTAATGTTACCCCAATACATTTAATTTTTAAAAGCGGGGGGCAGGGGGAGCTGTATGGATACAGCAAAGTCCCTAAAATGTTTTTCTTTCTGCTGACTTTGTTTAATGTGAAAAACTCTCTGGTTCCTGGCTCCTCACAGAAAGCATTATTAACTGTAAAATGAGTTTTTTGCTTTTTTGCTTTTTACTTACATGAGATTCCAATCTTTCAGATCTCATTCTGAGGCAGTATTCTTTTTTATGGGTTTGCCTCAAGGTGATCGGATAGCATGAAGAGACAGGTTTCTGAAGCAAAAGAACAAACCAGAATCTGTGAGTTTTTGTAAAATCTTTCTGAGACCCAGATGACTCTCTAGCCAAAAATAATGGTAGGGCAACCACTTGTCCTAGATGAGAATGGTTTTCTTTAGTACTGTGATTGGATGGGTGACTTCTGCAACTTCATCGCTGCCTTGGAAATCATTTGACCAGTCATTAGCTCCATTCATGAGACTGGTAATATCCTTCTTCCCATAGGACAATGATCACTTGGGTGATATTCCAGAGTGTAAAGACAGATAGCTGAGTCCACTAAAATATTTAAAAAAAAAAAAAAAGTAAAAAAGATAAAATTTTTGGTTGGACTTTTTTTCCATCCATTCTTCAACTTTTCTATCCTTCTCACAATGCATATGGAACAGTGCCTTTCAGTGCCCTTCAGAGTCCCCATTCTCTGATTTGGTGCTTTCTTTCACCTAAATGCCACGTGCTCCACATCGCCACCTCAAAAATTAACTCTCTCTCTCTCTCTATATATATATATAATATATATATATTATATTATATATATAATATAATATATATAATATATATATAATATATATATAATATTATATATATTATATATATTATATATTATATATATATTATATATATATATATGCACATATAAAGATTCTCTTAGTTTGTGATTCTGAGATTTAAAAGAAAGCAATTTAATCATCTGATTAAAGAAACTTATACTAAGGTGAGAGTGTCAGGTTTTACTTTCATAAGGGTCTTGTCTTAAAGGAGGAGCCCAATAACCATAAAGCAAACCCCTAAATAAATGTTAAATATGTATGAAGAAGAGAGGAGACCTCCCTAAGCCTTGCCTAACCACCCCCACTTCTGTCTTTCCTCGCTGAAAACTTCCCACTGGTATACTGAACTCAGATGAAAGCTGGAAGCTCATCTGGCTACTTCTTTAAAAAGAAAAATCATTGTTATGTACTGCCAGTTATTTTGTAGAATAACCTTCTGTTTGGATCTGTTTGACATTTCCTCATAATTGTATTTAGATTATATCTTTTTTGCAGGAATGCCACAAAAGTAATGTGTTCTTCTCAATGAAACACATCAGGAAGCATATAATGTCTATTTATCCAATTATTGGTGATGTTAACTTTTATCTCTTGATTAAAATGGAGTCTGCCAGGTGACTCTTCTCTAAAGTTAATTACTAAGTATTTCATACTTATTAATTAATAAGTAATTTGTGGGAAGATGCTCTGACAGTATGTAAATATCTTGTTCATATTCAAATTTACCCACTAGTTTTAATATCTATTTATGATTCTTTCTGAATAATTTAATATTATGATGGTTCTGAAATGATGATTTTTTTCTAATGCCTATACCACTTCTACATTTATTAGTTGACATTCTACCATAAAATAGAACTTTCCCTTCACTTCCATTTATTCACATTAATATTAACATGAAAACATGTATTTTTATTTTATTAAATGGGTCATAATCTATTACTATCACTATTTATTTTGATGCTCAAATTTCCAGATTTAGCCAGTAGGAGTTCACACAAACAGACTTATATCTGTCTTTCATATCTTCCAACATTCTTTGAGCATTTTCTTACTTTCTGACACATAAAGATATTACAGTATCCCTTGTACTTTCCCTGACCCAGTGCAAGAATTGATTATTTCTTCAAGGAGTCCTGGTTTCTTCTAGTAGATAAGGGTATTTAGAAAGCATAATCTAAGTGTATTCATTGCTCCTGACATGTCATTGATTCTAGGTCATCTCAATAGGTCAAGCTAGGAAACATATTTATGTATAAACACACAATTGCCTATATTTTTATTTCTGTATCGATATGTATAGCAATAGGTAGGTAGATACATAGGTAGGTAGGTAAGTAGGTAGATGGATGGATGGATAGATGATAGATAGATAGATAGATAGATAGATAGATAGATAGATAGATAGACAGACAGATATAAAACCATGATAGATAAATATAAAACCACACCAATATCTCTAATTCTAACCTAACACCAGAGGATTCATTATGGCCTCTACTCTTTCCATTTATGTAACCCCTTTTTTGAACAATAAGAAACCAGCTCTCAGTATCCTCAAAATATTTTCTTATTGATTCCATCTCCCTTCATTTAACCAGTATCAGGTCCTCACCTTGGCCACAGCCACACAGATCCTGACCACACAAATCGCTTCATTGTGTGGCCCTGCTAGACCATATGACCTCAATTGAAATTTTGGTCCTTGTCCCACAGGACAATTGGCCAATTCTTCACACTCAGCCTACCTTGCTAAAATTTTTGCGTTGATTGTCAACAGTCTTTTAGGGAAGTTTATAAAGCTTTTTAATATTTGCCTATAATTTTAACCTTTGTGGTGCTTTGCATTCCTTTCTGAAATACCAAGCTTCTATCTGGTATCAGAAGAATATCTTTTATAATATTTGTGGTTCAGCTCTGCCAAAGAAGAATTATCACTGTTCTTATCTGTCTGAAAAAAAGCAAGTATGATCTTACTGGATGTAGAATTAGAGGTTGGCAGTTTTCTCTTTCTCTTTTAGCACTTAAAGATGCTGTACCATTGTCTTCTTTCTTCGTTATTTCTGATAAGAAGTCAGTCATTATTCTTATTGTTGTTCCATAGTACATGCATCTTTTTTAAAAATCTGGCTATTTTAAAGACTTAACTATATTTGTTATTTATCAGTTTTCTTATGATGTATTTGAGTATTATTTTCTTTGTATTTATCCTAGTTGGGGTTTGCTGAGCTTTTAGGATCTAGGAATTGAATCTTTCATCAATTTTGCAAATTTCTAGGCAAATATCTATTTAAACATTTCTTCTGTCTTAGTCTCTTCCTTTTTCTCATTCTGAGACTCCAATCATATATTTTCTTCATCTTTTGATATTATCAAAAGATGGTCTGATAGGTCTTGAAGGTCTGATAGGTCTCAGATACTCTGCTTGTTTTTTTTCTATTTTTCTTTCTTTTTGATTTTTAGTTTGAGTAATTGTATTGATCAATATTACAATTCATGGATATTTTCTTCTGCTGTACCCAGATTGTTATTCAAGCCACAGAATAAATTCTTTATTTCTGATATGTATTTATCATTTCTAATACTCCCATGTAGTTCTTTTTTATACTTTTACTTTTGCTGAAATATTTAATATATTTATAATGGTTAATTTAAAGCACTTACCTGCTAATTACCATACCTGGACTATGTGTCTCTTACTCTTTTATTACAGCTGACATTTTCTTCCTCCCTCTCATGTTTTTTAATTTTTATCATATACAGGATATCATGTATAAAAGAACAGTAAAGACCGAAGTAAATAATATATATACCAGGGGAAAAAAATCTCTCTTCCTATACCATACTGCTAGAATTTGTGAACAGAAAAAGTCCAATCTGCACTGTAGCTGGATCTACACTTTTGTGCAACTTTAGTTATATTTACCTTATTAATTGTTTCAAATATTTTGACAGTGAGACGAAGTATTTTCCCTTCGGCAAGGCTTGGTATCTGTACCTAAGATAATCTCGAGAACTCTCTAGGCACTACCTTTCCAAATTACAGGATACCTTTCTCCTTTACAGTCTGTCAGATTTTTCAATGATGGAGTTTTCTTTGCTTTTCGGTTCTGATATTAACTCTCTAAATCTTGAAAGAACTATGCATTCTGAATTCCTGTCCCTATGCTTTATTGAGCTACTAAGCTGTACTTGGTAAATGTACAGCAGAACTTAAAATCATTTCTGTCACCCCTTCTACCTACATTCTGCTGGACTTTTGCCTTTCTCTTAGAAAAAATCCCTGATACCAAAGGGAAATCTCAGTCCTCTGGCCTGCTCCTAGCACACTTCCCAGGAGTGGTGGGTGGTGTAGAAAAGGTCCATGGAGAAGAGCTGATGGGTATATGCAGAATCACTCTGTGACTGAGACTCTTCATATTCTGACCTATCATGTTGGTCCATATGCAGCCATGAAATGTTCATTAAAAGTCAGGCTGGCTTCTCATTAACCCTTTTATGGTAGGTTTACCTCCTTTTCTATCATGTCTTTAGCAATTCTCTTAGAAAGGGCTCATCCCTTTGGATTTAGTTCCTTTGGGATTCTTTGACTCCTCAGATCGCTGATGAATTTTTTTTTAAGTATAATTTTTAGTTCATCCAGCATGTCCTTATTGTTAGAATAAAAATAATCATCTCCTGCACAACTCTATTTTTTATACTTTCCTTTACCTTGGTTTCTACAACTCTAATCTTACTGACTTCTTTTTTGGCTTTTAATTCTCTCTCTCTTTGTCTGAATTTTCTTTATATCAAACCTTGGAAAAAACACAACTTGTGAGATATATTCAAAATGTAAATTTACATTGATATTTCACTGTTCATTTATACTTTTTTATTGGGAGATGTCTTCCCCATATCTTTACATTTAAAAACTGGGCAGTTACACTTGGGAAACAAATAAAACCAAAGAAATAAATCATAGAGTCTCCATTTAGAAATTAGAAATTTCTAATTTAATATGTTAATCATCATTTTAATCTTAAAGGTATAACGGCCCCTTTTCCCTACTCAAATCGCAAAGGGTATGATTGAAAGCAGAGATTGACTACCTTCAAGAAATGAGGTAAGGTTCACTTTTTCTTTCTTTCCTTCTTACCTCCTAGTTGCTGTTATTAAATCTGCCATAGTTAAAGAGGGTGGGAGAGCACAAAAAGAAAGAGGGAAGGAAGAGGGATGAGAAGGTTCTGCCTTCACTGGTACTGTGCTAAGGTGGTTCTGTTGTCTCCAGGCTGGGCAAGAATGTAAAGCTGACTCTCGCACGAGAAAATTAGTGGGGTTTTTGGAGGCTTCCCTACTAAAACCTCCCACCAGAACTCACTCTGACAGATCTTTTGATGAAGATAATATTTTAAATTATACCAAATTAACATCTTACTATGAGGTCCACATCCCTTCTCTAGGATCAAGCATCTTGGACACACCAGCAGAAGGAAATGCCATTACCTTTCACTATACTGCTCCCACAGGTCAGTTCAGGTGGCCTCTTCCTCACATTGGGACTCCTCAGGCATGTGCTAAATGCAGTCAATTGTCCTCGCAACTCTAAATACAAGGTTACATACCAAGCTCTCCAAGTGATCCTCTTTACAGCTCTTCTCAAGAGACTTGAATGAGAAATAATAGGAATCCCAGAACATATTTTTCCCAAAAAAGTCCTTGTCATAAATTCTATCAATCTTTACAGATGCTTTCACATTTTCTCGTTGACATGAGAGCTAGAAAAATGTTCTCAGACACCAACTTCTTTTACGTTTCTGCCTGGCGGTATGGTACCTCACTTTGTAATTTTTTAAATCTATTTTGTTGTCTCAGTGAAAATGTCCAATTTAATATTCTGTTTTATTTCTCTCTTCTCCCCCATTATATATTGGTATTCCACAGTTTTCTTTCCTTGAGCCAATTATTGCTTCACTTAATATGCCTGATGCTCTGAGCAGTTTTCCACTCTCATGGCAACAACTATATACACACAAATTGCTTCTGAATCCTAATGTCCGGTTCCATTCCCTCATCTGCGTCTTTAACCCCTAATTCTAACTACTTACTGAATAATAACACCATGGAGGCTCCATGAGAACTTTACATTTAACAAGTACCAAACTTACTGTTTTCTGCATTTTGTTTCTAAATTCTCAGGTCTGTTTCCAACTTCTTAGTTCTGTTCTTCTATCTTTTTGGAATGCTCTTGCCTTCCTCCACACATTTTCTTTCTTTCTATGCATTAAAAAATCTAATAACATACTAGCTTAGATGTCAACTTCTCATTTTCCACACCCAGAAAACTTAATTGTTTGTCTTCTGGATTTATCAGATTTTTTCTGTCCTCCATCAATCATATTGCCTGCTGTATATTCACAAATGTGCTTGGCTCTGCCTTCATACTTTGAGAGCTTCTTCAGTGGCAAGGACCATGTCACACTCATCTCTATTCCCCAGTGCTCAGGGCAGTCCTGGTACATGGTCTGCACTCATCAACTCTTTTATGGTGGCTTCAGTATTTGGAGGGTGCACTTACACTTTTTAAAGTTTTACCTCTAGACACTACCAAGTTCCTACAATGAATACTGGAGAAAAAAATTCCTTTGAGTTACCAGCAGGAAAAGGGAAAATAAACTATTTTAATATATACCAAAATGTTCTATTCTTAAAAGGGTCTACCTTTAAGAGAAATTATTTTAATAAAGCCTAACCTACTGGATTTTTGTCGGAGCCTAACTGACCTTGGAGAAAGGAAATCTCCAACTCCTGCCCACTCTAGTGCTCCTGTCTCCCCTAAAGGGGGTGGGGGGGACACAAAACCATCCTGAGAAACACCGGTGAAGGTCACAGCAGATGAGTACAGGCTCACTAAAACAGTGAAACCTACTCATAGGCCTACAAAATACTTCTCCCCACTCCATATCTTACTACCACATTGATGGGGTTCCTTTACAACAGCAAGGAAATACAACTGAAAAAACTGCATCTCTCAGATCTTATTTAAAAAGTATATAAGAAAACTAAAAAAGAAGAAAAAAAAAACAAGAGGAAAAACAGAAACAAGGATACCAGATTGTATTTTAACCTTGACATGTACACTTACATCAAACAGTAAAACACAGCCTAACTCCCATCCAGATAAATATAAAACTTCATACTAAAAGTCTGTTTATCTCAGTTTCTTTCTACCCAGAACATCATATCTGGCTTTCAACAAAGAATTACAAGGCATAACGTAAGACAAAAACATAGTTTGAAGATAAAAATATAGCATCAGAACCGGATTCAGATATGGCAGAAATGCTGGAATTATCAGGCTAGGAATTTAAAATAAATACAATTAGTATGCTAAAGTCTCTAATGGAAAATGTAATCGGTGTGTCAGAACAGATGGGTAATGTAATCAGAAAGATAAAAACTCTTTCAAAAAGAATCAAAAGCAAATGATAGAAATCAAAAACACTGTAATCAAAATAAATAATGCCTTTAATAGGTTCATCAATAAACTAGACACAGATGAGAAAAGAATAAATTCACTGAGTATCAACAGAGGATTCCAAACTGAAATGCAAAGAGAAAAATAAAAAAGACATAATATTTGAGAACTACGTAAGACACAATAACAAATGGTATGAAATACACACTATGGGAAAACCAGAGAAGAACAAAGAGAGTAAAAAACAGAAGCAACGTTTGAAGCAGTAATGACCAAGAATTTCCCAAAATTAATGATAAGCACCATGCCACAGATCTAGGAAGCTAAGAGAACTCCAAGTATGATAAATACCAAAAAGTCTATACCTAGGCAAATCATATTTAAATTGCAAAAGAATCAAGGACAGAGAAAACTTGAAAGTATGTTAAGGGAGTGGGAGAAGAGAAACCATACTTGTGGAAGAACAAGAATATAAATTATATCAGAATTCTCAGATCATGCAAACAAAACGAGTGTGCAGTAAAATATTTAGTGTTAAAAAATAAAACCACCAATTTAGAATTCTGTGTTCAACAAAAATTATCCTTTAATAGTAAAGAGAAATACATTTTCTAAGACAAAATTTAAAGAATTTATTACCAGCAGACCTTCCTTACAAAAAAAAAGTGTTAAAAGAAATTCTTCAAAAAAAAAAAAAAAAAAGAAAATTGATGTCAGTCAAAAATTCAGATCTACATAAAGAAAGATTTAGAGAATAAAGGTTAAAAAATCATTTATTTTTCTTATTCTTAATTGACTAAAAGATAACAGTTCTAGGTATCAAAATAATAATAGCAACAATGTATTTAGTGATTATAGCTTATGTATAAGTAACAGCAATGCTTAATGGTGTTTATTTTTTAAAAGATAGTTTTAAATACCTGGCAGCAAGAACAACAACAAATCCATATAATTCATGAGGTGTCTAAATGGCATAAAAAATGTTCTAAGTTTTTTTTAAATTTTCTGGGATGTGAGTAGACATATTAATTTAGATTTACCTAATATGCATGTTGTAAATTCTAAGGATCCTATTAAAAAATAGAAACTACGTCTTTAACATTTAAACATATAGAATGGAAAAAAATACAATAATAAAAATTATGAATTGAGTATTTGGCAAGAAAAGTGAACAGAGAATAGGTATAGCAAACACAAAGCACAATATATAATGCTGGATTTAACTGCAAATACTCCAGGAATTATATTATGTATAAACTGATACTATATTTTAGATAAAAGACTGACTTTCAAAAAGCAAAGAGTTGTATGTTATTTAAATGAAATATATCTAAAACTTAAGGATGTGAAAAGATTTTTAAAATAATTAAAATTTTTGAACAAAAGAAAGGTCATGTGGCTAAACTAAAATTAGTCGAAACAGACTTTTAGATGAAAAGAATAGCTAGAGATAAGAATAAAGATAACTTTATAATGACAAAAGCTATACAGTAAAATATAACAATTTTATACTTGTGTGCAACTAATAACATGGCCTCAAAATATATAAAACAAAAATTTACAACTAATAGAAATTGATGTAACAAGGAAAAAATTACTAAAGAATAGAGTATTTGAACAACAAAATTAATCTCACAGACATATATATACACTCCATCCAACAACTCTAGAATATATATTCTTTTATGCATACATAGAACATTTAAAAAAATAATTATATACTGGAACATAAAGCAAAATGAATACAAAAAATAAACTTATGGAATACATTCTCTGACAACAATGCATTTAAGCTAAATATCGATTACAAAAAGATAAGTTGAAAAAGCCCTGTTAAGAAATATACTTTTAAACATGCCAAAAAATAAAGCATAATAGAAGTTTTTAAATATTTTGAACAGAAAAATAATATATATACTATGACTTGGGATACAGCTAATGAAATTTATAGTCATAATTATTCATGTTAGAAAAGAAATGTTGAAAATCAATGAGCTAAGCATCCTTCAGAAGAAATTAGACTAAAAACATCAAAATAAACCTAAATAACAGAGGGAAAGGTTTAATATAAGTAAGAGCTGAAATTTAATTTTAAAAAATAAAAAAGACAAATGAAGCTCTTTACATATTATTTTGGAATAATGTCTAAGACATATTGTTAAGAAAGCATTAAAAATAAATGTTGTGTGCAATCTGCTACCATTTGTGTAAAAAGGATATATTTATACTTTGAGAGTTTTCACTGATTATACCTTTGGTAACTTCCGAGTTTAAACAAAATGAAAGTTATGTTTTTTAAATTAAGTAAATAGACATTTTAAATTTAAAAAGGAAAAAAAAGATCAGCTACAGCTCCCAAAAGAGAAGGACCAGGAGGGAAGGCAGACTCGTAAATACCTCATTCACACACCCGGAAGATGCCATCGCCTACTGCTCTTAAGTGAACGACGTGGTAGTGCTACTGATGAGCCAGATGGAAGCAACGGCGACGGGGGCGGTGAGGATGCTGGGGGGACGTGGTAGTGGTCGTAGCAGCAACGCGGTGGCCGAGGTAATCAGAGTGGCATTGGAGGTGCAGACGAAAATGGAGAGGTGATGGAGGTAGGAGTAGTGGTTTGGCTGAGGTTGCGATGGTCAAGTTCTTGGAGCTGTTTTGCCACACTTCCTGGCAACAGACGACCTTTATTCATCAATATGAGCCCCCAAAATTGAGAAGATTCTACCATACCACTCCAGCTAAAATTATCAGGGGTACTATCTTCTTTCCTTTAAACTCTATTTAGGCCCAGAAAATTCTATCTCCTCATTAGTTCCCAGCTGGTACTGAATTGATTGTTCAGAGGGCTGAAGAATAACTGATCATGTGGGATTTGACCATATAACATAAGGGGCTTGAGAAGAGGTGAGCTCTAAGATACTACTTATGATTCCTATTTAGACCTCAGAATATGAGGTCAGTTACCAAAAGGGCAGGCAGGTCGTCATTTTATGCCTTGAGTAACATCTACTATGTGTTTGAACAAAGCTGTGGATGGGCCTGGCGGCTGAAGAAAACCTGAGGTGAAGAGGAGGAAGTCCTGGGTGGTTCTGCAGTGAGGACATGTGACCAAATTGCCATGGAGGGAAAGAGTGACCTCAGGAGAAATGCCAAAAACCTTGGGTAGACTACGGGGGGCGGGGGGGGGGGGGGCAATGTGGGTGGGGGTGGTTGGCGTTAATTATCCCTTTTTCCCATCAGAGGTTCACGTGCTCTAGGTTAGAGGCCAGATGACTGAGTGAATGCCCAGCGCCAGAGAAGAGATTGCCTCCCGAAGAGAAAAGTTACTCGTGCATCCCAGCCAGGGGCTCTAATTTCCCCTCTAATCATGCCCCTTAGCTGATCCAAGCAGAGGGGGCTGATTGCTCAAAGACTTTACAAATGGTGGGTGAAAGGCCTAATCCTTAAAATAACATTTTATCCACATTCAAAAACTCCTTCTCCACTCTACACCTCCCACAATCCCCACTTAGGCAACAACACAGGCGCGCTCTGATTATCACCCTGGGTGCTCCTGTATGCTCAAAGATTTCTCAAAATCAAATTGTCCTAATTCACTTCTATTTAAAGAGAAATGCAGAGATTGTGTTCTCCCTCATGGTGTTAAAAGGAGAAATACAACCATAAGCTTCGAGCAAACAATTTTTTTTTTTTTGAGGGGGAAAAAAAGAAAGAAAGGGAGGGAGCGAGATAGGGAGAGAAGGAACAGAAATCTGAACAGAGAAAATTAGTGTTGCTAAGGTCTGGGGCTTAATGCCTTAGGAAAATGTTACTCAAGAGAAACTTTTCTGCCCCTTACTAATTTGGAGGTGAAAAGGCAAAACCGAAGAGGCCCTGTCTCCATGGGACTCAGATCTCCCGGGAGTGAAGGTGACTGACATTCACTGCTTCAGGAGGGTCCGGTTATTACTAATAACATTATTGTCATTTCATCTTACTTCAGGTCCCTTCCTTAACATCACAAAACTCCCTGAAAGTGACTTCTGTCGACTTTGGTCTTTACCCTTTCGGCTTTCTTCTGCATTATAATACAGAAGCTAACAATTCTGTAATTTTCCCCCATTGAAATGTATTCTCTCCTACTTCCAGAAATAGACTAGTGTGATTATTGAGTAGGTCTGGGTACTTTGTGCTTCATCTTTTCTTACTGTAACTAGACAGCCCTTTTTTATTCTTATGATAACCGAAACATTCGAACAATCATTGTCCTACAGAGGAGCTGATCTTGAAGCAATTGTGCTTTGTACCACTTCATCCCCTTTGGGAGCAAGATTGGTTTTAAAATAATGACTTCTCTAGCAGTTTATTACCAGCCTTGAGTCATTTTCACACCTCAGAAGTGAAGGCTTAATGAGCAGAGAAATTAAAGAGTAAAACTCTGCTAGTATCTTTTTAAATGGTGGCATTTTGGCAGCTTGGAGAAGATGCATTTCCAAAGGGGAGCACATCACATTCATCTTGTTCTCCAAATGACCTTTAGGTAATGAACCTCGAAGTTTTCTCCTCCCCACCCCATGACCCCACCCCTTCTTTTTAATCCCAGAAGAAGTGTTCCCCAGGAAGATCAGGTGGGGAATAAAGGCAAGAGTTGTGTTGGCATGAGTTCACTTGGCACAATGCTGAAAATACAGTAATGGTTCAATAAAAACGTTTCGATTCAGTAATGACCACACACTCCCAGACCCTTACCACCCCAGCAACTCCCTACCAAAAGTTATATCTTTTAGAAATTCATTCAAATATCTCTTGTTCCTATAACCCTTCATAACTCTTCTAGTTAGCTGCTCCCACTTCAGTGCTCTCCAGGGTTCTTATGTCAATTATTTGAACATAGTATTGTGATTATCGTAATTCTAATAGTCTATTTACATGTCTGCCTTTTTCACTAGGCCTTAAGTTCTGCAAGGACAGTGGCCAAGCAGTGTCCATTCATGTTTACATCCCTAATGCTCATTACAATGCTTAATAAAAGAACTTAGTAAATATTTGGTGAGTGAACAAATGATTGAATGATTCCAAAGATTCTTTTCAAATAAATAATAGTATCAGGGATCATAGCCTCTGATTCGAAATAGAGCAATAAAGACCAGTAAGTAGAAGTAAGAAATGACTGTGCTCTACACATAAATGGCAAGATTAGAGGGGAAAAAAAGAGGATTCGCCAGTTCACCTCCAACCTCTCGAATAAGGCTTTTCACATCACTGCTACAATAGAGATGGCCTGGGAAGCATTTGTACAAATCTATTAGCTTTCCCACCAGGCCTGGAAAGATCAAAGATCTCATGTTCGAAAGGTCTTTCCCGCATAACATCTGTAATCGATGGGGAATCTATTTCTGGCTAAGAAATCTACTGTGAGGGTATGATCAAATTACGCGGAGTAGGCAAGTCAAGTTAATGAAGTAGTAGAAATGAGTACATATCAGTGGCTGCCGAACCAGCATCTGCCTGCCTAATTGCTTATTTTGCTTGGTTGGATTTGAGGCTCTTATTGATATTCGAAATGTTTTTCTCTTTCTGTTAACATCAGTAGTTAGAGTGCTGTATTTTGATTTCCAATGCTTTCATTTATTTTTGCCTTTCTGGTAGAGAAAGCCACCAAAGAAACAAATGAAGGGAAAAGGGTTGTTTGAGAGTCCTAACCCTGAAAGGCCTTGGGAGGTTGAGATCTCTTCAACCAGCAGCCGATGCTATAAATAGACATGATAAAGCATTTCTATGCAATCCCAGTTCCGCGTATTGTTCATGGAGTGGCCTTCTTGTCATAAGAAGCAGGAGATTCCCCCCTCCTCCACAGTAAATATGAGAAATGAGGCTGTTTGCTTTAGAAAGCCAATGGAATTAGGCTGGTGTTTACTGTTTCATAAAGGAATAGTGGACAAATTACCTAGCTAGACCATATTGGGTAGAATTGTTAGTTAAAAGTGACAACCGGGCCTGTAATTTACACTGCACTTTGGAAATTTAAGCTGGGAGGCTCGGGGCTCTCAGTCGTGTATTATAAGGCTCCTTTTGTACTTCTGGCTCATTTTGTGCTGGGAATCATTTAGCCATTGACTTTAACTGCTAATACAGTTCCATCAAATACCAAGTATAAATCAAAATTACTGGATCATTTGAAATCTGTCCTCAGAGTTGTTTATATGTATTTTTTCTACCATTACTTCAGTATAGTTACAAGAGAAGCTGCTAAATTATGATATATTGTGTATGCCTCGTGCCCATCTTACTAGATGCTCTTGCAAATAAGATGTAATCCATGACAAATTATTTTTCTACTTATACAAAACAAATAATGATAATAAAAAGGGAATCAAATTCATGAAAGATGAAGGAGGGTAGAGGAGAGATGTTTCAAATAAATAGCTCTTCTCTTGGTCTTGACTGTCCAAAACAGGTAGAAAAGACAAACAAGGAATTTTTAAAACCAAATTTGCCACACAAGGGCCTAAATTCCTATCTGTCTAGTCCAGCCTACTAGAGAGTGATCAAAAACTCACTAGATCTACTGACTTTTAGTCTTATACATAGAAGCTCCATGCAGCGTGCATAAAATCATTCTAAAGAAATATTTACTGTATATAAACCATTATGGCTCATGAAGATAACAGTGAGAAAGGCCCCAACCTGGTAATTCCTGTTTTGCTAATATCCATTATATGTCAATAGACCACAAATGATAAAAATCACTAGAGTATTTAATCTGAGCAAATCTGCCATACTGCCAGAATCTTTGTTTTATGGCTTTTTAAATGGATAAATAAATTAGCATTAGATTTATTCACAGTGGATTAAGGAATATTATGACAGAAAGAAATTGCTAATGTCCTAATATTGTTTCTCTGCCTTTCCCAACCTTTAGCTCTAAAATTTTTACCAGTCATGCTTGGAGAATTATGAAATTCACCTACAAATATTAACGATGCCTTATTAATTGAAGAACTTACCCCCATCTCCTACTTAAATCATGATTTTCAACTTTTGTGTTATAGATACGTTTTGCAGATCTGTGTGATATTGAAAGACATAAAGAAAGCAACAAATCAAAACAATCCTATCTCAAGCCATCGTGGCCATTAATCTTATATTAACAAAGCAAAATATAGGATTTGGGAGTGGGCATTTTTCAGATAATACTTTCCCCGAACTGGTATTACAATGCAAACATAAAGCTGATAGATGAGGTGCTAACGACTCTCTAATGGTAGCTTCAACAAGGGCCATTAGAATTATATCATAATAACAACACTTTTTCAGATTCCAGAAATCAAGAACGTCTGTTTTTGAAGGAGGTTTCAGAAACTGTTATGCGAGTCTTGAAATTTTGGATTGTCACTGCTGTATCCTCTCAGGCATCAATAATCAGCCACTATCTCAGGATGTTAGCTCTCTAGGGCCCTAGCTCGAATCAACAAAGCAGTTTAGAAATCCAAAGAGAGAAAAGAGCCTTTGCAATTAAGAGTGTTCTGCCCATTTATAGAATCAAATTTTCCAGAAACACAGCTTAGTATAAACCACGTTTCATGAACATTTCAACATAATGTAACGAACACAAGCATTTCAATGAAGCAGATAGCAGAGCAATTTGTTCTAGCAGATGGTTCGCCCTGGGATCAGAGCAATTATCTCCTTACTCTACACACAGGGGTAGCCAAAGATTCAACAGTTGACTATTCAAAGCAGCTTAGCAATACAACAGAATTTGAGATATTAAAACAAACAGGGTTTTCATCCTCCTCTCTACACAAGCAAGTGCTGGAGAATGTTCTGAAGAGTAAAAGATGATTGCTTAGCTATATGTGCATCGTCACCTTTCTTCTCGGTATTTGCCACCCCCAGAAGGCTTAGACCTCTTTCTTGCAACTATTGCCTAGGAAAATGACTCTTCTTCCCTCTTGTCTTTCCTCTGTCATCTTGAATCTATGGTCATATCAAATTGCCCGAACTAAAACAAATCAACAATTCTCAAAACAAAGTTTGCAATTTATACTTCAAGCAGTGAAGAGATATGAATTTATATAACACTTTCTGATCTGCGACTACAGAATATGAAGCCAATGTACTGAAATTGGCTTTTAAAGAGTGTTTACAGGGAAAAATAATGGTTGAATACAGAAAACAGATATGTCTAGATCAAAATATTAGCTCAAGTCACCTAAGTAATAAATACTTCAATCAGTTCCCTTGAGTTGTGGTGCAAACAGCCCCACATTTTTGACATCCGATTAACTTTGGCAGAAGAAATTATAATAAAAATATGAAATTAACATGCTACCTATAGGCTCAGTCACTTCTGCATACCTAAGTCAAACAAAAGCTAGAAGTAAGATTAAACAAGTAAAAAACAGTTGGTAGAAGATTGAAGGTGGGGGGAAATTATAAATCAGGCCATTACACAAATTTGAGAGTTACAGGGAGACACCCACCTAGGAAAGACTTTTGAAACAAAGAGATGATCAGAGAATTTATGACTTGGGGGGGGAAAAAAACTTAAGAAAATGGTTAGCAATGGAAACCCAAGGGAGCTGGGACACTCAGAATGTTGAAGTGTGTGCCTGGATCACAGAAGTCTTGTGGAAGAATACAGCCAGAAACTAGACATGCCTGCTACCTTCATCCTCGTGGATAAAGAGGCGGCATCCACTTTGGAGTAGAGGTAAAAGCCAAGGAGAAATTAGGAGTCAAAACATAGAGGTTACCCTGAAATCCAGAGCATGACCTTTAGCAGTCTTGTTGGATACATTGACTCCTGAAGTCTATAAATCACTATCGGGTATGACCTTCTGCCCTAAGATGAGTGAAGTATCTTCACATGCCCCATGACTGACTGAACAAGCTTCAAGTGCTCTCTCTATTTAGGAGGGAGGCATCAGAGGGACATAGAAGGGAAGGTTTGTTTATACAGATGTAAAATGGGGCCTGGTATGAGAACTCCCTGGGCCTGGGAGACTGAGTTAATTTCATTGCCTCCGTCAGGATAGTTTCTGAAGCAGTGCTTTGCTCTCTGGCTTCTACTCAGAATAATTTCAGACTCTCCCAGAGCTCCATGTCTACTGTGGTCCCAGTAAGAAAAATAAGAACAAGAATAACAATAGGAAATAAAAATTTTATTTAAAACGTTGTTTAAAACAGACACTAACTGCCAAATATCGGGCTAATATTTGAAAATATTTAATTTGATCTTCATTACACTATATGACATGGGTCTGATTGTTCCCATTTTCCATATGAGAAAACTGAGGCTATTATTTTTGCATTTCAGACTACAGCTCTGATTATCTCTTTGAAATATTTTTATTATTTAAACCAATGACCATCCTGTCACTATTAGATCATCCAGAAAGATTTTTTTTTTGCCTTTTCATGATTAATCTTTATTTAAGCTATAGTAACTTAACCCAAGATTAGCAGGACAGGAAGCCACATATTGAGATGTAGGTAACAGGATGGAGAGAAAGAAAAGAAAGAGAAAGGAAGAGGGTTGTCCATGCATCTTGGGTGATTACATTTAAAGGATACTGTAGGTTTATGGCCAAGAGGATAAGCTTATTGACTCTGCTGTATTGACAACAATAAAGAAAACACTATTAGCAACACTAAAACATACTTGTAGTAGGGCTTGCTATGTGCTATTCGTTGTTCTAAATGCTCAATATAAATAATTTAATATAATAAAGTACTCATTCAATGTAAATCATTTAATAAAGTACTCATTCACAAGAATTAATAAGGCACTCTCATACAATTATCATTTCTATGTTCTTTTCTTTTATTCAGATAGTCACAGCTGTGAAGAATTTACCATATAATCAAATACTAGTAATCTATTTTTAGAACAAATATTGGTAGTTGTAAAGATCTGAAATGCAAGTTTCAAACACTTTTTACATTAGAATCAAAGTCTTTATTTGTTTAGCCACTCCAGGAAAAAGAGTTTTATTCTTTATTTTTCTGTTGAGCAAGAGATATATGAACCAATTTATAGTACAAGACTAGACATCTTGAATTTGAAACTGCCCTGTTTTCTACTTTTAAATTCCATTATTTAGAGTAATCCCTGTACATATTCTAAAAGCGCTCAGGTGGCCCTGACATAAGCTGAAGTAATGCCATCTTATTTAATGATTTCAAAAGCATCGAGCACTGGGTTTTCTTGCCAGCTCACTAACCCTCTTCCTCATAATGATATTGGTTTAAAAAGTACAACAGATGCATAACAGCTGGCTCATGAACTTCAACATCTCAGCCATTTCTTGGCACCACTATCAATGTTTTTCCCTGAATACCAATTCTAATTGCTAGCATTACACAACTCTAGGGTTTGAAGCCTTAAATACACTACCTAGTTATCAATTTTCAAATAATATGATTTCTCACAATAGGTGGTAGATAGTTAGGCTCTTATAGTTCAGCGTTGCTTTATTTTCCACGAGCATAACTTGTAGGTTATGGACTTTTCCCTAATTAGCCTGAACAGAGTCATTTCTTTTCTAAGTTTTATCCGACAGTATAATTTCTTATGGTTGACTTATAAAACCTTTGAAAATAGAATTTCATAATAGGAAGTGACAAATCCTAGCTCAGTTTAACCATCTGCCTTTAATAAATACATGTTCCTTTTCCCCTAGATACCCTGACATTTTCTTCCTATGACCCAAGGTCAATCAATCAGAGAAAGAGAGAGGATGATAATTAAAAAAGAGACTGTTAGTAAGTCAGTGCTGGGAAAAATAGTTACAAATGATGTGCATGTATCTCCGAGAAATAGGGCCGTCAGAACCTTGCTTTAAAACACGCTTTTCTAATATTTGCTACTGTCTTCACTAATGGTTCTTCACATCTGAAGTCATGGTGGGCTTTTTAGAACCACGGACAGAGACATACAAAGGCAAACTCTTCACTGCATACAGCAACAATGAATGTTGAGAGTTTTGAATGACAATTACATGCATTTATCTTAATTTGGGGCAGGGGGCCATCTGCTTTGTAAGAGCTTCTGGGATTTCAAAACTCAATGAAGATAGATATTGCCCAGGAGGCTGAAGCCTTCAAGCAGACCAAGGGCAAATGTGCCTATCCAATAGAAAAAATATTTTTTTAAAAAATCATGATGTCACCAGATTTGCTAATAATTAGGTTGTATTTAACTTAATAATTTTGCATTTTAGGAACAGAGTGCCAGGATCCATCATTAGGTTTCTACCTTGTTCCCTAGGGGAGAAGGATAGAGCTCAGGCTAGCATCATCTGGCACTATTTTATAATTGGATTAGTTTTGTTTCCTTTAGTAAACTATTTTGAATACTGTGCAGAGACATTTGCTGTAAACTAGAAGGAGACGTAAAGAGGCAGGAGCTGAAATGCGCCAAATAGGCAAGTTAGAAAATAAAATGTAGACTCTTAGTTATGAAAGAACTTATATTGAGAGATGGAGAGAAAGATATAAATATGGATATAGATATGTAGAAAAAATTGTTATCTTTATGTCGAATAGAAAAACTTAATGGATATGGGAATGAGTCAAGAAAACAGTGCGAAGAGTACACTTTTCACTTTAAGATTTTATCTCTTTATGTCTACCTACAAAACTTTGCTTCTAATTCCCTAATTTTGAGAAATGGACCCAATTTTATGCTGTTGGATGGAGGTAAGTGAGGCATTGAGATGTTAAGACATTTATTTGGAAGTCACTGTTAACCTGTCATCCTGAAGTTGAGATTTTTTTCCTTCTAATCCAAAGAATATTCATTCAAATGTTCCTTCCTGGCTCCACCAAGTAAAGTAATTCATCTGCTTTGTTCATTGCTGAATTTTTATCACATGAAAGAGTATCTGGCAGATACTCAATACATATTTGTAAAATGAATGAGCATTTCTGCCTTTTAAATTTATATTCCTTCTCAAAGGATGGGTCTTCACTTGTTCATTCGCTAAGCTTTCTCTGACCACCTCCATCCTTGCTGAAGGGACTATGTTTCTCCTCTAAACTCCCAGAGCTCCACGTGTGTGTTCTCTTCTAGCATGTTTATCATTTGGGCTTGGAGAAAAGTAAGTTATGTAGGTTGCTTATTTCCATTCCTCAAATAGTCTATAAGAGCAGAAAGTATTTGAACTTGGCCAATGCTCAGGGAATATTTTTCCAATAAAATTAATACCTTAGACTCAATCTAATGCAATGGTCAGACATCCCAGAGAAGTCCTGGTCTGCCACTTTTGCCTTTTTCATACCTGTCTTCTAGAAGGATCTGAGGCTGTGCTATCCATTTTTTTGCATCATCATCATTACCATCAAAATAGCTCATTTATTACTGATCACTGAGTTAACTGTTTTAATTCAATTATCAAGTTTCACCTTTGCACTAAGGACTGTTATTATTCCCATTTTACAACTGACAAAACTGACCTAAGAAGAGATAAATAAAACTTGTCCTGGGACACATAGCTTGTAAATAGCAAACCAGCCATGTACAGGGGCTGAAACCACCTCTATCTGATGGAAAATGGGTTTTAAAAAAAGATTGAAACCAATGTTTAATTAAAAGTATGCAACCCACGCCCTTAGATGAACATGTTAGAATTTTAAATGGTCGAGATTCTAAAGCAAATGCCTTTAGATTTATTCAACTTCCAAACTTATATGTACTCAGAACACTTTTTAACACAGGAAAGATTTTTTAAGCCTATCTGACTTATTCTGATAATTTCATCATGCCAAAGAGCTAACTTGTGCAATTCTCGATTAAATGGTATTATTTGCTCTTTGCATCATTCTTAGCTTTATTTATTTACACACACGCACATGCATTTCACATGAGCCAAATAATAATCTTACCTACCGTCACCTAATGTTCGGAGCTATGATTTCTAAGGGAGAAAAGGACTAAGGGGACGACAATCCTTAAAGCTTTCTGAAATGAAATCTTTATTTACAAAGTTATGAGGCTGCATAACTGTTGCAGACGGATTTGTATTCAATGTATTTGAAGGCTTACATGCACTTTCTACTCTGGCCTTTGATCCCTCTTCTCTTAAAATGCATGCACTTATTCTCGGCTCACTTTAGGATTTCAATTCTGCCTTGGAGATACTGTCCAGATAGGCTGAGTCATTGGTCCTGTTCTCAGTAAAGTATAGAAGATAGATAGCTTTAGCACTTTCCTTCAGCTCTTATAAATCTAGTAAATGGCTCCATCCATATTGCCTCTTTTGGAATCTTTCACATTGCCTTGGTTGGTTTCTGTTACAGATAAGAAAAGGGAATGTTTGCCGACCTTGATATTGATGAGACTGAAATAGCTACTCTAATAATTCTACACCTATACAACTTTATTCTTATTGTTCAACCAGCAATGAATGGCATTCCCTAAGCAAAAAACAATGTGAATCAGATATTGTCAGGTCATTCGGTGCCTGAGTTAGGCTGAGCCAGGCAACGCTTGGGAGCTCCTGAAGGTGGGACATGAGCTCCTAGCAATTGCCTCCAACTATCGGCAGCAGCAATTCTTTCCAGACACTCAGATAAGATTAGACCAACTTTCAGAACTTGTCCAATTTCTTTGTTGAAATAAGAAAACTGTTTCATCAAAATGAACTTCCTATGAATAATCAAGTTTCCAAAATTAGGAGACACAATATGCTTCCACAGAAGAAATCACAGGCACCAAACCGTGAGCAAAAAATATTTTCTTTGCTTTACCCCAAATCTCACTTATCTTATATTTTGTGTCAGCATATGCTTTGTAAAACTAATTTCTCCCCCTATTCTCCCAACCAGGACTCTGCAGATTTAGAAATGATTTTTCAACTCATGAGACTGAGTTTGATTATTTAAAGTTTTGGCGGGGGGTGGGGGGGGCGGTTAAGGCAAGTGAAAGAAAAAAAACAAAAAGAAAGCTATTCATTGTCCTGCCCTGACTGGACTATAATTATAATTTTTACAAATTGAATCATGCCGTAAAATCCTGTCATGAGTTTAGCAGAACTCTCACCACTGTGATTTCTTTATTGATACCCTTCTCGATCATTGTCTCTGAGATTTCCAGAGCTTTCAATGAGATTTTTTACATCCCTTATTTTTAAAAAATATTAAAATCAGCTTTACCATGGTCTACTTGGCACACCACAAGAGAAGTCAAAATTTTTTTTTGTTGCCCTGAATTTTAGATCACGTGACCCCTTGAAGGAAGCCCAGCATGCTCGCATTAGTCAGTTGTTTCTCACTGACAGTGTGCAGGCCCAGCTGTTCCCAGCAGCTGTTCAGTATAGAACTGCCTGAGCTGAAATGCCTTCCAGCTGATGGTGGTTCCCCAGGACAATCACCTTGTCTGGGAACGGAGGCCAGTTCTAAAGGGAGATAAACCCAAGGCCAAGAGAAACAAGGAAACCCCTCCCCCATCCTGCCTTGGCCTCTTGTAGAGGAAAAAATAACTCTGTAAACTTCTTCGTTTCCAGCTTGCCTTCCCGAGGGCTTCACCTTTATAATGAGCTAGACTAGAGGAAGAGATTCCATCCTGGCTCCAAATGAATTTTCATTATAATAGGCATCTAGGCTGCCCATCAAAGATCCCAGAACTGGGGTAGCAGCAAAGTGGAGGGGGTAAGAAAGAAGAGGGGGAGAAATTTACATACAGAGATAAGCATGGACAGTCATTAAGAGAACAGGCCTTCACTTCAAAAAGACATGAACTCAGCACAGGTCTCCTGCCTGTTAAATATGTACAGAGTGTGCTTATTTGATGATGAAAATCAGACGATGTCTATTTGAATGGAAATGAATTTTAATAAGCGTTGGAGGCAGGAGAAGCAGAAACCTCCCATTCTCCCCTCTATCGCCAGGCACCTTCTTGACCATCATTACCACAAATGAAAGAATGTGGCATGCTAATCACTCGGGGAAGAAAGCACAGCTCTCTTCCTCAGTCTTTGTGGGTGTTCATTAACCTTGTGGGTCCCTCAGCCAGCAGAGGACAGCTGTCCCGGGGACATTTCCATATCCCGTAAGAAAAGCAGAATGTCTAGTTAGCCTCGGGGATTCTGCTTATAGAAAAATGTGGTAGAAAGCTCCCTTAGGAACGAAAGCAAAGAACTATTAGCATTTAGCACTTACATTGCACTATTTACAAATTTGCAAAATTTTGCACTTACTTTGCACTTTCATAAAATTACGTATAATATATTTATTACTCATTTCTTATCCTGAAAGAGAGGTAAAAGAATCATCCTAGTATTGTAAATCCTTATCTCCACATTGAGTTAGAAATAAAAACTAAAATAAATACCCTTGGGTTATTTATCTGTTATTGGCATTTAAGTGTAGCCTGAGAACACAAATATTCTGGTGACCTTAAGAAGTTATGAAATCTCTCTCCTTTACTCCAAGCAAAACCGTTCCAATAATAACAACAGAATCATTTAAAAATTCTTCCAAAGAAGTTTGGCTTCTAAATGGCAGAGTTCATTTGGAATCCACAGATTCCAACCTTTTTCATGAATTAGTGTAATTCATGTAGTTGTTTGTATCTCTGTGCACGAGCCCTAAATGTGGGAGGGCACTAACCTTACGTTGGTCCGCCCTCATTAAGCCTGACCCAAAAGGCACCACCATCCCTCTTCAACATTTTGGCAAAAACCCTGCATGGTCTTATTTGCCCGCTTCCATCTCTAATGGTTTATTAAAGTCAGTAAGGCTCTTTTAGTTGATTTCACACTAAACCAGATAAATTGTGCATTTTTAAGATGGAAAGAAAATACTCCCATTGCTGAAATAATGGAATAGCTGATATCTAAAAGTAAATTTTGTCATCAGCAAAAGCTGTAGCCTCTCTACAATCTACACGTCATGATGTCAGAAATACACAGGGCATCAGGGAAGAGAGAGGGGTCAGGCGTCCTAAAAAGCCTTTCTCTCTTCCAATCCTAAAACAAGTACTACATTCTTAAAAGCATTTGCAAATGAAATTTAAGTGATGCGTCAACCATATATTTTATATTTAAGGAATTACCTTCTGAGGATTAAGAGTGAATCTTTGAGATTGTACCATACAGTCCTCAACACCCTATAACGTCCTTCCACTAAATCTCAATATCTAAGGGAGCACGGGAGCAAGTACGAAGAGGTCCTCACCAAAAAAAATCAATTGTCCTCCACTCTGAAAAACTGAAATGATCCCCTGTGTTCCTTTGTGCTATTAAGGTGCGTTATAAAAATTTAGTAAGTGTTTAATGAAGTTGTTTTCATTCACCTTTGCTGCCTCTTGAGCAGCTCTTACCAGCTCCGCCCCTCGGGTCCCAGAAGTAGGTAGGATGGAATAGCAAGAAGCCGGGGCTGGGCTCGCAAAGTTCTCAGCCATTTTCTCCCCATTATCATCCTGTTAAGCTGCTCCGGCTCTGACAGCCTAACAAGGTGCTAATGGGCCATACGTTCTAGCCCAGTTCACAGCAGGTTGTTTCAAATGGGTTGAGGAGGTTGATTTGCATTCGAAATCTTCCCTCTCTCACTTGCTTTTTTGTTTGGCCCCTTGATTTCTACTCCCCAGACACTTCTAGGTTGACTTAAAATGGCACGAAATCACATCGGTTCAGAATTTGAATTGCCTGAGTTTGGATTTTAAATGTGCCCCATTATTTCATCAAGTTGTGTTGGGTAGTGAGGAGGAGGGGAAGGGAAAGAGAAAAGAGCAAAGAGATTTTGAAATGAAAGGGAGAGATGATGACAGATGGATGCAAATGTTCCTTTTAAGCAGAGGGGAGCAGCTGATGTTGGGGCATGAAATTAAATTAGTACATCTGTGGCTGGAGAAAGCTTTATGCTTTCTCCTCCAGAGGAGTTTGGTTACCTCATGATTAACCAGCTTACTTTCTCAGGGCCATGAATCCTTCCCCACACACAACACGGAGGCCCTTTTCATAAAACGGGGCTGCTTGTGGGAAAACCTACCACATCCAGACAGCCCTCACACTCCAGGGCACCCTACCATCCTGGGAAGAAGGAGCTGGCGTAGTCGAAACTCGAGTTCCTGAATTTGAAGGTTTGTGGGAGGAGAATGGAATGGAAATCCGCACATTTTCTAAGAAGACCGTGTTTACGAGTGGCCCGCGGTGTGCTGGGCAAGTGAACAGTCCGGTTTTGAAACCCCTGCCGGCCACGTGCTGGAAGTGCTCAGAATTCATAAATGTTTACAGCCGTGTCTACAGAGAACAGGATGGGATATTTCTTCAGAACCAGGCTCCGGGGGTGCTCCCCATAACTAACGGTGCTCAGCCTCCACTTCCCTTCTGAAAGCTGAGCAATTCTCAGGCCTCAGGGCCACTGCCAGGAAGGTTTATGGCTCCGTGCCGTTCCTAGCTCTCTCGTTTCCTCCCCTTCATCTTGCATTTCAATTCCCATTCTCTCTTTCACCCAAAAGCTGAGAGTCTAAGTCAGTTGTCCCCTAACCAGTGAGGCTGAGGTTGCATGCTTAATTTACAGAGAACTGCTTTGTAATGAAGGGCAGCAGAAGAGGCTGTCTCAAACCGTGCTCCATTGGCCAGTGGGTTATTTTGAGCTGCAGACAATCGAGGCCCAAAAGATTCAGGAAGAGCTTTTTAGCTCCCCCTTAGCCGCCTGAAAGAATTTAGATAGAGGGCCTGGTCCAGGAAGAGAATTATCACCAGTAATAACTACAAAAAGTATGAGGTAGGCGTGATGCACTAGTGGGGAGCTTGGCAGGGCCCGGAGATCAGAGTCCTCTCTGAGTCTCATTGTTTCTGCATGGCACGGCAAACGTTTGTTTACCAAACATTTGCCTTTTCTGTCCTCTCTTGCTTTCCAGAAAGCCCCAGACTGTGCCCCTTCCCTTAGCTCGGGATAGCGTATAAGCATGGATTGCCTGTCTTTTACCTGTCGCATCTGTGAGGCTACCACAGGTATGACATTAAAAGTTTTTCTCTTGTTAGTCTGTCTTACGCCACCTTAATTATTAGACCAGCCAAAAGAACCTAGAACGGTAGAGTAAAATTTTTCTCTCCTACAATAAGAGGTAACTGAACAGCGTAGCCACATTACTCAGAACCAGTTACATGAAACTTAAAAAAAAAAAAAATTTTGAAGTGAAAATTTATTCCTAAATATTTACAACAGATCCAGTAATCACCCTTGTCCCCTGGCCATGGAAATATTTTGAGAGTGGTTCTCAAAATATCATGAATCGGGGGTGAGATGGGGGATGGTAACAGAGGTGGTTTTATTTTTTTAGAAGAACATTATCCAGTGACAAGTCGAATTTTTTTAAAACATTAAGAAAAACAATTAAAAGTATTATTGTGATAATGTTTACTTATCCAGGTAAAAGAGCCATTAAAGTCTCTTTTCACCCACGAAATTATTTCGTGAACTGAAAAATAAAGTTAAAAACCCTCACTATTTATTCTTCTCTCAGCGAGGATGGGGTTCACAATATGCTACCCCCAGGTATGATGCCTTATTGACTATTTTAAGCAAAAAGAATTTAAGGAATGGCAGGTTTATGAAGGACTTTCTGACCTTCCCCTGAATTGGCTCATAAGACCCTCACGTGAGAGGTGCCCTCCCCACACCTGGAGCATTCCACCTCTGAGACAGAGTGACTCTGAGAGGAATCCAAACGAACGGGCCTTGCTAAATTTCCTCTGATTTACTGGTCTTAGCTCATACTCCTTTGTCCTATCACATTTTTTTACTACTCTCCACGCTTCACCAAACCTAGTATAAAAACATCCAGATTTAACCATTTCCCTGGGTCTTCATTTCCTTATAAAGTCTCTAGTATAATATAAAACATATTAAATAACTTTGTTTTTTCTCTTGTTAGTATATCTCTCGTTACAGAGCTTCAGCTGAGAACCTAGAAGGGCAGAAAAAAATATTTTTTTCCTCCCCTATGGTAAGCAAAAGAGAGATAAAGGAAAAGGAATGCCCCTTCCACACAGACCCAAGTGTTTTATGAAAAAGACTTTCTCCAAATGGTGCCTTCCTGTCAAGGATCGCAAATGCGGAGGAGGCCCAGGTGCTGCTTTCTCATCATCTGCTCACATTGGCAAACACCATGTGGTCTTTCTTCGGGCAATTTTCAAGTTGTCTTTTCAGATTTCTTACACTGGAAATGCGCACACAACACAAATGAGGAATGTTAACATCAGGGAAAGAAAAACAAGAGAGAGAGTCCCTGTAAATGCATCAGGGCAAGGGGTTCTTCCTGGGTACTCCCTCACCTTCCATTTGCTTCATCTTACGCTCACGGCCCAGGCAAAGTCCCCATAGCACTCTGCCAACAAGATCCCCGCCTCAGTGCTTGGTTCCCGCAGCAGAGGTGATTAGCCAGCCAGTCTATATTTAGCCCCTGCTGTTATTTCTTTCCCGGCCAACTTCTTTATTCCCTGAAGTATTTCTGATGTGGTTCTTAGAACTGTCTCCAACGTGCCAGAACTGATCTACCCCAAGCAAAACACTTTGCCCCTCTGTGCCAGGAAGATGTTTGCATTGTTTTCCATCAATATGTCTCTCTTCAAAGGAATTGGATGAGAAAGCATGTCTTATTCTATTGTTGACACTGTCCCATAACAAGAATCTTTGGGATGCTTCTCACTAAGGGGTAATCAAGCCTGAGTTAAAAAAAAGTCAAATTGTATTTCTGTGGTAGCCAAGCCTACGTGGACCTAGGACTGTGAAGTACGTGAGGTGTGTCTTAAGTTCATTCTCACTGTCCCCTGCAGAGCCTCTCCTTGCTGTAGCAACCCCGGTGCCCAGCATCGCCCTGCAGTCCTCCACAAGCCCTGCCTTTCTCACGGTCTCTGTCTTCTGAGACTTTTTTAAAAATCTATTCATATAACAACAGTTTACTTCATTGCCCTAAGTGATGTGACAAAAGAATCAGAATTCACAAGAATGACTGTGATGTAGTTTTGAGGCCCTGTGGGGCCACTAATGAGGTATGTTTTTTTAAGGGAAAAAAAACCTATTAATTCATCATATTACAACACATAAGAAACACCTAGCTACTATCCAATAGGGATTTGGTAACTATTTGCTGATTTCATTTTATTAATAGGTGATAAACCTTTCAGTGATTCCCATCATCTCAAGTCGAACTGTACCTATAGATACCAGCATTCATTTTAAAATGAGCAAGCCTCTGGTAACGTTATAGATGATTATTTCACAAACTTCACTGTGTAGAGGAATCATTGAGGAATCTTGCTAAAATGCAGATTTTCATTAAGTCTGGGGAGGGGTCTGAGATTCTACTCCACAGAGTTTTGTGAGTCCTAACTATTAAACTTGGGTGGTCCTAAGGACCCCCAAACCTGCAATTGGTGTCAAAAATGAGATTGGTCTTACAGGCTATTTCTTCTAACTTTTCAACTTTGCAAACATTATACTAAGTGAATGAAGCTAGATATAAAATGCCATATTTCATATTATCCCATTTTTATAAAATGTCCAGAATAAGCAAATCCATAGAAACAGAAAGTAGATTAGTGGTTACTAGGGACTTAGAAAGGGGAAATGGGGAGTTACTGCTAATGGTACAGGTTTGCTTTTTTTGTTTTGTTTTGTTTTCGGAGTGATGAAAATATTTTGGAATTAGATAATGGTGATGGAAGTACAAGTTCAATATGCCAAAACTTACTGAATTATATACTTTAAAGGGGCGAATTTTATGGTGTGTAAATTTTGTCTTAAAAAAAAAAATAGTAACTCAGCCTTGGCATCCAGTAGGTTACCTTTGGACAGACCCAGAGATGAAGAAAATATGGAGTAACTGGAGCTGGTGATTCACCTTCCCCAAACGCACCCCTGAGCATAAAGCTTTACTGGGGATAATTCTTCAGCACACCTCAGTGTGACTCCTCATGAGCGGCTCCAGGGGGTGAGGCTAGGTAAGCAGCAGGAACAAACAGCTAACAGCCCCTGGCTGTTCTCCCTCATCTCAACTTCCCTTCAGATGGGTGATAAAATTCAGTGTCAGATTCTCCATAGGAAAACAAAACAAAACAAAAAATCTTATTAAAAAAAAAATCTCTCGTTTAAAAAAACAAAGCACCTTTTCTACTTTTGTTTCTCATTAAAATGTCACTTTTGAGTCATTTAGAAAGAGTCCTTTGGATGTTTAATTTTGAAATTTCTGCCTAGCTGTTAACATGTAACCAGTGTCCAGAAATCAAAGGAAATTAGAGATAGGGAGAAACTCAATCTCATCCACCTCAGGACCAACAGTCACCTCTGTCCTGGACCAGGACAGGTTTTCATTCTAAGTCGTATTTCCTGGTATAGTGAGAGGAAACCTGGGATCTGATTTCTCATCTGCCACTAACTAATCACATGGTCTCAGGCAAGCTATTAACCATTTCTGGTATTCTTAAAAATGGGATGCTGTTGCCTCACCTGCTCTGCCTTGTGCCTGGGTGCCACCTTGACAAGACGCTTCTATAGAGAATTTCTGCAGAGTGAGACAGGGTGAAGACAGATGTGTGCACAGAGCACTCCCGGAGCACCCTAAAGGGATGGTCCCTGAGCTTAAAGTTGGTTCGGGAAAGCACAGAGATAAAGATGGAATAAAAAATAAAACATTCGATCACATGAAGTTAGTCACCTTTAGGGAATATAACAGAAGGCATCTAAAAAAAAAATTTTTTTCTCACGCATCATTAAATGACCTCTACTATTGTCATTTAATCACATTTAATCCTTTCTTTAATCCTTACAACAGATATTTGAGGTTATTATGCTCTCCATTCTACAGGTGAGAATAGTGAGCCCACTATGTTTTTATAACTTGCTTACACTTCATTTGACTGGTCCATGGCAGAGATGGGCTTGGAACCATAGTCAGGTTTTTTTTGACAGTGACACCCATGTTCTGTCTACAGACCAGTGGCTCTCAGATGATTATCTGATGATAATCAAAATTGCCTCAGGTGTTATGAGGATCAAGAGGCATAGGACCAACTGCTACGTCTTGCTATCGTCAGGTCTATCCTTAAGGGAGTCTTCTTAAATTTCATTTTTAATACAGTGTCAAATCTCGCATATTTTCTCTGGCAATTTCTTTCCTAAAAAATCCTCTGAATCAAATCCAGGAGGCAGCATAGGATAGTGGGCAAGTACACATGGTCGGCACTGATATCGGAACTGGGATCTTTGCTCGCTTTATGACTTTAAGCAACCTGTTTAACTTTGTTATGCCTGTTTCATCAATGGTGCAATGGAAGTAATGCCTCCTTCAAAGGATTATTTCAAAGATTAAACCAGTTAATGATATAAAATAGTTCACAAAGTGGTAGGCACAGGGTAAGTGTGCGATAAATTCCACGTTGTATTGCTTTCTCCCGCCCTCTGGAGAGGTGAAGGAAAAAGAAGTGAAGGAGCCCAAATCCAAACCCAGCTTACCAGTGCGTCCCTGATAAGGATGCTCAGAGCAGCGCATCCCATGTCGCCTTCCACCTGGTACTCACATGGCGCCCCTGTACACCCGAACGTGAATTTGTTTTCCAAATGAACTTAGAAAGAGCAAAAGAGATTTTATATTACTTCAAAGTTAGAGATCTATATGCTAATGAAAATCCAATTTTGTCACTACGGAATGGTCACCTACTATGTGCCAGTCACCGGGAGATAGAGATAAGCCGAACGCAGTGCCTGCTCTTAAAGGACTCCAGGTTCATTAGAAAGGGTTCATTCAGTAAGACCAAAAATGATCGGAATATAAGGCGCAATTGGAGGAGCCCCCTGATAGTGCAGATGAGTGCTCTGAGAATTGCAGAAAGGGAGAACTCACCTCCACTTTGATGAAGACTGCATGGAGGGGGAGAATTCACACAACTTTGAAAGATGGGTAGGGTTTTAACAAGTGAAAGGAGCAGAGCTGGAGATGTCAAGAGAACATTCCAAGTAAAGGGAATAGCATGAACCCAGACAGGGAGGTCTTGACTGAAGAACAACAGGAAGTCGACTTTGCTTAGCACTTCAGCAATAGACGTATGGAATAAATTGTGAGAGGAAAAGCAGGAGAGGTGGGTGGTGGCCATATTGTGAAAGCTTTAAATTCCGGGGTGAAGGAAGGGCAGAGGTTAACTCAATTTAAATATAAAGAGCCAATGAAGCATTTTGAACAGGAGGCAATATGATTAGAGTTTTGATTGGAGTCCATTAATCATGCAGTAAGTTATAATGCTCATTTCTCAGGAGGTGATAAGTATTAAATGAGTCCAAATCAGTAAAGTAGCTCACCAAGTTAAAAAGTGCAAAACTGATTCTAATTCTCTTCTCTCTTCTCTTGCACCCAGACAACTTATTGTTTCTAAAACTGAGTGTCTGTCACCTGCAAAAATAGGCCTAGAGTATTGTCAAGACTCTGCTGGATGTAAATTTCTTCCACCTTCCCAGGGTCCAGATCAAGAGGCAACGGTAACCTCGGTAACCTCGGTCTAGAACAATGCCAGGTGGAGGCCAGAGGATAAGCTCTTATGACCTCTAGCTATTTACTTCAGCCCGAGGAATTTAGAATTCTGCATTTTAAACCCAGCCAACCTCAAACTCTCCGCTCAAATCCCACCTGCAGGAAAGCTGGCTTTGTCTCATCTTTTTTAATCTCTCTCTTTAGAGGCTCACTCTGACTGACCAGCCAATGACACTTGGCATTCAGGAGGCGTGAATGCCTCCCCTCGACCTCTCCACTGCACCGAGACAGGACAATGATTTGGGGGTTTGAAGTCTTTCATATTTTCCCCTCTCCCCTTCTCCTGCTGCTAGGAGCCTTTTCTTCCTGATAAGAACCTTCTAGCAGCTTCATCAGAGCCATTGTTAAGAGTAGGCGAGTCTTCTCACAATGGATACCTGATGACTTCTTTCTGCAGACAAATCAGCCCTTGGAGACCGGTCTCATTACTGCTCCTGTGCCATTATTTTCAATGTGCAGGCTCAGGGCCCCTTACTCGGACCCTGTGGGGAAGGGAGGGCAGAGGGAGAGGAAAACCCTGTTTCTTGCCATTCACTATTTAAAAATGTGGCTATGAAATACCCTCTTTCCCTACTAATGGGATTGGAAGGAGACAGAACGTCAGTACTTCTTAACCTCACGCATTCTCGCAAAGTCCTTTACAGACTCTGAGGTTAAATCTGCTTTTCTGGGGCTCCTTCTCTCTTGTCCAACTCAGGGTGTTTCACTTCCCCAGAAATCAAAACACGTTGACCCCTTTCCCCTCAAGCATTTCACAGTGTCTTAAATAAAACAACAACAACAACAACAACAACAAAAACACATTCTTTCACCTCCCCACCCCCTGCCCCAACTGTGTAATTCTCCTTTTCTTTTGTTCTCACACCTGCAGGCTCTAGTCCATCAGCACACTCAAATAATCAATGAATTAAGTGTCTGCTGCTGTTAAGGCACTGCCATAGGCACCACGGGGATAAATTACTTCTCAACCTTCTCTGTTTCACACTCTTGTATACTACAGATCAAGGTATAACAGCAGAACCAGCTCAAAATGGTCCTATCCTGTTTAATAGGACACTGAGGTGCTTCTCAGAGACAACAGATGAAAAACGCAAGTCAAGCAGCCAAAGCGCGCTTGGAGGAGAGAACTTTGACCTCCTGCTGCACCTGGAACCAAAGTCTTGCGCCCCTTCCGCCCTCCCCCCGCCACCCGCACCCACAGAACCAAAGGACCAGGACATAATGGAGCTTCAACACCAGAACCTTTTCCGAAGCAAAGGGTCCACTGCCCAGTAAAATCCAGTGATGACGCCCCTTATCATAAATGACCTCGTTCCGAAGTCCTCCAATTAAAATTTGCTCCACCAGCACCTCTGCATACAAGTTTCCCCTAACCCCAAAAACCCTTAATCTAGTCCAGCAAGCAGGATGGATTTGAGGCACCACTAGGTTTTTCCAACTTCTCAGTTGGTGCCTTCTCTATCAATAAACTATTCCTTTCCCCAAACCCTGGTGCTTTGAGTTTTGGCCTTCGGAAAAATTGAGCACATGAACTTGGGTTTGGTTTAAAGGACACGCACTTTCATTATAAAAAGGCCAAATCGTTCATAAGGTTTATAAATCTTTCGCCCACCTGATTTGCTTGTGATGTCCTCCAGGTAACAGACACTCATCAGAGTAATTATTTAATTATAGCTGCTCATTGGAGAATACTTAAATCTAGATTTCCTAATCCAACCCTTTCTAAATTTCAAGACTAAACCCCAAAGAATCTTTCTTACTCAATCTTTGGCTGCTTGTTGGAAAAGAGGAAATGAACTCGTTCAATTCAAACTGAAAAGTGAATGTCCAGATACTCACTGGTAAGGGGGAAAAAATGTATTGGCCAGAAAAAAGGAAAGGTAGAGGCCTACATTCATGGGTGAAAGTTTTAAGAGAGAAAGAGAGTTATAACAGGATCATTTGTTGGAAGATAAGCAAATACGGCAGGCTTTGCTAATATTGAGCTCTAAAGCAGAGAATCTGAAGGACAATTAGATCATTTTAAACAGAGAGGTAAAGGCATTGATTTCAGTGAATGTACATGGACAGCCAACATCCTTTTGATAGTGGAGCCACATCCCTCTCCCTGCCTCCATCTCCGTCATCCTCAAGGAGTGAGCAGAGCCAGCTCTCAACTGCCTGTGCCAACAACGGCGGAGAGCAGTGCCCCTGCATGAGATCCCAAGTCCTCCTTTGTAGAAACTGGTTTGTAATCTCTCCTTTCCATATGTTGACTTTAGTTAGTGGCATCTCTTTTCATACTGAGGGTCTCCTTCATTTGCTTCTTTATTCTTGGCTACATTTCAGTGAGCTGGGGTCACTGAGTAAGTGATACTTTGCTTTAGTCCTATTAAAGGTTAATATCCAAACACTAAGGGAAGAACTGAAAGCTGGGATTTTCCTTTAACCAAATGGGCCATTTCATAGGAGGTTCACACAGATTTACATAGAAGTTCCTAGAGATTCACTAGATACAAGCAAAATAGAAACAAACCTTACTGCCCCACCCCCCCCCAACCTCCTAGCCCCAGTGGGGAGAGAAGCGAAGCATCTCTGGTCTAGGGCAACAGCGTTCACAAGTCCAAACAGGGTGAGAACCATGCTGATGGATGGGCACCGTCCTGGTAGCCTGCGAATTCTAAAAAAGTGCTGAGCCCTCTTTTGGTCAGGCAGGGTCATCAGTTCTGTTGGCAGGTTACAGCGTAGACAGGTAGGCTGGGGTACCCCAGCGGAAAGTGGCTACCTGGAAATGAGCATGGCCCTTGGGAGGTGTGGTTGGGTATTTATTTATGCTGGGAATCCATGCCAAGAACTTCACTAATTCTTTCAAATCATACCCCCTCCAAGTCAGACACATCTTTCCAAACCAAAACGTAGCATCTGTACCTAAATTCAAATAACATCACTATAATAATTATCTCTCTGTGACTCAGTGTCTTCATTTCAAATATTGATAAAAATAGTGCCTGCTTCTTGGAGTTACAATGACAATTAAATGAAATTATCCAGCTAAGCATGTAGAACAGTGCTTAACTCACTAAATGTTATCTATTATTACTGTTGTTGCTGTTGTTATAAGTTAAATTTTATAAGCTTTAATTTGTTTAAGGGAGAAGTTTTGTGTCTACTTGGAGAGTCATTCCTAGGTTCTGCCCCACAAAAAAGGGAAATTTCTGGGGTATCCACAGCAGTACACATCCACATGAGACAATGCAATGTTATATCTTCCTTTAGCAGAATAATCTCCTTCTGAGTCTTTCTCACTTTGGCTTAAATGGTACACCAATTTACAATCTCAATGAGAGCAGGCTGAGTGGGTAGCAGGAAAAGTCAGAAAAAGGTCCCATAGCCCAGTAGAACATTCTTGACTATAGTAGAAGTTACTTCTCTGCCGGTCTTGCAGTGGGTTTGGCCAATGACTGAGTTCTAGCTCATGGGATGTGTGAAGAAATGATGAATGTTGCTTTTAGGTCCATAAAAACTTCCACACTTGATCCTTCGATCTTTTTTTCCCCCTCATATGCTAGCCGAATGCAGAAGATTTCATGTCTCTGGGGGACCACAGAACTATATAATACGGGACATCATCCAGGGAAGAACATGGACATCACACTGTGACATGAGTGAGAAGTAAACTTATTGCATGAAGCCACTGAGTATAGTGGCCCTTGTTCTATTTTCAACATGACAAGCTAATAGGAGAAATAATGATTCATATAATACAAAAAATAAGATGATAAGGAGGAAAAATCATACATCTTTTCCATAAAAAAACTACCCTTGCTTAATGGTATAAAAAGCTTCCAGTAGGCTGACCATAGCAAAAATGATTGTTAGCTGAATCATATTTTCATAATAACTATTATAAAGCCAGTTAAAGGTTTTTCTGAAGAAAAAACAGTGCCCTATGTGATAAAATTACATGCTTAAGGATATAACAAATATTCCATTGGTCAAATTTATGAAGGGAAAGCTGAATAACATATAATGATACACTATCAGAAGCTACAGAGAAATTAGCGATAACATCGTACATCCTTCTAGATTGCAAAAGTATCTGAATTATATCAATTAGTAAACAGTATTCAGTTGCCAGAACTTCACTGTAACTTATCAGGGAGATTCTGCCCCTTTAACAATGATGGAACAAGGAAAAGCCGGCTAATAACCATCTGACAGGGATGCTCTGGTGGGTGTGCCTGCCCTGGGTGGGTACAGGCTGGAGGACATCTGAGTCCCCTTTAAACCCTGAGAGTCTGTGTCCTAGGAAAGTTTCCAAATAATTTTGCACAATCCCTAAATTCCCTAAGCTTTTCAATTGCTGTTTTAGGCTCCTTGGAATAATTTTGTGAGTTATTTTGTGAAAATTCCCAATTTTTAATTCTAAATAAGAAAAAAAAAGACATATTTGCCTGTAATTAGGTCCTTCTGGATGGTTCCCCGATGCTCTTTTGGAAAATAAAATTATACTGACTTTGCATTACCTGAGCTCTCACTAACTCAAGGATAAAGGGAGAATAGGAGGAATGTGGGTACTTTCATCATAAAGAGGCATCAGCATTTCAAAAGCAGGAAGGTCATTTTGTGACTTCCCTGTATATCTGGGAGGGAAAATAAATTCGAAATGAAGTAAATGGTTAAGAACTAGTGTTAATTGAAGATCAATCAGAAGTTAACCTATATTACATCTGAAAGTGTAGTGCTAATTGATGGAAAGCTAGGCTTCGATTTAAAAGCAGATGGTTTACGTGCAAATTTTCACAACTCAAGTCATATGAAAGATTAGATATTCTGCCATATTTGTTTACCCTTTTAATATCCAGGAATGCACACACAGGTAAGAGAAAGAAATTTCCTCTTTTGCTTTATTGGTTTAATTTGAGTGGGTGCCTATGTTGAGGGTGGAGGTAGGGGAAGGGGCAAGGTCTGGACAGTGAGTAAATACACACACATTACCAAACATAACTTGCCAGTAAGCTTTCTGTAATGGCCGTTACGCATGTTCCCAGCAAGGAGGAATTTGCAGGCCGGTCGCATTCATCACCAGGAAAGGCCCTGGATTTCATGCTGCTGTTTTGTTTGGTGGCCTGTTTTAATTAGAGACTGGGAAATTGATCAGTTTTAGTCTACCAAGCACAGATCCAGGCTTAGGTTCTTATTCTTTTCACTATTTTCGGAATTAATTTCTACAATTCTTCAGCTGCATCAGCACTTGACCCTGAGTTCACATACAACCAAAACAGCTGGTTGAGTTGGTCAATGCAAACAAGCAAATTCATAAAATAAAGTCAAGAAAATCACTGTTTCAGTCAAAAAAACTGATCTAAATGCAATAGGTAGAGCTTAAAGTCTACCCCTTTAATGAGAAGCAAACAGCTAAGAAGAGGATTTATTCTGAAGGCATCTTATCTAAGGCAAAATTTAAAATAAGACAAATGTTTTTAAACTGTCACTATCTCACCGACCTAAAGAACCTATGGCACAATATCCACATGTATGTTCTTTTAACAGTGAATGAATTTAGTATTCTGCAAACACTTACCCATATTTCTCCTCTCTACCCCAATACACACACACACACACACACACACACACACACACACACAGTCACTAGTCTTAGATGCATAGATTGCATGCTTTCCTTAACAGGTACATTTATCATTTAATGGAACCCACGATTTTGGAAGCAAATAAATCCTTTAGTGCTCAGGATGGCATCAAATATAACAATGACCTATTTCAGAATGCACTGGTATACATGTGACCTGAAATTGAAAAAAAAAAGGGGGGGGGGAGAGGAGAAAGCTTCAAAAGGAAAATGTCTTACCAGATGATGACAGAAATGTTCTATAATGACTGACAATAAGAAAAAAAAGTTGCACTATAAAGCATTCAAGCACTCCCTGGTTTCTATGAGGTCTGACTGCTGAAACACGGAGACAAATATGGAATAAGTTGGCAGTCCCTCAGTTCCTCTCGGCACATTAGAGAGAACAGTGAGTGAGGATTAAGGGACGTGGTCCTGTTCTGGGCACCAAGCAGCCACATGGGACACTAACCAAGCCCCTCGCACCTTCTGGGTCCCCATTTCTTCATCTGCAGAATAAGAGGGTTCATAGAGATCAGAGTCGCGCAAAATCAGTTTGTCAGAATTCTGGTTCCACGGGTTATAAGATGAAAAAGTAAAAATACTGAATCAGATTAAATTAAATGATTCTATAGTCAGAAGTTAGGGCAGCGTGGGGTTAAACAACGTGAAGAGCACCGACTGCAGAGCCCTTTGTTCCTGCAGGTGCTCCTTATCGCTGTTCTTTCAGGATGCAGCACCCACTCACCCCTGCAATCGGAATGCGGCTGCCTGAGGGCCAGGGCCCCACTTCCCTTGGAAGGCGGTGGTTTGTGGATCAGGGCTGGCTCCATGGACGTGTGACCTGTACAGTCTTGCAGGGCCACGTACTCAGATACACCCCACACGTGGTTTAATACTCTGTGGTCACTGTATTGAAATTCTTAATAATTTTTCAACAAGACACCCCAGATTTTCATTTGTCACTGGGCCCCACAAATAACATATCTTGCCCTGTTATTAACTAAAAGCACAGACGCTAGAGAAAGATAACTGACTTTAAAGCCCCGTTCTGCTACTTAATGCCTTTGATTTGGGACACGTCAGTCTGACCTCTGTGACCCTCATCTGTTAAGTAGGGATGATAATTATAGGACATGCTCATAGGGTTGTCGCAACATTTAAGTGAGTTAGTAAAAGCAGAATCCGTGGAATTGGGTCTGATGTATTGAAAGTGTCATATATGACTTCGATTTCACAGCCTACCTCCCAAACCAGAATAAGGTCTAACACAGAGTAGCACTACATTAATATTTGTTAAACTAATGAGTACATAGGCTGCCATGTTCACGTAAATCTTTCCTAAAAGAAAATGTAATATTTGACCACTGTGTATGTCCTCTGACTTTAGAAACTGTGCTCTTGCAAAACCCAAAATGTATACAATGACAGTTTCTTTTATCAACCCTTTCTCCTAGTCACCCACATCTCTCCTTGGAGACCAATGCTACCATTTTAAGTATGTTTCAGATAGTCTGTGCAGATACAAGCAGATATTTTTTTACTTCTTACGCAAATTGAAACATATACAGCAAAACACGTACAGACATAAAACATGTTTTGCTTATATATTTATTATTTACACGTATGTATGTATATATGTATATTTATGTAAGATCCTTGCTAATCTACTTATGTATACATTATATCACCTTACACAGATGTACCACAAAGGATATTGAGATTGTGTCTAATCTCTTGATATGACCAGTGTTGCCATATAGATTTATCACTGAGTGATTACAACTATAGAATAAATTCCTACAAGTAGAATTACAGAGACGAGGATACCTACTTCTGTCATTTTGATCTATTTTTGCCAAATTCCTTACCAACACTGTATAATGGAGCCATTTCTACCATCCTTTTTACAATAGTGTATCCTCAAATTTTAAAACCTTTACTAATATTTGAAATGAATATCAAGTTAGTTGTGACTTGAATTTATCTTATTATGAATAACATTGGGCATCTTATGTTCAAGGGAGCCGTTGCCTGCCTTCCTCTCGCTCTCCCTCTCTTTCTCTTTTCTTTCTTTTTTTGTTTCTCTCTTCATCTTTCTCTCTCTCTGTGTGTGTATGTGTATGCATTCTCTGTTCATACATTCTGCGTGGTTTTATATTGAGATGAACTACTTAAAAATAAATCGTGACTATTTTAAAATTGTAGAAATAATTGATATACTTGGGAAACAAGCCTTTTGTGATAGGAATTGAAAATAGTTTGCTAGTTTATTGACTTTTTGAAAAAAAAAATTTGTGACAAAGTATTACACACAAAATTTTGATTTTAATGAAGCCAGATTAAAAGTCTTCACTCATAACCATTTTATTATATTGCTTATCTAAGCTCGTCATGTTGGATGTACTAATAGATATCATGCAACTGCATCTTAACTCTCATGAAAAAGATATCTGTCTTATTCCCAGTTTACAGTTGAGACAAATGAGGCTTAGAGTGAATAAGTAACTAGTGAGACATTTAGTAAAATGGTAGAGCCAAAATTAAACCTAGGTCCTTTGATTAGAACTCCTTATTTTCGCTTCCTTACATGATTGTTGAGCTTACCTTCATTTCCTGTATTCTCACAGTATCTGACACATGGCTGGGCACATACATGTTCATTGATTAAAGGACTGTGTGTCCTCTCTCTCTGTCTCTCTCCCTCTGTCTCTCCTCTCTCTTTTAATGTACCTCTTCTGAGTAGCTCATGCTAACCTCCTTTTAGCTTCTCATATTGATTTTTAGGAAATCCACAAAGTCGCCAGATAAGAGAGAATACACAGGAAGACAAACATCAGACACAAAATAGCTAAAGGACATTTGCTTTCAGAATAGTCTAAGGTGACTTTATTTGGCCAGATAAATGTTTTCACTTTAATGGGAAGCAAAGACTCTAACTACATATAGACACTCAAATCTTTAAATAATCACAGGTTCACCTCTCAAAAGCGAAAAGACAAGTGGAGAGTCAGAGTTATTTTCCAACCACAAGGAAGTGTGATCCGGGAATCACTGGACTTTGGCTGCTACCCACACTCCACGGGAGTCCGTGACCCTCAGCTGCAAGGCGTCCTATAGCTGATAGGCCATTTCTGGGGCAGCAGCAAGATGGGGGCTCCCATCTGCACCTCAGAGCCATCCCCGACGTGGGCCTTTCTGGCAGCTGCTTGTATTTTTCTAACACTCCGCGAGCCTCTGAGAAGCAGCAGCAATCCATGGCGCCCGGACCAGCGAGTGGGCGAGGCGTGCGGTGGCGAGCCCGGCAGCTGCGGCTGCTCTTGCCATCCGTTAGAAACGGAAGCACACCAATCGGATCAGTTCAGGTTTTTCTGAACTTTGGCCTGAACAACACGCTCATCTGCTTAGGCACCATGTGGGAGAGAAGCAGGATGCTGGCCCCTGGGTCATCTCTGCTTGACTTTTCATTTCCAAAAATAGAAGTAAAAAAAGGATGCTAAAGTTCTGCACTGCCTTTGGAAAAAAAAAAAAAAATGAACCTGACAGTTTCCGAGAGCCAGTCTCTCGTGCTCTCTCACCCTTGCTCCTCCATGCCTGCGGGTCATTTGGGCGACTCCCTCTTCTCCCCACCCCAAGCCCTTCCTTACTCCTCCCCCCTCTGCCATGCTTACAGAGATACTGCCGGCAGAGGTTTCCACCTGGCTGGGCCGGCGGAACATTTGGGGAGCCTTTAACTGGGATTCCCAGACCGCAGTGCAAAGTCACTGAACCAGGGTGAAGGTGAGGGAAGGTGGGGGCGGAGGCAGAGTGGTGGTGGCAGGTGGGCAGGCAGGTGGTCTCGGGGACTTGTTTGCTGTGTACGCTTCGGTTTGGTTTGTTTTTTTAATGATTTCAATACAGCTAGTCAAAACTGGCCCGAGTCAGGGAACCACTGCTGCGGAAGAAACTTCTGACTTGGGGTGAGCAATTGAATTAGGTGAACTGCAAGGTTCTTTTCTACACTGAGGTTCTGATGTTCGGTGGTTGGGACAAGGAAACCAAAGTTCATCAGGCGATGGAAGAGTGAGGAATGTGCCAGCGCGGTCTGGATCCTGGTTCTGTTCCTTCCTCGTGTGACTTTCACCAACGCGCTTTCTAATCCTCTAGCTCTCCATCTGTAAAAGGCAGGCGGTGACCGCCCCGGCCTTACGTGACCATTGTGAGATTTCCCTGACATGGTGTGGGTCGTGGGCCTCGTACAGGGTAAGCACTCAACACATGTCAGTTCTCATCGGTGACTTCAACTTAGTAAATCACTGAAATTCTTCATTTTAAAGATTAGTATTTTTTCTTAATTTAAGCAAATGCTATATTTATTCATTACTGTTGTTTTCTTCCGATGGTCCCCAGTCTCTTCGTTGGGAGCTCGTTCTCATAAGCTGCCCTTGCACAGCCCCCAGCGGGAAGAGAAGGCAGCGCCCGGCCAGCCATGGCCGGCACCGTCCAGGGCATCCTGAGGCTAGACATTTGCCTGGGTAAACTGACAGATCACAGAGGGCAGTCCCCAGTCTTCAAAAGCTCCAGGTGCTCCACAGGCAGAGCTGTAATTCAGCAAACTCTCCTGGAAAGAGGTATTAAGGGAGGGAAATTTTTATATTCTGTTTGCAGCCTCCTGGGCATCCTCCATCGCTGGCTTCAGCCTTTTGTATGTTTAGTAATCAGAGCCCAGAAAGGAACAGTGGAAGCAATCTGCTATTATGATGATAATTGTTTATGCTTCTTAATATTATCATCATCATCCGGATCATTTATGTTGTTATTCTTACTTAATGTCTAAACAGCTCACGGGGCTCTCAAGGTTCTCACTCTGGAGGTGCCGGTTAAAGCCACAGAAGCGCCTGAGGTCAGGCTCCTGGGCTGGCGGAGGCAGCGATGGCGATGACAGCCTCCCTCCCTCACTCACCACGCAGTGAGCTTCCACTGACAGCTCCTCGTTCATCTGCCAGTCCTTCTCAGAAACAATCTGTAAGTCATTTCACAGGGTCTTGAGGGAATTGCAAATTTATTCTCCTGCCACTAGATGGCAGGCAACACGACACGCATTTTCCAAGTAAGATATTAACGGCAGCCATAAACGATCCCCCTCTGTCTCCAAGCATTTATTCCCTCTAATAAAATCAGTAAATCTCAGGCTCATTTCTGATTTCAAGCCCAACTTGCTCCACGTCTGAGAGCACCGTGGGGTTGCCTGCTGTCATGCTCTGCCCTTCAGGGATTCAGAATCACAGCCCCTGATAATTGCAAACCCATGTGTCTAAGCGTTTTATAGTTTACAAAGCACTACGGGGCTGGCAAGGCTCTTTTGCATGCAGCATCTCACTTGACAAGTGACTGTCCATCCATACCAAGCTGGCCATGATGCAACTTCATTATATTGATCAACAATGTGCAAGCAATGTCTTGCTGATCCATTTGCATCCACCTTCTATGAAAACAGTTGCTACGCAAGGCCTTGGAATAAACGGCAGTATTTTAATGTACTCGTCAAGCGAGAGGCCTTGCTTTCGCTCAGTCTCTCTGGGACCTGAAGCTGCTCTACCGCAGGGAGGCCAAAGGCCGAGTTCCCCAGACTGGGCACTTTGGGTGCAGCATTTCCCAGTTCGGCCTGGCAATGCCACCCCACGGGATGGGGTCTCTTCTCTCCTCACAAAAAGGAACCAGCTACAGCTGGTCATTTGCATACAAGCCAGCGTGAGCTAAGTCACCCTTGCACTTCAAGAATAAATTAGTTCATTCAAGGAGAGGACAAATCCTGCATGTGTGTATGTGTGCGTGTGCGTGCATGTGTGTTGAGGAGGGGTGTTATTTTCATTTGTCTTGGTTTTATAATTCAGGCTGAAAAGGCCCAATTCCTTTATCTTAACAATTCAAGGGTTTTCTCCTAGCCCGAAAGTCAGAGTCACACTGACTCTGCATAGGCAGGTAATCATACACTGCAGAACTTGTTTTCTGGTGTGAACTACAAATGACACACATTTGTTTTATGAAATCAGCATAAAAGCCAAAACTGCATTGGCTCAGGGAGCGAGTTTGTCCATCAGGGTAATATTCCTATTAGTGCAGCTATTCGGCTGTGGGGGAAAAATCATTGTGTTCCAATAATTAAATAGAGCAGGTGACTGTTATGGCTTCCACATTAGAAATTCTGCTATTTACATATTGCATAGATTTTATTATAGGGATAGAGGGAAATGAACCTTGCATAATTTTCAAAAAAATTCTGGTTGCAGGTGGAGTTTATAGAAAGCCATGGCTGCGTCCCCAGACTGGTCCTTAATCGAGTCCTTTCTCCCACCAGCCATCGAGATGGCTCTGTTCAGTCTGGGTCACCCACGGTCCTGTGCCTCTCAGCGCCGGCCCCCGGTGCCTATTGCAACGGGCTACTTCTGAATGCAAGTTGCATCGCAGGTAGAAATTCTGTGATGGAATTTGCAGAATGGACAGAGCAGAATCTCGCCAGTTTCATTTCATCTGCGCCCCAAGCAGACTTCATAAAGCAATAAAGTCTGAATGTCTAAGGACTTAAAAGAAATGTGCTGTGTTATCATCATCAATTTATGAAACTCCCACAAGGAAGCCGACATGATACAAAACATACAAATTGTACAGTTAGTGCCTCCGGAAGTTTAAATGGCAAAGAACAAAATGTTGAAATTGGATGTTGCTTTTTCTCTCACCTCCTCTATCTTTTCTCCTTCTATTCTTTCTCTTTTCTCTTTGCCTTTGAGTTGGGAGATTCCTGCTAGTGATTGGGGCTTGGAGAAGGCTCTGATTGTAATAGTTTGAAAGATACTGAGGTGTGAGCTAGTTCTAAACACTTGATTAGGGGCTAAGGGCACCAGGAGAAAGTCGTAAGGGTGTGTGTGTACTGAAGAGAGGAGTGAATTAAGAAAGAAAAAACAGAGACCAAGATACTCACGGTACTTCTGTGTTCACTCTATCGGTATTATATATCCTTCCTGTCTACCTCTGCATCACCCTTCCCATCTTTGGTATTTACTGGCCATAAGGACCTTTCCAGGGCCTACCTGCCTGCTTCTGGGCAGGACTGCAAGCCTCACAGTCCCTGTTCAAACACTTCTCTTTGTTTAGAACGAGTCAGGCATTATGGAAATGGGGCGGACCAGGGTGAATCCTGCGCTTGAGGGGGTCACAGCCTGGTGCAGAAGATGACTCTGCGACCCCAGTGCAGAGGAACGTGTTCTAAGAGGGTTGAGCGAAGTGCTACAGGAACCGACCAATCTGCCCCGACTGTCCGGGATGGCTTCAGAGGAGAGGGGACAGCACATAAAAACCTGAAGGAGTTAGAGGAATTCTGCAAGGTCCTGGGCAGAGAGAAGGATGTGAGCACAGGGGAAAAGCACAGAAGTGCAGGCCCATCTCTGCCAGTGACAGATTCTGATGAAGAACACTGGACGTCTAAGTTGGTTGGAGTCCTACATTAAAGACGCCACAAGTCCTTTTGATTGCGAGTAACTGTAATCCAGTTGCAGGTAGGGTGCAGGGTAGGGGAGGGCTTTGTTTCTGTTTTTAAGGGAAATTTTTATGAGAGTACTTAAGTATCTCAGGGAATGAAAGAACAAGGAGGTAGCTCGGTCTTGGAGTCACCCGGAAGCAGGACTCGCATATGATCAGTAATCCAGTTATCTCCCCACGTCAAGTTTCTGCTCTTCTCCGCCTGTTTTCTCTCTCCGTCACTCTCTACGTGGTGTGTATAGACGTTGTTTAAAGGCTTTCTCCTCAGCCATACGAGGAGAAACGTGGTACCATGGACGCCCACCGTTCCAGGAACCAGGAAACTATCCAGGACCCCGCAGAGTGATTGACTTCTTTCTCCCAATTTTAGTGTTAAAATTCCCAGGGAAACATGTGGATTGACCCGGGTCGTGCCAGGCATCCGCCGTGGAAAACTTGCTGATGTCACGGGCCGGAATGTCTGACCGAGCCTGGGCCAGATACCAGTCCCTCGACTGATGTCATGTCACTGAGGGAGGAACTATGTCAACATGGCTGCCGATACTGCAGCCTGCGGATGGAGAGAAAGGTAAATCCTTGTGGGGGGAGTTGGGACGTGGTGCTGAGCAGACAGTTTTAAGGTGCCTACTCCACCATGAACTTCATTCTCAAACAACAGACGAATGTTGCCAGCTTCAAGGAGACACTACATGGTCTGGCCCCGTCTGCTCCCAAGAGATAGACAACAAGTCTAGCTCTGGAGAACCTTAGTCCCAGAAGGTACTTCTTTATAACTAACCTGCTGTAGTCTAAACTCCGTTTAGAGAACATGAAATATTCACCTCATGACCACAGACTCAAAGGCAGCTAGTAAGTGTTCCTATAATTTGTCCCTTACAATTAAGTGACTGCCAATAGCAAGCATCCTGCTAGGGTCTAGGGTTTAACGGAGAATTAGATAGAGTCATTGCTGACAAGGTGTTTTAAGTCTGGTGGTATCCAGAAAGATTGCAAAGAAAAATCAACCCCCCGTTGATTAGCAGGAGAGCATTTAAGTCTGTGTGTCTCTCTCCTTCTGAAGACCCAGCCCTGTGGGAAGGACTCGCACACCCTCCCACACCCAACCCCATCCCAACCTCCAGCAGCTTATGTGGGGGTCAGCTGGGGGTCAGCCTGGAACTGCAAGCCCCGCCCACTCACTGTTCATTTCCACCTAGAGAAGTTCTCTCCATCTCAGAGCCTGCAGGGCCCAAAGCCAGAGCAGCCGAAGGTGGCAGACAATGCCAAGTTCACCAGACTCGACGCATGAGGACAGTACCCTCAGACCGCACGGGCCTCGGCTGGCCCCCAGCACTTCCAGAAGGGCTGAGCAGCCCAAAAGCCAGGATACTGTGGGCCCAGCCACAGGCAAGAAAAGAGGTAGATAAATACTTTCGGGAATCAGGGGACCAGGTTTAAAACCGCCATGATAGGGTAAATAGGCTATGGCGACCAGAAACCAGGGCTAAGGAAGAAAAGCCCCCAGTGTCTGGATGGGAATGGGGGGCACATGAATGAGGATTTGGTGTCCCTCCTGTGACCTGGTGACTCTGTCTGTGGGTGACACAGGCCTAGGAGATACAGGTATCAACACCCCAACCCCAGCTCTAACCCTAAACTCTCAGCTGAGTTAAAAATAAAGTGTTTACTCTATGGAGTGGTGGGAAGCATTTGTTTTCCACATCAACTAGAGTCTGAAAGCTTTGTTTTAATGGAGGCTGAAGCCTCAGCACCAGGGCCTGGACTGAGTCTGGGGTAAAATGGCCTTGGCCTTGCTCAAAGTGAGCTCAGCGCGCCCTCTGGTGGTCACTACATTCACTGCACATTTCAAAAAGCAGCTGGCCATCCCATACAAATGGACTTTGTGTAGCTAAGCTGTCAGTTCTAATGTATTTATTTGACTCTCTGCTGTTAAAATGATTTCTCTACAGCACTGCAGTTATTTACGACTATTGTCAGTACAAGGCCACGAGAAGGCAGCAGCAGAGCCAAACAACAACAGCTGAAGGGATGGTTCTGCCTGGGAGGGCCAGGGGGCTTGGTGACAGCCTTTCCTGCGGCTCTGGTGGCCGTTGTTTACTTACTGCGTAGTGGGGGCCTTTGAGCTCACTCATCCATAATGCAAAGCGCACTGCCCTCAGTCCTCAGCCCACAGCCAGCCCTGCCAGGAACCCCAAGGAGGTCTGGCCCGGGGCAGGCAGCCCCTCCCTCTCCTGCAGGAAAGATTTTCATAGAGACTGTTTGAATGGACTTGCGCATCCTCCAGGGTCCAGAACAGATGTGGAGAGTTCGCAAAGGTTGGACCTGTGACCCTGCTGCCTTGCGGTCTATCGCTTCCTACTTCCTAGGGCTGCGTTTCCCAAAACGTGGTTCCGCAAATCAGCAGCATCCATATCACCTGGGAACTTGTTGGAAATGCAGATTCGCAGGTCCTGACCTATAGAATGGAACTGAGGGGAGGGGGAAGCCCTCTGTGTCACAATGAGCCCTCTAGGTGGTTCTGATGCATGCCCAAGGTGGAGGACCCTGCTCCAGATATCTAAACGCCGAGATAAACTTTACGGTGTGTTTAGAGGTAAATGGCCCAGTGCTGCTGCACCTCGGGCCCTCTCCCTCCTCCTTCTTCTAAAGGCTCCTAGAGTCCAGCTCAGTCCCATCCTCCCCCAGAGCTCATTTGGATAAAGGTCTGCTCTGACCTGCAGTAGCTCCACAACACCTGTGTTCTTAGAAAGACTGGATGGGTAGTAGCTAATGGCACAGGTCCCCCTGTCGTCACTCTGTGCTCAGACTCGGCTTTGTAACCCTAGGGAAAGTACTTAATCTTTATAAAATGAGCATACTAATAATAGTCTTATGGGATTATTACAAGGATTGAATGAGGTAATACAGTAAAGTTCTTAGAGGGTAGCTGGCATGTAGTAAGTGTTCATAAATGTTAACTATTACTATATTTTGGAATATTAACTTTCGTATCCATCAGTCCAGGCCTCAGCCATCACTTAGAGCTGTGGTCTGTGCATAAGTCAGAAGACCTGTGTTTATATATGGGATCAAATGCTTATAAGCCACAGCACTTATAGCAAACCACTTAGCTTCTCTGTGCCTCAAATTTCTCATCTATGAATCAATACCTACCTCAGGTTTTCATATAAATTATCCTATTTAGTCCTTGCAGAAGCATTTGTGCTAGGAAGAACAGGTCTGTCACTATGCCCCTCGTACAAATCAAATGACCAGGACTCAGAGAGGTCAAGTCACATGCCCAAGGTCACACAGCAAGTAGGAGGTGGAATCAAGACAAGAATCCGTTTCCTCTGACTCCCGGTCTCATGAATTTTTATGAGATAATGCATGTGAGAACACTATACAAATGATAGTTATTATTGTTGTTGTTTTGGAAGAGCAATCAGAAGAAAAGCATCCCATTTCCTGAATATGAATTCAGGAAATTAAAATAACAAACCATAAAGTCCCTCTGGAAAAAAGAAATCAATAATACCAAAAAAGAAATAAAACAAACAAAAAAAGAGAGTACAACATTCTGCTACAAGATTGAGAGTAAATCGCAGAAATAAGTGGAGGAGCGATAATGGCGTTTTCCTCCTTCTTGGGAGACATGTATCTGTGTTCATGAAAGGTGTGGGATTGACAGCGGGAGCCGAAGGTCTATTAATCCTGGGGACAGGCGCGGCCCTGTCTGTTTAGCATTTATATAGTGCTTGTCTCCTCAGTGGCTTCTAGGTGCCAGCGAGGAACCTTGGAGAAAGGGTCATCACAGGAGCAGAGGAGCAGCATGGGCGCTGAGGCAGGAGGGATCCTGAAGACCCCAGGAGGGTCTCAGCCTCGCCCTGCCCCAACCAGGAGAGAGGAAGGGACCCTGAGGCCTCATGCAGCCCCTGTGACTTAGCCCGCACTGCTCTCAGCAGGGGGCTCAGGCAGATGGAGTGCCTGGAGCTGTCAAAATGCTCCTTCTGGAAGTAAAGAGCTGCCCTCTGAGCGATGGTGGAAAGAAGCCTCCTGCAGCCGCTCTCTGCTTCCGTCCGGGCCCCTCTTTTCCCCAGAACGCTCCGCATCCGTTCCCAATTGCTCTGCCTGGCTTCCAGCCCCGTTCTTCCTGTTCAGTCTTAGTTCCCTGGGCTCCTGAAGCAGGGTCCACTTCAGGTGTCCAGGGACATGGTGGTGAGACTGGGAGGCCTAGAAGTGATGACCTGGCCCACAGTTCCAGTTGTGTTGCTAGGAACTTAGAACCGTGAGGTTCTTAGCTTTTCCATGCCTGGGGTTCATCCTCTGCAGAATGGTACGGGGCTCCTTTGAAGAAGAAATTTGGGAAACACCTATAATGTGTCTTGAGGAGCTGTTCTTTTTTAACTTTTCCATGAGCACAAGGAATCTGTCTGCCCAGGGGGTTGGGGAGGGGCGCGGAAAAGATGAGGATTTTTTTTTTTTAATAGAAGGAATGCAAAGAAAGAAAGAGTGATGAGTCAGCTATTGTCATCAGAAGCAAGATTTGCATCCATAAGAGTGACGCTATTGTCTTGAGATGTGACTTTTAAAAATTCCTTGATGTTCCTTGTTAGTCTAGCAAGAATTCAACCTAGAAAGTCTCAGCTCAAGGGAGCTAAACCATGAGACTCTCTGCTCTAGGGCAGAAAGGAGTTATTGTGCAGAGGATCCAGGAACTGAAGAGAAAAAGAAGGCAGAGAGGCGGGGGCAGAGGTGGGAGAGGGCAGCTGGCCTCGGCCCACGGGGGGCGTGTGTGTTCGCCCTCGCTGTTGCTCTCACTCTCAGACTTGGCCACTGCAGTGTGGTGAGGTGCACACACCCGTGCAGCTTAGCTTTTCTGGGCCTCCTTATGTCTCGGCGACATAGACGGGACCTCGCAGTTCTCGCAGCACCTTATCCCCAGTCTCACCAAGTGAGGCAAAAGAGGCAGCTGAGTCGACGTCCGCTTGCCACGAGACTCACCGTGGCAAGGAGAGAGGGGTGCTCCCAGTAGGGATGAGCTGATCGAAAGAGAAGGATGTGACAGAAAGACAAAGCTCTACCGCGCTAGCCAGAGCAGAGGTGGTGCGCGTCAGCTGCTGGCCTTGATCAAACACGGAGAGTGACCCCAGCTACTGGCTTCATCGCCAGAGGCCAGCAGACCACCCAGCAGCCAGAGGACTTGAGGACAATGCAAATGCTTCCCCACTGTGCCCCCCAAAAGCAAAGTGAGCTCCTCACTCAGGCGACATCTTAGAAAAGGGCAGGAGAGAACAGGGGAGACTGAGTAATTGTCCCCCAGTTTTGTACATTACTTCACCATAGGATCCTATTACTAAGCTAGGGGGACAAAACTTCCTTATGTAAAAATGACCTAAGCACATTTATCATCTAGAAATTAAACTTCTTTTATACTGTTAGTATTTAGATTTTTTCCCCCCACAATTCCAGAGTTAATGTTAATGTAAAAATTGCTTTCCAAAACTGGGAGGGAGAATGTGGGTGTGAATGCCCTGGAGGCTGGTCTTCGGGACCCTGTTTTTGGCTTCATCTGTCTGTCTCCCCACTTGGTAGCACCTTTGCAGAGACCTCACCAGACTCTGGCCTTCTGTCTCCTCCTTTATCAAAGAAAACCTAGGATGAGCTCAGAGAGAGCTCCTCGCAGGTCTGACTAGGAATCTAGACCCCTTGGCCGTCAAACACAGTTTTACTCCCTCAGCATCCTTTCCCGGAGCCCGCAGGGGCAAATGCATAATAAATAACGTTTCTCCCCTCCGGGGAATTTTATTCTTTAACAGAGATCATGTTTCATTTACCAAAGAAAGGAGTCTGTAAGAGCAGGAGTTTGGGGATTAGCCCGCTGTGGAGGGATCTTTGGGAGCACCGAGTCCTTCTAAGCCTCGGGTCACCTCTCCTGCCAGGCAGCAGGGACGCCCCCGGTCCGCGGAGCAGGGCGACGCGAGTGCTCGGTTCCGAGCCTCACTGGACGAGCTTCTCCCTCACGTGTCAGTTCGCAGGTTACCACGTGCGCGGCTGTGCGAGTCACGCAGACTCCACGACGAGGGCGGGATGCCCGGCACGAAAAGACACGGTCACAGCACAGACACGGGAAGGACCGCAGCCACCGCGCATGCAGACCGGCCGCGTGCTCGCTGTAGGAGACGCTAAGCACACGTCGCTAATTTAATTCCCATGCTCCCAGTGGGGAGGTATCGTTAATCCAAATTTACAGATGAGGAAACTGAGGCTCGGGAAGGTTAAGTAACTTATCAGGTCATATCACCAGGAGTGTTACCCATCTGGGCTCCTCCTTGCACTCTCTGGCCAGAAGGGTCTCAGGCAGAAAAAGTCCTTCTGGAGCAGGAGGGTGAGCGGAGGACAGGCACGCCTGGAGCCGCTGGCAGCCCTTGCGACCTGCGGCGCCCGTCTCCAGTCCCCTCCCATGTCCCTTTCCTCGAGGCAGGAGGGCTCGGAGCCCACACGCAGACTCTTCCCACCACGGCAACACCGGCTAAGGTGACTTTTTGTTAAAGCACGTGTGTATTTTGGGGAATGTTCTGGAGTGTAAGCGTATGAAAGGCTGGGTCAGTCAGCGCCCGGAGCTGTGGGCAGATGGGGGGAGATCCCACACGCCGGAGAAGGCTGCAGCAGCAGCTTCAAACAGTGGTTTGATATTTTCCCCCCCTTATTTTGATCTTAAAAATGTCTGGCGCCCCAGACAGCCACTGGCAGCCGTAGCCAACAGGGGCTCTCGCCCCCACGCCCTCCCCGCCCCACTGCAGAGGCCTCTGGCTAGCAGAAGGCTTTCGTGTGATGGAAAGCAGGCGAGAGTGAGAGCGGCAGGAAGACGCTGGGGTTGACAGAGACAGCTGGCTGCTGTGGCAGAATTGTCAGTGAAAAGCACAGTGGAGACGAATGTGGGGACACTGCGTGTGACGGGGGAGCACACCGCTTTTGCCGCCCCGACACCTCCGGGATTCCAGTTTGAAGCCTGAGCTGGTTTCCTTCTTTGGGGCTGAGAAGACAGTGACGCAGCCGCTCAGCTCCCGAGCGCTGAGGAGCTCAAGGCTTTGACCAGCGACAAGGTGGCGTTGATGAGGTAGTTTCTCATGAGGGGAGACAGCAGAAGCAGACATCATGCTTAACCGGCCCCCGTTCAATCGCGCCATTCGCATGTGAGTGACAGCCAAAGGACGTGCGTTACGCTTCGTGCCTGATGCCATCGACACTCCCTCTCCAAGGAGACCCCTCATCCCCAGGTCTCTCAGAGATCTGAGGCAGCCACCGTGCCATGGGACTTCGACAGTTCTGGGTTGGACACTACCTTCCCCCAGATTGTACCTTTCCTCCACCTCTCCCACCCCTATACACACACACACGCACACACCAAACGCGCGCGCGCGCACACACACACACACACACACACCCCACGAATGCATCCACAGGGCCAAACACCTGTCCAACATGCCTGAAATTCAGTTCCAAACTCTCCTATTTAAATATTTCACAAAAGAACATAAAACAACAGGAAAATAAGGACACATTTAAAAAAGGCTGGAAGGAAACTCTCACTAAAATATTAAGAATATTTGTCTCTGGATGGAAGACCATAAAATGACTTTATTCCTTCTATTAATTTTGTTATAAAATTTTTATAATGAGAATATATTCTTTTTTAACATGTGATTCTTAGATTTTCTAAAATACAGACTATCAACTAGAGGTAATATGTGAAGCTCTTATCAATTGCCTTGGATTTGAGAACCATCTGAGAGAAAGTCTCTATAAATAATGATAAGGGCCATGTGCTCTTGGGAGACTGGAAACGCCCAGACGCTGAGAAGCCGTTGATGGAAGGGGTTCCAGAATGACTAGGAAGATAAATTCATCTTTTTCAAATAAATATTCTGGGGCCAGTCCCTGGGCTCTATTTAGTTTCTTTATCTGTGAAATGAAAGTGTTGCAGGAAATGACCCTGAGGATCGTTTCCGTTGGTGACGTGCTGTCATGATATTTTGTCAGCTTTTGTGTCCTAGGAGTTCCTACCTCTCTTCATGCCTTTCCTGTTTGGAGCCTGGAGGGCACTGCTAAGACCTCTAGATCGAAACTGCAGTTCTCTAGAGCCTTGCACATCATGGGCGAATTAGGGCCTACCTGTCAGTATGCCATGAATTTAGACGAGGCACCAGAACTCATCTAGGCTATTTGCCTGACTCTCGCTAATCATGAGTCCACATCACAGCAATACCCACATTTCCTTCCCTTTCACCACTTAAATATTTTTTCAGGAAGATATTTCACAAAAGTTTCACATTGTTTTCAGATCTCGAAATCTAGGAAGCCAAGAGCGTGGTGATGAAGTCATGGGCTTTGGCACTGGGCAGCCTTGGGTTTGAATCCCAACCCCGCCTCTTCTGAACTGTGTGATAGGAACTAAGTTATTCAACTTCTCTGACCCGCCATTTTCTCTTACTGAAAAAATGCTGATACCTCACATATAGCTTTGTCGGCCATGCATTTAAAAAGATAAAGCATTTTGCACATGGCAATTGTAAGATAGCTTCCCTCTTCCTGATGATTTAGTTCCCTCTTGGTCCCACAAAACCTATTTTCTTTGCCCTAACATCAGGAGAGACTGAGAAACAATTCAGAGTCTCCCAGGCAAAATTGTTTTATTCTTCCCAGGTTCAAGTCTCATGTGTCAACATCAACGATCAGGACTGACATCCAGCTCCTACAACCCAAAGAAACATCTGCCCTAGAGACCCTTTTCCTGCTACTTAGTTTCTTCTCTCTCCAAACTGTGTGTGTGTGTACGTGCATGCACATGCGTGCACACACACACACACACACACACACACACACACCAGCCTTCAATCATATCCACTCTTCTCTGGCACAAGGTTGACTAAATATCTAAAGATATGCCCTGACCTTTCACCATCAGCTAAATGTCTTCAGATGTTGCCACTTTGATTATAATTCCTGCCTTCTCTTCCTATTATCTCAGATGCCAACCCCACGAGACACATTAAATACATAATGCATTTTGACTTGCATCTGGGCTATGCTGTCTGGTGTGGGAGGTGACAGCAGAAGCATATGCCTCCTTCTTAAAATTCAATTATTCAAATTCAATTTCTTCTCTTACTCCCAGTCCTCACCAGCATGTAGTCCGGGACTTTTCATCAGATCACTCAAACTGCCAGCACTAAAGCCAGAAGTGATTGGCTTCTGTTCAATTTGATTCAGCTGTCATTTATCATCATTATTGTTGCAAGGCACTGTTCTAGGCACTGGGGGCCCAAACGTGGAGAAGACATATTAGGAACCCTTAAGAAATTTATGTTCCCAGTAGATAGAGGGACTTATGTACATTTAAACCCAACAATGCATGACAAGGACGATTTTAGCATAAAAGATAAAGCAATATGAGTTCAGAGGAGAAAGCAATTAATTATTTCTGCAGTGGGAGGAAGGGAACAGTTGGATAAGATCTCTTATCTACAGAATGGGTGATGAGACAGTGTATGCTCACAGGAAACAGAGGTGAGAGACAAGCAAAGCAAAATCAGGGTGCCGGGCATGGCTCTAAGAGTGAGAGTGGGGGCGGGGCATGGGAATGGTTACAATAAGAACGGAAAAAGAAACCACTGCCTACAAATGGATAACATCCTTTCTCAGTGCCCCTCCTCGGCTCGTGCAGTTCCCCTCGCCTCCATGTCTGTTTGTCTCACCCTCCTCACCATACGAAACCCCATTAATTCTTCAAAGCTCCAAGCCTAGCTCCTTTGCGGATTCCTCGCCCCAAATAGAATTTCTTTTCCCACGTCATTTCGTTTTTCATTTGCTATTTGCTCCCATAGCACTTTTTGGCTCAACTCTAATCATGTCCATCAGTGCCTGCCCTATATTATAGCACGGGTATGTCTCAAGAGAAGAAACCTTATAGTGGTCATATTTGTATTCTTGAGTAACTGACAGGTACTAAGCACATTCTAGACACTAAATATATGTTCTTTGCATGAAAAACCAGTGGCAAATAGAAACTCAATAGAAAATATATAGTGAGCTACGATGCATGTTTTTGTTCAAATTTATAATGGGAAGTATTTACCGCTTTTCTGATCAATAGAAATCTTTTTCCAACTGCTTGCTCGGAATCCTCCTGGGTATCTCAAATGTACCCCACACTGAATTCGTTAGTATCTCCCACAGCACTCCAATTGGGTTCTTTTTCAATTGTCCCTAGTTCGATGAAGGACACCATGGTCTGTGCAATTCTACCAGGCAGAAAGAAACCTTGTGGTAATTTCTGATACCTCTCTCCCTCACTGTCATGTTACATACCTTGGTTTTAGTCCCAGATGGCTCTCGATCTCCATCCCTGAAGCCGCTGCCATGTTCCAAGGGGGCCGACAGCTCTCACTGGAACCTCACGATAATCTGCACCAGTCTCCCCACATCTCCTTTGGTCCCTCTCCAACCCATTCCAAAGTCTCCTCATGCTGCCTTTTAATTGCTTCCCATTGCTCTGAAGTCTAGACCGATACCTCTTCACAGATTTTGAGGCCTTCCATGATTTTGTCCAGCAGTCAGCAAACTTTTTCTGTTTACAGAGCATTTGTAGTAAATATTTTAGGCTTTGCAGATCTTGTGATCTTTCTGTGGCAACTACTCAACTCTGCCATTGTAGCAAGAAAGCACCCACAAACAATATTTAAAAGGAAAAAATAGTATGCGAGTGTTCCAATAAAACTTCATTTACAAAAAAAAGGGCAGGTAGATTTGGCTGGCAAGTCATAGTTTGTGGACCCCTGGGCTAGTCCAAAATGACAATTCCAGCTTCATCTCCCTCCACTCTCCTCCGCTCTGCTCTCCGTATTGACCCTCTGGTGCTCAGACATGATCATGCCCTCTCCCCCCGCGCTGCTTTGCTTGGGCTGGCCTTCCTCTTTCTGAAATGTTTCCCATCAATTTCCTCTTTCCTTCTTTACCAACTTTATTCTTATTCTTCCTTCAAATCTCACCTAGATATCACTTCTTTAGGCAACATTTCTCAACTCTTCAGTTAAGTCCCCAGCCCAATGCTCTAACAACATTTCATTCTTTTCCTTCATAGGACTCATCAGTTTGTAACTACATTTGTGTGACTGTTTAATGTCAGACTCCTCCTCCTCGATTATAAGTCCCACAAAGGCATTGTGCTCGTGATTGACCCCAGTACCCTCCCAATACAGTGCGTGGCACATAATAGGTGTTCTTGATGAATGATAAAATCGATAAACAAATGCCAAAGACGGAATGCATGGATATGAACAATGATTGAAGGACTGACTGAGGTTGCCATGTTAAAGTGAAAATTATAAATTGCTACAAACTTTCTGAAGAGCGACATGTCACTATACTTCAAAACCCAACTGAGCAATTTTGCTTCTTGGAATTTACTTAAGGAAATAACTGCAGACGTATGTGGAGATATATATACAAAGATTTTCATCACACCATAATAACCAACTAATTATAAATACACTATAAATCATCTAAGTGTCCAAGAAATAATAGAAGATAAGTCTAATAAATACATCAATCAAAATCATTTACTATGTGCCCATTGGTAATGATCTTTTTAAATCATATTTAATGACTTGAAAAAATATTCCCAATGTATGGTTCAGTCAGAGATGGCGCCATAATTTGCACAGACAGAAAATGAAAATGTGGGGTTAATAAGCAGGATAAAAGCACATTCCTTTCTTTCTTGGTCTTTCACTTGACATGGCATTTTTCCCCCACTTACTGTTTTAAGTAAGGAATAATTAAATATTTAAATAATTAACTTGAATTTCACAATTCATATTCCTATTGCACAATGAAAGTTTAAAACGCAAATAATAATAAAACCATTTAACTTGCTTGCAGAATTACCAACATTATACAATTCCTATTTTGAAGTTCGCATACATGTATCTCTCCCTAAAACTGTGGAAAAGCTGGACAAAATAAGCTCAACTGTTTACATTTCATTTCTTGATACATGCACCAAGGACCAACACACTCTCTGTTCAGCTTACTGATGAGTACAGAAGAACTGGAAGAAAAAAGAACTGTGGGTTGTTGCCCTGTTTTTCCCTTTCCTTCAATGTCATAATTTTCAGCATAATGACTGGCTTATAGAGAGAAGTAGCATGAGCAAGAAAGGGTATCAGAGGGTTTCTTGGTCATTCATGTTTCTTAGAGGATCATTGTCTTCTTTCTGCATTAAAAGCAAGTTCTGGTTGAAATGGAAAGCATGGCCTCTCACAGCTGCCAGCATTCCTACCTGCTCAGTCAGAGACGCGGCTCGCCTACCTGAGGCTCGCTTTCAGTCTCCTGGAAGCACCCTGCTTTCAGGACGAATTCTGTGCTCACGGAGCACAGGGAACACTTTATGCAAATGGGGTGGCAAGAACTGGAGTCGCCCAAATTGCACGTATCTCCTTTGTGCGTGCACGTGTCCCATGGGCCTTCACTTACAAAGCACAAGCTCCAAGATATAATTATTAAGAATTTCACGACGGCAATAGCAGAGCGTTAAACTAAGCACAGGCCACACTCTCATGAAGCCAGCCCTGCAATAAATGGAAATAATTAGTCTGATCTCAATTTTGCTTTGAACACACAACACGTGTGTGCTCGCATGCACACGTTCATGTGAATACACACAGAAATTTTTAAAAGATTACACTGCAATATCAATATTAGCTATCTCTTAATTTTAGAAGCGATTTCTATTTTTTGCTTGTGTCTTGCAGTAAACATGTCATACATTTGTAATACTGAAAACGTAGTATGTTTATCGGACTGACGCTTAGGAAGTCATCCATTTATGCAGCCACAGTGAGAACGTCAGATGGGTGAACAGGCCCTCCTCATGTGCATTCTCAGGTCGGCAGCCAATTTCATTTCACCACTTGGAAGCACTCTTCTACCCATTCCCACCGGGATGCAGAGAAAGGGTGCCAGATGGCAGAACGGCTTTGTAGTCCGTTTAAGAGAGTTTCGTCTATTGTTGGTACAGTTTAAGCACTCAAAATTGTGTCACCTTCTAGTCTTTGCCAATAATGTCATCATTTGATATGGAAATGATGCATACTATTAAAATGGTAATATGATTTTTAAATATGCTTCAGCAGCCAGCTTGCTCTGACTCAAGTATTTATCTAGCTTTTCCAAACCCTTTCTTCTGGAGCCACAGTAAGAGAGCAACAAGGATTAAGTTCAAGTGTGTGTGGATCTCCTTCATCCTTGTTTTTTTTCTTTCTCTCCTTTGTCTTTCTGTCTCTCTCTGTCTCTCTGTCTCTCTCTTCCCCCCAGAACGCCCCCCCCGCCCTCGGATGGATGAGATGGGTTTGGCAAATGTCCCTAGCCCAGACAAAGTCACAAAGTGAACTCTTGTTCAAATTTCACTATCTTCAATATTGCCTTATTTATCATTTCTATTCAAAGCACCTCACACTTCATCCAATGCTAAAATATAGTAGGTGCTCAGTAAATATCTGTTCAATGAATGAAAATGTTGTCGTGTGGGGACATAAATGTATGAAGTGAGAGATTTATTCAGGTAGGATTTCTAATCAGAAGGTCTTCCTCAGTCCCGCCTGGCAGAACTGACTTTATATAGGGACAAAACAGAAAATGATACACATGGTAATGTTTGAACTATAAGGTTACTCGGCTCAAAAATTTTCTACCAAGGTCCTTAGAATTCCACCAAAGAAATTCATTCCTTTGGGTTAAATGATTTCTTTTCTTTTTTAAGCAAACAAGTATCATACTTATTTTTTCCAGCTTTATTGAGGCATAACTGATATGCAACATTGTGTAACATTAGGTGTACACCTGTTGTTTGATATACTTATAAGTTACAAAATGATTATATGTTACAATCATAGATAATAGCATTAGCTAACACTTCCATTGGTGTCATATAATTACAATTTATGTTTGTGGTGAGAGCATTTAAGGTTTACTTTCTTACCACCTTTCAAGTATGCAACACAGTAGTGTTCTAACTATAGTCACCATGCTGTACGTTCATTCCCCAGAACTTATTTGTCTCATATCTGGAAGCTTGGACCCTTTGAACACATCTCCCCATTTCCCTGCCCTCCAGCCCCAGCAACCACCATTCTACTTCGTTTCTAAGTTTACCTTTTTTAGGTTCCATATATCCATGAGTTCATACGGTATTTTTCTTTCTCTGTCTGACTTATTTCAGTTAGCATAATGCATGCAAATTTTATCCACAATGCTGCAAAAGGTAAGATTTCCTCCTTTTTTATGGCTGAATAATATTCTATTATATATACATATACATGTATATGTATAAATTTGTAAGTATTTGAGAGTATCTGTCCATTTATCCATTGATGGACACCTAGGTTGTTCCCATATCTTGGCTATTGTGAATAATGCTGCAATAAACATGGTAGTGTAGATATCTCTTTAAGATCCTGTTTTCATTTCCTTTGGATATCTACCCAGAAGTGGGATTGCTGGATCATATGGTAGTTTTATTTTTAATTTTCCGAGGAACCTCTATACTGTCTTCCACAGTGGCTATACCGATTTACATTCCCACCAACAAGGCACAGAGATTCCCCTTTCTTCACATTCTCCTCATTTGGGTGAAATCATTTCTGAAGTCTCCTTTTAAAATTCAAAAATCCACTAGCGAGGATAACTTATTAACTCTTTATTCACACTACAGCTTAGCTTATCAGTTAACTGGTGTTCACCGAGGAAAGTAGAGATCTGGGGTTTATGACTGTGTTTGGATAGGCAGGAGGGTCAAACATCATGGTGCTATGGAGGGGTATCCAGGATGGCAGCAGGGTGGCATAAGCACTTTAGGGGCTAGAAAAGTAGGGGGAGGTTAATAAGAAGCTACGGGAAGAAAGAAAAACAGACAGATTTCATCTATTCAATTTTTCCCTTGGGCTAATTCTCCTTTCTATTTGTTTTTCAGTGATACCCAGCACCCTCTGGCCATTCACCCAGATCCTGGACTCTCCCGTGAATGAATGTCTTCTTATTTACTCTATGTTCAGCGTCTGGTTGGGCCAGGGGAGGGGTTGAAAATGGGGCGCTTAAAGGAATTAAAGCTTTACAGGGATTTAAACCAGGCCATTGAAATGCAGCCTTGGTAACTGATTCAGGCATTCAAAAAGGGATTAAATCCCAGGTCAGACTCCAGTGATTTCTAAAGTGAAACCAGAAGGAGAAAGGGACAGAATGGAACAGAACCAAATGAAATGGATTGGAATTGAAAGGGATGTTGCAGAATTTTTCCACAGAGAATATATAATTTCGGCCACAAAAGAATTAAGTATCTCTGCGAATAAATCTTAGAGAAGAATCAAACACTCAGAAAAAAAAAGATGAATAAGTTGTCCATAAGATTTAGGTTCAGGAAAATCTAGGCCCTTAATGGATATTGGCGATGTAAAGGTTAAAAAATGTTTTTCTCATTCGATTTGTGTTTGTTTCATGCAGAAATTGGCTGGGTAGTCTTACTAAGGCTTCATGGTAAAGGTAAGTTTGAATTCTAAGAAACAATCACCCATCTCCTTGAGCCCATGTCCCTGTGAAACCTAGTTCATCATCCGAAGTCATGAGAAATGGGGGGAAATGAAAAGAGTAAAAACAGGAACTAATTTTCTTCCTTGTCTAATCATGGGAAGGTTGCTTTACTACCTTTCTTTTCCACATTGTAAGCCTTCAGGGAGAAGTAAGAAATTTTCAACCTGCTTACCCAAGTCATTATCAGAGTAGATTAGAGTCAGGTGCCTTGCATGCAAATGGACCAACCTGACAAAATAAATAAATAAATAAATTGGAATTTAGACAGCAATGACTACATCGGATTGAAGGCTAATTTCAGTGCCTCGCCCTGGCACTGGTGGAGCTGAAACTAGGACCGAGTTCTTGAGCTGCTGAGTGCCATTCTTTCTCACCCATGAGGAATGACACAGGATTCCTCTCCCTCCTCACCTCTCCACACACAGACACGCCTGCCCCAGACATGTGCTGTCTCTACTCCAAGCTCATTGTTATCACTGCCCCATAAGTGTCCTATGTCAGAAGTCTTTGCCTGTGTCTTCAAGGGCACAGCCAGGTATCACAGGTTACTTGCCGGAACAAGTCCTCTCTCAGTTGCACACTTCTCACCTGCCTGTCTTTCAATAAATACCGCCAGACATTTATTTTCTGGATGCATTATTCCAATCAATGACTCTCCCCAACTCCTTTCTACATCTTCCCACCTCTCACCAACTCCTTGTCTATATCTCTGAAGACAGATTGTAGCAAAGTTTTAAAGTCAGTGAAATTCATCTTTGAGTGATCTTATCTGTCACTTCTACCATTTCCTTATTCCTGGTGTCCCCGTAAGTTATTCAGTGCCCTCAGAACTGCTTCTAGAAAAGACTCAAAGTTCTCACTTATATTTTGGTATGACTGTATTTTTATCGAAGACATTTGGGTCTTAAGCTATACGAGAAATCTTTGCATGGTACCCCAATAAGAACTTTTCAAGTTAATGAGGAAACAGAGAAGAGAGCTTTTCTGTGACTCTGAAATTTTACTTCTCGAAGTCGGGTTTCTCTAAGCACGGCCTGAGGCCTGAGCGCACTGATTGAGCATGATGTCTGCTGGACTGTCCTCCCCAAAAAACCTAATACAGAAGACCTGTCAGGCTGAGCCTCAAATCTACCTTTTTATAAAGCACCCAGATGATGCCGAAGTCCAATAAAGCTTATAAACTTCTGGCATTAGGACAATCAACATAAAAAGCTATGCTTGCTCAGCAATTTGCTTTCTTGGTGATCACCCAGGCCCTCCTTCATTGTCCAGATGTGGACTCAGCCCAGAGCCACTGCGTGACTTACCAAAAATCACATTCCTGGTCAGCAGAAGAAAGAACCTCCCTGACTCCAAAACCAGGATGTCCCCACCCTCCACCCACACTTCAGAATGAGTTTAAGAGTGACATAAACCAAGAACCTACTCATATAAAGTGACTGTTGAAAACTGCCTAGAAACAGAACCACATCTTTCAGACATTCTTCAGATTATAGTTTATCACATATCCAAATGTTCAGTAGAAGATTTCGTACACCTGACATGGAGACTTCAGGCATAAATTCTAATTTTCCACTCAGAAACCCTCCATCTCCTGGTCCTGTTCCTGTGGTTGAGCACATCACCCTGGACCTAAATCTGAGCCTCTTGATTTTAGAAATCCCTTTACCTTCAACTACATAAGCATATTTGGTCAGGACAGGGGAGAGCAGCTACCAGAATACAATCAATACAGAAAGAAGAAGCTACGTGAACTACCTAGGGAAAGAAGTAAAGATTACAGAATGTGAAGGCTCTGAAAGAGGTCCTTTCAAGCCAGAAGAGGCCATGATGAACTAAGGACGAGGAGAGGAAGATTTTGGAAACAGAGATCACGGTCATAATGACTTGCGGTGGGAATGAACTATTTAGAAATACCAGGATGCTCATTTCTCATAAGAAGGGGGTCTCTTAAAACCACTGGGTTCAAACCCCCTTTCTGAGGCTGAACTCTCCCGACTCAACTCTTCCAAGAGGCCACATAGGAACTTTCATTAAAATGACACATCTTACATTTACATCTTCTAATTTTTAGGAAGTTTATCTTTTATGGGATCGAAACCAGACCTGATCCACCTGAGGAAACTAGAAAACAAAGACAGAGAGCAGACAGCAAACTGATATAAAATTCACAGTTAAGAAGAGGAAAAGACCGTTCATTTCTGAAGCAGGTTTGGGAGTTTCCGTTTATTTTTTGTAACATACAGAAAGTGTTTTTCCACCCCAAAAGATTCTATTCCTTGCTAATTCTAACCATTCCCCAGAGGGTGATTTCCTTTGACTAAATAAGGCTCCTCAGGTGTAATGAGCTGTAAAAGAGATGAATAGGCTGCTCCCCACTATAAAACCATCACAGGCAAAGAGCCGCTGAAGCAGCCTCCCTTCTTTAGCCCAGAGAGAGTGGAGAGGAGGCTCTCCAACGTGCGGCAGGCTTCGAAGTCCAGCTCCGGAGTGCCAGGCTACAAGGTAGAGTGAAGGATGGAGCCAGACAGAGGACGAACGCCTCACCAACATCCTCCTGCACCAAGAGATTCTAACATAGCCCAGTAACTCTTGAAGAGCTCCTCTAAATCATTAAAGCTCCTCTTATTTCAGGAACAAGTATTCTATGACATAATATTAATTTAATCAATCTGTCATTTCAGAAAATCCCGCCCATTTGTAAATGAGTTAGAAACTCCACGCAGGATTTGATGACCTCTCGAAGTTGTCTACCACAGTATGGATTCCACGGATATTTCTTCAAAGATGGAAAAGGCTTATTTCTTCTTTAAAAAAAGAAAAAAATCTGAGCCAATCTCCCACAGCTGGCCTCAGGAGTATGCACAAGGCTCTGGGCCTTTCATGTGGGCAAGGCTGGCAGACTCAGGAAGAATATTCATCCTTTGTAGGCATATTCTAAGAATAAATTATCTCTCATGGACCAAATATATCTATATGGGAAGAGTCACACAAACACCTGGTTTTGAAAGGATTAGGGTATTTATAGCAGGTCTCCCCGAGCCTGGGAAACAGAATACCACCTCTGAACAAATGGAAGCTCAAAAGCCATTATTAAGCTAAAAATGTACTCAGAGATGGATTTGCCTCCCTCTGTTTAAGCTATTTTATGAAATAAAAACAATGCCCCGCCCCCCAAAGCCACCACCTCATAGTGATTCAAAATAGACAACGAGCTGAGCGTCCACAGCACCAGGCATCTAGGCAGTGAATAATTCGTTCAGACATCTGCATGCCAGTCCACAGTGTTGTCAAAAATCTGAATAGTTAGAATGATCTGGATAACTAGCTGTACTTTTCTTTTTTTCTTTCTCCTAAGTCCCTAAAATGACACTTAGCGAAAGTATATTGAAAACTAACTATAAAGCACCCTACAAATACAAAGTATAGTCATTACTAAGACCTCATTTCTCTAAAAAATTGATAGGAATCCTTTTAGAAACATTTGAGTAAGAAATACCTTTTTGACTATCAATCAATAGGCCCATATATTTCCTCAGCACCACCTCTCTCACTCTGAATTTATAGAAGCAGCTTAGGAAAATGAGAGAATAACAATAAATGATATTACAATGTTGCTTTGAAATGAGAATTGGTAGTATGGCGCAGAGGAGAAACAGATGGGAAAGAAATGTACCCAGAGAGGATGATTTTTGTTTAAATAAGTTCATAATATGTGAAATGCACGATGGAAACTGACAAGGGAAGTGGAAGATCATTGTTTGAATAGCATCAATATAAACACAGATGCAAAAGAAATTGGCTTGGGAGATGGAAGAGCCTAGCCTGAATAATGTTGTATACCAATAAAAACCATAAAAAAGGGGGAAAATATATAGAGCGGTGATTTTTTTCCTCTGATGCTTGAAGACGCACATTTTCACAGATATCAAAGGAAAGGAAAATATGCCTTAGCCATCCCTTAGTTGGTTATTTTTGCTACAGTTCATAATTCTTCCAGGTTTCGCCAAATCACGGCTTGTCTGTCTACTTGGCTGTATGCTAAGCAGACCTCTATCATAAAATGAAAGAGGCTGCGTATGGGTCCATTCTGGGAAATATAAAATATGGAGATGTGAAATGTGCACAGGTACAACCCAACTCCCAGTCCTTGCCAACATTTGCTCTAGCTAATAGGAATCGAACTGTGTTTAGGGCAGGCAGCGGGCAGAGGAGCTATACTTCTTTGCGCTCACCTGGCCACCCACTCCTATCATGCTCTGGGGAGCCTCTCGCTTCCCTGTCTCTGCTCCTTACTATTTGCCAGACTACACTGTCCTGGGGAGAAAGATATTCGTCTGTTATATAACAGTATTTGTAAAATATATCAGTAGAAAGAGCAACTATTCCCCATTGTCACTTCTTAGTATTCCACTAGCCTATCTGAAAATCTTTTGATTATGTCTAGAAAAAGTCACCAAGGATTATAATAATAGTTTGTAAAAAGCACAGTACACCTGGCAGGCGCTGTGGAAAGTGCATTGTCTACATCATCTCATTTGCGTCTCATGGTAGTCTATGAAGTAGGCTGATTACCCCTATTTCACAGATGGGGAACATGAGTCTTATATTTAATAAGCTGGCCAAGGTAACACAGCTATTCAGCAGAGCCAGGTGCAGGTCTCCTGAAGTTCGTAGCTGGTTGCCTTGAATCAGTATTCATGACTGATCTTGTAAAGCATGACATTATTTGAGGGACGTGGACAAAGTCCACCCTAACCCCCGTCTTTTTTTCAGAGGTGCATGAAATGTCACTATTAATTATTTAGCATTTTGTATTAAGCATTGCCCTCTTCTAGTAGGGCTCATTTTGCAAGGTATGAATGTCAAAAAAAAAAAAAATGCATCCACCTTACTCTATGATGCATAAGACCCAGAAAAAGCTGGGAGATAGAGGAGAGGATTCATAAAAAGCGGGGAGGAGGGAAAAGAAAGCACCCAAGCCGCCTTTACCTACGTCGTCATTTTTCCATGAACAAGACTTGTGAGGAAGATGAAAAATAAAAAATGGCAGGAAAGATTTTGATTAGACATAAAAGTATTTCTAAGTATATTAGCCTGGTCAGTGGCAAGAATCTGAGGAGCAACTTTCAAGATGAGCGACCTCTCTTGGCTGAGTTTAAGAACTTCTTGCCAGAACGGGGAGGACGGAGCAGATGACCTTCAGCGGGGCCTCCGGCGCTCGCATCCAGGTGCTGCTGCTGAACCGCCCGGCAATCCACTCGGAGCTCTGCGAGGCAGACACATCCCGCTTCATGCTATTTCCAGCAGTGCGGACAGAAGCAGCGACCCTTCTCTGTGATAAGGGTCGCTGTGGAAAAGCAATTCCCTCATGATAAGAGCCAGGAGGAAGAATGAGCAGGAAAGAAGGGGTAAAGCTCTTTGTTGTTGACAAACTGAAAGGAGCAGACACTTCATAAAAAATGACGAGCAGTAGTCTTTTCAACAGGGTGATAATACTTCTGGTTGATCTGATGCGAGGCGCTGAATTAAGAAGCTCACAATGTGCTTGGGTGAAGGACCTTTTTCTTCCAAATCAAATATCACTTTCTTTCACCAGCTGCAATTTGTAGTTCAATGAACAATGATGGGATTTTATTCTAAATCCATACACACACACATGCGTGCGTGCGTGCGTGAACACACACACACACACACACACGTGTGTATATATTTCTTTGAAAACAGAATGCGTAGCTTTCAATCCCAAGCATATAGACTTATTTTTTAAAGTGAAGCCAGAGATTTTGGATAAAAAACAAATCAGGGAATTATTATTTTTTTTTCCACTTTACAGGAAACTTAAGTCCCCTTGAAAGGTCCACGCATTTATCCCTGATTTGGGGCCAGACTAACTGCATGACTGGGTGAACACCACCTCACGGGACCCTCAGGAACTTCACGTTGCTTCCCTGCCTCTATGTCATGGGTCCTTGGGTGGGTCCTCTTTGCCATGAACACTGGTGCCTCCATATAGTCCAGTGTTCTCAGCCTTGGATCTGACGTGGTCAAGGTGTGGCAGAAAAACACATTAAGATGTTACCTGGCATATTATTTTCTCTACTCCCTTACAATCACCTCTGTTCCTGCTGTTGACAAGGGGCCACCTTTAACTCCAGGGCCAGACAAGGAGGATGCCACATTGTCACCTTACAAGATAAAGTACTAAGATTTCTGGAGAGAAAACGTAAGAAATGCTCCGAGGAGAACCATGTCTGCCCCATCCCCTCCTCTGCATGTGAGAGAGGAGAAATGAAGAGTGGAGAAGATCTCAGAAGCAGAGCTCGGGGTCCATCTTCGTGTCATGCCCCAACCAATCCCAAATAATTTGGAAGAGGGGGGTAGAACAAGTACCACTAATTTTCAGGAGTCAGAGAGAAGATTTGTGTCTTACTGGTCCTACCTAAATTTACGGTATTCAGCATTCTTTTCAGTGACCCTTGTGGTTTTGGGCATGTCAACCACAAAGTGGAGAGGAGAGGCTGTAAGGGGGTATTGAGAGAAAGGACCTCTGACAACCCTTAGTCTTTCTACGGTCACAAAATTACTCAGGGCTAAGTGATCCCCAAGCTCATGAGAAGGGCTGGAAGGGCTGAGGAAGGTGGGTTGGCGTGTAGGACTCGGGAGGTCTGAATAAGGAAAACTTGAACCTGGGTGGTGGAGGCTACAGCAAAACCAAAAATACTTCAGTGAATGAGGCTGATGTAGGTAATACGAGGATGACTAAACACTTTGCAGTGGGGTCAGCATGGAAGGGGCTCCCTCAAGTCCCCGACGCTGATATTATCTCTCAAAGGATGACGCCAATGACCAAAACAGGTGGACCTTAGGAAACAGACAGCCCCTGCCCAGAGGACACCACAGTAGGAGATTGCTGTCAAACCACCCTGGACTCCTCAGTTAAAATTATCAGTGCCAAGGAAGCAGGAGAGGAAACTGCTAAAAAGGAGGATTTTGTTCTTCGGATCAAAAATGTAACTGAATTATAACCCTATTTGCCTGAGAAGATACTACAGAGGACTACGTTAACCTGAAAGTGACTAGATTAGGTTTCCGCATTCAGGGGCTTAGATTCGGAAAATTCGATTGCCTTTTAGGAAAACGAAGAAATTTATTTTTGTTCACCTAAGCCTGTGTTTGTAAAAGTTCATATCCAACAAAATCGGTTATGTTCCGTGGAGACGCGTAGATCACACATTGTTAAGAAACAATGTGAGTAAGGATGTGCCAGTCGAGTCACATGAGCTCCATGTCGTTAATGCTAAGCCAGGCACTGCCCGGAGCACTACAGGAATCTGAGCTGCTCAAATAAACTCTTACACTCTGAGCTAGGACTGCTATAGGAGATAACAGTTTCAGCCTCAGCTTGGCTAGCTGCGAGGCACCATCCCATTAGGATACTTTCCCCAATTAATTATGCAAATGGGTTATTGATTATTAATTAGAGCATTTAGTGATGTTATTAAGAACTTGGAAGATAAATCTTTTTGACTTGTATTTAACTGGTAGATTATATAAGCAATAAAGAATACATGAGCAATAGCTGCATAATTACATTTTATGAATAGCAGAAACCTGTAAGGGATGTGGAGAGATTTAATTGACATTTAACAAGATAACTACGGCAAATTAATTAGGAATTATCTCCTAAAATATGATTTAACTTCTAATAATATTTTAACCAGCCCCTTTATGATACGAGCAGCATCTTCTTACTGTTGCTAAAATACCTAAATAAAATACCCTGTTAGTTAAGACGAGGGTGCTGATTTGTCTCCCAAATAATCAATCACGTTCTGTTGAGATTTATTGTGCAATCAGGACATAATAGAGAATGAAAGGAAATGTGGCATGTAGTTCCTGCCGTCACGAGATTCACACAGAGTTGGAGGGAAGGAACTCAGCACAAGCGACTGATAGAAACGTTAATGGGATTACGAATCCCGATTCACTTCGCCTCTTTAAACCTCAGTGTTCTCAACTATAAAATGGGAATGATAGTATAATACTTAGCTCAAAGTCTGTTGTGCAAATACCTTTCTCAGTGTCTGATACTTAGTAACCTTTCAATAAATATCAGCTTCCTTCTAATCTTATGTTGTGATTCTGAGAAGATAACACTGTCCATGAAAGCAGTTCACACTCATGCAAAAGGATGTGTTCCCCAGCTGTTTGGTGGAGCAGGTCTGTAAACCTAAATACTGGAACAATCTAATGCCCATCAGAGATGCTATAGTCAAATAAGTGGTGATGGATTCATACTATAGGGTAGTATCCACTAGTTAACCAGAGCGAGTCTCATCCAGGTTGGCTAACAAAGAGAAATGTCCAGTAACTTTATAAAATATAAACCTAAACTTACAATGCCATTTATATTAAAAATGCTCATATGCAATATAAATACTACATATCCTCTATGGAGATAGATAGATGTAGATGAAATATATAGATAGTTGTAGATATAGATATAAAATCAAAAATAAAATCTGAGTACATACCTCAAACACTTAACTATGCTACCTACCTCTGTGCAAGGGAGAAAGAACCAGGCTTGGAGTAAGTGATCAAAGGGAGACCCAGCCTTGTCTATAAAATTTCATTTTTAAAGGCTATGTAGATTATATCGCTTGTGTAATTAAAATTTAAATTATAAAAAGTGGGATTGGAATGCAGATGAGGAGTTCGAGTGGACGATAAAGGATGGGGGACGCAGCAGGGAGTGGAAAAGGCAGAGAACGTGCTCTGACTCTCGTGCTGGGCTCTGTGACATGACGTCCACGGCGGCTGTAGGGGGAGAGGCCTGGCCGACGGAAGCCGGAAAGTAAGGAGAAATGACTGAACGGACCAAAAGGGGGAGTGATTCGGAATCCAGGCAGAGGAGTCCGTACCTGGGGAGGAGACGCTGAGACATTATCTGTGGGGTCAGATGCAAGGGACATTTTAACGGGATTATTAGACAAAAGATAATGAGAAACAGGGAGCTGCCCAGAGACAGTCGGGGCAGTGCGGCATTCAGAGATAGGTCGAAGGTGCTCAGGGAGGCAGGATTAAACATGTAAACCGTGGAAATGAACAGAAAAGGGTAAATCTGAGAGACATTTGGAAGCAAACCATGGAAGGAACAGATGAAGGGGAGGGACAAATTAAAAATGATTTCAAGCTGTTGAGCCTAGCAGCCGAGGGGTCCAGGATGATGCCTCAGATGGAAATGTGGTTCGGGGGCATACAGTAACTTTAAATGAAAAGTGTTCAGTTTCAAAATGTGGAACTCTAGATGATGGTGGACGTCTAAGTGGAAATCTACTGGTGGGTTGCGTGCATGAGTATGATATTCTAGTTTCCTTCTGAGACGTGTCATTGAAAACCATGAGATTCTACGAAGTCTCCAAGGATGTGAGTGAAGTGAGTGTAAAGAGGACAAAATAGAGTCGAGACTAGGGGAGCGGGCCGAGGAGCACTCAGTGGCTCCGAAGTTCAATGTTCACATTTGAGTTTCCTCCATCAAGTGACATTTACCAAGTACAGGAGCCTCTAAAAGAATATTATATCCATAAGAGAGGCCTCTTTTTTTCTTCAGAAATAGGTTTTTTTTCAGACTAAGAGAGGCCCCAAAAGTTGGCCTGTCAGCAAAGAAGGCAAAGCAGTATGTCATCTGTCCTAAGAATGACTTTCCCTGGCAATCTGCATTGCACTCCTGTTCAAATAAACTAAGAGCTGTCTCGGAGAAATAACTGCTGTTTCCACCGGCTAAGCCTCTCCTGAGAGGGCCTCCGTCATCTTCCTCAAACACGTTTACTGACTAAACGACTGAATCTTTGCATTGGTCTGCTGTCCAGTAGCCTTCATTGACTTGACCTTGTTAATGAACTCAATAATAACGACCTCCCCATGCACGTGTGGGACTGTTGCTCATCAAGACCTTCTCTCTTGTATCCATTTTGACCTCACTACATCCCTTCCAAAAAGAAAAAAAAAAGAAGAGTCGTGTATTTTTCCTCCTTGAGGTTTTTCCGTTTGTGAAAAAGACAGAATACGTTATTTTACCAAGATTCTTCAATAACTTACTGACAGGAAGCAACTGATCTCTAACAAAAGTAAGATACACTAATTGCCAGACCTTGTGTTAAGAACGGTACCTGCATCATCTCACTTATAATTGTCCCCATTATAAAGATTTGGACACTGAGGCTTCTTAGGACAAATAGCCAGGAGGGAACAGAGCCGGGTCATCTGACACCAGTGCTCCCATGCTTACCCACGGCTCCGTGTCGGCAGGACTCATGTCTTACTGCTTTTTCACTTAGGTTCTTCTTTTTAGTTGACCCATCATTATTAGTGTTCTCCAGAGAAACAGAACCATAGGGAATGAGGAGAAAGGGAGGAAGGAAGGAAGGGAGGAAGGGGGGAGGGGCGGGTAGAGAGACAGAGAGAGAGAGAGAGAGAGAGAGAGAGAGAGAGTGAGAAAGAGATTAAAATAAAGGGGCTTGATCTAGAAAATGGTTGGACATTTAAGTGGAATTGAAACCAATACCCCAGCGTGAAGGTGGCCAGGCAGCAGGAGCTCCCCCTTCCTCACAGGACGGTCAGCTTTTTTGTTCTACGTAGGCCCTCGAGAGATTGGACGAGGCCCACCGGCGCTGAGGAGGGCCATCGGCTTCCCTTGGCTCATAGATTCAAATATCATTCTCCCTCCAGAAGCACCCTCACAGACACACCTACAATAATGTCTGACCAAATGTAGGGGTACCCCATGGGCCAGTTAGGCCGATACATGTGATTAACCATCACGCCAATGTTGTTCCCTAGAATTGCTTTGATGAACAGGGAATGTGGATTTTTTTCTGATCCCCTTCCTCTGAACAGGGAAGACAGGGAAGAAGATAGAGAAGGAACCATGCCAGCATCGTTTGGCACCCTGGCCCCAGAAGTGGCCTGGCAGAGACCACGTGTCCCCTTCAGGGCCACTTCAAGGAGAGTCCGACGTTGGACGAGAGGCTGAACTAGATGGCCAAAACTCTCAGATTCTGCGCACCTGACAAGTTTTCTCTTTCTGGGCCCCTGCCCTTCATTTCATTTCATGAGAGCTCAGCGAAGGTGAGGCAGTTTTCGCTGTTCAGCTTCTTCCCTAAACTAGCAGGGTATTTCCTTAAGGGTACAATAGAGGGTGGTGTCTAAGAACACAGCTCGTGTCGTTGGTCACAGCTGAGGTAAAATTCCAGCTCTGTCTACCACCAGATATGCGACCTTGGGCAAATTAGTTCCTTACCCTCTATCCCACAGGATTGTTGCAAAAATAAATATGTCAATGCATGAACAACATTTCTGATGGTTCCTGTCACGTGCTCAGCATCCAATACGTTGTTATTGATACTGGTAAAACAGAAAGCAGGCTCATTTCACCTGTATCAGTCAACTGACGACATCCAATAATCAGGCTAGGAAACTGTCGCCACACTACCCCGTAGGTCAACCCACCCAAACGCAATTGAATACGAACACCAGTAAACTTAGGCGCTTAAACAGGGAGAAAAAAAAAAAAGGCAGAGAAAAGATTATATAGCAGTGAAATATGATCTCCATCCCTTTAAGCTCGATTTTTAGCCTCCTGTTCCTTCGTGACCGGAACTGTCTCAGTGAGAAAGCACTGATGGACGTGCATGAAAACGAATGTCCCTCTTAGAAATTGAAAAGTTAATTTTATTATTTTTTTTAAGAATCTATTTACAAGATTACTAACATGTATGGAAAGGTGGGCAGAGAGATTAGCATGTGCTCTGATTAAATGGAGCCCCACACGAGGTTTCCAATAAAATCCAGGCTAAAGTGCCTCAGGTACGATGTGTTACGGTTTTAGCAATGCCAAGCTGAGCACAAACTTCCAACTCACCTCGCCTCCTTCCCTACCTGGCTCTGTAACTCTACGGAGACATCATTTAGGGGGGAAAAAGAATGGTTAGGTAGTCTCCTTCCATTTCTCCAAATGTCAAAGTGAAGTCCGACAGAAAGCAATTAACAGATGTCTGCCCAGCAGAGAGTGTGGGAGTTCCAGGCAGGAAGGAGTACAGGCATATCTTAACTTATCACAGGGTGGCCCCATTTACTCCCCATTACCCAGCTAAAAATAACCTCTTCACTTCCTCAGCTTTCTGTCTTTATGAGCATCAGTCCCAACAGGTTAGCTCTTTCCCCTTGAAAGCTTCCTTAAACAAATGGCAAGTGAGAAAACGAAATTCAGACACTGCTCAGGTGCAAATTCCCCTCAGGGGATCTTCTAGCCTCTCCTTGGAATTGGAGGTACAGGTCAGCCACCACCAAATATTCCCACCCACTTACCCTGGACCTCTCCAGCCCCCATCTCAGGAAGGAAAACAACCAAACTGTCCCTTAGAGGATGAGACTGTGTGTGGTTTTATAGCAAGATCTTATTCCTGACGTTAAATGAACAAACTCATAAAGCATCTAAAATGATTAATTTCTCACTGGGCTGTCAGCGAGCTGTCACCAATTGACAGTTCTGTCATAAGTGTCATTTATAATGTCACGAATCTATTCCTCATCAGTGTCATTAAACAATTATACTTGGTTTAGAAAAAGAAAAGAGGAAGGCAGGGGACACATGGAAAGCCATGTGTAATGCTTAAGCAATTACATACTTTTCTCTTCCTGGGTGGCAATCTCTGCCAACAATTAAATCTTGCTTGATTTGTTCATTTACACAAATTATCAATTATTTGGAGGCATCGGCCTGGGTAATTTTTTCCTCTCCACTGGCAGCAGCCACCATGCCCTGCCAGGATTGATATCAACAGGATGGAGACGCAGCTCCGATAATTAGCCCGCTCAGCCCCGGAGCCCGCAGCTCCGTCCCTTTCTGTGCCCACACTGGTGGGTTTTCTTTGTCAGGACTTGGCATATGAGTGGGAACACTAATTCTTTGAGCTGTTTAAGTAAATATCACTCTTTCAATAAGTCTGCTTTGCCTCCTTTATAAATTTTGGTAAATGCAACTCGTAATGCAGTTATGCCCTCCTTTCTTCTCTCCCACCTTTTTTTTTTTTTTTCACTTTATTCTGGCCACTTTAAACTCCCACTCATGTCCCCAGATACCAGCTGTGTGTCTGTGAGAATATAGTCTGTCTAAAAGGCTATGTGCTCCAGAATGGCCATGCAAATAATCCTTCCTGATTACTATGTGACATCATCAGAAAAACATATATAGATGTGGGAGGGGGTGGGGGGCGGAGTTAAAGCTTGTGAGGAGAAAAAGACAGGGCACTCGGTGAGGAATTCTCTTCAGAATGGGGTGTCTGGGATCTGGCTGGGAGAGGATGGATTTCTTTCAAAAGCAATAGGAAGCGGGCCCAGGAGGCCCTGAATCAGTTATTAAAGAGACATTTATACCAAAGGTGATCTGGGTACCTGTCCCTTAAACCTTGAGTCCTCCTGTAGATCTGACTCGTTCCTGGTTGACTGCAGGAACCACTGCATGACCGACCACTCTTGGTTCAAAGTTTTATGACTTTGACTTCTTTTTGGCATCTGCCGTGGACATCTATCGTTTTAGCCTGCCACCATTTTTCTCTTCTGTAAAGAAGACCCCTAATATTTTTATCGGGGCTATTCCTTGCCCACTCCCAGACTGTGTACTTCAGGTGGGGCTGACCCCGCACTCAGTTCCAGGGCTGAGCACTGGCCAAGGCACGATCAGTGAGAGCATCCTGTCTCCCTGGCCACAGCAACTCGTCCAGAGAGGAAAGATGAGTCAAATCGTCCCAATGAAAATCCACACTGAAGTATTCCTGGTGCTAATGAGATGGAGTTTAAGTCTAGAAATTGGCTCTCCTGCCACCACAAAGGAAAAGTGTGTCTAAGAGTGAAGCCAGTGCAGAGAAGGGCAGATGGGGAGCACCAGGTCTGAACTGCAGCACCTGGTCCAGTGGGTCTGAAGTTAGTGTTCCCTCAGGCCTTTTAATTGGATCGACCAATAAATTTTCTTTTCACCCAAGCTTGGTCAGATGTGTTTCTATTACTTACAACCAAGAAGATCCTGACTAATTCCAACTTTCTCTTCTTAGTTCTCCAGTTCTTCCCTTATGTGTTCACGTCCGATGTGTCTGCAAGCGTCTGTTTCCATCTCTTAATTACTGATATAAGGGTTTCCATTCTCTTCCTTTGCTGCAGTTTCTCTCTGGTTTGGTAAACTGTTCGAAGTCTCTTGCCATCTACACCTATTGGCCCAATGATAGAGGAGGCTTTGGGGTGGGAGACTGACAGTCCCCTAGCTGTTAGAATTGCCATCCTGGAATTTAGAGAGTTCCTCACTGACTGGTGGGATTGAAGCCAACTCTGAATTTAACTCTGAGTATTGCTAAAACACATGTAAGTATTATTCAAGTGTCCCTTTCTAATCTTAGCAATAATTAGAGGGAGGGAGGAAGAAAGGAAGGAAGGAAGGAAGGAAGGAAGGAAGGAAGGAAGGAAGGAAGGAAGGAAGGAAAGGAAGGGAAGTCAATAATTAACAGTAAACATTTATTTATGAGGTCATGGAATCAAGAGATGTAGGTATAGGTTTTAACTAAATGTTTCCATTGCTTTGGTTGTCACATTGTTTATAGTCAAAGATTAAGAAAGCATGTTAGTCATGTCCTAGAGGCCTGTGTTTAAAGCAAGTTTCAGGAAAAAAAAAAGTTTAAAAGTATATTTTGCTTTAGATAATAGAAAAATGTAGCTGGTTAAGCATAAAGCAATTGTAATTAAACGATAACAAAGGTCACAAGATATTTAGTTTCTGCTTTCTGCTTTGAAGATAATATCACCGATGCACAATCATAAGACGTTTTGCAGAGTTTTGGTTCCTCAGCCCAGCTAGATCACCTGACCACAGTTACAAAGGCTCTAGACAAAATGACGCCAGGAGCCTAAATTAATCAGACTAAGGAAAACCACCGAAGCTTGCACAAGAGCAAACCACTCAGCTTCACCGACAACCCTTAACCTCGAACCCTCAATCTTTCCCTTTAAAAACCCTTGATTAAAAGCCATCTGAAGTTTGGGTTTTAGCAATAGCTTCTCGTTCTCCTTGCTTGGTGCCCTGAGAATAAATTACCCTTATTTCTCCACCACAAAACTTGGTGTTTAATGTTTGGCTCTGCTGTGCATTGGGTGGGCAGACTCATTCAGGTGAGTAACAGAATGAAGGAAAAAAAGAAAGGGAAAAGAAAGATGATGGAGCAGGTCATGGGCCCTTGTCCCTTGCCCCCGCATCCCTTGTAAACACGATGTCATGGTGTCATGCTGCTCCTCTCTGAGGGCACACGTGCTTAAGAACCCTCCGAGCTGGTCTATTATGAACAGTGTGAGAGTCTGGCCTAAGCCACCATCTTAAGCCCTGCTCAGTGTGAATCAGCTGTGCTCTCAAGTTCTCGCTCTTCTCCGATATTCTTTCCCTGCTTGGCCCCATTTATTGAGTATCGACTCCTGTTCCCACCCACATCTCTCATTCTCCTGCTGTGTCATATCACGTCACCTCGTTTTCTGCCATTGCCCCTGTCACTCTGCCTCCGGGGAGTCTCCAGCCTGGCGACTGTAAAAGATGACATTTATAAAACCACCCACTGATGTTTAACATAGAGGATCGCTTGTATACACTACAGGGGGTAAGTGGAAAGATATCCACTCAGGGGCGAAAGGGGTTATTCATCACATTTGGCATGGCATCTGGACAAGGTCTATTGGCTGGCAAAGAGAAGCCTGGCACAAAGTAGGAAACTGAATCCATCAGATGCCTGCTTTGCCCACAATGCCGCTGTGCCAATAATGTACCACTGAACCGACAAATTTCCAGATGAATCAATTGGTTCTTTTGTCATCTGGTTGACTCAGAAAGAGTTCTCTCTTGAGCTTTTTAGTTTGCAAAAGATAAATACACACTGACCTGAAAGAACAATAGTCTAAAGGAAACACGCGTGACATCTAGTTGCATTTTGCAAGCAGAATCAGAGAAATAAAAAGGAGCCAGAGAGAGCAGGGAGAGAGTGGCACCTGACAGCAACTCTGCCTGGACCACTCCAGCTGTGCTGTGATGGGGCCCGGATCCGTGCTGCCCCAGCAGCTGTAGTTGGGGCCCAAATGTTTTTGGAACACTAAAGTGATTCTGTGGTCGATATCAGGACTGATGCCAGGAAAAAAAAAAATCTAAATTACATTTAAAAGGAATCTACCTTTTTATCTTTAACCTTAGGCCTTCCCCAGCCATGCAGAAAAATCAATCTTGGCTAATCCACTGACCAAGAAAGAGGGAAAAGAACACAAGAGAACCTTGCATTAAATAGCTGCTTGATACTTAAAAGGATATCACAGGGAAGGTGATCCGAGAGCTCACCAGCAGGAGCACAGGCTCAAAGGTCTGAATTTGGAACTTCTTATCCATGTCCCATGGCTGGTCATTAGCCAGGGAGACAAAGGATACAGTTACCTTACGTTTTAGCTTATAGATTTTAAACCAAAAGCAAAGTATAGCTTTCCTGAGATTTTTTTTTTTTTTTTTAAACATCTTTTTGCTAAGGGCTGGAAAACTGATTCTCTTCTATCCTGGATAGAATACAGCCAACTATACAACCATAATGTAAGCCTTAGCTGGAGAAATAATTCAAGATAGAATTATTGCTACCTGTGATATAATAAAGAATATATCTGATCTCGGTCCCAGTTCCTGGCACAAAACTTCAAAAATCCTAGAACTCTTCAAATTTCCAAATTTTCCAAGAAATGTCTTTTGTTATTCATAAGAAGCCTCTATGACATATCTGAATTGACTCTAAGTTGATGGATTCATGGTGGATCCTTGGACAGTCTGAGGGAGGGGCTCTCCATTCCAGAAAGACTAAACACAGGATTAGATTTGGAGCTTACAGGCCCACCCCACGCACTCTCCAGGGAGAGAGGAGGGGCTGAATTTTGAGTTCACCCACTTGACCAGTGATTTGATCAACATGCCTACTTAATGAAATCCCAAATAAAAACTCTTGAACACTGAAGCTCAAGGGAACTCCTTGGTTGGTGAGCATATCCATGTACCAGGACAGTGGTGCATCCCAACTCCATGGGGCCAGAAGCTCCTACACTCAGGACCTTCTGGGCCTTGCTCAATTTATCTCTTCATCTGGCTATTCATGTGCATCCTTTATAATAACATAGTCATTATAAGCATAGAGCTTTTCTGAGTTCTGTGAATCATTCTAGAGAATTACAGAACCTGAAGGGATTGTGGGAAACTCTCAGGTTTTAGTCAACTGAGCAGACGTGTGGATAGCCAGGGAACCCCACTTCAGGCTGGCATGTAAAGTAATGGCAGTCTTATTTGGGACCTTGAGCTTTAACTCGTGAGATCTGACCCTAGCTCCAGGTACTTTGGTGTCATAATTGAATTGAATTTTAGAACATCAGTTGGTATCAGAAAATCGGTGTCTGACTGTACTACCCACTGAATATTCCCCAGTAAAGAAGCCACAAAAGGGACCACTCAGGATAAAGACACGTGGTCTCTGAAACTATCACCACCTTACATTTTCGAGCAATAGGAAAATTGATAAAACATTCACCTGGCCTTGGAGGCAAAGTTTATAGAATTGCGGGACTGGAAGCCCCAGGAGATGAAGTCCATACTATTATCTGCAGCGGGATGGCTTGCCAAACATCTCGGGAGCATAGTCTCTTTGCAACTGTTTCTTTACGGTATGCTGAATACCCTCCCCCATCTCCCAACACCTATCCAACAATCACCCCACCTCCTACTTTTAGCCAGAACTGTTATTATCACTTAGAATGAGAAGTATTTTATTTCTTTCTTTCACTTCTAGTGGAATGTAAAGACTTTAAGGGCATTGACTTTGTGTGTTCACCACGATGCCTTCCAGTGCCTAGGACAATGACTAGCACATAGTAACTGCTTAACTCATGTTAATAGATGCACGATGGTCCCTGCTCATACAGGAACATATTCTAATGGGATGCTTTTTACCTGTTAGCCCAGGAAAGGTGAACCTAGTAGTTTGTTTGCTCTAACTGGTAATTATAGATATATTGTTATGCTCATTCGTCCCATCTTCTACTTGTTGAAGCACAGCTTATCTCTTAGGGCTTAACTTCTCAGTGAAGTTTTTCCTGACAATAGCCCTTACTGGTCTATCTTCTCTCTAATCTCTCTCCCACACATTGCTAACATACTGGCCCACAATATGCTAACATATAGTCTTTTCTAACTCTTCTACATATAACTAGATGGAAGCTCCCTGAGGAATGGAACAGTCTTATGTATACTTTATCTAAATCACTCACAGAACCTAGGTTAGGGCCTGGCACATAGTATGTGTTCAAAAATATTCGTTGGTTAGAATTGTGGTAAGACCTTGATCCTTCTAAGTTCAATAAAGTCAGGCCTAAGAAATTCTATACTCACTCTCTGTGCCCCTACAGTTTCCTGTATAAAAATCTACCCAATTATCAATATACAAGTCTCTCTGCCTCTACTGACTGTCGAAGCCCTGATATCTAGGACTGTACCTTTTTCATCTCTGTATCTCCAGGACTCAGTGCAGTGCCTAGAACACAATAAGAATCGATTTTTTCATTCATTGAATAAACTAAAGTAAGAAAATGCATCCTTTACATTTCCCTGTCCTCCACTTTTCCTAGCCCAGGGCGAGGTCCTGAATAGGCTCTCAATAAACATTTGCAGATTCTTGTCTTCACTTGCCTGGTTGGGGAGAAGACGGAACATCCTCATTTGCTGAATCTGTCTACCCATTTCTCAGAGAGTACCCATGCTGAACTAGAGGTCTGCTGAGGTCTCAGGGCGAGTAGAAAGATTGACAGACCATGGAGGCTGTCTCCCAGATATGATGGAAAGGGAAACGTGGTGTAGCAAACAATGGGGAAAATCTTTCTTACCATTTTTTTTTCTTATTGTGATAAAGTATAGATAACATAAGATACACCATTTAACCATTTTTAAATATACAGTTCTGAGGTATTAGGTACATTCACATCATTCTGCACATCGCCACCATTTGTCTCCAGAAACGTTTCATCTTCCCAAACTGAAACTATACACCCATTAAACAATAACTCCCCATCTCTCTGCCCCCGTGACCTCTGCAACCCCCATTCTACTTTCTATCTCTGTGAATTTGACTATCCTAGGTACTTCATATAAGTAGAAGCAAATCGTGTGACTTTCTATAACGGGCTTATCCCTCTTAGCATAATGTCTTCGAGGTCCATCCATATTGTAGCATTTGTGAGAATCTCCTTCCTTTTTAAGGCTAAATAATATTCCATTGCACATATATACTACATTTTATTTCCTCACTCATCCATCTGGACATTTGGGTTGCTTCCACTTTTTGGTTATTGTGACTAATGCTGCTATGAACATGAGTGTACAAATCTGTTCGAGTTTCCACTTTCAAATCTTTTGGGTCTATATCCAGAAGTGACTTGCTGTATCATATAGTAATTCTGTTTAATTTTTTGAGAAACCACCATACTGTTCATTCACCAGGGCTTCTCCATTTTTCTTACCTTTAAAAAAAATTATATGTTTTTATTTGTATTTCAAATTGGTAATACATTCACATGCTACAAAACACTAAAAGATTAATAGCAAAATATCTACTTTTTACTCCTGTCTCCAAGCCATTTAGTTCCCCTCCTGGAGGCAGCTTGGGTCACTACTTACCACTGCTCTATTCTAGCACCTCCAATTCACCCAATACCCAAGCAAGTTCAAGATCTAGGCTGAGGCTGGCTCTCCTGATAGAAAGTTTTTAAAACTATCTTCAGGCTGCATAGAGAAGAGGTTAATGGAAAGCAGAACTCTTAAATGCACTATACATAATGAATAACAAATACCCTTTTAAGATGAGTATTATTAAAGCACCAACATGTTATTATCCAAAATGTATGAAGCGTCTTTTTTTTTGGCCCTTAATACTACAGTGAAAGCATTACCTAATGCCCACTCTAACAGATTAGATTCCTCTGAAAGAAAAGAGTCAACATGCATAACACATCACAGTACCATCCTGCATCTTTTCCATTTGGATTCACAGTTAGACATTCCCTGGTTTAAGAGAAAGAGCATTTTCAAAATGACTCTTGGGGCTTAATTGGTATTTCTTTCTTTTGCCTGCTGGTATAATGCAGGAGAAGAGACTGCAAAGCAATTTAAGAACATTAGCATTGTTCCTAAATACCCACGTCCAAGGTTAGTGAATACAACTGGAAAAGCCCAAAGAGCACCTAGGGAGATTAAAGGAGGTTTTGAAGCAGAACACATGATTCTAATGAACTTGGGCTCTGCCTTGCGGAAGAAGAATCTATCTAAATACATTAGGGCCAACAGAGCAGCAGACGGGATGCAGCTACCTAAATGCGAGAGATGCTGTTCTCAGTAAGTCGCAAAATGCTGCAAATAGATTTAGGTGGGTTTGAAGCCCCGAGCCACTATAGGGCGCTAATTCTGATTTCCATACTGTTGGTGAGAGAGATGTTCCCCAGCAGCATGTCAGAGTCACAACATATGCACTGCAGCTGTCCTGCCGAAAGTCCCCCTGGTGCCCACCATGGCTTGGTTTCCTCCTCTCTCTGTGTAGAAGAATTAATAGGTTTAGAGATTGGAGAAGGGTTATTGAGGGGTGGGGGTAAGGAATATACAATAGGTTAGTACCAGATATAAATAATTTTTCATTTTTTTTTTAACTTCAATGCAATTGTGACCTAAATTATCAGGTGTACACAGTGATCACATTTCAAAACTGTGCATCAAAAATAAGAAATAAAAATATAGATTTTAAGCAAATCTCAATGTACTTTATGAAATACTAATCTCCCTATTGAAGTTCTGGGTGAAAAAGACAGCAAGACTCTGACCAGCTACCCAGAGGGGAGCTGGGCAAAACTTCACAGGTTAAGGACAAAGTCCTCCACACAACTGCCCTCGCTTTGGACGCTAGCCACAAATTCTCAGGTCCTCAGGCCTCGCTCACTTCTGACCAACTGGCTACAAGTTCAGGGGTTCCCACTATCCCCTCAGGTTCATAAATATGCTAGAATGATACACAGAACTCAGGAAAGCACTCTTCTTGGGCTTACCATTAGAGCTAAAGGATAGAAATCAGAACCGGCCCATGTGTCCAAACAGGAGACCCATATGGCAATGTTCGGGAGAGTCCCAAACGTGACACTTCCTTTGTTCTCTCTCTGTGGGGTCAGGACGTGTCACTCTCATGACACACTGATGTATGGACATACACAGAGTAGTGCCCAGCAAGGAAGCTTACCTGAGCATCTACATTCGCAGTTTTTGTTATGGAATCAGTCATTCCATAGGCATGATTGACTAAGTCGTTGGCCATGTGACTCAATCTCTAGCTTCTACTCCCTTCCCTGGGGGTTGGTTTAAAATCAAGATGGTTCAAAGTCCTAAACCTCTAATCACATCATTGGTCTTTCTGGCATGGCCAGATTCCATCCTAAATCTTATTTAAAGCATAAACTACCTCGTAAACATAACCTACCAGGGTCCATCATAAATAAGAAAGACACTCCTATTATTTGGCAAATTCTAAGGGTTTAGAAGCTACTTCCTAGAAACTGGGGACAAAAGCCAACGAAATTCTTTATTATACAGGCCAAAGACAATCGAGGGCATTTAAGGGGCAGAGGAATGGGGTACAGTGAGAGATGATAAGGTAATCCAGGAAGCAAAAACGCAAAATCTAGTTAGATTTTATTGTATCATTTCGAGCAAATCACTTAATCATCCTGGGCGATAGGTCTCATTCTCTTTACACATAACAATAATTACCGATACCATTTAATGAGTGCTTACTATGCACCCGCTGCTGTGCCAGGAACTTGCCTACTTAATCTCATTTATTCTTCACAATAAGCTTACAAATTTTGTCATGTCATTATCTCTATTTTGTTAAGGGTGGAGAGGTGACTGAGATCTCAGGAGGTTAAATACCTTGTTCATGTAAGTAGAGGAGTTGGCCCTCAAACACAAGTGGGAGTCTGAGGTTCTCATTCTTATTTCTATTCTTAACACTATGCCGACAACCGTTTCCTTGGCTTACAGGCATATTGGGGAAATAAATGAGCCTGATAAGAATTATTATAATCTAAGAGGGAAGAACCTTATAATTCAAGGTTAAAAAATTACCATTATTACTATGTCACTGATTATTACTATTAGCAGCATTATTTTATTTTTATATTTCATATGACTCTGCCTACTTTATACAAAAATAGTTGCCACTTTCCACAGGAGTTCTTATTATACATTTAGCTAATACACTCTTTAGCTGCCATTTTCCCCCTTGAGTCTCCTTAAAATATACCTGTTGTTTCCTAAGAGAAAAATGTCGACGTTGAGAAGTCCGGTTCTAGTTTTATTATTTTCTTTCCCTCAAAATGACTTAGTCTTTTTCTCAGGATGTCCAGAGAATTTTTTTTTTCTTATTTTTAAAGTCCAGATGTTTTACTAGGATTTCCTTGGTGTTGACTGTTATGGGTTCAATTTTTACAGCTAAAATAAATATGTAGATTTTAAAGTTTCTTCTATTTTAGGAAACTTTTCCTGATTTATACTTTTAAGCCTAGTGTTGCCACATCAGGGACATCTGTTTGATCCTTTTTTTTTTTTCATTATTTGTGTCTTTCCTCTATTGCTTTCATTATTAACTTATCTTTGCCTGTCTTATTTATCACTTCCTTATTTTTCGTTTTTTATTTTATTTCTGTTTGATTTCCTTCACTTTTTATTTTCTATCTTCTCATTTTCTTACTGTACTTTCCATAGAGTCTTTTTTCCCATGTGGTTATTCTTGCTGGTATTTATTTCTGAATTGTGTTTTGCATAACTCTTTCCTGAGTTCTATACATTCTCTGTCTAGAGCTACCAGTTATGTAACTATTTTTTCTATTTCTGATTTATACTGTTCTTTCAAAGTGTCTATTGTTTCCTTAACTTCTTTTCTCTCCTTTTCATTTTACATGTTACAGTTTTCATCTGCTTTGTGTCCATATTTTCTTAGTGCTATTCTTGGACTATCACATGATTATTTTTTCATTATTATCTTTTTTCTTGCAATAACATTGTTATATTAGACTGTATGCCTTTCTGTGTATCGCATATTTAAACATAACGGCTCTTCCTAGACTATTAGGGGGAAGTTTCTGGGGCAGATGAACTAGGGTAACTCTCTCAGCTTCACCACCCAAGAGTCCTCTCCCCTTGTTATTATGATGTACCCCATCTGTCTCTCGATCCTAAGCCTGATCAAGAAGGTTTTCTGTCTTTAGCCTGTTTCCCAAAACTCTTGTCTTGCCAAGGCAGTAGTCTCACTTTTAGATGAATGATTTTATTGTTGTATTACTTCCTGGAATCTAATTCCATTGGGGCCACCACTCTTCCCACCAACTCTTGCCACCACAACTGTCCATCATTACTGCCCTACTCAACTCACTTGCTTCTAACAGTTTTCCCCTCAGGGGAAGATGCCATGCTTCTGGAAAATAATATTGGCTGGATATTTTGAAGTTCATCAAGGGTTTATTTGACTACAGCACTGTTGGATCCTGTGGTGATGCAATCTTCAGGTTTTTCCTCTCACCTGCAACTCACTACATATAAGGAATTCTAATTTTACAGTTATTTTCAGGCACATCCAACAGATTTCCATTCTGGATAAGGCCTTACCCCTTTTAGGGTGAGTACCAATAGTTGATTTGGGATTCTATAGCATATAGGGCTTCTTGTAGGTTTGCCTTGAGCCAGCCATTCCTTTCCCTATCTCTTCTACCTCCCACCTCTGAGCCGTCCCGTGCTCCTGCCCTGCTCAGCTGCCTCCCCACCAGAGTTGACTGTTTTTAGGTACCATTGCTATACATGTTTATAACAAACCACCAGCTCTCTAGAGTTTAGGGAAGTTTCTTATCACTTAGTATTTTGAAATATGTAATTCACACATATTTTCTTATACTACCCTAATTTTCTATTTGGTTTTCAGGGGGACTTTTGGAAAAGTTGAGACCGCGCTGTCACCATGATCTCACCAGGACCAGAACTCAGGATCAATTTTTTCTTGATAGAATGTAGAAGAATAAAGCTTCCACAAATTCTTCATAAAATCCTGTAATTACAGAATGTGAGTTCTCTAATAATTTTAAAGATCACAGAATCCAAAGGTCTCATTTGGTAGGAAAAACAATTGAGGCCCACAGAGTAAAATCAACGTCTTCAAGGCCACTTTAGAAAGTAACAGGGCCAAATGTGTAATATCACTAACACCATTAATCTTGGTGTTAGATGGGAACTCCAGGATTATGTTCCAACTCAACACAGCAATCCCCAGAAGAGAGACGGCCAATAGCCCCTGGAATACCCTAAAGGATCTAGGTGCCGAACCTAAATTGTTCCCCATGTAGTAAAGACTTTTTTTTACCTTTTTACTTTTTTTCGACTTGGAAAAGTATAAGCTGAGACAGACAAGGATGAATTGATGCAGGTGCTGTTGTTTCTGTTCCATTTCTTCTCAGTTTAGAAACTGGCTTGGAAGAACCAAGGTTATTTCACAGACTGAGTTGGAAATCATCTTCAAGTTCAACTAGTCTAATGTGATTTGTTAGTTGCTGTTTAAACATGTCCGGCAGCTCATTCTATCACCGATTTTGTTTGGGAATTCTTCCTGAAGTGAAACGATGCACATGAGAATATATGCGGAGTATATAGCATTATTTACATATAAAAGATTGTTAGAATTTTTTGCATTGATGGAATGTCTTTCCCACTTACAAACACTGTTCTTCATTCTGCCCTCTGATGCTACCCAGAGTCAGTGTCCTCACTCTTGTACGTAACAATTCTTGAAATATTGCAAGACAGCTATTGGGCTCCTTCATGATGGCTAAGGCTTGTGTTTTTCTCATCATTACAAACACAGCTGGCACCCATTTCTTTTGTGGTATTGTCTCCAGTCCTATCAGCAATCTATTTAACCTCCTCTGACTGAGACTACACCAGCTTATCAATGTTTCTCTTGAAATGCCAGAAATGAACAGAATAAGACTAAACTTTGTCTGGGCATCCTACTTCTATCAAGACGACCTAAGATTACATTAGTCATTTTGGTGTCTCCTATTATGGCTGATTTATATTCACCTTGCAGGCAACTAATCACACCTAATCTTTTCTCACGAACTCCTAGTAAAGCCATTCTCTCACTTCTCTAGTGTGGGCAGTTGATATTTTTGGTCCTAGATGCAGGGCAACAGCTTGGTAAGCACCAATGCAAGTTCATTTAGAATTCCAGTGGATTGCACCTGATTCTGAATCTTTTAGGATATCAAGATTCTCCGAGATGCTCTATATCTTTCTTGGAATTTAAATTTTGAGCTATGTTTGTTCTATTCCTTTCAGTCTAAAGGTCATATTCTTAGAGAAGAAAAAAGAAAGCTAGAGGTTGAACAATGCTCTTTCTCACTCTTGGCAATATTTTCTATCACTTTCTTTTAGCACCACTGCTGACTCCTTTCACTACTATCTGTTGCAGTAGACTATCCGGCGCCCAAGCAGTGGTGCATCCTGACCTTGTTCTTTTGTTTACTTTAAAGAGAGAGAGAAGACGGGAGGGGAGAAGAGAAAGGAGAGGAGAGGACAGGAGAGGAGAAAAGAGAAAGGAAGGGAAAGGGAGGGGAGGGCAGAGGAGGAGAGGGATGGTAAGGTAAGGAAAATTAGGAGGAAGACATAAACTTAGATAGCCTATATTGACCCTATTCAAGGGGCAGATAACTTGTCAGCATAGATTAACCTACATTTCCTTCTCATTCATTATTTAAGATGATACTTTTATAGTTCTTTAACACTCTGCATTTCCTTCTCAATGAAGCAGGTATATTTAGTGATGACCTGCATTCCCTTTGACCTTAGAACATTCATAATAATATAACTAATTGTTTTATCACTTTCCCCTCATATAGCATGCAAATCTTATCTAGTGAGTCTGAACATTAAGGAAGATCTCTATGGTTATAAGCTTGGCCGAGAGGTCAAAGGCATCAACCTTAAAGTTAGTTTTCCAATGCTGACTGACCAGTTTAATCAAAGAGTAACATAACCACTGGTTTGAGCCTTGAAAATAAACATACCTCAAAACAAATGCTTTTAGAGAGAAAGGTTAATTTTTAAGTTTATTTCTGTCATTTCTCCTGATAATGCCCAAGTATTTTGTCATAGTGCATGCTTTTATGTTGATAAGGGAGAGTGGGGGTTGTGAAGGAGAAACAGCTATAAGCCTAAGAGATGGGAACAAGAATGTAACATACGCATCCGTGTTAAATTGTTCTATGAGCTGAAATTCAGACATATTTTGCACATCCAGAACTATGGTGAACATCATGAGGTCAATAAATGTTACCAAGAAAGAAGCTTGTATTTTTATTTTTTATTCACTATAGAATTAGCATAAATATATATTTGTGTACACTGGCATATATCCACCTACCCATACTCCACTTAAGAAATAGAACATTTCCATTACCCATGATATCTTTTTGCCCATCACCAATCTCATCCATTTCCTTATTCTCTTAGAAACCACTTCCTCATTTTTTCTTCTTATTAATCTTGTTTAAATATTTGGTGGCATATTTTTATTTCTAAACAATATATTAGTTTTACATGTTTTTAAACTTTACATGAATGGAATCCCATGTTTCTGGATCTTGCGTTTTTGTTCAATTTCATATTTCTGAGATTCATCTCTGTTACTGTATATTGCTATAATTCATTTATTTTCACTGGTATATAATATTCCATTTATTCAACAATATATTTATTAATTTTATTGTTGATGGATATTTGGATTGTTTCTAATATGTGCTATCACATAGAGTTCTAGTGTAAACATTCTTATGCATGTCTCCTTGTAGTATGTACCAAAGTTTCTCTTGGTATATATCAAGGATAAGAGTTGCTAGGTTAAAAGATATGTGTATTTTCAAGTAAACTAGGTAATACCAAGTTTTTACCACAAAATACTACTACCAATTTCTACTTTGCATACTGTATATAAGAGCTGTGACTGATCCATATTCTTATTAAACTTGATATGATTGGACTTTTAATTTTCATTGATACACTGAATGTGAAATATTTCATTTTGGTTTTAATATGTATTTTCCTACTAAAGAGGTTAATTTTATTATTTAATTTGGTGTTTCTGAGAAGTGACTTTTTTTTTTTTTTAGGCGAGGCAACCCTTTGTTGACCTCACAGATTACAAGGAACTTGTCAGTTTACAATCCCTTATTTTTTATTTTTTAAACACCTACAGCATCTAGTCTTCCTAGGTAGTCTCCCATCAAAGTACTAGCCAGGCCTGACGCTGCTTAGCTATAGAAATCAGATGGAATCAGGCTTGTTCAGGACATCATGGCCATAGATGACTGTCCATTTTTTTTGGATCATTTGTCTTTGTTTTCGTATAATTTACTCATTTTTATGGACACTTCTTGAGATGTCCTTTACAGCTTCTGGATATGAATCCTTTGAAAATTATATAAGTATCCTCACCAAATTTGTATCTTGTCTCCTTAACTTTTTTTATGTTGCCCTTTGAAAAATAAAACTTTTGATTTTTAATCTAGTTTTGCTGGTTGGCCTGTGTATTGTATTTCCCAGTCTGTGGCTTGCCTATTCATTTATATAACAGTTTATTTTGGTGAGCAGATATTTTCAACATTGACATATGATCTATCAGTTATTTTTAATTGTTGATTTGAGTGTATGTCTAAGAAAAAAATTTAACCCCAGGTTGCAAAAATGTCTTTTTAAAGTTTTTTTCTAAAACTTTACAGTTTTAACTTTTAATTTTAGATCTATCAATTAATGATTTTGTATGGTAAGGGTTGATTTTTTTTTTCCATATCGATATCTAATTGTCTTACTACAATTGTTAAAAGACTTCCCTTTTCCCATTTAATTACTTTTGTTATCTTTGTCAAAATCAATTGACTGAAATTGTGGGTTTATTTTTGAATTCTCTATTCTGTCTTTGTAGATTTCCCCAAATTGTCTTCAAATATTTTTTTCTGCTTCTTTCTCTACCTCTTCTTCTGGGTCCCCAATTACACATGTATTAGATTGCTTAATATCACTATACAGGTCTCTGAAGCTTTTTTTATTTTTCAATATTTTTCTCTTTATTTCTCGGTTGTATAATTTCTATTGTTCTAGTTTTATGTTATCTGACTTTTTTGCCATCACCAATCTGCTGTTAAACCCATTCAGTGAATTTTTCATTTCAGTTATGGTAGCTTTCAGCTCTAGAATTTCCATTTTGTTTTGTTTTATAGGTTTTAGTTCTCCAATTATATTTCCCATCTGTTCATTATGAATATATCTTCCTCTAAATCCTTGGACATGTTCATAACAGCTGCTTTAAAGTCCCTATCTCCTCATTGTAACATCTGCATCGTCTTGGAATTGGGGTCTATTAACTTATTTTATTCTTGCTCTGAGTCACATTTTTCCGTTTCTTTCACATATCTATTGATAATTGATTGATACTGGATATTATAAAAATTGTATAGAGTCTGGATTCTATTATTTTCCCCTGAAGAATTATTTTTTTTAAAACAGCTCGACTCAAACTTCAAATTTTGTCTCTCTTGCAATGGACAGAAGCTTCAATCTATTCTCAGTTCTTCCAGTTTCCACTGTTTTTCTTTGTTGCCTGATTACTTTGTCATAACTCCTTCTGGAGCCTCCCCTCCCCTCCTGCAAGGAGAGGTAATGGCCGTCCAGAGATTTTAGTGGATTACATATGTAGATTTGGGGGTTCACCCGTCTGTGGATCTCGACCATCTAGGATTTCCCACCTAATTTTTTACCTTTTTTCCCGCCAGTCTCAAATTCTGTTCTCTAACACATTAAGCCAATAAGGCTGTGGCATTCTGCCCAATGAGATGTGCTGCACTGGGGAATGCCACAAACTAAAACAACTAAGTCACAGTTTATCTTTTAAAGGTTGGCTCCCTACTAGTTTTTCTGCTTTCTCCAAAGTATTGGACAATTCAAAAATTATTCTTCCATATTTTCTAATTGTTATCTGAGGAAAGATTATTTCAGCCGAGGTACACTACTGTTGCTAGAAACCAGAACAAATGATGTCTTTTTAAAATTACATTTTCTAAATGTTTGTTGCTGGCTATAGAAATGCAATTAATTTTTCTATATTGGTTTTATATCCAACATCCTTTCTTAATCCTTTTTTTAACCTAATAAATTAAGTCATTGTAGGTTTTCTACATATAAAATAATTGTGAAAAATCACACTTTTATTTCTTCCTTTCTATTTCTTCTACCTCTTATGGTTTTTTAATCTTTTTTCTCTGGCTAAAAATTTCAATGCAATGATGAATAAAAATGGTGAGAATAAACACCCTCGACTTGTCTATTTTATTAAGAATGTTTTCAACATTTCACCACTAAATGTCACAGTTGCTTTAGGTTTCTTGTGGATTTCATTTAACTGTTAAAGAAATTTCCTACTTTTGCTAGTTTTCGAAGAGTTTTTAAAATAATAAATATGTGCAGAATTCTATTAAAAAACTTTCCGCATCTATTGAAATAACCATATTTCATTTTTAAAATCTGTTAATTCATTGAATTATAGTCATTAATAATCTAATGTTCAACTAATCTTACATCGGCGAATCTAACCCAGATTAATGTATCACTAGATGTTATTTACTAATATTTTGTTTCATAATTTTACATGTATGTTCATAAGAGAAATTGACCTATCGTAACCATTTCTTCTAATGTTGTTCAGTTAATGGTATAAAATTTTGCCAATCTCATAAAAGAGTTGACGAGTGTTCCCTTTTCACTATGTTCTGCGATAATTAAGATAAACAGAAATATTTCTTCTTTGGATGTTACAATTTGGCAATACAAAAAGAAAAAATTCTGGGGCTTGGTGATTTATTTATGGGAATATTCTGCTACAGATTCAATGGATTCGATTGTTATAGACTAGTCAGCTTTCCTTTTCTTAATTCAGATTTAGTAATTTATTTGGGGATATTTTGCCCATTTCATCCATTTTCAAATTCACTGGCATAAAGTCGATTATAATATCCTTTAATTATCTTTTTAATCTCAGTAGCACTTGTAGTTTTGCCTTCTATTCCATTTCTAATATTACTGATTTGGGCCTTCTCTCTTCTGAATCGGTTAATCACCACGGTATGTCAACTAAATTGGTCTTTTCAAAAAATAAACATTTGATGTTGTTAACCCTTATTATGGTACTTTTGTTTTTATGTTGCTCTATTATTATCATTTTCATCCTGCTCTTTTCTTTGGGTTTATTTGTTACCCCTTTTTCTAATTTATTGTTTCTAACTTAATGCCCATCTTATTAATTTTCAGTCTTTTTTCCTTTATGAACATATGTATATAAGACTTAAAAATTTCACCCAAGCACTTTTTAAGATGAATTCTATAAATACCCTCAGACTCCATGCTCTCCTGGTTTTCCTCTTGCCTTACTTACCACTTTCTCCCTATCTCCTCTGTTGGCTCTTCTTTTTATTAATCTCTGAAAGCCCCAGTGCTTAGTAATTGGAAGTCTTCTTCTTTATCTTTGCACACTCCCTTGGTAATCTAATGCTGGGTATGGCTTTATTATGCACCTACATGCTACTAACTCCAAAATTTGATCTCTAGCCTACACCCTTGATTTGAAATCCGCACTCATATATACATCCAAGTACTCTACTTAGATGTCTAACATAACTTCCCCCGAATTAGCATAACTATGATAGTTTAGACTAGTGTTCACAAAATATTCACTCCACTTCTTTCTAGCATGGTTGGGCTTAGCCATGTGACTTTTTTTGTCTAATGGAAGGTGAGCAATGTGACATGAGAAAAAGCGTTATGTCTGTGCAATGGGACTTCTTTCCTTGGCCTTTGCCATTGCCATGGAAGAGCATGCCTTAGATAGCCCAGTGGTAGCAAAATAAAAATGGCATGTAGAACAGAAGCTGATCCACAGGCCTGCTGCTTGAAGCGAAGCCATCACGGCCAATCTGCAGGTACACAGTCTGAAGTAGAGCTGCCAGGCTGACCAGCAGATTTGTGAGCAAAATGATAAATAGTTGTTATCATATTTTACTGAACTTGGAGATGGTGTATTATGCAGCAAGAGCTCACCGATACAGATATTTGTACCTAGAAAAGGGTGCTTATGTAAGCAAAAACCTAAAATATATGGACCTGACTCAAAAATACGATTCAATGAAGTTGAAGAAATGGGGACCTGTGCTATGCGGTGGTGAAACATTTGTTTAAAAATGTCTCTTGTAATTATCTGAGAAGGCAGAAAATGTACTTAATGTACTAGTCAGGTTGAGTAATTTTGAGGCAAAATGTGGAAATATGAGCTGGCTTCTGTCAACTGTATATAATAAGATACTATAAGAGAGGTATGAATTTCAGCAAGAATTGGCTTGGGTACAAATAAAATTAAGAGGAAATATTGGAAGTTAAAATTCCATGACTTGCAGTGTTGGACAATAAAACTATTTCATCAGATCAAAGAATACAGGAAAAAGTAAACATCTCTTTAATTCCCTATAGGCCAGTCCCTCTCGCCCCAATCTTATCAGCTTCTGCAAGGTTAAGAATTGCTACGTGGCCTCTATTATTAGCGGGGCGGGGGGGGGGGGCTCATCATTTCCATTGTATTAATAAACCAATCTCTGTGATAGCCTCTCCTATTGTCAACCTTTCCCTGCAGAGGAGAGCCACTGAACTTGTTAATGATGCTGTGTCCCCCTCTTCGGCACAGTCTGGATGACCTTTGTAAATAGAGTGTCCTCTGAGCCCTCTCCTGGAATATAATCTGGTGGGTGTTCCAGCCCCTGATAGCACATCCGTTCTAGCATGCTCACTTCCCTGTGTGTGTGTCTCTTAAATCATTCCTACTCCATCTTTTGTAGTGACTCAGGCATTTCTGTTCTGCTCAGCATAGGCTATCATTTTTGCAGGCTTCTAAGATTCGCTCTAACAGTGAGTTTGTTCCAAATCCTAATATCTTCTCCAGGATGTAAAACTATATCCTGAAAAAATACCCCAGGTCAGGGTACCCTGATTCACTTTTATGTTCCAGCCTCTGAACACCTTCAATATCCGTGCAAAGAGGGTACTCCTCTCCATCTGCCACAAAATCTTGGCTAATTCTGGCGTCTTCTGTGGGATATAGGACCTGTGCTATCTAATCAGGTTCAGTACTTCCCCAGGTGGGTTACAATGAGATTCAACCCTGGTAATTGCCCTGGCAACTGGGAAAGGAAGTGCAGACAGCTCCTGATAGGGGCATCTGTTGACATGTGGAGGAAAATTCTCCACAGTGTCTTCCAAAGAAGAGAAATGCTACCTCTTATTAAGGAGGAGTTAACGTCTGTGTGCTCTGAGGGTTCCGGGGAGTCTGCAGAGGCATGAGCCTCATGACGTTTACCCTGATATCTTTATAACCACATTGCAGGGTCTAAAGTTTTCCCAACCGGGGCCCTGACCTAAACTTTAGCTGAGTAGTCAATATTTGAAGCTCTGTGACCACAACTACCAGAACCTGCATTTGGTCCTCAGGTATATCTAATCATCTGGTGCAGGAGATTTTGACCTTTTTAAGCTACCAGAAATGCTTTCTGGCCAGCACACTTATGTTTTACCTTTTTGTTAAATGCCCTCAGTTTCTCACTGTCTCCCCAGAGAGGGTAAAGGCAACTTAATAACAACCAGCCAGTCCTATTGCCCTGTGCATGCTCCCTTGTACTTTTCAAACACCAGAAAGAGCATTCCTTCCTTGGGGATGTTTTCCAAAGCCACAAGTAAAAAGTTTACCAGTGAACCACCTTCTGCTTTTTGTTTTTGTTTTTGTTTTGCAACAACTGTCTATGAACCACATACCACTCTGGCTGAGATTCTTTTAGCCAGCCGGATGGTGATCAGAGATTCAGTTCCCAAACCTCATCCGACCACCTAACTTTTTTTGACCACTTCCAGTAATAATTGTGTCTGTTTGGGTTCCCAAAGAATCAGACACCAAGACAAAGGTAGAAATACAAGAGATTTATTCAGGGATAATACCTAGGAAAGATAATGGAGCAAGAGAGCTGTAATAAGCAGGCTGGCGCTCAGGCCACAATGCAGGTCCATCACCCTTGAAAGGAAAAGGGAAAGGAAGGGGGATTGGGTAGGAAAAACCTCAGACTGCAGCACAGCTCTGAGAAAGTTCTGAACAGCCCCACATTACGTAGAAGTAGCTAGATCCTATTACTGCACCGACACAAACCATGTACTCAGCCATTGGCTAGAGCAGCTGGAGGAGTATATGCCCTCAGCTCAAACACCACAGATCCCAAACACGGCAGCTGGAGACTGCCAGCTCATTGCACTCCTGAAGGAGGATCTGATCAAGTGTACTTTCGTGATTGCTGCAACCCTCTATCGGAAGAGGTCCAGAAGGCTTTATAGTTCATACCCATGAAATATACATCAACTTTGCTACATTTATTGCAGGCCTACTGTGTACCAAATAATCTGCTAGCTCATGGTGATACAAAAATGACTCCCTCAGCTGCACTGTCACTCACAGTCTACAGAGGACTCAGACACATAACATGATAACTATAGTACTGAGATCAGTACAGTACAAGTATATATAAAGGTCTCTAGGAGCACAAATGAGAAACTGATTCCTAATGCTTTGGCCAGTCAGGAAAGGCTTCACAGAGATGGGCCATTGAAGGAAGAGCAGGTGCCAATTGGTGGGTCATGGAATCAGGACATTTCGGGCAGAGGAAACTGTGTCCTCAGAGTGTCTGATAGTCACTGGATCATGGTAGAAACCCCAGTGACTATGTACTGAAATTCACAGGGTATTTCAGGGGGAGTCTTTTGGTTGCCAGGTAGAGAAACTGACTCAAGTAAAAAGAGGTTTTATAAAGGACCCAGAACTCTTGTATCAAAAAAATTAAAAAATTTAAAAAATAAAAAAATATGTATATCTGGGTCCCATGGGAATTATAACTGAATACTGAAAAAAATTCCAAAGTAATTTCTCTCTGTATCTCTGTGCCCCACAGCTGTCACAAGTCTCTGCTTTTCTCTACACATCTGCTCCATCTCCTTCTTGGTACAAACTTGATGTATCACTAACCAGCTGTCCATGACTCAGACCCGGTCACCTCTGTCCCCTCATGACTGAATTCCAACACCCTTCACCAACTGACAACCGTCTGTATACTCCTATGTCTCTTAGTGTAGTGATGTGTGCAACTTACTTTGATATGCTTAAAAAAATAAGATGTGTTAATGATCACTAGAAGAATGGCTAGGTAGATATGTGAGAAAACAAAGTGAAATGTTAATTATAGAATCTAATGGTGGGTTTATAGATATTTAATGTATAAGTCTTTCAATTATTCTAAATGCATGAGTGGTTTTTTTCCCACCCAGAATAAAATGGTGCAAAAAATAAACAAATTCTCAAAAGAAAGAATCTGACTGACCCATATTTTATAAGTCCTAAGCCGGGCAATGAGTTAGCTGGCTTCCTTCCGGTCAGGGATTTATTCCTGATTCAATCATATATGGCCACAGGGGCAATAAGTCACATGAGACAGAAGGCTGCTCCCTCAAGGATCTGCATGCAAGGCTGATACCATGAAATAAGCCTCCATACCAGGTTTAATGGAAATGAGGGAACAATTAACACAGAGAAGTAGATTTTTACCATATTCAAGATGAGAACACTGTATCTGTGTGTGTAAAACTTTGAGGCTACGAGGAAAAGGAAAATGTATAATTATTCTAGGTACTGCTCAGAAAAGGATATATCTGTTCCTCCTTTTTCTTACCTCCTCTGCCCTTCTTTCCACCACAAATCCCACCACGTAGAGGGAATGCATCCTTAATCTCAAGAACAGGAATATTGCTTTATCTGCCAGGAAGTGGCAAGCCTTGATTTAAGAGGTCTTTTAGGTAAGGAATAGAATGAGATCTGAGCAAGGCGAGGGTGAGGAGAGAGGTTGGCAGGAGGGAAGCGAAACATGTAGGATAAAACCATTTCTATATACTGACAAAATGTAGATGGCGAACTCGGAAGTTTTCTGCCATAATAAACAAGAAGAAGTGCAAGAAGTGGACATATAACTTTATGACCTGTGAAATTGAATTGCCTCTTACGGATTTTTACCTTTTGGTGGACAACGAGGAACTTTGTCATCTCAGGCAAGGATGGGTCGTAAAAGCCACTGGAAGGAGAGGAATCAGGCCTATCTGATTAGAATCTAGGAGGCCTTGGTTTCCGGTCCAAGCTTTATATATCTGAGCTTCAACCAGGAGAAGCCATGAGCTCTGTGAATTACAGTGCTTCTCAGCCTCAAGAGTCCATGTGTCGCCTGTCATAAACACCAGTAAAAGGCAAGGCTGCCCTCTTAAATCAGCAGCCTGAGAGAGAAAGCAAACCCAGACAGAACAGCTAGGCAAGGAAGACGGTGGGGAGCCTCCCTAGCCATGGCAGATGAACTGGGTCTAGAGCTTATTAGGATTCAGAGTCCCACTGAGTGGTGTTTCCTTCACTCACCTCTGCCACTGGCTGTATTTAGTAACACAACTTACCAAATAAACACAGTTCGTTTTACAAAAAAACTAAACATGCCATGCCTCCCCCATATTCCTTCTGTCATAGCCAGAAAAGGGATGATGTAGGACAAGATAGGAGGAAAGACGTGGTCTCTGTGCAGTCTTACCAATGACTATGACTTAGGATTTCAAGCTCTGATATATTCAATTTTACCTGCTTTATTTCCTAAATATTGAATCCTTAACTTCTTATCTCCTTTGTCTCTTCTTCCTCCCTGCCAATACTGTACTAGTCTCTCACATGGATTGCAATTGTTGACCAACTATTTTTTTTGCCTCTAGTATGGTTTCTTCCAACCCATATTCCATGAGCTCCCAGCAGGAGATTCCTGAAAGGAAAGCTGGTGAAAGAACCACCCTGGTCAGTGGATTCCGTTTCCCTAAAGATAAAGGTCAAGCTGGTTGACTTGGTACTCACAGTCTTCTCCGACCTCTACACTGAACCCTTCTGGAATTCTCAGGGTGGATTCAGTTCTTTTCAACTGTACTCCCAGAGCCCCCTGGACATACTTCAGATATCCCATGATACAACAGGAAATGTTTTACCTTTACATAACAAGAGATTACAAAAGTTGTTCAAGGGGAAAAGATGATATTTTTTCTCTATTATGGTAGAAGAAACTGACATATGATTAAAGAGACTGATGGAGACAAGTCCAGGGCTTGGCCTGAAGTCATTATGAATGGAATTAAAGCTAGTTAACTACTGAAACCTCTCCCCCATGTCCAACCAACCAAATCTAGCCTATCTAGATACCACCCTTAGGAAATAGAATTGGGTTCCTTAGAGCTGAAAGTACAACAGGAAATTTCCTACCTGATTGTAGGGAAATGTAGGAAAATTTAATCCAGTCTAGAAAAGTAAGGATCAGAAGTGACAGGACCCAAGGATACATATAAGAAAAGGCCAAGACCTTAGGGACCAGAAGCTGGAACCTCTATCATAAGTCAGGAACAAATGTGACAGGGTGGCAACCATGGGGTGGCCTGAACAATAGGCTCAAAAGCCAAATGGCAATTCTCTTATATTTAAGTATAAGTGGGTACGTGGCAGGTGAACGATCAAGTGCATCTTAAAGTACTATGGCAAAGCATAAAGGACTTTTGAAGGAGCAAAATAGTTCCGGGCCTTGCAAAGAGGATCCCATTTTAGAATAAACAAATTTATTATGAAATTAGTGAAGATTAAGCTTCTGGGCTCTACACTTTCAAGAGTACATTTAAAGGCCCTGCATATGATTTATTTATAATTTCACAGTCATTTTTTGTGTGTGTATTAGTGATCCACAAAATATGGGTCACTTCTTTTACCATTCTCAAGCTAACTAATAAGGTTAGCCAAAATTTTCTATCTCACGCATACAAGTGGTTACTCTCCATTATACTAAATCCCAAGGTAGGAGTCAATAAACCCACAACTGAAATTGTCAAGCACAAAGAAATGTGTATGTCTAAGGAAAGGAAAGGAAACAGGAAGAAACCTCAGGATTCAGGAACTTCCTTTCTAATCATGGACAACAATTGCCTCCCATGAGGCAAAGTCCTCAAACAGCTCATCAGGTGACATCACTTAAGCATTAGAGATTATAGAACATGGCAGGAGGAATTATTTATATGAAAACCAGAGATCCAGCCAAGAAAATGATTATGTATGGGGAAGGGGGAGAGGTGGGAAGAAGAAAGGGAGGAAGGGAAATAAAGAGAAAAAGAGTGTAACAATAGAGACAAAAAATTTAAAAAAAAATAGAAATACAGTGAAAACATATGTAAATAGGTGGCTCAGAGGGAAAAAAGACAAAAGGGCAGAGTCTATTTAATTTTAAAATAATGAACTGAACCTGACAAATAAATTTCTTTTTTCCTTCAGTGAAGAGCCAGGTAAAATACAAATCGGTATCTCAAAAGTTCAAAGAGAAGAAAGAATTAAGCTTAATGATAATTCATTCAGAAAACAAGCTCTCGCCAGTCTGTGCCACTATGGCATCAGTCCGGGCATATCAGGTAGTGGCAGACTGGGAAGAAAATCCCACGCAAGGCAGGTGCGGTTCTGCGAGTCTATGGTGTGTATGCGTATGTGTGTATACATATATTCAGGATGAAGTATAATTAGAGCCACGTGGCTACCTTACATATATGATTTGAGAAACACCAAGGAGACACTCCAGAGCAAATATGTTTTCCTCCCTTAGTCAGCTAGCAGACCGCCCGAGATTGCGTCATTAGAGAAGCATATTGGAGGTTATGGATACTTATTATGTGGTCTTCATTCAAACGGCAAATGCCCTTGATTGGGTCAACACATTAAATTATTAGCACCTTTCCATAGATGAGGGCATCTGATTACATTATTACAGCAGTCGGAGGAATAAATTATTCTGAAAGCACATTGAAGCCCAGCAGGAGTTGGAAATTCAAACTGGCTTCTAAAGTTCTTGCCTACCTCATATATGAGCACACTGTGCCCGCACATGCTATTTAGAATAGTTTAGTCCCCAGACTGCCTCACAGACTTCATGGCTGTAAAAGCTATTTAGTCAAACTAGTCCTGGGGCATTAGCAAAACTGGCACTGAGAGAACCTCCAGGCTGCCCGTCTGCCTGGTGACAGAGATGCCACCATCGTGTTCTCACCCATGAGGAGCTGCTGAAGCTTGTCTCTGCTGCTCTTGAACTGGCAGTCATTGGAAAATGGACACAAGAGTGAAAATCAAAAGACAAAGCCTCGTTTTCATTTGCACGTTAAGAGAGCAAATAGAAAAGATGAGAAGCAAAAGGGTTTTTATTTGAGATGCTTGATTTTGAAGAGGAAAATATGGGCTATCTTAGTCCCTTTTCCAGCTCAGTGATGGTGAAAATAAAACTCCAGGATGATCTATAATGTAAAAGTTTGGAGATGACTTTGTTTTAAAGGGGAAAAAAAACACTCTGTAGCTAATGAATGTCAGGCGGTCTCGCAGACTGCTCACAGGGGAGGAAGGGTTGGCGACACCCCTGCTCAGCCCCTGGCGGGATTAATGGCCAGAAAGGAGGAAAATGCACATGGTAGACCCGACAGGACCCCTCATCAAATACTGGACCACAACATGGAGAAGTGAGAGCCATGGGAGGAGCCCTGTGCTATGGGAAAGAGGAAAATCAGCAAGCACAGTGGGCTACCATAGAATTAGCCTTGTGGTTGGGAGAAATTATGGGGATTCAAAGAAGAGGAGGGTAGAAGAAGGAGATGAAATAGATGCCACTATAGAAAAAGTAACATTTGACTCATAAACTCTCAAAGCTGAAAAGACCTTCTATCTTCACCTAATCTCATTCTATAAACAAGAAGACTAAAGGAATGAAAGTATCAGTGAGCACCTGCTGTTATACCGGTGATTACTCCACACTGTACATCACTTATTCCTTTTCATCCTCACTATGCTTCTCTTAAGTAGGCACTGTCATCAAAATTTTATAGAAGACAAACCTGTAAACCAAGTTTAAGGGGTCTCGAAGCTTGCGTAAGGTCATTCAGTTACTGAGTGCTAGAGCCAGGTGGACTCCAACATCTGCACTCCAGCCCTCTACGCCGCAAGGCCTACGGAGGCACAGAAACCTGTGCCACAGCAAGCCGGAGACCTAGCCAGGCCCAAAGTCAGGTCTCCCAATTGCCAATGCGGAGCCCTTCGATCACTAATATAAATTCTTCTCCCTGAGCCAGAATGAACAAAGTCTCCGTTATCTTCCAGATGCTCATGATCCTGTGCCACCCAGGCAGGTAATTAGCACCGAACCTCTGGACTAACTCAGAATTGTCTAGGAATCTCTCAGATGTCCGAGGCAAACAGACATTTGCTTGTTCTGGTAACAGAAGTTTCCAACGTCTGAGAGAAGGTGCTCTGGTTCATAATGAGGAACTGCAATATCTCACGGGAACCTGGACACTAACATTGTCTTTGAAGTCTTACTTGGAAAAGTGCAGCTGGCTGATTTTTTACATTTTCTGGATGAGTCCTATAAAAATTCTTGGGTTCAGAAAGACCTTGAGAAGTCATTTAGTCTACTGCCCTTCCTCTAGGCAGGATGGCATTTAAACTATCTTTGGAAAGTGATTTTTTTTCCCCCTTCCTTTAAAAAAATAAAAATATCAACAAGGACTGCCACCATCCTCTTGTGTCAAAAAGTTTCCCTCCTCCTCAGGGTCAGAAAGTCCTCCTAGATATCTGGCCCAAGTCTTTTTAAGAAAATATAAATGTATTTCCCATTTTCTATTTTACTGAGTTTTTCCTCAGGATGAACATTAACTCTATACATAGCATAATCCCAGGATTGGGGAAGTACCTGGCCTTAGCTCTTCTTGCGGTAATAAAACCATTCAGCCATCTCTGAATATATGTGATAATGTGGGTGGGATCCACAACCTGATTACTAGGTCATGGAAATGTGAAGTGTAAACTACAAAAGTGAAAACAGCCTTCAACTAGAAGCTTCATATTAACCCCAAACCAATACAGAATAAGTCTAGGCTTCCCACAGGAGCAAGTTGAAGAGAGAATCCCAAAAATTCTAAAAATGGAACTGAGGTGGGGGCCTGGCAAACAGCATTGAGAAAAAAAGAGCAAGGTTTGAGGAAGGAGACTTTGTAAGAAAGCACAGATAAGCACATTTCTAGCTAGATTATAAATAAAAGTAGGATCCAAAGTCTCTACTTTCTAAAAGTTTTCATGTCTATGTTTTTGGGGTTTTCCATACGTTAGTTTCCTGGAATAATTGAACCGCATGATAAATACCAATCTTGTCCAGACTAAATCAAGAAGAGCAATGCTCCCTTGAGTCAGGAAAAAGTCCCTTGAGCAATGAAGAAAGATGCTGGGGAGTAGTAGGATACATACAACAGACCCCTGGTGAGTGAGCAGATGGGTGTGTGATCAGTAAATCATACTTGAGACCTAGGCACAGACAGGGAACATAGAGGACAGACACCCAAGAGGGTATCCTACCCCTTTCTTTGAGTGAGTGGAAGCAAAGCCCTGAGCTTTAAAGACAATTGTCCCTCGGACTAATAAGATACCAAGGAATGATGCTGTAATTAGGTTTTTCTGTAATAACATGAAGAAAGGCTGACAGAGCCAAGCAATCAAACAAACAGGTTGTGTCAAGAGGAATATAGAATGTTAGAACTAGATCAAGTCTGGCCTATGATTCTAGTCAGCTCACCTCTTTTGATCTCATCAATGCCATCTATGTGCATAGTCCCCAAGATCATCAATGTGACAATGAATTCTAAATCTCTAATTCTGTCGCAGACCTCTCAATCGGACTTCAGACTCATAGAGCCAAATCCTTACTGAATAGCTCTACTATTGGCATTACATGCACAAAACACAACCAACTCAGAACTCAGAAAGGAGTATAATCTTGTCGATCAGAGAGAATCGGATTTGTGTTATGACACTATCATTTACTGGCCATCCGTTTTCTTAGTTAAGTCACCTTGTTTTCTCAAGTATAAAATCAGTATTGTTTTAAGGATCAAATTAGATGATGCTATAAAGTGCAATGCTGTCTGATGTCTGCCATATATAAGCCACATATTCTCAAGTATAAAATCAGTATTGTTTTAAGGATCAAATTAGATGATGCTATAAAGTGCAATGCTGTCTGATGTCTGCCATATATAAGCCACTAGACGTTTATTTGAATGAATGTGTGAATGACTGGATGGATGGATGGATGGATGGATGGAAAGAGATTCAGTGAGGAATAATTACCCTACTAAGGTCATACATGATCATAATGGACAGATATTAGCATACAATAAAAGAAACATTGAAAAAAACAAACACTTCTAGATAAAGGAAGAGCTGTAATGCTGAATGGAATGAGATACTTTATGAAGAACTGAAAAGCGTATATTACCTTTTGGGCAGCTCAGTTTTCCAAAGTTGTTAAGGTCTGTGACACTTCATTCAGTTCATTGGCTGGAGAAAGACTAGACATTAACGGATGAATTGCGAGGCCGACCAAGAACTGTTAAAACAGCAGCTGGCTGAATGGAGAGGGAATGAGGCCAGTGGGTTAGTCTTTGCCCAAGACACCTGCCATCTGTGAAAATATTCTACATTGACAGCAGATGTAGATGACAAATGTGGCCTTTAACAGAGAGAAAAAGCTCAGCGATACAATTGGAACTTCAGACCTGAAAGTCTCCCAAAGTCAGAACTTTGAACATGTCACTCAGATTAAAGCTTTTAAATTAAACTCCCCCTAAATGTTTCCCTAGAAAGGACGGTGAAGTATCAGGTAGATGGTGTTCCCAAAGACTTTTAGCCACATTTAATAGGCAGCAGAAAAAGGAAACATTGCAGCATAAGGAAACAGCTGTCTAGAGTGTGGTGATAATTTACACACTTGTATATGATTACAAAAATCACCAAACTGTGCAGCTAAATGGGCAAATTTTATTGCAAGTAAATATCTTGAAATTAGTAAAGTGGAAAAAAAAAAGAAGATGAAATATTTTACCTTTTCTGACTAGCCAGAAAATAATGAGGACAAACATTTGAGGTCCAACGTAATGGCAAGCTAGATGTAGGGTGGGGGTGGAAGGACTGGTAAATTAACAATAAGTTGACTTATCTTGGAAAAAATATATTAGAAAAATAAAATTTCAATATCTGCAACTAGTTCTAATAGGGCCTAAACTAACTGGCTGAGGACATGGGCAATAGCCAACAATTCAGAGAAGCTGGGGGACTTTTTATCTCCTGGACAGTTGATCTCAGACTCTCTGGCAGAATTACCTTCATTCATGTAAGAAAGTAAAACTGAAATTCTGGAAACTTTTACTAGCATAACAAACAATCTCCGAGTCTGGGAGAGATCCCTCAGAGGGCCAGAGGCAGGAGCTATACGTCCTTGCCATCATGAAGAAAACTACCTCAATTCCAAAAGAAATTAGCCCCTTAAGGCAAGTAGGTACGGGAGTACCAGCCAAATAGGTTGTATTCTGGGAAAACCAGACATCAGACATATTTGGAGTGTTTCTTTGAGTTACTAATTCCCCCGGAGCTAAAGGAGCCCTAAAAACATCTGTTGTCCCTATGTCGATAGAGGACATGGTACAGAGCAGGACTCCAGACACAGAGAGTCTGACTGGCCACAGAATGGGACACTGTAAATGATGAGAAAATCTACAATGTCATGCAAATATAGGAGATTATCCCTGGAAAGGGAAAGGAGGGGAATGAAATGGGGACCATGTGGAAAAATTATGACTCTACATAGAAGGTCTCACTTGTTGAGTTCACCTCCAGACAGATCAAGATTAGATTGTGACTCATGTAATCTAACTCACAAGAGACTAACATATAAATCAAAACTGCAATTCATGCATTTAGAATTAAAATACTCTTTGGTGAATAACCAGAATACTGGAATCCAATGTTTTGAGCTTCCTCTTCCAGGCACAGAAAATCTGGACACTAAATCATTTGGTACAGTGTTGTTCTGATGAAGCTATAAAGTGGGGAGTGGGGAGCCTTGAAGGGCAGCTCCTGGCCACCATAGGACATCCTGAGCAACTACACCTATCTCCTATGAGTTCACCTCCCCAGGGACCTGAACGTTCACTTCCTTCACATTCAATGTCTTCGTCCTACGGATGTGTGAGATGGACAAGGACAAATTTTGGTCTTTGGGTGACCACCTTTTTTCAGCTTCATGTGAATCCACTTGTTGAATGTGCCACACACTGGGCTAAACACTTTACTGATATCACTTCATTAATAAGCACAAGACCTTGAAGGCATATCAATGATCTTCATTTGATTGATGAAGACACTGATTCTCATAAAGGATAAGTGGCTACACAAAGTCACCCGAGGCGGGCAGGGATTTGAATGCAAATCTGTATTTCTGAGGTCAAGCTCTTAAGCACCACATGATGGTCTCTTCAGGAAGGAACTGATTCGCTTCATCAGGCTCTAACGTCTAGAGTCAGCTGCCTCCAGTCCAGCCCACCAAAGCTCGTCCTCCATTATTATCCCCATGTCACTCAGCTACCCATTTACAGAATGTCTTTCCAGGTTCTTCTACAAATGAATAATCACATGTGTCATGTATGAATTTTACTATTTTAACTCTCATTGGAGAATCATATTGTCAAGATTTTGAAGGGCAATAATGAGGAATAAAAGGAAAAATGTTGTCCTGAATAACCGTTATTGACAACTACCTTTAATTCGAAGATACAGAAGCAGAAGCTGAGGGTGGTTTCCTGCAGACGGTCAGCAAAGGCCACGGGGCAGGATGCAGGGTCCCCAGTCGGAAAGGCCTCACTCTCTATGGCTGAGACTGAACATGAAGCTTTTACTGGTGCTAATGGATTTTCCTTGGGAAGGTATGACAATATCTAACCAGGAAAAGCAGAGAGATCCGCAAGGACACGGCACGCCTGTTTCTGGATCTAAAGAGCATATAGAATTGGATAAGAGTGAACTTGCGACAAGATTAACAACTGCGACAGGATTACACACCCCAGCCTACAGAGGCAGCAGATGTAAAGAAAGAGCACGATCTCTCCCAGTATCAGTGTTTGCTCTCTGCAGGTTTATAGCTTGTCAACACCTCCTTTCTGCCGTGTTCAGTTATGGTTCTTTCGTTGGCTCTGCATTTTGCAAAAGTGTTTCTCTAACTCTTTTTTCTTCAATTCAAAAATTGCCTACTGTGTGCCAGATTCTAGGGAAATATAAGTGAACAAAAATAGAACTTACATTCTGTCCACTGTCATCGCTTTCCTCAATCATTTTGTTCTTTTGTTTCTTTGTGGTTGTTTCAGGAAGCTTAAGTAAGGAGAAGATAAATGTGTTTTGTCAATCCACCAAATTTCTCAGAAGTCCTACGGCCAGGCTAAGGGTTTAACTTTCTGCCTTAGATATAGGAATATCTCTGAAAGTCTTTAGGGTCACATGGCTAAATGTGTCAGCCTAAGATCCTCAAACTAATGGACTAAAAACAAGACTTAATAGAACTGTAAAAGTTTTGATTCTGATTTATAAAAACCCTTTCCAGGAGGGGTAGAATATGATGCTCGCACCCTTCTCTTTATAAGAAAATTTCCCAGCCTTTCCCAGAATTTTCTCCTCTTGATTTGATATTTAAGGGGCTCCTCAAAAGTTCTCTCTCCTTTTGTGAAGGGGTCTCCTGTTGCCTACAAGGTAAAGTCCAATTTCCCCTGCAGAGTAAAGTCCAATTTTCCCTCCATGACCCAACTGCAAACAGCATCTGAGCCAATCTCCCTGGCACATCCCTCCAAACATTGACAGTCACACCTCACTGCTCCTCCCACATTAAACATTGTATTAAACATTGTATTTCCTTTGTGCCTGCTCATGCTGTTTCCTCACCTTGAAATATGTTCGCTTTCTTATCCTGTAAAACCCCACTTATCAGCTCAGTGTCACTTTCTCTCTGCAGCCTTCCTTCATCCTTGGTCAGAACAAATACTTTATTCCCATGCATGACTGTAACACATCTTCATACCTCTGTTTAGAATATTTTTATCTTGGCTTGGCTTGCTGTTGACTGCTAACATCTGTTTATAATCTAATTGTTGGAAAGCTTCTTGAAGGCAGGTAGGAATTTATTTAGGTAGGTACTAAATAAATGTTTGTTTGAATCAGTTTTTAAAAGAGACAAATATAGCTGTAGTGGAAAATGAGCCAAGCATGAGGTCAAAGTTGAGAAATATGGAGAGTCTGTATCAGAGAATTTCATTCCGTCCAGGAAACAATGATATAAAATCATCGGACCTCAATAATTTGACAAATGCCCTTCTCAGCCTTGTCTGCCTGGTGAGAACCCATCCATTCTCCTCTCCACTGAAGCATCACCTCCTCTGGTGATAGTCCTGGTCAGAATAGCTGTGCCTCTCTTACATTCCCAAAACATATTGTACAAAATCCCATTTGAGAAACAATCATGCTGTGTACTAATGGCTTCTTTACCTGTCTGCTTTTCCCATTGGATTATGACTTTTACTATTTTTTTCTAATAGGATCTCACATGCACAGAATTAGATTAAGCAGAATCCTTGGTTCATTGAACTCTGTGTAGGTTTTTTGTTGTTTTTAAATGAAGTCCTGTGTTTGGTATTAAGTGCTGGGAATCCAAGGAAAATAAAAATCTTTCCTGCCCTCAAAGAACTTAAAACTAATATTTTTTCTTCTTTGTAGCCCCAGCACTTTGCTTCGTGCTGGCCCATGGTAAGTGGCTCCTCTGAGGAGTCTGTTTCCTCTGCCCGATTCTTGAATGTTGGAGAGCCCTAGGCTTTAGGTTTTAGACACACTTCTGAGTGTCCCATCTAGTCCCAAAGCCTTAGGTGACATCGTAAATACATATTATCAGTCTCAACCCACATGCTAAACTCCAGGTGTATACATCCAATTTCCACCATGAAATCTCTACCTCTCACACTTAGCATGTCCAAAACAGAGCTCTTGATCCACATCCTGGTCTGCCTGCTGCCAGCCCTGCTTCTCCCTCGGGGTTCTCCTTTTCTCTACATTGACCCAGTTTCTTAAGCTAAATTCCTTACACTTCACCTTGACTCCTCTCTTTTTCTAACATCCTCCAGGAATCCATCAGAAATGTTGGGTTTTATTCCATTGCATATTTATATTTATTTATTAATTGTATGTCACCCACTAGGAATAAGTTCCATGAGGGTAGGAATTTTGTTCATTCCAGTATCCCTGGCACTCAGCTTATGACAGGTGCTCACTAAACATTAGTTGAAACAAATTTAAACGAATATTTGTGAAAGAAAGAACGGACGAGTGCATGGTATCTCAAACCTGCCCTCTAGATAAATAATAGAGAAAAGCAGCTGCTATGCTTTCACTGAGAGTGAGCCAAAAAAAAAACGTGGTTTTTTTTTTCGCTACGATTTTCGAGCCTAGAAATCAAACATGTAATACTTCTAGAATAATAAGAAAACAAGAAGAATGCTGTTTTTCAATTCTTCATCTTATAAGGAAATAAACTATGTCAGAAGCATTTGCCCCAAAAGGATGGGAGAAGTCATAAATAGACAAAACTTTTCTGATTGAATATTCTGGTCATATATTGACTTCTGCTGCAAAATAAAATACTACCTATCTCAACAAAATATGACTTTTTTTCAAGGAAAAGAGGTGAGAGAAAAACAGATTGGAGGTATATCTATATGCCTCTTTTTCATACAAAGTATCATAAATGATAGAATGTTAAAAGAGTTATATAGTGGAGCAAGCAAAATACTAGAGCTTTTCCTATGAGATTTAAAATTGGGTTATGTGTGGTATGCAAAAGGTTAAATGATAGCATTAAAATTTATGCATATCCAAGTGTACCAGATGGAAGACCTACTACGAATCTTGAAATCTGTCTTAATCTAGGGAAATGTTCCTGATAAACAAAGTTGGTCCCAGAAGCTGGGCCAGGATAATGTTTTCACGACTCTGTAGTGTTTGTAGGCATTTACTGTTCACCCCACCTCACCAAAGAAGATTGCAGCCTCTTTCCAGCACTTGTCAAGTAATCTTTTGAAAGGAATAGGGGAATTATAATTGCACATATAGATAACATTGCCATTTTAAGTCTCTATATGGAATCACATCTGAGACATTTATGGTCTCCTTCCAAGTGATTCAAGAGGCAGGTTTAACAATAAATGTCAACTCCTGTTACCTAGAGTGCCATACACAGATCACATGATGAGGAGTTGAAAGGCAACACATTTCTAGAATAAAGTGAATTCTGCACACAGATGAAAGGTTCCAAAACCAAGAGAAAAATCTAAAAGTTCAACAGGTTCTTTAGGCCCTGTTTTATATTTCAGGTCTTTCCTTTAAATGAAAAATGAATAATGCTACCTGAACTCCTAGAGGCTAACTGAATTTTAACCAATTAAATTCTCATCTCCCAGAGATACACTTGCCTACTGCCTGTGACTCTGTGTGTTAGTCCAGCAGACAGCAGGGCGAGATTAAACATAGTAAAGAAATTTTGCTAGAGAGAAAATAGGAAGGGAGCCAGGAACACTGGAGCGACATCAGACCCCATAGCCAATCTGAGTCTTCCAAAGGAAGGAAGAAACTTAGACCACCTCACAGTCTCAGGGAGTTTCAGTGGGGCCATCAGGGAGCCATCAAGCCTAAATGATACCAGTGTCTCCCAGGACTCGGTCTGCTTTAATATTCTTATCACTGTCGGCCACCGGCTGGGCACCATCTGTAGGAGGTGCGGCCTTAGCATGAATGCAGTGAAGGAGTCCAGAGTCCAGCAGTTGGGACCCTTGGTCAGTTACCCTCCCTGGAGTTGGAGGTTTGCAGGGGACATTCTCATGTTGCTCCAGAGATAGTAAAGAGATTATTTCCTAAGTACATCACAAATGTTCATTCCCGCTTTCTGAGCAAGAAATTAAAACCCCAAAGAGCTAATTAATGAATGTTCAGAAGAAACTATCTCCAAATATCCAATGCTAAAAGATCTGTGCTTCTCTTCAGAGGCAACTAATCAAGAACACCAGGAACCACAGGGTTAAATTAAGCACAACGAAACCCTTGGACTCTAAGCACTATCGTGAGCTTTAGAGCTGGATCCCTGGGTATAATATCTTCGAATCCTGGAATGTGATGTCAAATGTATTCCCCTAGAGTTTTTGGATTAATCTATAACCTCTAATGTTAAAAGGAATGAAATGTCAATTTATTTTCAAAGGCTGAAAGAACTTGTGAGGTTCTGCGTATTGGAATCTCCGTCAGTGAGAATAAATAATCGGGGCTCCCGATGCACTTCTCTCAGAATGGGAGGAGTGACTGGAGGCATGGGGAAAATCTCCAAAACATTAGAAAGGGTTTTTTTTCAGAGTGGTGTTCCCCTAGACTAAGGCAGAGGGGATGGAAGGAAGTAACCTGTATGTTTCATAAAGAGAGCTAGTCTACTTGACTTCTGGCAAGGTGGCCAACTGGAGATCAGAAATCTGCATATTATCACTTTATTCCAAGTGGCATTTTTAGAAGAGAAAAAGGAGGGGGCGGGGGTAGTACGTTTCAGTGGAACTGAGTACTCTTCCTTTTATTTCCCAAGACAAGTTCTAAGAAGAAAGAGAATTGCCAAGTTCATCTACAAAGGAGCATCAGTGTACCTCTGGAGGCTAATTTCTAGCTGCAAGGCCAGACCAGCTTCAAGACCAGAAGAGACCTAGTGAAATGGAGAAATCATAGGACTGAATGAAGTCCAAGTGGCAGGTCTTGATTTCATTTCCTTAATTTTTTCCTCACCCACTGGCGTGGGAAGAAAAGCCAGGCAGAGGGGAGGAGCTGGAAACAGAAAGAAGACATCACACCTCTAGGCAACCAATCCTGCCCGGGGTTCCCTTGCTCCTCCTCCTCAGGTCTGGGACCCCACCCAGACAGCCCACCTTTGTGACTATAATTTCTCAGGTTGGGTCTGCCCAGGGTATGAAAGGCTTCCAGCCTTCAGCCAAAGGAGAACCTAAAAATAGTAAACAAAGCTCAACAGTCTCTCAAATGACAGCAAAGGATAAAAGAAGGCAAAGTGGTCCCTGATCACAGGGGAGAGGAAGGATGGAGATGACTAATACATCACCTGCTGCTGCTGAAAGGTTTACAAAAATCTGGTTATATTTTTTAATCATCTTGCATTTTATACGTTTAAAGTACAAATATGGATTTCAAGCATATCAAGGGAACAAATTAACTTAGAAAAATGGTAATGCTTTCCAAGGTTGCACCTGCCACGAAATTGCTCCAAGTTTGCATTTTCCCCAGGTCTCGGGTGTGTCATTAGGCCAGATTGATTGCCCTCCTCCCCTGAACAGCTCCCCCATTAGAGGGTTATTGTATGGAAATTAATGGAAGGTTGGGAACATTTTTTTGCAGCTGCAGTAGTTGGAGTCACTTTTGATTAAGCGATAGGAGCCCAGCAGACGGGGGAGATCTCTGTTCTTTAACTGCCTCCTTTATTATCCCTCGAGTCAAGCTTAGCACTCGCAGCCTCTCCATGTGTGGATGTTCTGCTGTCTTTTGAATGGTGCTGTTTACACTGACTCATCTTTGTGTTTTTTAAATGTTTCTCCACTTGATTTCCCCATTAGTACTCCAAGTAGATGTGAAGCTTAAAGCCCATCTATTCATTCCTCATTTTGTTTTCCTGCCTATGATCCTGTCTCCACCCCCCTACCCCATCACTGCTCTTTAGAGTTGCCAGAAGAATATGGTAATATTCCCTCCCCGCCACCATTCTATCCTACTTATCTCCTAAGAGAAACTACTGAAGGTGCTTAAACCCACAATCAGAGCTCCAATAGCCCCAGGGTATTTCAAGGTGCAAATTAAGCCTTAGACTGCTGCTCAAGGAGCTGACAAGTGAGAGCTGACAGTTTCCACTCTTCCGGTTCTGTCAGGAGCTTTCAAAGTCCCAGGAAAACTGGGGCTCTTGCAGATTAGGAGTTGATCTTCTTGTCATGCCGGGTCAATGTCAGAGTAAAGCAATTGAGGGCAACAAGAAATGATGGAACAGAAAAGGAAAGGATGGTTGAGGTGCAAATTGCCTGCAGAGGGTTGGAGCAGGGAACAGTGGAGCACAGAACTGGGTCTTTTCTATCTAAAAGGTCTAAAGCTCTGTGTCTGTGCCCCACTTTCCACATTCGTTCAAGATTTCATTCCTCTCCTAATAAGCACTTACTGAGTACCTCTCTGTTAGGTATTATGCAAGGTGCTAAAGTTGGAAAAGGAGTGAGAATAGTCTTCTAGTTTGGTGGAGAAGACAGATGTGTAAACGAAAAATTACAATATAATTTGTATGGTATGGGTAAGTGTTCTAGGAGAAATCCATTAAAAATGCATTGGGAGAACAATAGAGGAAACAATGAAATCTGAATGGGGAAGGTGTGAGTTGTACCAGAGGAAATCTTCTCCAATGAGATACCATAGGAACTGATTTTTGGGAATCCACCTGCTGGAGAAAAGGTAGAGAAGGTAGGATTCTTGTTAGAGGGACCAGCGTGAGCAAAGGTATGAAAGAGAAGAACCATGCACAGAAAAACAGGTGGTTTCTCATGGCTGGAGCAGAACATGCAGGGAAAGAGTGATAGGAAATAAGGCTGAACAATGAAGTTGGAAGGTGATAGACATGCTAAAGAATTAGGACCGTATCAGTGGTAGAAACTGAGACACTCTAGAGGTTTTTAGGTAAAGGCACGTCATTATTATGCTGTTTTAGAAAGTACAGACAAAAAGCTGTGTGGAGGAGGCACTGATGTGGGGAGACCTCGGAGGATGAGGTCATTCAGGCAGGGGTCGGGGGAGAGCCAGCAAAGCCTCTAACTCAAGCATCCAACTGAAAGCCTGTGTGTGCCACAGCTTCCACCTGTCAGAAAACCATCCCAAGATTCTCTCAGAGCTCATATCCTAAGGACACATTTAAATAAAAAAGTTAACTTTAAAAAATTGCCATCTAGTAGTTTAATACATTCCCCAGCACATTGAAAAATAGCTTCTGCCTCCAGCGAGTGAGGATGGGGTCAGCCTAAAATAGACATTTGCCAATAGTCATGACTGCACTGCTGGCCCTGGGCTTGATTGATGCTTCCAGGACAGCCTCTGAGTAGCCTGCACAGCCCATACCATTGACCTCATGAATCTTCTCCTTAATCCTAGGAGAAAACTAGCTCCTGCCTTTTAAAGTGGCATCTGCCCTGAAACTACATCTCTCTGCTAAACATGAGCAGGCCTGATCTTTCTTTCCAGGATTTAGCTGCAGAAAAGAAGCTCTGTTTGGGCGCTGAGATGGTACTTGCCTTTTCCAAACCTGTTTCACCCGCTCCAGGTGCCCATGCACTTCACTCCTTTATCATCATGCCCCTGTCTGAAGCTCGCACCTTTCACATTCCCCATACCTGGGGATAAGTGGCTATTGTTGAGAGCACTGGCTGTTATCAGGAAGAAGCAATAGCCAATTGGCCATTACTATCTCAAATTCCTCCTGCTTAAATCAGTCTGAGGATTAACACTGGACAGCTCCAAAATGATATATGAGAAGGCAATTTCTCTTCCCCCCTTGAGCAGCCACCTTCCACTTGGCACTGTAATCCTCAAAGCTCATTTGGGAATCCAGCTCATCTTGGTCCCTTTTAATAGCTTTAAAGGGACAAGCTGATTTCCCAGGGTTGGTAATTTATGATCCCAACATCATCCTCTTGGAAGAAAAGGAGGGAGGTTCCATCTACAGGCTGCCTCCTGCGGAGAGCTTTGACTACAATTCCTGCCTCTCTCTTTTCTCTCTTTCTTTCCATCTGCCTCTCCCACAAATAGTGAAATACAAAGACAGCGCAAAGTCTAGCCAGTTATAGGTATTGTTACAAGAAAGTTGTGATTATTTCAGCTCCTAAAGTGCTTGCAGTGCTGATACTGTTTTTAGTTGTTCCAAAAGTAAACTTCTGCCTGCTGCTTTGAAAGGGTAGCATAATGCAGGACATGATGTTGCAGTGTTGGAGAAGCTAGTTCCCATGTAAAAAGCACTATAAATCACATCAGCTTAATGAAATGATTCACAATTGAAGACCCCATACCCACTCCCACTTTGAATACGTTACTTCTACAATATCCTAGCTTAGTACAAGAAGCATGAATGCAGGGTAGCCTAATTTATAATTGTATGCCTTTAGTTGAAAAGATAATCTCAAGTATGTTTTCAACTCAAGATGTCATTAACATGGCTCATCTTTTCTTTGTGCAGTGCCCCCTCAAAGTATAATTCTGAAGGAAAGGTCTCAGGTATGTGTTCGGGGAGCTTTCTGTTGATTGCCAAAAAAAGATTATCGAAGCAGCAAGTGCAGACGGCCAATGTGAAAATGTACGGTGACACCAACCATAAGGACACAGACAGAGCAGGAATGAGCGTGAGTTGGTAGACTGCCAAGCAGACAGAGGACAGCAGTCACAAGGAGGATTCCACATCAGTAAAGTCCAGGCCAAAACAAGATGGGGCTGGACCTAACCAGTAAAAAAAAAAAAAAAAAAAAAAGTATTAAAGTCCTTTGCTCTAAAATAGAGTAACACCGGTCAGGCATCTACTCATTCCTAGGCAGCTACTTTTATGTTCTTTCAGACTTGGTCAGACATTGAGACACTAAATATCACAAAGCCTCCTTTAAAATTCGTAAGGCCTACATTTAAGGGATCCTTAAATGTAGATGAGTAAGGCTTGCTTGAAAGTCTTGGGGTGAAAAAAACCTATAAACTCTCCCTTTCAAAACAATCTCGCATATACAGAATCTCTGCTTATAATTTTGAGAAGCTCATAAGATCCCTGAAGCCTCTTGACACAAAGAATAAGAAGCCTCTGGTGCATTTTGCAGCTATGATGCCTATCAGAGAAAGGCATCCATTCACACATTCACTCAAAGAAGTTATACTAAATGTCGACAAGGTTCCTTGTCCTATGTTGGATGCTATTAGAGAATATAAAGGCAGAAGGGAGAAACTCCCTCTATGAAGTTCCAGTTAGGTATGGAAGTGCCAAGAGGAAGTCCTGGTTGAATCTAAACAGAAAATGCCGTGGAAGGTTGGTGACCTTCCCTGCCCCAGTGTTCATTTTACTTATGGATTCAGAGTAACAGTTATTTACTAATCACCACAGAAGTCTTGATATTTTAACTCCAGAACATACTAACTGAATATCAATTCTGGACAGAGTTAACCAAGAATACAGGGCACTACTTGATTAAATGTCATTTGAGAATTTAAAAGAGCTGAATTTATAGAAACAGGGTAGAATGGTGTTACTAGGGGCTAGAGGGTGGGAGAATTGGGGAAATGTTGGTCAACGGGTACAAATTTGTACTTAGAAGATGAATAAGTTCTGGACATCTAGCATACAGCACGTGATCATGATTAACAATAGTGCATTATATACTTGAAAGTTGCTAAGAGACTAGATCTTAAATATTCTCACCAGAAAAAAAAAAAGAAAAGAAAAGAGATTATATGACCCAAAGGGAGAGAATAGCTAATTCTACGGTGGTAACTATATTACAATAAATACATGTATGAAATCATCACATTGTATACCTTAAACTCACACAGTGTTATATGTCAATTAAATCCCAATTTAAAGAAAGAAACATCACAAAGAATTTCTTAGGGGAGTAACAGAACTCTTTTGTATCCTGTTTATGATGGTAGTTATACAAATCTACACATATGTTAAAAATTCATGATACATTAAAAGAAAAAAAGTCAATTTTACTACATGGTCATTGAAAAATGAAAATAAAATTACCCCCTCCCCAAAAATATAATTTGAGAGGCACAGTCAATACATACTATAGGATCTCATAAGGAAGCGTCAATACATCCCATAGGATCCCCATCAACTGCAGAGGAAGACCGAAGGCAGACCGTATGGTGAAAAGAAACTCACATGGTACTAGGAATCGGAGACCTGGGTTCTGGTCCTGATGAGCACCTTACCTAGCCCTGTGATCTGTTCAATATATCCCTGCTCAAATGTGAGAGTACATAGGGAAGAAATATGTTGGCAAAGTAGACATGGATCTGACCATGAAGGCTGTGAGTTCCAGGCTAAGAAGTATAAGCTTAAAGGCAATGCTGTAGAGGAAAGCAATGTTGCCTAGAGGTGTGGGAGAGAGAAGGAAGGCTTCAAGTTCCTCAGTAACATATTTCCTAAGCAGGTGTTTGGCTAGAGATCTGAATGTTGTTATTGTCATGTGGCCAACAAGAAAATGTCAACAGCAACATTTAATAGCTTTTGGTGGGAATATATAAGGAATCTCAGAAGAAAGAGAAATAGCAGTGGGTTGAGTCCTATCCAAGTGACTGTCACCTGCCATTACACAGAAAAGGAAAACAAAGGGAGAAAAATAACAAGACATCATAGGAATACAAAATGAAGAGGTGGCAATCCACGGGTTCTTATGCATCCTGGGAAAGGAACACAGGAGGAAGAAAGAATGGCCACATTCCCGCCAGGCAACAGGTCAGAAGACTGCTAGTCATATGATAATCACTCATTTTAGTACTAGATCCAACCAGGAAGTGGAAAAGCACACTTAAGGCTCTGGAACTTGCCTCTTCTTCTCTATAGGCTGGAAGGAAGGCATGTGGTATAAACAGCACTGTGTGAATGACAATGACGAAGGAGCGATAGTGATGGTCAAGGTCCTCATATTCTCAACTTTTCTGCAGCTTTGCAGCTGGTGGCCCCCAATGGAAATGGTCTCTTCAAATCTTTCTTCCTCACTGGAGTTCTGCCACAAACACTCATATCCAGCAACATCAACTTCTGAGCAGTTAGTTATAGCTTAGAGTCCAAAGTCTGCATTAAACACTTTCTTGTATTGCTCTTGAGTTTTGCCCCTTGTGCTAGTTTATTTTAGTAAATTCCTTTACTAAATTTTACATCCTACAGTGGCATTAGTTGTGACTTTTCGTTGTTGACATTGTTGTCCTTGTTCTTGTTTTGACAACACTCAGCCCTTTGTGTTCTGCTGGACTCACAGATAGTGGGTATTTAATAAAAAATCACTGAAATTCATCTAAATAAAATTATTTACTCAACAAGTATTTACTGAATGCACCCAATGATCCAGGTGCTGGATCAAAGCAAGGGAGAGTGTGAATAATCCAGCACACAGTAAATCTGTGCTCAGATGCTGACAAACGCATGGTGCCCGGAAAGTAGATGGGACTTCCTTACCCAAATTTCCTTAAAGAGGTGAAGCACCAGAAAGAAGTAACTTTTAAAACTGCCACCACAAGATGTTTTGTTCCAGGAAGTAGTGATACCAGAAACCATCGCCACCAGTGCAAGCATTCAAGGTCACTTCAGTGGAATTGGTTGTCAGCACCAAACCCATTTTCCTTCACACCTTGACTTCCTTCAGCCTGGCCAAAAGTTTCTGGAGAGATTCGGGAAAATATTGCATTTATAAAACAAGGACGAGATGCTATGAAAAAGAAACAATAAGAAAACTATTGGAAACTGAAGAATGGGACAGTCACAGAAAATTAGGGTGGGGCGGGGCAAGAGGTAGAAAAAATAGAGAGGTAGCCATTCGATCCAGGAGAACCAGCATTGATTAAGATGAGTTCCAGAAATTTAGAGCTGAGAAACAGAGTGAGGATTATTAGATAATTTCCCAGAAAAGAACAGACACAGTAGTTTCAACATTTAAGTGTGAACAAAATCTTAAGCAGTTTAAATGAAAACAAAGACCCAACCATAAACAAACCTTTTTGAAATTTCAAAATACTAAATCTAGAGAGAAAATAAAATCTTTTGGAAAGGATAGGGGAGCAAAATGAAATAGGTCATCGATAAAATGACAAGAATCAGACAGGCACCAAACTTCTTGTCAACAACACTGAATACTAGAAGACAATTGAGCAATATTTAAATTATCCATTTTATTTTTCTTTCACACCAACCGTATGAGATAGCTGCTGGGAGACATTTCTTCCTACTTCTGATGTTTCCTTCCACGTGGAGCCAACTCCATGTGGATCACACGCCTGAAATGTCTCCATCCCCTCAGGGAGAAAGAGTGATTTAATCTGACCTGTGGGTTTGGAAGAAGGAATCGGACACATGTGATCCAGCTCCATCTTCCGTTTCTCTTTTCTTGAGAACAAGCTTTTCACAGGAAACATAATTCTTCCCTGGCTCTATAGACTGTAAAGCAGCCAGCTCCCATTTTCATGGACACGTTGGCTTAATTCAATGACTCAGCATTTGGAAGCCTGCTTGATTGCAGATCCGCGGCGTTTCGTCTCGTGGGAGACACCATTGACTGGAAGGTAGGACCATTATTTCATGTACCACAAAGAAAGAAAACCACGGACAATTAAATAATGCTATCCTTTCTAAGTATTTATATGTTTATAATGTCATTCTTTTGTATATGGAAAAATGAAAATAAGTTGGGTGCCATATTTCTAAAAAATTTGCATTCAGAGTCTGAGTGTCTTAAATCACATTTGACTCAGAGTTATCTGCATTCTTGATAAACAATATAATATTTTCTCCTTTGCTGTCAAGATATAGCATTGGACTCATATTGCTCTGTGATTTTCTTCCAAGCTGCACGCATCCATTCTACAGATTCTGATGTTGGCACTTTACCTTTTAGAAGGTATCAATGGAAGGTTTTTAGACAACAATCAGGACTTATGTTTTTTTTCTTTAAATGCTCTTTAACAGTTTATTAACAGAAACATCAAGAGCTGCAGTGTCCTGGTCTTGCCACCAAGAATAACCCAAGTTCATATGTGTGCAGGCACTAACACCTATGTTATGACTGCCACCGGACCAGCAGCATTTGTAAGACTGCCTTTGACTGTGAAATGTACCTTCTATTCAAAGATGTTAAATATGAACATAAAGTACATCTTAGAATAAAATACAGTAGCCATGTTCTTTAGTACCAGTTTAATCACTAATAAAAGGGATGTTCAGTTCCTCATCTGCTTTATTATTTTGTCATGTTTTCCAATTTGTTCAAAACTCTGGTGAGAAGGAGGATTACCATTTATTAGGTCCCTTCGAATCCCAAAGTAAGTACTGTTATTACTTTCATTTTGCGGGTTAAAAAATGAGGCCTCTGCAAAGTTAAATAATTCAGCCAAGGACTCATGACTCAGGGGCAGAATCTAACAGAATCTTGGTCTGCTAGGTGACAGCACTAACTACCAAGCATACTGCCTTTTGATGAAAAGTATTTTAAAGGATGAGTTTGCATTGACTTGTGAGAAGGATATACCATAATAAAAAGGCTGGAAGATGGTAAGAGAGCATGGCCCCTTCAGGAACCTCTCAGGATTTCCTCAGGGTTGAAAGTCAAGAGGTGAGGAGAGGGTGTGATATGATACCGAAGAAGTAGCATTGCCCTTTGCAAGGATGATGGGTAATTTTGTGGAAATTGTTTCTTTTTTATTTTACAGCTAAAGTATTATTACCCTGCAAAGCCTCCTCTACTCTGTAGTCTAGGTGAAAACTCTCTGCTGTCTGCTCCCATGAAAATGTATACTTCTACCTTAGAATTTGTCACACTTTACTGTAATTATTGATTTAACTATCTCCACCACTAACCAAATAAGCTCTGTGAGCAAAAGATTGAGTCTGTCTAGAGCATCGTTGTATTCCCAGAACCCAACATGGGGCCTGGCACAGAATAGGTGGCCCCAAACTGGCTGGCATATTAATATACAACTCAGTAAGTGGTAGTCAAGGGTTGGCCAGCAAATGTGTTTGGTACACAAACACAATGGGGAACCAATGGAGAAATTTAAGGACTAGACTGACATGACCAGTGCTGTATTTTAAAAAGTTATCTCTAGCTGCAGGAACGAGAATGGATTGGAGGGAACAGAATAAAGGCAGGAACACAGGAGACTGCCTCAGTGGTCCAGACATGAGTCCCTTTGACCAGAAGGTGGCAATGATGAGATATCATTAGCATGTAAGTAATATATAGTTGAATTCATGAGAGACTTGCATAAAAAGAGGGCCAAAGCAGAAACCTGGGAACACCAACATTTAGGAGACAGTGGGGAAGAGTCGGCAAGGGAGGCCAAAAGTAGAAATGTCCAGCAAAATACCAAGAACAGGAGAGCATCAGGTCAGAGACACTAAAGAACAGAATTTGGAAGAGGAAAAGGACGTGATCAACAGGATCAAATTTAGGCAAGACTTGAAGTAAGGTGTCCATAGGAGTAGGATAAGGGGTTGTTTATGACCTTGAGAGAGCAGTCTGCATGCAGTGGAGAGAGAGGCTGATTGCAATGGGCTGAGCTGGGGACTGAGAGTAAAGGAGATCACATTTATGGAAATTAATTTTCTAGGAGCTTCAACGCAGGGAAGGGAGTGATTAGGGGACAAGAAATAAATGCGCAATCCAAAGAGGGTGATTGTTGTTATTTCTGTCTTATGATTAAATACAACCGAGTCTGTAAATAAAGTAGGGATGAGAAGCCATCAGAGAGGGAGAGAGTGAAGGTATTGAAAAAAGGTACGCATTTGATGCATTGAGGTCTCTGAGGACGTAGAAAGTCTAAGTGGAGCAGCCAGAGATTGTAAGCATCAATGACAAGGGACAATCAGGGCTTTGGGCACTGACCTCATGGGAATAAAGGCAAATGGAATGTGCTTTGCTGGAAAGGAGTCAGGATAACTAGAAATAGAAAAGGAAAATGAAAGGAGGAGGAAAAAGGAGAGGGAAAGGAAGCAAGCCTCGCTCTTGTCAATCAGATAAAAAGGAGGTGCAAATGACGGGGTGACGGAAGGACTAAAAATATTCCCCCATATTGCTTCTTCCTGGAATGTACAGAAGAAATTCTACCCTTCCCTGAATATATTAAATACATTCCCTCATGGCACCGGCCCTCAACCTAGTTAAGGTCACTGGAGGAGGCTAGCAGAGAAGTCTGGTGTTGGGTTATTTTCTAAGGGGTCAGAGCTTGACAGCAGAGGGCAGTGGCTATTGGGAGGAGGGTGCCGCTCCATTCCTTTGAACGTACTTGAAGGGAATATCTTCATTTTGAATATTTGGGCCTGAGAGCAAACCCAGTGGGCCCTATCAAGATCCAAAGATCAATATTCATAAGCCATCCACAGGCTTTACATAAGGCCTGATCATTGAATAATTTCACATCTCAAACACACAAAACATTTATGACTCCCAGTATAATTTTGCAAGCCATTTGATTTCACCTGGAATGGATTGTCATCAGAAGGAACATTTTCCAGGTGGGAAGTTCCCCTTTGTTTCACCCTTGGCAGCCCTTCATGACATTCTCTGGCACGTATCTGCATCCTTATGCTGTGAACCTTTTCCCTCTAACCTCTGTTCTGAACTAATGGAGCTCTTTTCAGCAGCAAATCATTCCTTGAGTCTGTATTACATCTCTTCTTCCCAGGATTTTCTCCATGGGTATAATTGGCTGCATTTGGCTCTCCTCTGTCCATACACCATAGATCATACAGGCAGAGATGGATCCCCGGTGAACCAGAGCAGGCTTATGGCTTCAGGAAGGCATTAAGATATGCATATTTTATTTTAATATCCTTTGAGTATAGGGCAGTCAAGGCTTGTATCTGCCTAAACATCCTCCCTGGCTAAACAGTCAATTGCTAAATAATGCATTGTATAGGTTACGTCTAATAAAAACCAAAGGTCACTTATAGGGGCAATCACGGCTGCAATCGTCCCTGCCTATGGTCCCCTTCTTCAAGTGATGGATGAAGTCTGTGCTTCTGTTGCAGAACACGAACTCAATTAAAATAGTTCCTATACATTGCTGCTAGAATCACTTTTGAATGTTCCCATCCTATAAACATAGCACATTATAATATTAATGTGGAACCTGTTCACTTTACTGACTCAGTCCCTTCACAGTTCATTGATTAACCAGATGCCAAGCATACATCCCCTTTACTATGTGTGTGTGTGTGTGTGTGTTTTATTGTGGAGGATGCATTATCAATCCTACCCACAGTTCCTCGTTGAGGTTTTTCCTATCAATTGTTTCCTTATGGTCCACAGCATATGGACAGTTTATTCTCTCATCAATCCTCAATGGGCCATTCATGTCCTTGATAATAATAACAGCATTAATGGATGTGTTCCCATTTCAGAATATACCATTATCTTGAGCTAATTTAATTAAGCTGCATTACAGGACTGTATCCTTGCTTCCTACTGTTCATCATGCTGGTCTCCCATACCCCAGAAGAATGTGTTCCTGAGCCAATGAGGCTCATTTTTCTTCTTTGAGAAACACGGAGGGTCCTTTGGTAGGAGTTCAAGGAGAGCAGAATTGGTTAATGGAAAGTGGGTTACAAGGGGAGGACAGGAAAGGACCATGAAAAGGAATAAATGTTGCTCTCGTCAAGAGTTCCGTGTTCTAATAAATGAGCATAGACAGAGTTTCAAATCACAGCTCTTCCGCCTAGCAGCTTTTTGACCTTGGAAATTTTTACATCTTCTAGTTTTGATGTCTTCATCTATAAAAGGGGCACAAGAGTAGACTCCTTATATGACTCTTTTAAAGAATCAATAAAATATTTCCCTAGCACATGCTCGGTACTCCACAAATATTAGCTTCTTCAATGTCTTCCTATTTCTCAAGTTCAGTTTCTGCAGTGGTTGGTTAATATATACTGCAGGTGTGCGCTGTTTACGAAGGTGTGTTTCTAAATAAAAGGTGTAAATTAGGTTGGAGAAATGAGTCATATTTTAAATGTAGTGGAGGGTATGCTATTTAAAATACATTCTTTTGTGAAGCAAAATTACCCCTCTACCCATAACAAGCATGCATAAAGCAATAGATTGCTATACAAGATAATTTCTATAGCTGAGTTATAGCTCTTCTCTTCCACGTAGTCACTGAAATAATAATAATGTCACTGAATAACCTCTACTGAGAGCTTACTACGTATATACTGCGCTAGTACTTTGTACGTATTTCTCACATCCTCTGTGAAATAAATACCATATTGTCCTCCTCTTACAGATGAGGAAATTGAGACATAGAAAGGCCATACAATATGTTCAAGGTCACATGGTGAGTGGCAAGATTTGAACACAGGCAGTCTGATTCTCCTGAGTCACTTCAGGAGAGAGGCTCACTCTAATAGAAACAAAAAAGGAATGCTTAAAAGTCTACTTTTTCTAACCAAAACTTAAGGACCTAAATTGTACTCTCAACATTTGCCCCTGAGGCCATGGCTGAAATCTACTACCTGGCTCCTCATCCTACCAGAGGCCCAGGATGGATAACATTTTAGATTTCATTATATACTGTTCAGTTCCTCTGGCTCTTTCTAAAGACCCAAAATCTCACTCTCTCCATCTACACATGGACTTATGCTACCTGTGACTCTGGTTATTAACAGCTGAAAAAATTTACATCCCATCTGAAAAGAGAGATAAGAACTCAACTTAAAAGCCAACCTATCTTATCAGACTTGTTCTTAGAAATTCATCTTTTCCGGTATACCCCTATGTCACCCCAAATGTAACTCCCACAAAAAAATACATAATTCTTAGCTTTATAAAGTCATTTATGTGAAGACCTATCCAAATAGTGGAAGTCTTTTTACTATACTTGTCAGAGTGACTCATTTCAACTCTTTACTTCAATGGACATGGACATCATTTTCAAAGAAGAAAGTAAAATAAGAACATCTCCCACCCATAAAAAAAAAAAAAAAAGGCCCCAGGATTTTATGGGGCCCAGGGATTTGCAAAAATTTACCACGTTGCACAGTGTTATAATGTTTGTAGAACCCAATTTAGTGATTAAGAGTCCCTATTCCCAAGAAAAAGTGGAGAGTCTAGCCTCAATCAACTTTCAGCTTCCTGGTCTATAAGGAAATTAATGACCTATGGGGAATCTGAGACTCCTGCAGGGTAGGATGTCACAAGACTGTCCTTCTAATTTGGGCTTGAGGGGAAAGACCTGTTCTCATGCCCAATTTCCTTATATCTGCCACCATTATCCATATGCCTTCCTAGGGAAAGGCCAGTGGCAAAAGCATGAACACATAGTTGGAGAGCATAATTCAAGATTAAGCCATTCTCATAACCTAGAAAAATTCTTCCTACAACTTCTACTCTCCTCCTTTTCATGACTTCTTAAAAAAAGAAAAAGAAAAAGAAAAAAAAGAAAAGAAATTGTTCAATTCTCTGCAAAAAACCTGGTATGTTTTATTTTGTCCAAATGGTTTTGGACAAGAAGGAGTTACATACTACACGTTCCTAAAGACCCCAGCATTTGAGCTCATGCTTCCTTCGTGGCTGGCACTGCTTTTCCTTCTGTAGAAGCTCAGTGCTCATGTCAGTGTCAGCTATAGTCAGGCTTCCTTTTCAGTGACAAACTACATATATTAGGCACTGCTGCCAGTTCTGATGGGTATTGCTCTTCTTGTCATTGGCAACAGCCTGGTCAGTGCTTCCCCCAGCAAGCTGCCCTGGATGGGACAAGTTCACCGTGCCCAGCGTCCTGAGCTGGCCAGGGTCAAAAGCCAAGCTTTACAGATAGTTTGAATCTCACATTACGTGGTCGTCAGGAGGCAGAACCAGAGCTCAGGAGACATAACTGAAAACAAGAAAAGGAAACATTTTCCTTGTGGCAGGCTCTGAGGAGCACAGGTAGGGCACGGGGGGCCTGAGCTGAAAGGGGGCTGAAGCAGCTCCCACTCTGCAGAAGCTGCTGTTCTGGGCTGTCATCAGGATGCATTTCACTTAGACCTTCTTTGAATAGAAACAATGGTTCAGTTGGCCTGGTTTTCAAGGTCAGCCACTGAGTCAGACACTGTCATCAGAAATGGGCAGTTGTCTGATCCAGCCCAGGAACATGTTAGCAAAGTGACAGTAGCTGGTATTTTTCATGACAAGCCTAGTGCCTAACACATGAGTAGTCCACAAAAATCCATTTCAGAACACAGACTCTTAAACTGTATTATTGGTTTTTCTTTGCTACAGGTTTCAACTTTCTTAGTTGGCCTTACTGATATGTCCATCAAGAAAAGAGGCCAGCCCGAGGTATAGCCACATAGTCCTTGGCCAGGTCTCCAGATGTAAAATCTCTTGGAAGATGTATCAGGTCTACAGCTCTAAGATATCAGGTCTTAAAAGTCTACCAGTAGATTATTAATCCCCCTGAGACTTTTCTAGGATCTGGAGACAAGAGAATTTCAGGGTTAAAATGCAGGTACCTCTTATCTGGCTAGAATCCAGCATGTTTCTTATGAATAGCACTGGTCTGGGGCCAGAAGTGTTAGTCCAACCCAACCCGTCTGCCCCATTCATAAGGCAGGTCTTTGTGCTCTCTACCTGGTAAGAATTGTCAGCACAACATTTCTCATCCTTTCCTGCCCCTTTGAAATACATCTGGCACTGCCCTGCGGATAGCTTGAAAATGAGTCAAATGAACACCAAGAGAGACTGCTTTCAGCCTGAGGTATTCATCTGACAAGTCATGAGGTCGCTACCCACCTGTATCCTTGGCCTCTCTACACTGAATGAACCTGCTTAAAGTAGTTAGCCAAGATGGCAGCTCATTTGGACATGGCTGTTTTATTTACTTGGGACATAATTTCTCAAGCAATATTTATCTACTGGCCTCACGTACTGCAACTGAAGACAAAAATGAAGTTCATATTACCAGACAGGCCTACTTACATGGCCCAATATGACAGAGGAAGAGATACTTACTGAGCAATTACTATGTGCTAGTTCTGTATTAAGAACATGGAACAGACAAATATCACCCATGGTCTTTTTCTTTTCTTTTTTAAAAAGATCTTGCAGCCTAATTGGGGAACAAGATTAATGCACATAATGCAAGAGTCACAATGCAAGCAAAGATATATTTAAATGCTAAGTTTTGAGCTAAAGACCAGGTGCTTTAGAAATGTTAAATGAGAAGAGCAACTAGAGATAAAGAATTCTAAGAAAATGCATTTGTTTGCTAGGGCTGCTCTAATAAAGTAACACAAATTGGGTGGCTTAAATAAAAGAAATTTGTTTCACAGTTATGGAAGCTACTAGTTCTAGATCAAGGTGTTGGCAGGGTCGGTTCTTCCTGAGGGTTGTGAAAGAGAATGTTCCATGGCCCTCTCCTCACTTCCGGTGGTTTACTGGCAACTGACCATCTTTGGCTTATAGGTGCATCACACTGATCTCTGCCTTCGTGTTCACACGGTATGCTCCTTCTGTGCGTGATTGTCTCCTAATTTCCCCTTTTAATGAGGAACCGGTCACACCAGATCAGGGTCTACCCTAACAGTTTCCTCCTAACTTGATTATCGACCAAGATTCTACTTCCAAATAAGATCACATTCACAGGGACCAGGGGTTAGAATTTCGACATCTTTTGGAGAGATGCAATTCAACACTTAACAGAAAAAAAATTATAGTGGATATGAAATTTGAGATGGATCTTGAGGAATTAAAAGGATTTGAATAGGTGAAGAGGAAGAGAGAGCTTGTTGTATTCCAGATAGAAAGTGGCGTAAAAAGGACATGAAGCTTGAAATGAACAAAAGCATGTTTATGGGAGAGAAAAGGAAGCTGTCCCATTAAGAAGGACTTCCTTGAAAATCAAGGTGACTAGGGAGGGTGGATCTAACGATGAAAGGTCTTGGCTGACAGGTGGAGGCTTTTCGAGTTGAAAAAGTGAGCAAAAGACTGACGTGGCGACAGCAGTGTTTTGGATGCATAAGGCCTTTCGGACGTCCTTACCGTCCTACCGTAAACCAAGCCATCAGCTGCACTAGTTACAAAGCTGCAGCCAGTTCGGCAATGCTTCCCCTTGTGTTTGCTCTTTCTCCTTTACTGCCTCGGCTTCCTTCTGTCCTCACTGTTGTTTCCCTTGGAACATACTCCCCAATAAAGAGCTGTTAAGTTCCTTAGTCATTCACACCGTGTAGGAAACCCAAGCTAAGACAAAGGATAAAATTTACATGGTTAATCACCAGCCATGTTCCGGTCTGTTCTAGGTGCTGGGGAGGGATGGGACAAACACAGTCCCTACTTCATGTTCATGGAGTATCACCCTCTGAGTATATACTTACACATTGAGATGAGTGCTCTGAAGGAAAAGAACTCAGCTCTCTAAAGTGCATAACAAAGGCGTCTGATGCAGACAAGGTCAGGGAAAGGTGGCCCTGGGGAGGGGATGCTTGGCCTGAGAGTTATGGGTGAGTAGGAGACAAACAGGTGCAATTTTATAGGAAGGAGGGGAGGGCACAGTATGTGGAACAGAAGAGCTGGGTGGTTGGAGTGTTTACACAGGCCCTCTGGCTGAGCACTCAGTGGATGTCACCCAGAAAGCTGTTTAAAAAGCATAAATGCCTGGGCCCTACCCCAGACATACTAAATCAGAGTCCTGAGTAGTGCATGAGAAGAGTCCTGTCTTCTTTCTGAACCTTAGCCAGGTTTCGAAACCACTGCATTAGACACGTAGGGCCCGCCCTGAATAAAAAAGGAAAAGTTTTGCCCTCAATGTGCCCTTTTCCTGCTGCCAGAGGCCACCACCTTTACTCTGCTCACTATCTACGTCTTCCTTCCTTTCCACAATCCATGCCCAGCAAGTACGTGTGTGCATACACATGCCACACACACGCACACCCTTAATGTCCATTTCTTTGCTCACCCGGGATGGTTTCTGCAGTGCTTATCCCTGGCCCACTCTTCCCAGCTGTGCGCCCAGTGCTGAGGGCCTTCCCTGATCGATTTTTCCAGTAAAACTGACCTGACCCACTTTGTAATCCCTCAAGACCCTGCTATCTGCTAATTAAGGTTTCTGTACTTACATGCTACTTGGTAATCCCTCTTCCAAATAATCATCATAGCTCACATGTAAAGATATGGCCCTGTCTAGTACCCTACCCTAAAAAGGCATTTTTAACGTTATATCTCCATCCCAGAAAATATATTTCTATTTGACACAAGAATATCCAACCTCTTTCTTAAAACAACAACAACAACAAAAGTGGTAATGATTTCCTCTGAAGGAAAGCCTTGATGGAGTGATGGTAATTTGGCAGGAGAAAACTTTTAGCATTGCCACGTATGGGAGGCGATATAGTGTAGCAGTTAAGAGCAGCATGTCTGGGCTTTTGAGTAGAAGGCTTGAGTTCAAGGCTCAAGGCTGCAAGGTATTAACTGTGTGGTCTTGGCTCAGTTACTTAATCAATCTGATTCCAGTTTCCTCAACTACAAGTTGAATTATGACTTAACACTTCATAAGGTAGGTATAAAGTTAAATGAAATAACACTTTGAGGCACTTAACAAAGTGCCTAGCACACAGTAAGCTCATTCTTTTATCATTATATTATGTAGGCAACTGTCTTCCCTTTTCTGAGACTGGCTTTTTAAACAGCTGTCAGAAATGAAGGTGAATGTGCTTGTATCGGTGGGGGTGGGAGATAATGAGGAGAAAGGAGGGAGCAAAGGGAAGAAGAGCAAAGAGCCCTTGGCTCGTCTCCCAGGCCCTCTTCTGGTTCCACCGGCCCAGTGAAGCCATTTTCAAGCCCCGCCAGAAGGAGCAGAAATTGAACTGTGATCTGGAGAGCTATCCGTTCTGACCATTAGTCAAACACCAGGAGCCAGTTAGACCTAATTGTCTTTGAAACATCTGAAGACCAAACACTTTTTTGGAGGTCAGCCTGTATGGCTGAAAAGGAGACTTGAGTACCTGGGATGAAAATAAAAGCATAACACGTTCATATAGTTGCCTGAAAATTAGTTTTAGGGGTCTCCTTACATTGGTTTCTTAATGATGTGAAAAGTAATCATGGCTTTGGCCATAATAAAGATGAATTACTTTTTTTCCCTTGCAAAATAATGAAACATTGGTAAACATTCCAAGTTTATCACTTAATTTATCCCTAGCTCATGGGGAGACAGAGAGAGAGAGAGGGAGAGACCTCCCCCAACCCAGCCCCCATTTTTAATATTCCAAGCTATTAGATTTCAATAACCCACTCTCCAGCAACGTGTGTCTCATTTCCCTGGACGAACCAAATAGGCAATAACAGCCTCTCGGTTAGAACACTAATGTTGTAATTTAGAACTTCTGTCAAAATGAAAGATCTTTGCTGGGATCCTCAAAGGGCCCACAGCAACACTTCAACCCAGGCCCAGATAATGAAGTTTTCATTATTAAATAAAGATATTTTAGGAATGTCATAAACCATAAATCCACTCTCCTCTATTGCCCTGGCATCTTATTGTGTTTATTTCTAACGAAAGCCCATCCTCGTTCTATTGCCCCTAACTCCTCCAAGCTTGGCATTTCCTGCCTTTCAAACCCCGAATCTCACTGTAATGCACGGAAGTTGCTATGGTGACCTAAGAACATCTTCTCCCACTTTAGATGCATGGGCCATAAAAAAGTGAAGGTGTGTATGGAGGAGATGAGTCCCAGTTTTCTTTCCTTGGCTGCTTCTTCCTCCTTATCTTCTCCTGCCAAGCAGCTGAGAGACTGGCTCCAGGCAGCTTTATCTCACTTCAAGGAAACTCTAACATGTGCCATTAGATGTGGCTGTTCTTAAAAAATTACGGCACAATCAAATTTTAATGTGAATGTACTGCTGGTTGGAAGCATTAGACTCCAAGTCCCCCCAAAATGACTCATCTGTTTATCCATTTGCCAAACGTTGGGGTGCATTTCCTCGAACTCCACCTGCCTTAACCTGGCTCTGATACCGACTTCAAGAAGATAGCCTTACTGGGGTTGCTCATGCCAACCTCAGGAACTTGCCACTCTGCTGATCATCTTAACAGACGGAAAGGATTGATGATCCTGTTCCCCAGAGCCAAGCGACACTGAGGATGCTCAGAAGGCAAACAAATCTCAGCGGACTCTACAAATAAAGAAAATCAGGATATCTGAAATTAAAAGCAAACTTAGCCATCATCAGCCCACTGATGGACCACACCTAACAAGCCAGCTATTTTATAAAAATAGGAGAACTATTCTGGTCTATCACAGTGTAGGAGTTCTCATTTGCTCAAAACCTCTTTGCTGTGAGTTAGGCCCACACCAAAGGAGATAAAGATCTGCTTATGATAATATACAATATTATGTTCTTAGAGGGCAGTATGAACACATAGACAGGTTATTAGTTTGTGCTTGCATTTCTATTTAAACTTACAATCCAAACTGAAGCAAAAAGAACTATTAGATTAATCAAAGAAGCATTTGTAGATATATCCGAGGACAAAGATCATGACCCTATAGTTCGTACCCATCTCTCTGTGTAGCTTCTTCCATCACAGTGATATTTGAAGTTGAACAGATTTAGCTCTAAGATATAGCAAAAGCAAAACACACAAAAAAATCACTTTTTCATCTACACTGCCCAGTGGGTTTCAGGAACAGTTGGTCTCAGCAAAAAACACTCCTTTCTGAAAACATCTGAGAATCCAAATTATGAATTATACATATATTTTTAAAAGTCTATCCAAGAGCACACATCGGTCTTGGATATTTGTTGGGGCAAGGGGCACAACAAATCATAGAACCTTATCAGCACTTGAATTAATTGAAAATAAATTTCCCCTCCCAGCACTAAACAAATGAGGAGCTTTTTGTGTGATAACACTCACACCCTCCTGTAATAGGTTGCTAAGATTCCACTAATTAAAAAAAATCTCATTTGAAGGTAGTTAATGGTTTCTGCATTTCTACAAAGCACTAGTCTGACTACATTCCCTGAACTTCAGGGTCTGTGCTGATTACTACTCAATTAGTTTTGATTCAATTCACTGAAGAAAAATGTCCATTTCATTAGTGTGGAGAAATAACCATTGGACACAAAATATATTTCCCGGCATTGCTATGGTAACCGGGATGACATAGCTGAGCTCAGAATGTTAATGCCTTTTCTGGGACTGTGTTTTAAGTCAGCATGCGACCATTAGGCCTCCCTGGGTCTGGGTGGCTGGTGCCACATTGCTGCTGGGAGTGGCAGGCAGACAAGGCCGAGGGACTCCCAAGGCCTTCTTCCTGCCACTCACCTCCCCTACCGCTCCCCTGAGGACTGGGCATTATCAGCAGCAGCACTGATTGTCGCTTTGCAAATCCCGAGACACCCCTTTCTATGTGACATGCAAAAAAATGTCCAGCCGAAAAGTGAAAAATGCAGCCCATCATTCAGATGTGTTTTTCTACATGTTGCCTGTTTTGTGGATGTGTGTGACTGTCAAAGTGATAGACTGACTTTTGAGCGCCTCATTAATACATTCCAGCCAGCCCAGGTTGGCCCACAGTGACAGAGTGAGTTGAGGAGCTGGAAAGTTACCCATGCAATTCCGTAAATACGGCAGTCAACTTGGAGAACTCTGCTCCCTTAAGGGAAATCTGGTTCTTATCCACACTCACTCCCCAGGCCTATGTAAGCAAAGGATGAAAACTGCAGATTCTAGGTTATTGAATTAAAACAAATACATTTATTTATTTGTATGGGATAAGGGACAAAAGCCCCAAGACCAATCTTCAAAAATGATAGACGTGACCATTATTAAGAGTTAACAAGTCCCCCAAATTAGACCACAACAAAAATTTCATTTGAAAGACTGAATTTTCTAGGTTAAATGGATAATTGCCCATATTTTTCCTTAAGCTATGTCAGCATAATCTTAGATAATCAAGTAACAATTAATTGCCGAGTACTATGTTCAAGGCTCCATGCCTTAGGATACAAAGATTAAAGACAAGAGACCATACCCTCAAGGAACAGTTTAGGTAGGAGACAGCACATAAACTATGAAAGAAAGCTACTATTTACTGAGTACTGACTGCGCCTGGTGGTGTCCTACCAGTGTTGTATATGAGTTACTTACTCCTCATTCAGGCAGTATGAGGAAGATGTTAGCTCCACTTTATAACCAAGTACACTAAAGCTCAAGAAGGTACCTGGCTAGTCAATTACTAATTTAATTATAGCAAGTAATGAGTGGTACTAGATCTGAGTATTTTTATTGTGAATCATGTCACCATCAAAATTGTTTATTAAGCACCTTTAAACAGATTTGTACGAAGAGAGAAGCCTGCTTTTGTGCTTCTTACACAATTGTGTGCAGAAGTAATACTTGGAGCCGATGCAGCTCTCTTGCATCAATGCGCAGGCGAAACTAGGGGTTAAAAGTCAGCATCCCAAGGGGCATCCTGGTTCAAGACCGCGATGTAAGAGTGTTCTAGGCTCACTTCCTCACATCAAATCTACACACCAAATCTACAGGTACACATGAGACAACATCCTCTGAAAAAAGCAGAACCTAGCTGATGACGCCTAGACTCTTTCAGATTGGGCGGATGAGAGAAGGCCCACATGCAAACAAGTAGAAGAGGCTGGGATGCAAGCCCGCCACCCCTCCCCCACACTCCCCTTCCCTCTGGCCGCTGGCAGTGAGGAAGATATTCAAATCAAGAGCTGTTCATAGAAGAACAAAGGGTTTGAACCCCACATTGGCTACCCCCAACTTTTAAGACCTGCACCTGAGGTACAAGCCCCCTAAAGATCCAGCTTTGAAAACCAACAAGACCCACAGGCTGCAGCGACTCAAGCAAGGCACACGCGCACAAGGATTCACCCGGGGCTCAGTGTGGCGCACGGAGGGAGGGGCACCTGGACTTGCTGTGGGCGAGGCTCCATCCACCCGTCTGCAGGGCTTAGGCCTGAAGGATAAGAATCTGGTTCCACAGATATCCAGGGTCTGCTGGGTGCTCTCCGGGATGGAAACTGGCGGGTGCCACCTTCAAGCTCTCTCTTCACCTTGCTCCCTATGGGGGCACCGCCAATTTTTTTTTTCTTTTTTCTTTTTCTTTTTTTCTTTAAGCCTAGGTTTCCCGCCATGCTCCAGAACAGTATCTCCTAAGTAAGAGCTTTGACACACGTCTGCTGCCCCAGTTTTTGCTGCCGCCACCAGCGACACCTCCCCATGGCCTGTTTCTGGTGGCGGGAGGAGCTTTCTCTTGCGGGTCCCACAGGACTGTAGCCAGCAGAGAAAAACTTCTTAAACGGCCACCACCAGGGCACAGCCAGAGGCCACAGACCCAGGAGCTCAGTCTTTCTGGGAAGGAGACTTGTTAGCTTCTGATCAGGCTGCAGCCTAAGGAGCAGGCTTCTGATTAAACACACACGGGGTCTTACAGTAATCCTTTCCCGAGACCTCAGTGCGTAGGCGTATCCTCGAGTGGGTGCTAGGATCGCGTAGGGGCGCTATTCTTGTACAGGGGTTGTCTCTCCCAGGCACCTTGCAGGAGTTCTATTCTCCTGCCCGCACTGCCTCTACCTCAGCCTGGAGTGCTAGTTTCTCCATGAAAGAGTTTTTACGTGCGCCCGGTGCACTGGTCTTTGTGTCTGTCACCCAGGGAGCATCTCCTGATTGCCTATCTCTGATTGCCAAAGCGCTTTTCCTCCTGGGTGTCACAGGACTAACTACAGAAGAGAGAGTTGTTGGCAGGCTAACACTTCCAGGACACAGCCAAATGAGACATACCTGCAGTCTTTCCATCAAAGAGGCCTAATTTGCTTGTCCTAGCACTTTAGCCTAAAGCAACCGTTAGGTTTCACACACATCTAGAGGCCCACAGATTTTAAATTATATTACAAAGCTATAGTGATCAAAGCAGTGTGGTATTGGCATAAAAACAGGCAGATCAATAGGATAGGATAGGATAGGATAGGATAGGATAGGATAGGATAGGATAGAACAGAAGAGGAGAGGAGAGCCCAGAAATAAACCCATTCCTGTATGGTCAATTAATTTATGACAAAGAAACCAAGAATATACAGTGGGAAAAAGATCTTCTTTTTAATAAATGGTGCTGAAAAAATGAAGGCCACATGCAAAAGAATGGAACTGGACCACTATCTTATACACAAATATTAACTCAAAATGGATGAAAGACTTGAATGTAAAACCTGAAACCATAAAATTTCTAGAAAAAAATACAGGCAGTAAGCTCTTTGACATGGGTCTTGGTGATGAGTTTTTTGGATCTGACACCAAAAGCAAAACAGTAAAGCTTAAAATCAATAAGTGAGACTACATCAAACTAAAGAGCTTCTGCACAGAATAAAAAAAAAAAACAAAAACAATCAACAGAATGAAAATACAACCAATGAATGGGATAAAATATATCCAAAATACAGAAAGAACTCAAACTCAATAGCAAAAATAAACAAACGGGCCAGGGGCGGAAGGGCAGACAATCCTATTGAAAAACGGGCAGAGGATCTGAATAGACACTTTTCCAAAGAAGTTGTACAGATGGCCAACAAATACATAAAAAGATGCTCAACATCACTAATCATCAGGGAAAAACAAAACTTCAAGAGCTATTCATTCTAAAATAAAAGGCATTCCCACTGGACATAAATCACTAAACTTTATGAAACTTCACATTTATCACTATCAATTACCCTCCATGTCTCATGTCTATATTATTCATTTTTTACAAGTTAGTTTTACACTCAAGATAAATACAGAATTGTTTTTATACTTTTAGTCTAATTTGCATATAAACCCTCCTGTGTCATTTTCTTAAAGATTTGGTAAGAATAGTTAAAAATGGAAATGAAGATTTATCATGTGACAAACTAAGTCCAAATAGACTAACTGAGGAACAGAAAAAAAATGACCAAAATAAAAAAATATAAATGCTGGCAAGAATGCAAAGAAACTAGATATTTCATGCATTGCTGGTGGGCATGTAGAATGGTACAGCCACCCTGGAAAATAATTTCGTGGTTTGTTGTAAAAGCTAAACATACAATTACCATATGACCTAGCAATTGCACTTTTGGGTATTTACCCCAGAGAAATGAAAATTTACGTTTACACTTAGCAAAACTATGAAAACCTGCACATGAATGTTCATAACAACTTTATGGGTAATAGGTAAAAACTGAAAACAACCCAGATGTCTTTCAATGAATGAATGGTAGAACAAACTCCAGTACATCCATACCATGGAACACTACTTAGCAATAAAAAGGAATGAATTAGCGATACATACAACCTTGATGAATCCCCAGGGAATTATGCCAAATTTTTTAAAAGCTTGCATACTATAAGATTTTATTTATATAAGACTTTTAAAAAGACAAAACCTAGAAATAAATAAATTTATAAAACCAGATTAGTGGTCACCAGGAGTTAGATATGCAATTAATATGTATTGAATGTTTAATGATGAATGGATGAATAAATGAATGAATTAAGTGGCAGAATTGTGACAATATATTAGCTGCCCTTGGTTGTACACAAATTTGATGTGACTTAATAAGCAAAGGTTGAGAGTCGAATGCAGAATTTATGTGTTTACTTCTATAAGAACTTGAACAAGTACTTATGAAAGATAAGGATATGGAGTACTTCCCCAAAATTGTTCTACCTACAATATGCAAGCATACCTAACTCTGAGATTATGAATTAGCAGGAATCAGGCAAGTCTTTATGGGATAACTATCACGGTGAGAGCCTTTCCTCACCTGTTGAATTTACCCCTACAGGTAAAGTAGACATCTAAGAAAAAAAAATTCCCTCTGGATATGTAGAAGTCACATGCCAAGATATAAATCTTCTTTAGATGGGACCAAAGAGTCTGAGGACTGAGAATTGAGATTGTTCCAATTAGTCAAGACCAAATTACAGGCTCTTCTCACTGTATATCAGTGAGTTCATAAAATATAATTTTGTTTATAAAATTTTTTTTTGCTACAATGGTTATACATGATATTCTATATACGTGATATTATGGCACATCAGATGAAGCCTCGCCATAATGAAGCAAGATGTAAGATCAACTGGAGGAGAGGAATGGGTGAGAGCCCTAGCACATATTAAGCGGGCACCAAAGATTGCATATTTATAGGGGAGTGTGGGAATATTGTCTCTTGGGTGTTTAAGAGACTACGAGTACAGCCAAGGCAGTAAACAACTGAGCTCAAAAAGTAACAGAACTGAGGGCAACCAAATGAATAGGGCTGTAACTGTGAATGACTTAATGGAAACTGGGAGGTCCGGCTCTCCTATAGCAAGCCTTGCTTCGAAATTAAACTACCAGAATTAAAAATAGTGACAAGACCAAAGCCTGGCAAACCTGTATTAGTATTCAAACCTGTACCTTGAACACAAAAAAAAACTAAGAACCACTGGATTCAATTTTTTAATTTGAGTAGATTAAATGCACCTTTAAATTTCTAACCCTTTGTTTAATCACCAACACCAAATAAATATTAAAATTCCACAATTAAAAATAATTCCTGTATTATTAGGGTGACTATACAATCTAGTTTGCTTGGAACACTCCTCGTTTATATCTGTTTGGCCAGTTCCTGTACAGTTTAACATGTAGTATAGATTTTTCATTTTTCAAATGAAAAACATTGTAAGATAAACTAAGGTGAGTTTGGTAATTTCCACTTTGTACCTCTAGCTTCTGTCAGGGTCTTGTCTAATAGTATGTAGTTTATAGAGTTCTGATTAACATATGGCAAAATCTGAAAGATGGCAGGTGATAACCCAACCTACTTTTCCACTCCCTTTTGAGACATATGCTACTAACACCTTCCTTTTAAGGACTGCGTGCATTCACTGATAAAAGGAAATGGGTTCAGATTAAGTGGGTAAGGCCACTGACTCCTGGCCTGGCTGTGATGGGAGACGTGTTCAGTGTTGCTGTCCCTTTGGCCACTCGGTGTACCAGCAGCCAGTTGTGCTGAGACCTGTGACCAGGACCACAGCCAATGCCACAGCCTGCAAGAGGCTATCAAGGTACCAGTCAGTGGGGCAGTAGGAATTGTCAAGAATTATAGGTTTGAAATATGTGAAATGTGCAGGAAATATAGACTTGGCTGTCCTAGCGTAGATCACAGAGAGAATAATCTGAATACATTTATTCAGTGGATGTTACTATTTATTGTATGATAGAAATCTACAATTTCGTATTTATTGTTTAGTAAGGTATTGTTTTATTTGTCCTTTTCAAAGCAATGATCACAAAAAAAGTGCACATTAATTAAATAATAAATACTGACTTTCCATTTCTTAAGAAATTTGGTGATGCAGATGTAAATTGCATAAATTTGTAGTGTGTATCTACAATCTACCTGATATCACCAGAAGACACATATTTTCTGAAGAAGCTCAGTATCTGCCTCAAAAGTTAGTTTTTATTTTAAGAGACTACTTCCAAAAACGTCAATTTAACATGCACAGCTGCAGAAGGTTCACTGACAACACTGGAAAGCATGACTTTTTATCTGAATCAGATGATTATTTTTTTAAATTAGTTTCACTCTGATTCAAGTTATTCCTGTGTATGTGTGAAAGTAAAATGATAGCTATTAAAAGTATCAGCTCTATTAGCTAGAGAACTTCAATCAGAGTTAGGTGATGTCAGTTTTATGTTAGTGTCATGAGAGTCTTCAAATAGAAAATCGGTTAATTTCAATAATGTATTTTATTTCAATTCAATTAATGAAATCAAAGTAAAACTTTTAAAAGTTCATTCTCTCTTGGTAAAATGTTTAACATCATTGTCATTACTATTATAAAACGGAAGATAAAGTTACTTGAATTTACAAAGATAATATAATATGAATTTTGGTTGAGCTAACTAGTGTGGTAAAAACAATGATCTAATTAAATTAAGAAACTTGTGGAGCAGACTTCTAGTTGGGATTGATCATAGTGCACATATTATTCCTGATTGTGAATAATAAGCTTTGATAGCCTACCTGTCAAACTAGAAGCTATATTAAAGCCAGCTAAATTATAAAATTTTATCACAAAATTCATGTTGAATCTATTTTTAAAAATGTTTCAGTATGGCAGGGCATGCTTTTTTTATTTTCTGTTTGTCATTAGGAGATATTAGAAATGTTTTAATTTTTTAAAGAACAACTTTTCAAATTTCAATAAAAATGTAAAGTATTTAGCAATGGTATTGGATCTTGTTGTAAATCAGTCCTCATAATTGATGTTATGTTTTATTTGAAAAAAGTTGCATATCTGTAATCAAAATGTTCAACTATGGAACACCAAACGACAGCTTTTGAAATATATAGCAAATTGTAGTTACTGAAAGAAAATATTGAAACCAGGAAGATGATGAAATATAATCCCATAAAAGCAAAGGAAGAAATAAATAAACTAAATAATAAGAGCTGAAAAGCATAAAATATTTAACTTTGAAATTCTATAATTATGCTTTGAAATATATTTACCTCTGTGGAAAATCTTTTCATGGAGCACGCTTATTTTTGTTTTTTGTTTTGTTTTGTTTTTAGTAACCTTATATCCCATATTGGAATGGAGCTATATTGAGATAGCCTTTAAATGTTACAGATAATTGATTGATAAGTTTTGTTTTATAAAATTATTTTTTGAGGAAATGGGGACAAAAAGATAGTGCATGTAAAAATACTTGGCATAAAACATTATATAGTTACGTATTAAAAAAACAAAATTAGGAATGCCTTCCATCTAGCAGAATTTACTTAGAGGGTACAAGATACTTAAATACCTGAGGTATTTTCTCAACTAAAAATGGTACCGTCAGGAGTAAGTGCCCACTTCATAAAATGTGCATTCTGAAACTGTGCATATTTTTGTAAAAAATGAATATATTTTTTAAATCGAGTCATTTTTTTAGACTATAGAAATGTTTTTAATTATTTCCAAATATGGTCTTTGAATCAGATATGTTGGTTAGAAAAACTGAAATCCATCGGCACATTACACCTGAATGAAAATATACCTTTTTCATAAATGGACAAGGAAACGAGTAAGATGGCAGGTGTGGGATTGGCTAAAGGGAGGAGAAAATCTCTATTGAGAGCTTACAAATGATACCGAAAAGATACATTTAAATTTTCTATTAAATTCAGAAATAATGATTTTTTAAACACATTTATAAAATTTAACAAAGAGTGTAAAATAATGGACTTAATATTTTCCACTCCTTTTATTTGGTATCTTAAGCACTGAGGTTGTTTTGTTAACATATTATCTTTAGATTTTTCTCTTCGTGATAGCATTTTCTGTCTGTCAATTTTTAAGAGGACTGCCCTACCTGCAAACGTGTAAATTTATGAATCTGGACTTGATTTTGCATGTTAATAAACCACCAGAAAGATGAAATTTTCAGAGGGTCTAAAAGTTGATTCTTCTACTTTCTGAACAAAGTTGAATTAATTGACTGCCTTCTCTGACACATTGTGTAGACATCGAAGCTTTAAGCCCTTTGGAAAATAAGTGTCTTTCCCTAGCTATCACTCTTGTTCACAAAGAATTTCTTGGTAAGGAAAAAGTATCATTAAGAGCCTACTGTGAGCCAAATAATTTGCATGCCTAATTTTACTAATTTTTATTAAAATACTTATTTTAAAGATGAGAAAATTTCACCTTTAAGAGTCTGAGAGAGCTAGCCCAAACTCCCCTATCCAGTAAGTGATGAAATCAAAAGGCAAAAACAAATGTTATGTGACCCTGAGACACATCCTCCTTTGTCTTATTACACAGCCTCCTACTTAGCATCTTTCATGACTATCCATCCTTCAGATTCAACTGGAATGTTAGTGGGGTGCAGTGGAAGGGGGTAAAGAGCCTACAAGATAGCCTTCAGGAGAGTCAACTGTCCACATTAACTAGACTGTATACTCAAGATGAGGACATGCCTGTATCGTTCACCACCGTATACCAAGCACCTTATTCTATATATGTGGTATAGAGAGGCCAAGGATATTTAGGGGGACTCAATAGTTTTTGTTAAATTCATGAGTGAAATTTTAGTTGGAGAAGGGAATAAAGAGAATGACTGAAACTGGATATTTTGACCCTATTGACTACTAATCAAATTAATGTTCCCACCGGTTTTTGCAATCGTTCGCATCTAATTTATCTATTCATTTAATAAATATTTATTTTGCTGAGTTCTAGGCATGAAAGATATAGCAGTGAACATGTTCCCGTCCTCATGGAATTGATATTAGGTAATTAAGAAATTTCACAATTAATTTTGAGTCCACAGCTGCTTCATGAAATGGATGAAGTGGGTGTTTATTTGTAACCTGCTAGCTCTCTAAAACATTGAAAAAAAAGTCTAATCTGTGCAATTTAATTCAGCAAAGTACATCAATGACAGAAATAATATATCTATCTGACTATTTTTAAATTCCAGATTTCCTTCTGTACTCAACGTAATGTGATAATTTAGTATTATTTTATTCATCAATTTTCCTAACAGTAAAATACACACACACACACACATGCACACACAAATACACACACACAAATACACACACACACCACCACCACCACCACCATCCTCCCCTAATCCCTTCCTCGCCCCTCAGCAGTGCTTTTGAAGAATTATCACCATCAAGTGTGTTATGTGCTTATCATGTGGTGGTGAACTGGGCCTTATATTATTTCTGATCTTTCCAATAATGTCAGGAAGTAGATCTTGCTATCCTTAATTTACAGATGAGAAAATTGTGATTCAAGAAATGATGTTGCCCAAGGTCACAGGACTAGTTAGTAGCTAGATTTAGGTACAAATGCATCTCTGTCTGTGCCCTGTGCTTTTTCTCACTATATCAACTCTAGTAGAGATACTTTGACTCATTTCTCCTCTGCCTTTAACTCATTCTCCACAGCTCACCAAAGGTATAATTTTAAAACACAATTTTGATTTATAGCTATTCTTACAACATATTAATGAATCGCCTGGACTTTTAGGATAAAATGTGCAAACCCCAGCATGGAATACCGGGTCCTTTTTGACTGTTCCCGGACTTCTTTGCCAAACGGTCCCAGGTTGCCATACCCTACCAAGCATTTAATCCCACCACACAGCAGGCTTAAGCATGGCTATTTGTGCACATACTTCGTCTCTGCCTTATTCTTTTTCTCTCTCTAGCAAAATGCCACTCTTCCTTTTATACCTACCTCAGTGGGTTCCTTCTTTGGGAGGCTTGGGTCCCTAGTTTTTCCAAAGAGTTAGTCTCCCCTTCCAGGATGCATGGTGCCATGTATTAACCATAGAGTCACTTGTCACATGGGTTTGTTTACTTGTTATCACTTTTGTTGACTTATCTTCCCTCCCACTTGCTCCCAACTATACTCTGGGCTCCTTGAGGGCAGAGCCAAGTTCTTCTTCACCTGTCTCCCTAAAGCATAGCCCTGGGTCTGTCACATAATAGGGTTCAAAAAATTCTAAATGAACAATAGACGACTCCCTCTTTTTCAGGCTCCTTCCCTCGTGAACTCAAACCCAACAGGGCAGGAAAACAAACCCAGCAGAAGCGTGGCCAGAGCACTTCCTGCAAGTAAGCTCCAAGGTGGCTGCTACAGCCAAGCCCTGTGGCATTGCCCAGCAAAAATGTAATTCTCAAATTGCCTTGATGTGACTTGATCATGCAATAATTGGAAAACTGATTGTATAATGTCAAACAGTCTGGCTATGAATAGGCTACTCTCCAAGATGAAACAAAAATGAGAGTGTGTCTGCATAATCGGTGTGTAAACGCAAACAGGGTATTAAACAGCCCTTTTTATTCTTGAAGAGCTGAAATGAGAAGGGCTCTCCCCTCAAAGCATCCCTGTCTCTCCCCCGCCCTCCTTCCCTCCCCCCTACTTCCGTCTCTTTCTCTTTCTCTTTTCTCACTAATAAGCTTTGAGCAATTTGAAGGAAAGCTGTGATATTGCTCTCACAGATAAAAAGTAACCCAAAAAATTTATAATGTTAATGTGATTATACCTCACTAACTAAAGGGAATTAAAGGTGGATTCCTTTTTATTAGTTTACTGATCCTGGGCACCCGACTCCTCATAACTGCTCAATATATCATGCTAGTTAATCATTCTTGTCATTATCTTTAATGTCTTATTAGAGGGCTTCATTCATCTGGTTTTTATCTGTTTCATTGGAAGCAGTTTTAATCTCATTTCAGCAGTGCTGATAAGCCTGTTAGTTTGCACAAATTGGTTTTGGTGACACTGTGTAGATAGCAATAATGTGCCACTTCCAAATGGAATGGACAAATCTATACAGGTCTAAAAAGGCAGGTGGAGAGCAAAGGAGCTGAGAAGAGGTGGAGACCGTGGTTTCGGTTTCCTGAAAGAAAATGGAGATGGTAGGAAATCGGGTGAAAATGAAACAGGAAATGCAGATAAATTATTAGAAGCTCCCCTCCCCCAAACCCACACAGACCAACTGAAGAATGCCAGTGGTCATGGCTGTGTCCCACCACTAGGTGGCCTAACTGAGTCAAAAGTGTCCCATTGCAGTAGTGAAGGCAGAATGTTTAGCACTAGAGGGCTCGTACTGTGAGCTTTGCGCCGGAGGCTGGGGTACTCCATTCTCAGATCCCACTCTGAGGCTGTTCCCAGTACAACCAGAAGTTTTCCCTCCCAGACCTTCTCGGGGTTTCCTCTTGCACTAGGGTGCTTAATATCAGGGTGTCTTTGTGCTACCTAGCCAGCTTAATGGAGCAGCATTGATCACGTCCATCAGGCCCTAGATTGGCCTGACTCCCAGCTTCTTAGAATAAAGGAGACAATAAGCTGAACAGGCTCGGTGAGTAAAAGTTGCATTAAGTGTAGATGTTAAAGTAAATACAGTTTCTGCAGGTTCCCAGATTGCGAGTTATCTTCAGGGGGGTATAAAAATCAATAGCCTGCTGGTTTGAGCAGCAAAGCTGGGACTGGATATCTGACTTAAGAAGGCAGCCACTTGAATTTCCTGACTCCTGTGCTTTCTTGGGGTCCTGGTACTAAAGCCGAGGAATGTTGCTTGTCTATGACAACCATAGCTCCTGTCTTGGGATCGTTGATCTGGGGGCTGATGTCTGGAAAGATTTAAAACCAAAATTGCTTTCCAGATGGACTAAACTTTATCTGATTTATACTTCAGAGAGAGAGAGAGAGAGAGAGAGTGAGAGAGAGAGAGGAAGGAAGGAAGGAAGGAAGGAAGGAAGGAAGGAAGGAAGGAAGGAAGGAAGGAAGGAAGGAAGGAAAGCATTTCAAAGGAAATGTGTGTATCTCCTGAAAGTCTTCAAATCACTTGTCTCAGAGACAAACAGACCAGCCAAACACAGCCAGTCAGTTATCTGGTGGTATTTGGGGTGGGAGGATGCTAATAATATTCGAAAATCCCAAACTGCCAAAACACTTTGCAGTTCCATTTTCAGCCCCTCTGCTTTTCTAGGAACGTTTGGTTCGTGTTTGTCTGATTCATTCTCACAACTCCAAATGTTGATATAAAGTCTGCTTGTGAAATTCTGCGACTCTTTTTTTTTTTTTTTTTTTTTTTTTTTTTAGAAACCCAGAAGGCTACACTTCTTCCCTCAAACCTAAGCAAAGCGTGAACTATCCTCCATTTTAGAATCTGAAACTCTCCACTGGACAGTTCAGGTAATCAAAGCTAAATTCTCCCAATCCCTCTTCATTCTATGTTTTGATTTTCCTGTTTTAAAAGCATATCTATCCTGGAACTACTACGTGAAGCAAAGTATGGAGGATGACGTTTAATGCCTCTCTTCTGACCTGAGCCTCCAGGGTAGAAATTGAATCCCAGACCACAGCACAAAGAAACTGATTTCTTGCAACCGCCTTTAGCAGAAACTCCCAGAGAGCTCAGGCTTCTCTGTTGAATCATGTTGCCAGTGACAATCACTCAAGCAATAACATCAGGAACCCAGAAACCTACGAGGTTTACATTTCTATTCAACTTTGTGCTGTTCCTTCATATGAAAATGTAGCATAGGGCAACTGGGTACTTGCCTAAGGCCATCTGAGTTGTGTCTCCAACTCCAGTAGGGGCAAATAGGTTGTGCACATGGTCTGATAAAGGGATGGCCCTAAGAAGCCTGATTTGGTCCGGTCAATCCAGGACCTAATACCACTGTGAGGTAACCAAAGACAGCCAGGAGCCTGCTGTCAAGGCTGCCTGTCCTGGAAGTTCCTTTGGAGACTGAACTTTTGCATGTGTGTCTTTGTTCTTTCTCTGAATCATGCCACTAACTTTTTGGAACAAAATGCTCCCCCACCAGTGAGGTCCCCCTAATAGCCAGTATACGCCATCTGTATTTGAATTTCTTGTCTTCTGGCTTTGGACATGAAGCCAAGGCTTTTCTGTGACCATCTTCTCTTCCCCACCAATTCCCACTGTGACGTCCAGTTCCTATAGGTCAGAGTATGAATCTTTGATTTATGTTTTGGCTCCCCACACCGCCCCAAAATGCATGGCTAAGTTCCCACATAGCATTGAGAGCCTTGTAAAGAATCTGTGCCAATGGCTCCAATACACAGCCAAGCCTGCTTTAGGCGGGCAGAAGGACCCCATACTGGACCTCATTCCTCTACTCGTTTATGCCTCCATACTGAACACCACAAAACTGTGTGTGAGGACGTGCATGTGCGTAAAGTGTGGAGTGCATAGGAGTCAGATCTGTTAATAGCCTGATCCAAGTCAGCAAGGGCTGTTGGTAAACAGGAGCCAGGAAAAGCAGACACGTGGCAAATAGTCCATCTGCTTAAGCCTGGAATCCAAATATTACAGACCTGATGTCAGGAACACAGATGTAGCTGCCGACTGGGGCTCCTGCCAAATTTCTTCAAAACTTTTTTCTGTGCATCTGACACCTATTTGAAAGTTTCTTCCTCTTTCTAACCATCGAGATGGCAGGTTTCTCTGACCCAGTGTAAGGAGGGAAAGTAAAAGTGAGTTGTGTTTCCCAGACTTCATTAGACTATTCGAGGTCGGTCGCAGAAGTGTTTCCATGCTTCTGTCCCCATGCAATCACAGCATCTCTGGGTCTCCTGGCGGTGTCTTTCAATACTCTCAACTTCTCCTGTCATAGCTGCTGCCGAGGCTACAGATGCCTGAAACCAAGACGTAGATGCCTGAGAAGAGGCCTCAGACCTCCCATCACTTCTGCCACAAAGCTGGCTTCGGCGCTCAAAAATTCCCTAGCGTCCTCTGGTTCTGGTGACATCCAGTGAAGTGGATGTTTTTGTTGTACCCTTTTTACATTGCAGCCCCTTACCCAAGAATTCAAGTTTATTTAAAGTGTGGGTTCTGAGGATACATGTCAGAATTTCTCCTTCCCTCCTCTTTGCTGCACTGTCCCTGACCAAGCTTATGCCCCTCAACCTTTTTTCTCTAGGACATGCTTTTTCTCAGCATGTACTTGGTGTCTCAAATCCTTAGTAGACACCAAGGGAACAGTGAGGAGTTCTCCCCAGGTGACCAGTTTTGGTATAAAAGCAGCATGGGCTCAATCTGAAACCTCCCCCATCCCCCGAATATATGTATAGACAGACGCCCACATCTAACCATCTCAGAGTTTAGAGTACTAAGGGGTACTTCTTTCATTTCCATTTGATCACATCTGTTGAGTCAGATTTCATATTTAGAGAGACATCTATAACCCAGCCATGGCCATTCTACAAATTATCACAAAGATACCACAATCTCTCTAGTTTTAAAAAAAATTTTAATACATAAAAGAGTCTCTAAGAAAATGTCAAAGGAACCCAATTCATAGCCCCGGATGAAAACTTCTTAAAAATTATCTTTTCCCATTCCTCTGATTCTCAGCATTGCTCGCATACCCTCGCTGATCTGAACACTTTCTCTAAAGAGGCCTGTGGCTATTTGTATGACTTCTCGTCTTTCCATCTTCTTCCCCCATTCTTCGATCTCTATTATTTCATTTCCCCTCATGAATAAATCCCAGTTCTTTTCTATGCATCCCTCCATCTCTCTATCCTTGCTTCTTTCTGCCACCACACATGGTTGGAACTCTGTACCACCAAAGTCCAAGAATTGATTCTCTGAGATTCTGTAATTTGACTCCCAAGGTAGAACTCTTCTTGGAGAATGGGAGATGAGGAGAAGCTGAGCAAGCCAACTGTGTTCCCTAAGTATCTGGGGCTGGAGGCGTGGGAGCGTTGGAGCTGCGATTCTTGCATTATTTCTTTTTTTGTCTCCAATACACAAAGATTGAGGCTGAGTATTAATAATCACACACCATCTCTCTCTACAGATTCTAAACTAGTTGAGAAATAGGCACTATAATTTTAGGGAGATCAAATTTAAATGTATCTGTTGGTGAACTTGGACTGCAGAACCTCAGGCCTGTGGTCAGATTCAGGCTTCTTACCGCTTCCTGTCACACCGAGTCTCTAGGGCTCAGAAGAGGGACATGGAGTCGGAAGAGCAGGCCTCACTCTGCCAGCCTCCTGGAGGAGTCTAGCCTGCCACACCCCTTATTGAGCCTGGAGGAACCAAGAGCCCAAGAGTCTAGACCTTCCCTCAGGGGAACAGGAGCACAGGGAAGGGCAGCCTTGGAGGTGAGAATGCGGAAGTTGAGCCACTCCTGCCTGCTGCCCTTTATCCAGTCTCCCCAGTCAGATAAATCTTCCTACTCTCATCATCCAGTGCAAAGAGAAGGGTGCTAAATCCCTTCCCAACACTGAACGGCTCAAAAAAAGCCAATTACCTGCTAAGCCAATGCATAGATCCAGACATCGGGAGAAAATAATCTGCCACAATTAATAAGCTACAGTTTCTGCTGACAAAAAGCTCATCCAGGTGTCAGTCTTTTAAAAGATTTCATTTTCTTTTCTTATTAAAAATATTTAGTATCTTTTCACACTCAGGAGTACAAAGAAAAATAAAATAGGAGTCAGAAAACAGTCTTCTAATTCTGACTGGCACTAACAGTCTGGCTCTCATGTTGGGGCTCATCCCCAGGATTCTGTCTCTCATGTACCCAACAGCCCACTGGCTAGGCAGCTCCTCCCTCCATACACCCAGCCTGCCTGTGTTCAATTCCCAAGCTTTCACTCATAAGGATAAGAAAGTACCTCTTTCACAGCAATTTTTTTTTTTTTTTAAATTTATGGTCTGAAGGGTTATAGTGGCTGAACAGAGTAAGGAAACTATGACCAGCCACTAGAGCACGAACTGCCTCTGTTCAAATCTTGGCCCCATCACTCAACAGCAGAGTGATCTCCGGCAGCTTAACCTCTCAATTTCTTCATTTGTAAAATAGAGGATATTAACAGTGTAAATCTTATAGTGTTGTTTTGGCAATTAAGTGAGTTAGTGTATGTAAAACGCTTGGAACAGTATCGGGCACAGAGATAGTGGCATGGAGTGTTTGCCAACATTATTATGGTTTAGTGAATTCCAGCGTGGAAACAAACAGAAAGTTATAACTTTATCACATTTAATGAACTATTTTAATAACGTGGACGTGTGTATGCTTAATTGTTAAATTTAAAAGTCAGAATTAAAAAGCGTATGTACCATTTCGAACCATGTTTAAAAATTACAAAAATATATAGAATCGTGACAAAATGCTAATTGGTTATCTTTGCTAGTCAAAATACAAAAGATTTAATTATTCTGTATGTTTCCTTGCACAGATTTTCTACAATAGCATGTACTTTTTTAAAAAGAAAAATGTTAATTCTGGTATCTGGGGCAGATGGACCAGGCAAAGAATCTCTAATGACATGTTGCTCTTCCAGTCTGGGTATGCCACATGTTATACATACGATAAATTCTATTTTTGACGGAAGAAAAACATTCCTTTGTCAGCAATAAATTACTCTATTCCTACCCCACCCCTCAAAAGTGACAAAGGCTTCGCTCCTTGGTAGGTTTTTCTCCTGGGGCTGCATTCCACTGCTCCGTGGCAAGTATCAAGTTCAGCCTTTCCTCTGAGAGTCCATCCATCCCCATGACAGTTGTTGCTGGAAGCAAAAAGCGTTGTCAGCTCCACCTGCCCCCGTCTCCCACACATCATACTTACCAAAGCATTAAGTATTTGATGACAGAATATGCTAAAGGCCAAAAATGACAGCTAAACCCAGTCTTCTATTGCTGCTCCATTCCCCACTCAAGGTAGAAGACTTTGAAATAACAAAACCTGAATAATCCTAGCCGCATTTTTAAACCTCAACCTCAAGATCTATGACTCTGTAGAACATTCTTGGGATGGAAACTACCACCTTGACTCTCATCTTTGAGGTTTCTTGCCAGTTTCAGAGGGTTGGAATTGTTTCCAGTATTTATGAGTTTAGACTTCTGTAAGCCAGAAATTTATCTGCTAAGCATATAGCAGGACTCAATCTATTAGCTTCAGCATCCAACCGAGGGAAAAAGCAACTGCTTGGGCAAGTGTCCCCATCAAGGAGTTCGACTAGCACCAGACAAAATAGACTCGGCTTCCAGTTCCGCCTTGTCTTGCCTTTCTTGTTCTCCCATTTCTTGCTCCATTTTATTTCCTTTGAACTCATCAAAGTCAGAGCTGCCGAACGTCACATAGCTAGTTCAAATAATGGTAGTAGCGATAGTAACAGTAACATGCACGGATAGCATTCACTACCGGCCGGGCACTATTCTAAGGGTTCAAATACACTGTTAAAGAATAAAATTCAGCTGAGTAAATTTGAAGATCTAATTGGCTTTATTAAGTGACTCATGAATCAGGCAGCATCCCATTTAGCAACCAGAAGAGCACTCTGATAAGTTGTACAAAAGTGGAAGGTTTTTATGGGCAGAAAGAGGGTGAAACTAAGAGGGATTATTTCAGTCAAGGGCACTTTCCCTTAGGGAAAGGTCGGGGTGGGGGTGGGGAGGAGAGCGGGGGAGGGTCCTACAAGGCAGATTACATTACTAGTGCTGATCAAGGAATTCCAGACCAATCGGTTTAAAATTCCACTCTGGGAGAGACTGTAAATGCAATTAGTTTAGTTATTAAGTTTTGGTTTGGTGAAGTGCCTTAGTAAAAGTGACTCATTTGGGGCCTGTCGTTTCTTTTCTTTTCTTTCTTTCTTTTTTTTTCTTTTTCTTTTTTTTTTTAACAATAGTAACTCATTTAACCTGCACCACAATCCTACCTTGTAAGGTGGATACTATCTCTATCCTGGATGAGGAAACTAAGCCCCCAGAGTGGTTAAGTGACTTTCCCAGGTTCACGCAGAGTCAGAACTTAAGCTCCCTTAGGTGAGACCAGGACCTTTGGTCTCTTGATTCATCATTGTTCAGTGTTCTTTCCAGATTCCAGGCTGTTGCCTGAACTCGGAAGCTGATGTCAATAGGCATCACCCTCAGAATCTTCTTGACAAGTCTGCTGCGCCAGACAGAAATGAAACAAAATAATCAGAGATGCCAAAATAAAAAAGTCCATTTGACTTAAACTCAAAAGCATTTTCTGACCACCTGCCTGTGGGATACTAGGGGAAAGTCTAAAATGAATAAAAACAGGGGCACCGTTTTCATGCAACATAAAATGTAATAGGGAAAGATGAATTAAGTGTTGAACTTTTGATAAAAGTCAGGAAAAGACTTTTTTTTTTTTTTTTTTTGAGGACTGGCCATAGTACAAACATAAACTGTGCTGATGAGACAAAGGCCTGTGGCCTCCCACCAAGCTCTCCTTCACCAGCACCAGCCCTCAAGGCTAAGCCCCCTCAGGTGAGGCCATAATATTATCCTATTGGTTGATGATCTCATCAATGCTTGCAAGGATGCTAGGAAGAAGCTAGCATTCATCCTATTTTAGAGATAAGGTTTCTGAGCCTGAGAGAGGTTTAGGAATTTGCCTGTAAAGTCGCAAAGCTAGTACGTTGCAAATATGAGATTTGAAACCCTCTCGGGTCCCAACGCAGATTCACTATCCACTGCATAGCACTCCCTCCATTCCCTAGACCCATCTCTCAGCAAAGCCTGTACCCATGGGTCCCATTTGCTGAGTGATTGATGAGGATTTCTAAGCAATGCCAGCCTCTCCTCCAGGCCTGGCCTGGCTGCTTCGCCATCCCAGAACAAACACACGTTTGATCTACGAGGCTACTTTCTCGCCATGAAAGGATGTGTCTCCCAAGTGACCTCTTCCTTGGTAGTTGGAGAGAAAGTGTGATAAAAAGCAAAAGCCGTGTCCTTTGAAGATAATTCATATGTTGGCCAATAGATGCGATAAAGTAGCTAGAAATCCAGCGCAGGCTACAAACAACTCCACATTAAAGGCATCTGTGTTTAATAAAACTAATAAATCAAATGCTGTTAGGTGGCGCCTCCTGGCTATGTTTTAGGCCTATAATTGGTGCATGTGGATAATACAAGAAGAAAAGGCACTGAGTCAGCAGAGACCGCTAACCTCTGACGTGCCCCTCAAGTATTTCTAGAATTCTCTCCATGACTTGTTAGGGGAAGTTTATCAAAAGCAGAGTCTCTCCGAAAAGTGCCAGGCTACCAATCTATGCCCATAAATGGGGAGTATGCACTCTCTCTGGGGATCCACAAGGACATTGAAAAAGCCAGAGAGGGAGGTAAACAATAGTTGGAAAGGGGGGGAAAAGATGTAAATACACTGATTTGCTATGCATCTCATATGTGCACTTTATACGTATTTTCTGAGTTAATCCTCATAGCAATCCTATAGAATATGTGACACTATCCCCTTATTACAGGTGAGAAAACATATCAGTTAAACGACTTGTCCACTGGTTAACTCCCAGGCCAGTGAAAGAAGTTAAAGAAACTTGGCATATTCCACCTTGAGAAGATGGACTAAGAGAACAGCTCTTATAAACTTTAGGTAATTCTAAGATTATTCTTTAAAGAAATAGAAACCCATTTGCATTAGGTTGGATGAGAACAAAGGATGTAAGTTCGGGTACAGGAAGAATGGACAGTAGTCATCTCTGAGGGCTGTTGGCCCTAGAAGGCAGTGGTAGAAATCCCTTGCTTAAGAAAAATCGTAATGTACCAGATCGTTTGGGGCAAGTAATATTGTTGGAAGGACATTTGACAAAGTTCATGTCCAGGCACTGGCGCTTATAAGCAGCATGACTTTCAGCAAGTGACAACCTCTCTGACCTTCAATTTGCTTTGTAAATTGGATATAGTAATAAATGTTTTGGAGTTTTGGAGAAAGCACCAAATGCAATGATGTACATGAAACACTTGGTAAACACTAAAGTGGCACTAAACATAAGAATGGTTATGACTCTACCTTTCTGGAATTTTTCTGAATTTAATTTTTACTTTTTTTCTCTTTTTTATTAAAAATTGTTGGGGTAACATGCATAAAATCAAATAAATTTCAAGTATACAATTCAACCGCATGATATATATATATATAGCATTGTGTGTTCACCACCCAAAATTAGATTTTGTTCCATTACCAAATATTTGACCTCTATTACCCCTTACCTAGCTCTCCACTCCCCACTACAATGACTAGTCTATTGTCCATGTCCATGAGTCTCTGTCATTTTTGTTTGTTGCTTTCAGTTTTATCCCACATATGAGTGAAATAATAAGGTTTTCAACTTTTTCTAACTTACTTCACTCAGCATGATTATCTCAAGATCCATCCATGTTGTCTCAAATGAAAGTATCTCATCTTTGTTATGGCTAAGTAATATTCCATTGTGTATATGTACCACATCTTCTTTAGCCAATCATCCATCATAGGGTACTTCTGTTGCTTCCATGTCCTGGTCACTGTTAATAGTGCTACTATGAATAATGGGGTGTATATATCTTTGCAGATAAATGTTTTCAGTTGTGGGTGGTAAATACCCAGAAGAGAGATTGCTGGATCATATGGTGATTCAATTCATATTCTTTTGAGGTACCTCCATATTGTTTTCCATAGTAGCTATACCAATTTACATCTCCCCCAGCAGTGTATGAGGGTTCCTTTTTCCCCAACGACCTCTCCAACACTTGTTATTCCTTGTCCTGTTGATGATAGCCATTCTAACAGGTGTGAAATGGTATCTCATTGTGGTTTTGATTTGCGTTTCCCTAATAGCTAGTGAAGTTGAGCATCTTTTGATATGTCTGTTGGCCATTTGTATGTATTCTTGGGAGAAGTGTCTGTTCAGGTTCTCTGCCCACTATTTAATTGGATTGTTTGGTTTTTTTAATTGTTGAGTTGTATGAGTTCTTTACATATTTTGGATATTAGGTCCTAATCAGAGGCATTATTCTCCCATTCGAATGGTTACCTCTTTGTCTTGTAGATGAAACTTTTTTTAATTATTATTTTTAATAAGGGTTGACTTTCAATATTATTTTGATTTCAAGTGTACAGCATAGTGGTTAGACATTTATATAATTTACAAATTGGCCTCCTTCCAATTAATCTAGCACCCACCTGGCACTATACATAGTTATTACAGTATTATTGACTACATTTCCCATGCTGTATTTCCGTCCTCATGACTATTTCGTAACTACCAATTTTTACTTCTTAATCCCTTCACCTTTTTCACCCAGCCCCCAACACCCCTCCCATTTGGCAATCATCAGTTTGTTCCCTGTATCTGTGAGTCTGTTTTCATTTTGTCTGTTTATTTATTTGTTCCTTAAATTACACATATAAAGGACATCATATGGTATTTGTCTTTGTCTGTCTGCCATATTCTACTTAGCATAATTTCCTCTAGGGCTATCCCTATTGTTGCAAATGGCAAGATTTCATTTTCCGTGGCTGAGTAATAGTCCATTGTGTATATATACAACTTCTTTATCCAATCATCTGTTTATGGACACTTAGGTCACTTCCATATCTTGGTTATTGTAAATAGGGATGCATTTTTTTTTTAATGTTTTGGTGTTCTTTGGATAAATATCCAGAGGTAGAATTTCTAGATCAGAAGGTAGTTCTATTTTTAATTTTTTAAGAAACCTCCTTACTGTTTGCCATAGTGGCTGTACTATCTGGAACTTTTAATGTATAATATAGCCCAGCAATAGGAGGATAAACTAAATAACTTATGGTGGTTCCTTTTTACCACTAGAAATAGATTATTCAAAGTTTAGGAGTGAAGTCAGGCTGCTTCTAGAGATTATTAGCTTTGCAGTGCTCAGAAAACCTCAGCCTAAAATAGAGATTGCTTACTCCTTCTCTTCCCTAGTGAAAAGTTTCAATGACATATTCAGAGCTTTAAAACAGGTCAAGGGTCAGGCTCTTTCTGCCAAGAGGGAAGACAATTTGGATGAGGAGTTAAGAGTTATAATACTGGAGGAAATTCATAATTTGAGCTAGAAGAAATTGGCTTTTTGCCTTGGAGGCCATTTAATGCCATGAGATTCTAGGTCCCCTTTTTGAAGCTGATAGAAAGAAAGAAAGAAAGAAAGAAAGAAAGAAAGAAAGAAAGAAAGAAAGAAAGAAAGAGAGAGAGAGAGAGAGAAAGGGAGGGAGGGAGGGAGGGAGGGAGGGAGGGAGGGAGGGAGGGAGGAAAGAAAGAAAAGAAAAAGGCTATGGCCTTAATTATTATAACGGATTGGTTAGTCAGGGACAGATGGCTTGAGGTTTAGCTCCTATTCTATAACTTACCAGATACACAATAAGTTCATCTCTTGGTCAATGTTGTAATTAGTTATCCCCTTTTATTAAATGATAGATAGTATTAATCTTTAACAATCAATAATATACAATGTCGGGTTCATTCCTTGTATGATGTCTACAGAAAGGACTGTGTAAGCTGGTGAGGAGCGATAAGCTAAAAGAAAACTTTAAGAACAATGTAGATGTAAAATAATATAGAAATAGAAATTGACACTGATATACTTAGCATGATGAATTATAATGACAAAGCAGTCTGAGATCTTATCTGTCATTTATTTTAACACTGAGAAGCTCCAGGTACTTCATAACTACATTCTTATTCTCTCAATACTCCCATCAAAGAGACTTCTGATTTTTTAATGGGATAATAGCATTTGGGCTTTTTTGGAAGAGTTTGGGTATAATTTTGATAAACTTTCCCACACAAGTCACCAAAAAGTCTTTGTATGACTAATTAAATCACCAGAGGTGACTGCATTTATTATTAACCTTCCAGATTAAAGTCTATAAATTAGCACCAACCTGGTACAGGAAAGACATTCCTGGATGGAAGGCTTTGGCTTGACCACAAAGATTTTCTTCTTATTCAACTCCTGGGCATTTGTAGAGCCTGGACAATTCACAGTGGTAGACTAACTCAGCCACCCTTTTAGTACTGACCGTCTTATTCAGGGCCTACTAGTACAGAGCACTGTGTTCAGTATTGGGAGGCAAATATCTACTGTACTCTATCCTTTTCTTCAAGGAGGTTACCATTAAGATGAAAAGACAGGGCTATGTTTCAAGTTACAAGTGGCAACTCAAGTTTGCCTTACCTCAATGCCGAACGAGTACAATAGGTATTAAAAGTTAGAGAAACTCAAAAGAGAGAAACTCGTTCTGACATAGGGGTGATTAAGGAAGTTCTGAAAAGGTCCAGTGCAAATTCTTTGAGCCTCTGGTATCTGCTCAGTATTCTGTTAGCTGCAGACAAATGGACTAGTGATTGTAGAACTTTGTTATAAAGCCAATCACATCTGAGTGTTCTAAGGACTTCCCCATCTGCCTCTCGGACATCTGACCCCAGTTTTAGCAACTGGAAATTTCAATGCCTATAAACGCATATTGTTTGGTATAATGCTGGATTTTAAACTTGAACTTAACTGTCAGAATATAATATTGCAGTCACTTGCTTGAGAACTTATTTCTACTTTTTAAAGAGTGTTTTCATCTGGAGGCTGTTTTGTCTTCATAAGATTTCTGAGCTCAAAAAGTAATCATTAACCTCAATTGACACCTGAAGTAACCGGGGTCCAGAAAAGTTGTTCAAGACCACACAAAAACCCTGAGTAGGGGAGGGCCTAGGACCCAGGGCCTTCTAACTCCTCATCCAGCGGGGGAGACGAATGTGTCACCTTCAGTAACCTGATGTCAAGATAGAACCTTGTGATTAATGGTCATAGGCCAAGTGTCCACAGATCCTTGGAGAAAAAGGCATTAAAAACGTGCAGCGTATAGGCTGATTAGTAAGGGGGAAATTCCCTGAAGACAGCATTTCACTCAGAAGTTTTATTTAGAGGCTCCCCAAACAGTAGGTGGCTCCTGTGGTGCAGAAATCATAACCACAGTTTGGTCATGCATTCCTTTCTCAGAACAAAGGCCTGAACACAATGAGAAATTGCTTTCAACTTTTGGGCCGTGGACCAAACAGTCACCTTATACCTGCTCCATTGACAACGCAACCAAGCTTTAATTCCAACCTGAGCTGACTATTCTGGGTTAGGAAGATGACATGGAAGGAACTGATGCTGACTTCCATGAGGGGTGGGGACAAGGATGCAAGCCATGTTTATTGAATGTCTTACAAGCCACTTTGTATGTATCCTAGCATTTAATACTCACCCGCCCTATGAATTAAGGACAGTTGTACCCTTCCAACACATGAGGAGGGCTGGCAGTGGTTCACAAAGATGCTCTAGGCCACATAGGTAGTGAGTGGCAGGCTCCCAAGCAGCACCCAAGTATGTCTGACCAAAAGCCCTTGCTTTTTGCATCCTCAGTTCCAAGTCAAGCCAGTTACTGAAATGAGGCTGAGAGAAAATAGAGTCAAGTCTTAGAGAGAAATCTATTTCCGACCACACTTCTCCTTGGGAGGACTGGCTACTTAATGAACAGCCCGTTGCAAAGGGAAAATACAGAAACACTTGTTCAAAAATTATGAAGAATTTTAAGACCGTGGCAGCATAGAATTAAAACAAAGGCACGAACCTTCTGAGCACTAGGCCCTGTTCAACTGCCCAGGTCGTATGTCCATGAAGCTGGCCCTTCTCCATGGAGCCCAGAGCGTAACAAATGTTAGAAGGCAAATCTGGAAATATAGTTCTGTGGTAAGAAAAATGGGCCTGAAATGCCATCATGGGCCTGCTCATCTCTCTCTCTCTCTCTCTCTCACACACACACACGCGCGCGCGCGCGCGCACACACGTGCACATGCATTGCCTGGGGAAACTCACAGATCAAGACTGATAAAAATTACATGGCAAGGCCCTAGGGGCAATTGTAATCCTTTTTCTCATCTCAAGAAGATTCGAAATAGCATCCCAGTGACACAGCGAATGAGAGAACATCACCCCTACTGCAGCTGTCACTTGTATCTGCAATCTAGAGATTAGCTACGTCCAAGAATTACTGCACTTTTTGCATGGTTCTGTGCATGCTTCTTCTTAAGGTGGAATTGCTCAAGTTCCTGCTCAGACTCTGGAGAAAGCTTAGGAAGTTCCGTGCTGCCACCCAGTGTTCAGAGTGCAGGCCCAGGAGAAGCTGCTGTTGGCCAGGCAAACTTCCCAGGCTCTGTGGGGCGGGAGCCATCCTTAAGCTACAGAGAAAGCTGCTTCGCTTTCACAGGCCACAGGCAAGCTCCTTTTAGAGGCTATTTTAGAAGTTATGTCCTACACCACATCAAACATATTAAAACGTGCTCACATCCCACGCCAAATAAATTAACATGTAATTATCTAAGACTTGAGTTGTTTTCAAATTGGTTGATGTGTTTTGTAGAAATTTAGTTAAACATTTGTTTTGATTTTGTAATATTCTTGTTGAATCATGGATTCGACATGGGGGCATGTGGGGAGAATAGTGTTTGGGAGGGGGTCTTAAACATTACCCTAAGTCAGAAATATTTAAAAGCTCCTAGGCTCTGGGCGCAGTGTTTTTAGTACCGGCTACTGTCGGTAGGGACGAAACAGAGGAACAGCACAGAAGAAGGGACGACACCGGGAATATTGGATCTGGTCACTTCTGACAACTTGTGCACTGCAAGTATTAGTTCTTTGGTTATTTCCATGTAAAGTAACAGCCTTGGTCTGTTGAATTTATCTAGAAGAGTCACAAGTACATCACGACCAGAATATACCATTGCCAGAACACTTTAGTACCAAGATTTCATTGTTAAAATAACAAAAACAGAAAAAATCTCGGTCAGGTGTGCTGCTCATTACAAGCCCTAAAGAAGGCCCCTGCCTTCCCACAGCAATGTGTTTAATAGGCAAGCACCAAAAGAGTTTCATGCTTTCAAATCCCTGAATCCCCCCCAAGGATGAAAAGACTTTTAGTTACGTGAGATAATAAATGTTCAAGACCTTCTCACTCCTAAGAAGGAGTGGCCCTAAACTAAAGGCAGTTCCACAACCCTTCACACTACCTGTTCACCTGTCAAAGACACATTACAAGCAGTGGTCTTACAGATTATATTAGTTTCCAATGCCTGTGATAACAAATTACCACAACCTCAGTGGCTTCAAACAACCCAAATGTATTTACTTACAGTTCTGGAAGTCAGAAGTCTCTCTAGGCTAAGATCAGAGTCAGCAGGGCAGTTTTCCTTCTAGAAGCTCTAAAGAATCATTTGTTTCCTTGTTTTTCCAGCTTCTAGGCGTCTCCTGCATCCCTTGGCTCATGGCCTCTTCTGCCATCTTTAAAATTAGCCATATAGCGTCTTCAGACATTTATGACTCCGACCATCCTGCCTTCCTCTTACAAGAACCATGCAGTGATTTCACTGGCCCCACTCAGGTGACCCAGGAGAATCTTTTCGTCTCAAGCTCCTTAACCACACCTGCAAAGGCCCTTTTGCCATGTAACCTCATGCAGTTTCAGAATTAGAACATGAACATTTTGATGCAGGGGCCTTTATTTTGCCTACCTTATGTGTCATTTCCTTTTAACACAAATAATCCATGTTCATTATAGAAAAATTTTTAAATAGAGGAAAGTTCAACATTAGAAAATAGAGGATACAACCACTTTAAAATATCTTCATTTTGTTCTTAAAAAAAAAGACTAAATATTCGTTAATGTATTTTCTCCCTTCCCAATATAATAAAATTATCCTTCCACATCAATAGCTGTAACTCCACATATCAGCATTTTAACAACTATACAACGACATCGTACTATAATTTCTGAATGGGTAGGCCGTTTTCATTTTTTTGTACATACCAATAATGATGTTCTAACATTCTCGTAACTGGATATTTATATACTTGCCTGATATTTTGTGAGGGTAGGTTCCAGAAATGTAATTGCTGGGCCAATGGCTGTAGCAGCTTTTAAGGCTTGAAATGCATATGGCCAATGTGCCCCGCAAGAAGTTAATGCCAACTCACAGACTCCCCTGCAGGAAGATCCCACATGCTCAGAACCCTGGCCAGGATCAGACTCATAATCCCTTACCAGGATGATAGACTGATGGAAATCCTGTAATCGTTTTAATTCATATTCCTTTGATAACCAGCAAGGTTGAACATTTTCTAGAATTGATTTTCTACTTATAATTATTTTGTTACTTGCTACCTTATGTCATTTATCTATATTAAAGTACTTACTTTTTCTTAATAAGTGTTAATCAATCTGCATGTTAACCTTCTTTCATATGCCACAAATAAAATTCTCAGTTTGGCGCTTTTTTTTAATTGAGTTCTTATTGGCCAGAGGTTTCAAAAAAATTTTTTGTAGTTAAATTTATAGGTTTAAAGGTGTCTGCCTTTTGTTTCATGGTATTGTGGTATCATGGGTCTCACCTGCCCTAATATTATATAGATATTCTTTAGTGAGGTTATTAATCCATCTTGATTTTTTTGCCTAAAATATGTTAGTGCCAATTGCTAAAAGAACTGTTAAGGCAACCGCTTGAAACACAAAGATGCAGCTCCCCGCAGGGTTGACATCAGGCTTTAAATAAGGGGCATGTTGTGTGACTGTCCAGAGGCTCAGCAGCAGCATCTCTAATTGGGGTTATACTTGAGGTCTTAATTCATTATGATTTTGAAATCAAGAAAAGAGCCTTCAGAGAAAGAGGACCTACCACCTCTTTCTGTTCAGTGGACATAAATATAACCCAGATCTTGCTTTTCAGGGTAGAGTAGTTTAATTTAATTTTCCTTGTCATTTATTTTCCCTGCTCTTGGGAGCACTGAGGCGAGGGCAGAGATTTTACGAGATGGGATCCAGATCTGTGGGGTTCTTGGCTCTGGCTGTGCTGCTCTAGGCTACAGCCAAGGGAAATCAGGGAGCGAAGGACTTCAGAAAGTAGAACTTAAAGAAGTTACTGCACAAGACCTGTGGACTACTGCTCACCAATCAGAAGAAACATTTCTTTATTCTGACCTCATCTGGAGACATAGCTGTGGACCCATTAGGCCAGTGTTTCCTGCTGAGTTTGGGTTGGTGCTCAGGGAAAGCACAAAATCCAAGCTGGCATGGAGGGGTCTCTATACACCGGACAGGTTTCACTGTAGTTTCCAAACCTAAAGATTTAGATTCAAGTACAATTGGCCATTGAATAACACGGATTTGAACTGTGTGGGTCCATTTGCATGCAGACTTTTTTCAAAAAATACTATAAATGTATTTTCTCTTCCTTGGGACTTTTGTAATAACATTTTCTTTTCTCTAGCTCATTTTACTATAAGAATATCATATATAATACATATGACATGCAAAGTATGTGTTAATCAAATGTTTATGTTATTCGTAGTTAAGTTTTTGGGAAATCAAAATTTATATATAGTTTTTTGACTGTGTGGAAGTCGATGCCCCTAACTCCCCACGTTACTTCTATTTTCCTGAAAATCTGAGTACCAGAACTTTCCATTGAACAGAGGAACTACATGCTAAGTAGCCTCCCCTCCCCCTGGGTCTGTAAAAGTATGTAGGAGTACAGAATCCTCTGAGCCCATTGCTAGCACCTCCCCTCATTAAAGTAGGAAAGTGGACCACACTTGTTCCTTAATTCATTTACTCAATAAGCAGTTACTGAGGACCAACTTTTGCACCTTTGTTTACACCGTTGCTTGTCTTCCTCTACACTCACCTAATGAAATCATAATTACCAAGGTCCAACTCAAAATCTTCCTCTAATTTAAAGCTTTTCTCAACTTCTTCCCTTCCAATCCTCCCATCCTTCCTTCCTTCCCTTTCCTCCTCTCAACTCCATCTACCCAGCAGTACTGTACAGTGGCTTTGGAACCAAATGGACTTGGGTTTAGACTGATTCTTCCACCTAATCACTGGGTTCATTGGAACCTTTGAAATATTGAATTAACAATGTTGAGCCTCAGCGTCTTCATCTAAAAGAGGAAAATAAACTAACTTTTGCAAGAGTGTTTTGCAGATTCAATGAGATCACCCATGAGATGAGTAAGAGCAAGCCTCTGGCTTCCAGGTCCTTATATCAATTGGTTAAAATCTACCACCCAAGATAATATCACTATCCTAAAAGTAATACAGAATTCTTCTGCAGTGCAGAGAAATATGAGGTCCTGTCAACCCAGATGATCAGGAAAATCAAACGCAAGAGGGGAAATTAAGCCTCTTGAAGAAGGGAGGAAATTCCATCAGGTAACACCTGTAGGAAGGACAGGTCTAACTGAACAAACTGTGAGCTGAAGGTGAAGGAAGGAAGGAAAGGCAGGCTGTGTTCAGAGAACGGAAAGCAGCGGGCTCCACCAGAGCTTTTTAAAAAGTAGAATTTTTTTTTTTTTTTTTTTAGTTTTAAAATTTTCAGAAGCCAAAGGTTTCTGAGCATGGACTGATATTGTTAGAATTATCTTTAGGAAGATCAATTGGTTACTGTGTGCAGTACAGTAGAGATGGGATTCATTGGCCAGTTGAGAAGGGAATGCAATCACCTATATTGAAAAGAACAGCCTTAATTCCAGAGCCAATAAAATTGACCCGAATTGAAATTTGATTGGATATGAGAAAGAGAACAGGCATATCAAAGGGGACTTATTCTCAGTGACTTGGAGTATGATGGGGTCATTAAGGGAAATGGAAACCTTTAAAGGAGCACTTCTTGACATACTGAGCTGGAGAGCCCAGGAAGAAGAACCATCTAGTAGAAATTAGAAGCAGGAGAATGGAGGTTAAGAAAATGATTGGCACCTCAGAGAAAACTTGAGGGTTTACTCACATAAATGAGATAAAGAAAATTGTGTGACTGGATGAGATGCCCAAAGATGGAGAATAGGAATAAACAGGACCAAGGACAGAATCGTAAGTAATATCTACCATTTAGAGAATAGAAATAGAAAGTACAACCACGATAAAGCAATATCACATTTGCATATGTTTTCCCTTAATTGGCAATATTTTCTGAGATTCCCTTCTTTTAAATTATAATCATTCTTCAAGGTCTAACATAATTCTTAGACAAAACAATTATTAGTAGCTTGAGTTTATCAAGCTATTGATTGATTGATTGATTGATCGATCGATTGATTGCTGGGTGCCAGTCATTCTGTTAAGCACTTTATATGTATTATCTCTTTCCCATAACCATATGCAGGTACATTAATTATGCCCATTTCACAGATGAGGAGTTAAGATTTAGTGAGGTTTAGTGATTTGCCAAGGTTTATTAATAGTTAATTTAAAAAACCTAGGTTAAAAAAAAAAAATCCTAGGTTGTCTGGCTCCAAAAATCAAACTCTAACTTCTTTGTTGTACCGTCTTTAACTGGTCTCCAGTATATTTAGGGTAAGATCCAAACACCTTTATTTTTTGAAGCTCTATGGAGCATCCTGGGTGCCCCCAATTTGAGAACCCTGCTATATACCACAGTGGTTAATAGCAAATCTGATCTCCATGTTGACAACACATGGACTAAGGGCTTAACTTTTTGGGTCTTAGTTACCTTTGCTTCAGGTGGAAATAACATGTACCTCGCAAGGTCAGTATAAAGGGTAAATAAGGCAAGCAGGGTAAAGTGCTTATGTACTGCTATTATTGCTATTATTGATAGGCACTCTCTCACCTTCCCTTGAGCTACCCCCTTACCCTGAATCAATTCCAAATTTCCTCCTGTAAGTTCAAGTTTACAGGCATCCCTTCTCTGTGGTATTCTTTATTTAATGTACTGCCCATCCCCAGAGAAGAGCATTTACAGGGAATTTACTAGTGATGGAATGTCAAAGAGGTTCAACTCTGGGGGTGAGACCACCTGGTTAGATAAGCCGTGCAGCTGATACCTGAGTTGGGTCTGGGTCCTCATCGCTGCTTCTTTCTGATCTTCCCTTCTAAAAAGGCCGATGCCTTTATTTTTGTTCCCAGTGGGGGGCTGGGTGAGGGACAGCATGCTTCCATCTCATTGCCAGAGACTATGCCATGTCAGCAGACATTTTCCCCGCACCAACCAGCCAACTCCTCCCCTTCCCCACCCAAAACCGATACATCTGGTTTGGCCATATTTGGGGCCTAGTCCCATGAAAGGAGCTAAATTCCCTGGAGCACAACCTTCTACCAAGACCTTCCCTGGGATTTTACAGTCCTCTGCTCCTGCCAAACCTCCCTCCCTCCCATGCTCCACTTCCTGGAGGGGAAAGCATATGGACTGTTATTTTTTTTGCCAAAATTGATCGACAGAACTCAGTTCTCATAGAAATTGCACAGTACCTGTTTCTCTTCTCTTGCTGACAATAAAAATGGAGCTCAAGCTCAGAAAGCTATCTTTCTTGAAGGAAATATTTTTCATTCAGATTCAACTCCTAACTCTGTTATTGCTCATCTGTTCTGACACCCTGATCACAAGGGAAGAGAACCATAAATAACCGAAATTATAATTTTGTCAAGATTGTGTTTCATATTCAATAATATCCAGATCTTTCCCCTGAAATCTATTGATAATTTTAGAACTTTGCTTACAGAGGTGGAAAAGAATTCACAGTCTTTTTTTTATTATTATTTTAATTACTCACTGAGTGAAATCAGAAAGTATTTAATTATTAGATTTATGCCTCCAGATAAGTTCAATGGTAATTGCAGGATGTCTTTTTTTAAAATTCCAATTCCAAATAATTAAATCCCTAGCACACTGGATCATTATAATTAGAATTAGGATAAAGGTGTCTTATATTTGAAACAAAAGTTGGTTTTCTGTTTAACCTTTTTGCACCTCATCAAAGGGAATGCTTTGAAAAGATCTGTTTCAATCTCTCTAATGTTGCTTTAAAACAAAATAAAAAACATAATTGTCTGCAGGAATGCTTTTCCACTGCAATATTGGCAGAGAGAAGGTGAGCCCCCAGCTTTCGGCCTGCTTGAGGTTTCAAGGCATGCTGACTTTTCTATTGCCATTTGTCATTCCCAGACACAAGGAGAACTCAGACACCAGACAAAAATATGAAATAGATGCAGTGAAAATATCGAGGCAATAGAGGGAGAAGATTTGCCAAACAATCCATTTTCCCCACCCCCAATTTGTCAATCTGTTTTGGGGTAACTTTTCGGAGCTCCCCCTCCATTAAAGATAAATGGATGAAAATTGGTCGGGTTTGGGTAGAGGCCTTAGAGGGAGCCCCACGCAGACTAGAAAATCTGAAGCAAAGTTCATGAAATAAAACCTCTATGGCTCAGAAGGCATTTGATACTTAAGGTTTGGAAATAATAATTCATTGAGAAAAAAAAGTGTGCTATTTTTCCCCTGTGTTAATGGAGTCGTTGGAAACACCTGCTAGATGGCTCGACCAGCAGAAGAATTGAGCTTACCATCCTGGAGACATCCCTACACTCTGCCTTGAGATTTGGGAAGTGAGAAGGGTAGTGGTTTGTGGTTTCAAGGAGGAGTTGCAGGGTAGGGGTTCAGGAAGGAGAGGAGACACACGTCTTTAAAAAGTAAATTAACCAACCCCAGATGCCTTCCCCTAGCCAGTAGGCAGAGAAGAAAGCACCCGCTTATTGGAGAGCATTAGAAGGCTGGGGGCTGGAGGTGGGAGGGTGAGAGTATGGGAGGAGGGAAACTTTAAAACTATAAATAAAAGGCCAGAGAGCAATCATAATACTTAGAAAAATGTCACATTAAAACCTCCAGCTGCCGGCGACTAGAGGGAAAAGAGTTCCAGACAATAGCTGAGGGAACAAGTTGAATCTTGCGTTCATTCCTGTGGTGAAAACAAGTCTGAACGGCCCCGAGGAAAATTCCATTCCCCTCAGACCTTCACACCCTGCTTACCTGAGCTACAGACACTTTTTGCTGAAAGGCCTCTTAAAGTTAAAAGTGGCAATACACAAAGGCCCTGCGTCCCTCTCTCTCTCTCTCATGTTTGCATCCTCACATCTTGAAAATGACCTCCATTCCTTCCAGGGGCCTGGTCACCACATTGACTAAAGCATAAAGAATAAAGCAGGGTTCAGGGAGAGGACAAATCCCCTTGCCACCCTCCCTGACCCCCAGCCATAAGCCATCATTTTCCAAACCTTGAGAGCCACAGGTGTCAAATAAAATTATTCATCAATTCAATAGATGTTTATTGAATTCCTACAATGTTTCAGGCTCCAGAGTAGGCATTTAGGGAGGACGACCGAGGTCAAGCTGTGTTAAGAACTTCCAAGCCGGGAGGCACAAGGAGAGCGAGAATTCACATGCTGCTAGTTATATAACGGACATAGTGAAAACTAAATTGTGAACATTAAACATGGTCTTTTCCTTTCCTTCTTCAGGATTTTCATGAGTCCAGCTGACAAGTGCCCTGTGGGCTGGAGTCAGTCTAGCCAAGCATCTCTCTTCCTCACTGATAATCCCAATATCTGCTCCTCTTCACGCCTCCCAGACAAGCCTTTGGTCGCCTCGCTCTGTTAACTTTCCTGTCAAAGAGAGAGATTACCAATAATTATCTTGTGTCCAGGGGAAGAAGGAAAACAAGTTTCCTTTCTTAAACAAGCTCTTTGATCCCTTGTTTAGGGAGGTCCAGTCAGCATACTCGGGAGACGGCAGAGGAAATAAGCATCTCTCTCCACTGAGAAAATGTGACATTAATAATCGAATCTTCTAAGAAGGAGGCAGGCCAGTAGACCGGGCACTTAATGGAGATGGTAAGTTATTTACGATACAATAGGAAAAATCTGTGACTTGACATGTCTTCTTCGCTCACCTTTAAAAAGCTTGAAACTCGCATATGTGGTTAGTAATACAGAAGGAGAGCTATAAGAATTGATCGGTGCCCTCAGGGAGCTTATAGCAGCGGTGGGCTTACAAATTTGAACAACCAGTTCCAAGGGGAAAAAAGCCCTGTTTTCTAGCTTTTGCTGATTTCTGTGATGTAAGTACTCCCACAATGGTTGATTTTAAGGTGCCAACATAAGGAGTCAGATTGACAGTCACAGCGAGCCTTGCCCACTGATATAAACTGACTCCAGAACACCGGTAGCTTAAAGGCTAATTAATACACTGGTACAGATAAACACAGAACACTAAGACGGAATCTCTTGATCAATTGACTGCTTGGCATCAGATGGAAAATCTTTAACCAAGACCCAGAGGGTGCCATGTTTTAGGAGGAGCAAAAAAAATGGCCGCACAGTCAAGGGGAGACTGAGAACAGTATCTGTATTTCCCTTTCCAGTTCCTCAGAAGCAGAGAACCACAGAAGACCTTGGAGACAGTCAAGAGCAATTTCCACACCCCGTCCGCACAGGAGGGAAACTAAGGCATGCACGCCTGGAGTGATTTGGATAGCCTCTTTTCCAAGCATATCGCCTTTTTTGATGGTTTCAGTTTCCCTGTCATTAGGTTGGAATACTGAGCAGGAATCTTGAAATAAACTAGATTATTAAAAAAGAAAATCGGTCAGAATTCCCTGGGGCCCTGCAAGCACCCACAGAAGAAAATTGACTGTTTACACAGCTGATGGAGAGTGGGTGAAGGTGTCACTGGCTTGAAGTCCAAGACTCCGTCCAAATTTGTTATTCAATGACTTGCCCCGGACACATGCTTTCTTGCAGAACAGAAACAAACCCACAAGTCTGCCAGGCTCTGGCTGCCTTAGCCTTTGAATCATTGGTGAGGAATAAGCTCTGTCTAGGAAAAAAAAAAAATTCCCATGTGAAGAACCCCAGCAATGATTTCCTGGACGGGAGAACTGTTGCTGCGCCTCTCGGGAAATTGTAATGGGTCAGCCAAGTCTTTGGTGAGGGAGCTCCAGCTCCTTCCTGCCAGTAATTCATAATCCCTGAGACAATTAGGAACAACGAGAGGGTGTAAGTCAAAGGAACATCAAGTAAAGCCAGATTTCGAAAAATAACACATTACATTTAAATATCCATATATAGTCCATCTGGATTTAATAACGCAAGGAATACATTAGTCAAGGCTTCGGCAGACTCCACATTGACATTCGTTACAGAACCGCCCGGTCCTCTGAAGTTTCCCAGTGTTGGCGCCACAGGATTGAAAATTTGTGGAGGAACAGAGCACGGCATCATGAACCTGGCACTGCAGTAATGCAAAAGGAGGGTTTGCAGAGGCACCCCAAAGTTGGGCTTGCTGCAGAGAACAGTACTTGGGGGGAGCAAGAGGGACCCACGGCTCCAGTCTCTGGGCTCAGCTATTCCATTCGCCATCCTCTGCAAGGCAGGGCAGGAAGCAGGCAGGGCGGAGGGAGCAGGATCGCTCACCCAGTCATTGTTTTATCTCAGATCGCCTCTCCTGTCCTTCAGCTCTAATGCTGGACCACCAGATGGGGAATGGCTGCCAGGGCCCCAGGGGAAAGTCAGAATATATCCCCCAAAGGCAATGCCACCATCTGGAGGGGTGAACCAGGTGAGTGCACTTGAGGATGAAGGAGGAATCGCAAGCATGCTCAGCCTTTAGTGTAATCAGAGTCCTCCAGAACCCGGAAAGTGAATCAGTAAGGACAATGCATTATATACCAAGTAACCGCTAGGACCTAGAGAAGAGTAACAAGCTGGACTGCCGAGAATTAAAATAAATCCTCCTGCTTTGATTGACCATAACCCAATACCACAATCATGAGTCCCAAGTGCTGCCTGCTCGTCATGACTCCCTTATTCCACTTTGGGCAACACATTCCCCAGACTCCTGAGTCCCACAATAGGCTCTAAGTCACTCATAGCTTCAACTAAAGTAGTCTCAGGAACAAAGTTACAGCAGGAAATTATCTTAAAGACTATCTAAACCAATCTTCTGACTTTACAGATAGGAAGACCGAGGCCCAGAGAAGCAGTGCAGCTCACCTGTGCTTACCAAATCAGTAAGCGAGTAGCTAGGATGGAAGCCCAAGTCTTGCTTCAGGGCTCTACCCACATACCACACCGCCCCTCTTACTAAGCACCGTTACCCATTCTGCTGGTCTTCAGCAAAGGAAGACAAACTGGCATTAAATGCCGGGCACTGGGCTAAGAGCTTGAATATAATTATCTACCAAAGATTAAATACTAACCAACCTCAATAAAATCTAGAGTCGAAAAGAAAGCGTGGCCCTAATTCTGGCTCTGCCACTTTTCGACTGCATGATGTTGGATTGGCCACTGCACTTCTTGGTGTCATTCTGCCCCTGTCACCTATAGAATCTCCATATGTCATCCACCAAATCCAGAATGAGTGCTAGTCTAGTCCGAAGCACAAAGGAAGAGAGCCGGAAAAGAAAACCTAAATCAAGTCTGAGGTAGTGTGAATTGGGGAAAGAGAAAAGAAAAAAAAAAAAATGAGATCAGGAAAGCGAATGAATGGGTCACTCACAAATGCCTGGGGAAGCAGACTGTGCTAAAGGTCCAGATGTGACCCAGTCTGTATTCTTGAGTAAGTCGTGAATCACCTCCATTTCCCCACCTGTACTTGGGAACCACTTTTCCTAACTCTGTTTCCTAAGAGAGTCATTCCATGAGTCAAAACAGTCCAAGCTGCCCCCCAAAAGGAACTGTGGGAGATGCGGGCACCATCTCCCAGCTGGTTTCAGCCTTCCTTCCAAGAACTGAGTCCCTAAGGATTCAAATGATCCAAAATGTCCTAATCTCACAAAGGGCCCCTCCCTTGGAGGGAAAACCAAAACAACTCTGAGTGTCTTTTTCGGTTAAACACAACTTTGAGGCACATGCTCATTCTAGCAGTTGGCACTTGGAAAACACATAAATTGTGACTCACCAGCCATTTTGAGCCAAGTATTTTGAATTTGCTCAGGGCAGAAAAATGGCCAGGTGGGGTAGGGTGCGGAGGGGAGGGGACGACTCATGTAGGTGATGGCTAAGAACTATCCAACTCTGTGTGGAAAATGTAAGTACAGGAGAGACTCTCAGAATATACGCTCCTGATCATGTCGTTTCACTGCCAGAAGCCTCCTAAACCATAGTAAAATGGCTGCTTTCTTCCTGCTTCGATCACATACTATGGGGCATTAATAAATAATGGGAGGTTGTAGGACCAAAAGGTGGGAAAACCCGAAGAGAAGGTAATGGAGAGGCATAATTTGACAAGTAAACGAAAGAAGCTAGAAAATCCTAGTTAAATTATGCTGGGGGAGGCAGGGTGGGGGTGGGGGAGGGTTTCCCACTGCAAAATACTTTCAAAAAAATATTGAAATTTCTCTCCTGACTGGCAGAGGCATCTTCCAATCATAAGGAGAGAAGTCTGTGGCCTGTGGCTCCCGTTAGATACTGAGCTTAGGCAGGAGCCCTGAGGATGGAGAGTTTAAAGGTGCTTCTTAGTAGGTACTATTCCTGGAATGGGTCCACATTCACCACTTGATGCAGCATCTGTGATCCAGCGGTTGCTAGTGGCCTCAGTATCCAGTTCGCTAATTCTATGCCTATTTCTCCATTGACTCGCTTTGACCCATTCTGGGCTTCCCACCTTAGAGAAGGGGAAATTGAGGTTACCAAAGTTGTGATTTAACAATAGTCCTTTGTGTGCTCAACTCTGTACATTCTCAAGTACCCTCATATCTACGACACTGAGACATGTACCGTAACATTGTCAAGTAGAATGTGAACTCTTTCAGATGGGAAACCATATCTCGTTCATTTTTGTGTGCCCAGAATCTAGAAAACCGCACATTTAATAAATATTGAATTGGATAGATGTAGAGACACATGTATACATGAAGAGATGGGTGAATGAATTTCCATCTTAGAGCTGAAAGGCTCAGAGAGGTTTAGTGACTTGCTCAAGAATTCACTATACAGTGTGGTAGTTGTAACCAGCAGCCAAGGGTTCAAAATCTCGACTGCATGCTCTTTCAGCACATACTGTCTCTCTTCAAGAGTACAGTACATAGTAAACTAAATCAGGGCCAGTATAGGGGACCCCTATAAATTCACACAAGCAAAAAGCATACACATTTTTTTCTGTTGGGATTGTGTCTTTGACTGTGGCATAGACTATTGCTAAGCATTTGAAGGCTCTTTAGGACCTCTGTATCTAAAGGAAGTTTTTGGAATCCTCTGGTAGAATCTCCACACAAAAGCCAGGATAAGGCACTTCACAATAAGACTCTCCCCTTCCTTGTTTCCAAAGATGTTTGCTATATTCTTGGCAGGAAAACTTGCTGCCATTCAATTTCTCAGACATGCTTGGGCTCCAGGCCCCAGTGGGAGAAGCACATGTATCAACACGCCAGGGGAATAAAGTCACAGCAGAGTAGATTTGTTTGGACAGGCAGGCTTAGTGGTCTGACAGGGTGTGCAAGACATCCAAGCTACCCTGCATTTTAAGAAGGAGCCACTTAGCAAACAAATCAGGTAGCCAGAGGATAAGTCTATCCAGGGTCCCTGCATGGTCAGGGGTGCAGAGGTTGGTTGGAAAATCTTTTAAGACAGTGAAGGAACCTCTGAACCTTTCTCTAGACAGCAGCAGCTCGACCGAACTGTGCTTGCTTAGGAGAACCTTCAGACCAAGAGCAAAGATGAGAAGTTCACTTCGGAAGCCTGCACTGACTAACAAGAAGTATGGAACAGCAGGAAGAGACTCTGCAGTGTGCTTTAGAATCAAAAAGAACCAGCCTCCACCATTAACGACTTGCTACTGGTGTAATTTTAAGCAATGTATCTAACTTTCTCTAGTTTTCTGACTATCTCGTTGAGCCTCAGTTTCTTCCTCTAAATGGAAATATTTGAACCTTTTATATCAATTAGTATTAGATTCAGCTACAAGTAACAGAAACCCTAAAACCTCAAGTAATTTAAGCAAGGTGTTTAAAGAATATATATAATATGGATGCAAGTAGTTTTAGATAAGTATGGAGGCTCCACAAATCATCAGGGAACCAGACTCCTTTCATCTGATTGATCCACTTTCTTATAACACATGCTTACACCACAAGATTCAAGATGACTTTGCAAGCACCACGGCACTTTGTCCACAGTTCAATCATCAGGCAGGATAGAAATGTACCATCCTCCTTTTAAGGATATTTCTCAGAAACTCTATATAACTCTCATAGTCCACTGGCCAGAGCTTAGTTATATAACCACATCTCTACACAAGGGGGACTGGAGATTTTGTTTTTATTCCTACTATCCATGCACCCAGCTAAAACTCAGAGGTGGTATTTCTTATTAAAAGAAGGAGACGAATATTGGGAGAACAATCAAAAAATTTTCTCATGTCTAATTTACAGGACAAAACGAGATGACAGTTGTAAATCATCTACTTCAGGGCCTAGCATGTAGGTAGTACTTGGTAAATGCTAACAACTGCTATGGTCAAGGTTGATGCACTTCCACCCAGGAATAGATTTCTGTGGGAAATCTTGGCAATGCCCATTGCTTGACTTCATCCCAGGGGCACAGTGTCATCCCATCAGATAAATCAGTGAGATTAAAGTGAAGGTCCCAATAAAGTCAGATAGTAAACTTGGACAGGACTCAGAGGAGAGAAAGGAAGCTGGGTAAAGCACTGCTAAATAGGACCCACGAAGAAGACAGTAGAAAGCTATGAACATTTGGTCTAAAAATCGGGTGTCTTCAAAGTTGTGATTTCTGTTTTTTCAGTGACAGCAGCCAAACTCTGCTTTCCTTCATGGATGGCAAAAGCAAAGTTAAAACTAAGAAAAGAGGTAAGACTTGGGTGAAACCTGGGGTTCTTCTGTATAAAAGTTTTCATGCAAAGGAAAGAGATGGAGGACGTGGAGGAGGGTATTTTCAATTTAGAGAAGAGCTGTTTTATTGGCATCTTGTGGCCAATAAACAATCCATTAAGTAGTCCTTGAATAAAAGAAGAAATGGTAATTATGCTGGAGAAATATGAATATGTAGACTGAACTAGTCAGGGTTCTCCAGAGAAATATAATCAATAGGCTGTCTGTAGACAGTTAGATAGATGATAGATAAATGATTGGTGATAAATGATAGATAGATAGATAGATAGATAGATAGATAGATAGATAGATAGATAGATAGATGATAGGAGGAGAGAGAGAGAGACAGAGAGACAGAGAAAAAGAGAGAGACAGAGATGATAGATACTTACTTTAAGGAATTGGCTCATACAATTGTGGAGGCTGGTAAGTCCAAAATTGGCAGAGTAGACCTGCAGGCTGGAGATCCAAAGAAGAGATGATATTACAGTTTGAGTCTAAAGGTAGTTTGCTGCTGCCTGGAGAATTCTCTCTTTCTCAGAAGAGATTAGCCTTTTTCTTAAGGTACTCAATTGGATGCGGGCCACCCACATGATAAAGGGTAATCAGATTTACTCAAAGTATATCTACTGGTCTTAAAATGTTAAACTTGCCTGAAAAACATCTTTATAGCAATATCCAGATGTGTTTGACCAAATATCTGAGTGCCGTGGGTTAGCCAATTTGACAGATAAAACTAACCATCACAAAGAGTCGTATTCACTTGGGGACTTCTTTTTGTTGTTAGAGGTTCTTCTTGCCTAATAAGTCTTTAGTAGACAAAACAGATCACCCAAACAGACTCTTTGAAATATTCTGAATTATAAAATAATGGCATCAACAAAGGGGTTAGGCTCAAGAAACAGGCAATAGGTTTTCATTTCAGAGTCAAACAAATTAAAAACAAAAGCGAGGGCAGGGGAGTTGAGCCTTCAGATGGATGTCATGAAACAGACCGAAATGATAATAAATGATTAAAAGCCACAGGAGGTGGCTGATGAAGAAGTCTGACAGATGAAAAGTCTGTTGTTGTCTAAATCAGTAGACAGATATTTCATAGAAATTAATTGAGTTTCTGCCCTCATTGTTCCCAATGGGACCAAGGTAGCAGGGAGAGGAGGTATAGTAAGTGAATATTTTGAGCATGTGAGTGTACGTGATTATATTTGAGACATACTAAAACAGAATAGAGGGGAATAGAGAGGAGAAGGGCCAGAATATAGATATTTAAGAAAGATTTACTTTCTTGAAGTGAAAAATAACATGTAAAACTGAAGGAATCTTGATGTCCACCTTGACTTTCTATTACCAGAGAAAGAGAGGAGTGTTTTTGAGGGATGTTTTGAGGGGTGCTATGAAGATGCTTATCATGTTCCTTCCCTTCCAGTCATATTTTTTGGAAGACCCATAGGGGGTCACTGCTTTGGGTTATAGCACTGGGTAGGCTGACACATTGAACAGAGATCAGCCCACAGCATTTAGGAGCTATAGGCTCCTAGGGTCATGAAGGACTCCTTTAGTGCATAGCCCAGTCCTGAGCAGAGTCCAGGATAATTCCTCTAAATCCCAGACATGAGCATGCCTTGCACAGCTCAGAAGACTCCAGAGGCTTCCATGGTCAAATGAATTCAGCACGGGCATCTTCGACTCTTGTAACATGGCCCTAACTTTCTCTTCTGGCCTTATCTGCTGCTACACCCCTGCCCACATCCAGCACTCCAGCCAAAACTTTCCTAATTCTGGCTCTCTGAACCTTCTCAAGGCTTGCCTACCTCTGCGCTTTTTCTGGTGTTGTGTCTTCAGCCTGGAATTCTTCTTCCCACCCCTCAGCCCGTCCACGGAGCCTTCCAAACTCAGTTCCGTGCTACTTTCATTATGAAGTCCTTTCTTTTAAATTTTCATTGCAAGAGGAATAAATGTTTTGTAAAAATATTCATTCATACCAGGAAAATATAAAGTAAAATCTTCCCCATGCCGTACCTCCCACCATCACTACCAGGTGTAAGGGTTCTGGTCAGTTTGGTGGGCATCTAAAGCCCGCTGACACCTCTGTTTAGAAAAGTAGATAAGCTCTCTCCAGTCTTTGAAATGCCATAGCACCTGGTATTCCTCTTATGATACTTTATCTTTTTCTGCATTGTCTTAGAGTTATATATATATTCAGTTGATATTCACATCCTCACTAAAATGTTACCTATTTGAGGGTCATCTTACATGTCCTCATCACAGAGCTGTGGTAATTGGTTTCATATTTGGTTTAGCTCACCAAACCTCTATGAGTACATGTCCTGGACCCTATTCAGCTAGAGACCAAGGAGAGAAAAAAAAAAAAAAATACAACCTACCCTTCGAGGGATTTGCAGTTTAAATGGCCTTTCTCTCTTATCAAGAAATAAACAAAAAATGTTTGCGGAATTGTTTGATACTAATTACATAGACGCAATAGATCCTGGCTCTGAGGAGGTGATACTCGTTTGAGCTAAGAACTGCTTCCCAAAAATATTTAAGAACACTTAAAAGGCAATCATTGAAGACGAACAAATGACACTGAGTTCAAAATGAGGTAGGCAGGGAATAAGAAGGAACTTTGGTGGAGAGGGGATTAATGCTGATGCTCTCTAGAGGAGTGTGACTGAGGTGGAAGTTGGAGCACCTGGGACCACATAATTTATGATGCATTGAGGGCTGTCAACAGCATTCTCCTGGAGAATTTTGCCTGCAAGAGGAAGTCATTAAAAGAAAAGGAGCTGCCACACTAGAATGGATAAAGCCTTCCGGCTTCTAATCCCTCTGACCCTGAAGGTGAATTTCTTTTTCTATTGATCTTTCATGGTCCTCAGTCATCAACTATTATTTATATTTTCAACCCATGTAGCATATATGTATAGTGACGAGGTGTTGATGTCCAAAACACAAGAGTTCAAATGTCAACTCCGACATCCTTGCTGGAGACTGAAGCAACTGAGAGCTTGAATTTCCTCATCTGCAAAGTGGACTAACAGTGCCTAAAACATTGGGCTGTTGTGAGGATGAAATTAATTGCGTTTAGGAAATGATTTTGCTCCATGGGTGGCACAAAACAAGTGCTCGATGAAGAGCTATTTTTATTGCTAGGCCCATTGCCTCTAACTGGAGCATAATCATTTTAAATAGGGGAAACGCCCATCTCCTGCTCTTCTGGGCTCCCAGAGCCGAGCCCACACACTACACACTACGAGCGAGTGCTCACTACCTGCCACCGACTTTCCTGCCTTTGCTTGAAGAACTCTGCTCCTCAAAAAGACACAAATACATAAGCTCAAATATACTGGCTCATCATGGGTGGAGCCAACGAGGGGCAGGGGTGTGCAAAACATGTCCCACAGAGATCTGGACAATGATGCAAGAGCCCAGAAGGGAGTGAAAAGCAAATATCAGTATAAGCAGGAGTGTGAATCAGTCACATTTTCCATTAGATGGTGCAGGGTCTTGAAATGCATTGTTCAAAAGAGCTTCTTTAGTTTTCTTAAGACGGGACTAAACGTGTCAATTTTGTTCCTAGGGAAAAAAGATATTTATGTGAAATACTAAATTTTATTTCAATGTGCCAAACTATATGCAATGAGAAAAGCCATAATTCATGAGAAAATATGGCTATGATTCAGTGACCTGAAACCTTGAGAGACCTGAGCTCAAACTTTTGTATTGATCCTAAAGAAAAGAACATTCCTGCCAAAGAGGGTACAACTATGGATGATTTGTTTCTGTTTCTTTGGGCCTTTACAAATGCGTATTTTTATGCCTAATCTTACTCTACATAACATACACGAGATCAAACTTAGGGGAGATGAGCTCAGTATTGAAGTTCTGTCTGAGGTCCTATCTCTTTAATACTGTTCTCATTCCTTTAGTGGTAGAAATAAGATAATCTCTGTCTTTCAAATAGTCGTTGGATTTTTTATTTTTATTTTTTTGACTAGGGAGAATTAAATTGAATTAGATGGGTCTGGAGTGGTTATTAGAACCATTAAATTTGGATATACCTAAAGAAAACATTTACATAAGGAAATCAAAGCTAGACTCATTTTTTTTAAACAGTGTTCTGATCTCTATTGAAGTTCTGACAAACAGAATTTAGCTGAATATTTTTTAAGATGGTACATAAAACAGTAAAATGCATCCCCTAAGATACCTGTATAAATCAACGTTTTCTTTTGCTAAAAGGAAAAAATTGCCAAAGAGAGAGAGAGAGATTTTTTAAAATATTTATAGGCATATTTTCCATTTGAATTCTTATTTGAATTTTATTCTCATTTAAAATACAATTCTGACAACTCCATCATTAATGCCAGCCCTGGCAATATTCCATAAAAAAACACCAATATAGCATGAAATCGAGATGCAAAGAGGATTATGATGTCATATTAAAAGAAGAGAAAGAAGAATTAAAATAAGACACCTATCTGAAATGATCAGAAATGAAATTCTCTTTGGGATAAAATGGTCTCTTCCAGAAATACAGCCATTTAAAATAAGATTAAAGTGATATTTTATAAGAACTAAAGCAGAATACAAACTATCTTCCCCTGAATGAACTTAAATTTGCATACAATGAAGGGTAAATGAAAAAGAAGGCATATTTTTAGGCTATTAAGCTAAAGCTTCTCCACTTTGCTTGCAATTTTTCAGCACAAGCTCCTGCACCAATAACATCTGGGTCCTGTGTTAATGATGCAAATTCTAGAGTCCCATCGCATCGGAATCAAAGTGTATATGGAGAAGAAGGGAGAGATTCTGCATTTTAAACAAGCCCCAGGTAATTCTAAAACCCACTGTTTGAGAATCTCCGGTTTGGAGGGTCACGGGAAGTATAGGTGGACCAGAACAGAGTTCGGATCATGCTTCACATCCCGAGAACCATCAGCTCCTGAATTTGAGCCCTTCCTGTTCCTTACTACCAGAGTGACCTCAAACAAGTCACTTAATCTCCCTTAGCTCGAAGTTTGTAAAATGGGACAATTTGTTTCACAGTTTGCCTTGAGTACTGACAAAGTGATAGTCTTCTATATATGCACCGCATAATGAGAGTTACTCCTTGTTATCATTATGCTACCACGTGGCCAAGAGTATGATAAAAAAAAATAAATAAAAAAGATAACTAACTAGCAACATCCCCCCTGCTAAGAAAAAAACAGAGATCACAAACTAAGTAGGCTGGACAATAACTGGCGGGTAAGATTGTGTGTGATCATCAAATACATGGTGAGAGAGTAAATCTAAACCCATTGGTTGGCACACACTGAAACGAAGAGAATATTGATGGGGATGACAAAGTAGAATTAAGGCAGGACAAAGCTGGGGTGACGTGCAAATGATCAGATCAGAACTGCTGCTGGGAAGCAGGTGGTTTGGGTTCTCAGAGACATCCGAATGCTGAGGATCGGTAAGTGGGAGTGCAGACAGGTGACGTCCCTGCAGAGGATACAGGGACTGAAATCAGAGAGCAAAAGGGAAGTTTCTAAGGACTTGTGTCTGAGACGAAGCACATCTGGACGGAGGAAGGAGAGGCTGAAGTGGCATTTAGAAATCACAGCCCAGGAACAATGAAGGATCCTGCAACTAACTCTGATTTCCAGCTCTGAAGCAAATCTTCTGAATACCAAAATGGAAGGAAACTTTAAAACATTACCCTTGTTAACCAATGTCACCATAAAAAAGGTGTATTCATTTAAAAAAACAAAACAAAAACCAACAAAAAGAACATTACCCTGATCACAAATGGTACGAGTTGAGTCACAGAAAACCAGCCCTGCCTTCCTTTTAGGATTTCTGTGTATGTGGTAGGGGGCGAGGGCAGAGAGGAGAGAAGGAGGGTTCTGTGCGTCTTTTGGGATGGGAACTGGAATACCAGGACCCAAAGTAGCTGCGTTTTGAAGGGACAGAGCCCTGGCTACCTTTGAGTCAACTTCTAGAATTTAAACTTAAACTTCTGAGGGTCCCCCCCTTAAAGCCCAGATACACTGATGTTCTTCCTGGAAATTCTGTGCTGTGCCCAGGTTTTACCTATTCTGTTCCCCTTGCAAGGAATGCTTTCTTGTCCCAGTCTCTGACCTTTGAAGTCCTAATTATCCTTAAGGGCTGATTCAATTGTCAACTCATCCACCACCGCACCCCATTCATTATATCCATTACTTCCGCCTCTCTCACCTGTTTAGGTATCTGCATATGTGTCTATGTTGAGGAGGTTCTTTGAGGTCAAGGACTATGTCTGATCCACTATGTGTCTCTCTAGACAACTTCTTCCATGCTGTAAGGATGCTCAAAACACATAGATACATGACAGCCCCAACCCCATTCTATACCTTTACTGGGATTTGGGATATTGTTCACCCTGAACTGATAGAACACCATGCAACAGACTCAAAGAGGAAGAAACAGCCATGGGATTCCCTGCTCATTACAGCAGGATTGAAAGAAGGCTACTTCCATGCCAGTAAGCCAGAGGATCGCAGTAAAAGGCTGCCTTTAACCAAAGACCTTTGTTAGAAGGGATCACCTACTATTGAAAATTGAGACCCTGGGACCCCTATCTTGCCTTTCGCTGCTGTCAGAGCAGCTCTTTCTCACTCATTTGCATATAGACAGGATGCCTCATCTCGTGTGCACTGGGAGATCTAGCCTATCCATGGAATTCTATTAGTTATCTATTGTAGGGGCTCCCTACTCACTAGTCATAACATAGATTAAATCGAGGAGATTAAAAGATGTCAAGGATCTGAACATGACTTCTTTGGACTCTATGAGAAGTTGGTCAGGTGTAAATTCAGTTCCTACGCTTATTTTTACCCAGAGCTTAGCTTTGAACATCTTAGTGAGTGAGCCCATATTGATAGGGTTTTCTCAAGCAAGAAAACACACTTCCAGCTTTTGTTCCCAGAGAATTCAGTGATTGTCTGTGCTGGAAGGGAATTTAAGGTCTCTCGATGCAACTTTTTTATTTCGAGAAGAAACTGAAATCAAAGAGAGAAAGGTACATAATCTGTTACAGGCAAAAGTGGAACTAGAGTTCTGAAGTTTTCAACTTCTCCAGCAAGTCCTCTCTCTCCAAGGAAAGTGACTCTTCAGTTTCCCTTAACGAAGTATCCCAAATCTTCACATTCATCTCTACCAGAGCACAATCAGCACCTACTTTACAAATGGGTTAAACACATCCTTATTGTAAGAATATAGCGCAGGCACAGCTCACTCAAACAAGCGAAGTTTGTCCTGCTGAGGTGCTATACCTTCACTGCTTCTTCTGCATGCAACACTCTTCCCCGCGTGCCACCCCACCTGCCTCCACCTGGCCTTCTTCATGCATCACCTCCTCAGAGAGCATTTCTCTGACATTGCTTTCCCAATAGTGCCCTCTACACACATACTCATCAACTACTGTACCTCCCTCATTTTTCAATCTTCATGAAAATCATCATGACCTGATGACCTGAGATTATAGTGTTTGTTTGTTTGGTCGGCTGTCTTCTCATACCAGAATGTAAGCCTCCTGAGGTTAGAGACCTCCTCTGTTTAATTCTCTGTAGTATCTCCAGTACCTAGAAGACTGTCTACTACAGAGTTGGTATTTGATTATTCCCTGTCGTAGTATAAGTGAGTGAATGAATGAACTGAAGTATTTCAACTCTGGCTGTCTCTTACAGATAAGCAGAAGTAGACTACACAATAAGGGAGGGAGGAAGCAACTGACATGGGCCCCGCAGGCCAGTAAAGTCTATCGCATCAGCATTTAATGGTCAGTTTTTTTTAGTTAACTACAAATGGGGGGGGGAGGGGGGAAGAAATAATGTTGGTCCAACCATTTTGACCAAATTGTCTGATTTATTCAAAGAGCTGGTGTGAAATTTTAGTCCCGTGGGGATACGCCATGGCTGACACACATGCGCACAGAAAGCGCACGCACGCACACACATGCTCACACCCTCTGTTTGCGTCCTTCCAATTAGACACCCTAACAAAAGCTCTCAAACTAAAAATGGCATGATTTGTTAAGTTTCTCTGAGGAATCCACCTGTCCTTGCAACCCAAGAGAACAGAAAGGCTGGTCTACAGGAAAAAATAGAGTCCGAAAACAATTATATTTGTCATTTCTCACTGGAAATATTTGTTTAGTCCAAGAACTAGCAAATAAATGTTGAAAACACAGGGAATTTGACAGTATATTTTTTCATACAGTTTATCCCCTCTGCATTAGAACTATATCCGACATTAAGATGTGAACATCCTCTAACTTTAAAAAAACAAACACAAAACAAAACAAAAAACACCTTTTTTAAAAAAAATAAAGACATGCCCACGATGCACTTTGTTTCTCATTAAGCACTGTACATGTCCAGCTGTGGTGGAGAATTTAGAAGGAAACAAATTCAAACTCCAGTTTATTTTCCTTTTTCCTGTTTCTCTCCAAGCTCAGTATGTGATCTTATATGTTGACAGGGGTAACATTGCACCTATTAGCACTCATCAACCAAAAGTAGATTGTTCGAGTTTCAATAAATGCTTTTTGAATTGGATTTAGGTTGGTGAGAAAATAAATTAAGTCAGAAATTCTTTGACACAAATTACATATTGAAATGAACAGTTTGATGAACAAGCCCCCTTCCTCCCCCTAAATGAGACAGAAAGAAAGGAAAAAAGCAGAAGTCTTGCTTTTTTAGGCTGTAACAATTTTTTCTGCTGTTACATCTGTGAACACTTTACAAGGCAATGTCTACAGTTTGATTTTTACAGCCCATGTTTGATTGGAGTCTGCATGACATCTGGGGCTATATTTTTGGAGAAATTTCAAAGCTAGTGATTTCCAGTTTTTAATCACCACAGTATTTATTTCCTACCATAGCATAATTGTCTATGGTTCCACATTTATTTTTTATGGGAGTAGTGCAAAATGAAAATCAGAGTGAATTAGTAACTTGATCTTGTATCTGTCAAGGCTTGATGGTTCTTACCTGTTCTAGAGGCTAAAAGCCAAAGTGCTGACCTCACCATGTTGGAATAATTGAACACATGGCTGTTGCCAAGGACAAGTCACTCGCAGTCATTAAGAAAAAAAAAATGGAGCCAGAAAGGCTAATGAGGGAAGAGGCCATGGATCCAGACAAGAAGGCAGCATCCTCTGCTCATAACCTGGGTCATGTTTGTGGCCACAGGTGCCACATGCTGAAGGGTAGGTGCTGCCGAATTTTTTTTTACTGAGAAAGGAAAACACCACAATTGAGCAGCCTGCTCCCCAGTGAAGGAATGGATAAGTGCTTGCTTTTCATTGTGGTGTAGTCAAACAGCCCGGTGTGCATGCAAGTAAGAACTAGAATGGAGGCTGCGTGCCTGCAGACTCACCTGGGCTTCTCCCGCCCAGTGTTAGGGGAGTTTTTGTTTGGTTGGTTGTTATTGGTGACTTCTTTTCCTGTGTTTTGGATTAAGCTATTTAAACTCGGGAGACAGCAACCACTAGATCTGTATTTAAATTCAAGAGATAGCAACCACTAGACTTGTATGTAAGAGGATAAGTTACTTGCCCAGGGTCACACAGTTAGTGGCAAAGCTAGTCTTTATAAGACTCTTTTTCATAAACCAAAGAGTGAATGAAAAAGACAGTAAAGTCAGGGACTTAAAGAGCTCCATGAAATGGAGGGGCTTTGAGAGAAAATTGATAGATGGTGCTGTCAGTGGCCCGGCCTCCCCCTGCAACTTCCTGCTTCACTATCCTCCAAGCCCTCCTTTACTCTGAGTTCTGTCTGGGCAAGTTCTGATCTCCTGGAATGCATCTTTGCCTTCCTTATCTGGGAGCTAATCACTAAATAGCAGGTGACAAAGAGTCTGTTTTTCATCTCTTTTGCTCTCTCCCCTCCTCTCTTTTACTCATTTCCTCAGGGCTATGAATTTCTGAATTTTAAGCAGTAAACCTCCCTGATTTGTTCACACCTGGAATAGCACTGTCTCTTTGTTTCGAGAGTATAGAAAGGAGCAGGGAGAATCAAGAGAAGAAACTGCCATCTAAAAAGGAAAGAGAGATGTCAGTATATAAATATGAATGCACATAGTCTATAAGGCATGCATATACATACATATTTTAAACCAACCATTCTTTCTTTCAACTCCTTTATTTCCCTGCTCATCTCCACTCTCAGTCAATGTCTTATAAGACAAAGAATATTTACTCTGTGTCATTTCAGTTATCAACACTCCACACAAATAGGTTGACAGAGGAAACAGGCAAAGTACCTTTGCAATTCTTTTGGGGTTGAAATAACAACTGGCATGCCTAGAGGCTCCCAGAGATTAGCTTAGATTTGGCTCCCATAAATGTTGACTCTTGAGGGAAGCTGTCATCAACCTCCCTGTTTCTTTGGGTGTTGGGAAGTTGCAGGCTTTTTTAGGCTGTACATTCTGTCCTTGTCATGGACTTTCCATTTTGGAAAGGACTTCAGGAGGTCAACTGGTGCAGGCTCCCACTCTTAGTTATTATTTGTCTCTAAACCGAGATACCGATGTTTGTGGTCTACATTAGGCTCCCTGTGAGGAAAATAGAACAAAATGTTGGTCACAAGGATATAAATCTAAATCCATGGCTTCCAGTCTGTGAGCCTGGACTAATAGCATGACTCACGTACATATATTCTGACACTTCAGATGTACTTATTCATTCATACTACAAATATATATCAGAGGCCTACTCTATGTCAGGAACTGCGTTAAGTGCTAGGTACACAATAGTTAGTGAACAAGTCAAACTAAGTCTGGCCTTTTGGTGTTTCCAGTCCAGTGGTAAAGACAGGAACAGAGAGTTACAGAAACACAGAGCGAAAGCAATAACTCAGATTTGGGTTAATATATAGATAAGGTTGTGATTAATAGCATTCAAATTCTTTTAAAGGCGATAGCCTCTGTTATTAAGCATTTGCTCTACCTGATGTATCCTACAGTATAGGTGTCTTTATCTGCACATCTATAAATTTTTTGAGATTAAAATATGCTCTCCATACTAAAAAAAGTTTGGACATCACTGGCCTATATCATCCCTAAGAGACATCTTTCCTATCCAGATGAATGAATTAAATAGCAAGAAGTGATATTTTACAAATATTCCAGCAACACTCAGGTGGAAAATTCTTCCCTAGGTCTAAGCTTGTGTAGCTTCATTGAAAATTAATCTCAGAGCACTCTGGATTCCATCATCCTGAAAGGCTACCTCTCTGGGGAATCCTGGAGAAATCAAGAAAGAACATAACCCACTTGATCAGAGATTTCGCCTTCCTCGGGGCAGACATGGGTGAGGTTGGAAGGAAAGTTCTGTGGTTGGTTTTGTGGCTGTGAAATACTAGGCCCAGAGCCATGGGACGTGACTTGTTGCTCTATTAGAGATGCTAGGTAATCTCCTGAAACAAAGAAATAAAGCAAAGCTTTTATGGAAGGATTTTCCAGTCAAGAATTATAAATGTAAAAAATCCCCAGAAAATACAGCCCTATTGAATAGGGGCCAGGCAAAATAATGGACAGGAAGACCTGTTAAACGTGAGGTCCCATTTAGGTCGAAATGATCCACCAAATCTCAGCTCCCAGTGGGATCTCTGTGTATTCAAGGGTAGAAATACAATCAGGACATTTTTAGTGTCAATTCTTAGATAATGTGATGGACACTGAACCTACAAATACCAATAAAATATGACCCTGTAAGTGGCTTCTTTTGGTAAACAGCAATGCTCATTTAAAAGATAATTAAACAGTATTTTATGCTTTGTGATGAGGGAAGAACAACATCATGGGGACAGCCCGATGTGCACAGGGGGCCCTAGGTTTGGATTCGAGTGGCTGGATTTTATCCTGGTTCTACATCTAATTTGAGTCTAACCTTTGGCAAGTCACTTTCCTCCTATCTTCAACTCAGTTTCTTGACCTATAAAATAACAAAGGTTTTTTTCCAGCTCCCAGTACTACGATTCTAGGTCCTCTACCAGAAAAGATGTCTTTTTTTTATAAAAGTCCCCTAAGCTTATCTGGCCACAGCTATCCTTCTTATAGAACTTCTCATGACAGGACAGAAAATCTACCTCTTTGCATTAGGCTTGAGTTGTGGAATAAGATATTTCCTGACAGACTTGAAGGGCACTCGCAGGACCTCTCCAAGGAACCTCATGAGAAGACCTATTTAAGGAAGGAGATCAAAAAGCCAGATGGGGAGGACAATTTTGGGGAGTGCCTGGAAGAAAAGAATCTCATTATTTAGTGGCTAGAAACATAAATGCATATATCGTATGTCTCCTCACTTCCCTCCCTACCACCCCACACCCACTATGGCCACCAGAGAAAGAAAGAACACAGCAGATCTTCGGCTCAGTTAGACCTCACCCATTTTCAGCCTTGGTCTTTCACTGAGGTAATAGCTTTATCTGCCGCCAACAAGACCTGTTGGTGTATGTAACCGTTGCTTCATTCTGACTCATCACAGCTTGTTTTGTGGCTGTGAACCCAGGAGCCATTGTTTCTTGGTGACCTCTGGGCTACTTATTCCAAAATGCTGAGGGGAATCATGGCATACTAGGGGGAAGATTGATACTCCCTCAATTAGTCAATGGTCTTTGCCCCAGCTACCTCCTGATCCCCTTTAAGTCTGCCTGAAATGTCACAATGTAGAAGTCCTAGTAAATGCCTCCCATATGCTGCTAATTCCATAAAAGACTTTCAAAGAGTAAAATCTGGGCAACCAAGGCTCCCATGAAATGTCACACATGCCATCCCCTCTAAAATCAGCTAGTTGAGGAGACCAAGCACAGTGGGAAGACCACTTGCATTTAAAGTCAGATAAACTCATTGGCCCCAGTGCAACACAGAATTGTTTACAGTTCCCATACCTTGCTGTTTTTAATCCTAACTCGTGCTGTGTTTGCTTACTCTTTCTGGAATGCCCGACCCTACACCACAGCTTCTGTTCAGTGAGCTGACTCCAGCTTATCGCTAACACTCGGCTCAAACATCGCCTCCTCCAGGGAGTCTTCCCTGACCCTTGGCGGCCGCATTAGGTGCCCCTCTTGGTGCTTGACCTAATGCCCTGTGTATAGTTCTTACCACATGGATGCATAAGTGCTATCTTTCTCTCCTAGACTGAGAATTTCTTGTTGACCAGAAATAACTCATCTTATTCATCTTTTTTCTCTCCATAGCTCAATGCATAATCTGGTTTATTCACTTATTAGCAGTGTGTTTCAGACAATTTAATTCACTTCCCTGAGCCTCCATTCTCTCATCTGTACATTGGAGATAGTAGTCCACCTCTCACTGAGACATTGTTAAGATTAGGAGGTAACATATGTAAAGGCTTACTACAATGTGACTCACAGACACAGAGAACTGACGCACGGAGGGCGGTGATCTGCACAGGGAGTGATGAAAAAGAAGGCAACAAAAGCAAGCTCATTTTAGTGCCACGAAGACCCCTGCCGTCGGTTTGCAGCTCCTTTTCTCCATGGGCGCATTATTCCAACCAGTAGGTTCCTCACTGCAAGGAAGCTTGGAAGTCTTTCGTTTGCTTGGGGTTTTTTTTGTTTTGTTTTGTTTTGTTCTGTTTTTTATTAAATGAGAAACACATAACAGATCATTTCTAAAACTTTCCTAGGAGTCCAGCGTCCCTAGCTGGATGGATGGATGGATTGACTGATTGATTAGCAATAGTGACTCTTGCCATTTCTTCCAATGATATGGGGCCCTATAAGTCTAAGACTAGTCCTCCCCGCACACGTACAACTCCATTGTAAATAGGTCCTCTTAAGTGAGGTCAAACTTACCCAGAGAACTCTGGTGATCTATTCAAACACTTTGGGGACAAAAAGAGGAAGCAGCAGTGGTCTGAGCCTTCTGGAAACTTGACTAGTGGCCTGACATTTGGAGGGTTTGCTCTATACGTCCAGAAAAGTTTCTAAATGCTGGAGGTAAGGAAGTAGGGGCACCCCATAGCAGCAAGTGCTGCTGGCTCCAACCCACAAAATCATGTCATAGAACCATCCCTATCTACCCTCAGTACCCCCAAAACACTCATGCACATGAGCAGACCCCCCCCCCCCCCACACACATATATACTGCCTTCCCTCTGGGAATACATAGGGCTCTTCACTGGTCAAATCTCTCCAAATACTCTGGTGAATCGCGCTGAATCAGACCCCATCAGTCATCTAGAGTAGGGGTCCCCAACCCCTGGGCCACAGGCCAGTACTAGTCAGCAGCCTGTTAGGAACTAAGCTGCACAGTAGGAGGTGAGCAGTGGAAGAGCGAGCGAAGCTTCACCTGTATTTGCAGCCACTCCCCAGCACGAGCATCACCACCTCAGCTCCACCTCAGATCGTCAGGCATTAGATTCTCATAGGAGCACCAGTCTCTATTGCCAAAAAGGTTGGGGACTGCTGATCTGGAGAACATGTAAGCCAGAGTTAATTTATTCAACAATCATTTGTTGAGCAAGTTCCCAGTGCCAGGTTCTGTGCTAGGAACTGTGGGCTGATGGTGTTCCAGAACATGCTCGAGCGCCTTTCTGTCCAAGCCACCCCAAGAAGGAGAAATAAGTTTATTCAGCAAGTATGGTGAGGCATGGAGATGTTGCCAAAGAAGAGATATGTGCTGAGCTGGGCGTGGATTGTTACTCAATTCATTCTGCAAGGACAGGCAAGAGGTTGCCAAATTCCCAAGGACCCACAGAACACAGCCTGGGCGGGGTGGCAAGTTAGCAGGGGAGGGTCAAGGATTAGGGGGAAAGCGAAAAGAAGGAGGGTTTCCCACAGAATTTCTGCCATTTTTAAACTTAACGATGGCCAAAGAACCAAGCACTTGAACAACTTCCCCATGGTCACTTCCAAAGTATCCTGGGGTCTGAGAAGTGGAGAGGAGAGGAAGGAGTGCCTTATAAGGAGAAGGACAGAGAATGATGGCGAGCCTCAGTTGGGATTTGGCAGCACAGACAACTGTGGAGATTTTAAAACACATTTGAAATAATTACACCATCTTCCCAAGGAGAGGAAGGTCTATTGTCCTTCCCCTTGAATCTGGGTGGGCCTCTGACTTGCTTGTAGTAAATTAAATGTGGCGGAAGTGACGCTCTGTGACTTCTGAAGGTAGGTGGAACGAGGCCTTGCAGCTTCCATCTTGTTCCCTGGAACACTCACCCTCAGGCCCTGGCCCTGGGCCACGTGTGCGACTGCCCTGTGTCTGCCATGCTGTGAGGAAACGGAAGCCTGTGAGCGGCCACATGTGGGTGATCTGGCTGCCAGCACACTGAGGTCCCAGGCCACAGCCACCAGCGCTGCCTGCTAGGCTCATGAGTGGATGAATTGCCCCGTGGCCTTGAATTGCCCCCAGCATCTGAGTCTTCCCAGCTGAGGCTCCAGACATAGTGGAGCAGGGATAAGGAGTCCCCTCAAATGCCCTGTTGGAACCCCTGGCTCGCAGAGCTCTGAGCTGAATGAAATGATTGTTTTAGGCCACTAAGTTTGGGTGATTTGTAGTGAGTGGCAGGGCTTCAGTGGTACAGGAATCCTGGAGATGCGAGTGAACAGTATTAGAAAAAGAAAAAAGAGGAACAGAATGCAGAAACAAGATAATGACACTATGAAAGAAAGACGAGGCCCTGAACAATGCTGTGTGTACTGTTTTCTTTTTTTGAGGTGCAAAAGGAACTGAATATAATTGATTCCCACAGTGTCCCTCGACCTTGCTTCTGGTGGCCCAGTCTTGCAGGGTCCTTCCTGCAGTCACACCGGGCGGGCCACAGCCTCCTGGCCCCTCCCTCACTGCTATTCTACTCAAAAAAAACAGGAACCTACTGCGCCTCAGAGGGTCCCCTGTGGTGGGAAGTCAAATGACTTCACAGTGGGACATCGGTGGACCTAATTTGAAAGCTGGCAGTCCAAAATTCGTACCTCACAGCAGGAGGGGGATGTCACTTGCTGGGGATTTGGATCCAGACAGGGGCTTCTGAAGCTGGGGCTTCCATCATTTCTTCTCTTACCACCTCCCAGGAGTACTGAAGGAGGTTCCAAGAATTGTGTCTCCCCAAAGGCATCCCAGAATCTGTCCAGTCTTTCCTGAGATGGTTGTCAGTCGCCATCTCTAAGAGACCCTAGCCAGCCCTGAGAGCACCGGTCTTGTCCCAGCTTCAGTGCAAAGAGCTCTCTTTACTCTTTCAGTTTCTTTTACTGCCACTTCTTGGGGGAAAAAACCGCCTTCTCACCCTCCACTCCTTTCAGCAGACTGTGTTTAAACAGCCCCTTATTAGAGCTCAAGTTTATGTTAAGAAACCGCTTTGACATCCTTTCTCTAGAGAAGGAAGCTGCCCACAACAGGCCCAGGCCAGGAGTCTGGGCACCCACAGAGCAGGTAGGTCCCAGGTTGGGGACCACCCAGGACCGCTGGAACCCTTGAGGACAGGCAGGTCTGAGCTCTGCACAAAAGCGTGGAGGGTTCCCAGATGTGCAGGGCTCACCCACTGACCTCGGTTTGGTTTTCTGAACAGCCCCGTTTTCTAGGGGTCCATGTACATTGTCGAAAGCCTTTCCATCTGCCTCAGTTTGGTCTGATATCAATCTCTTACTTCAGCATAGTGGGTGAATTAGACCCAAACTTATAGACGCCTTGAACTACATGGGACTTTAGAAATCCCCTGGGAAGGGAAGTGACTTGTCCATGGTCACACAGCAAGGGTCCTTTAGTGTCATAGTTAGGACTAGAACGAGGGCCCTTGGCTCTTATGCTAGGGCTCTTTGCACTGTGCTGTCACACTGTGCAGATGGTCTGCCCAGGAGAGACAATCTGCTTGAGCCCGACCAACTTCAGCAGTCCTGGGCACCAGGTGTCTTATCTGCAAAACCCTACTTCCGTCTCTCCTCCCAGCTCTAACTCCAGCCTTCCAACTCTCTAGGATATTTGGAGGCAAGTAAACACAATCTGGCAGGGAGTGCTCTACTCTTTAGGCGACCATAGAATTAAAGCTCCTGGTCACTTTAGTAATTAAGACTTTCCCACCCACCTTTCATTCTCCTCCCAATGCTGGCTCCAATTTCACATCAGCTTTCCTGTTCCCCTGGCTACAGGAGGAATTTCACATGGCCAGGCTTCTGTATAGGCTATTTCCTGTCGATGCAAACGCTGTACTTAGACATATCAATAAAACTTAATTTTGGTCAACGTCCTCTTTGGGGCTTTTCAGTAAACCATATCATTTGAACACATTTCCAAGGAAAATGAAATACCACGGAAAGAAGAACATGGCTATTTGCAGGCCATGGAGGAACCACTTAGACATAAATGTAATAACAGAGGGACAAGCTGTCTTACAACTGTTTGTATAACTATCTGTTCTCATTGGAACTGACTCTTAAAGGATTTACATTATGTCTTTTTTAAATTCTACGGTACTCACAACTTCAAACATCGTGCTTTCCACATATGAGAACGTCTACAAATATTTGTTAACTTGAATATTTTTTAAATATAGGTAGAGGTTACCAGGTAATAAGCGGTGTACTAGATGTTTTCATAGCTTTCCAAAATTCTCTCTGGGATCACTGGAGTCCTGCCACTCACTACAAATCACCCAAACTTAGTGGCCTAAACCTAGATTCTCATGACCACTGCTTAGCAGTTACTTATTGCCACAGCAATGATACTTTACAAAGCACCCTAAAGCTTAGTAGCTTCAAACAATCACCTTCTATTATTTCTTGTGGGTCTACGGGTTGGGTAGCGAATTCTGCTGATCTAGGCTAGGCTTGAAATCTCAGTGGAGTGTGTTTATATACCTGTAGTCAGCTGGGGGGCAAGCTGATCTAAGATGGCCTAAACTAGGGTGACACTAATGACTGGGGCCTCTCTCGACACAATTTTTCTTTTTCCAGCAGGCCAGGCCAAACTTATACTCATGGTGGAGACAGCAGGTTTCCACAAGAGTGAGCAGAAACCAGCAAGAACTTTTTAGGTCCAGGCTTAGAACTGGCACACCATCTCTTCAACCACACTTTATTTGTCAAAATGAGTCACAAGACCAGCCTGGATTTAAGGGTAAGAAAATTAATTCCACCTCTCCATGGAAGGAGCAACAAAGTCACGTTACAATGTGTTGAGGAATTGTGGTTATTTTTGCAATCAATCCATCACATAAGTCCAATTTTAAGATGAAGAAAAAAATGGAGAGAGACTAAAAGATTTACTTAAAATGTTATAAAATCGCATTGTGGCGATGGTTGCACAACTCTATAAATTTACTAAAAATCATTGAACTGTACACTTACAATGGCTGAATTTTATGGTATGTAAATTACCCTTTTGTAAAGCTGTTAAAAAAAAACTTTAAAAATTTTTTTAATTTGTTGAAGATTATTCAACTCATAACTGTCCAAATCTGCATTCAAATTCAAATATTTTAGCACAAAACTCAGCAATCTTTTCAATGCACTGTATTTATCATAACAGAAGTATTAGATTCTCAAAATTGGGGAGTCTATGAGCTAGAAAGAACTTTTACAGACGATTTTGTCCATCCCTCTTTTTTCAAGCAGCCGAATGTGTAAGCCTCCTGACTCCTCATCTTAGGTTGCAAAACAGAAATAGCAGAAACCCGGTCCAGGTGAAAAATATGCCTCACCTCATATGCTTTTGGGATCCAAGGTAATTAGCACTGAGAAAGACTTGTGCTAATGTTCCTTCTGGAACCAGGAGCTACAGACAATTCTTTTGATTTTAGTTCCTCTGATTTTTCACTGACCATACTCTAAGTAGCCAGGGTACCTAATGTGCTTAGATCTTGGTGTTAATAGCAATAGCATTTTTATTCAGCTTTGTTATCTAGGGTCCAAATCAGCATCCTCATTTGAGCTAAAAGCAGGTATTAAAATTAAAGCTCACCCAAAGAACCTCTTCTGTGGGTAAAAATCTCTGACATGAAGACTAGGAACAAAAACAGTTAAAAAAAAAAAAAAAGCAAATTTGTACAATGTGGTCCTTCTCTTGTGAGCATTAAGGGATCTGTGAGGATGATGAACAAATGGAAAGTGGCATGGTTTTGTCCCATAATTTGGACTTGTTTCTGGAGAGAAAAAGAGTGAAATCCCAAGGAGAGGCATCCAAGCGCCCGTAAACAGAGCTTTGAAGAGCAAATTGAGCGGCTTTCATCAATCACACACAGACCACATCAAAAGCTGCCTGAGGAGAATCACTCACCCGACATCAGGCAGGGTCAGGCAAACGTTATCAAATGCTCTTTCAAGATATTATACACCAGAATCAGAGGGAGAAAAGGGTGTGAAGAGGAGTGCCAAAAATAAGACCATGAGAGAAATGGAAGCAAATAAGGCAGAGAATGAGATGCGCTGGCAGAGAGGATGAGGAAGGAAGAGAAAGAGAGGGAGAAAAGAGAAGAGGGAGGGAAACAGAAGAATATAAAATAGCAAGAGAGAGGGAGTAAGACACAGGAGCAGAAAGGATGATGTAGCTAAATGGAACAAAAGCAAATCAATGACTAAAGAAAGGCAAAAAAAGGAAAGTTCAGTAGCAAAGTGGAGAGAAACAGCCTTTATGCAGGGCGGAGGCGTCGTTGGCAGTCATCTGTCCTGAGGATATATAGTCTACATGGACTTTTGCTGAAAATTAGCCAGAACAGTTCTATTTTCCACACCTTGAAGGGCATCATCGAGTCTCAGGAATGCAAAGAAAAAGCAAACACTCCAATCTTCTTCCTCTCCAGCTCCCTGAATTATCTTGTATCTACTATCAAGTGCCATTTGATCATCCTGGCCAGTTTCACTCAGGCTCTGAATATTGGTGGGAATAGTCATTAGAAATCCAACCTGATGTCCACCCAAGCCCCCACTGGAACAATTTCATCTTCTGTCACAACAAAGCCAGGGCAGTCAGGAATCAGCTCAGGCTATAAATCTGCCTTCTTCATAAACCAAGTTCGATTTTCCAACTAATTGAAGGGAAACATATCCACTCCTGGATCAAACCAAGCTATTTTCCCCTTCTCTGTAAAGGGCCTGGCTCTGTCTTAATTAAAACGTAAGGGCCCAGGTGCCCAAGTGTTCCAGTATGGAGCTGAGGAAAGCCCAGGGTCAGGGGGAGGGTACCAGGTGCAGGAGAGGGGAACCTCTGCAAGGAAGGGGGAGATATGATAATTGGGAGATGGAGGGGCTTTCTCCAAAGCAAACTTTGTTCATCGTGTATATTTTCACCCATAAAGAGATATTGGCGATAACAATGTCTTAAGAAACAGGATTTTGAAGAAAGTCTCACTCCTGGCACTCTGTGCACATTTGTTGAAATAAGGCAAGATACTAGAAATGATTTAATAATGGCTCCCAGTGCTTAACTATAGGATTTAGACAGGAGCTAAGAGAACAATAGTGCTAAAGTTATCGAGCCAATCATTTTACATGCATCATTTCATTTAATCCTCTCAACAACCCTAAAGTAAACACTCTTATTATTTTTATTATTCCCATTTTCCTGATAAGGAAACAGAACCTAGGGAAGTTAAATAACTGGTCCGAAGTCACAGAGCAAGAAAGTGATGGAGCAGGAATCTGAGCTCCAGCTGACCCCAGAGCTGGTCTTACGTGGCCCACGCAGCTCAGATAGCAGATAGGTGTGACCGAAGAGCCCTTCGTTCCTGTGCGCAGCATGCAGTATGGCGAGGAGGGGACTCACAACAACCTCCGTCCAGCTGGGCAGGATCAGGGTTTTGAATAAGATGGTAACAGATAGTGTCTCGATAGAGAAGCTGATTTATAGTGTGATCATTTTTTGAGCCTTTGGGATAAATGCTGAAGCCATGCGCCAAGATGGAAGGCAGCATTATTAAGAGAAGCAACAAGTTTTAGAGAGCTCTCTAAACTCTTTCATTTTCCTTTATGAAAGCAAAAGACCAGAAAATTATCCATAATTAGGGAGCCGTCGGCACTGAATTACATCTCTCGCATGGGCCAACACAGCCAATGACTCCACTGCATTAACGAGTGTCCCGAGGTCCTCCTCCCATCCCCAGCTCCATGTTGGCACGCGCTGTTGTAAGCGGCCCCGCGGGTCAGTCCACTCCATACAGCAGCGGGGTCAGAAGCACAGGCTCTACGGTCAGATAGACCTGTGTTCAGATCTCGTCTCTACCACTTACCGCCTGAGTAACTTAGACACACGTTGCTCACACAGATCTCTGAGCCACAGTGTCCTCATCTGTAAAATGGGGGCTGTAAAAATACCTTAGACCCAAGTAATGTTAGGATACAATAAAAAGATGAATGCGTAACGTCTAGAACAATGCCTAGCATATAATAAGTACTTTAAAGAGCTATTGTTATTATCTTTTTCTACCCCTTCATCTTCCTTATTTGAAGCTAAAAGAAGAAGAGACAGACCAAGTGAAACTGCTTACATAAAGGCCAGATAGAGCCTGGCTATTCCACCAGAGGCAATAATTACAACTCTGCTTCATAGCACAGAGAGTTCCAAGAACAGAATACACATTTGGAACAAGTTCATTAAAAAATTGCTTACTCATAAAAGTTGCTATTGTTATAGCCTGAAAAATGGAAGACTCGGCACCGATAAATAAGAAGCCAGAAGTAAACAAGCCAACAACACTGAGAGGTTACTTGATTTCTCTCTTTTCATCCATCAACTCTTTCTTAACCTTTAATGGTGTTATAATGACAAATTCGGGCAGGTTTTATGTGCCTGTTCACTCTGAGTTTTCCCCAGACTCCAAATAGAGGGAAGAAGCCTGCAGAGTTCTCTGCCAGTTCTCCCAGGGTTGAGTGAGGTGGCCATGGCTCTCAGCAGACAGGATCTCACCTCCACCCAATAGAATCAGCTCCAGGATTTTCCCCTCTTCACCCTATCTAGAGGCTTCCAACCCCTCAGCACCTCTGCTCTAATGCTTCATCTCACACCTCATCAGTTCACTCCAAGAACTGTCTCCTGGCCAGTCTGCATCCTGCTGTCTTGTCTCCACTCAGGTAGGTCACCTCAGGGCAGTGCAATGAGTCCTAGCTAGAAATTCAGGATGATAATGCAGGCCAGCCATTTAGCAGCTGGCCATTGTCACTGAACTTCTCTGAGCCTCAGTTTTGGTGTCTATAAAATGGGGTAACAACACCTCTCTTGCAGTGTTCTTGTAAAAATTAAATAACTTTATGATCAACTTTCCCTACAGAGTGCCTGGCACATATCATAGGAGTTACCATTACTCAATGACAGTGATTAAGCCTCATGATATCTGAGCTCTGTCCTAGGAACTTGGGGGCAGGTATGGCAATGAAAAATGTGAGGAAGTTGTGCAAGTGTCCGTCCTCAGGGTTTTAAATCAAATGCAATAGAGAGCAATGAGACTTTGCTTCAAAGAGTTGGTAAGTACAGGTATGACCATACGAAATGAGGTGAAGAGAGCTGGGTGACGTCACCCCTCCTCAGAACCCACCCTGCCCCTGCCCTTCTCCAGCCCTGACAGACTTGCCTATTCCTTGCTTCCTTCGCAAGGAAAGGCCAACATCATCAGAAAGGAAGCAGCTTAGCGCTTTCACAGAGCCTGGGGCCAAACAAACTTTTGCCAGCAATTACCAGAAACCATGGCGAATCTTATAAATTCTTATATAATGAAAGCCAGTAATCTTCACGTACTCTTCACCCAAAACCCCACCTACTTGACTACTGTTTTTCTGGAGGTTAAAACAAAAACTATGTGTCACTTAGTTACATAAATCAACAGCCAATTTGGGCTTTGAAAACTTTATCTTGTAAAAAGGGGACCAAATAAACACTAAGTAATATATTTTAGGAGCCAAATTTTTCCAAAGTAAGATTTCCTTGAGAATAGACTTTCTGCGTGTGAGTGCTTAGAGACAGAAAATGCTTGGCTTGAATTCAAATTTGCAGAATCTATACTGTGAGGCATCTGCTCTTATTAGTCTAGAAATCTTTCTTGAATATCTTGTTCTAGGCGCTGAGATCCCAAGACATGTCTTGCGTGTGATTATTTCCTGATCATCAGAATCCCCTGGAAAGACCTGAATAAAGAGGATGCCTGTGACCCACCACTAGATAATCTAATTCAGTTGAAATAGGGTAGGGCCCAGGTATGTCACTTTTTTTTCCTTTTTCTTTTTTTCAGGTGAATCTAACGTGAAGTCAAGGTGGACAACCTCGGGTTACAGTGAATAATGAAGGTGGAGGCTGGAAAGGAACAGGAACCAGTAGTCATAGCAAGCCTGAATCATTCACTCCATGAAGAGCTACATATCAAGGACTGTGTTAGCTGCTGGGCATACAAAGGAGCCTAAGACCTGACTCCTGCCATTACAGAATGGACAGAAGAATGAGACAAGTTCAGTTATTCTGTGTACAGGTTCTGTAATGAACATGAGTACAGAGGCAGGCTCCTGGCCCACCTGGTGAGTCACAAAAGACTTCTCAGAGGAGATGATACATGAACCACATCCTGAAGGATGAGAAAGAGCTGAACAAAGAAACAGATGCAGAGGACATTTCAAGCTGAGAGAGCTGCCCCTGCCAAAGCCCAGGGGCAAGAGAGAGCTCAGAGTCCTGGGAATGGTAGCAGTTGTGTGGAGCAGAGGAGGGCGCAGAGAAGGGACTGGACGGTCAGCAAGGAGGGGCCAGAGCATGATGGGCCTCTCGCACTTTAGACCACTTGGTGACCGCTCACTTGTCCCTGATCCCTGGTGCCTAGCATAGGGCCTGACACATGTGAAACATATAATAAAGTTGGTTGGATAAATCAAAACAAGCAGAAGGCTAAGGACACAGATGCATGAAAGCTGAAGAATAGAACCTGGGGCACAGTCAGAGTGATAGGAAAAAATGAAGACATCGGTGGCCCAGAAACCAAGGGAGAACGGAGTTTTCAGAAACAAGAGAGTAGTGTCAAAGCCTGAAATAAAAGCTAAAAAACACATACGAAATGTCATCTGTCCAATATCAATGAAGTTATCATTAGCTAGAGCCATTTCACACAGGGGCTAAAGGAGAAACACGATGGCAGTGAACTCAGGAGGGACAGAGGGTTACCGCCCAAATAAATTCATCTGTCAAGAGGCTTGCCTGCGAAAGAGCAGGTGCGAGGTGGGATAGTGAAGAGAGAGTGTGTGGGGCTAATAGAGGGTTGGATTTGTTTTTTCGGATGAGTTAGACTTAAACATTTTATTTGACATGTTCAACTGGAGAGTCCCATAGAAAAGGTTAGACATGTGGGACAGTATGCGGGAATGAGAGAGCAGACCTGCACTTACTGTGTGACTTGGAGACCATCCGTAACCTCTCTGAGCTTCAGTTCTCATCTGCAAAACAAGGACTATCACCCTCAACTTGAATAGTTGTAATAAGTTAAACAAACAAACAAACAAACAAAAAACCTGCTCGCTCGCTCGCTCTCTCTCTCTCTCTCTCTCTCTCTCTCTCTCTCCCTCATCTTTAATTGAAAGAGGAGGTCCACTTAAAAGTCGGTGGGGTGAAAGGCTTGTGTTCTCTTTTTGTCTCTCCTCTTAGGAGTTTAATGGTCTGTCCCAAGTCACTAAACACTACATGTCCACTTCAGTTTCCTCAATCAAATGGAGACATTGGTCCCTGCCGCCTCGTAAAGCTGGGGCTTTTAGATGTACTGAGAACAGAACAGTAGAAAACACTTGCAAAAGTTAAAAGTGCCATTGACATTATATGATTACTATCCAGGCACTACAAAAAGAAGAACCTTGAAATGGGTAATTAATATTTCCTTAGAGTCAGGTTGAATCATGGATTTGTTCTTAAAAGCTGTAAGATCTGAGGGAAGTTGAACAAAGTTTCTGTGTCTTGATCTCTAAAAGGATTAAACTTTTTTATAAGTGTAGGAAGCTCTCTAAAATGTAGTAAATGTCAATAAATGCTACTTTCTTGTCTCCTGATATGGATATTTTAAAAACAGTATTGTCTTCCAACTACATGGAGTATTATGAGGGGAGTTTGGTGTGGTTACAAAGGAATGACAACAAGTTTCAAATTCAAGTACAATTGACCCTTGAACAACATGGAGGGTGGTGGAGCACCAGGCAAAAATCCACGTATAACTCGAACCAGCCCTCTGCGTACACAGGTTCCCACCTGCCCGTTGACCCTTGTACAATGCGGGTTTGAATTATACAAGTCAATTGGAAAAATTTTCGTGTAAGTGGACCCATGCAGGTCAAATCCATGTTGTTCAACGGTCGACTGTATAACTTTTGACCAAAACTAACATTGTCCTTTCTTACCTGTGGGGGATTGGTTCCAGGACCCTGCAGATACCAAAGTCCACAGGTGTTCAAGTGCCCTATAAAAATGGCGTAAATCAATGCATACAGCCAGCCCTCTGCATCCTTGGACTCCTTACTGCGATAAATAAGAAACAGCACAGACATGTATTAAAAACTCCTTGCATAAAAGGACCCAGGCAGTTCAAACCCATGTTATTCAGGGGCCAACTGTATACACGATGATCATCAGAAGTTTCCATTAGAGGCAAGTTGTTTCTAAACCAAGCGGCTGCTGGGTCTCTCCTAGTGATCTTTTTGGTCTTAACAACAGGCCAAGGATTAATCTAAAGCCTTCATTCCATCAACTCTTGCCCCAAACCTGCACCTTGATCAGAAGATAACAGTCAGTCTCTCTGATATGACTGCAAGTTCCTTAGAGAAATAAGAACAGAGTCTTAATCATTCTTTCGCTCCAGCTGCAGGTTCAGCACCTGCTCCACCATTACAAGGCATTCTAGAGTGAACTTGGGTAGACCTGGAATCCAATCACTGTGGCATTCTAAGCAGGTGCCATTTACAAAATTATTAACCGGTTTAAGCTGCAGTTTTCTAATCTGTAAGATGGGGGCACTTCTGATTTCAAATGTTGGAGGAAGAACTTAATGAAGGTCTGTAAGGAGCTGGCCTGGTGAAAAGTCCCATAGTAGGAGATCAACACTTTATGTGAGCTCATGTTACTATTAAGAATAGAACCAGTTAGGGACTGCAAATTGGTATAGCCACTATGGAAAACAGCATGGAGGTTACTCAAAAAATTTAAAATGGATATGCTTTTTGACCCAGCAATTGCACTTCTGGGTATTTATCCAAAAAAAAAAAAAAAAAACCCAAACAATAATTCATAAAGATCTATGCACTCCAATATCCATGGCAGCACAATTTACAATAGCCAAGATATGGAAATAACCTAAATGCCCATCAGCAGATGATTGGATAAAGAAATTATGGTTCATATATACAATAGAATATTACTCAGCCATTAAAAAAAAATGAAATTTTACCATTTGCAATGACATGGATGGACCTAGAAGATATTACGCTGAGTGAAATAAGTCAGACAGAGAAAGATAAATACCATATGATTTCACTTATATGCGGAATCTAAGGAACAAAAAGAACAAACTAATCAAAAACAGACTCACAAATATAGTGGACAATTTGGTGATGGACAGAGGGGAGGGGGTTTGAGGGGCTGGGAGAATGGGGTAAAGAAATACAATTTAGTAGCTGAGAGTTGGTCACGGGGACGGGGAGCACGGCAGAGGGAATGCAGTTAGCGGGAATATGATGGCTAAGTGGAGGGCCAGGGGAGGAAGGGAGCAATCGAGGGGATCATTTTATGAAATATATAGATGTCTAACCAATGTACTGTGTACTTGAAACTATTTAAATAAATTTTAAAAAATATATACAAAAGATGTTAAAAAAAAAAAAAAAGAATAGAACCACTTAGAATCCCATGTGAAGGAGCCCAGTGAAATCAGGGTGCAAACGGGGTTAGTAGAATATGGACATTCAGGTTTTACAGCTAATGAATGAATCAATCAATGAATGAATAAAGAGTTCAAGTGAATTTTCTCCCCATTTCACTAAAATAGTATGCTCCAAGTCTGAGACCTTATTCCTCCAGCCTACTGCCCAAAACTCTGACAGAGATCTAAGCCACCATAAATCCCATCAGGGGTCAAAACAGCTGGCATAATTTTAACTACAAGAGAGCGAGCATAAACGGTGTCATTATTTTCCCCAAGGGTTGCTGTTTCCCTTTCCTAGGAGACAAAAATAAAAAAGTCACATTTTTATCCAGGAAATATAGTATTCTAGAATTTTTGAGGAACAGATCCAAGATCTCAGAAGCACAAAGGCGGCTAAAGGAAAGTATGACCAGACTTAAAGTGGACAATCTTTCTGCCTTTTAAAAAATCTCCTTATTGTTATCCTAGCCAAAAACTTAGACAATATTTATAAATAAAGTCAGTTCTGCTTATAATCTCCTGTGACTGTAGAGTCCTCCATATCCTTCTCTATTCTATAACCAGATCTCTTCTAGGGATGAGACACTCGCTTCCTCACTGAATCCACAGGCTTCCTCCGGGGAGAGGCAATACTGTAGTGCAGTTCTCACACTGACTCCCAGTATTGGTTCAGGCTTCATGGTTAAAGGGCTCAGTCTCCAACAAGACTGCCCTCATATCAGACAACGGCCTCAAGTGCAGGAGTTCCCAGGCCTCCTGCACATCTGGCCACTGGGCTGCAAATTCAGGGGTTTCCACAGCTAATTCAGTTTCATTAATTCAGAATGACTGACAGAACTAAAGAAAGTGCTATACTTATGATTGAAGTTTTATCATAAAGGATACAAATCCCAGGTCAGCTAAATGAAAAGATACGTAGGGCGAGGCCCAGGAGGGTCCAGAACGGGAAACTTTTGTGTCCTTTCCTGATGGAATCAGGATACACTACCCTCCTTGTACATCTGTACCTATCGGCACTTGAATGTGTTCAAGTCTTTCATCCAATTCCTTTTAGGCCCCACGGCACCTTTCAGCCACTGCTTTCTCTTTAAAAAGACATATATTCTGCTTCTCTGCTTCTTTTCCAACCTGGAAGTTCAACCAAACCTTGGTATCCAGAGTTTTCATTGGGGTTTTAATATGTAGGCATTATTAATTAAATCACTGGCCATGTGGTTAAACTCAATTTCCCATTGCCCTCCACTCCTGAAGGTTGGGCCAATATCATGGGGCTCAAAGCCCCAGTACTCTAATCACCTGGTTGGTCTTTTCATCATGCCATCACCCATGCTGAAACTATCTAAGGGCTCATTTCATCAGCATAAATTCAAGTGTGGTCCTAAGCCCTAAGGGCCCACCATGAATAACAAAGACATTTGCATCACTTTGAAAATTCCAAGGGTTTAGAAGCTCCATCTATGGAACTCAGGACAAAGACCAGGCAAATACTTTATTATACAACAGGAGAGAAGCTTCTATCATCTGAAACACCTGATATTGACACTCAAGGCCCAAGCTTGCTCACTTACTGCCAACTTCTGCAAGTCAAATACTTCCCTTCTGACATCGTAGTCTCTATCTTCTGGCACCATTATGGCTGGCCAACCTCATTTCCACAATCCCCCGTCACAAAATCTGTATCCTACTCCTCCTGCTCGATCTCCATTTCTCTAGATAAGTCATGGAATGCTGGAATAACCTCAGGAGCGTAGACAAATATGACCTAGGATGGAACCCACTCTAATATTTAAGAGTGAGCAGAAGAAGAGCAGCCTATAAAGGAGCCTGATGAGGCAGGAGAATTCAACTGCTGTGTGTGGTCATGGGGGCCCAGGAAATGGGCTTTCAACATGCAAGGAAGGACCAACAGTGTCGGCACCTACAGAGAAGACAAGGAAGATAATGGCTTAAAAGTTCCCATTGGATATATAGTTGTGGATGACCTTGCTGAGAGCAGTTTCAGTAGAGGGATAGGGGCAGAAGTCAGATTGCAGTGGATAGAAGAGAGAGTGGGAAGTAAAGCAGCAGAGAAGCAGACTATATGTTTCTTTAAAGAGAAAGCAGTGGCTGAAAGGTGCCATGGGGCCTAAAAGCAATTGGATATTCAGGATGAAAGACGAGTTCAAGTGCTGATAGGAAAAGAACAAAGGAGAAAGGGACAGGGTGACTGTACGGGGAAGAGAGGAAACATTGATCAAGCTAGGCTGCTAAGAACTGGGAGAGAAGAGCCCCAGAGAACATGTGGGGGGATCGGTCTACATGGGAATGCTCCTCTTCCATCATAACAGAAGCAAAGGTGGGAGGCGTGGAGATAGTTCTAGCTAATTTGTAAGTTTGGTGGCAATAAAATAAGGGAGAGTCAGGGGAATGTACCCATTTTGGGGTTCTACCTTCTCTGTAAAGTAGAAAGGAATGCCATATGTTCAACTTATGAAATTCAAACATTTGAGGAGAGTTGGAGAGTGAAGAATGTGTGAAAACCTAGTGTAGAGAACTAGAGAGAGAACTAAGGAACCACAGAATGATTACAGGGCAGCAGTGGCGAGCCAGTAGCGCCTGAGAACCATGAAGCTGCCATGAAATTAATCTGCAGATCTATGTGAGTTTCTCTACAATCCTGACATAGCCACACTGGCAGAGAAGGATGATAGGTAATTAGATTCAAGGTTGAGGTTTTGCCTACAAAACCTAGGAGAGAAAGCTAGTGGAACAATAATATTGGCTAGACAGAGGCAGATGTAACATCAAGTAGAAGAAGGAATGTGAAAATGGCTCATAGCTAAGAAGAATATAGAAAGAGGTCACTGGTCTGGGAGTCTCAAATTTAAAAGATAGAAATAGTGTAAATTATTGAGTAAAAGAAGTAGAAAGACAGGAAATTGTGCTCGGAAATTAGTGTGGGGTCATAAAGAACACATACCACTCAACACCAAAAAAAACCAAACAATCTAATTAAAAAATGGGCAAAGGATCTGAATAGACATTTCTCCAAAGAGGACACATGGATGGCAAGTAGACATATGAAAGATGCTCAGTGTCACTAGTCATCAGAGAGATGTAAATTAAAACCACAATGAGATTTCACCTCACACCTGTCAGAGTGGCAATCATCAATAAATCAACAAACAACGAGTGTTAGAGAGGATGTGGCGAAAAGGGAACCCTTGTGCACCATTGATGGGATTGCAAATCGGCACAGCCACTACGAAAAACAGTTTGGCGTTTCCTCAAAAAATTAAAAATAGAACTACTGTATGTCCCAGCACTTCCACTTTTGGTTGCTTATCCAAAGAAAACCAAAACACTGATTCAAAAAGATACATCCAGCCCTATGTTCACTGCAGTGGTATTAACAACAGCCAAGATATGGACGCAAACTAAGTGCCCATCAGTAAAGGACTGGATAAAGATATACGTATACATGTATATGTATATGTGTATATATGTATATGTATATGTGTGTGTGTGTATATATATATAACAATATTTTTCAGCCATAAAAAAATGAAATCTTACCATTTGCAATAACATGGATGGACTTAAAGGGTATTATGCTAAGTGGTAAGTCAGAGAAAAACAAATACCATCTGATTTCACTTATATGTGAAATCTCAAGGACAAAAGAAAAGAACAAACAAAACAAAAACAGACTCATAGATACAGAGAGCAAACTGGCGACGACCAGATATCAAGGGAGGATGGGGAGCTGGTGAACAGGTAAAGGGATTAAGAAGTTCAAATTGGTAGCCACAAAATAGTCACAGGGATGTGAAGGACAGCATAGGGAATACAGTCGATAATATTGTAATAACTATATATAGAGCCAGGTGATTACTAGACTAATCAGAGAGATCACTTTGTAAATTAAATGCCTAACCACTATACTGTACACTGGAAACTAATATAAAATAACATTGAACGTCAGCTTCAATTGAATAATAAAAATTAAAAATTTATTGAATAAAGTAGTAGTCCCTCCCCACACACACACAAAATTTAAATGTGACCTAAGAGATGACGAGGTCCAAGGTGGGGTCATGCATGTGGGTGGCATGCATGTAAAAGTGAAGGTCATTGTACATGAGAAGACCCAGAAACAGGAAAGTCAGAGTGCTGTTGGGGCTCCCCATGAACACTGAGCGAACCCAGGATGAGACAAGGGGTTCAGAAGCAAGGAGAGACTGTGAGCCACATGCTGATAGCTTTAGTGAAAAGAGGAAGATGGCTAAGAGGTCATTACATGATGACCAAGAAATATAGAGTGGAAATCACAAATCAGAGGCTTATGGGCTAAACTGGACCAATAGCCAGATTTTATTTAGCTGGCACAGGGTTTGGTTCTTGTTTGTTTTATGATGAATTACTTCCCATCATTTAAAAAGTAGGAGAGTTCATATAAAAATCTGTATTCTTTGAAAAGCTGTTCTTAAAAATTATGACGACCTAGCAACACAGGGCTCTTCTCTCCACCGTCACCTCCAGGGCTGAGAAGCGTCGTGCCCTCTCGGAGTACCTTGCAGCTTCCAGCTCACAACCCCCACAGGCTTGCTTCACTCAATTAAGATGCTGTCCTGCCCTCGTGTGAGCATTTCGCTGGTGACCTCTAGCTGAGTGCAGGCAATGCCAAAGAGCGTGAGCCTTAAAGGGGCAGACATTTTCATATGAGTCATTTTGGGGAGTCATAATGGGGAGCAAAGATGGTGCCAATACCGCCTGTTGACCCTGAGGTAAGAAGAAGTGAGCAGTTCCCCTTGAGAAGGGAGAGGCAAATTCAGATAATAATAAAGTGGAGGGAGTGGTCAGTGGGAAGTCTGAGTTTATGAATGAATCTCTTGATTGTGGAAATTCCAGAGGACAGAGAAAAGTTTTAGTAGGAGTGAGGCCAGGTGAGAGGAAACACAGAACAATAGTAAAGGACAGGAAAAAAGCAGGTGATTGGAAGTTACCTGGGAAGATGAATATTTGAGATGTAAAGTTTCTACTGTGAAACCTCAAAATTTTCTAACTAATGATGCTTGAGGTGGAGTCACTGACCAGACTCTGGGCACTCAAGTCACCTTGGTAGAGATCCTGTCAGGACGGCTCAGGGACACCTAAGAATAACTCTGGTCTGAATCACCAAGAAGCAAATCGGACTGATTTTCTAAGCCTCTTTTTCTCCATAGTAGGAGGAGCCTCAGCTGGCTCACGCACCCATTATCCAAAGCAGGAATCCTCTTTGTATCACCCTTGATAACACCACGATTAGTTAGCTTGGGGGCAACATGGAGCCCTGACAATCAGGGTAGAAAGAGGCAGAAAGGGCAGATGCCAAAAACTTGCTAGGTCTTTCTCGAAATTTCACCAGAGCTCGATTCAAGTTCCAGGAGAAAGGAATCAGAACTCTTCTACCTCTTCTTCCTTCGTTACATGGATTCCCATCCCCATCCCAGTAAAAGTCTTAGCAATATATTTCAGCCAAAATGATATGTCTTACACGGAGTTTGGGGAGCAGGCCAAGAAATCTGACCATTCCATTAAAGGGTTGTTTTCAAGTAAATTATGTTTTGGGTTCTAACCACCCAACTTGTAAATTCATGCACACGGCTCATCAGCTTGGTGAAGACCACCTATATTAAACCTGATTTGAGAAAATGAGTTAACCCTCAACTTATTTTGGTGAAAGTCTTATCAGTCAAGGCACTGTGGCTTACACCTTCTCACAGCTATGCCTTCATCAAAGACCCTCGTTTCTTTTTAAGCTATAAAATCTCTTCCTTTGATGTTATTTCATCTAGCAAAGAGCTGCTTGCCCACCCATTTCTGAATTCAGCCCAGCCCCCCTGAAATGGCTTGAGAGGTGTTGTCACGACCCCACAGACATAGTGGCCCCGTGGGTTTCACTGCAGACTTTGTCCCCTAACTGTGGGGTTACTGAGATAATGGTGTGAACTCAGCATGGAGATAATGCTGGTCAGGGGGTTCCTCATTCTACAGCACTGTGAAGCATTCTGTACTCTTTCCGGGGCCTTTCTCTTGCAACACCTAGCTATTGAGTCTTAAAACCAAATCGATCTGTGATCTTGGTATGGCTTTCCATTTAAATTTCTGATAGTAAATTTTCCTTCTCTTTTACCTTTTTGCTGTTCTCTCCTTGTCCAAAAAGAGCAATAAAGGAATCAGAGAAAAACTCACCGTTTCTCAACTTGTCTCGCTTCAGTCTAAACAAGAAAATGTCTTATTAAAAAAGGGGTGGGCTGGGGAGGAGGAAGGTGATATTTAATTTTATTGGGGAGGACGAATCATTGCTGGAGAATGCCTGTGGCTAAATGAGACCATCAAACCAAGAACAGAGTGGCGAACCGTGTGCACAAATATAAAGTAATATCTTTCTATTCTTAGGGAAGCTGACGCTCAATTTCAGAAGCTTCGGGCAGGCAGTTCTGAGTTTGGAGAAATCACAGCCACTTTCTTGGAACCATTTACCACTGCTTCTACTCTCTGCAGTGAAAGCTTAAAAATGCAAATGAAATGGGGCCATTTAAAGAAAAATATTCCTGGTAACTGTGCTCCGGGAAAGAAAAAAAAAAAAAGCCTATAGCTCAGAGGGCAATCTTAAAGGCAATGAAACTCGGCAGTGCTAGATGATGCTTCATTCTGATGGATAATGTGCGCTGTGCTTCTCCCTCATGAGTTTAGAAGTATTTAAAGAAAAGGGTAAAATCACCCTGTTTAGGAGATTAATTTCTTTTCTGAAAAAATGTCTGTTTTTGCTGTCACTTCTGGTTTGATGGAGAGTAAAACCAAAGTTTATTCTAAATGTTTGCTGCTGGAAATTACCAGTGTACAGGGCCGGGGGAAAAAAAAAAAAAACCCTGAAGAGGTGAAGTCCTGCCCTGTCTCCCCAGGCGAATCCATGCTTATGTTATCCAGGACGTTGTTGTAAATTATTTCTTCAGGGATATAAGTTCTAATATGTGCAACATTTATTGAACACTAAATGCCAGAGACTGAGCTTAGCAGTTTACATGAATTATCTCATCTTCACAGCCTCCTCTGCCCACACAAACACCCAGGGTAGGTCCTATTACTCCACCCATTTTAAAGGCGAGGCAACTGAGGTAAGGGAGATCAACGAGCTTGCTCAAAGTTACATAGCTGGAAAGTGGCTAAGCTATAGTGCAAGCTCAGGTTGTTAACTCCAAAGCCTAAAGCTACATAGTGTTGTATGGCCTACAACAGCCTCTCAAAGCCAATTAATTTCAGTAAGTTTCACCAAACTATAATGTTGTTCTAATTCAGTACGTCTTGCTTTGAAATTTCTTTCTTTGAAGACTGCATTTCGAATACAGGTTCCTCAGTATTTGATGAGCAGGTACTATAAATCTAGGGCTGAGGGGCAAAGTGAGCCTGGCCAGCTAATCAAAGGATGCATGGCACTTCCCGTCCTTCACATGATATGGATACAATCAGAACCCTGGCCCCTATTAAGCCATTTAGACCAAAAGAAGAACCTACATTGATTTGGAACCTAAATTTTTCTTAGCTCAATTCAAATATATTTTCCCACTTTATGATGAGATATTAGAGTCAGGCCGCCAATCTCATCATCTTCTCTAATTCTTAGATAAAAGAAAGACATAGTCTGAATCTGATAAGTATGCAGAGCAAGGAGAACGCTTGTACACTGCTGGTAGCAGTGTAATTTAATACAACCATGAGGAAAACAGTCTGGCATTATCTTAAACATCTGAACACGTGTGTACCTACAGCTCAGAATTTCCACTCCCAGGTACTTTTCTTGCACGTGGGTACCAGAAGTCATGCGCATGGATGTTCCTAACAGCAGTGTCTATGAAAACTAAAAACTAGAAACTGCCCGAATATCCATCAACAGTAGAAATGATAAAAAAAAAAAAAAATTGTAGCATACATACACAAAGGAACACTCCGACCAATTGAAAGTGAATCAATTACAGCTCCATATATGTAACAATGAATCTTGTAAGCATAATGAGCTAAAGAAGGAAGTGACCAATAAAAACATATTTTATGATGTACATACCATTCAAAACGGGCAAAATCAAACTGTGTTGCTTAAGGATGCATAATGGGTACTAAGGCTATTTAAAATTTTAAGAGGCAAAGTAGAGGTCATTACAAAATGTGGAGAGGGATCATCTCATGGAGGAGGAGAGGGAGATGATTAGGAAAGGGCCCATGGCAGCTTCGAAGATACTGGCAATGTTCCAATACTGAACGAGAATTGGGGGCTAAATGGGTATTCATTTTTTAAATATTCATTAAATAGCATATATTGAAATGCATATTTGCTATAAACACAGTCTTATGTATGTATGATACATTATACATGAATACACTCTTATGTATGTAATACAGTATCAAAAAATATGCAGTCTGGCTCAATCTGTTGCACAAAGTAAGACTCTCTCTTCATGCAGAGTTGCAGAAGTTCTGAATCATTGGCATTAATCTCTTTTAAATCTGAAATTCCCACCTTGAGGCTATCCAGCCCCTGCTTGGATACCTACAGCTATGGGAATCTCAGTACTTCTCATATGAGCCCATTTCTTCTTTGTTTTTAAGGTTGATTCTGCTAACTGTGGTAAGAGATGCATAACATAAAATTTTACCATCTTAGCCATTTTTAAGTGTACAGTCCTGTGGCCCTGGGTACATTCACATTGTTCTGCAGCCATCACCACCATCCACCTCCAGAACTTTTTCATCTTCCCAAACTGAAATTCTGTGCCCATCAAACAACTCCCCGTTTCTCCCTTCTCTCAGCCCCTGGAAACGACCTTTCTACTTTCTGTCTATGAATTTGATGACTTTAGATACCCTATATAAATAGAATCATACAATGTTTATCCTTTTGCGACTAGCTTATTTCACTTATCATAGGGTCCTCAATGTTCATCCATGTTGTAGCATGTGTTTGAATTTTCTTTCTTTTTAAGGCTGAATAATATTCTATTGTGTGTGTATATACATCTACCCATTGATGGATACTTCATTTGCTTCTACCTTTTGGCCAATGTGCATAATGCTGCTATGAACATGGATATAAGTTTGTTCTTATACTCAGCTAAAATTTGTCTTCTTGTAATTTCTGCCTGTTGATCTACATTCTACTACTTTTAGTTCTTGCAAGGCAAACACTCTCCCTTTTCCCCACAAGGAAACCTCAAATATTGGAAGACAACCCTGACATTTTAGTTACCCCTCCTTTAGCCCAGATATTACAAGGTCTTTTGTCATTTCAATCAAATATGATGCATTCTCCAAGCCTCTCATCACCCTAGCATGCTTCTCTGGTTACATGTCAGATTACATTAACTTTTATGGAAACTGCATCTCACTATTATTTCATCTTCATCATGGTTCAATAAAAAGCCTTTCACTTAGAAAGCCCTCTCCCTTTCAATATTAACATGTGCAAAATCAAGTTTCCTGGTTCTGTGGCTGTGCAATTGATGTTTTGCATTTCAATGCAGCAGATTAACATTTATATGTGTTAAATCTCATCCTCTTGAATCTGGTCCAGACTTCCAGTTTACTGAGATCACTTTTAGGGCTACCCTACATGACACTATGCCACACAAAGAAATTACAGATCATGTTTGTTACTGTGTTCCTTCAAAGTACTGATGTCCATATTGAACAGGACGCAGTTAAAGCGAAGGTAAATTTCAGTGACCTCTCCTTCCAGATTATCACTTATAACACTCTTTAGATACACAAATTCAACCAACTGGAAATCCATTTAACTGCAATATTGCTTAATACACCTATCATAGTCTTATCCACTTGGATATCAAAGAAGACCTTTTCAAACATGTGGAAATCAAGATATGCTAAATTCATGGATCATCACAGACTTGTCAATGTAGTTGGTCCGTATTGGATCAATTTATAGTAGTAATAGTAGCCATACTGGTTGCTAGAGATTACCTCATTATTTTCTAAGCATGCCAAAAGCATGAGTTTAATGTACTGGTAAAGAGTTTTATCAGATCCAATGTTGAGTTCTTTTGGAAGTGGTGTCCAAAGCTACCTTTTCTCTCTTTTGAAAATCAAAAAAAAATTTTTTTTCTACTTCTAGTATTCTGAGAACTTTTCAATTCCCTTTCTTCATGATTGCTGAGAATTTTGAGATTTCATCTACAAATGTTTTTAATACGTAAGGGTGCAACCACCTGTACTTAGAGACTGTAATCTGACTCACAATGACTACATATTAATATTTTCCATCCACTTTTTACTCATATAGTCTAAGTTCTCTTACCTGACTTTCCTATTCTTGGTGACAGCTGAACTTAAACTCACGTTGGGCTTCCATCTTCTCTCATTCACCCATTAATATCACAATTTCCTCAAGCAATTGGCCCACCCATTCTTTTTCATTGTTCTCTTTGCACTTCTAAACCCTTTTGTTGGTTGGAAAAATGAGATCTGTGGTTCTCAGTGGATAAGAGGAAAAAGGAGATATGCAGGTACCAGGACTTACACTAGGTTTTGATTGCTTCTCCCACTGCATAATGGAGAAGGCCTCTTCACATCAGCCTCGCCACTGCTGTTAAAATTGGCATAAGGAAACAAAAGAAACTTGATCTCATCAAAGATAGACATGTAAACCAGCCTCATTTACTGTCATATTATTGACCTGGGGAATATCAGGGCTCAGTATCTTCATAACTCAAATAATGAGTTGTATTCAATCTTCTAAATGGGCCACTACTCCCCTTTGAAGGGAGAAATCCTCTGCTGTGTGGGACTACATCACACCACACAGAATGCAAACATGTAGAATGCTTAACATTTAGGACACTAAATTCAATTATGCCCCTGAGTTATTGTCATTGTGACAACCCACAACAAGCACACACATTTCCAGGTGCCCCTGGTCGAAATCTGCAGATAGATGATCGTTACAATCCTTTCGGCTCTGAATCTCTGGGTCTATAATTCTCTGCAGACAGAAACTTTGAAGTTTTAAATTATTAATAACTATGTTAAGTTTTAGTCAATAACATATTACATTATTGAAAGTCATTTTCTAGATGAAATAGAGGTAGTCTGTTCATTTTTTGCAGACATGCCACATTTTTAGACAACTTTTTAAAATTAGTAGGAGTAACTAATTACAAACCTAGACATTCAGAAAAACTAGTACACAATTAATCATTTCAATTGATTCACTGAAGAGCCTAAATGAATGAAAAATGTTGACAAATTCTTATCACAGTATCACAATAAAGAGAAACAAGCCGATAAATCTGCATGACTTTTTCCTTTGTTTTGAAGGAGTGGAAGCCTAACACATTTTGTATTCTCTGCTATACCTCAAAATTCTCCTGCAGATCAAAAGAATTTCCCCAAATCCAGGAGAATTATCTTCCTGCTCAGAACTGTACATTTGCCTTGTCTCAGAGCAAATAATTTAGTCCATCAACACTGTACCTTCCAAGGAGGCTTATTTTTTATCCTTTCCCTTTACAATAACTTCCTATCCACCTCCCCACACACACACACTCCAGCCCCTTTCCTAACCCCCATCACCACACTGCCATCACCACCAAACCAAGGAGAGCCAGAGCCTCAGCAGAAATTGGCACAATTATTCTAGGGCAAGGCAGGGGTCTCTGTAGCCAACATGTGCAGAAAGCATTTTCTTCTCAAAGCAGAAGACCCCTCTCCTACAAAAACATCTGGGCCCTTCGAAGTCTTCTCAGCTAGTCTGGACAGAGAGAAGGTTGTAAAACTGAAGGTGGTTTGTTTGTTTGTTTGTTTTCTGTTTTCCTGGTAGGGAAGTAAAAATCAGGGAAGAGTACTTTTAAAACAATGCATTCTGTTAGGCTTCCTTTCCCTTCCCAACAGTTCTAGGATCTAGCATCAGCAAAACATGTCATGTCGTGTTCTGGGGTGAGACAGAAGAGAATTCAAACACTTTGCACTGGGTGGAGCTTTAAGACTTTTGGCCTCTCTTACTGCTCTCTCATTTCCTCCTGGTTTGGGGGAAGCAGAAAAACTATAAACGATTTTGGGGCTGCATAAGTAAAGGGAAAGAGTATGCAAGAAGCCAAGATGTTCATATCTATCTTGAAGACATTGTAAGTTGAGCCCAAACCTGAAATTCATTTTTGTCTTTCTGCTAATTAAGTAGCAGAGAGAACCAGTCCTGGGGCAGCTATTCTCCCAGCAAATGGATTCAAGTCTGCGGCTTGGATTGGAAGCAGACTTTACATAAAGGCTGTATAATCCCCATACCTTCTTCTGCTACATGTAAAAGAAATAGAACTAGCTCTTCTTCCTGAAGGACAGAGTCAGTGAAAATGAATTTATAATGAAGCTGTTGAGATCCAGGTAGATAATGAAGTTACTGGCAATGAGTCCTGCAACAAAGTAATGTTATGAAATATTTCATCCAGAGGTCTTCTTATCTGAAGAGTTTCTCATCTCTCTTGTATCTAGACTGGTCTTCTCAAGAAGCAATAATTGCAATAGCCTCAATCGCCTTTCCTTCCTTCCACCATTTCTTAATTTAGCAAACATTTCCTCAGCATCTATTGCATCAGACTCTGTGCTTGGAACTGGGCAGGGTAGAAGGGAAATCTCCTTTTGATTCTAATCTAGGTGATTTATACCTGTGATCTGTGGTACTTTGACAGCAATGGGAATGGACAGAAATGGTTGAATCCACGGCATGTTAAGGTGCTGGAATTGACAAGTTTTGATGATGAACAGGATGTGGGAGAGTAAGGAAAGAGAAGAATCAGGAGTGACTCCTAAATTTTTGGCATGAGGAACTGAGTGAGAGGAATATAGGAGTATTTGAGGAAGCAAGTTTGGGGGAAATTCTGATTAATTAAACTTCAGACAGGTCGAGTTTGAATTGTATGTGGGATATCCAAATAAAATGTTCAAGAGAAAGTTGAACAAATGGGTCCTATGCTTAGGACAATGAGCTGTGCTAACAACATGAATTTGGGAGGCACTGCATTCAGGCAATTTGTTAATTGGAAAGAAAGGACGGGTCGGAGAAGGTGTATGTCTGTTTCAAGGCCCCAAGGAGATTAGAAGATCCACATGAAAATCCCACAGAGCTTTGGGAATTTGATCACTAGCCTAAATTTCAAAGAAAGGCAATGAATTAGCGAGGAAAATCCCATGAAGTCACAAAAGGCAGCTTTGGTTGGTGAACAGAGACAGCATCTTTCAGGCATAGGCACAGAGCTTTGGGCAGATCCAGCTTCATAAAGCCTCCCTTTCCGCTCTGCCAGGCCTGGTCGATGATGGCATGTCCTTTCAAATGCCATAAGAACATGGTAAAAAAGGCTTTCCAAGCAAAACCCCTTGGGTTCAGCTGCATAACATCACATAACCAGCTCTCCCAGAATGACTTCCCAGGGTGTGAATTTAGCAGCAGATTCAATACTTTTTTTAAAAAAAAAATTTTTAAGTGTAGCTGACCTGGCTTCATTGCAAGAGCTTTGATCTTCCCATTCTCTCTTGGACTTGTGGCAATACCACAATAAGCAGAGTCTCTCCCCAAGTCTGGCATAGAGTTCCCCCAAGAGATCATTGTTTTTCCAAAGGCATAGACCTCTGTGGATGCTTTCTGAAAGAAGACAATTAATAGGTGAGGTGGAATGTAATGGTGGGGGCTGAGCTGCGGTAAGAGAAGGGAGAAGGGTGCTTGATGTAAGACCAGAGCATGGTGGGGCTGAGGCTGCCAAGTTAAGAATCTACCTTTATTCCAGATGTTTAGGTGGCAAACCATGCCCACCCCTTTGGGGCTAAACTTTGTTTATTCTTGGTTGAGGAAGATTTCAGGTTTTCAAAAAGGAGAGAGGAAATAAGAAATCAGAAGAAAATCTTAAAAGTCTGATTACTAAATGACGCTTAAATTCTTCTGTCAACATAAAAGCACCAATAACACACACATTTTCCTTAAAACAGCCCCACCCACAGCACAAACACACTCTGACATTAGCAGGAAGAGTTTTCACAGAAGTGGCCATTAGAACATTAACTAATAAAAAAGGAAAATAGCAAGTTCATTTTCAGGGTTGACTCAGACCCATTTCATCCCAACTTCTGGCCGAATAAAAAAATCACACCAGGCTGTAGACAAGGAGAGAGAATTAATTGGACTGGTTGATGAGGGAGTGTTCAAGGATGACTCAGGTTTTTGGCTTGTGCTATAGATAACACAGGAGAATGGACAAACTTCACTAATTTATTTTCTGTTTATTATGTTTTGTTATATATGCAAAAAAAAAAAAAACTTGTTTGCCCTTAACGTCACTTGAGAAAAAGTACATGTTAATACATTTGAAGCCTTTGAACTCCTCTGATCACACCCCTTCATCCTTCTCCATAGAGGTAATGACTATTCTGAAGTCTGGTTAATCCTGCCTTTGTTTTTCTATGTTTTGACCACATATGTATCTATTCTTAAACCACAATGATTGGTTTAATGTAGTTTTGAGCTTTGTTCATTCTGTTTGAGGTTCATTGAACTTCTCCAATCAAAGAGTTATAGTCTTAATAAAATTTGTGAAAACTTAAAAAAAAAATCACACTGAGAAAGGGCTCTGGGACTTCTACAGGGCAGAAGCATAATAAGAGGAAATCATTTTTTTTTGTTTTCTTTTTCCTTTGATTTTGGATTTTAATAAACTTTTTTTAGTTAAGAATAGTTTTAGATTTCCTTTTTCTTTCTCTTCAACTTCCCACAACACTATTTGTTAAAGACTAAGCAATTAATCAAATCGAGATGAATTTTTTTTAAGAACCACCAATAGGGCCACCCGTCTTTGAAGAAACCTGGCGAAAGTTTAGGCTGACACAAGAAACCAGCTGTTAGCCTCACAAAGGTGTTGACAGTCTCAGGTCAGCATTCTTAGTAAGCCCAGCTAAAGGCAAACTGTGGCTGTTTTTACAAATCAGAACTGATATAAACACATCCCTTAGTCTTTAGCGCTTTATGATCAATAAAAAGTGTTTCCACAGATTTCAGTTCATCCTCATTCATTTACCATTCTCTGTCACAGAGGTTGGAACTGAGGCCCAAAGAGGCAGAGAAACCCAAGGGAAAAACACCAGAAAAGGCTGGAGCTAAGGCCAAAATATAGCTCTTCTAAGTCTAAAGTGTCATATCTCAGGTGCTGAAGAGAGACTGAGGGCCCTGCGTGATGGTAGAAGAAACACGTGGTAGAAGCAGATTTGCCTACGGAGCCATAGGCACCTGTAGTGAGCACTTCCACACTGGCAACGCGAACTCCCCTTTGAAATGCTGTGTTTCCAGCATTTGCGAACACTCGTTCTGCAGGGCCAAGTGGTGTCCCCTCTCCTCCCACCTCAGCTAAACTCAAGAACAAGCCTGGTTGTTTCCCACCACTGGTCTCTCACCCATGGGATGACTAATGCGCCTGAAGCATTAGAATTTTCAAGAAAGCTCCAGCCCCAGTTGACCAGGCCCCCATACAAGAATGAAAGATGTCCCATTGGTCTTTGCGTCACCCGGCTCTCTGGGTCTCAGAATGGTACAGCAATGCTTCTCGAACTTGAATGAATCACCTAGGGATCTTTTTTAAATGTAGGTTCTGATTCAGCAGGTCTCAAGGGGGCCCGAAATGCTGTATTCCTAAGACGCTCCCAGGTACTTCTGCTGCCCAGAGGACCGTACTTTGTGTAGCAAGAGTGGACGCTATCAGAGGTAGAATGGGCTCTGGAGATCATCTTTTTCAGTGCTCTTCAAACTGTATTCCTGGGAAATTCTGATATGATATTTGAGGGGATAATTTGAAAGACCAGGAGAAAACCAAGAGACCCTCTGTACTTCTGCTTCAAATAGAATGGCTCTGCTTTTCCATTCTAGGGATTGAAACTCTTCATAAGATTTTATTTGATAAAAGGGTTGCTTTGCTTTCTAAATTAGAAAGATATTGCTTTAAGCCAACTACCTCACTTTCCAGAAGAGGTGTTGGAGAGTAAAAAAGGATAAGTGAGTCACACAAGATGACACAGCTAATTGGAGGTCAGGCCAATTCCAAGCCTGTACCTCTTTCTCCCCTCCACGCTATTCTTGTCTTTGGGGTAAGGCTTCAGAAAAAAAAAAAAAAAAGCCATGATTCAGTGGTTTCTCCTCTTTCTCTTGGGCTTACCAAAGTAAACCTCCCAGAATCTCACAATACGCTGACTCTTGGAAGGCAGATGTCCTACCTCTCCACACCAAGTGCTGGCTCTTTAGAGTTGCCCTGCCGTCCATACCTGACAAGTCGGGGCAGCCAGAGAAAGAGGAAAGAAGCTTATTGGAGGTAAAAGTAAGGTGCGTTCCCTGAGGCAAGACAGAAGTTGGAATTGGTCCACAGATGGGCAGGCATGTGCTTGCAAGACCTCAGAATTCCTTGTCTCCAAGGAGGGGCCCAATTGACTCACTGGGGCACTTAAAGACAGCTTACTTCAAACTGATTTGCAACAGGCATGCTAGGACAGCTGCAGGGCCCCAGCTGAAAGGGATGGTTTGTCACTGGCAAAAGCAAAGCGGGAGCTAGGGAAGATGCATGGAGGCAGGAGGAAAGTCTCTAGTGAAGAGCATGTGACCATGAAAGATCAGACACTCGGGCCAGCAAACTTGGGCCATGGGGTAGTTGGAAAAAGGCAGAAGACATGGTCCTGGGTCCCCCAAACCCTACAATCAGGAGAGCTTGTGGAGAGGTAAACAACATATATGAAACTATTAGAAAACAAGACAAAATAGCATGTAATTAAAAGCTAGACTAAAGGGTTCAGAATGTAACAGCCACGAACAGTGCAGAAGGCATTGCCATGGGATGGAGCATTTGGGAAGGAAAAAACAAATGTGCCGAAGGCCACACAGCAACATAGAGGATGAAAAGAGCAAGACAGGAAGAAAGAAATAAGTTATGAATGGTGATCTATGTGATCAAGGGAACCAGTGGTTGCTATCGACAGCATCTGGAGGGGTGCAACGTGAATAAAATCTTCAAGAAAGCGAGGGAGGGCATGTTTGGCTTGGAATCAGACTCCTCCTAGCAAAACAACAACTGATCCAATCCAGTCCAACCCAATTTCAATCTGCCTCTGCATTTCCACACATGGCTTTTATAATTTCCCAAGCTACTAGGCAACTCCAAGAGCTCTACTAAGATTCTAAGCAGCAGGAGAAATGCTGAGCTCCATTTTGTGGTGGTCCTGACCCAAATCAAGGTCATGTGTCAAAAATCAATATCCATGCATTGTTTCTGGCTCCAGCTAATGCCTCTCTACCCAAAGAGCTGGATATACCCAAAGAATAGAAACAGGTCAGCCCCAGGAAGGACATCAACCCCAGAGATTCAGAGACTGACTCCTTTGTTGGAAACCACTCAGTCGTTTAGGAGGGAGAAATCTATCACCACTTCTTTTCTACACATTCTTATCTCTGATCTGACCTGAACTAAAGAGCAAGAGTGAGTCTGTTAAAATCTCATTCCAGACTCACACACAACCTTCCCACATTGACACTTCTGAGGTAGGTAAGTTTGGGTGAAACCCACTGCCCAAGGATGTACTGCTCAGCCTATAAACCTACGTATGAAAATGCAAACTCTTCTACTTCTTGCCTCAACACCTCATCACCCATCTCCATGACACTCTCTTCTGACCACTGCACTGTCTTCAGCCAAAACAACTCAGCAACTTGCAACTCTTCAAGCTCATTACAAAGGGCTATAAACAGCAAATCATGGACCCTTGTTCCTTGACTCCAGCCTTTCTCTGACCCATTCCAGCATCAAACTTTCCTATTGTCCTTCAGCAACCTGATTTGGGTCCTTCCCAAAGTCAATCTACAACCTTCTGAGAAGTTAACATCTACATTAATAGTCACCTAAGAGTATTAGAGATGGAAGGAGCTATCAAGTCAGTTTCTCCAGCTCCACCACTTCATGAACAAAAAAACTAAGACCCACAGATGTGAAGTGACTTGTCCAGGGTCACACAATTCTTGGTAGTGGGTGTGAGCCAGAATCCCGGTCTTCCAACTCCCAGGCCTCAGGGAGTTTGAATCACCTTATGAGAAGACAGTGTTATTGCCCAAGACCTTACTTGGCCTCCACTTAACCATTTGGCTTGAGTCATTTGCAAGTGAAGACCCGTGTCTGATGACCACATAAGGGATCCTTGTGGTGGGAAGGAGTTGAGCCTGGGTCAGTAATTTCACCTTATTTTACTTCACTTTTCAAGGGTCAGTCAGAGATGATTAAGGCGCTGACCAAGCTGGCGCTCCTTTATTGCATAGTCACCTCAAAAAGGAAGGCAAGGCATATGGAAGGGAAGTCTGTGCAAGTTGCCTCATTAAAGAGTGAAATGGCAAAGCAGGGCTTATTAACACCCCGGTTAAATCTTGCAATAATTGTGTGATTAATTTAGGTCACTCCCTGATGCTTCTTTTCAGACATTCAAACCACTCATTGTCTGCAACTGTTTTGTGAAGCCCCAAGCAACAGAAATCCCACGCTCACACTACCTTTAGTTCTTCTGGAAAGAATCTGTATGGGTCTGGCAGGTGGTTCTGAGTGAAATGAGCACTGGGCTAAGAGCCCAGGACACCTGGGTTTCTTTGTTGTTCACTAAATAACCTTGAGCAAGTGGGTTCACCTCTCTATATTTCACCTGTGAGAGTTAAGTGAACAAAACAAATTCCCTGGGTACCTTTCTGTGTAAGGGTCTGCGACATTGACTTATACAAACATCCTTTCTCTGCTTCCGTTTAGTGCAGAATACGAGAAAGGGAAACTAAAGATCATTGAACCTCCACTATGTGCCAAGGATTGTGCTGAAGCTCACTCCAGCCTATAATGTGGTATCATGTAAGTCCGAGATGTGGAAACAGTGATCAGAAATGTAAAATTTACTCATATAAAGTAACACAGTGCATGAAGGAGCCAAGATTTAAATATGGTTCTATGATCTAACTTTTTGCCCTACATCACACTGCCTTCAATAAAAAAATAAGGTAATATTACTTAGAGGTTGGTGGGGGGCAAAAATGAGAGAAAGAGAAAGAGAGACAGACAGGGGGTGGCAGCCCAAGGATACAAATAAGTCAAGTTCCAACGGCCAAGAAGGTTAAGTAGATGAGCAATGAGGGCTGAAAGGTAAATGGTAAACTGGCTGCCTTTTTTAAAGGACCAGAGATACAGGTCCAGCAAAGTGTGGTAATGAAGGACTTCAGGGCCTGGATTGACAGACTCTTTTTTTCTTTTTTGAGAGGAAGCTAGAATCCAGAATTTATGTGAAACCATCTAATTTATATCTGTGGCAACTACCTAACAAAAACTCTAAACATCATACAAGTCGAATGACATCAGCCCATGCGCAGATTCATCCCACAACTCCCAATGTGTAAACTCCGGACATTTAGAATAATCTCCTAACCAAAGGAGTGAAAGAGGCTGAAACATTTCACTTTGGGATCCTGGGAAGGCCTCCTCTCTGGATTTCCTTTTCGAAGAAAGTGAACTTTCTAGAATGTTCAGAGTAAGGCTATTAGGATATTGTGATTCCACAAACCTCAACTAAATTACTAGGGCTCACACCAGCAATCCTGTTCTCTCTTGGGGAGTCTGATGGAGCCATGCATGCATGCCACTAAGAGTACCCTTTATTTCTAATAAGCAACAAATTATTTGAGGCGACCTGGTTGAAAACTATTTCTACCCCTATAGTTAAATCCAATTATACCATAATTATAGAGAGTCTGCACACATCAGAGCTTAGTTGGAAAAGAATAGGAACACCACAGTTCTTCAAAACGTTGGCCAGAGGTAAACCTGTAATTTCATCTACTGTCATCCTGGCAGAACCTTCATGGGAAAGAAGACACATCTAGCCCTTGAATTTCCATCAGGACAGCCTAGAGAAAGCCCCCTTGCCACCACGTGGCGTTGGCTCTCTTACAGTTCAGAAAGGGCAGGAAGAGGGAGGTGTCTCTTATTTACTTCCAAACTGGTTGGAAAATAAGGGTCAGATCCTATTTCCGAGACCAAATAGAATTAGGTACGAGGCCTATTGAGAAAAAAAAGTAAATTCTCAGTCATTTTTAAATCCTTATCATTACCTACTTTTATTTATTATTTATTTTCTGAGAAGGGAAAAAAAGATGCCTAGATTTAAAAAAAAAAAATCAGAAACTACAAGAAAAACCTTTAGAAACGTCTCTCATTCATTGCAAAAGAGTCTATTTAACTTGTCCATGTTTCATTCTCACAGAGACCCAGGGTCTTCAGATTCGAGGGAAATGATAAATTGCTTTTGTTGCTGGTTCTATCATGAACGAAAGGCAGAAAAGCTCTACTAAAGTTTGGAAGATTTGATATGTGTAATATTATAACTGCAAATTTTGTCAAATAATATTCTTCTGCTGACAGTCATGGACACGTCTGTTCCTCTTCCAACTGTCTTTACAAAACTCGAGGCTTCATGCTGAAGGGAACATCTAGCATAGTGCCTACTGGAGGGAAAAATTCTCAGTGCCTTACTGAGGACAGGGTTGATTTTGTAGAAGCAATATCATGCTATAATTCCTCCCTAATCCCCAACTCATTTTTGTTACAAAATACGTGACTGAAAGGAAGGGAAGTTCTAGTCAATTCATCAAGCAGGCATTAAACCCTGACATTGTGCAGGGCATTGTGGTTTTTGTGAGGAAAAGAAGAATGACCGAGAATCTGAAAATGTAATGGGAAGAGTAATGGTAAAAGCCTTGGCCTGAGGAGTCAGAAAAATCTTTTCTCAAAATCTGAATTCTAATACTTACTAGTTGCGTTACCTCATGCAAGTTACTTTAACCTGTTTCCATATCTTTAAAATGTCTGTGCCATGAGGATAACAGGAGCAAAATATGAGGAAAAACCCTTGTATAATAACCATAAGAGAGGCATTCAGGGCGCGTTATTGGAATCCGGCCCTGCCCCCGAAGGAAGTGACAGCCCAGCTGCAGGGAGAGCCAGCAGCCGCCTGCCCTCCACAGCGGAAGAGGCACCACGGAGGGGCCCATGTGGAGGAGTGTGGGGCCAAGCATGGGAAAGGCAGAATGGGTGGCAGAAGGCTTCGGGGAAGAGGTAGTGGGATTCAAGACTGGGTATATTCAGAATATTCCGAAGAATATTCCAGACGGACGCACAAGTATAAGCAAGAGCACAGAGTATAATAATTACACACACACACACACACACACACACACACACACACACACACACACGGAATGCATCTCCTGGGCACAGAAAGCAGCCTGTGGGGCTGGAGTTTGGGTTTCGGGACCAGAACCAGGTCCTGTCCAGGGCCCTCAGCATCCCTGTCCCAACATGCTGAGCGTTACTGAGTTGCAAAGAAGATGGGGGAGTCGGCCCTCAGGAAGCAACATGCAGAACCGGCGCAGGAAGGAAGGAGGGGTCAGAGGTGTGCCGGTAAATGCTTAACACCCGCTCTCAGGAGCACCTTGATTTGCAGCCTGGTATAAGTACCACGGCTGGTTTCAAGCTACCAACATGTTTAACAACCAGATGGCAAAATATTTCTTAAAATTCTAACAGTCGGCTCTTACAAGTGAGTGCTAGCCAGCTGCAGCACCCCTCTCAGTTGGGCTGAGGAAAAACTGGGGAACGCCAGCCAAGTCCTCAGCAATGTTAACATTCGGGAGCCTTGCTTGTGACAAGCATTTATAACGACTGTGAAGCTCTTTACCGACTGGGGAAATAAGCCCGTGCATTCTCCAGGCGTTGCTATTATGCCCACTTTGCAGAAGACAAAACAAAGCATCAGAGTCCATGTGACTTGACTAAATGGCACAATTAGCAATCTGGAGTCTGGGGTCAAACCTTATCCACTGTCTCCCTGCCTTCCGCAGCCCAGAGCAGTCTCACTGCCTGACACCGGTTCATTCCAGTTCAGTAAGAACGAGAGTCTCCTCTCTAGCTCTTCCCCTATCTTAGGCCATTCGTCCTTCTAGCCTTTGGAAAGTGAACCCCAGGGTGTGAAGCTCAGTTCCTCCTCTTCCCCAGCACCCACACCCCAGTATCAGAAACCCCAAACTCCTTCCCAGGTGTTTCTTTCTGGCCCAAGAAGGAACAGCAATCTCAAAACTTACAAACAATTTGCTTCGTTCCTGCTGCATCTTCCTGCTTATTAAATTGTAGGATTACCCCCACTTCACTGCGGCGATGGGGCTCCTGGACTGCTTTATTGCTCTATTGCTCAGAACTGCTGAGCTCAGCACCAGAGCTTGCTTCTCCAGGACTCCTACCAGATGGATGAGCTGGAATCCGCTAGCGTGTTCTGAGAGCAGAGACCTGCGCTCTGCCCCCCAAACCAGCTGAAGGGTTGTCTTCTAATTGTTTTGTTTAAGGATTGCAAGTAAGAAAAGAGAAACCCAACTTGGCTTATTTCTACTTCTAACAGATCAGCAAGTGTTTGTTATGAAACTTAAACGGGCAACGTTTTGCAACTATCCAACCCTCCCCCTCTTTTTCTACCTCATTCATTTTGCCCACCTAATCTTTCCATGACTATTAGGCAAGCCAGGCTAAAACATCCTGACATTATAATTAGCTGCAGGTGCATGCGCGTGCAGACTTGCGCATGCGCACCAGCATTTCCAGTGCTGAGCTAAGCAGCCTGGTGGCTTCAAACCTGCCTTTCTTCTCTTAGCAGCTCCGTGGATCAGCTTCTTTCCATTAAAACTTGTCCCTCTCCTGCCGATCTTCCCTCTTTATTTAGCAAACTCTTAACTGGCATCTGATGAAACACACACATAAAAAAATGCGGTAAGGCAGCCAACAGAGATTGCCAAACTTAATTACCTGAGTAGATCCATCTTGCAGAGGTGCTGATGAAGAAGAGTTTGGCTTAGATTTTTGTTCCTCCTAGGCAGGGTGGGCTCTTTCAATCCCTGCCCATCCCTGACTTCAGACCCCCCAGGTGGTAAATCTGCATCTGCCCAGTGACCCAGGGTGGAGCTTGTACTTTTTCATCCTTTACTAAGGAAGAACATACCCTGCCCATCCCCACTCAGCCCTACAGCCCCAACCACTCCAAATGCTCTCTTTTCTCCGGTTGGCACGTTTCCTCTTGCCTTGCCGAGCTCAGTGAGGTGGCACCTCATCCATGAAGCCTTCCTGGTCTGCAAGGGAGGAATAGAGACTCTTCTCTCTTGGCTCATACAGTGCTAGTTCAGGAGCTACCATACTTGTCCCTCACCCTTGCAACACATGTCACAATGCTGGCTTCCTCACTGCACTAAGTCTTTTTGTTCAGGAGCTGGGTCTTCCCAGCCCCTGGTAAAGGACCTGGCACATAGTAGGTGCACAATAAAGGCTCAGTGAAGATATGAATCAACAAATGATGCCTGTCTTTCCTCTGCGTTGTCTATATCTTCGAATTCTCCAAATGGTGAGAGCCATGAGTCAAGGAGTGAAGCAAAGTTATCTCTAGCTCAGTGTTTTTGGATCTCCCTCTTGGTGTTTAATGACATGAACTGCTCAGCTTATCAAAGCCCCTTCTATTAAAAATGCTCCCCCATTCCTCTGCTTTCCTAAGATAGTATTCAGATGTGGTCATGGAAAAATAAAATCTCAAATAACCATTCTCCATAAAAATGGAAATTCCCCAAACCCAGAAAGCCTCCAGGCAAGTTGTAGAGATTGTTTGGAGCAGATAACTGTAGAATATGTCCAGAGTGGCCAAGCAAAAGACAAAATGATTTCTTTTTCTGTTTCTTTTTCTTTTTGGCATGCTATCATATCCCCTGGGCTCCCTCTTCTGTCTTTATCAGGAAGGGGACAGGACAGGCCCTGGGGTTTTTACCTCACCTGAAGAATTAGGTTAGTCCTGGGAGGGGGTGGGGGAAGAGGCCGAGGAGATAAGCCCATCAACAGGCAGGCTTCAGCCCAGTTCACTCCTTCCCCACTCTACATTTGGGCAGTTTACTTTCTAGGCCAAAGTGCAGAACCTAAGCAGAGGCAGAAAAATTAGCATTCATGACCCTGACTTTGGGCTCCAGCTAAGAAACCTCTCAGAGGGAGGTCCCCTGGCTCCCCAACACATGGAGCAGAGTTGGAGGCCTAGAACCAGTAGGCAGCTGGTGATGGAGACTCCAGTATGCAGGCAGCCCCCCAAGGGACACCCTGATGTTCTCAGAAGGTTTTGGAATAAGCTGTCTCCTTGTACCACACTATTTTTCCTGTTTCATCCTGAAGAGGCCAGTCCACTTTAAATATAGTGCAGTAGAGGCTTTTAGAGACCTCTGCGGCCTCTCATTCATCGTCCCTCCCCAGTAGGAAGAATTGCAGTTGATTCCACAGACCTTTATGGAGACCCTCAGGCATAGTGCCGGGCGGGCATGGAAGCAGAGCTGCAATGTTGGATGAGCTTATAATCATAATTTAATCAGGAAAGACCGGTAGGTGAGGAACGCTAATCTAGTGTTAGAACACCTGAGAGAGTTTGCAATCTTTTACATGTTTTCTCAAAAGTGGAAGATGCGACAGTAAGATATGGAGCTGGAAGTCAGAGCAGAGGAAATGGCAGAGTGTTTCCAGGACCAGAGATGCCTATGGGGACCAAAGACCTTCTCAGAGCAAAGAAACCGTGGCTCGGGCATGTCGAGGGGGAGAAGGAATGAGGATCCGGGGATATACAGTACATCAAACCGAAATATGTAGCCCTAGATTAGAGAAGGTGAGTAAATACCACCATAAGGGCCGGCTCCTGAGTGGAGATAGGAGCCCTGTGTTCCCGGCCCAACCGCCCTGCCCTTCCACCTCCTTTCCTGTCTGCCACACACACTCTTGGGCAGGCATGCAGGCATGCAACCCTTGAAAGAGTCTGGGGAATGCCTCTTAAAGATACAGAACTGAAAATGTGGGGGAAGGGAGGACATTCCAGGGCTTTTGCCTCGCAAGTGACTTTGGAACAAAGAGCCAGATGGAGGGCTGGTAGGACAGCAGGCTTCCCACCCACCTCGAGACCTGCCATGCAAATCAGAGTCCAACCAGTCCACCTGGATGATGGTGAATCAAGCCGAGGGGGAGAAAAGTAATAGTAATAATTTAGGGCAGGTTAGTCTGCCCCAGCTGCATTGTCTGGATTATCATTTGTTTCCATTTTTCTGAACAAATTTGGAGATCAAAGATGACTCCTAGAGAGGAAAGAACATGACCAACAGGACCTGTGCTTATTTTCTGCCCTAGATCCCCCTCCCTTCCTCCTTTCACCCCACACTTTGGGGCAGTCATCTTCTTAAGCAGTCAGTCCCCTGCCTCTGGTCCTACCACGGACCATAGTGAGCTTCTAAATTACATTCTGAGGTCTCCTTCCTCAGCGTTTTCATTCAAGTTGGTCCTAACCAACCTCCTGTCCTCCCATCCTCTTTCCAGAGTCAACTCAAACGTCACCTTCTCCAGGAGACCTTCCCATAGACAAAAGCTGACATACCCATTCGGGGGGTATTCCTGGTGTTTTTTTCATTGGCCTGTTTTTTTATGTCTGTTCATGTATATGTATGTCTAAGTTGGGAGCTCCTAAAGACTAAACAAAGTCTCCGACACACCTAGTACAGAGTTGATGCTCTCGAGGAGTGAGGCAGTGAGGGAGAGTATGAACGATGGAATGAGTGAATGACTGAATGACTGAACGATAGAATAAATGAAGGGCTGAATGACTGAATGAATGAAATACGGGAAGGGATGGACAAGGGCACAGGGTCTCTAACCCATATGTGTGTGCATCGTCCCGCCCAGGATCCTATGCTTCTCTTTCTACTGATTAGAAAATGAAGAGCTGAGGTTACGCTAAAGCAAACTGGGTCCAGCTGGCAGGGAGACCACCTACCCTGAGTTTGGAGAGGAGTCCCTATACTTAAGAAAGCTTCTCCTAGAAAATCTCCCACCCCTCATCCCCAACAGAGCCGTTCCCTCTTCCAGAAAGTGCTGAAATGCTCCAAACAAACACGAGGCCCTCCGGAACCAGGCAAGGCAGCAAGGAGTGTTTTTCACAATGAGCCCTTCAGCTGAGGTCAGTAGATCCAGGTAGATTAAAATGATCAATAGTTGATAAAGCAATTTCTTCAGCTCTTCCTAATGAGTTTGCTGGCTCTTCCTCCGCTTCCTTTTATCTTCCCAACTTTCCCTCACAAAGAGTAGGCTTTTCCCCACCCCCAGGAATGGAAGAGAAGCAGGTTGTAAAGCCTTTTGGATTGTATGAACCACTTCCTTCTCACAGGACAGCAGCAAACTCACTCTGTACTAGATGCCAGAGTAAGCCACTGGTTGGGTCTCTGCTCTGACCCTTGAGACTCTTTCTACAGCTAGTGGAATCCCTGCTGGATTCCTGAGGTACAGTGTGTACAGCTAAGAACCAGGGTCAGGGCTAAAAGCTCAGAAGGCCATCGATTTTCACCACACACACACACACACACACACACACACACACACACGCACGCACACACTCAGCCTCTCCTAGCTCAGATAAGATCAGAGGCTCCCCTTTCTCTTCCCCAGGTCTTTGGGAGGCCAGAGCCTTCACGGCTAGTGCTCAGACAACCTTCGGCCTCTCCAGTAATACCGACCTCACCTCGCTTCTCTCCATTTTCTGGTGTTTACAGAACAATAAGAAAGTAATATTAGTTTGCAGAAGGAGCTCACCATTGATGGCCTCCTGGGTGTGGTTTCTGAGAGGTGGAGCCAGCAGGCCAGGCCCTCTCTCCATTGGTTGGGCTCAGCAGGTAACTCGAAGCTTTGCTGAGAGGTGCATAAATAAAGAGTGAAATTAGTACCACCTCCTTGAAAGGGGCCGAGTCCTTCTTCTTCACCTTTGCCTTGGAAAAACCAGTTTCTCTCTCTTTTATTGTCTGCTACCAACTTCTATTCTAAACGTTCAACGGAACCCCAAACAGACTCCAAACTCTTTCTTTTCCAGCTGCCTTTACTCCCCTCTGTCCCAATTCCACTTTTCTTTCATATTCCTTTTTATTAAAGGGAGAATGACTGTTCAGGACCGGCCCCCACCTCCCCTCAGGAGCCATTTCTGTTCTGCACAGGCCTGCCGAACTGGACACTATACAGTAAGTGCTTCTCGTTTCTAATTTCCTGTCCTCAAACCTTTGGAGTGAAAGAACATTCCAAGACTTGGAATTCCCTTTCTTCCTCTCATACACTTGAGTCTCTAGCCACCTCTTTGTTCTGAATTATCTTATGAAAAATCTACTTATCGTTTTGAATCAAGCTCAAAGTAGGCCCTGCTTATCCTGAAGGTACAGACACTCATACTTACAGGTGAGTTCGAAATCTCTGGATCTGTGGGGCTTTGGAAAACTACAGCTAAGAGGCTCCATCAGGAAAATCATGGGACAGGGAAAAGAGGATGAACTATGGGAAACAGCCACATTTACTGGAAGTTGATCATCAACTTCCTCCAAGGCTAAAATAGCTGAACCTGCTGCATTTTAACCAAATCCCCAGCCAGTTCTCTGTTTTCTTGGGGATTTCCAGTGATCCCAGGCAGCAAATCTCACTGATAATGGGAACTGGTGTGGTAAGGTGGGTGCTGAACAGTTAAGTGCCAAGACCTCAATTCTGTCTGGTTTCGTGGAGATTTACACAATTAGAACAAGGGGTCGGCTGGCTTTTCAGTCCTGGACTGGAGCGCGCAGCCCCAACAGGAAATTCAGGGCCTGGTTCCAATCTTTGCTTCTCATATCCGAGTTGGTTTTATTAGGAAGGCATTTGGGGCAAGTCTTGAGGGCAGCTGGGGACAAGAGAGTAGGCACTGGATGAACTTACTCTAAAGCCAACACATGCATGGTTTGCTTCTGTGTCCAAACCCCACTCTACAAGTGGTCGAGGTGAGGGGTCATTGGGGTATATCGAGTTGGCAAAAGCACAGTGGGCAGAAGACTCTCGCACTCTCAAGTGCGGTTCAGAGTGGGTCAAGGCTCCTGATACAGGTTCCAGCTCATCCTGTCTCTGCCTTATAGCAGCTGCAGGTCCGTAGGGCCAGGGGAGGGCCATAGGGAAGGGCTTGCCTTTCCTAGGCTCCTTAATATCAGTACTACTTCTCATTTGCATGGCCTTTCACAGTTAAAATGCTTTTACAGACAGTGTCATCTCTGGAGCATCCACTCTTCAGGCTAAGGACCCCATAGGAGGGTGAGGCTCTCGCCACACTCTGCTTGAGGACTTGAAGAATCTGGTGGACTGTACGTGTTGGGAGGGTAAGAGTGGAGTAAGGAAGGTTTGGAGAGAGATAAACTGACCCCTTTGCTTTGAAGTTGGGCTGAAATCCAAAGAGAATGCAAAGAATCCTTCTGTCCAAGAACTATGGCCTCCCACTGTCTCCTACCATCATTTATTGGAGCCAGAAAGGCTAGACTGAGAAATGGGCCAAAGGCAGGACTATAGAGCCTAGATAACTCACAAGCAGGGTGCACTTCTCTCTCATGATTGAGTATTCATAAGAAAGGCTGAGTGGAAGAGGATGGCCAGCCTTGTTCCTCTCAGTATCTGGATCCCAGCCATGAGCACATCCCATGTCCCCCGAACAAGGACAGTGGGGGCCTTCCTTAGCAATAGCTGGAACCCCCAAGCCCTTGTTGAAGAGTCTTTCAGAAGCCCAATGCCCAGGAGGCTGAATGCTAAGGGAGGAGCCACATTATGAGCTACTACCTCTCTGCATCGGGTCAGAACAAGTCCCAGGAAGAAAGTATTCCAAACAACAGGGTGGATCTACCCTAACTCACCCAGTCTGCATGTTGGCACTGAGAACAGCCTTTTATGGGGCTCACGCTGAGCCACGGGCATGTCTGAACACAGCACGGAAGAGGCCCGAGCAGCAATCACACAGCCACTGGTGGGTGGGATTTATTTGAGGAAGGCAGGAAGCTCTCAGAGAGGTTCCATCCTCCCCTTTAGTTCAGCCTCAGAATGCCGGACGATTCTCTCCTTCCTCCCCATGTCCCCAACCCCATGACCAATGAAGATGTGGTCGTGCCATTTCCAAGCAGATTCAGTAAGGACGTGGGGTCCCTGGAAGGCGGTCATCCTACATAAGTCTGTAGGGGTGAGACTGAGGAGTCTCATCCTCCTCTGCTTCCCATCCCTGCCCACAGGAAGGGGCCTGGCTCTAGCCGGGCGTTCCAGTCCCCCCAGAGCTCCTCATCCACCTCCCGCTGATTCCACATTGTCAGATGAGCCTGCAAAGTGCTGTTCATACTTGCTGGACAGTGCATTCTAGCGAGGAACGCCCTGCCCCTGCATTCCTCCCATCACCTTGGTGAGCAAGTTCATAGCTGATGGATATTGCTAAAGCAATTTCAGAACACCTTACTTCTCCAGCCAGACTGACCACAGGGAGATCAGTTCTGTCCTACACAGGGAGACACAGACAAAGGGAAAGGATGACCAGCATCCCACCTAAGTAAACACAGAGGAGGTTCCACGTGGACTTGTCTGGGATGGCTGACTGAGGGTGAGGAACAGCGAGAGAGCCCAGCCTCGCCACCCAGCGCTGTCCGTCTGCACTGCAGACACAGGGCTGTCTACGGGTGCTGGCTCTCCGCAGCCTCCCAGAAGGGATAGAAATGACCTTGGGGAGGGCTGAGAGCATTCGGGGCCTCCAGATCTCCCACATCTCTAATTCAAAGATCCCGAAGGCCTTTGACCAGGCAATAAATAACCCGGCTTGCAGAGGCTGGGGTCGCCATGAAGCCCACTCTCTGAGAAAAAGACCCCCAGACAATCCATGTGTCTCTCTTGTCCTTCATTCCACCGGAGTCTGTCTCGTACCCAACCAGATTTCAGTGGAGTGAAGTTCAGGAGGCGTGGAGCTGGCACCACGGCGGCGGCAGCAGCGACAGGGGCGGGAGCAGCTCCGACTGAGCACAGGAAACGGCCCGCGCGAGGTGTGGGAGGTGCGGAGGCATCTGGAGCGCATGCCCTTCTGCAGCGGGGACCAGCCCCGAGCAGATTGGGAAAAGCGCCGCAGATGGCAACTGCGGCTTCTTCTGCAAAGTTGATGTTGTGGAAATGCATGTTTTCTGTCACTTACAAAAAATTAAAAGTTGACTGTCTGCTGGAAAGCTGCGTCTGTGCCTTATGCTGTTGGATGCTGACTCCCTGACCTGCGTCCCCTCTGCTCTGGGCTAAAACGGAAGCGTGAGCTGGACCGATCTACTCAGCCCCCCCCCCCTTCCTGGGTTCTCCAAGCAGGTGATTCAGGCCGTCCCCCCACCCCCACCCTCTGGGTTCTCCAGGCAGGTGGCTGACCCCGTGCACTCAGCAAGGAACCCCTTGACCCCCTGCCTCCCACAGTGCCAGCGGGACCTGAAGAATAGGGTAAAAAAACTACTGAGATGTTTTTAAATCTATTTAGACTGTAATAAAATAAATGTAAATAAGATTTAAGCGGAGGCGAAGCGCAGGTATTTTAGACGCTATACAAGAAGTATCTCATACAGAACGGGTGTAAATTCTGAGAAGGTTAACGCACTTAAACGTGATCGACACATAAAAACGCCAAAACCAATATTAACCATTTACCAATTGTAATTGCCCTTATATGGGTCTCTTTTCCTCAAGATATATGTTTAAAACACCAGGCTCAGTGGAAATCTGGGAGGAAAAACACAAATAATACTTCTCAGCTGTCAGGGTCTATGATTTGCTTTGATAGATTTAGCACTGACTTCATTGGCTTCACAATTCCGTGTGACTTTTTTCCCTCCACACCTTTCCCATGGGGAAGGAGAAGGTTGTAGGGGAAGAGGAAGGACCTCCCAACTCCTAAGGAAGTCCGCCAGGTTATGGAGGGAGTGCCCGAGCCTTTGGGTCAACTGCCCCTCCGCAGGTAAAGAGTCCGGCTAAAGAAGCAAGCTGAATAAAGCCAGGCTCTGACAAGTCTGCAGAAAAACCGGTTTTCACCTCCAGAATGTGCCCCAGGCGGCAACACTCAATAGAGCCCCCTGGCCTGGAAAGGGGTGTTTTTCTTAGCAGCTTGCTATAAAGAAGATTCCAGCTTTGAGGAGGGATACCTGTCATTGAGTAACCAGGCCCCTCCCCCAGCCAGTGACCTCTGAGGAGAAGGGCCTCTTCACTCTTCCCAGCCCCTCCGCCTCGCGGGGGCTCTGCGCCTGAGGGAGAAAGGGCCCAGACTGACGACAGGGGCCCAGAGGAGTAAGCGTTTCGGCACAGCATCCGCCCGCTGCTGCAAGTTAATAATGGGATTCAAAGTCCGTCCCTGTCACCCTCGCCCTTTCCTTCTGCGGTCCATGGATAACAAAAGGGAGAGAATGCCAGGCGACTGGCATTTTTAAAAACAAGTTTACCCATGAAAATTTTGCAGGGGGTTGACGGAGGGGGGCGGGGGGAGGGGCGGGCGTGTTGGGAGGGGAGTCAGAGTACTCAGGCTAATTAACCAGCAAATATCTTCCATTCAAGGCTCCCAAAGAACAAAGAGGACACAAAGCAGAAGTGACGTGGCATTTCCACTTGCAGCTTGGTTTGAGCCCTATGACCTGGAATCTTTTTGAGAAAGAGAGAGAGTGTGTGTGTGTGTGAGAGAGAGAGAGAGAGAGAGGGAGCGCGCATGTGAGTGAGAGAGACAGACAAAACACATGTGAGTGAGAGAAATGTGGCTCAGGCTGGAGCTAGAACCAAAAATGGTGACCAGAGCGGTCGTCACACACCCGCCAGGGCATGATGCTGTGACTACGAAGGGCTCTCCCTGATGTGCTGTTGGGTCCCCACACCCCAAATCCCACTCGGGTGCCCTCTTTGAAGCAGAGACACGGGCTTGTATTTCTGGCACCTAGGTCTGAACTGCCGGGTTCCTCCTGCCCCGAGCGGAAGGAGACAACTAACTCTGCGTGCGGCCCAGCAGCTTGCCAGCGAGGCCAGAGTCTGCTGAGGTTGGAAGAACTGCCCCGCCCACCCTCACCATCCGAACCCCATTACTTTATATCTCCTATCTTCATGACAAGCTCGGCCCGCCAAAACACAGCACGGAGAAAATGATTTAATCAAAATCCCCTTGCAACAACAACAACAAAATATAATATCACCCTGCTTTCTTTATTCATGATCTTTTATTGAGGCAAAAGGCAAATATCATTGAGCCAAACCTGAATAGACAAATATATACAACCACTGGTAATTTAATATTTTGTGCTAATGGTATACACTGTAGATACAACCCGAGAGGAGTAAATTACAATCCTATCAATAATACATCGCATCTGGGCTCCCGTTTCCCACTTCACAAGAAAATGTGTATTGGCAAAAGGCTCTCCGAATATTAAAAGCTGTGCGTATAATGAGGCTGTGGGCACAGAAGCTAGACTCTTTCGTAGGCCTGTATTTCAGCCTTTGTGATCAAGGTCCTTCATGGGGGAAATAGCCCACACGGATGTCCCCAAAGCCGGCGGTGAATGAAGGCGTCCCGTCCACATTCTCGGCAGATCTCCGGGTGCAGCTGCGATCGTAGAACACCCTGCGATCGAGGCACTGTGGATGCCTCAGTCTGCCGCAAATGCCTGAGGTCTGGTGGGGTGACCTACAATGATGGACGAGGGTGAAAAAAGCCCCAGTGCAGATGGCAATGTCTGAGAGAAAAGCCATGTGGCTTCAGAGCTCCCCCTCATCCCGATCGTGACCCGGGCTTCCTCAATTGTGTGTGGTCCTCCAGCAGAAGGGAAGAAGGGAGGGAGGACTGGTGACAGGCAACGAGCCAAACACCTGCAAAGGATAAGAGATCCATTCTGGAATTTAAAATGTCCCTCGTTCTGAAAAGTCAGTGGATCCACATTCCCTTACCCCTCCTGCCAGGAGAAGCAAATGACAATCTTATCTGAGAGTGAGGAGGAAGGATTTCTGTCATGGTAATATTACTGTCATGGACGAATTAGGTTACTGTTTGCAAGAGCATCATTAATGCCACAGTCACATGCTATTCCGGTCTTTGACCTCCCTCGATTAAGGAAGTGCTGGGAAGTCAGAGGGACCAGCAGGGTCATAGCTTCACTTTTTAAATCAGGCCCTGGAGGAAGAAGGAGAGCTCATAAAGGGTTTGGAGGTTGTCAGGGGTTTTCAGGCAAAGGGGAGGTGATGGAGATAGCAGCCCCCGCCTCAAGCTCAGTGATGAAAAAAAACCAGCCAGACGCCAGTTTATTAGTGAAAATAAAATTTTCCTAAATTGTGGAGAACTCACCAGGGTTTCTGGAGAGAGACACCTATGCATCAAAGAAAAACAATGCGGAAAAAGTCCCTTTGTCTGGAAGCAAGAAGCAGCATTTGCAATTCTTGTCACAGTCTCCCTCCCTCCTTCTTAGGATCCCTTTACCTCCCTTCCATTCCTTTTTCCCCTTTCCAGGGGCGAAGGCCATTTTCCTGGCTGCATGTCAGAAAGCAGGGGTGGGTGCGACACCTGGTGGGTATCAAGGGAATTACACCCGTATTCAGTCTCAAGCATCACTACCCACCCAGGTCTGAGACCTGTGTACCCTGAGATCATGAGAAATAACAAGGCAGGAACTCCCTAGGGTATGTGGTATTGAAATAAACTTTAAATATAGTAGTAACTGGGTAGACGCTGACCTACATTTCTGCTGTGTTCAACTGTATATGGGAAGAATTACTGGCTAAGAATAGATATAAATATAGAATCTGTAGATCAACAAATATACTAAGATTTGCAATACATCTCCCTCATTATTTAAACCTTGCTTAAAGTCATGCTGAAAATAGATACTGTCCCAGAGGACTCACCAAGCTTAACAGCTGGGGGAAGTTCCCCAAAGATCATCTACAGATGAGAAATTCTCACCAAAGGTAAATGAACTTTGATTGCTCAAAGCTAATACTGATTTTCTTATTTGCACCCGAGTGCATTGCCAGGAGCAGTTTCTGAGTCAGTGTGTGAAGTGGTTAAGAAGGGTCAAATTAGATCTGGTGCCAGTTTGATCTGGCCATGGGACTTAGGGGCAGCTACTTAACTGCTCTAAGACCTAATTTCTTTATCTTTCAAGTGGAAATAATAAGAACAACGGCCAGGACTTACTAAGGGCCAGAGGCTGCATGCTCTGTGTACGCTAAATCATTTACTGCTCCCAATCACCTTATAAGGTATGATTGACATTCCAGTTTCATGGAGGATAAAATTGAAATGGAGAGAGGTTAAGGGACTTGCCCAAGGTCACACAGTTTGTAAGTAGCAGAGAAGAGAGCCAAAGCCAGGCTCTCCAGCTCTGGAGTTCACATGCAGATGGGACTATCATTCTATCTTATCTTCTAACATCGTGTGAGGATTAGGTAAAATAATGCATGCAAGGGGCTTAGCGAGTGCTCAGTAGACTCTAAGGACTCAAAAACCTCTATTTTCGTAACCTCAATATCAAGGGAAAGTATTTTGAGAAGTTTGTCTAGTGTCCACCGACCAGATATTAGTAACTGTGTACACATCTTTGGCTGCCCGCAGCCCATTGTTAAATTTACTGTGCGATTTAGTCACAGCTACAATCAATCTTAGCTTCAGAATAATTATCTCCTCCTCCCATTACGTTCATTTTAGGCGAGTTTTTATATTTTAGCTTCATATTCAGTACATGTGTCATCCTGTGGGAGCTTTGTGGATTTTTTTTTAAATAGGCATAGCATAAATCAGAAATAACCATTTTACCAAGATAATTGCCATTTCACATTTTACTCTGTTTTTCCCGGGGCATGTGGAAAGTATTCGTGAAAAAGAAACTGATGAAGAGCTCATAAAGAAAAACACTTTTGAGTCCCAAGAAAGTGGAACGATCAAGAGAAATAAATCAAGAAATAGCAAACGATGATCAGCGAGGAGGTTACACCGGCTCTGCGCCCCGCGCCCCGCACTCCGAAGCCAGCGTCTGAGTTTTGAGGATCAGCTTTGTGCAGAAGCCTTGCCTTGCTGGCCCCTTTAAAGAGACTGCCGAAGTTGGAGCAGCAGCTCTGACGCCAGGCACACCACCCCCAGAGCTGCGCAGAGATGCGAGCGGGGGCAGTTATGCCACCTGGACCCTCAGGCCCTCGGCTTTCAGATCACCACGCCTTCCTCCAGTGTCCACTGATTTCAGAGTCTGAGGGTTGTGGCTGGAGCTTCTGCCCTGACGCTGAACAAAAAGAAGGAGGAAGGAGAAATTAAACATGTTTACAGAATGAGTTCCTTTTGTCTCATTAGCTTAGCCTATGGCCATCTGCCTCTTATGAAGAAAGAGAGCCTAGAATAAAGAGAGTTTCCATTTTAATGACATAACCATATCAATTACATTTCATTACTACACCATTATGGTGCAGTGCGTTGTAATGTAACTGTTAATGGCCTCACCTAAAAAGCCCACGTCACTCCCCTTTGCCCTCCAAAACGCCCGGATTTTAGCTCAGTTACTTCGTCTAGTGCAATTAGGTCCAGACTCCTTCCAGTCTCCGTCAAACCCACACCAATAATGACGGCAACTGCCCTACACCCCTCTAAGGGAGCTCGATTAAGCATTTCTTGTCACTTGGAGGATCATTTTAAACATTTCTATAGGTTAATAAACCAGAAGAGCTTCTTTAACGTTAATGTGCACAGAAGTCCCGGGGGGATCTTATAAAAATGGTTGAGAGGATGCGCGGTGTGGCCCGAGAGCCTGTGTTTTTAACCAGCTCCCAACGCTGCTGACAGCCTTGGTGCAGGGATCGCGCTTGGAAGAGCAAAGACCTAGCGCCCTCAGCATTCAAAGCCCGGTCCCGCCCACACCGCTCGGCTCGGTCCCGCCCACACCGCTCGGCTACGCTGGGCAGAGGGCAGAGGGCCAGGACCCGCGTCTCAGCTTGGCTTCGCTCCTCTTCCTCTGGTTTTCCTTTCAAGTCATCAGCGTCCCTGGGGAGACATGAAGGGCAGGAGGTCGGTTTGGGGTTGTCACAATAGCCCAGGCTCTGCCACGTGATCAGGGAGTTGGGGTCATTTCTGGACATGAAAATGGCCCAGATGATCCCCACTCAGAGAACCCACAGCAGTTTAGAACAGGGATAGTATCCCCGATGCCTCATGTATGGGGTAGAATATTTGGAAATGAAATCTTCGTGACCCAGGAACGAAGAGGAAGCAACGCCATGTCATGTATCTTGGCCAGTAACCACCAACCCTCTGGAACAAATGTGTACACTTTGGTCATCAGAAAATTCGGCTAAACTTAGCAAGCAATTTTCAAGATGAAGGAAGAGAGAAGTCAAGTAATTTACCAAAGATAGAGATTCTGGGCCAGACCTTGAGCTGACCTAGCTCTTCTGTCTCTTAGTCCTGTGTTACTGTCGGCAGGCCACGCTCCAGCTGTGCTCAGAACATCTGCTCACTCCTCGACTTACCGTGTGGACCCGGACAGCACCCTGGAAGACAATGCCTCAAACCTTTTCTTTTCTTTCTTTATTTTATTTTATTTTATTTTATTTTATTTTATTTTATTTTATTTGGAAAATGAAAACTGTGGAGCTGATAAAATTTAAAAATATAATATCCGACATATATTTATAAAAGTATACTCACAATGTTTAGCTACTTTTCAGTGTTTATGAAAGAAATAAATACCACAGGTAAATGGCTATTCTAAGCAATAATGTTGAACCATGAAGTCAGTGACTGGGCGGAAAGAACTCCAGCTGGAGCAGGACAAATTGGGGTTCAAAAATAGTAAACCTATTTGTGCTTCAGTTTACAAAAAGTTACAGTTCATCATAGTCTCTATGTCTCAAGGTCATTATAAGTACAAAAAGTGCTTTAGTGAATGATAAATAGGAATGAGAGTATTGTTCTGCATCTCGGGGGTAGTGGGATAGAGAAAATAAAAGGCAAGAAGACCAGGAGAGCTGAGACAAGACTTTGAGGCCATAGCCCTGAGGGGATTACAAGACACAGAGAGTCCAGAGGCTTCAACGAAGTAGGGGTATACAATCAAATGGGCCAACAGAACCGAAGATCAGAATAAGCAAATCATCCATGGGTCCAAATGAATAATGAGGTGTACATAGGCAGAAGGAAGACACATTGCAATCAATAACGAATGTAAAATAGCGGTTCACCAAACCAAATGCACGCCACGTTGGGGTCCAGGAAGACACATTTCCCAGAGTCAAGGTGAAGCAACAAGCCGAAAAGCCAGGCAGGCTGGTACACAAGAAGGGCACCCAGTATAAGAAATGAGCAACAGGAATTTAGGAGTTGACATTGCTAGAGGCAAGTGCCTGGCCCAGTCAAGGGGTCCTCAGTTCTTCCTACCAAGAGCACCAACAGCTCAAAGCCTGCAGAGATGGGCAGCGTAGCGACGTGTCTGGCTAGATTGTAAAGAGAAGAATGGAGCAGCACATTCTGACACAGCACCATTAATGTATTCCTGACCCACATTCGTTTGTCAAAAGACGCTTTTCGAAATTGAGTCTTTACTGAGAAGACATGCGCCTAACTCTGATTTGAACAGGCAACATCGCTGCATGCAAAATAAGAGGTCAGAGAGAACCTGTTTTAGATCATCGTTCTGTATCTAGAAGCAAAGCATCCTATTTTGTATGCATATACTGTGTTCTGGATAAACTGGCAGGTCCCTCTGCCAGATTTTTATGGATAATTAGAAGGTTGCAAGAAGCAGATGTTATGAAACTATCTGTGACTCGTCCTTAATGGTGGATGACAAGAACTCAGCACCATCTCTTAATTACACAAGACATAGCGAGAGGTGCAAAAAAAAATAAAATAAAATAAAGGGAGAGCTTGTCAAAGCCTGACAAGGTATCAAGTGGTTAATCACCCACATTGAACCTGAACATTTCTTTACTATGTAATTCAGAACATAGGTCCCACCTCTCCTAAGCTGAATAATTTTTGGAAGGTTTGTATTCTCCTATGTTGCTTCATTTCAGGTTTTAATGACTAAAATAAGAGCTTCTGCATAAAACAGGTGGATTTTCCGGCTAAAACTGCTCCAACAAGAAAATTTGCATTTTATTAACTATAAACACAGTTTTGCTACATCAGATCCTATTCAGCAGGACAAAAGGAAGATACAGTGCTCGGAAAAACTGGGGTCTTGACGCATGAATGTGATAGCACAACTAACCTTTTTTGAGATCTTGCTCTGTGGCGGACGACGGGTAAGCTTTTTGCCATGTAGCACTTTCTACAACCCTCACAACAGCTCTAGGTAGCTGGGCATTTTATGAGTCCCATTTGACAGAAAAGGAGACTAGTAATAAAAACGACGAGCAACAGAAATGACTGCTACCGCGTACTTACCGCGGCCTCGCATTCTCCGTGGGGTACATCATCTCATTTAATAGGGCTAGTGCCATAATTATTCTTATTTCCACTTAGCAGAGGAGGAAACTAAATTTCCAAGAGATCAAATGATATGCCCAAGTGATCGTAAGTGTAAGTTCATAATTTCAACCCCAGTCTTCCTGACTCTGAATATAGTATAGTTAATCCCTGGGTTATGTGACCTCCATTTGGCTGGGTGACTGTTATGGGCTGAATCGTGTTCCCCAACATTCATACGTTGAAGTCCTAAGCCCCGGTACCTCAGGATGTGACTGCATTTGAGATAGGGTCTTTAAAGAGATAATTAAGGTAAAATGTGGTCAGATAGATGGGCCTTAATCCAATACGACTATAAGAAGAAAAGATTAAGACAGAAATAGGCACAGAGGGAAGATCATGTGACTCAGGGAGATGGCCATCTTCAAGCCACGGAGAGAGGCCTCGAAGAAACCTACCCTGCTATCACATTGATCTTGGACTGACAGCCTCCAATGCTGTAAAAAAATAATTTTCTGTTGTTTAAGCCACACGTGACTCAGGGAGATGGCCATCTGCAAGCTACGGAGAGAGGCCTCGAAGAAACCTACCCTGCTAACACCTCGATCTTGGACTAATAGCCTCCAATACTGTAAGAAAATAATTTTCTGTTGTTTAAGCCCCTCGGTCTGCAGTAGTTTGTTACAGCAGCCGTGGCGGGCTGATACTGTGTACTCATGGAAATCCCTACCTTCAAAATGTCTCAGTTCCTTGACCTAGATGCCTAAGGCCCTTCCTCGGTGTGGCACCCCACGGGTTCTGCCTCTTTTAACGTTCTTTACCCTGCTGGGCAATTTCAGCTTTCTTCCCCTGGTCCCGCAGGCGAACTGTGCTCCTCACCCTTCGGTTTCTCCAACTCTTCCCACTCTTCCTTTTGCCCTTCCCTGAGCTAGTGGCAGAGTGGAAGGCCGGGGTCAGAAATCGCGGGCAGCGACCCTGGAACAGACAGGAGGGGTGAGAGCCAGAGATGGGGCTTCTCCTTTAACCCCTAACACACCTTCTCAACTATCCAACTGTTGTTTATAAATTTATACATGGTTATATAATTATGTATAAATTTATATTAAAGGTTATGTATAAATTCCAGTGTAAGAGCCTTTATGCAGCGTCCTGAAATATAATACTTAAAACGAAAACAGGTTCCTAGTCTCACTGAGTGTACAGAATAAGGGGGAAATAGATATTAAATAATTACACTATTTATTGAGTATGTAATTTTTCAAATGACAAAACTAAAACGGTTGAGTGACAAGACCTTTATTTGGGAGAAAACAGTCCATGGATTGGGGGAGCACCGTGCCTCACGGCAGTGGGGGCCCCTTCCCCAGGAACTCTGGGCAAGAGTGAGCTGTACAGAGCATTAGAAGAGGCAACGTGGAAGCCGCGCATTACTGGCAAGGGCTTGGGGGTTTCCTTATAAGGCTAGCAGGTCCTGTTTTCTAGGGTAAGGTAAGCTAAAGCTGAGATGGAGGGTTGGGACAGGCATTTCCCCAACATACAAACTGACTTAGGATTAGATTTGTGACATGGCCCAGCCACTGGGGCAGTCTCCATTTTGTGGGTCCTGATACAAGAATTAACTTTGTCAACTTTAAAACAAAAATTGATGCTCAGAAGGAGAAAAAAACAAAACAAAAAGCAAAGTTTGTTAGACTTTCTATAGGGCCTTATTCTCCAGAATCAAAAATGAGGCTAAAAAAAAATGCAAATGCTCCAGGAAGAGACAGCATACTGACTTGATGTCACACCAAGCTATAAATGATTAAATCAGTCCTTCTCCTAGAGCTAGGTTTTATGAAGAGCATACAATAGCAGAGGCGATGGGGAGCTGGGAGTGGAGAAAGAACACAGGAAAAACATGCTAGGAACTGAAGACAAGTGTTTGCTGCTTCGCAGTTTCACCGGGGGCTGAGCCCGGCCGTTTCAGGGAGTCCGTTAGCATTTACCAAGTTCCTACTGAGAAAAGAAGAGAACCTCAGATCACCAGGCTCTGTGGAAAGAGAAAAAAAGTAACTTTTAAATGAACAGGTCCTTCCTCTGTGACGTCAGGAAGCTTCGTCTTAAATCTGATGAACAGATACACATCCAAGAAAACTTAGAAATCAAGGACAGCTCCAGTCTAACTACCTGTCTTTGTTTTTTTCACACCAGTAATAACGCAATGCATTTCATTCTGCCTCAAACACAGATTGAGAGCTGACGATGAGCCAGGCATTGGTGTTAGGTATTAGGGCTGGAAAGAAGATGACATGGTCCTGTCATCATCCAGAAATTCACTGCGGAGGGAGAAAATCAGGCTCATAAGCAGATCACTGGATGACAATGCAGCAGAGGCAACAGTAGAGGGTACAGATGAGCAGAGGGAGGGGTCTTGGCGCCCACAGTCTAAAGATGGATGAGAATGAGGAAAGATTAATCAAGGAAGCTTCTAGGGTGATGCCATAATGGGCAAGGCTTGGAAACACAGGGTTAGCCGCATAATAAACTATAACATTGAAGAAAAGTATTTGCCTATCAAACTTATAGGCAGCAAAGAATGTGGAGCAGTGGAGAGGAGACAGCAGCGTTCCAGCTATGGTCATGGTGGTGGAATTTTCCAGAAAGGTGTTGCAGTAGGCTTTCCAACAAGCAGACTATGAGACAGAGTTGTCATTTAAAAATTGCTCGTGGGATTAAGACCTGCAGAAGAAAGGACAAAACCAAGATTGGCAGAAGGAAATGTTAAGATGTGATGCGGGCCCAGCGAAAGCTTCAGGGCCCTCACAGAAAGCTCTGGACCTGGATAGCCTTTCAGCATTATCCTGACTGGAAGTGAATGGGCTGAGTGAGCCTTTATAGTCCCGCGATGGTAAATCACTGCATGTGGGATCCCCCCAGGAGGAGGCATGGCCCTAGATGAGGCAGGTTCCCCACGCGGAAACACTCCCCGGAAAGAGCTGAGGGCCGTTTCCAACAGCTGGGGGAATAAGTTCTCTTTTCCTGAAAGGGGGTCTGGGAGGCATGTCACAGCAGACTCCAGAGTCTCCCCTGCCCCTGCCCCTTGTGCCGCGCAGATCTGCTTCTTCACATAAGTCCTAGGAGAAGTTCCTGCAGAATTCGAGTAAGCTCCCCTTTGGGAGGAAGTTTGGAAGAAGAAGGCTAGCGGAGTGAATGACGCAGTCCCCACCGTTGCCGCTGGCTCCGGAACTACGACTAACGTTTCTGTCTCTCCTCCTCTGCTTTCCGTTATAAATTCTCTCACTTTCAGCTGGTACCTCTGCCGCTCTTGGTGGCATGCCTCAGACCCATTCCCTGGGCTCTGAGCACTCGGTCACACGGCTGCTAGGCTGCCTATTTTCTGCTGTTAAGAGTTTAGCTAAGCTACTCGTAGTGGTGCTGCCTCAGCATCCTGTTTGTTTGTTTGACCAGGAGGCCTGCAGGGGCCTTAAACCGACTCTAGCCCTCTCATGCAAGCACATACCCTGGAGAGCAGCCCGCAGAGTCACAAACAAATGTAGGTTCCTGATATCGTGATAGTGGTATAACTTGGCCAAGAGCCCTTGTGACAGTCTGTCCTGCCTTCCTGCACCTATATGCCTTACACATCCCTTTAGCTAAGACTCCCATGGAGCTTACCGAGACCCCATTCTTTTGTTTTGAATTGACCAGTCCAGCCCAGGCCTGGTACATCTAATTTAGATGTACTAAATTAACCCCAAAGCACTCTACTCAAGAACTTTAATTGTTCAATGTAAATACAAGCAACTAATTGTCTATTATATTTCGATAAAGCCGGAGGAAAAAATAACCTTAATAAAGGCATGTGCTTAGGTCTTGCTTCTCTCTCCGTCTTGATCTCTCTTTGTAGCCCCCTAACCCCGAGGCATGCCGTGTCCTTTTTCCAGGACCTGTGAGTAATAAACTTTCCTATTCTAATTTCTCTTGCAGTCTATTGTTGAATTGTGATTCACCATCTGGCATCCTGTGCTTCACTTAACAAATGTTAATTTAACAAATTCATAAGACCTACCGAAAGTGGTTAAGAAAGTACCAAGCGATGCCCGAGAGGATCACCCAAATGCCAAACGTGTTTATCCCCACCTGCAATTTGCAGCAGCAGCCTCGCCGCCTCCTGCTGACTGGGGTAAGTTGCCCCAGCTAAATCAGTGACTCCTCTTTTTGCCTTCTGGTTCCCAGGCTCTAGGATTCTGAAGTGCCAAAGAAGTAAAGAGTTTATAGTTCAATGGGATTTCAGCAGGATTTTTCCTCGTTAAAAGAAAAGTGTCTCTATACATGCAGAGCCCAGAGTTGTGGGGGTGAGAAGCACACGCTCCCTCAGCGGTCACTGGAATATAAATCTGTTCCTGCCCTAGGTCAGTCAACTTGCTACCCGGTGGCCCATTGTCTCCTTGAGGGATGGCGCCCAGATTGCACTGGATTGTTGGACACACCGTTGGTGTCAGAGAATTGGTTGTTGGTGTTGGAAATGACAAGGAGGAAATTCTGAGATATACTAAATTAAATGACAGCAGGCCACAGGGTGGAAGGAAGACTCAGGAAGAGGTTAATCAAGTAACAACTGCTGGGCGAAGCCAACGAAAGATTGCTCAGTTTCCAGAGTAGATGTTGGAACTTTGAATTAACTTCCAGGTGACTATTTCTGCGATTATCTAAAACAATAGCCAGGAGCCACCACACCCAGGAGGCTCCCCTCCTTGCTTACACACAAACTTTCCAGACAGTTGCCCACCGCCCACCCACAGGGGCGAATGCCTTCTCCTCACAGACCCTGCACCTGTCCCAGAATTGCCCTTGCTTCACCTCATCCCGCATACCTCATCTGTAGCCAGTGCAAATTCTGTCACAGCAACTTACGTTTCACCGACCCCTACCTGACGCGTTAGAGGCCCGTCAGCTCTAGGACCACGGGCGCGTTGCTTCTCCACCTACCCGAGCTGCTGGCCTCAGTGGTCCAGTAAACACTTTCTTTGAAAAAGGCTTTCAGCCGTGGAAGTTAAGTGTTTTTGTTTTACAGAAGAGCCACACGGGCCTTCATACTGCTGCCCTTCCGTGGCCGTGTCCCCAGGCCAGAAAGGCCCAGGCGGCCTGGAGGACAGTGTCACCTGCCCTCACCAGCCTCTCAGGTGGATGGTAATGGAGGCACCTGGACCCTCCACCTCCTCTCACAGTCCATCCCCACCCTCACCGCCCCACCCCCCCCCCCCCACCACCACTGTAAGTGTGAGATATTGGAGGTGTGGTGGGGAGAGACCACGTTCACATAACTTTTTTTTTTCTGGTGACATTGGTTAACAAAATCCAATAAGTTTCAGCTGTACCCATTAACAATAAGGCACATACATATATTTACACTGTGTGTTCACCTCCCATAGTTAGATTTCTTTCTGTCACCACATATTTGACCCCCTTTACCCCATCTACCTCCCCCCTCCCCTCACCCCCTTTCCTCTCGTAACCACTAGTCTATATAATCCATGTCCATGAGGCTCTGTTTGTTGGTCCTGTTCATTTGTTGCTTTTAGGTTTATATCCCACATATAAGTGATATCACGCGCTTTTAGACTTTTTCTGTCTGGCTCATTTCGCTTAGTATGATTATCTCGAGGCCCATCCAGGTTGTCACAAATGACACTGTTTCATCTCTTCTTATGGCTGAGTAATATTCCATCACATATATGTACCACAGCTTCTTTATCCAATCATCTATCATAGGACACTTCGGTTGCTTCCATGCACATAACATTTATTAGAGTATATTGTTATAATTGTTCTATTTTGTTATTAGTCTCTTACTGCACCTAATTCAGAAATTAAACTTTATCATAGGTATGTATGTATAAGAAAAACCATAGTACATGTGGGGTTTGGTACTAACGTGATTTCAGGCAACCACTGGGCTCTTGGACTGTATTGCCCACAGACGAGAGGGGACTGCTTATCTGTGTTACTCAGTTACTCATGGATAACAACCGATTTTTCCTCGCTAAGTTACCAAAAATCTCTGCTCACAACCTCATTATCAAGCTTTGAGAGACAGCAGCTAAAAACTATTCACAGCAAATGGCCACTGATGAGTCAGAAACCCTTAAAAGCTATAATCAGGGGCCAGTGCGATGCCTACAGTTTGTTAGGCAAGCAGGAGTCACCTCCAAGGAGGATCACGATTATTTCCATCAGCCTGAACGCAGTGCAAGTCCCCTCCCCCCCAGCACCTGGCATTCCATTAATTTACCTGTGACATGTTGCTATACTTAATTGCATTTGACAATTAGTAACATTTCAACACCTCTTTTAATGGAACAATTAAGAGTGTGCTTGTCTTGGTTGCAAGAAAATATATGAGCTGATTTTTCAGAGGAGACGAAAAAAGACAAAACATAAAGCCCCAGTGGTAATTCGGTTATAGATAGCTTTGAGGTAAGCCCTTTTCCTTTTGCATTTTGCAAGAATTATGTGCCAGCACGCCTTTTCGTGTTTATTTGTTTGTTGCTTGGTTTCCCTGAATGAGCATTTCTTCACCAGACAGCTCCAGGCTGTTCACAAAGCCACGTGATATTAATTACAAGGAAGAATGGATGCTAAGCAGTTGCTGTTACTCATTTCTCACTCGTGTTGTTGCATTGATTGCTTGAGAAAGCAGATGCCCCAAAGGCAGTTCTTCCCACAATCGATGAGGGCTCCCGGGAATGCTGAAGAGCGTCTTTGAGACTTGGTCTTGGTTTTCAGTTCCCTCTCAGTGATAGACTATGGGGGAATGTGTGGCCCCTGAAAACAACCTCAGTAACTGCTTTTCCTATCATCCACCGCGCCCCCCCCCCCCCACACACACATTACTAACAGAAAAGTTATGCCGCTCTGTTATTACAAAACTTACCTTACAGCAATAGTTTATAAATCTTTGGACTCACAAATTATACAATATTTCACTGCAGACAACACTACAAGGACTGTGTGCTTGAAGACACCTATAAGAACTGTGAGGAGCAAAGAATTAAATATGTAATTTGCAAAGGGTCGATGCATTTATTTTCCAAAATAATCATTTGGCAAACCAGATGGGCTAGGTTATTAAAGTAGTGTCTGTATTAGAAATCTCAAGAATATGATCGACAGCTTAGTTGAGGCTTCCATCATCTCCCACTGCCCAGCAAACTCGGAGCAGGTTCCACTTTCACAGCCCACTGCCATCCTGGCTCTAGATGAACTGGGTACCTGCTACCCCTGAAAGTGATCGCTACTTGCCCACTGCTTGGCCGTGCGCTGTTCCTGCCGCCTGTAATGCCTTCCTTCTCTGCCTTTCTGAAACCTGCCATTCCTCAAGATACAGCCCACAGATTATGGTCTCCGTGAAGCTTCCTCTGATTCCCTTGCCCGTTCTCTCAGAACCCTCAGCACACTTGGATGCTTCCCCCATCGCTCATTATCTGTGGCTTTGTCTTGTGAACAGCTGGACCATTTGATCATGCCTGAGTAGACTGTAAACTACTCTGAGTCCAGGAATCATATACGATTCTTCTGGAAATAATTCATAAACTCCAGTACAGTATATGCTTACTTATATTACCAATCATAACTGTTGAGTATCCTTTAATAAGTGTTTGTTGAATTAAATTGTATTGAATTTCCAGACATCGAGTGCGAATTTTAAAAAATTACATCGATATGATCGGCCATTGCCTTTTTTACCCCACCCCACCCCTGAAATTGCACCTGTACAGATAGAAGGCTGGGAAGGGCAAGGAAAACATTTCTGCTCCTCCGATTGTGATTTTAATGCCCCTCAGTCAGCTTAGGTTGTTGTATCATGAACTCCAGGATAGCTGGGCATTTGTAACCCAAGCCTTGTCACAATGTCCCCCAAGGGAGAGATGCAATCAGAAGAGCAATAATAACTTCCCAACAATCTCCTCTCTGGGTCCCGAGGGCAACTATCTTCTGCAACCCAGGTAGGGTTTGTCATAGTCCTTTCTCTTCCTTTCCACACTGACACCATCCCCTCTTCCCTGGCCCATACACAGCAGCATGTACCCAAGGGGCCCAGATTGGACTATTTGAGGATCTAAACAGAACTTTCACAGGCCCGATCACTCTCCTGGGTCAGGAGGGAAGAGGATCGCTGGTCCCAGAAAGTGGACTCGGTTTCTTCTTTCACTGAATATCTTTGACTCTGTTACCTCCCCAACACATACTTCCTCTCTGTCTCTCTCTCTCCCTATCTCTCTCTTTCTCTCATGTTTTCACGCATGCACACATGCACACAGCACACATGCACACATGCACGGCTAACTGCAGACACTAATGCCACATCTTGCTAATTGCATTACCCTTGCAGGTTATTATTAAGGTCTTGCTTTCACGACAGAGAGAGAACCAACCACATAATGATCAAGGAGACAAATGGAGCATATCACCGCAGCAACTGTGCAACGATAATGAGTTACATAAATCAAAAGTTCAGTAATTTACCTATCAGATCGAGCAGCGAATAGGGATTTTTCAGTTACTGTGATTGTTTTGTGATAGATTTTTTTAATAGCTCTTGTACGTCGATGTTCAGGAAACCAGAGATTGGTTTCCTAAAGGCAGCCCAAAGCGTGCACAGAACATGGTGGGTCAAGAAACCCTTGGGCTAATTTTAATTCTGCCATCTTAGGGAAGGAACCAGCTCCCTTCTCTGGCCTTCGGAGTCTTCTGTCAAATAAAAGGGTCTTTGTACTCTTCACAGGTCCCTTTCTCTGGGGTTCTGTTATCCATACTCCTCAGACAATATGTGGCCGGGCTCCTCCCGCCTTTTACTTCTCAGAGAGAGCTCAGCAGCAGTTTTAATGAAAGGCCAGCCCTATACCGATGAGAGACATGAGTGTCCCTCCCTCTGCATGCACAGCCTCACGCCCCAGGCTCGACACTCAACCAAGGGATGGTATAACCCTCTTCCACTTTTTCCACTTGGTGAAATGGTTTGTTCACGCACATAACTGGGTGGTGTCATCCACAGTAAGTTCCCCTGAGTTAGGCTACAAACAGTTAGCAATGTTAAACCATTTTGTTTTGTCGGGGATTATGGGTTAATATTTAAGAACTTTGAGGAATAGATTATCTTTTGGATCCATGGGATTCATAATTCATTCTATTCCAATTTGCGAATGGAATAAACCTCAGGAAGTGGCTCATCCCTTGAGTCAGGCCCAGATTCGAGGAGCAGAAGTCCCATCAAGATTATTAGAATCAGAGAGGAACCTAGGCACGGGGTTCCTTTGAGAGGCGGTAACCAGGGATCTGTGTGCATTTACATATGTGTATGTGTGGTACATGTGAATGTGTGTGCATGTGTGTGTGTACATGTGTATATCTGAGTACATGTAAATGTAAATGTGTGCATATTTCTCTGTGTGCGTATATGTGTGTACACATATGTGTGTTGTATGTGTATATTGAGTCCCCAGATAACCTGATGATCACAGTTGTGATAAAAAAGGGTGAAGATGCCAAAATCTTACCCCTTCACCAAACCACCGGCCCCGTCTCCTCTCGAACAAGGATCTTTTCAGTTCAACCCCAGGGAAAAAACAGTCTCTGCGTGGAAGGAGACTTGCCAAGCATGAAGCGAGTTGGCGCCGGCTGCTTTAGAAATGGACGGATAAACAAACAAACGGGAGCTCGGAAGGAGGAGATGGTTTATGAATAAAACAATGTTTTATTAAGTTGCGATTAAATTTCAATTGAACAGTGCTTGGGATACATAGGCACAGATATATTCCTGAGACTAATTGGTTTTCCACATCTGCCTTGCTTCCTAATTGGACTAATTACTGCACTGTAGGATCATGTTCATCGTACTACAGAAAGCAAGAAACCTTGATTTACAGTGAGAGGAGCAGCAATTAGAGGGAATTAATTCATAAAGCAACATCTAAATAAATCATATTAGGAGAAGACAGCAATGTAATTATTGTGACTGGTGGGTCCCTGGTGGGAGAACATCAAACTTAAACCTCAAACCAAGCTGCCGAATTCTCCCCAGATCGGCGCGGCATCTCCGATTTCATCATGCGTGGACCCCCTATTCTTTAAGGCCTAATTGAGGTGCCATGTCAAAAACAATATGGCCCAACACTTCTCCTCTCCAGAGGCAGAGGAATGAACATCAAGTCCTCACCGTCTCGTATTTGTCCTTTGTCAGAATTAGATACAAGCCCAGTACGACGTGAGTAATGTGTCATGTCTGCAGTTTCAAAACGGGAGCCTTTGCAAACTTAAGTGTCATTATGAACCGTCTCTTGACATCCAGTGGTATTTGGGGGTTGCAGCTAAGAGTGCTTATTAGCAAGAATAGCATGCTAAATGCCGATGTTTCAATAATTCATCTCTTCTCTTATGAAGTTACAGGCTGAGGTCGTGCTTGGCTCTGCCAGGTCCGAAGGCACCACGACAGTTACTGCAGGCCCCTCCCCAAGTCGTGGACTGTGGAGAGTCTCTTCATTTCCTCTTGTTTTTGCTTTTTGTTCATTTGTGCATTTTTTTCTCACTGTCATTCAGAACCTGACACTTATGAACGGCTTCCTGAGTAAATGCTTTGAGCCTAGTTTCCCCATTCATAAAACCTAGCGATTTTTTTTCCCCTAAGGCGCCACCCTAAAAGATGCTCTAAAAAGGGTTGCTTTACTTTTTCACATCAAAGCACATGTAGAAAATGATAGTTTGATATGACAACAAAGGTAATCAGAAGGGGCCGTGTGTGGCTAAAGGCCGTTCAAGTTTCTGGATCCAGGCTCTGGCCATCTTGGTGCCTGCCTGCTCTGCTGCCTTGAAAGCTGAGGGGATCAGTTACTTTGCACTCTTATAATCCATTGGTGCAATGGACAGCCATCAGGGAACTCTCCCCCAGAGAAACCACACTTTCAATTTCGGAGGAGCTTTCTGTGCTCTCACTGGCCTTCAGCAGCCCTGTCCTGCAGCCCGCCCCTTCACCATATGGCAGGTGTTTGCTCTCGGCAGGTAGCTCCCAGCTCACCCACCCCCAGGCCAGCCTTCGCTCATCTCTATTTGCTAGTAGAGGGGTAGGGACCACTCAGGAAAATATCGCAGGAGGATAATCTCTAAAGTAACCACACACATAGTAAGGACTCTAGACTTCCCTCGGAAGGTAGACTTATTCCGTGCATATTAAATCAAGAGGCCAGGTGTTCAGCGGGGGGTCAGAGCATGGCTTTAGAGGCACGTCATTGACTCTCAGGACTAGAAGAGACAGACTGTTAAAAACAAGTGCTTTCAGAATCCTAAAAACATGCACCTAAATCTGTTTCTGTGATGTTGAAGTTTGAACACACCGTTTCACCTCTGCACCTCAGCGTTCTCATCCTCAAAATGGGAATTAGTATGAAGATTAAATAATACAGTGTGTGCGGAGCATTTAGCACCTTCTTAGGCCTAGACCAAGTCTCATAAAATAAAACTTACTGTTCTTGTTATCATCCCCACCTAATTCTTCTGGTCCTTCTAAAGTAACCTCGCCAGATGGTTGTCCATCTGAATTCCTCTGAGAAAAGGAATTTACTTCCTTCTGGGGCAGCCCATTCAATTTCCAAGCGGTCTCAAATCTCCTGGTTTCAACTTTCTGGATCTACGCTATGTCAGTTTGTCTGTATCATTTCAAAATGCTTCCTTTTGCCCTAACTGATACAGCAGAAGCATCCCCAGGGAGCTGAGTGTGCCCCCTTTCCTGTTAGGCTCAATCTTGAACTTTCAGTGTGTGGGGGCGGGGAGGAGGGGGGAGGTATCTATAGAGGGTCCTTTTGGGGATAATGATTCAAACACTGCTCCAAGCAAATTCTTCAAATCCAAAGCAATATCTAGTCTGATCTCATGAACATAATTCTACCCAGGTTTATAAAAACAATTCCCAATGGGAAACGGTTTTGTTAAAAAAACAAAAAACGAAAAAGCTGATTTCATTTCTATTCCTCTCCAGGCACTTCCTTAGGATGCAAATCTGAAAGAACAAATTTTCTTGTGCTATAGAATAGTGTCTCATGCCACATTCCAAGACCCATTTGGATTCTATGAGATTGCATAGATCATTAGCTAATATATATTGAATCTGAATAAATGTGAATCTGTCTACGTGAAGTACAGTGGTCTTAAACAATACAAGAAGCAGAGTATTTCAAGGAGATTTGGATTTGTCTTCTTTCAGCTAAGGGCTCCAGCAACAGCAGCCAGCCTCACTAGGCTGAAGGAGCTCTGGGGCGGAACTTCAGGGGGCACACCCCCGGTCTGCCCACAGCTTGTGGAGAAGCGGCCAGAGCGAAGCTGGATGCACATGAGGCTGGCCCCCACCACAGGGACATACCACCTCCATTTTCTCATTGTTTTCTGGGGTAAACATGGGAGCAGATTTGTTTGGGAGGATACACGTCTGGGGCTCAAACATCCAGTAGTCTAAGCTTAAGTACCGGCTCTTAGAGGAAGACTAACACATGTGTCCAATGCCTGGGACAACTGGGGCCCTCGAGACCTGTGGGAAGCTAAGATGAGACACAGCCCCGTCCTCTGTGGAAAGATGAGCCTTTGATCCCAGCTAGCTGAGGATCAGGCAAACCGAGCTTCCAGGCTCATTCACTGGACAACCCCCTTTGTTTCTCTGGACTTCCAGCTCCACACCCTCACAGTGAGGAAGATAACTGAGACACTCTGAGTCCTCATTATCTCCTTAGTAAAATGTGAGTGATATGCATGCTTACACCACAAGATTTTGGTCTGAAGAGTAAACGAGATGCTGTGCACAGAAGGCACTCGTCAGCAGTAATGATGACTCTGGCCACTCAGGTTGTTCAGAGCAATCCATTTGGGAGCATCCTCCCTTTCAGGGCTAGGAGCCTGGGCAGTAACTACCCCTCCCTCATCTATTTTCCTTTGATGTTCTATAGTCATATCACATTAATCTGTGTCAAATCATCTTCACATGATGGAGAAAAATTAACATAATACGATGTTGGAGGGTATGTTTGCTGCTCGATACACCAGAAAACCCTCCGTACCAAAGCCGAGCTTCACAGCCAATTACCTGCTCTTAACAAAATTTCTATCCAACATGAGCTAGAAGGGTGAGGGATCGTTTCAGGCAAGAAAGGGATGCATCCTGGTTTGCAATGCTTATACCACAGCAAGAAGGCCTTGAGATCTGTTCCCCCAGCTAGTGTGGAGAGAAGCAATCCAAAAGGGGCAGAGAGTTTTTCAACATTGTTCTGTCCCTCCCTCCCTCCTTTCCTCTCTCCCTCTCTTCCCTCACCTGTAGAATCAGTGACCATGATTTGAGGAAGCTCAAGCACATGCAGAGGCCTCATGTGGGCGTTTCGGCCCCTCAGCCCCAGCCAGCATCAACTACTATACATGGGAGGGGGACAAGTATTCAGATGATTCCAGCTCCCAGCCTTCGGTTTTTCTAGCTGAGACCTAGACACTGTGGAGTAGAGAGAAAGGCCCTGTCGAAATCTCTGACCCACGAAATCCAGTATAAAAAAATGTTGTTGTGTTTGTTCATATCACTAAGTTTTAGGGTAATTTATTATGTATCCATAGTAACTAGAATATCATCTTAATAACAGGCTTAATAATAACAGCACTTTATAGCTTTTTATATTCATTACTCAATCTCCAATGGGGGACATGTTATTACTTTCCTAATTCTATAGAAAGGCAAAATTCCTTGATTGAGAGGCAGAGCTAGCAGGTGGGAAGAGCTAGCACTAAAACCAAAATCTTCTGGCTCCAAATCTTGTTTGTTTTGTTTTGTTTTTTCAATATCATCTTCCCTGGTGAACAGGAGACCGGCACGATTATATCTGTGGCTTAATGGTGACTCTAGTGGCGCTGCAGCATATTATGTGCAATAGTTTTGCCTGGGTTTGATAAAATTGCCTGGGTTTGATCCCTGGCTGTACCTCCTATGAGCCGTATGACCTAGGCAAATAGAGAGATGCGCCTGACTTTCGTCATCAGTAAAGAATTTAGAACAATGCCTGGCGCATTAGACATGCTCAATAAATGCTGATCATGATTGTGGATTATAGAGTCACCCTTAGACTCAGGGGCCACTGCCTTATTCCTCTCAATTTAGCAGTAGCCACTTTGACTCTTCTCCAGCCACGCTCCTGCTCATAGGACAAAGTTACATGGAGCCAAGAAGACAGGACCATCCACGCCTGTGTCCTTCCCTCAAGAGCGTGCTCTGGGTGTCCGGCACCCTGGGATTCCCTGCACACATGGCTTCAAGCCTGTGCCCATAACACAAATGTTACCTTCCTTGGTTTTTCATCCTAAGAGTAGATTGTACTTTTGCCATATTTACTCAAGGCTAAGGGATGGCCAAAATTTGGCTGCTTATATGGGGTGTGGATGAATCTTATACATACAAGCTCAGAATTCTCACATGTTTGTGCAAGGCCTCTGATGTGTGGAGCCAGGGAAGGGGAAAGAAGGTGGTGTGGATGATGAGCCAGCATCCGGGATATAGTTCTCTTCATGCTACTGCATTTCATCCTGTAACTCCGAGGAGTCCAAAATTAGAAATCTGATCTGGGCTTCTCAGTCATTATGAAGTACATTTTTTTTTAAGACTAGAGGCCAGAACGTATTCTGTGTAGTATGTTTTTTATATGTTTTAAATATTTAGACACTTAGTGTTTTGGTCTCCATTCATATTTTTACCCCAGGCCTTACAAATGTTAGGTATGATGGATTGATCAGGAAAGAGACAAAAGTCACAGAGACCAGCTGCAGAGCTTCTGCAAGTATTCCAGTGACAAACAGAAAGCCAGATTAGTGGTTAGGAGCTTTCAAAAGAGAAAGCAGAAGTGAGAGACATTTCAGCAGATGTGATAAGTCTCAGTCCCAATGGGATGAGGGGTTGGAGAATGGCTACGGTGATGTCTCAGACTTCTCTAGCTATTTTGTGGATATGGAATGGGACATCGGGAGAAGAGCAGAACTGGGGAGAGAAATATAGTGAGTCTGGTTCTGTGCGTGCTGAACGTGAGGTACCAGCAGGCTATCCACATGGTGAGGACTGTAGTTGGGCTATACAGATAAGGCAAATATTAAGACATGGAGGTGATGTAATCACCAGAGTGAGAGAAATGGACTGGGCAGCACCTCAGAGAAAGAAGAACTGGCAAATATGCAGCATCAGTCAGGATAAGCCGAAGTAACAAATGACCCCCCAAAACTCAGGAGTTTAGAGCATCAAAGGTTTATTTTTCTCACACATGTGCATCGTGGGTCATTTATGGCTCTGCGCCATGTTCTCTAACCAGGACCCACGCGGGTGGAAGAGCATGACTGCCGGAGGTTGCAGAGGAAAAGGGATTTGCACGGAGGCCTTGTGCTAACATGTCCTTGGACAATGCAAGTCTCATTGTCAATCCGGCCGTCGGCAGGGTGGGGAAGTACGACCTCTCTCATGAAGAGACAGTGATTATTTTTGAACAATAACATAATCAATGACACGCCATTCCAGAAACACAAGTCTTTTCACCCTTTTCCTGCCTCCCTTCTCCATTCCCTAACTGGAGCTGTGTAGCCTGGGAGTGCCTTGCAGTGCTGTTTTCTACATAATCAATAGTAATTAACCGAGTTACTCGGCAGAGAGAGGGGGATTAAGACGCTGATGTTCCGCATAGAGGCAAAAACATACAAACATATGCAGACGAAAGGAAATCACTTCCTCATCATCTACGAAGTACCAAGACCTGGAAAATGAATTGTTCTGCAAACCGAGAAACTGGCCCAATAGACCCAATACAAATAATGATTTATAGCCACAAGAGAAAGCAAACTTTTTAAAAAATTTAGTATTGCTGACATACAATATTATATTAGTTTCAGGTACACACCGTAGTGATTTGATGTTTATATACTGTACGATGTGACCACACGATAGGTCTAGTACTCATCTGTCATATACAAAGTTATTACAATATTATTGACTATATTCCTCCCTGTGTTATACGTTATATCCCATGAATTATTTTATAACTGAAAATTTTTACATCTTATTCCCCTTCGCCTTTTCATCCCACCACTCAGCCCCTCCCTTCTGGCAACCGTCATTTCGTTCTCTATATCTATGAATCTGTTTGGGTTTTTTTGTTCATTTGTTTTTAATTTTTAGATTCCACATGTAAATTAAATCATACGGTATTTGTCTTTCATTGTTTGGTTTATTTCACTTAGCATAATATCGTCTAGGCCTATCCATGTTTTCACAAATGGCAACATTTCATTCTTTTTTATTGCTGAGTAATATTCTAGCGTGTGTGTGTGTGTGTGTGTGTGTGTGTGACTTCTTCTTTATCTGTTCCTCTATCAATGGATACCTTGGTGGCTTCCATATCTTAGCTATTGTAAATAATGCTGCAATAAACATAGGGGTGCACAAATCTTTTCAAATTGGTGTTTTTATTTTCTTCAGATAAAGACTCAGAAGTAAAATTGCTGCATCGTATGGTAGTTCTATTTTTAATTTTTGGAAGAATCATCATACTGTTTTCCACAGTGGCTGCACCAATTTATGACCGTGCACAAGGCTCCCCTTTTCTCCATAGCCTCACCAATAGCTGTTTGTTGACATTTTGAAAATAGCCATTCTGACAGGTGTGAGGTGACAACTCATTATGGTTTTAATTTGCACTTCTCTGATGACTAGTGATGTCGAGCATCTTCTCACGTGTCTATTGGTCATTCGTATGTCCTCTTTGGAGAAATGTCTATTGAGGTCCTCTGCCATTTTTTAATCAGGTTTTTGTTTGTTTGTTTTTTTCATTGTACGAGTTCTTTATAAATTTTGGATATTAACCCTTTATTTGACATGTTATTTGCAAATATTTTCTCTCACTCAGTGGATTATCTTTTCATTTTGTTGATGGTTTACTTTGCTGTTAAGAAGCTTTGTATCTTAATATAGTCCCATTTATTTATTTTTTAAATAATTTAAAAAATTTTTCAAGTACAGTTGTCATAAAATATTATATTAGTTTCTGTTGTATAACATAACGATTAAACATTTAATAATTTATGAAGTGATCACCCTGATAAATCTAGTACCCATCTGACACTATACATAGTTATTACAATACCATTGACTATACTCTATGCTATACTTTACATCCCGTGACTATTATGTAACTACCAATTTATACTTCTTACTCCTTTCCCCCTTTTCACCTACCTCCACTATTCCCCTCCCATCTGGCAACAATCGAAATGTTCCTTGTATCTATGATTTTGTTGGTCTGGGGAAACATATCCAAAAAAACATTGCTAAGACCAATTTTAAAGACTTTACTTGCCTATATTTTCTTCGGGAAGTTTTATGGTTTCAGGTCTTACATTTAAGTCTTTAATCCATTTTGAGATTGTTCTTGTATGTGGTGAAGAAAGTGGTCCAGTGTTATTTTTTGCATGTATCCATACAGTTTGCCCAGTACAATCTATTGAAGAGAGTTAAATTTATCCATCTTTTTTTTTTGCTTCTTTTGTCATAGATGAATTGACCATGTAAGCCTGGGTTTACTTCTGGGCTCTCTATTCTGTTCCGTTGATCCATGTGTCTATTTTTGTGCTAGTGCCATACTGTTTTGATTGCTACAGCTTTATAGTATAGTTTGAAATCAAAGAGCATCATAGCTCTAATTTTGTTCTTTCTCAAGATGGCTTTGGCCAGTTGCAGTCTTTTGTTTTGGGGGGGGGGGTGTCATATAAAGTTTAGGATTATTTGTTGTAGTTCTGTGAAAAATGGCACTAGTATTTGTATGCTAATATACAATTTGTACAAATTGAATCAAATCTATAGATTGCTTTGGATAGTATGGACATTTTAATGATAAGTCTTCTAATTCATAAGCACAGTATATGCTTCTGTTTGTGTCATTTTCAATTTCTTTCATTAATGTTTTAGAATTTTCAGAGTATACATCTTTTACCTTCTTGGTCAAATTATTCCTAGGTATTTTATTCTTTATTATGCAGTTATAAATGGTATTTCTTAATTTCTCTTGCTGTTTGTTATCAGTATATAAAATGTAACATATTTCTGTATATTAATTTTGTATCCTGCAACTTTACTAAATTCATCTATTAATTCTAATAGGTTTTTAGTGAAGTCTTTAGGGTTGCTATGTACAGTATCATCTCATCTGCAAATAGTGGCAATTTTACCTCTTTTTTTTTCCATTTTGGATACCTTTTATTTCTTTTTCTTTTCTAATTGGATAACTTTTATTTTTCTTGTCCAATTCAACTTCTAATACTATGTTGAATAAAAATAGTGAGAGTGGACATCACTGTCTAGTTTTCAAACTTAGAAGAAAAGCTAAAATCTTTTCTCTGTTGAATATGTCAGCTGGGGGTTTGCCATATGTACCTTCATTTTGTACCCCTTATGCCAACTTTGTTGAGAGTTTTTATCATAAACAAATGTTGAATTTTATCAAATACTTTTTCTGCATCTATTGAGATGATCGTATGATTTTATTCTCGGTTTTATTAATGTGGTATATCATGTCAACTGACTTGCAGACATTGAACCATTCTTGTATCTCTGGAATAAAACCCACTTAGTCATGGTACATGATCCTTTGAATCTATTGTTGAATGAGGTTTGCATCTATGTTCATCAGGGATATTGGCCTGCAATTTTCTTTTTTGTAGTGTCTTTGTCTGATTTTGGTATCAGGGTAATGCTGGCCTCATGGAATAAGTTTGGAAGCATTTATTCCTCTTGAATTTTTTTTTTGAATAGCTTGAGAAGAATAAGTATTACTTCTTTAAATGTTTGGTAGAATTCACCTATGAAACTATCTCATCCTAGAATTTCGTTTCTTGGGAGTTTTCGGATTACTGACGCAATTTGTTTCTGATTCAGTCTTAGAAGTTTGTATGTTCCTAGAAATTTATCTATTACTTCTAGGTTTCTCAATTTGTTAGCATATAATCGTTAATAGTGTTCTTTTATGATCCTTTGTATTTCTGTGGTGTCAGTTATAACTTCTCTTTTATGATTTTATTTTTTTGAGCACTCTCTCCTTTTCTCGATGAATTTGGCTTAAAGGTTTATCATTTTGTCTCTTTAAAAAATTAGCTCTAGTTTCATTGATCGTTTCTATTTTTTTTTCTTTTTAGTCTCTGTTTCATTTATTTTCACTCTGATTTTTATTATTTCCTTTCTTTTACTCATTTTGGGCTCCATTTTTTCTTCTATTTTTAGTTCTTTTAGGTGTAAAGTTAAATAGTTTATTTGGGATTTTCTTGCTATCTAGGTGCAGAGGAAATGTAAACAATGGCACTGGTCAGCACTTCTAATCCCAAAGAGTTCCTGCAGTCCACCACCTGTTTGGAAGTTGCCACGGAGATTAGTAAATGGGATCTTTTTCACATATAGTCTACATGCCTTTTAAATCCTTTTTTATCGCTATGCCTCAGGACAAGCAAGTCTACAGATGGGCCCTTCATGATAACCCTCTCTGTTGCAGGTTGCCCCATAGTTAATAGGGTTCCCATGGTTACCACATCTCTGTCTCTTCTACTCTTCTCTATGTGGTCCTTGTCTCATTTGCTGTGCAGAAACTATTCAATCTGCCCTTAGTTGTTTTACTTAGGGAGAAATTGCTCTGTGTAGGTTATACTCAGTGCGTTCATGGGAGGAAGTGAGTTCAAGGTTTTCCTACATCACCACCTTGGATCTGCCCGCCCCCCCAAAAAATGGAGTAGTTTCTAATTGCTTTATACCCATTAACCGTCCTACCCAAAATAAAGTGATAATTATTAATGTCATTTGATAGATGAAGAGTATGAGGTTCAGGGGTTTAATAACCTTCCTAAGATTACCCAGTTGGTTAGGGTGAGAGCCTGAATTCCAATCTACTCCTAGTTCTAACCTCCGATTGAACCATCATCTATCCTTGGCATTCGGGAATCTGCCCAAAGCATGGAAGAATTCCAGCGCAGAGGAAACAGAACAAAGGCTAGGAAGAGACAGGGAGATGGTTATCAGGATACACAATTTACTGTAGATGGCAAAGCTTCTGCCCGGTGAGCTCCTGGATGGAGCAATGCTTAACACTAAGACGGGACTGTCAGATGTGGAAGACTGAACAATGAGTGGAGCAGCTGAACTAAAATCGCAAGGTGAGTATGGGGTGTGAAGACAGTGGAGGATTGTTCTGGTGAAGAACTCATATCAGCCTTTGAGGTTCAACTGAATACCATCTTCTCTCCACATCTGTTCCAAGCACGTTTAGACTCTACATCACGAATCACTTTGCAGCTCTCTTAAAACATCATATTCTGCCTTCATTACATATATTTGCAGACTTATCTTCCTTTGGAGATTGTAAACTTCCTAAATGCTGCAGTGTTTTATTCATCTTTGTTTCCCAAAGGCTTGGCACTTAGTAGAATCTTAATGTGCCTACTCAGTTGAGAATTGTCCCTCAAATAAGTCTTCTTGTGGGCAAATAGAACTGCCCTTAATTGGAGAAATGTTAATAGATATATTTAGAAGAAGGGTTAAGGGGGCTCCTCCTAGAATGGGTGTAATGGGAGAGAAGAAAAGATTATTTCCAGAACTTTAGGGGTTGCAGTTATTTGAGGAATCAGATAGTCTTCTCTGTCAACTCAAGGATGTTCAAGGATGCTCCTTTGCATTTAAAAGCAATGCCATTTACTTACAAATTATAGTGGGTTTTATGCAAATGAACCAGTCAAGACAGCTTCCTCTCCCCCAATAGCTAAGAAAAGTGGGGAAATTGACCAAAGAAGCAAAATGCGGAACCTGACCTGAGTCCTATTAAAATAAAGCTTCTGTTTAATTATTTCTGTTTCTAAAGTAAGAGGTAATTAGAGCCCAGTGAAGTGGCAGGAGGGCGCTTGCCCAGGATTTTGCTTTTGTTTGTATGGATTCTGGGTCCGGATATGGCCTACAGAGCGCTCTTGACCCAACAGTGCAGGGAAATTGCTGAGTTCAGCAGCACGTCCCAGGCTGGACCTGACCTAAACTTACAGGAGAATTATGGTAAATTACTGAACCCCTTTGGCCCTCTATTTCTGTTAAACAGAGATAACTATTCCTGCCCTCTTTATGGAAGGACTAGTGAAAGAATGGAAACCTAGTGGCTGTAGTCAATGATTTACAGTTTCCAAAGTGTTTTTGCATCCATTATCTCATTTGATCCTCACAAGGGCCTGTGAGGTGGGAATTATCATCATCTGCATTTCCAACAGGAAAACTAGTGCTGGTAAAGGTTCAATTGCCCAAGTCACATAATCAATTAGCAACAGAGTCATGCTGCTTCTAACTCCAAAATAATAAATGTAGGAGAGAAAAAAAATTTTTCCCCTGCACTCATCCTAGGTTTTCCAGCAGGGCCCTGTCAACATGAGTGGCTAAAGACAGATTAACAAATAAACAACAAACAGAAGTTTATTAACATGTGCACTGCTCTTGTACACATGGGAGCATCCATCAATGAGTAACCAACCCAAAGGGGTGGTTTAAATTTGGGGTAGGAAAGAGAAATTATGGGAAGGTGACCAGGAAAAGTATGGTCAACAAGAGTTGCTTAGTAAGATTTGTTATACAGATTTAAATTGTTGCCTTCTCCGTTGATATGAGTTGTGAAGAGTTCTCTTCCTCATCTCTCCAAATAGAAATTTCCCTTATAAAATGAAAACGTGTGCTCTGTTTTTAGATCTGTTTGCATCTGCTAGCTCTCATTGGCCTTTAGCTCAACATAATCCCTATGCCAAAGAGGTATATTTCAGGTGGCATATTCTGCTATTGAGATGATAAGACATACTGAATAATAACAAATACATATTACTTCCTAATGACGGAGCATGGCTCAAAGAAGCACACATATGCTAATTTATTTACTCTTCCCCAAAACCCAATAAGATCAGTGCTATTATTATTCTCACTTTACAAAGGAGGAAACACACAGAATAGCCAAGTCACATCATAGCTAATAAATAGTGAAGCTGGAATTTAGTTGACTGGTTCTAGAATATATGTTCTTAAGCCCTAGACAATTACTTTACCCATTTCCCGTGATAGAGTAGGAAGAATATCTATGAGTAGTTACCAGTATGCTACTACTTGAAATATGAAACTGCATATTTCCCTCTCATTCATGCCCCCTCCTCACCCAGGAGAAATCTTGCCTACTAACCAAGTTGCCAGGAATTCTACCATAACAGGTCATTTCTCTAGACAAAGTTATTAGTTCTATTTGTTCAAAGACTCTCATCCTACCTGTCGCCTTACCCACCTACCCTATCCTAGGCACAGATGAAGTCGAACCCTCTAGCAGAATGTCCTCCATGATCTTGACTCCCTCTTGCCTCAGCTCTTGCCCTTCCCTGCCTTCCCAACCCTCCAAACCCCTGAAAGTTCCTCGTAGGGGCTACCATCTCTTGCATATCAGTGCATCTTCATGTTTTATTCTCTCTTCCTCATTACCTACTGAACACCTATTTTTTTTTTTAAGTGGTTAAGTTTTTTGCAGCTCTCCCAGTTTACGTTCAGTGCACTTTCTCAGTGCTCCCATAGCAACCTGAACATTTTCTTTTCATAGGGCGTAATTGTTTGAGGAGATTAATAGGGAGCAATTTGTAAAAAAGGTTATTTTTGTTCATCTCTGTATTGCCTCATTCAATGTCCTGTACTAAATAGATATTAGATACAGTTTCTGAGTCAATGCTGTTTATCAACCATTTATTTTAAAATAGTTTAATCAGTACTTTTTTCCACAATAGAAATAGCTTTATAGTTTTTTTCCTGGTTATTAAAGTAAGGTATTCTTGTTATAAACATTTTTCATTACTACAAAAAAATAGTAATAAACATCACTGATAATATTACCACCAGAGATGTAATCATGCACATCTTTACTTCTTTAAGATGACTGAAATTTTCTCTTTTTTCTTGTTTCAAACTGGCCTTGGGCGCATTTGCTTCTTTTCTTTCCTTATCCTTCTGTGCACTTCAGGACCACTCCCTTAATCATTAAGCGCTTAAGTCACCATCGAACTGTCTTAGGAACAAAGCCTCAGGTCTACTGACCACAGAAACTGAGTTTGTCAAACTAAAGATAACATCTTGCAGCTTTAAGGAAGAAGACCCTACCAGCATCCCCTTGAAACCAGACAGCTATGCCGCAATGACATCAGGACCTGATGCAATCAATAGAGCCCAAGACCACAACTCCTTTAGCTACCTTAACTAATGAGTTTTCCCCTATACAATCTATCCCCTAGAAGCCATTGAGGAGCCCGGTCTTTGAGTAGTCGCTGCTATGGTGCAATCCAATCTAAGACCCACAGAGCCAATTGAGATGAATTGTGAACCTTTACTAGCCAGCCTGTGACTGACTCTCCACCATGCAGGATTAGAGGAGATCTGTCCGGAGCTTCCAGAGGAGGGAGCTTATAAAGCCTAAAAACACACCAAACAAGCAAGCACGTTTACAGAAGCAGAAGTTTGCCATTAGCATATCTTCGTACAGGACATCTCCTAGAACTACACCATGGTTAAACATTAAACAAGCAAGCAGATTATAGAAGTAGAAGTTGGCCATTTGAAAATTTTCCGCCCTTAACACTCATTCACCTGCATCTCTTGCCTTGGTGTTATTTCCTTAAATCTCTACCTTCTTTGCTGCAAACCCTTGTCCTTGTCTCTTTTGGGTTTGCCATATGCAGATAAAGAACCCTCGGAGTTCTTATCTTTTAACTAGTTTTCCATAATAGCAGCTGAGAAAGCATGAATTACCTAGCACATGTTTATTCAACATGAGCAGGGCCAAGAGAAAAGGAGCAACCAAAACCACAGAACACTGCGCGATAGCGAGGCGGCTTCCTGTTGAACTCTTAACTTGATATGGTAAGCGCCATCATTTGCAAAATTCTCAATCTTTTCAGTAAACCTAGTTAAGTCTTTTCTTTCCTCCTTTTTTTGGAGAAAGACCCTCTCCCTGAAATTTAGATAATTACCTTGAAACTGGTGTCTCAGGTCCTCTGGCTATTGATAAGCATCATTGAAACTCAGCATTCTCCTTGGCCCACTACAAGGCAGGAATGGCTTTAGGCCAAAACAAGGTCCTTAGAGTCTGAGAAGGGAAGGGACCTTTAACCCAAGTTTTTTTTTTTTTTTCTGTTTTTATCCTTTTACAAAATCTATGAACCAACCCTGTTTTCCTTTACTCGTTTAATGAGCAAATTGATAGAAACATAACTAGATATATGATTCGAATAACAAGTTTGGATCTTTTTTCTTGTCTAGGGACAGAAGCAGCATTTCGGTGGAATACTCAAGACCCGATCTGACTAAAGCAGAGAAGGAGCTCCATGAAACCCCAATAGGCAGGGACTATGACCCTCCACAGGAAGCAGATACAGAAGAAGAGACCTCCCATCCCTCAACATCCAAACTAATAAAAAGGAGGTTTGTGGCTCTTAGTAAAGAGTAGGCAGGAAAGTTAAATAGGTTTCCAGTCGCCTGCAAAAAGGCTGAGGTCATCCTATTCTAGAAAGTGTCTGCCCCAGTCTGCCCACAATTAAGCAAGCCAGAGGGCATTTTTGGGCTAAAAGTAATTCATACAAGGAAACAAGCAGAAAAATGGATACTAGTTTAACCAGTCACTTGCACCTGCGCAATGAAGACCCCAACGACCTTCAATTCACCTGAGCCTCATTATACCATCACTATAATACGATGCATATGCCTGGAAGTTTATTAATATCATTATAACAGACTGAATTCTGGGAATGAACATGTGCAGAAAGCAAACAATGAGTCACTGTGTCCTGTCAATCTCAGCTGTCAATCAAGGAAAATAACCTCCCACGGTAAAAACCCCGAAGACTTTGTTACTGTGCCCTTGGGCCCTTGAGCCGCTCTTCTCTTGCTCAGGCTGATTCCACGTCCGGAAGTGTACTGTCGCTTTACTTTCCCTTCTAATAAAGTCATTCTTTTCTGCTGTATTTCAGTGTCCTGCTCAATTCTTTTTCAAGACATCAAGAGCCTGGACAACACGCTGAGAGGGGAATCCCACTCTCCGGTAACAGATCTGTTTCCGATCAGAAGGGAGAAGCACGAGGTCACTGGCTGCTAACGAGAGAGCACCAGGGGAAGAGGACAGCAAAACTACAGTCAGAGAAGGAACGAATAAGCTTTTTCGCTGCCTTCCGAGAGAGAACCAGAACGCGTAGAAAATTTGCAAGAAATCCGTCTTTGACTCTTAAAGAACTTTCTCATAACCAGAGAGCTCTACGAAAAAACCAATATCCTACCTTCTGCGATAGTAAGCAGCCTGTCCCTGGAGGTGTCCAAGTAGCTGCAGATGTCACTGCAGTTGGTGTGTCCAATGCTTCGACAAGCCAAAACTCAAAACGTGAGAGAAAGCATCAGGGGTAGGAGGGAATCCTGACTAAATAATCCAGCTAATAGGATTCTTGGCAAAGGCAGGCCAGGATAATCATCTGGGGAATGGTGGAAGGTGAGAAACGCAACCAAACATTGAGCGTGATCAGATATTGAGGGTGCAACATTCTGTTTAAACTAATTTTGCAGAAGTTTTGCTAAAATTAGACAATGAAAACACAAACACAGAAACCCCAAGTCAAGGCCTTGTTAAGAAGAGAGTTCAGAGAAGCCTGAAGTTTTGGCCAAGAAGACAATTTTTGTCACTGGGAGATATGCATTTATTTACTCAGTAAGTAAGCCATTCAACTGTGTGGGTTCAGAACGAGCCACATCGAGATGTCCCTCAGTGGTATGCAGCTTGCTTTGAACTATTTTAGCTGCAGGCTAAAATTCTGCACCTCAGTTTAACTACCTAGAAGAATTGAATGAGGGCCCCTGCTCTTAAGAGATTACCAGAGATATCTTCCTTTGACCTATCTATAGGGCAGGGTAAACTTCTATTTACTAAACATCTGTCCTTCTTGTCATCTTGCAAGGTCACTTAGAAGCTCCCAAGGTGCATTATTTAATCCCTAGCTAAGGATGTCTTATGTACCTCAACCCCCCATTCTACCTCTGAACCTCTTGTGCATGTGGGGGTCTCTCATTCTCTCACATATTTGGGGTTCTCATACATATGTATGTATTAAATTTGGTTATTATTTGCTTGCTCATCCATCTCCTATTTGATTATTAGACCAACCAGAAGAATCTCGAGGGTAAAGTTTGTTTTCTCCAACACAATTAATACTTATTGCACACATGCTACTTATCAAAGGATGTTATAGGTGCTGGGGAACCAAAGTCAGATGAGGCCCAGTGGTCCTTGTCCTCAGGTGGCCATGCATCATGAGCAAGATCTTGTTTAGTAAATAGAAGTTTGTCCTGCCTTACAGACAGGTCAAAAGAGGTTATCTTTGATAATAATCTCTTATAGGTAAGTCTCCTAATTCAACTTCTCCCAGGTAGTCAAGGAAGGGGCAGAAATTTCTCCTGAGCCAGCAGTTAAAGTTGTCCTTAGCTCAAAACAACCCAGGTATCATAGAAGCACATTTTGGGGTGACTAGCTCTAAATTCCCAAACTGCAATAGGTGTATGGATAGACCAAATGACTTTTGGGATCCTTTCCAACTGCAGAATTCAAAGAGACTTGCTTCTGAGAAGTTTGGTCCCAGGAAACCTTGCAAATGCATTCCGGCTTGAATGTGGGTAGAGGAGAGAAGGTGGAAGGACTCTATCTTCCTTGTCTGACAGGGCCTACCTCTTCTCCACTTAGGTTTAGGGAAATTCACTTTCCAAGGGTTTGGACTTTTACAGGGTTTTATGTAAGTTCAATCCTGGGGGCAAACTCATGACCAAAGAATTCTTTATTTCATAAAATAATCCACAGTTCAGTGGGTTATTAACTTGAAGCTCCCCTCACGCCTTTCCAGCTGAACTTGATCTCACCAAAGAGCAACCCTACCATCTTTGAGGAGGTTGCCTATTTGAGAAATCAAGGCTCACATGTTTAAGTCCCTGGACCTTTGCATGCTCAGCCTAATCCCTTTGTACAACAGCTTCGTCAGCTCCTCCCCATTTCCCTGCTGCCTGCTCAGGATCCCTTTCCACCATTGTGGTTGACCTGGGACCTCTGCAGAGAGAGAACCTAATAGAGCACTTAGATGGTGGTAGACAAAAGTTGCAGACTGGGTAAGTCACTAGACACTTTGACTGATGAGGACTTTAGGGGCGATGAGGTGGCTCCTCATGTAAACTGAATATCAGGTACTTTGTATCCTGGCAGGTATCCCGATTCATCCTATCTACTAGAAAATCAAACAGGACCCCCAAAGCGGTCCTCTCTCCCCAGTTCCCTGCCACCCCAGGTTTGCTATTCCACTCTACCACACTCCTGGTGCCAGATCCCCCTTATTTTCCCTTCTTTCCCAGGCTCTCAATTGTAGAACATAACTGTACTGCCCTTCACCCAAAAGTTTTATTTTATTCTTCTCTTTTCATAAGATGCCTGAATGCAATTTTAATTTTATCCTAAATAATTAGCATGTGTATGTGTACACACATGCACACACATATAAACATACACACAGGGCAGGGAGGATTTTGTATTCAGAAATACAGTTGCTAGTAGGAAAAATGTTAGTGTTTTATTCCAGAGAAGGTCACCTTCCTGTCCATAAGAGAAACTGACTTCTCCTAATGCGGCAAAGAAAAAGTTGAGCTGTTGACCTTTTTTTAAAAAAAAAAAAAAAAAGCTGGTTGGACATAAATATTCAGCTACATGTCCAAGGAGGATCTAGCCAAAATAGCATAAAGACTATTGGCTCAGGGGAAGGCTGGGGATGCTCTGAGTTTGGCCAAGAAGACAGCAGACAGCATCACGAAGACGACAGAAGACACCGGCAGAAGTGGTGTCTGGGGTGGACCCTACTTGACTGTCAACCTCATCATGTTTTCCCCAACTTCTGCTGCTTCTTTCTGTTTCCAGCGTAGGTAGAATAGCACGGTGGGATGCCACCGCAAGTCCCCGACAGGCAGCCCAGTAAACTGTCTGGGTGTTTTTAGCAGATACTTTGTTAAAGGGGCTACTTAAAAGAGCAGTGGGAAGAACAGAAAGATAAATGGCAAGACTTCTTGATGAAGAGTCTCCTTCTGAAGCCAATATTTGAATTCGCATCAGTAGAGCAGCTATGTGTGAACGTGCACATTATTCTCTGCAAAATCGAAAATGAAACCAAAACAAAGTAAAACAAAACGAAACAGCCAAAGAGGCAAGTTGAAGATAAACACCCAGGCTTGGCATAGGGCTACATTGACCCAGAGTGGGTATCTCGTTTAAATTCCACAAAGGCACTGACTGGGTTAGCGATGCCCACTAAGGAGTTGCTCTGAGATGATACGTTGCTCCTATCATTCTTATTCCAGAGTCTACAGGCTACTTTCCTGCTCTGAAGAAAACCGGCAGCATCAGGACAAAACTCAGCATCATCGCGACGTTCACATCCTCCCCACCACCATCCGCGCTCTTCCCGTGGACAGTGGCATCGAAGGCAGCTTTAAAGGGCGAAAACTTAGTGGAGGTTGAGGTGTCCAGGGAATTTGTTTCAACTGCTGCTGCCCTACTGTGTGATTATAATCTCCTTGGATGTTGGCGTCTTCTTTACTAAAATGAAACTATCATAGTCCTATCTACCTTGAAGTTTATTGTGACAATGAAATAAAATGGATTCCCTGCCTTTCCCTGTCTTGAGGGACAATCAGAATCACCTTCAACCTACCTGTTCTCTGCCTCTCCCCCACTTGCCTTCAAGCAAGTGAGGATACTTTGCACTGTACCCATTTGTTCCTTAAAAGGCTGCAGGGTATTTTCTTAAAGAAAATGTCCGTAGGATCTTTCAGGGGTGGCCCTGAGCAGTCAGTCACAGGCCCTGAGTCATTTTCTCTGTCTCTGCAGCATTCATCAATAACCGGAGGGAGAGGAGTTGCTTACGGAACTTTAACTGCAGGCAGCTGAACCATGAGGCTGCCTGCCTGTGCGCTCCCCATTTCTTCATCTGCTGCCCTCCGTTCAGGCCATTTCCTGAGATGATTGGGAAAAGGCTGAAGTTTTCTTAGCATGAAGAGGCTGGATCAGATGTCATTGTCACCATGCAAATATGGTAGGTCCCTTTACCCTTCAACCCAGCACCACTTGCAGGGCAAAGCCTCTGGTGAGATTAGCATTTGCTCTGACCTTCGGCTGCCAGCTCCGTGCTCCCAGAGCTCTCCATCTAGAAGCCTGGGGCTGGAGATTTAGTAGCTGATGGGGCACCAAGGCTTCCAATTTACAGTTCAGAGAAAAGAAAGCCTATTAATCTGGCACCTTTTATTCTACTGTAAATCCCAGCCATATTTAACTCAGCCAACATCAAGGTTTCCCCCCTATCTGCCAATGGCAGGCCCATAATGTAAAGCTTTCCAATTCAAGGAGAAATTAAGATCCTGCTTAGCATTCGAAGGGTGGTTCCTTTCACAAACTTCCTTTTGAAGCTCCCCACCATGCTCATTTGGGCAGGGGAGAAGCAGCTCTGCCATAATTTAGTGAAGGCCTTTGGGCCATGTGGCTGGGGAAAAAGAGACCTAGTTTCCTTCCACCAAGTAAAAACTAAACTTGGACTATCTGTCCTGGTAACAAACACTTACTCTTGGGAAGCCCAGAGAACAAAATGACTCACCAGGGCCATAGGGCTTGTAAGTAGCAGAACCAGAGAAAAGAGAAGAAAGGGATTAAAATTAAGCAATTAGTTAGGTAATTTTATCAGCATTTTATATATCAAGGCACTTTTCCATATTCTTTCCTATTAAATACTTACAACTCTGCAAAGTCAGCATTATCATCTCCATTTAACAAAGGAAGAAACTGAGGTTCTGAACACTAGGTTAATAAGGAGTAGACTTGGATTAAAGTGTCTAGCTCTAAAGGCAATTCCTTCAGAGTCATCAAATACTTCCTGAGAACCTGCTATGTGCCAGACACTGCACTAGGGGCGGGAAATCTAGAAGTAAACGTGAAATCTCTGCCTTCCATTTTACTGGAAAGAAACAGAAATAAATAAATAAATATATACCAAAGTAACAAATGTTCTGCAGAGAATAAAATAGGATCATGTGACAGAAAGAGGCAACAGTAGATTAGGTAGAGTAGTCAGGGAAGGCCTTTCTGAGGAAGTGATATTTAAGGAAGGATCTAAGGGCAAAAAAGAGCCAGTTCAAGCAATGGGGGGAAAAATGGGAATCATAGTCACTGAAAATGGCCAAAAGCAGGAATGGCTGTGGCTGGCTTATGTCTGAGGAACAAGAAGAAGGACAGTGTGGGAGAGTACGAGGTAAGCCCAGGGCCGTAGGCAAAGGCCAGGATAAGGAGTTTAGATTTTATTTTAAGTATAATGAGAAATGATTGGAAAGTTTTAAGTGGGAGACCAACCTCATCTTTATAGCTTAAAAAGAGTCATTGGCCTCTACAGCTTGAGTGGGAATGATGAGATGTAATTGTTTTCCTGGTTGAGAGTTTCTCAAAAAGCTAAGTGGCCAGCTTCTCTCCGATGTTACCTGAGCCTCTGCCATGGCTTCCAAACTTCTTTCCAGCTAAGAATTGTTTTCAGGCAAAGAAAATAATGAGCCTCTTAAAAATAAAAACATGAATAAATCAGAACACATTAAGCCTGTGTCAGTCCTGGCACAGCAAACTCAGTTGATTGATAAGTCATTCCAAGTTCATGGACCCGAGGTAACAGGGTGCTGATGTACTAATGAGAGAAGGCACAGATGAGGAGAAACTCAGATGATGGGCTGGCCCAGGAGTCCCTCAAGATCTAACAGCACAAACAGGCAGCCTGCCTAACTCCCTCATATTCTACTCTAGTGTGTTTGAAGGCTGTTCAGAAGTTGACTAAGTAACTTCCTATCTCTTGATACAAACTAGAAGCTATAAAGTCAAAGTCTCTGGGGGGCAATGGAATGCAGAGTTCTCTGTTTACCTCATTAGGTGGTCAGTTTTCTTCTCTTCACAGGGTTGCTTGGATGTGATACCTGGATCACTGAGCCATCTATACTAGAATGACATGGAGCATCACTGATTCACTGGCAGGGCCAGGGAATGTGAAACAATGGCAGCATTCTAATGCTCGCCAGTATTTGTGGACTGCTAACTGACCAGCAAGTAGCCTTCTGCTGGCTGCAGGTGGAACCCCTGGCGGGGGTGCTTCAGGATATTGCTCATGTCAACTCCTGCTCATAATAGGTCAAGCTCTACCTTTTTCAAAACAAGAATCATCTCATTTGTCTTCAAGAGCCTATGAGAAAGTAAGAGAGAATAAGGCCATTTGCTTTTTAGAGCTAAGGAAATAGAGATAGAGGTTTAGTGAGTTGCCCAAGGTCACGTAGCAGGTAAGGAGTAGAGCTAGGATTGAATCAGGTCTTCTGAGTTCAAACTCCATGTTGTTTCAGATTATAGAAGTCAGCTGTCCCAGAACTGGAGAGGAATGTCACTTCTTTGCAGCACTGAAAGGTGACTGCAGAGATCTGGTGGCAGAGAGGCTGTTTAGAAAGCGCCAAGCAGAACAAGAAATGCTATGTTCAGAGGGGAGTTGATTGATCTGTTTTATCTCAATGTGAATAAGGAATTACAAACAGTCCTCAGAGTACAGAGAGTCCTGGTTTATTGTCCTCTCCCTAAGATGGGTTTTAAGAAGTTATAAAGGACTGGATTTTTATCTCTCGATGCTGACCCTGTACATTAATCAGTTTCCTGATCACATTGGCTCTTCCCTCCACCAGCACAAGGAAGGGAGAAACTGAAGCTGTTTTTCAATGTGGAGAGGAGACAAGAGGGGAGCAGATGGGGATTTGGGGTGGTATTTCTGTTTGTTCCTGAGCCAGGTACGCTTGTCCCACTTTAAGCCCTCAGGGAAGGGAGTAAAAGTTCTAAGAGGCTTCAAAGAAAAATCATGGCTGATTGGCAAGTCTGAATCCTGTCCAAGTTGGAGTGAGTCACAGAGGGGAAAGTAGGAGGTGACAGAGATTTTTAACCGTTTTTGGGGAGATGAATCTGATCAGCCTAAATGAAAAATTTTCAAACCCTGAAGTAGATAAGAATCACATTGGATTTTGTTTAAAATGCTGATTCCTAGGCTCATTCCCAAAGAATCTGATCCAGGAGGCCCTGGGATGGGGCATTGAAATTCACCCTTTATCAACAACCCCCAGATCATTCCATAAGGTGGGCCATAAGAGCAAACTTTGAGGAAAATTTGACTGCCTGGACCAGATCCAGGGCTACGATTCTCACAGATTCCCTAGGAATACTTTACCTACACGGAGAAGGCTCACTTAAAGCAAGTGTTTGACATCTCCCATAATTCACTGCTCTGTTCCCAGAGCATAACTGCTCAACAACATGATGAGAAGGAGAATTACTCTTCCTTGTCTCTGACTTCCTTTTTCAGATTCTTTTTTACCCTGTGACACTATGCACACTTAGTCCTTCAGTGCCCTTGTGAAATGGTTGCCCATGGATTCCAGGATACATAGGAAGTGAAATGAGGCCAGCAGAGAACAATGTCCTAGAAAGGAAAAGAAGTGCATTTCAAGGTCAACGATGAAGTTTATGGGATAGATGGAAGCCAGAAAGTCCCTGGCGACAGCAGGAGCCAGATGTTTCCATTGAGAGGGGCTGAAGTGAATTCATGTGTGAAAAGCAAAGAGACTCAAAGACTGTGGCATTGAACATACCCACACGGACACTGAACCTGCCCAGACAATGACAGAAAATAGCTTGCAGAGGAAGACTGTAAGCCAGATGCTGAACACTTCAATGAAGTGATAGTCATGGCCGCCAGGTCAGTAGATGACAGCAAGCCCTGAGTGTCCAAGGAGAAGAGGCTGCTGAAGGAACAAAGGTGGACACGAAGGGCTGACAGCAAGAGTGAATGCCTAGAGGATGCCAACCCAGTCTCCGTGCTGGAGCCGGAGGAGGGGTAGTGGTAGAAAGAGAAGCAAGGATAATGAGTAACTTCCAAGGAGAGGGTTACAAAGGAGGTGGTCCTATCAGGAGGAAGCCAAGTGTCACTGAACACAATATCATTTGTGGTCTAGGAATCAGGTAGACTCGGGTTCTGGTCTGGTTCTGCCGATTTCTAGTCATGAAATCTGGGACAAGTCACTTCATATCCCTTTGTCTCATTTTCCTTATCCACGAAGAGGAGGTATAAGCAGTGTCTGCCTTATAAGTTGTTTACAAGGATCTGATAAATTAATGTATGTTGGGTGATTGGCACCGTGCCTGGCACATACTAAATGTTCAATAAACGTCAGCTATTATTACTAATATTGATTTTTACAATCAATTCATGGATGGAATAATTTAGAAAAGGTTTAGGGTGGGGAGGAAAAAGTGCTCAGTGATTTTGACAGAGACTGGCTAGATACTTATCCACGTCATTTCTTCTTGGGCACACAAGAAGACTATGTTTCCCCAGCCTCTTTTGTAGTATATTGGAATCTTAGGTGAATAAAATCTTTCTTTGAAGTATTTTTTAATGTTTTCTGAGGAACACGCATCAAGCACAAGTAAGCAACCAAAAGAAGTATAATGTGTTGAACAAACACAAATGGAGGATCCAGTTCTTTCCTTTGCATTGGAAATAAGCCTGCTTTTCCTCCTTAACTCCTTCTATGGGCAAGGCTCCATGGTCTGCAGATTGTCATACAGTTCAGAGATAACATTCTTTACCAGGTAGTAAAGAATGGGATTGACCTAGAACATCATTGATAAGGGGTGATATAGCAAAATGCTTATAACATAAGATATCATCTTCATAAACGATGACATTGCCATTCCCAGCACACACTCTGAGTTGTCTCTTCTGGCACAGTGACCAAGTTTCTGAGTCACTGATGGGTCCCATTTAGCTGTTGAGCATGTTCAGAAGCATGGGTGGCAAACAGGGCAAAGCTATATGCCATTGATACAGGGAACCCAATCCACGACCTTGACCTCATTACTGCTCTGTTGTAATCAGCTAAACATAACCCCATAATAATGACAGATGGTGTAAGTGGAGACCGCTAAGAAATAGTGAAACTCTATATATTCATTTATTTAACCAATATTCATGGATACCTTCTAAGTATGAGGCACCAGTCTAGGTGCTAAGGGTTTGATTACAAACTACTCAATTTATCTGGAAGATAATTATCAAAACAAGCTACATCAGTGAAGTACTAAGTATGTTAGTACTATAGGAATAGATTTCCTGCAAATCTAGTTGAGTATCCTTTTCATCAATGCCCTGTGGATTGAACTACCCTGGGCAAGACTTTTTGTATGTATGTGAGCCTCAGCTTTGTCATCTATATAATAGAATATCACACCTCTCCCTTAAGAATCTTAGAGATGGGGTATGTGCAACATTTAGTAAAATGTATATTCTTGTCCCTATGTAAGAAACTATTGCTAAGAGATTTTCAGTATATCTTCCCTTCTGAAGGCCTCATCATTCTCAATGGTAAGAGAACTTCATGGTGGTTTGAATCATGCCAGAACCAACAATGCTAAAATCTGCTTCTGGCTGAGTCCCAGGTATACGGGAATCACCAGCCAAGGCTTATTGTCTTTAAGGCTTATTGTCTGTGTCAGTGTCTTCTGGAAGGGCCTGAACTCCTTGGCCATCCCTACTCCATCCCTACTCTCCTGCCACTTTTTCAGCACTGTTAACAGAGGATACTGCAAGTTTCTCTCCTTTATTGCTCAAAAATGTGGTCTGAGTAACAGCAGCATCAGTATTCACTGGGTGTTTCATCGTTAAATGTAGAATCATGGGCCCTAACGTAAACCTCCTGAATCATAATCTAAATTTCAGTACAATTTCCAGATGATTTAATGTGCATTAAATTTTGGGGAACGTTGGCTTAGAACACAAGTTTTTCTACCCAGCTGCATAATTCTTTCATTCTAAAAATAATGACTGTGCATGTTCTATGTGCTGACACTGTGCGAGGTGCAAGAGTTATGCTGTTGAACCCCCAGAATAGCAGGAAAACATCTGTTTGAAATCTTTTTGGAATGAGGCGGCTTTTAAGCTAATAAGCAGCAGTGACTAACCCACAGATATATTGTTTTGGTAGCATAGGAGGACTGCTCTCTGTGGATGAAGAAGGGCTGTGGAATACGGGAAGAGTTAAGCTGGCACGGGCAGTTGAGAAAGACTATAAAGGAGGTAAAGCTTGGGCTTCATGTGGAAGGATGAGTGAGAGCTGGATGGGTGGAGCAGCATGAGGAGAAAATTCCCAGCCGAGGGGCAGGAATGACGGACGTCCAGGCAAGAGGAGGCCTGCTCTGTGTTAGCTGGATGCCAGAGCTCTGCTGTCACCATGGGAAAGCTCTCCTCCACCTGGTACTCTGCCAACGATCACCATGGTGCCCCAGGCAAACCACTGCTCCTATCTGGGCCCCATCTTCATCTAAAACTTGTGGATTTGATTACAACTCGGCAGTTTTCAGCAATGGCTGAAGGGAATGGGGAAGAGGCCGGACTCGGGGTGGTGATGAGAATATGGGTCTAGTGTGTTTGTTTTCTACTGTGGGCTTCCACTTAGCTTTAAGAAAGAAGGCACGGGTGCAGTGGGGTTCCACGTGTTTAACAAGTGTGAAAACCACTGATGGGTGACTTCTAACATCTCAAGTCTGTGTTAACGCTGAATTCTTATCCAGTTCTTTAATGACTCCCCAGGTAACCACCAGCTTGGACTTTTAACCTTATAGCCAGAGACCGCCTTTCGCTATATGTCCTAGAGCTGTAATTTTCATACTTTTGTTTTTAAGCAGAACTCTTTCCCTAAGTGAAATTGTATAGGAAAAACATAACATGAAGAAAAGATTGAAGAAATATATAAATTTCTGGGTGGATTACGTCTCATTATTCAGCAATATGTTTTTATGTATGGGATCTCCTTGCCCGTATCTCCAGCCCGCTTCCAGCCCTTCTGTAGATCTGCAGGATTGAATGGAAAAAGCAATAACTCCAAGGAAGGGGTTCGAGCTGAGATGAAGGTTGTGGTGAGTCCTGGAGCTATGGAAGCAGAGAGCTTTCCTAGAGGAAGGTACGGTGGGGGGCTGGGAGCAGCAGCTTAAAGAGAGTTGGGAATGGAAAAAGGGAAAAGGAGAGAAACAGATAAAAGAAGCCAAACGAACAAAAACAAACAGACGAGAACAGAAAGAGAGCTCCCCACAACGTCAGTTAGGTGGTCTGCAGGAAGACGATATGAAGTCTTAGTGCCAAGTACATACATAAAAGCCACCTTTTAAAGAAAGTGGCCCCAATCCATCTTTTCCCACTTGATGCTATTGTGAGTTAAATTGTGTCCCCCAAAAAGATGTTCAAGTCCTAACCCCCAGTACCTCATAATGTGCTTTTATTTGGAAATAGGGTCATTGAAGATGTAATTAGTTAAGATACGGTTATACTAGAGTAAGATCGGCCCTTGATCCGAGATGACTGGTGTCCTTATAAAAGAGAGAAGAGACACACACATGGCAACGAAGGCAGAGACTGAAGTGTCGCAGTTGCCAACCAAGACTTGCTGACCGCCGCCAGAAGCCAGGAACAGACAAGGAAAGATACTCGGGTTTCAGAGGGTAAATAACCCTGTCGACACACTGATCTTGGACTTCTAGCCTGTGAGACAATTCATTTCTGTTGTTTAAGCCACACGGTTGGTCGTAATTTACAAAGACAGCCCTAGAAAACCAATACACTTGCTATGGAACTAGCAGCAGTAGGATTTGCTAAAGGAATGATCCCTGTTATCCGGCTGATTGGTTGGGCACACGTGTGGACACAAGAGAGCTGGGTGCCTCTGAGCCGGCCTGATACTCTCCGTCCAGCTGGGGCACTCCCATTTACTGGCAGCCTATCACACCCTTTCTTTGGAGCCACATATGCAAGTGGGAAACTAGAGAGAGAGCAGGTCAGAGCCCGGTTCACCTCAAATCATTGTTTGCCAAACAGAATTAATTCGTAGTCACATCTGTGGCCAGAAGAAGAAGGCATCCACTACAGAAAAGAGATCTTTAGAGTAACAGAGGGGTATAAACAGAAATTCTCCCAGGAGGGTATGTGGGGTAGGCAGACTATGAAATAAACCTGCTTCAGGGGTGAAGAATCAATTTGCTCTTGGAATGACTTGAATACCTATACTTGCAGGCGAGGAGGAAAAAGAAAGGGCAGGAAATATGTAAAATAAATAAATAAATAAAAAGTATAGATAAAAAAGGGAGGAACTGCCGGGGGACCAACGGTCCCAGATTGCCCAGGACTGAAGGGATTCCTGGGACACAAGCTTGAGCACCAAGACAAGCCCGGGCAAACCAGGATGATTTGGTCACCCAAGAAAAGAAAGCAAAAGATTTGAGTGGAAGAAGAAAGTTTTGGATGATGGGAGAAGTTGTCGGCCCCCAGAAAGTGTATACAGAAGTGACCTAGACAGGTTCAGATCGACCTGGACTAGCTTGGCCAGATGGGCTTCTCAGTAGATTCAGGGGATCTGGTGCTCAGAATTCACTCAGAACCTCTACTCTAAGGACTCTTGGGAAGGGACTGGTGGGTGACAGGATCACCCGCTTCTGCAGCCTGGAAAACTTTGCCCCATCTAGCATCGTCTCTAAGGGAACTTGCTAACAAATCTTATCCAGTGAGACTGGTCCACTGTTTCCCACAGGGAGCCCTGTAAGGGAGAGAGCCCTAGGCCCTATCCACAGAAATGCTTTTCCTTCATTACTGTCTTTCACTCCACCCCCACCACAAGCTTTACATGAGATACTCTCAAGGTTGTGTGAAAAAATGTTATTTACCAATTTATCACCTCCAAATGAGATGTTCTTTTGTTTATGTTTCTATATTGTCCAAGGTATATGCCCATCATAGCACTTTTCAGAATGTAACACAGTCATTGGTTTTATTTTTAGTCTCCTTTACTTGAAAATTACTTCCTTCCTAGCAGACCCCACACCTTGCTCATCTATGAAACCCTAATGCACAAGAAAATGCCAGGCATGTAGAAGTTCCTTATGCAATGTCTCGCAAGCAAGCGAATTAATGAATGAATAAGGTTGTTCATGTAGATCAGCAGGATCTTTCACTTTGAGTCCAAGTATCTGTGACCTGGCATTTTCTAGATTTGTGACGTATCAGTCCTTAAGCCACCTTCATGGAGTTAAAATGAAAGAGAGAGAAAGGAAAACACATCAGAGCCCTGCAGCCTCAGAGGGCTCACCTGAGTGAGCAGTTGCTGTGGTCAGCTCTAAGAGCAAGCCCCGGGTCTTAAGCCAGGGCGGCGACAAAGCTTCAGCAATGGGGATAGACCCGTATACACATTACAATGGGCTCTTCCCTAATGATCCTGCTTCTTCTATTCTCACCTGATGACTGGTTCTAAAAGAAGAAAAAAAAACTGACCTAAGGCAAAGATTGGCTGGTGAGCTCCAAACAGGAGCTGGATAAAACACAAACAGGATGGTGTGAATTGACTAAAGGAACCCTTGACTCGACTGCTCTGTGACATTAATCATATCTTGTAAATAAGGCCCTTGATGATGAGGTAGGGGATCAGGGGTCTGACCTTCATTTTACTACTGTGTGTCTTCGATCAGATGGTCTAGCCTCTCTGAGCCTCCATCAGCCCATCTCTAAACTCAGCGAATAACCCTCTTGCCCCAGGTCCACTGGGTGGACAGGTGAAACAACACAGGCCAGACACCCTGAACTCTTCTAAAGAGGCGCCCTAGAGAAATTCAAAGCAGAGTATTTTCTCTGCCTTAAAATGATTCCCAGAGCTCCAAGGACAATTATTTTAGAACACCTGCTGATGGATTAAAGTTTATGAACCTGGAAGCTAATGTACCTTCCTCCATAAAGAGCAGGGCACTGCTGGATTTAGGGCTGCACAGAAATGCAAACATTCACCCAAGAAGCCTATTAGTAAATAAAGCTTATCTTTTGTAATATAAGCATTCTGCTTCTAGAATAGCACTGTTCAAAATTCTTTTGTTTTGAAATCTAAAAAAAAAAAAAAAAAGCTTATTGTTTCACTGACCTCCTGTGGGCACAAGAAAGAAGTACATTCATTCCACAGATCCAGATTTCCTGGCATGGGCTAAGGAAGAACATCTTAAAACCTGATGCATTTACAAACCTTCTGGGAATGATGCTTCAGGGCCTTGTGGAAAGTTTCTCCCGACAACTTAGCTGATGATTAAGTCAATTTATAGGTGCATATAATGCCAAAGCAGGCAGTACAGAGCAGGCATCATGAAGGAGCTGATTGAAGCATAGGTTCCTGAGCTCTGCCCAGAGATTCTGATTTTGTGGGACTGGTCTGGACCTGGGAATCTGCATTATGTTGTAAGCCTCAATTTAGAGAAGAAATCTCCCTCACCACCCCCTAAATAAACAGGTACTCAGAGTCAGCTAACTTTGTAATCTATTAGAAAATGCAAGCTGAGGTTGCAATCGGAACTCCTTCAATAAGCACCAGGCCATTGAAACATAGGAATAGAGAATCATTTGACTGGGGAATAGCTAAGGCAAAAAATAAAGGTTATCCAGAGAGATGGGTCTAACACCCAAGATTCAAGATTCCTCCAGAAGAGGCCACAAATAAGCATTGTTTAAATAGGTCAAAGGAAGAAGCAGGGTTATTCTAATCAGCCTATTTCTCTCTTTAAGCCCTGTATTAATAGTTTTCTATTGCTGCATAACAAAATACCCTCAAACAGAGCAGTTTAAAATAAACCTTAATCACCTCACAGTTTCTGAGTTCACAAATTCAGGACTAGCTCAGCTGAGTGGATCTGGCTCAGCGTTTCTCATGAGGATACAGTTAAGCTGTAGCCAAGGCGGCAATCTTAAGGCTGGAGGATGTGTTCCAAGCTCAGTCATGTGGTTGTTGGGAGGCCTCAGTCTCTCACTGACTGTTGGCCAAAGGCCTTAGTTCCTTGCCATCTGAGCCTTTCCACAAAACTGCCTCAGTGTCCTCAAGACATGGAGATGGTTTCCCGTAGGGCAAGTGGTAGAGACAGAGAGAATCCACGATGGAACCCAGTTGTACTCTTTTATAACGTAAACTCAGAAGTGACATGCATATTCTTGGTCACACAGGATAACCTGGTGCAACGTGGGAGGGGGCTAAACAGGATGTGAGCACCAGGAGGTAGACAGAGATCATTGGAGGGCTGTATTGGAGGCGGGGTACCACAAACTCCTCCTAGCTCTCTCTACCCTTCCTTGTCCACAGAACCCCTCCATGTGCTAGGCACTATGCTAAGCACTAGCATTATAGCCAAGAAGACAACAGCCAGTTTCTTCTGTCCTGGAACTTCCTGTTTTATGTGAAAAAAAAAATAGATATTAGACAATTTAACCATACAAATAAATGTACAATTAAATATTTGTGGAGAAACTGAGAAGTAAAACCACGATACGTGACATGAGAGTAGAACACTTTGCAGGGGATTCGGCGCTGGAGCGTAAATTGGAATGAAGGACTTGGGGAAAGCTTTCCTGAGGAAGTAAAATTTTAAATTCAGTCCTAAAGTAAGCTAAGGGGAGAATAGGACAAAGAGTATTCCAGCAGTGAAGCAGCACGAGCTTATTTCCTATAAGAGGGAAGATACTGGCACATTTGGGGATGTAAAGGGCTAGTGGATCTAGAAATCGATAGGCTGAGAAGAGAGTACGCTGAGTTCTCCCCTCCTGAAATGGCCTCTCCATTTCATTTTTCTTCCCCAAAGTATGCCCTTAGGGGTTCACTGAGGCCTCACCTCCTCTCTAAGTCCTTACCTACTACAACCTCATCTCTCTCCCCTTATTTACCTAGCCCTAATGCCTTGTGATTCCAAAGTAGTTAAGTATCACACTGTTCTATTTTATGAACTGATATGTTTTCTTTCTCTATAGTATACACCTGTGCACCTATTACAATATGTGACATTCAATATGCTTGAATAAATTATCATGAAACCCATTTAAAAAGGATTGGAGACCTATCTGCACACTTGTACACACACGATTGCACTCTTTCACGCACACACACCTATCTATAGAGCACGCTCTGAAAGTGAGGATGGTAAACAGGACTACTGAAATCTGGGAAGATTAGAGCATTCTGGGTGATTTTAATCTATTCAAAGGAAGGAGGTAAAGATTTCTAAATAATGAAGGCAGACTAAACATACGGTAACATTTGTTCCCTCCTAAAACCTCACTAACCTCACTAGGTGCAAAGAGATTTAAAGCATAATCTCTCAAAGATAAAACAAAAGTCACAAGCAACAAAACTTTAGAAGCTGGAAAACAGATGAAACATAGTAACCTAGTGACTTAACAAACTTGAAAAAGTTAAAGCCTAAGCTGGTAGTAGAGAAATCCAACAAGTAAAGCAATTTATCTTGAGGTCACGCCAAAAGATCAAGGATTGGCAGCTCACGGCAATTCTGAACGTGGGAACGAAGTTGGAACTGCAAGCAGGAGGACTGGTCTACGGGCTGCTTAGAAGCAGCTATTCTTGAATTCGATATACCTCGAATGAAAAAAGCAAATCATAGAAGAACTACATGCAATATAAGGCTCAAAACAAAACCAAAACATGCATTGTTTATAGATGTACACATATGTGATATATACATTAAACTATTTTTTTTTAAGCAGAGAAATAATAAATACGAAATTCATTATAGTTAATTACCTCTGAGTTAGGATGGCAGAGGGGGCTGGGGATGGGAAGGAGGAGGAACACAGGTACAGGCACAGAGGTTATTTGAATGTTTTGATTCTTAACTGCTCGTTTTATTGACATGCTTCACAATGTACACGCGTGCTCTTTTATACATATTTGTGTAATTATGTTCTGCATAAATATTACATACTTTAATAAAATTTAAATTTTATTTTATTAAAATATACAATTTAATAAAAATAAACCATCAGCTCTGTTGCCCCACTGCAAGTATCTAGGTGACTGCCTCTTCCACACTCAAGGAGAAAGACCAGAGATTTAATTTCTAAAGAGGTTACGACAGTCTTTGAAATGGTAAATACCTACCAGAGTTGAAGAAAGGGGTCATATTGTAAATAAGTGCAAAATGAATACTTATATTTATATTGAGTATTTTGTGACCTTTCCAGAATGCTCACAGGTAGGCCTATAAGGTAGATGTTTGAAAGATGTTCTAATTACTTTCAAAGTCCATAAAAAAAGTTAAAGATTTTCACATTGGAGGTTTCCCAACAAATGGCCCACACCGATCATCTTATAGTGCAGCTCAGCAGTCAACAAATCCCACCTATGTGCTCAGAGATTTCGGTTTGCTTGTTAGTGCTTGTTCATAAATTAGAACAGCTGACCAAGGGTTTCCAAAAGTCCGAAGAAACCCTCTAATGAAAAACGTAGGTACAAAACAAAGAGAAAAAATTACTTGCAGAATACAGAGACAATCCAAGCAAAACAAAATCTATAAAGTTGTGTATCATCGATGTTCTTAGAAAGATAACAGGAGAGAGATTGTATCCATGAAACTGAAACAGTAAATTGTAAAGAAAAACTAAGATAATAAAAAAGTTCTCTTGGAAATCAAAAAGATGATTGCAGAAATAAAATATTCAATATAAGAACTCAAAGATTAAATTAAGGAATTTTATAGAAAGAAGTCAGAGAAGGTGGGGGTGGGGAGGGGGGGAGGGGGGGGAGAGAGAGAGAGAGAGAGAGAGAGAGAGAGAGAGAGAGAGAGAGAAGGAAAAACAGAAGAGAAAACATAGGAACGTTGGAAGACCAGCCCAGGAGGTTCTAGAAAGAATTCTAGAAAATGACAACACGAGACATGAAAACAAGCATGAAGCAATTCAAGGAAATTTCCCAGAACTGAAAGACTTGAGTTTCCAGATTGAAAAGATCTACCAAATACCAACCAGTGTAGAAATGGATATGAACAAGCTCACACTATTATATAAACATAATATATTTCACTCAAGAAAAAGAAGATACCCCACGTATTTTCAGGGTGAGGTGTGGGTAGGGACAGATTATATACAAAGGACTGGCAATCAAAATGGCTTTGGACTTTTGAACAGCAACCCTAGGAACTAAAAATTGTAGGAAAGCCATTAAGATTCTAAAGGAAGCTATTTTCGACATAGAATTCTATACTCAACAAAACTATCAATTAAGTTTGAGAGTATAAAATGCCACTTTAAGACAGTCTCAAGAAATTTAATTCCTATGCACTCTTTCTTAGAAAGCTATTAGAGAACCTAAGATTGACTGCCTTTTTCATAGTAACCTTGTAGAATTTCTGAAGTCTAGGGTCTGAGAGAATTAAAGCTAAGGTAGCATAAGTTCTTAAACTTTTTTATTTCAAGACCTCTTAATACTCTTAAAAATCATTGAGGACTCCAAAAAGCTTTGTTTTTTTGGAGTATATGTATTGAAAGTTACATATTAAAATTTTTTGAGAAAAATTTTTAATTTTAAATATTGATTAAAAAAAATAAACTTATTACATGTTAATAAATGACATATTTTTATTTAAAATTTTTTGAAAAAATAGAATAATGCATTGGGGTTTTTTGGGTTTTTCTTATTTGTTTGTTTTTGAAAACCTTTTAAATGCCTGACTTAACAGAAACATTTGGATTTGCACATCTGCTTCTTCATGTAATCGTTGTGATATGTTCTTATAGTAAAGTAAATGAAGAAAATCTAGGCAAAGAGAGAATGATTTCAATAGCCCTTTCTAATAATTGGGAATATTCTTTGATTCTACATCAAAATGCAACAAATAAACCTTTTTAAAAGTTTATTATAATGTAGAATCTGAAATTGTATCAATGAACTTTATGTACTATGTTACATTAAAATCTGCTGGTCTATCTTGCACTTTGAATAGTTCTTTTTATTCATGGGTGATTTTATAACAGTCTGCATTGGTCATTTGGAAAGTAGCAGGTCACTGAATTATGAAGATCTTTCCAAATGTTGACATATTTTATTATATTATATTTTAAAAGGCACAATCAATAATATCACCATCAATCTCATCAGAAAAAATCTTTAAGAATTGGGGAGCTGTCAAGCTCACAGTGCTAGATATAGGTTTTCCAAAATTCAATTTTCACTTGAAAATTCAATTTTACCATAGGAAAGATATGTTGTCAGTTGTTTTTTCTTGAACTGACTGGCTCACTGATGCATTTGTTGGAAAGGATCTGCTAAATAGCCAAGTCTGAATAATGATAGTTTGTCTATTAGTCATTCTTTCAAGCCAAAACGGTGTTGCGTGGACAAAGCTGCTAGTTAGGCCCACAACTCAAACAGGCATCTAACCGCTTTTCCTCAAGATGTTCATAGTACTTTACGCAGCAGAACTTCTTCATGGATACTTGTTATTTTGGCACACAAAATATTTTTTAAAGTCTAACGAAGTAATTCTTAAGGGAAACCAACTTTTCTTTTTTCGCAAATGTGTGGTGACCCTTGAACAATGCAGGGTTAGGGTGCTGACTTCCTATGCAGTTGAAAATCCATGTATAACTAATCAGTTCTTTGCATATGCAGATCCCCAAGCCCAGAGTTAACACTTGAACAACTGGGGTTGAACAGTGAGTGTCAAATGAAAAAATATCTGCTTCTAAGTAGACCCATGCAGTTCAAACTTGTGTTGTTCAAGGATCAACTGTAATGTCTTAGTATTAGTATGAAAAATGTTTGACCTCACACATCTCCTGGAAGAGTCTTAGAGACATCCAGGCATTCAGGCACCACATTTTGAGACCAAGGTCCTAAGTCACTCATAGTATGTAATAAATTAATTTCTTTCCCATGCATCTAGAATAATACCAGTTATATAACATCCTGGGTGAGAACTGAGAAAACTGTCACTTAAATCTCATTCTTGATTTTGCTTTTGAAAAAGACTGCTACTGTGTGCATGTATATTTTTGAAACAAATCAAAATTAATTAAGTGAGGTAAATTAGGGCTATCAGACTCCTGCACACAGACTCAGCCACACAGACTCAGCCACACCAGCCAGCTCTCCCGGCACTCTCTCTTCTACTCTCTCCCCATAATTAGGACTGACAAGGAAACAAATGAAGCTACAAAGTGATACAGGCTCACATTAGTAACCATGTAGTGTACAGGCCTAGACTAGGAGTCAGGAGACCTGGTGCTTGCGCTGTGTGGTGTGATGTGGTAGAAACTGCCCAGGCTTGGCAAAGTCTGGTTCAAATCTTGACTCTGCCACTTATTAGCTGTGGGACCCTAGTCAATGCATTCCATCTTTTCTCATCATCTGTAAAATGGCAATTATGTAATTGTCCCTAACAGGGTTTTGAAACCATTAAATAAAGCAATGATTATCAAAATAATGACTCGATCTGACTTTGTGTAGAGATTGCCTATCAACACAATATGCACAAAGCATGATGAATACAGGTACAAACCTCGAGGAGCTTATGGCTCAGTTGGAGAGTCAGCATAACATACACAAAACACGAGATAGCAACACCAGACCCCAGATAACCAACACTAATTCCAAGGTCCTGACTAAAGGAATCCTAGAAGTGGAGAGCCAGCACTCCTCTCTTTAGCCATGTCAGAACAACCTTGGGACACTATCATTTCTCATTACCCCTGTGATGATTCTCAGGAAAGCCAGAAAAAATGGGAACTCGGCAGAAGCAGAGGCAGCTACCTGCACAGTAAATGCAGCTCAGGAGTTCCAAAGGCCCGTCTGCCCAAACGGGCCTTCCTCCACCACAACAACACTCTTTAGGATGAGGCACTGGATCCTGAAAACTCTTGTTTCAAGGGAAAAAGGTTAGCTTGAGTGGCTGGCCATTAACTAGGGTTTAATGATTTCACCAGTAGGATTATCTGAGAATGCAGATTTCCCAGGTCTGCCAAGGTCTGGTTGCTGCCATCTGCCTGTTTATGGTCAAGAAAAGTCAGGAAGGCCTTGATAGAGAGCAGGACCTGGGCCTGCACCAGACCCTGGAAGTTATAGAAGCCTCAGAACAACAAATCATAAGGCTAATACCAGGAGATTTCTCCTCCTCTTTACATTTTACCAAGAGTATTAGCTCCTAAGAAGAGAGAAAGGAGGTTGCTAAGGGCAGGGCCTGGATTCTCAGCTCCATATGCAAAGTTCTGTTCTCCAGAGTGGGAAGTTTAATAGCCCTTCAGCGCGCCCAGATGCAGCAGAGGGAAGGAGCTCCCTGCCACAGAAGGTGGCTTTTCTTTATACTAAGGGAAAGAACTGGGCTCAACATAGATGCCATACAGACAATGTGACTTTACCCACAAAGGTCACCGGGAAAGATAAAACAGCTACCCCTGGAAGGTAGAAGCGATTCAGACAGTAGCTGCGCCCATCTTTCTCCATCTGCTGCTGAGCAAGAGTAATTAAAATGGAGGGGAAACCTGACGACAAGTTAATAACCATGCCAAAGTCTCAAAGGGGTAAGTGGGAAAAGGTCCGTCATTAATGTAGAACAGAAAGGCAGCCCCCAGGAAATGCCCAACTTCAACAGAGATGAAAGAGAAACAGAGAGAAAACTTCAAGGGATCTGAAACTCCCCCAACTCAACCAGCCTCCAGGAGAGCTTTTGCTCACAGTTGCTTTTTTCTTATTTTTCCTGCCCCAGGGAGACTAGTTGGTAGGACTCCTCTGACCCACCGCATCCCACACCCGTATCAAGCTCTAGGCATCAACTACAGGGATACTGCCCCAGCCAGAAAGTCTCCGGAACCTGGACACTTCAAAACCGGAGCTCTGATAGGTGGATGTCAACCAGCCTGGATCAGTGGAACTCTTAGCAGGGGGAGGCATGCAGAGGGCGTGGAGACGATAGACCCCACCCCAGGTTTGGCTCCTCGGTAGCAAGGACAGGAGGGCAAAATTTTCAGGGCTATTGACTAGGTATTGAGATGGAGGAATAAGGTGGGATGAAAGGAGAGGTCAGAAAACTCGGCCTGCTGCAGGTAACCAAAGCCTGGTCTCTGTCTCCCGTCCCAAAATATGCCCTTATAAATCTTCCATGGCTCCCCGGTGCCAATTCTACATGACGGACTCCTTAGAATCTTACAGGGTCTTTCACAATTCACCCATCTCTCTGGCCTCACCTTGCTGCACTCTCCCAACTCCCTTTCCTCCAGCCACACTAAACTTGCGACCTCTCCCTAAACACCCCAGCCTTCACAGATTCTGTTCCCTTTGCTGTGCTGGCCCCTTGTCAAGGACCAGTTCATTGAAATCTCCTCCTTTATGGTCCTTTTGCTTTTTGTTTCCTCTAGTATATGCATCTGGCATTGAAAGTATCTGTTTCTCTAACAGTAATGATAATTATCATCATTAACTGAATGGTGATTGTGTTCTAGGTATCTAGTATGTTCACAATGCATTGAAAGGACCTGTTTATTGTTTCATAATAACCTAATGATAATATAATAATGATAACAGGCATCATTAATTGAATGCTAATTGTGTTCAGAGCACTGGGCTAGATATTTACATACATAATTTTGACACCTCACATAAGCCTGTACAGTTATGCCAACAGGCGAGGCAGGACTCAAACCCAGGATGGTCTGTGTCAGAGACAAAGCTCCTCGATGACAGGGACTATGCTTTATTCATTCCTGAGCCCTTATATGACATCAGGTCTTAAAATAAATATTTGTAAAATGAAGAAATAAGGACATATAGGGAAACCTTACTCATGTTTTTGCCAGGACCAACAAAATATTTATCGTTGGCCAGGCACTATGCTTCCCACTTCACTTGCCTTCATTTCATTTAAATTTTGCCAAAATACTTGTAAGGTAGATACTATTATTATCAGCATCTATCACAGAAACCGACACATAATAAATGCTCAAGTAATACATTTTGAATGAATTCATCTCCATTTTATAGATGTGGTAACTGAGGCTTATAAATAGTAAGTCTCTGAAATACACAGTCTAGGAAACACAGCAGAGGCTGGCAAATAGGTAAATCCTCCTCTGAGCCCATAGTAGAAAGGCTGGCAAACAGCTGACTCTTTCTTTAATGCTAATCTGGATGAAAGGCAGTATTTGAGATTTCCAAATGTGGCATGGGGAGTTTTTGAAGGTGGGCTTTCTCTGTAGTATGCTTAAACTGACATAGAGTGGAAATCAGACCCTGTAAGATTCTTTTTAGAACTATTCAGGAAGCCTGAATTCTGGTCTTAGCTCTTTTGCCAGACAGTAGAATAGCCTGACAGACAGCAGAATAGCCTCAACGAGTCACATGAGCTCTCTGAGTCCAGCTTCTTTCTATATCGGCAATGCAGGTTTGTTTATGGGCTCGAATGCCAATACACAGAGAAAAAGAGGTGTGGTATGAATGTAAAATTAGGGCACCTGTGATTAAGATAATTCCATTGGTGATTACAATAACTAGCACAACTAAGGCCTGGTAGAGGGCTCCTTTGTGCTCACTGACTCTCAGGCAAAACAGAAGGTGCTGGGAGTCAGCAGTTACCCTACAACTCCCTCCAGCAGGGAGCTTTCGGAAAGTCCAATTAGCAGCCTTGCACCCTGCCTGGTCCCAGGCAGCTCTGCATCCCTGAGGAAGCTGCCATCATCTCTCTTCCTTTGATTTTATTAAAACCGTAATTGTACATTTCTCCACTTACCTGTGGTGATGAAAGAGCATCACTGTTTCTATAATGCACGGCCCAGGGAGTGAGGCTAGGGCTCCACACATCACTTCTCATTGCAATGATGCGGCACCAAAAAGCCATCCTTCATCACGTAAAAAAAACACTCTCCATACCACGGCGTCTCTATTTGCAACAGCCTCTGAGAGATTCATGCAATAGATCATCTATTTGCCTGAATCAATATTACCGTGACACTGGAAAGCCTGACATCCACTCGTCCCATTTCGTCTGATAAAGCCCATCTATGTTGCCTTAACTCAGGCTGATGGGATCGCAGGCCCTCCTTCCTCACCCGCTGGATGATGTCCAGATGAATGGTTGCTTCTTAAGTTATTACCTTGGGAACCGAGCCCCTAGAACTTAGTAAGCTTGTCCAGCAGTTAGCAGACAACAAGGACACGTGGCATAGAGGGCAAAGACTCATAAAACTCAAACTGCAAAAGCTCAGTGTTCTAATTTAACAGGTGAGAAAACTGAGGCTTACAGTGCTTAGTAACTTGTCTAAGGTTAGTTATAAGTAGACTTTGGATTCCCACCGCACCTGCTATCGCCAGGAAAAATGGAGAGTGGTAGTTCCAGCTCAACGCTAAGAAAGGCAATTTCAATTAATATCCTCTCTACCCAGCACCTAGCAGACCTCCTGACCTACGTACTCAGGCACTGATAAAACAGTCTCTGCCCTAGAAAGTCCCCTCCTTTGTCCTATGGCTGAGGAAACCAAGTGATCAAACGAAGTACCCATAGACTAAACATAGGTGTCCCATGTGTATCATTATCCCTGTACCTTCCCCTTCTTCTCTCTCAAACCCGGAAACAGACCTGCCTCCGCAAGCAAGCACTCCTGGTCAGCCCGTCTTTCCCGCTGTGCCTCATGCCATATTGCGCATGTGCATCGAGTCCCCCAGCACTTCCGGGCGTGTGCCGCAGAGCAGAATCCCTCACACCACATCTTCGCCTCTCCCTCTGGACGACGTCTGTGAAACTGCCTAATTCTATGTATTCTGCCTCCTGAACATCTCTTCTCTCCAGTGGCGTGCTGGTAAATGTTTAACAGCCAGCATCCCCCAAAAGAAAACCCCTGGGTTATGAAATTTGTTCATTTCCATGCTGTAAACACCCCTTCATGTCCAGTTTCAAGGTACCAGCATGATGTCATTGAACCTTGGGAAGAGATATGCAGTAGTGCACCATCATACAGCATTTTTATCATATGGATAAAATAGATGAAAATAACATCAAGAGCACTGGTACTAGTAAGGTGCAATAAAATAAGTAGAAAGCTATGATTTTTTAATAAGTGCTATGTTTGTTTTTAATATAAAAGTTTACATTGTAAGTTTATGTAATTTAATCCACAATAAAGGCGGTGTTTAACAATTGAATTACGTTCTAATGACTGGCTCTCATGAGCTGGTCTAAGCCGGCTCCGGCACTCCACTGCATATTCGTCCTCCTTCCCTAATTCCCTGTGAACTCTTCAGTTCTATATCTTTATCTTTCACCTGGACTATTTTCATAGCTGCCTAGCCTGCCCTCCAGCTTCTTCTGGTTTCCCCTTTTCCAAACAATCCAGTTTTATCTTTTCCAAAATGTATCTTTTGTCTCCCTTACTCATAAATGACAACTATCTGGCATCTCCAAATTAAGCATAAAATCTTTTTCTGAACAGTTAAGACCTTGTACAAGAAGATCCCCAAACTTCCCTTTCTAGTTTTATCTCCCAGGCAGTATACTGCAGATCTCTTGGCATTTCAGAGGATGACAGTTGTGGGTTTGAAGTTTACATTTGCCATTTATTAGTTACGTATATAATGACTTGGAGAGAATTTCTTAACTTCTCTGATCATTAGTTTCCTCAACCAAAAAAAATAGAAAAATTCATAGAGTGGTTGGGAGGATTAAATCAGATGATACATAATATTCTGAAGTCAGTGACTAACCCATTTTAGGCAGCCAATTACAGCAATGGCATCGGCTTTTATTGATGAAATCATCCTATGTGTAAACACTGGTTTTGTTTTTGTTTTGTTTTTATTACATTTTGTCTCATTGTTATCACCACTTTATAGATAGAGATGTTTGGCAGCCATCTCTGCTAAATGCGGAAAACTGAAAAGCCTGCACTCTGGCCAACCTGTTTTATTTCCTAGTCTTCGCTAGGATCCACCCTCCTCCATATCTAAGCTTTTGCTCCTGCACTCTCCCACTTAAGAACACATCTATCCAATAAATAATAAAAAGACACAGAACCCGATTAAGAAGTGGGCAAAGGATTTGAATAGACATTTCTCAAAAAAAAAACAAAACATATAAATGACCAAAGCACATGAAGAGATACTGAACATCATTGGTAGTTAGAGAAATGCAAATAAAAACAAAATGAAATACTACTTCACACCCACCAGGATTCTATCATAAAAAAGACAATAACAAAGATATAGAGAAGTTGGAGCTCTCATTCATTGCTAGTGGGAATAAGCTGTGCCCACTTTGGAAAACAATTTGGCAACTTCTCAAAAAGTTAAACATAGAGACCCAGTAATTCTACTCCTAAGTATACACCCAAGAGAAATAAAAACATATGTCCATACAAAAATTTGTACATTGGTGTTCATTGCACCATTACTCATAGTAACCAAAAAGTGGAAACAATCCAAATGTCTAATGAATGGATAAACAAAATGTGGCATAACCATAGAATGGATTTATCCTGCCATCAAAATGAAATAAAATACTGATACATGCTACAGTGTGAACAAACCTTGAAATCATGCCGAGTGAAAGAAACCAGTCACACACACACACACACACTGGTTCTAGTCAAGATGGTGGAGTAGGTAAAATCTCTGTTAGCCTCCTCCCATGACCATATCAAAATTACAACTAACCTACAGAACAACCATCATTGAGAATCACCCAAGGTCTAGCTGAACAGAATTCTATAACTAAAGACATATGAAAGAAACCACTCAGACACTGGTAGGAGGAAAACGAATGCGGGTCCCATACCCATGTGTGGCCATTAAAAATCAAGAGGAATATCTGTTTTGGAGGCCACCCCTGAAAAGTGAGGGTGTCCCAGCCCATACCAGGCTCCCCAGCCCAGGGTTCCAGTGCCAAGATGAGAAGTCTCCATAACTTCTGAAAACCAGGAGAGGTTGTAGCTGAGTGAGACCAAGGGCTGCAATCCCAGGTGTTCCTCTTAAAGCACCCACGCATATAATTACTCACTGATGGACTTACTAGCTCAGAGCTCCAACACTGGGGCAGCAGCTAGAAAGGTGCCAGGGACATACAAGGAAGAACTGAATTGTCTGGCTTCAAGGCAAAAGCTAGAGGGGTAGCTTTCTCCCAGAGGCCATCATTACTTTGTTGAGCCCTCCCTGGTTCTAGACAACAAGCACAGACGAGCGCCATATCTGAGTCTCCATCAACTAAGTTAACACCAGTAGCCCCACCCTGGTGATTCCCTGAGAACATGCCCCACCCAACTTGTGGGCCTACCCAAGACATTTCCAGTGGCTTTTCCATGCAAATGGCATGTCTTGGCTCATTCTGCAGACTTTCTTAAAATCTCTCAAAGGTTCACAAACCCCAAACAAGCAGCATCTGGCCTCGGAGCGCCCCATACCTCTTGCTAAGCAGCCTTAAGCCTGGCACTAGTGGCAGCCAGCCTAGTTTGCAGCTTAGCCTCTCCCAGGCACCTATGAGCCAAGCACAGGTGAAAACCATCTGCAGATCACTTTGTAACTCATACCAAGTTACTTCAGGCAAGGCACAGGCAGCAGCTGACCTTGGCCTGCACCAGAGCCCCTCCCAATAGGCCCCAGAAGAAGTATAACCAGTGACTGACTTTGGACCACAACAGAGCACCACCCAGCAACCTCCACAAATGACACATTTGAGGGCAGACCCAGCAGTCCCCACTAAAATGAATCCTGATTCAGAGAGTCAGCCCCTGCAAAACAGCTCCTCCACTGTAATCACAGCCAGCCCTCACAATCAATCAGCCTAAGGGCCAATTCCTCCCACTGACATGCCAACAGCAATCCAGGCTCAACTACAACAAGTGAGTACACAGCCCACATAAAGGACATTCCTGGAGCATCCAGTTCAGGTGACCAGGGAGACTGTGCCACTTGGCCTCACACATGCCTGCTATATAAGATAACTCTACCAAGCCCAGGAGATGTAACTGCTCTATCTAATACATACAAACAAACATAGGAAGGCAGCCAAAATGAGAAGACAAAAAAAAAAAAAATCCCAAATGAAACAATAGAACAAAACTTCAGAAAAAGAACAAAATGGAGACAAAAAATCTACCAGATGCAGAGTTCCCAACACTGTTTATAAGGATGCGTAATGATCTAAGTGAGAACTTAAACAGAAATAGGAAACATACAAATGGAGATAGAAAACATAAAAAAAGAACCAGTCAGAAATGAAGAATACAATAATTAAAATGAAGAATACTCTAGAAGAAATCAACAGCAATTTAGATGAAACAGAGGATCAAATCAGCAATTTGGAAGATAAAGTAGCAGAAAACTCCCAATCAGAACAGCAAAAAGAAAAAAAAAATCCAAAAAAATGAAGATAGTTTAAGGGGCCTCTGGGACAACATCAAACATACCAACCTTTGCTTCATAAGGGTACCAGAATGAGAAGAGAGAAAGCAAGGAATTGAAAACCTATTTGAAGAAATAATGACTAAAAACTTTCTTAATCTAGCAAAGGATATAGACATATAACCCCGGGAAATTCAGAGAGTCCCAAATAAGATGAACTCAAAGAGGCCAACACCAAGACACAACATAATTAAAGCGCCAAAGGTTAAAGACAGAGAATCTTAAAAGCAGCAATAGAAAAGCAGTGAACTCAAGAGAGCTCCATATACTTCGATCGATTTCTCAAGAGAAAATTTGCAGGCCGAAAGAAACTGACATGAAATACTCAAAGTGATGAAAAGTAAGGACTTAAGCTATTATTTATAATCAAAGGACAAATAAAGAACCTCCCGGACAAGAAAAAAGCTAAAGGAGATTATCACCACCAAACCAGTATTACAAGAAATGTTAAAGAGACTTCTTTAAGAAGAAAAATAAAAAAGATAAAAAATAAAAATATGAATAATAAAATGGCAATAACTGCATATTTATCAACAATTACTTTAAATATATATAAATTAAGTGCTCCAATCAAAAGACATAGGGTAAGAAAACAAAACCATTACATATGCTGCCTATAAGAGACTCACTTCAGACTGAAAGTAAAGGGGTGGAAAAGATAGTTCATGAAAATGGGGGCGGGGGAAACCCTGGCATAGCAATACTTATATCAGACAAAATAAACTTTAAGACAAAAGCTATAACAAGAGACAAAGACAGTCCCAGTAATCCCGCTTCTGGGTACTTATCCAAAGAAACTCAAAACACTAGTTCGAAAAGACATATGCATCCCTATGTTCGTTGCAGCATTTTTTGCAATAGCCAAGATACAAAAGCAACCTAAGTGTCCATCAATGGTTGAATACATAAAGAAGAAGTGGTACCTATATACGATCAAATATTACTTGGCCATTACAAAAGAATAAAACCTTACCATTTGCAACAACATGGATGGACCTAGAGGGTGGTATGATAAGTGAAATAAGTCAGACAGAGAAAGACAAATAACATATGATCTCTCTTATATATGGAATTTAAAGAACAAAATAAATAAAGAAACAAAACAGAAACAAACTCATAGATATAGAGGACATTTTGATGGTTGCCAGATGGGAGGGGTATTGGGGTAGTAGGTGTAAAAGGGGGAAGGGATTAAGAAGTACAAATTGATAGTAAGAAAATAGTCATGGGAATGTAAAGTGTAGCATAGGGAAAATAGTCAATAATATTGTAATAATTATGCGTGGTGTGAAATGGATTAGATTTATTGGGGTGATCACTTCATAAGTTATATGTCTAATCACTATATTTTATACCTGTAACTAATATAATGTTGTATGTCTACTGTAACTGAAAAATAAAAATTACTTTTTAAAAATCTCACGTACTGAATAATTTCATTCGCATGAAATGTCCAGAATAGGGAAATATAGAGACGGAATATAGATTACTGGTTACCTAGAGCTGGAGAGTAGGAAGAAGTAAAGGCAACTGCTCACTAGTGTGGGGTTTCTTTTTGGAATACTAAAAATCTTTTAAATTTGAATTGTGGTGATGATTGCATACCTCTGTGAATATAGTAAAAAACACTGTATTATATACCTTAAATGGGTGAATTTTATAGTATATGAAGTATATTTCAATAAAGATTATTTTTTAAAAGAATATAATCTTTTTTAAAAGATTTTTTAAAAGAAAACAATCTCATTTATTATTACATCAAAAAGAACAAATACATAGGCATAAATTTTATCAAGGAGGAAAAAGATCTGTATTGAAAACTATAAGGCACTGATGAAAGATATTGAAGAAGACACAAATAAATGGAGATATAGTATAGTGATGGATTGGAAGAATTAACATTACTAAAATATCCATACTGCCCAAAGCAATCTACAGAATCAATGCAATCCTTATCAAAATTCTAATGGCATTTTTCACACCAACAAAATAAACACTCCTAAAATTTCTATGTAACCATGAAAGACTCCAAATAGGCAAAGCAATCTTCAGAAAGAACAAAGCTAGAGGTATAACACTTTCTGATTTCAACTGTATTATAAAGCTATAGTAATCAAAACAGCATTAAAACAGATAGATGGATGGAACAGAATAGAGAGCTCAGAAATAAACCCATATATATATGGTCAATTAATTTACAACAAAGAAGCCAAGACTATATACAATGGGGAGAGAACAGTCTCTTTAATAAATGGTGTTGGGAAATCTGGAAAGCCATAAGCAAAAGAATTAAACTGGACTTCTCTCTTAAACTATACATAAAAGTCAACTCAAAATGAATTAAAGACTTGAATTTAATACCCGAAACCATAAAACTCTTAGAAGAAAACAGGCAGTAAGCTCCTTGACATTGGTCTTGATGATGATTTTTTGGATTTTACACCAAAAGCAAAGACAACAAAAACAAAAATAAACAAATAGGACTACATCAGCAAAGGAAGTTTTTGTACAGCAAAGGGAACCTCGACAAAATGAACAGGCAACCTAGCAAATGGGAGAAAATATTTTCAAATCATATATCTGATAACAGTAAACATCTAAAATATATAAAGAACTCAATAGCAAAAAAAAAAAAAAAACAAACTATGCAGTTAAAAAATGGGCAAAAGAACTGAATAGATATTTTTTAAAAGAAGACATACAAATAGTCAACAGGTACATGAGGCATTCGACCTCACTAATCATCAGGGAGATGCGAATCAAAACTACAATGAGATATCACCTCACACCTGTTAAAATGGCCATTATCAAAAAAACAAGAAATGAAAGTGTTGATGAGGATGTGGAGAAAAGGTGACATTTGCGGACCATTGGTAGGAATGTAAATTGGTGCAGCTGCATGGAAACCAGTAAAACAGTTCCTCAAACCATTAAAAATAGAACTAGTATATGATCCAGCAATTCCACTTCTGCATATATATATATATACCTAAAGGACATGAAATCACTATCTCAAAAAGATATCTTCACCTCCCTGTTCTTGAGAACATTATTTACAATAGCCAAGACATAGAAACGACTTAAGTGTCCAGGAACAGATCGAGAAAATGTGATACAAGAAAATAAATAAATGAAATAAAATAATTTTAAAAAATAAAATGTGATACACACACACACTGAAATATTATTCAGCCCTAAAAAGGATGACCTGCCATTTGTGACAACATAGATGGACCTTGAGGGTATGATGCTGAATGAAATAAGCCACAAAGAAAGACAAGCACTGTATGGTATCACTTATATGTGGACTTTAAAAAAAGAAGAAGGTCAAACTCACAGAAACAGAGAGTAGAAAAGTGGTCGACGGGGGCTAGGGGAGGTGGGGGGAAAGGAGAGTTGGATAAAAGGATACAAATTTTTACCATAAGATGAATAAATTCTGAGGATTTAAGGTAAAACGTGGTGATTATAGTTAATAACACCGTATTATATAATTGAAATTTGCTGATTAGAACTTAAATGTTCTCACCAAAAAAAAAAAAAAAAACAAATAAAAATTTTAAAAATATATGTAAGGTAATAGATATGTTAATTAACTAGATGGTGGGAATCTTTTCACACTGTATATGTATATCAAATCACCACTTTAAATATATTATAATTTTATTTGTTGATTATACCTCAATAAAGCTGCAAGAAAATACCTTGACAATAAGTTCATCCACCAAAGATTATTGCAGAGAGGCCTTTTTCTTCTTCCCATCTCTCTGTTCCCGGTTGGCTGTCATGCTCCCTTTCCTTATCCACTGGATGCTTTTTCTTCTCTTATTGCCCATATTTTGCTTCCTATCCTAGTTATTTGTGTACCACTTTTATCTATTAGATAAATAGACTCAAAAATTTTGAAAATGTGTAAAATGGAGTAGATTCAATAGTATCCCTGCAAGGTCACTCACACTTGCATTTTGTTATGTTTTTGTCACACAGGGAAGAAAATAATGGTGTTTCAGTCCAGGAAGTAGTTGTGCCTGACCCGGGCTCACTCATGGGAATGTGTGTGCACGTGAATATCATCTGGCACAGCTTGGATGTCTGTGGGGGTGGGTGGCTAGTATATCTCTAATTGGGTAAAGTCTACTGCAGAGCAATGACCGGGTCTTACAGATCGGGCCCCCTGAAGCCCCTGGCCCAGTGCTTGCTTTAGGTGGGAGTTCAAATATGTGAGAAATTCTTCCCCTGGCGCTCGATTCAAGACTAGGACCAACAAAAGAGCAAGCAAAGTTGCTGACAGGGCGACCAAAAACAAAATGGAACTTATTCTCAGCAGTTTTAAGTATTTCCTTCACCAGGATACTAAAGTTTTTGCCTTTGGAACAACGCATTGTCTTTGGTTTGACTTATTAATAAAAATTTGTACCCCCCGCCACACACTCCCAGGATGAGCCCTAGTGCACCTTCGATGAGCAGAGAAAGGCTCGTTTTGTCCTTTTGACACTTGGAAGCTCTGTGGGGTAAAGGAAGCTCATACAAATTCTGTCGCTAGGCACAAAACTAGGGAACGGCATGGCTGAACCGAGAGAAAGAAGAGCAGCATGGGGAGAAGGCTTCGCTGGCCACAGAACTAACAGCACAGAGGCAGAGAAGTGGACGCGGGAAAGAGTCCAGTCTGTCTAGGGCAAAGGGAACAGGAGGCCCTGGCAAACCAGGAGACTCAGCATCTTCTAGGGAAATATGAGCCTGTTCTGAAGAGGGCTGTCATAGAGCGCTTCCTGAAATCTAATTTAGTTCTTTTCCCCCAGCGAAGATCCAGCAAGAAGACAGAGGCGATCCATTTTTACAGTGCGGCCCCAGATGTTCAGTTGCTGCCTTCTGTCCCTGCTGCCCCATTTTCGGGTCACTAACAATGAAGTAAAAATACACATCGATGGGTTCATATGCAAATGTATGCAAATGCAAACACACACACACACACACACACACACACACACACACACACACACACATGAGCACACGACCCTCAGAAGCAAGCGGTACTTGTGGCTGCTAAAACTGTTTTGTTAGATGGAGTGGGCATGGGAGAGTTAGTTGCTTGTAAACCTGAGCTTGAAGACAAAGCCACAGCTCCACTCTTTTAGAACTTGGGAGAAGGGGCTGGGGGTGGGGAGAAGCATTCGTGCATTGTCACCTAATTGTATTTACACCTCATTACAGCTTTGGATCCGTTCAAAGCCAGCAGGTTGATGGCCCCAAAGAGTGAGGCTCATAATGAAAGACTGCATCTTCCAAATGTGTATCCCAACTTTCCATCTGCAGCTCATAGAGTTGTATGTAGTGTCGGTTGCTTCGATGCCCCTATTCTGGTTTCTGTGCTTTTGACAGCTCCCAGCTATTCCTTTAGCACAAAGTTTTGATCCCTTTTAACGTACCCTCCCTAAAACTACCACTTCAAGCTGTTATCACTCACTTTCCCAGATGCTGGATCAGGCTCTGAAGTTAGGTTTCCTCTACTGCATTATTTTTGCCTAGGGCTAACCTGCCACATCAGCCTCCATCTTATGCTCAAGGTTCAAGCCTGCCTTCAAGGATAAGCCCAAGATCAAAGGGATTTGGAAAACGAAATTCAATTACATTTCTGACTGGACTCTCAAGGCTAAGCTCTGACTCACTCGGAGTCCAGGGGGATGTTTGTAGCCTATTGTTACACACTGGTTATAACAAATCACAACCTCTGAATTTAGCTGAATATCTCCTATTGCTTTTTGAAATCCCAGGGAGACTGAAAGTCCTGAGTAACCAATAAAGAAGGAAGGGTCTTTGTGGGAGATCAAGCTATACAGTGCTCGTATTTATGACACCAGGCTAGAAAGGGCCTGTCTCTGCCCTCCTCTCCCTGGATGAAGCACTTCTCCTGACAAAAAGAGAGGGGTTTGCATCCTTCTATGAAATGCTGGATGAACAAAGTCCAGAGAAGTTAAGCCACTTGCCCATGATCACACAATGGAGCCCAGAGGGAAAAAGCTGGGACCTGGGTCTCCCAACTTCCAGGCTGGGGTCAGGCTGCCCTGGGCTTCGCAGACACACCTACTGAACTTGCATCTCTCTGAAATGACATTTCCACTGCAAGATGCACGTTGTTGGTTGAAAGGCCAATACTTGTGTGAAGGGACAGGTTTCTAAATCAACTACATCTTCTCGTAGAGTCCTATACGAGAGGCTGGAACCATTTGTGTTAAATGCATGGTTGTTCACATGACTTACTCTTTTAGTGCAATAGTGGACTGTACTAATGTGCTAAGTGGGTTGGAAAAGACTGTGACAACCATTATCTCTCTCTCTTTCTTTCTCTTTCTCTCTTTTTCTCCCCGTCTCTCTTCTTCCTTCTCCAGCACACTCTCTTGAATCCTTCCTCAGTAATTCCCTACAGAGTTTATCAGGCTTTATTTACTTATTTTTTTAAGGATATCTAGGATTTTTTTTATAGCTCAAATGCAAATCTTTCCCCCAATTCTGTAAATATTCCTCCATCTAAACCTTGAAGAGTCACTTAAATGCAACCTGTTCAAAGTTGACCTATCATCTTTCCTCTATATTGGGTAAATTGAAGGAAGAATCCGTAAGGCCTTAATCCCATTGAATGAATATGATGGTAACTGATGAAAGTGGTCCCATCTGCTTTTTCACACTTGCACTCAGCATACTATGTTAAGAGGCAGAACCAAACATTACTCATCTGTAGCTGAATGGACCAGAGAATACTGGACAAGCTTAAGATGTCTCTACATATGCTGGGCACAGAAGAGATCAGCCACCTCTTAAGGGACTAACTGGAACTCTGTCCAGAAAAATCTCAACAAAAATTGCTGGCATCAAAAAAAATTGTCCTTTGATTATGAACCCAGCTGCTGATCTTACAGTGAGGAAAACTGGCATCCTAATAGAATAACCAACTCTTTTTGCTCAGGACTTTCACAGTTTTGAAGCAAAAGTCTTGTGTCCTGAGAAACCTCTTAGTCCTAGACAAATCAAAAGAGTCGTTCACTGCAGATGCTAACATTGCATTGTTGCTGTAGTAATAACCTCATCTCCTTTACCTGTTCTTATGCCTTTGAAATAAACATTCATAGCTGTGAGTAATCTAGACGCATCTCTTCTATGAAATTCATCAGCTACCTGGCCATTAGGATGGCACTCTTCCTTCCCTAGCCCTGCGTAATGTCCCCACACCTGGCTCAGCTTCTCTTTTCTAATCAGTACTCCTCTAGCTTATTCTATCCATGTTCTAGTTCCAAACATTTGTCATCATTGCTTTCACTCTATTTTTCGTTACCTACATGCAATTGATCACCAAATTCTATTGATTTACATTTTGAGATACCTATGGAATCCACCTTTTTCCATCTTTGCTATCATTATAATAATAATAATAATAAAAACAAATGCTAAGTCTAAAGACCAGTTGGACTCGATTCAAGAAAGAATGGAAGGAGAGGAATAGAAATCAACGAGTCTATAGAATTCAAAATTTTTCCAAATTATTTGATAATGAAACTTACTTTTCACAGAACAGCTTGTGGAACTGTTTTGTTCCACGAAATACAATTTGACAATGACTTATCTAGCCCATAGATGCACTGTTTAGTAGAATTAGAAAGAATATTTAAAAACATTAAGTCAAGCTCTATAATTTTATATATGAAAACTCGGAGACCATAAGGTCTCCTTTGGATCAGATCTCCTGACTGTTGAGGGTTCTTCATACTGTACCATCCCATTGCCTCCTACCAGATGCCCTATATCCTATTCCCCCTCATTGAAATGGTCTTCCTTTCTCCCCTCTGAAATCCTGCCTATAATTCAGGGCCAACCTTGACTTTTAGCTCCTCTACATTCTTTGCTAGGTACCCAAGCCCATACTGATGCCAATTTTTGCTAAACTAGTGTAATGTTTATTTTTATCACTCAGTTTTCTATTTAAAATCCAGCACTCATAGATACCTAGTATATGTATCACCTAGTATGTGTACCACGACATCTTTTAATCTGAACCTAGAGAGAACTTCAGAATCTTTTCCAGCATAATGCTGCAGGTAGCCATAGCCACCCAGACATGATTAGCATGTGAGATGAATCATTAAACTATTTCATATCTGCATCTATTGGCCCTTCCTGAACAGCAAGGCCACTGTCTCCAAATTCTTTTACACACCATTAGCTCCAAGTACAGTCCTTTGCCCTAATAAGTGCTCAATAATTGTTTGAATGTCTGAATATCGTTAACATGATAATAACTAACATTTACATAATGCTTAGTTACAAAGTACTTCCACACATGCTACCACATTTAATTAATTCTCACAACCCTGAGAGGTAGAAACGATTTTGCTCCCAGTTCCTTCTAGACAGCGACCATCTGAGGGACAAGACTGTTCTGTATTGGCCCTCGTGGGGCTCAGCTTAGAGTATGAGCTCAATTTGTGGAACTGAAGTGTGAATTATAAGGATGAAGACACAAGGGTTTGAAGGTTCGTAGTTTGTACCAGGTCACCCCACTCGTCACTGTGCCACACAGCCCAACCAAGGCTTAGACTCGCTTGAAGATGCTCAAGCACTGAATGCTTCGCATTCTTCGTGTCTGAATTTCACTGTCACTGGCTTTTCTTTCTTCTTGGTAATGAAGCAAAACCTGGTGGGTTAATTAATCCTTCTCAATGCTGGGCAGCAGTAATAGGATCAAGAAGAAAGTCTTTCTCCTCCTGTGCTCCCAAGGGTGCCTGGCGGGAACCCATGAAGAGATGGAACACAGCCTTCAGTCTGTTAATTGTTCAAGAGCAAATCATCTGTCAGCAGGAAACAGAAAAAAAAGATGCCACTGAATTCAGAGTCATAATAATAAATAACATTCAGCGCTATACCCTTGAGAAAAATAAAGCTGCCGACACTCTGCTTCTCAGGGAAAACAAAACTGTTCAGTGTTTCTGCAGATCTGCGGAATACAGTGTGATGCAGTAGAAAATACTGCAACCTGTTCACACTGGTTGTCTTTTGTTAATTCAGGGCCCACCAGCCCCTCCCCCATACTCAGCACCCTTGCTGCAGGGAGACAGAGGCAGGCAGCTAGGAAAAAAATGATCGCGCCAATAGAAAAATTAATTTCCTAATAAGAAATCCCCTTTGGAGCAGGAGATAGAGGGACATATTAGAGTTGTCTCACCTCACACTAGTCTCCCTATTTCCACTTCTGTATTCTCAAATCCACCCTAAGCAGCATCCCAGAGACTTAAAAATAGAGCCTGACCCCCATGATCTGGCCCCTCTCCGGCTCTGCAGCCGCACATCTCTGGCTTCAGTGGCACCGAATCGCTCATGATGCCACGCTCAGGACACAGCTTCACTCTGAGCCTCTGTCTCTTCTTTCTCCTTCATCAGGGGTGCCTGTTCCTCCACCTGGCTAAATCTCCGCTCAGTCCTTAAGGACCATCTCATCTACTGTCACCACTTTTCCAACTCCAGCCTGGCCACCAGAACCTCTGTGAGACTTCGGTCACAACCAGAGTGGCAGTCCAGTGCCGTGGTCCAGCAGGCATACCTGAGCCAGATAACCTGGGTTCTAGTCTAATCTCTACTGCATATTGCTTATGTGATCTTGGCTGAGTTTCTTCATGCCAGATGACTCTGTTCCTCACTTGTAAAATGTGGTGGTGTTAATAGCAGTTTCTACTTCATAGAATCATGTGATGATTGAATTATTTATTACATGTAAATGACTTAGAACAGTGCTCATCAAGAGTTATGATAACTATTAATTATATTTCACTATAATCAATGTCAGGTCCATCTTCTTCTCTAAACTGTGAGTTTGCTGAGAGAATTGTCCATACTCATCCATTTCTTCATGACCAGCAGTTAGTGTAGTGTTCCCCAAACCCTGCTTTCCTTTTCCCTGTAATAAGATTAACCATCTCTCCCCACTGCCATGACCTATAATGCTTTCCTGAGGGGATGGTAATTCCCCTTCCCATTGACCTTGTGCACGATCACATGACTAATTTTGGCCAATATGATGTGAGTGAAAGTGACAGTGGGCCGGTTCCAAAAGGAAGCTTCCAGAGTCATTGCATGATCTCATCAGCTTCGTTCCCACCTCTGTTGTGTGAACAGCACGTCCCAGTCAGAGGTCATTCTTTTACCCTGGATCCCAAAAGCCAGAACTTACCTTGGAACAAGAGCGCAACCACTGCTGACATGTAACAGTACATAATATGAAGAAGAAATAAGTATTTAGTTGTTAGCCAATGAGATTTGGTGATCACTGCACCATAACCTAGTAAAAGCTGCTGGGTTAGGTACAGTACCCAATAAAGGCTTGTTGAATAGATTATTGCTCTGATCAATGAACGAGTGAGTGAATTATGCTTTGTGCAGTTCCTAACTAGGATGATGGCTATGTATGTACATCACCAAATCAACTAGTTTAAGCACGGGCTTTTAAAATAGTGAATGTGTTTTCTAATATTTATTTTGAATATAATTATAAATAAGTAAACAAGGTGAGAGTGATTCTGTGATCATTCAGACACATTCAGAACACCCATCCACAGGCCCAAATGACAGTAAGGGTGGTGGGGGAAAGAGTAGCGTTTCTTGAGCAGCCTCCATGTTGTGGGCATTTTACATTGGCCAGCTCAGCAGAACCTTTCATCAATCCTTGGAACAAACTATATCCAGATGTGGAGACTGAGGCTCAGAAACCATGTAAGGGTCACCAGATATAACAAGTGATGATCCAGATGTGAAGCCAGATCTGTGTGAGTACAAAGCCCATTCTCTCTTCACTAAAGGACATAGCAACCATGAAAATATTTGAAGACAACCTGGGAAAACCTGGCTATCATCTACCACCTCATGGTCTTCACTTTCCTTTGGCACACAGCCCAAATTTTTAACAGTTAGAGATCCAAGTGAAATAATTTGAAAATGCAATATCTCCGATGGGATTAAGTAGACTATCATTCATTTATTCTCAGTAAATGGATTTGTTTAATCAGATTGTTTTCTTATCACAAAATTAAAATATGTCCAAGAAAAGAGAAGATATTAGTTTGGGTACAATAGGGAAAGAAGAAAGTAGAAAGAGTAATTTCAATCAGGGGTGTCAAACCTAAACACCTACAGGGCCAAGCAGGTAAGATAATAAATGAAGAAGGCTGGGTGGGATGTTGGCAAGCCAGAGCCCATATGCCTGGTCTAAGGGGAACAGTGACTGGTCTATTCTAGTCAATTGCTCCTATGCAAGAATGCTGGGCTTCTACAAGTTGGAAATCTGGTTTTATGAGAAATCTCTAACTGTGAAATATTGACAAGAAATTCAGGTTGTTTTTTTAAAATACCATATATTCCAACCCTCCTCCAAAAGTTCTCACCTGAGTTCTGACTTAGGCGTCACCTATTTGTGATGCATAGGATGCTTGAGAGAATTGTGGGTTTGGAGGGACCCATGCTTGGAGGGGGAAGAGGGGAGGGGAGGAGCCAGAGTATAAGATCTTTATGCTCAAGAGGGAGACAGTAAAGGGCAGAGAGTGGTACAAGGCAGAGAGAGAAGATAAGTGGAGGATCCCAGAAAACAAACTTTTTATTTTTTTTTTTAACACAGTTGGCTTCAGCTGACTCGGTTCTCCTCTCATTTCAACACTGCCTCAAGTAAAAACAAACTCTGATAAGAAAAAGTCATTTGTTCCCAAATAAACTTCATTACTCTGCTAAATATCTTTACTGTATTTCATTTGATCCCAGTCATTCTCAATTCAATATTGCAGTCAGCCAACTTAACCTTTTAAAAGGAGTTTTATTGATGGTCTGCTTTGTGGGCATTAACATTTCTCAAAAAAAAAAAAAAATAGAAAGAATTAAATTGCTTTGCTTAGCAATCTTAATTATCTGAAATAATTAGCTCCAGTCAATTCTCCAACAAGAACTCCCCAGAGAAATCAGTGTTTGGGGAAAGGGAAAGGAGAGCGGAGCCAAGCGTGGGACAAAAGCAAGAATTTGGCAAGTTATTTGGAAATATCTAATTAACCCGGAGAGTGAGACTGACGATCAAAGCTACTTCCTTAGTGCTTAATTATTAGAAGAAAATAAGAAAAGTAAATATGCAAAGAACTAGCCTATTGGGCACTGGAAACTGGGAGCCATTTCGCACCAAAGTACTCAGTAATCCCCAAACCTGCAGGCGCGCACGTGTGCGTGCACGCGTGTGCATACTCACTCTCCTTGCCTTTGTTCCTGAAGATTTCTGCTTAGGATATTCTTCCATCCCATCTCTGCTTAGAAACTCCTATCAGCACTTTATGAAGTGTTCCCTGACCCACCTTTCTTCTCAACAAGAGGAAATCGCTCTCTCCTCTGCGCTTCCATAGTCTTTTGAACATAACGATCATTCCATGTGTATTCAGTAGGTGCTTGTCTGTCCTCTAGATTATAAGCCTTGCAAAATTTGGGTAAGTGCTTGTTCACCTTTGTGTCCTTAGTGCTCGATATATTGGAACAGAGGTTCTTGATAAGTGGAAGATGAGTCAACCTATGGATCAACAGCTCTTTGCACAAAACCTGGCACATAGTAAAAATTTAATAAATTTTTCCTTGTTTTCTTCTTTCTTTCCTCCCTTCTTCTCCTCTCCTTTCTTTCCTTTCCTCTCTCCCTTCTCTCCCTCCCTCCCCCATCTGTCCTTCCTTCCTTCCTTTCTCCCTTTCTTTCTTCCTTCCTTCCTTCCTTCCTTCCTTCCTTCCTTCCTTCCTTCCTTCCTTCCTTCCTTCCTTCCTTCCCTCCTTCCTTCCCTTCTTCCTATTTTGATTTCGCTTCAGTTTCCGCAATTAAAGGTATTGATTCTACAGCTGATGGGCCCATATGTCATTCTCCTATGTGAGTTTGTCATTTTGACTTGTAATTGACTTTCAATAAGCAAATGCAGATCACTGCAGAGGCTGAGAAACTCCAGGGCAAGGGTGGCATGGGGACACCTCCATGTGGAACCCCATTGCAAGGGAAGCTTCTTGATTCAAAGTCACTATTCTTAGGCTTGCAGTGTATGAAATTGCTACCCCAGAAGGAGACTTGAAAAAAGTATGGGAGAGTTGAAAATGAGAGGAAACCCAATGGCATACAAGGTGTCTGCTGACATAACAGGGTGATTTGTCAAAACCAACGTGTATTTGTGTGCATATGTGTGTGTGCGCGCGCGCGCGTGTGTGTGTGTGTGTGTGTGTGTCTTGAGGACTATTAGAATCCTGAGGCCTATTTGTAGAAGTTGATTTAGATACTTGCCCCTGAACCTGGAGCTGAGTTTTGAAGACTGAGGAAGAATTAACTGGGTAAAGAAAGTGGAAATTTCTTCCAAAAGGAAGGAACAGCTAAAACACGCATGAGGGTGAAACGATATGGTGGGAGAAAATATCTGAGCCAGGCAATTTGGTTTTCTGGACAATAGTGCTACTCTGCTAAAACATGCAAACAGGAAGTAAGGAAGATGTAAGACTAGTGAGGTCAAGGAGAAACATTTATAGTCGTTGCTAATTTCTGGGCTTGGATATGGCTGAGAAGTGATGGTTCCCAACCCTGACCTTCTCCTTAGTTTCAGTCTCAGGGTACACGGCCTCCTAGGTATTCATCCTCACTTGTGTGTCCCATAAGCACCCCAGATTCAACATGCACAACAACCAGTGCTTTATATTATCTCATAGCTTGTTTTTCCTCTTAATATTATCTCTGTTCATTGTACCATAATTTTCCTTGTTGTCTAAGGCAAAATCTTGGAAGTCATCCTTGATCCTCTCTTTCTCTCCCTCCTACACCCGGTCGACCAGCCAGTCCTGGAAACTTGGCCTCCTAATACTTCTCAGCTCTTTCTTCTTCCCCATGGCTACCATTACTACATTCACCATCTTTTCCCCTGGACAATAACCATCCAACAGGTCCCCTTCTTCTAGCCTTGCTTAGCTCAATTCCAACCTCCTACCTATCATTCCTCTGCTGAAAGGTCTTCGCTGGCTCCCCAGCATGTACAGAACAAAGTCCAAACTTACAAATGTATATACAAGGACACCTGAGACCTAACCCTATCTACTCGTCCTGCTTGATATCTGCCCAATTCTGTATTGCAGTTTCCACTTCGGAGGATCTAAATGACCTGGGATTCCCCCAGATACTCCATGCTCTCTCCTCTTCCTGAATACAAGTACTACTTTTGTTCATCTGGCTATCACTCATCTTTCAACACTCAATTGTGGCATCTTCTCTTCCAGAAAATGTCCTTCAAAACCCAGGCTCCCCTATTCCCCATCGTCCGTAGTCCTACAGCTCCCTTTACCTTTCATCATTATGCTGACATTATTGGGTTACATGGAATCTGCCTTTCTAGGCTCTGACTTCCTCAAAGATGGCTGCCACCATGTCCTACTCACCTTAGTAAGTCCAGATCTAACTGTGGTGTTTGGCACTCAGCAGTCACATGTGCATTTGTTAAGCTGCACTCAGGCCATACTTCCTGAGATGTCTCTTAATAAACAGAAAATTCAGCCTGAGCCAAGGTGCAGCTGCTTCATACGCAGCAAAGGAAGGTCAGAAGAACAGCTGGGAGCTCCAGAGAGCTCTGGGAGGTGTTTGTTTGTTTGTTTGTTTGTTTGTTTGTTTGTTTTAAAGGTAAGTTTGGGAAAGGAAAGCGCACAGGCTGTAGAGTCCAAATGCATCTGTTTGAAATTATGGCTCTATCACTACTAACTAGTGCAACCTTGGGGGAGATATTTAATCTCTCTGGGACTTAGGTGACTTGCCTATAAAAAATGATTAGTTGTTAGATGATATGAAAAAAATATATTTGTAGAGCCCCTAACACAGTGGCTGGTACAAAGTAAGTGCTCAATAAAAGTTAGTTTTCTCCTGCAGCCTCCCTATCTCTGGAGAAATAGCAGATTCTTAGTAACCTGAAATAAACTGACCCTGGTTATCAGAAACACAAGATCTTTTCAGTTTTTTGCATAACTTAAAAAGAGATTAATTATCATTTCTAACTGTGATTATTAGTACTAGTTGGCTTTCATTTATTAAGTGCTTATTATATGTCAGGTAATATGCAAGATCCTTAAGGCATAGCTTTGTATTTAGTCCTCATGGTGGTGACGATGATGATAAAGATGATGTTGAAGTTGATGACGATGATGGTGATGATGAGTTAACACTTCCTCAATCCTTACTCTGTGTTAAGCAGTGGTCCGATTCCACTCTAAGTACTAACACATTCAGTCCTCACCTTATGAGATAGATAATATATATCAATTTTACAAATGAGGAAACTGAGTCTCAGAGTTAAGCAATTTGCTCAAGATATGTGTTATGAAGTAATCCTGGGACTAGAATTCGAGTCCACCAGACACCAGAGACTCTGATTTTTTTTTTTTACCTTGCTATACAGTCTCTGCATTGTAATAGTTTTATTAAAAGTGAACCTGATAGTTTTATTTTCATTGTAACACCCTTCTTGGTAATGCTCCCTCCCCTTTTGATCACTTTATATTGTAGAAGGCAAGAGAAATATTGGATAATTTTCAGCCTCAAGCTACTTACCAAGATTATAGGAGTCACTGACAGTGACCAGTAAGAGAGATAGTATTTTGTGGACTGTCTCCACAAAGATCACCTAACCCTAATACTGTTAGATTATTGTTTGGAAATTGTGGCAACATGTAATATTCAAAAAGTTACTTGTAACATACTTACAGTACTGTGCTGTATTTAAATATACATAACTTGAATTTTGAGTTATAGATTTGCTATAAAAAGGGCTGACTCTGGTCCTGAGAACCTTAAAAAACTGGAGTTCATTTGGCAAGAATTCACTGGGTCCTGTGCTAGTCTGAGGATTCAGCAATTATTAAATCACAGTTTCAGTTACTAAGGTACTCACAGTCTTGTGGGGGAGACTCACGGAAAAATTGATTTCATATGGGATGACAAGTAGAAGTTCCCATTTGTATATCCCAAGTGGAGTTTCAATGTTTTGAAAGAGTTTTCAGTGCACTGTCCAGAATTCCCTCCTCCTTTCCATCCTCAGAAACGAACTGGCCTGAAAAACCTCAGCCTGGAGTAGCACGGTGGTCTTGGGCAGAACGGACTCTCAGTGTTGTCATAAGCACCGAGGGAGCTTGGTTCCCCTGTGGAATCTCCTATGGCCAGATCTCTTTAGCTCCGGGTAAGCAAAAGCCTGGGCCGGATGGATTTCTGCTGATGCTGGGTCTGAGTATCTCCTCCCCACCCTCTGCAGGATGAGGACTATATTCTACCTTCCAAACAATGGCAGGTGCCATCCTCCTCCCCCTGCTCCAGCTCTCTGCTCCATCCTGCCTCACAAATTCCCAAGCACAGCACCCATGCTCAAGATGAGCTGGAAGGCCCTAAGCAACTATGGGCTCTTGAAAGAGTAATAATTCACAAATAAACTGCAGCTGGCAAAAAGAAAATTAGGGCCAGCATGTAGTCAGTTTGGCTCAAATAAAACTCAAACGGACTCAAAAATTCTCTACCGGTTTGGTTGTTCTTACTTCAACACATAGAGAAAGTTCAAGAGAATGAAATGCATCGATGCTGGAGGAAGGAAATGACTGGACTTGGGTGTGAAGAAATTCTCGTGTTGCCGAACAAGTATTTATTCTGTTCTGTTCTACTTCACTGTCTGGGCTGGCACCTATAAAAGACAGGTTAAAAAAAGAGAGAGAGCATTTGGTAATTTTAGTAATTCTCTCAGGTGCGAGACAAAAAACCCATCTCACATAAAAGCTATGCTAAGGAGAAGCTCCCTTGGCGTGAGAAGGTTCGGCCTGGCTGTTGACTGTGATCCCCTTCCCCCGCTGCCCTGCCCAAAGCAGAATCCAGAGGAGCACACACAAAATCACACTTACACATACCCACATTCACACTCACGCACATGCTTGCACTCACACTGGCACACACGCACGGACACATGCTCACACCTGCTTGTAACAGGCACATACACACACTCATGTAATCACAGTCACACGTACTCACACGCATGTTCGCAGGTGCACACACGCACACTCACATACAAGGCCATCTAGAAGGGAAGCAGACGAAGTGAATGACCATAGCCGAGGCTAGGAGAACGGATGGGAACCACAGGCAAGAGTCCTAGTGGGGAGGCTTCAAGCCCTGTGCTCCCCGACACCCGACATGTCCTTCAAGATCACTTTCATATGCATCCAAATCTTACCCACTTGTACGGCACCCTGTTAGAGGCATTGCCCACCCCTGTCCTCTGGAAACTGCTTCCACCGCCCAAAAGGGTTTTAGTAGCCATGTTTCTGGGGATAGTTCCTCTGGTCATAGATGGTTAGTTAGGGGCTGACCTCCTGACACTCAGCTTGGTTAACCACATTATACCTCCCAGAAACTGCAGGTTGGACCAGAAAGACAGAAAATCATTGGCGCTGAATCATATTGACAGTGGAACTCTGAGGGGAAGGGCCAACATTCCACTAGTAAGGCCCCTGGGGACCTCAGCTTCCCACCCTGCCTGACACTTATTTTTTGAGTACTTCTTCAAAGTCTATGAGATACCACAGCCTACTTCCTCTGAACATCTAGAGCTGGATTAGCTTTGATGCATTTTACTTGTAAATAAGAAATGCATTCATTCTGATCCTATTTAAACACCTACTCCTGCCTACGCCACCAGCTAGAAGGGATCATTCAGCCTCAGAATACCCACAGCATTTTTATGGCTATATTGTCTTCTCTTTACCATTGACTTCTCTCTTACCTTCAGTACTAGACATTAATCTCCTGGAAGGGAGAAGCCATATTTTATTCATTGTTTTATCTCACACAGCACCTAGTACAGCTCTTTACACTCAATAGTTCTTGATGAGCATTTGTTGAGCAAATGAGCAAATGCATGATGGAATAAATGAATGAACAAATAAATGATCTCAAGTAATGCGAAATATTTTTTGTATTTTCCTCAGAAGTTCATGAGGCCATGATCCTAGAATCTAAACATCCTCACATGTGAATCAGTTTATTTTATTGTATTTTTTTTTTATTTGTTGACACTCAACCATGGGCCGGACTCACAGGATACTGAGATCAGAGTAAGATATGGACTCTGTCTTTAAAAACTCTTGATCTCTCTGGCATGAGGGGGAGGGGGAGGAAGTGAGGCAGAGGCACATGGCTTCCTGCTCCAGGACACAGCTCTGCACGTTCTGTTCCTGGGAAAGTCACATATTGTGCATCGCCCCAATCTTGCATCAAGGACATATTAAAAGCCATCTTTCAAGCCTGAGTAAGATGTTTATGACCTGATAGACGATGGCTGGCAAACTCATTTCATCATAAATATCACAGCAGATAATATGCTTCAGTATAAATGATGCATCTGCCTATGTCGGGATCTTCAGAGTGAGTAATGCTCCTCCATATGGGCTTCTTAAAGATAAACAAATTATGGGCCGTAATTATCCGATGTTTGATTTTCTTTTTTTATGAGCTTTTCTTCACCCTAATCACACTCAGGGTGGGAAGATGGAAGCTACAATCGGGACTTAAAGACAGGAAGAAAAGCGGTCTGTTCCCTCGGCATGGAGACAGATGTCGGATAAATGTCTAAGAAGGAGTCGGCATTTCTGTTGCTCTGGAAGGAAAGGAAAGACTCAGGAAGTCAGCTGTGCAGGAGGAAGTGCAGAAGTCAGTGAGGCGGCAAGTGGCGATTTCTCGAGAGTGTATATTTTTCAGAAGATGTCTAAGACCTAATTTTTTCCCCTGTCTCTGCCACACACACACACACACACACACACACACACACACACACACACACACGCACTATGCAGATAAGATTCTACATCTCCGAGCTGTCCCCCTTACTACACAGCATGGACCCAGATTTGCACGTTCTCTAGCCTCCTGTGTCTTTTGAACTTGACTCTTCCTCCTTTCTGGATTCAGTCTTTCTTGTGTTCCCCTCCAAAGCTTTGTTTAAACTTCAGTTTTACGAACACCCCCAAACCCTTCACTTTCTGATAGATTCCTGTCTGCTCACATCAATTACCCCACCCAAAGCTTTCCTCTATTGTTTCTGGGCATGTTGCTACAGTTTATAATGGAAAAATTAAACTTCACCTTAAGCAGGGAACCACGCTGTATTGGGTTAGTATCTTTTTTTGAGGGGTCAGAGAAATACCTCAAAGTGGCAGGAAGTCTGTCATTAAAAAATAAATCAACCAACACTTAAGAGAGTTAGAGTGTAATGGAGTAGAAAAACTTTTGAATTGTACATCAGGAAACCCAGATTTCCTTAGGACTTTCATCATTTCTTATGCAAGTGATGTTTCTTCATGTCCCTTCAAGTTATTTTCTCCCTCACTTAAAAAATAAACCACCCATCTGGTAGGTTGCTTTGAAAAGTCAGTGTAAGAATGTTCCAAAAAGTCCCTGTCACTTTCTGTATGTTCAATAAATATTTATTTTATCCCAGCTTCCTAAGTCTAGATAATAAAGGGCTATTAAGTGTTCACAGCATTTCATGCTATACTTTTAGAGGTTTTTTCCCATCAACAACATTCTCCAAAGGCAGGCAATACAGAAGTGGTTTTCTTATTTTATCGGTGAAGACATTGGAGTTCAAATAGGTTAAGAGAGTTGCCAAGGCCACATGAAGATTTAAAAGTCAGATCTTCAAGTCTTACTGTGTTTTTTTTTTTGAAGAAAACACAATCACTTGGGATGCTCAGGTCAAAGGGAGTTTCCCTTCATGAAATATTTACAAACTCTAACACTTCTGAGCAGAGAAGCAACCCAGATAGTTGAGAACTGTGAGTCCAGCAGTTGTGAGCTTTGCCCTCAAAGAGAAAGAGCCAGCTGATACCTGATGCCAGGAATGCAGTAGGTGAAGTTAATGGTTTGGATCTGAAAAAAACAAGCTGTGGATAGGGAAGACATTATGTAGGAACCTAGTAATAAATGTATTTGTTTCCTGGGACTAACTAACAAAGTACCACAAACAACATACTCTCTCAGAGTTGTGGAGGCACTTTCTCTCCGACTAGATGTCCAGTGGGCAGCCCCAATGCTGTTAATGGGGCCTGGACTGCGCCATGGAAAGTGACCTGAATATTCTCTTTGGGGTTAATATACAACTCCCATATGGGAGACTAGCCAATTTACTCCTGGGAATCCCTAGTGGCTCTCATATTTCTACCTACCCCTATGACTCTGGCTCTAGGGGCTTCTAGTTTTAAAGGTGAGAATGTGGGTAATGACCAAAAAAAATTTTTTTTTTCCAAAAAACCAATTCCAGGCAGTCTCAACATTCATTCAGCTCTTACTGAGAAGAGAATGGGCCACCCAGGAGATGTGATGCCATTTTCCACCTAAGGAGTAAATGTTCCTAGTCTCTGAAAAGCTACTAGGTGTCCCCCTGGACCCATTATTTATACAGACGGATGTTTTCCATCATGATTTTTCACAACCCATATCCTGATCTTTTCCAACTTCTTGGAGTTTACCAAAGATCTCCAAAAGGAACTAGACACTTTAACATCAGTCAAAACAGGCACCAGGAGAGAAGAATCATAAATTAACCACAGGAAGAAGGTCTCGGGGCTGGCAGGAGAACACTGGTGTCTGTATGTGTGAGTGTAGTGCGTAGTTGTGTGTGTGTGTGTGTGTGTGTGTGTGTGTGTGTGTGTGTGTGTGTGTAGGCTTTTGTGGAGAAATAGGTGGAGGCGGAGGAAGCCCATCAACACAGACTTAGCCATTCCTGAGCTTCAGGGCTCTAGAACCCTGCACCATTCAAACAGTCACTCCTAATGGAAAGTCATGTAGAACAGGCAGAATTTATGAACAAGGGTCTCCTCTTGTTTTGTTTCCTTTTTTTTTTTTGCCATATTAAAATTGAGTTTAATTAACTTTAATTGATTAGCTTTCCACCTAATAGTCCCCATTCCCTCTCTATCATAGAAATTCTTAATTAAAAAGAGATAGCTATAAGCTTGCAGGTCTCCCATCTAAGCCTTACTTGCCCAGTAGCATGACTGAGGGAGAGAGGTCAAAGGGAAGAAGGGCAGGACAAGCCAACAAGTGCCATTGTCGACCACTGAACCACCCCTTTGGCACAGTAAAGATGAAGAGCCATCTCGCATTCTTGCATATTAGAAGCTCTGGGCTTCTGGGCTGCCCAGTCCACTTCCTTCCTACAGCAGCAAAGGTAGTAAAGTACCCATTTCAGGGACAATCACAGAAAAAGAAGTGAGTTAGTAGACATTTATCTCACATGGCCACGCAATGGAGTTCTCATAGTGGCTGTTACTCACTAGTTCTCACAGTGGCTGTTATTTATTCATTCCCTTATTTACTCATTCATTATTTTTCTCTATCGCACTTATATTGATTTATGTTAAGCTATAGAAGTACCAAGATGAGAGAGAAAAAAACCACAGTAACTACTTTTGGTTCAGGGCAAGAGCAAAGCAAGAAAAACAAACTCCAGAAGCTGAGGCATCAGGGTCATAAACTATAAGGAGAGCACAGGGCCGGGGGTAGCTTGAGGCGAAATCACAAGAGTGTTTGGGACCTCTCTCTCAACTCTGGGACCCTCTAATGACTGCCCTAGTATCCCAAGCTAAGAGACAAAGGTCGGACAGTAGTGCGAAACAGTGAAATAAACAAACAAAAATAGACGCAGATGCTAGCCGTACTAGGTCTGTGATGACGTTAAGTAAAATCTGTGATGACACTACGTACCCAAAGTTTTCCTGCTGAAATATCACTTGATATAAGAAATATCCACCCTGTAGATTTTGCCTTCTAATATATTTTTTGTGTATCACCTTAGGACTCCCATTTGAGCATCTATAGCCAGGGAGGGGAAATGGAAGACTGATGTCTCTGTCCTCACAGTTCAATCCATGCTTTGCCTCCTTCATGGAGCCTTTCTTGATTCTAGCATTCTGTGCTTTCCTTTTCTCTGACTTCCTACCACATTACACAGCTCAGCACTAGACTGGGTCCTACTTTGAAATCTTCTCTGTTTTGTTTACATACTTCTCGTTCTATCTAGCAAGACTATAGGCTCTCTGAGAGCAGGATCCAGGTCTGAGACATCCTTTGATGAATCAGAGAGACAGAGAGAGGGAAAGATCCAGGATCAGTTCAAGGATCCCACACTGGAGTGAGACAGGGGCTGGGGACGCTGACTGAAGAAGCAGGCTGAAGGCATCTTACCTCCAGGGTGAAGTCAAGGTACAATGTGGAAAGCTATTGTGACTCCAGAGATGATTCATGGTCAGAGGTGGGGAGGGCAAAGGACAGAACACAGGACAAAGAACCCAAGTAGCAGTTGATATTTAGGTTGGTATTTAGGACCTAGGTAGCAGGAAGCAGTCACCGTCCAAGTAACGTCTGTCGCCAGTCAGATCCCAAGCAGGGAGCCCGAGCATGATCTACCAGCCTTATGCATCCAGGGAGAGGCAGGTCAGGGCCCTGAAGGCCCCGAGATGAGACTCAAGTTAGATAACCAGCTACTGAGAGGCTGGGCTCATGGGCAGGAAAATCATTAAAATTACAAAATGAGGTTATTCAGAGAGAGAAGAAAGACCTGCTCTTAGGGACGGATCCTAGCAGTTTCTCTGCCCTCTTAATTCACCACCTCAGGGGACTTCTCCAGGATTCAGAGTTGACTCCCTCTCTCTCCTGACCTTCTCTTTGTAGCTGGTCCCAGCTATCTGCTTAACCTTGTGAATTATTTCTTGATTCCTAAGATTTCATGATTCAAGACTCCAACTTTGTTCCCCTTTGATTGAAGTTGGCAGTGGCAGAGGCTATAGAAGTATGGTCCTGGTTGGTACTTTTTAACCACACAGTACCTAGAGTTGTGCTAAGTATATACTTATCCATTTGTTCCAACACATCAAATAAAACTCAGCTCACGTGGAGGATGTGAAGAATTCCCCACTGGTGATGTCAGGGCAGCTTCAGAATCCATCTAAACTTCCCAGTTATCTTCTCTGTTACTCCCTACTTTCCCCTTAAGACCAAGGAGACTCAGCTTCAAATTTGACACTTACTAGCTTGGACCCTTGGGTGAATTAATTAACCTTCTCCAAAAGATGGAGATAATAAATCCTGTGGATAAGAGGCCTGTGCCTTTAATCCCAGGGTGCCAACTGGCCCACATGCTGCTCAAACAGTAGGGCCTGAGAACTGGTGCTCAATGGAGACTTGTTGACTTGACCACTTGACTTCTGACTACGGACATCGAGCCGCAGGCAAAGACACATTTACAGCAAAGGGGAGGACCACCCGCACCAGGATGTCATAGTTCAGTAGTTGTGGGAACAGATGAGAGAATGTGCACTGGTGGACTGTTTGCAAGGATAGGCAAAACTCTCCTTGAAAGACGAATCACCATATAAATATGTAACACCACAGCAGCGTTAAGGCATGAGTCATATTCAAAAGATGGATGAAAGAATGAGGGCAGAGGCACCAAGGGGGCAGAATGACGAAGAAGCAGGAGTCCTTCTCTTCAGGCTACTGCTCCACACTCTGTTTCAAGGTTTTAGTATGTTTTTAATCACTTTACTATTACTTATATAAACCAATGGCAGATCCCTGGTGGAAAAAGAAAATAATGATTCAAGCATGTGAGTCATTTTCCTATTGATTTCCTTTCTCTTCATTTCTTTTCGACCTTAGTAGAGAAGGCACAAGTCTCGCTACTCAAAGAAACCATAATTCAGTCCTCACCCATGGACTTAAAGGAAGCGCTTAACATTTTCCTTCTTATGTCCCAGGGAACTACATTTCAGGTGTTTAATCATCTTTACAGCCCCAAAATATTTAGGATTTATGGAAAGCATTTAAACTCAGTGGGGAAAAAAAAAACCCAGAAAGTTCTAAATTCAGGGTAAATTTCTACTCTCATTATGGGTGTTAATTTATGATTCAACAGTGATTTCAAGGCTTTTCCTCAAATCCTCTGAGGCTTGTATTTTCTTATTATTCAGCCTGGTTTTATTCTCAATGTCAAATGAATCACACATTCAATCATACAAAGTATAACGTCCCCGCCCAGGGTCTTAGTCTATAGAATTATGAGCCCCCTGGGAAGAAGGCCAAGGTAGTTTTCGTGGTGTCTGACCAGCTCTCCCAGTGATGAAAATGCCTAATACTTCAAAAGGCTGACTCCTGAGGGAGAACAATGCTCCTGGGAGCTAAACCTCGAGGCCAGAGTGTTCCAGCTGCATTGAGTATGTCTCCTGGCTACTACAATCCTATAACTAGTTCTTCTAGAGCAATTAAGTAGTTTCCGAAGCATTAATCTGTGCTAACTAGTTGGCCTTAGCTTCTTGGTCTTTGGTGGTGGATCCTTCATTTGTGCTTCAAAGAAGCTGGGATCAAAAGCCTCCCCTTTAGTAGTCAAGTTTTCCCACCCTTAGGTGAGAGACAGGAAAAGTGGTTAGGACCAATCGGGAGGTGGGGATTCAAGGCAGATTTTGGATGGCACAGGAAATTCTAATACACTCCGCCCAGTCACTGCTGCTCCTGCCCAAGGTGCAGGCGCTCTGCGAAACACCTCTGCAGCTCCCATCTCCAGGCATAGCACAGCCTCCACTACCCACCTTTGCTCCGAACGTTCACCTCTGGTTTCCCTGGATGTTGTCCCTTGGTCTTCTCACCTGGACTCCTTTTTGACTAGCCCCTTCAAACTGGTGTCTGCCTGGGTTTGGGGCTCAACTGCTTCCCAAGGTGACTCCCTCAGTCCCATATTCCTCACCTGTAGGCAGGTAATGCCCTCATCTTCACACTCTACCCAAAGCCCTGAGGACCTCCAGGTCTCCATTTGCCTAGAAGAGAGATTAGATAGGCTGTGTGAACAACATCTCCCAAGGGAGACTGATGTGTCACCCAGGCTCTCCTGGGCTCCCTTCCTGTGTCTCCCATCTCTAATCCAGTGTGTACCCACAGGAAGCCACTCAGGCCTACTCCCCACAGCCGAACTGAGCCCTGGCTCTCCTCCTCCACTTTTCCCCATCAAAGTTGCCTTAACTGTGTCCCACAAGCCGTGCTGGATCCGTGCTATACTGATTTGGGATAAGATAAAGACAGAAATCACTCTTCAAAAGCCTAGTCAAGGAGACTGTTTTAGCCCATGGAATGAGAGGTTTCTGGAATCATAGCACTTCAACTGGCTGGACAAGATATTATTTTAAGGAAAATCATTCAGTGGTACTGCTCCAATCATATTATATAGGATGAAAAAACACCATAAGAAAGAAATAAATGAAGGTTCACTTAGTACCTACTATTCGCTAGACCCTGTAATGAGCTTCTTCTCCTCATACATTATTTTATTCTATTAATAACTTACCAAAATATTATCTTACTTTAACAAAACACAAACTGAAACGTAAAGAGATTAAGAGAATTAACTCCTTCTACTCAGCTACTAAATTGCAGAGCTGAAATCAAACCCAGGTCTATATTCTCTTGCTGGGCTTTTGGCTTCTGGGAGCCACTCATGTTGATGCTTACATTCTTTCCAGAGCAAGAACTGGTGGTGGTGGGCATGGTGCTTTTGCTCCATCCTTACTCTCTCTTCTGGCCCTGACGCCACTTGCCATTCCAGCGGAAGATCGAGGTTGAGCCAGCCACATCAGTTCTTGCCCCTGGCCCATTCGGGGGCACACTGACTGCACACTGACCCCTCACCACCTTGGGACAAGGTACTTCTCACTCTCGGAGACTCCAGACCTCTCAGGAGCCTTGCCTTGCTCTTGACTCTGCAGAGCTGTTAATCGGAGGAGAGGTTGCAGAAGGGAGGGATCTGGATTTGGGCCCCTATAGAGCTCCTCACTAGATTACTGATCCAATTTAATTAATCTGTAAATTGGAGCCAGTTCTTCTCCATCCACGTACCCAACTAGGAAAGAATCTCACAGATATTGAGTAGGACAGAGAGTTTTCTCAGCTTGTAATAGTTCTGCTGCTTATGATAAGCATGATCCACTCAGGTGCAAGGAAACGAAGCTCAGGGCTACCGCTACCAAAATGCCTGAGTGCTTGAGAAGCAGGAAAAATGCCACATGATGCTTTTAGGAAACTAATATTAGCCAAAGAGCCTCAAAGAAGCCCAGAAAGTGCGAATAAAGCCAGATGACCCCTTGCTTGACCCCAGTGGTCGTTCATTCACCTATGTATGATTCAGAGAGTGTCGTCTATGGCTCAGCCTCTTTCCCATCCTGATCACCATCCACCCAACCAATTGGCTTCAAGTCTTGCTAATGCAAGAGCTGCCAGTAGTCACTACAGCCTCTACAACTTAGCTTTCTCAAGAAGAAAGGAGAATTAAGGGTTAATGCAGGAGCTCCTGAGACCCACAGGTCTCATGACTCACACAATGGCATAAGAACCTACCTTCCTCAAGTCCAATCAAATCTCTTTCCCTCTCTGACTGAGCAGAGGGATAAGTGTGACTCAAAGAAGCTAAAAGGTGAAGCGTGAAGCTGTTCCAAATTAATAAGAAAAAGACAAGTGCACTGTAATGGGGGTAACTGTGTCTCCCCAAAATATTTGCTCAAGTTCTAACCCCTTCAGGACATCTGAACGTGACTTTCTTTGAACATAAGTTCTTTGCAGAAGTAATTAAGTTAAGATAAGATCATACTGGCTTAGGGTGGGCTCTAGTTCAATGACTGGTATCCTTAAAAGGGGGGGGGGGAGTTGGAGACACACAGATGAACACAGAGAGAAGACAGAGGCAGAAATTGGAGTAGTGCAGCTGCAAAGCAAGGAATAGCAAGGATTGCTTGCAAGCCCCCAAAGCTAGGAAGAGGCGAGGAAGGATGCTTCCTTCAAGTCTTCAGAGGGAGCATGGCCCTGCTGACACTCTAATTTCAAACTTCAAGCCTCAGGAACTATGAGAGAATAAACATCTGTTGTTTTAAGCCCCCTCGATCTAGTAATTTGTTGCCACAGCTCTAGGAAACTAATACACACACTGTGGAGGTAAAATGGCAAAATATTCTGAAAAAGCAAATCACCAAAGAAGAAATTTAAATACAATAAAAAATGTAAACAATGTTAAACATCAATGGTAATGAAAGGAGTGTGACTTAAAACAGTGATATGCCCTTTTTACTGTTCGAATGGCAAAGATTAAAAAGAATTACAATGCCTGATGTTGGCAAGAAGTGGGAAATGGACATCTATATGCCTCTACTGGGAATAAGTGAGAACAAATCTTCTGGGGTGTAACATGGTAATATTCACCAGGAGCTGTAAAAATCATATTCAAGGAAATAATTAGGTAAGGGTGCAAAGATCTATGCATAATACTGTCTTCATTATTAAAACATTGTTTAAATAGTAAAATAAAGAAGAAATTTAAGGTTCAAACAATAAGGAATTGTTAAATAATTTATTATGTTTACATGATAAAATTATTATGAAGCCATTAAAAATGATGATCTACAAATACTTGGTTTTTTTTATGAGTCATCTTTTATTGGTCATTAATTTTCAATTAGGATATAAAAAGATTCAGGGGTGCTTGGCAAAGAAGGTCAAGATCAGAGGTGCAGAGTCTACCCTCCACACTGGGGCCTCTTTGGTGGTATTCGTCTGTCTATTCATATTTGAGTTCCTTGCAAGAAAGGCAGCAGTTGAAAAGTACATAATCTGTCAGCAGCATAGAAACCCCAGCAACGCTCCCTTTCTTCACATTGACATACTGGTACTACCCGTAGTAACCTCTTTGAGATGCTCCAGCAACGCCTTTAGGGATGAAAGCCCACATTCACATTTGGCTTGGCCTCTCCGCTGTTTTGACATCCATGAGTTTCTTCTCCCTCACTGGTATGACTGATGCCATCTTGGAGTCTTAGGTATCTGCTATCAATGTAGGTTGATATTTATTGACAAGATGTTCAAATATATTGCCAAGTGGGAAAGGCACAAAATAGAATAACATAATTGTGTGTGATTGTGTATGTGTTGATGGTGAGAGGGAGAATGCGGGGAGAGAAAGAGAGAGAGAAATCTAGGATATATACTGTTCATTGGACGCTAACCTCACGAATCATTTGTTTGATTTTTCTAACTTTTCTAAAATAAAAACAAATGCTTTTTAAAAATACATATTTCAAAGAAATGAAATATTCTGAGCACTTCTTCTCCACATCCCAGGAAGAGAGGGCCCCGGGGTGCAGGCTCCCACACCCTTTAAATCAGCACAGGGACCCGACCGTGCAGAGCAGAGCCGGCCAAGTGCACACAGCACCCCTCACTTGCCTCTTGACTCTGCTTGGAACTTGAGCACGCCCTCCTTGTTTTGCCTCCAAATCAATCGGTTCATCCCTCAGCTACCGTTTCTGGGGGTTTCCACTCCTCTTTACTACTTCACCCCAACTTTTCACCAGGTCTAGTAACAGAATCGATGCTTTCACCCCCTTTCACATTGTAGCCCCACCACCTGTAGAAGTGTCCATTTCTCCTCTACAGTGTGAGCCCCTTGGAGGAAGGGCATATGGTCCACCTGCATCTCCAGTGCCAGCTCTGTGCCTGACCCACATATGCTTATTGAATTGGATCACACGATATCTACAACCGAAAGGGGCTTGACAATCAATCAGCTTTCTTGTTCTACAGACAAGAATATAAGAGGCTCAGAAAACTGACGGGACTTGCGAGTGGCAAAACCTGAGCTTTCCTGACTCCTAGACAGTGTTCTTCCTGCAACATCACGCTGGCTTTCTAAAGAAGTCACAGACCTTTAGTCCTGGGCTGCAGCACCCCCAGGAGTTGCTGCAGAATCTTCAGGAAGTGTGGGGCCTTCACTGGAGTCCTCCCACCTTCTTCCCACGTGTCTGTCCATCAGGCCCTTTCAGTGGGAACAAGATCTTTGTCAGCTGCCACTCCCTGAGCCTGGGCTCTGCCCTTTGCCAGTCCTCCTTGCCCTGGCTTCCCCTCAGCCCTGACCCGTCTCATTCAGTCCCTCCCCAGTGTTCTCATGCCTTCTGACCACATTTCCCCGCCCGATTCTGCTTTCCCTCACCTCCGTCTCCACCCCAAGCTGACTCCCAGGCCCAGTCTCCCATGTCCAGGGGTCCCAGAGAAAGTGAATTGTGCCACAATTGTCCTTTCAGGCCTCACAGGCCACCCTCCAAACCCGTGTTCACACCTGAATGCCTTCCACCCAGATCTGATGAGTGCTCAGCTTTCCCCACAGGTGGTACCTCACGTGGTCTCTGCTTCAGGCTAAATGCAAGTGTCCCTGGTCCTTTTTCCTAAGTGCTACTGGCGTCCGCCTGTGGAGACTCCCTTCCGCCCTGCCCTCTGCCCTGCCCTCACCGTGGCCCACACCTGCTTTTCCCGAAAGGCGGGTCTGCTCCATTTCCTCGCTTTCATCTACTGAGATGCGAGCACCTCATTTCTCAGAAAGCTCACGAGGGCTTTTTGGGGTCTGTTACCTCGGTGGAGTTCCATTTTAACCCTGTTTGAAACCTGTAGAGGAGAAAAATGATAGAGCTCAGGAGTGGGACCGAAGGCAAATGGTACGTAGATGAATAGGATCTTGCTTTTCTCACCTGAGCACCACAGAAACCAAGTTCCTCAGGGCCCCTCTGGGATGGGGAGGGGAGGCCAGGCTGGCTGGGCCGAGACTCCTTTGCTCACTGCACAGAGAAGCTCCACGTCTTAGTTCTTTACATATCTAGAATACCTTCACATTTTTTTTAAATGGACACCACTGTTAAAATCCGGGTTTAAAGAAATCACTGAACTGGGGCTCTAGAGGAAGACTGGGTCTCGGGACTAAGGCAAGGGTTCAGTTTTCACAACCGGAACAGTCACTCATTCATTCATTTAACAAATGCTCTGAGGCACTGCTATGTGCCAGGTGGTGAGCCAGGGTCAGGCTGACCTGACTCACTGCAGAGGAAGAAGTGTCTGGCACTCAAGGTTGGTTCTGAGGCTTGGGAGCCTGCCTTGGCTCGTGTTCCTGTTACCTAACACACCGCCTCAAGTAGAGGCCTGAAAACAACAACAATTATTTATTTTGCTCACAAATGTGCAGTGTGAACAGGACTTGGTGGGGACAGCTCATCTTTGCTCCATGCAGAGAATCATCTGAAGGCTGGCTCACATGTCTGGTGGTTGGTGCTGGCTGCGGGCTGGGATCTCAGCTGGAGCTGTCAGCCGGAACACCTACACGTGGCTGTCCATGTGCCTGCTTGCTTCTTTGCAGTGAGGTGGCTGAGTTCCAAGAGTTATCGAGAGAGAGGAAGTGGAAGTTGCCAGTTCTTAACACATTAGGCCCAGAAGCTAGCACATTATTACTTCTCCTATATTCTATCGGTAAAGAAGTCTCAGAGCCTAGATTCAAGGAGAGGGTGGCACGGACACCACCTCTTGATGAATGTCAAAGACCTTTGGGGTCATATTTTAGAATTGCCACAGGCTACAGGTTGGGAAGAAATGATCCCAGCAGCGGGAAGGAAGAGTAGTGAGGGTTGTAAACCCTGCCAACCTCTACAAAGTATGATGGTTAAAAATGTGGGTCGTAGTACTGTTCACCCCTGGACACTCGCACTGCCCTATGGAGCAACATGGAATATGCTTACGCCCTCTGCTTGTGGAAGACCGTCATAGATTGAATGATGGTAATCTTCCCTAGTGCCCAGTGCCAAGAATTACCCAGACTCCAGACAAAGCACTCTCAATTTCTTCATTCATTCCTTAACTGATTTGATTTCTAGGCCCCCTTATCAAGCTGGTCAGCATCCATGGGAAATATCCACACTTGTCAGTGGTCCTTGGAAAATGCTGCTCTTCACTCAATGCTCACATCGCCGACCAGCACCAAGTACCATCAGGCATCAACTCTCCATTAACCGACACAGTCTGGCATTTTGAGCAGTCTCTGGGTTCTGTTAACACAGACTGAGTTTGCAGGAGCCCGAAGCCTTCTCTGCTATTAAATTCTGGCCCCTCATTCATAACAATTCAATTCCACAGTTATTAAGAGGAAAACCTGTGCTTATGCAGCTGACAGTTGGGACCAAAGGGTGGGATTCTACCTTCCCGCAGGAGGGAAAAGTCACGGTGCACATTACAATTTTCCTCTCTCAAGGGCTCTTGAGCTAACGATTCCTGTTGCCAGAGGTATGGAAGTAGCACAGGCAGGGAGTGAGATAGCTCCTGTACTGTGATTTTCAACAAGTTTAAAATACACAACAGGACCATGAAATAAGCTTGAGGGATGCCACTACCTGGGTTTACTTCTCCACCCAAACCAGCCATCCTACTCCCTCCCAAGTGACAGAGGGCACTTCCAAGAAAAGATTTGGCTCCCAAACTGACAGGTGGTGGCACAGGGCTAGATTTATTTAGAAATACCTAATTAAGCTCCAGAGTAAACTAGTCATCAAGGTGTTTAATTGGCAGCATGTGACAATTAGGAGCTAATTAAGTTGTTCCATCGTGCTTTAATTAATGTTTGTCATTTGGTCACTGCATGGCTGGTGCAAGTTTAAGGAAAACAGAAGGGCCCCACTGGCCAGCCCCTGGACCGTGTCCCTAGCTGTTCCCAGCACCAAGGCAGAACTGAGCAGATGGGACCAGGCAGCCCATTTGATAGCCCAAGTCCCAGAAGTTACTTTGAATCCTCCTAATAAGTAGTTATTGAGACTCTATTCCGTGCCAGCCAGGTAAGCAGAGAGGACAGTGGAGAGCTCGCTAAGCCTTGGTTCAGATCCCACCTCAGCCTCTTGCTCGTTTAAAACCATGCACCACCTGGCCTTTCTGATGTTCAGTTTTCTTATCTGTAGGATGACAACAAGTAACACCTATTTCATATAGATGTTGCTTTATAATAAAGACAGACATCCTCCATCCCGTGTTCGAAGCCCTTCAATAACTCCCCGTCTCGGAGGAAAAGCTAAAGCCCTCTCGGTGATATGAAAAGCTTTTGGTAATTTGTCTCCTCCCTTCTCCTCCCCCTTCTCTCTATCTTCTCCCCTTACTACCTTCTTCTCCCTCTCCTCACTGCAGCCACACTACTCTGTTCCTTGGACATACTAAGTCCTCTCCTGCCTCAGGACCTTGCCACTTGATAGTCTCACTGCTTATAATGTCCTTGTCCCCAAATATGCTCATGGCTCACACCCTCAATCTTTGCTCAAGTCACCTTTACAGAGAGACCTCCTCTTGCCTATTTCAATTTCCAACACTCTCCCCAACTAAAGTAAAAAGCTGGAAAGTACTCTCTCCCAATCCTGCTTCGTTTTCTCCTTAGTATTTAATCTCCCCTAACATACAATATATTTTCACTATATTGTGCTTATTTTTTGTTTTGGAATGGCTATCCCACCCCAATATAGAAAGTAAGCCCAAAGATAAGAAAACATTTTGTCTGTTTTGCTCCCTGCTGCCTAGAACAGTGCCTGGTCCATGGTAGGCACTTGACAAGTATTTATTAAAAAAATAAATGAGTGTTAAATGAAATAAAGCATACAAATGACATAGCGCAGTGCTTGGTGTATATTGGTACCCATTAATATTCATTTCCTTCTCTCGGCATTGCAAGAAGAACTGGTCTCTCTGCCTTTAAGGACTTCAAATATGCCAGGAAAAAAACTCATCACACACATGCTGTATGGATAATCATCCACCCACACGCTAACACGGGCAGCAAAGGCGGGGCGGGGGGCGGGGCGGCAGCAACTAGAGACCCCTTGTGGCAAGACTGAGTTGTTGCAATCAGCAACCCACAGGATTTATCGGGGCTGCCTGTATAACAAAATGCTCTACCCTGCGCCCTGGGAATTCAAACAAGATGGCACACACTGCTGCCCTCAGACGTTTATAACTTTAGGGCCCAGCAGACTTTCCTGGAAGGGTCAGATAGTAAATATTTTTGACTTTGCAGGTCATACAGCTCTCTCGCAACTACTCAACTCTGCTTTTGTAGACTGAAAGCACCCACAGAGAATACATAAATGAATGGATGTGGCTGGCTTCCAATAAAACTTTATTTATGGGTACTAATATTTAAATTACATATAATTGTCATGTATCACAAACTATTATTCTTTTTTTTTTTCCAACCATTGTAAAAAAGTGTAAACTATTCTTAGTTCACAGGCTGTACTAAAAGATTTGACGAGATTTGGCCCATAGGCTGTAGTTAGCCAACTCCTGGCTAGACAGAGAAAGGAAAATAAATAAAACACTGTTGCTTATAACTAAGGTTTAAAATAGGATGCTGCAGACTAACTTTCATAAATACTCATGGAAGATTGAGATAACTAGATCAGGACCACAGCTGTCAGGGAAGGTGTTTTGTCTGGGGAAAATTTTATGCCCAGAGACTGAGATCGTCTTTGCCAATAATTTATTTAACACAGCATCCCTGTGGGAATTATAATTTCATAAGCCAATAGCAAACAGGATAATATCTCTTAATAAGCCAATAAAGAAATGACATACTTTGAATGAATTTATAATTGTTTCAGGCAAGAAGAGTTTAAGAGAAATAAAGGTCCAGATTTAGTTTGATGTATACCCTTCTCCAAGTTGGTTCTCAGGAGAGTCAGCTAAGCCAGCCCAGACACCAGCACTAAACAAAAGCGCCTTGTTCCTAGAGCACATAGCTAGTGAACGAAGGTGCCGGTGTTGGCGGGCCAGATGACAGCCTTCACGGGGCGGCGTGGTTCTCACCGCTGCTGCTAAGGAGTTGCTCTGCCACGGCAGGAGCCCCAAGGTCTTCAGAGAGCTCTTTAGACCTTACGCTCTCAAATGGTCCCACAAACTCTAGGTGTTTATAGTCCAAGTGTCCCCTAGCCATAGTTGCCATATCCTTATTGATAAGCCCCCAGGGGCGCCCCTGAGCAGCTGGGTGCTTATCAACAACCACAGGTGTCGATGGCGACATCCTGACACGTCACTCCTATATTAAAACAACTTTACTTATAAAACAACTTCATTTTTTTGTGGTAAACAAGTAAGATTGGAAATCCCACAAACTAACACACAACGGAGGGCTCTGGGGAAGGGGCAAGACTTAGGCCAAGTGCTAAGATATGTTGGGGGTCAGATAGGCTAAGCAGAGGACAGAAACTTTCCCAGCCTGGAAAATAACAGTAGCAATAGTAGTAATAATAATGACAATAACAAGCACCTACTGAATGTACAGGATGCAGCAGGCTCAGCTCTCAGCATTTTGTAAGCATCATTTAAATGAATTCTCATGGGAAGTAAATTTAGCCCCTTTTCAAATGAAGAGACCAAAGCTCAGAGGGTTAATAATTTGCCTAAATACACACAGTCAGTAGCAGAGATGCAATCAGCCTGGGCTGTCTGCCTCTAAAGCCCACCCTCCCTGCCTCCCACTAGATCCCACCCGCACTTTGATCTATATTCTCTCCTATTTCCTATGATCGGATGCTGCCTGGTCCCTGGTGTGTCTGTATTCATGTAAATAACCATTTCCTAAATACACTCAATGAAAAATCAATTACATAGCAAAGAGGCTGAAGTTTGGATAAACAACCTAATTGTTCCCTCTGGGGCTGCTGGCTGAGCCATCCCTGCTGAAAGGAGAATGAGAGTTACTATTTATTAAGAGCTCTTCCTTAGGCACTGAATATGCATTCTCTTCCTCCTTGACCGCAAGGGTCTGCGCCCCTGTAGACAAGGCCCCACATTTCGGGGAAGCTGCTGGTCTCTTGCACCACTCCTAATGGGGCTAAGTTAGAATTCCATGTTCAAAGTAGTCCTCTAACTAAGGCCGACTTGAGAACTTGACTTCCAGATGTGCCTCCTAGATGCCTTACTCATAGACGAAACACCTAGCTGCCCTCCTGATTGACTTGATTGCACCCCTCCAGGAAGACCATCATGCTTATACCCTTAGTTGCCCCCTCATAAATTCTATGCTTCTATATTTAAAATTTTGCGATTAGATTTTTCTTCTTTTGAGTAAGGGCACGGTCCCTGATTAATATGTGGAGAACACAAGAAGATATATCCCATCAAACCTTTTTGATCATAAACACCTTATGTGAATTTGTTTTCAGGACTTTTCAACCAGACAGGTAATTAAAATTGAGAACTGGCTAGAAAAGGTGTAGAATTCAGGTTTGAAGCATAATAAGGGACGTCTGAAGAAAGAAGATTGGCCTTCGACAAGAAAGACTCTGAAAGGAAGGTATGGTATTCTAAGCTAAATTTGCATGGCCCTTTTTCCCCTCCTCCACTTAGCTATTATCATCAGTCATTTACAGTGGGACAGGCGGATGTGTGTCTAGTGATGCTTGAAGAAATAAGGTATAGTTTCTAACCAGGGACTCATGAATAATTACCACAACATACAATTTACACTGTAGGAACACGAGAGCACCACTATCGGTTCTGGAAGAAAAGGTTCCAAGATCTGATCATCTGACTATAGAAGTAGTGGAATAATTAAAGGAGCCCTGCAAGAAGCCAAGAGACAAAGGTTCTAATCATGGTTATGCTGCGTATGTATTTGCTGTGGGACCTTGCATCAGGACCTTCCCCTCCCTGGGCCTTGGTTCACTCATTCATTCAACTTTGTACCAGGACTGTGCTAAGCTCTGGAGATGAATACAGTGACAACATAAGAGATACTGTCCCTGCTCTCATAGGTTTTACAGTCTAATGGGGGAAGCAGATATGAAAGAAATAATTTCACAGACTATTTCCCTATAAAATATTGAAGCTGGTCTAGACAGGAGGCTTGCAGATTAGAATCTTGCCATTCAAACTGGCAGAGCTCAGGAAAAGATATTTTTATGTTTCTAATCGTAACCAGGGGTGAAAACCCCTGAGCTAGACAATACCTAAAACCTCTTTCTGCTCTAACATTTTAACAGTCTTTTATAGTCTATGGATAATATAAGACATGTATGTGTATTTCTGTCTATATGTATATGAGAGAAAGACAAAGATACACAGGGAGGAAAGTAAGAGAGAGAGAGAGAGAGAGAGAGAGAGAGAGAGAGAGAGAGAGAAAGAGAGAGAGAGAGAGAGAGAGAGAGACCAACAAAGACCGTGTAGCATGTGGGTAAGACAAAACATTGGAGACCAATGGGAAAATAGCATATACCAACACTTCCCAAACTTAGCCTGAGGAATGTTCAGTTGGAAGTCTGTGTAGAGACTATTGGCCTACTCAACATTTTTTTCTTCCGTTCTTCTTTAGTTATAAACTTCTGATTTAATTCAGGAAAGCAATCCAGCTCTAGGCCTGCATTTCCCAGCCTCCATGGCAGCTAGATGTGATCGATGAGATGCAAATGGAAGGCATGGATAGGACTCGCAGGAAATCTCCTTAAGGAAGACACTCACCACAGTGGAACATACATTATGTTCTTCACTCCTTCCCTCAACTTTCTCCCTGGGACAAGATGCGATGGCCAGATATTGTTAGCCATCTGGAACTGTGTAACGACATTGAGGAAAAATGTATTGAGCTAAGGATATTGGAACACAAAGATTAAAAGAGTCTGGGTCCTAAATAATATCAGGGGGTCACAGTCACCTGGACTACCTATTTCTGGATTTCTTCCAGCTAAAAAATATTAAAATCTTACTTTATTTAAATGACACACTGGAGGTTATTTAACTCTGATACAGGCATTCTATGAAAATAAATTATTCAAATAAGTTTAGAAAATATTGCACACAGTAGGACAGTTCTCCACCTCGTCTATTAAGGCTCCCATTGTACATTTGCTTACAATAAAAGTTCATAACAAAGAAGCTTGTTCACTTTGTTTAACCGGACATTCAGAACCTGGCTTTCCCCACACTCCCTTCCCACAGTATATGGTCAAACACAGATACATAAAGCATCTCGTAATATTGCAGGAAGCTAATAATCTTCAGTGAATTATTTGAGAACCTCCGACACAGATGTGCACACATCCACTTGTTGAAATTCCAGAATACCCAATATCTGAACAGTTCGATCCAAAATGTCAATCAAATGTTTCATATCGGATGTGACAGAACAACCAGTTAAATGTTTTCTTTTCCATTTAGTTGTTGGTACATTGGAGTGACAAAGTCACAAGTGCCTTGCTCAGAAACAGCTCCAATAAACCAATACTAAATGGCCTGGGTGAGTTTTCTCTTTCCAGTAACCAATTGCTTCTAGCTTACCTTCTACTCTGACTCAGCTCCATGCAATGTATTCACCTGTGTTTTCTCTCCTTGGCCCACCTGGAAGGCTTCCCGGAATGTAAACAAAAATCAAGGCTGTCCAAGAACTGGCTTTTAGAATAAAGCTCCGTTGGCAAAGCCATTTCTCAGGGAGATCTAAGTGAGTACAAGTCACCCAGCCATTAGCTTCTCCTTCACGATAACTAACTGTGAGTGTGTGTACACACACAGCTTGACCTATTCAGGCTTGGCATTTGATTTGGGCATTTCAGCAGTCCCAAGGGAGAGCACCTATTTCTCACTTATAATCCTGAAACAGATGGAAAGTCCTTTCATTTCTCAAAAGTGTAATCTGAAAAATATTCCTATGAAAAGAAATACTAACAAATTCACTAAAAATACAAATGCCTGATATTCTTTCCTGAGAGCCAGAATGGTGGTTCTCCATCCCTTTATTTTTAATGTGTTTATGTCTTTATACTTGAAGTGGATTTTTGTAGGTAGTGTAGTTGTGTCTTGTGTTTTTTTTTTAATCTACTCTGACAATCTTTGTCTTTTAAATAGTATATGTAGACTATTCACATTTAAAGTGATTATTCATGTAGCTGGATTAATATTTCTCAAACGAACTCTCTCAGACAACCTCACGCTCACACACTGAAGCTTGCTTGTGCTTATACACATCTACACATTCATACACATGTACACTTGCACACACTCACTCATACTCTCACACACACACGCATCTACACATACGTACACTCGCGCTTATTGCAGAGGTTGATGGGAGGCCCAGGAAGGTCTTTTATTTGCTCCAGATCACACAGCACAGCTGGGGCAGGCATGGAACTACTCCCCAAGCTGACCGTTCCCAAATTGCGTACCACAAGGGACACAAGTGTGTCTGGGTGTGTGAACAGTGAGTGATCCCTGTTTGCCACCAGCCAGCAACTGATGCCAGAACAAGCCACCAACTGAGTACATCCCTGAGCTTTTATGTCACTAAAACAGGTCTCCCAGCTGCATTGCCTCAGAGAGAAACACCGCCAATTCTCAGGGCAGGCAGAGTTTTGCTGACACAGCACTGGGCAGTGAGGGAATCAGTATGGACTTGCCAGGACCTGTCACCTCATCGTCCCAGAAGAGCAAGGGCCAAACATTTCAACAGAAAATCAGATTACTCCCAGTCTCCTAGAAAGAAAGCAAGACTGGTAGCCTGGCCGAGGAAAGCCATAAACACTGTGCTAGAGCAGTGGTCTTAACACCAGAGCACACGGTTCTGCTGCGCAAGCTAAAGCAAATAAAAGACACCTCTGGGCCTTCCGCCAATCTCTGCAATGTGTGTGAGGATGCAAGTGAGCGTTGAAGTGAGCGTGAGTGTGTGTGGATGTGAGCTTATGTTTCAGTGTAGAAGAGTTTGTAAGTGTATGGTATGTGTGAGGGTGTGTGTGAGTTGTGTGTCTATGTGAGCCTGTGAGTGTATATGTGTGTGAGCAAGAGTGTTTGTAAGTATGAAGGCATATCAGAGGGTATTTGGGAGGGTTTGGTGAGTGTGTGCATGTGTGTAGTGTATAAATGGTGGAGGAAGACATTCCATGCACAAGACTTTCCATGTGGTATGCAGATATGGCTAATCTTATCAATTGCAGGTCCTCATATTCCGCATATGCTACTTCCCAGTGTCATGCGGGTTCCTTCTCACTCTCTCCCCCCTTTGTAATTGCCCTCCTCCCACTTGACAAAAGAAAGGTGTTTCCCTCAGCCATCTCCAACCTTACTATGGTATATTTTTGAAGATATAAAATCCTTAAGGGCACTTAACAAAAGAACAATTAAAAATATAATTTGGGAGGTCTACTTATTGATAAAGTAAAGCACAATAAGCCCATCTTAGGACTTTTATTTCTTCCCTGTTTTATACTTTCTTTTAGCTAAGAGAAAGCCACAACCTCAGTAACAGGCCCTCATAGAAGTGGTCTTTAACCAGATATATTATAAAATATGGGTGGTGGGCCTGTTGCCAATTTTCTAGTCATGATGTCGACTCTGCATTCCTGAAGTCTTGTCAACGAATGTGTTGCTTTGAAAGGGTCAAAGGAGAATAAAGAGAAGATAACGTCATAAGGAATAATGAAGACTAAATATGGCCACTCGTGTGCACACACGTGCGCATGCACACACACACACACACACACACACTCACACCTACTAGAGATAAGCGACTTTGTTCAACTATTCTCAATACTCAGCCCTAAGAGGAGAAAAGAAAAAAACCTTTGAATAGCCAAGCCAGTATAGGTTTGCAACACTAATTGTTTTAAATATGACTGAAACATTTTTCAGGGACAACTAAAGTTGACAAGTTGTATAGGATAAAACCCACAGATAAAATTTTATGTGATTTTTTTTAAAAGTAGTGTGCATTATTCAATAGGTAGTTAAAATCTATTTTATCAAATATACTGAGATATATATTCCAATTACAATCAATCCTGAGACTATTTTATCTTATAAAATGTTTAAAAATTTTTTTCCTCCTATACCTTCTATTAATCAAAAAAGAAAATTAAATACCAGCTGCTGTATAAATTTACTTTTAGCAATACAGTTGACCCTTGAACAACACTGGAGTTGGGGGTGCCAGCACCCCTCCATCCCCCTACACTCACAGTAGAAAATGATGAAGACTGATAGGAGATGCAGAGATGCAAAAACTGCTGTTCCCACACCCACACGTGGTGACTGAGACTCAGAAGGGATATCTCAGCTGCACAGGTCCTTCTGAGGAGCGAGGGGTCCCAGTGCCATACCACATTCCCAAGTCTGGAGCATCAGTGCCAGGAAGAGGAGCCGCCACAGCAACTGGCTGTGAAAATCAGCAGGGATTCCATCCAGGTAAAAAGAAAGGTTACTAGAAACCCAGGCGTCCTTTTAAAGGGCCCATGTACAGATTCACTCACTCACAGGTACTCATTCTGGGCTCCGTCAGAGGAACTGCAGCTCAGGAGACACCAGAGAAATACAAAAAGAGATTGAGTTGTGTGGCTTCAAGGCGAGAACTGGAGTTACAGCCACTGTTGTCCCTTTGTTGAGCTCTCCTCCAGAGCAGCCTGCCACCGAGTGCCATCTTTCCTGCGTTGAGCCCTGTCTGCACCGGTCAGATCTGAATCTGCACTGGCCTACTTAACTTCTCTCGCTCCACCCTGGTGACTCTCTGGGACCCCAGCCCACTCACCTCACATACCACCTGAGGATCTTTTGGTGGCTGAGTCTTACAGAGAGCTGGCAGGCAGCAGTAGGCCTTGGGTGCCCTGGGCCTTTTGTGGAGCTGCCCCAGGCCTAGTACTGGTAGTAGCTGGCCTCAACTCACGCTATGGCCTCTCCCATGTGCCTCCAGGTCCAGTACAGCAGCAGCCAACCATGGATCACTTTGCAGCTCCTACCAGATAGCCCTGGAGAGTGCACAGGCAGCAGCTGACCTTGGCCTGCACTGGAACCCCTCCCAAGAGGATCCAGAACCAACACATCTGGTGGCCAGCTTCAAATCACAACAGAGCACTACCCGATTAGCCCCATAAGCGGTACACCCAAAAGGTGGTCTCAGCAGGCACCAGAGCCCAATGGGGTGAATGTCACTCCATGGAGTCAGACCCTGCACATCAGCTCATATACTGTGGGTGTTTCCAATACTCACAGCCAGTCAGCCTGAAGGTCAATTATACCTCCTGATGTGCCAACAACAATCAAGCCTCAACTACAATAGGAGGACACACACGACCCACACAAGGGACACTCCAGGAGCACCTGACTTAGGTGACCAGGGAGACTGCACCACTGGGCCCCACATGATGCTTATCACATAAGACCATCCTGCCAAGACTGGGAGATGTAGCAACTCTTCCTAATACATATAAACAAGCACAGAGAGGCAGCCGAAATGAGGAAACAAAGAAACACATCCCAAATGAAAGAACAGGAGAAAACTCCAGAAAAAGAACTAATGAAAGGGAGGCAAGCAATCTACCAGATGCAGAGTTCAAAACACTGGTTATAAGGATGCTCAAGAAACTTAGTGAGAACTTTAACAAAAAGGTAGTAAGCATAAAAAAGAACATAGAAATCATTAAAAAGAACCAGTCAGAAAAGAAGAATACAATAACTGAAATGAAGAATACACTAGAAGGAATCGACAGCAATTTATAAGACGTGGAGGACTGAATAAGTGATTTGAAGATAAGATAGCAAAAGCACCCAAACAGAACAGCAAGAAGAAAAAGAGTTTCAAAAATGAGAACAGTTTAAAAAATCTCTGGGGAAAATCAAGCATACCAACATTTGCATCATAGGGGTATCAGAAGGAGAAGAGAGAGAACAAGGTATTGAATACCTATTTCAAGAAATAATTACTGAAAACTTCCCTAACCTGGTGAAGGAAATAGACATACAAGTCCAGGAACCTCAGAGAGTCTCAAACAAGACGAACCCAAAGAGGCCCACACCAGGACAGGTCATAATTAAAATGCCAACAAAACAAAAAGACAGCCTACTGAATGGGAGAAGATGTTTGCAGATGATACATCTAATAAGGAGTTAATATCCAAAATTTATAAAGAACTCATGCAACTCAACAACAACAACAACAACAACAACAACAACAACAACAACGAATCCAATTAAAAAATGAGCAGAGGATCTGAATAGATATTTCTCCAAAGAGGGCACACAGATGGCCAATAGACATGAAAAGATGCTCAAGGTCACTAATCATCAGAGAAATGTAAATTAAAACCACAATAAGATGCCATCTCATTCCAGTCAGAATGGCTATTATCAGTAAATTAACAAACGACAAGTGTCATCGAGGATGTGGAGAAAAGGGAACCCTCATGTACTGTTGGTGGGATTGCAAATTGATGCAACTACTATGGAAAACAGCATGGAAATTCCTAAAAAATTAAAATAGATCTGCTTTATGATCCCGCAATTCTACTTCCAGATCTTTATCTGAAGAAATCCAAAACACTAATTTGAAAAGATAAATGCACCCCTATGTTCATTGCAGCATTATTGACAATAGCCAAGGCATGGAAGCAACCTAAGTGCCCATCAATAGATGAATGGATAAAGAAGAGGTGGTACATACGTACAATGGAATATTACTTGGCTGTAAAAAAAAAATAACTTAACCATTTGCAACAACATGGATGGACCTAGAGGGTATTATGATAAGTGAAATAAGTCAGAAGAAGACAGATATCATATGATCTCACATATATGGAATTTAAAGAATAAAATAACAAACAAAACAAAACAAAAACAGACTCATAGAGACAGAACAAACTGATGGTTGCCAGATAGAAGAAAGTTGGGGTGGGGGGGTGCAGGGTGAAAAAGGTGAAGGGATTAAAAGATAAAAATTGATCATTACAAAATAGTTACAGGGATGTAAGTACAGCATAAGGGAATATAGTCAATAATATTGTAATAACTATGTACAGTGCCAGGTGGGTACTAGACTAATTAGGGGGATCGCTTCATAAATTAGATACTTGTCTTACCAATATGATGTACACCTGAAACCAATATAAAATAATATTGAATGTCAATTATATTTGCAAAATAAAAAAAAAGTTGTGAAAAAAAGCAATGCAGGTATTTATCGAAATGTAATCCATATGTAAGTGGACCCATGCAGCTCAGACCTCTGTTGTGAAGCATCGACTGTACTATATATGCCTTTCTCTTTCATTAAATGTGTTGGAGAATTTATCTCAATGTCTAATGAAATTATGTATTTACTTCTGTGTTTTTATACAGGATTCTGATTTAATTATTCCCAAAAGCTAACTCCAAAATTCAGTATCCACATGCACGCACATTTACTTAAAAAGTGCCACACCTTTAATCATGATTTTGTATCATAAATAATGATTTTGCATTATGACAAACCATGTGACAGGAAACAGTATATAGATTTATTCTTGTTTTTAAAGTGTTCCAAAAATTAGATTAATTATATTATTCATGACTTTAATCTTGAGTGCTCTTAGTAATCTTTTTTACAAGATTGGAAGTAATCCTTCTTATGGTGGTTTTCATAATATTCCTCAAAACATATATTGTAATATTAATTTGAAACAAATATTTAAGTCAGACTTTTTCTCAGAGAAAGTAAGTCTGATTTGCAGACTAGTCTGACAGGGAAGACTAGCTTTGCTAAATAGATTATGCAAAAGGAATTTTCCATAAATTAAATGAGCTTCATCTGTGATCTAAGGTTTTGACAAAAAGACATTTATGTGAGTAATAAAAGTACTCACGTAATTTAAAATATTTGAATTTCTAGCCATTTCTTAATAAATCGGACTACACAAGGTGAAAAAAAAACAAACAGAAGTAATTAATAGAAAAGGTTCTTTGGCTACTCCCAGAAATTGGGGAAGTGAATAGTTCTAATGATGGATAACAAATCCCTTAAGAAGTCTTTTTCTCTTTCAACAAAACTGAAGGGAAAATATTTTTGTTGATGGATCACTGTATGATTTGGGGCATTTAATCCAAAAGAGTTCGAATAATTAATAAAGTTACAACGAAACATCTCCTATCAACTTATTGATGTAAACAAGATTTGGCAGCGTTCGTATCCGTGAAAACAAAACAAATTTTCAAAAAAGAATAGAATTGATGCGGTCCCCTTTCTCATTCTAGCAATAAGAAATATGTAGTATCTAATTGATGCGATCACATTAATCTCATTAAAAATGTAGTCCCAATAAACTTTTACTATTTATTGTTGACAAAATATTTTATTTTATGTTATTTTGATTATTATTTTACACTAATAATAATTTTAATGCTCACTCACTATAGAAGTAATTTTAACACTTAGAACCTTATATTTTAATATTAAAATTTGTGTCTATACACAACAATGTATATATACTTAACACTACTGAACTATACACTTAAAAATAGTTGAGTGGCAAATTTTATGTTATATGTTTTATTATCACAATAAAAACTTTAAAGAATTTTAATCTCTGATTACATACATATTTTTTCCAGAAATGCACACTTGGTAATCGATAAAAGATTATCAAGCATAAAAACATACTACATTAGAATAAAATTTTGTGGGAGATAGATGAGTTTAAGAAGATTAGAGAATGAAATGTTGAAGAAACAGTTTTTCTTCACATACTTTTTTAAATGGACAATGATGGATATCAAATTCCTATGTTATTTAGATCCCATTGAATACACTTAATAAATGATAACAATTTCATTTTAAATAGTCAGTATTTATAATACCCTAAAATTATATCCTTGGAATGATTTTAACTTATGGAAAACATTGTAGATGTTAACTTAAGAATGTTTGAGAAGCTACATGAATTTTCAGGGTACCTTAGGAGGGATGTGAGCAAAACTGAGGGGCACTGCCTTTGAGTCTGGGGACAACTCCGGGTCCTGGCCGCAGAGGCCAGCTCAGGGCTTCCTTTGGAGTCGTAACTTTCTTCCCACTTCATTCTTAAGAGCATTTCTTTGTCCTGAAGAAAGCAGTGAACCTGTGGACCGGAGTTTTCAAAGGCGTGAGTCCTTTCCCAGGTGTATCCACTCTATGTTATACAGTATTTCTGTTCAGTGGGAAACTCGGTCGGGCGAGGATTTTTAATGCATGGACTAGATCATTCTTTTTAGGAAGGAGAAGCGTTGGGGACCTATATTTACTGAACATCAGCTATGTACCAGATACTGCACAGAATGCTTGAGGTACATTATCTCGTTTCCTAATAAGAATAATTAAGGTTATTATATATGGCTTTTATTTTTATACTGAGCACTTGATATGTACCAGACACTGAGCCATAAACTTTACACTAGTGATCTGCATCTTTCCTTACAATAATCCTGTGAGGTGGGAATTACAATCATCATTTTACAGATGAGAAAGATGAGGATGACATAAATCTTGCAGAGTTAGCTAGTAAATGACAAAGCTTGGTCGTGACGCCAAAGTCCCCATTTTTTATCTCAAGTGTTGTCATGTCCAGCTAAAATAAAGCTCCGAGAGTTTAAATTACTCGGCAAGATCTCAGTTGCTAAGTCTCAGGTCAATCTGATTCATTCATTCCCTATTTTGTTCCAGACACTGCCTGATAATTACAAATATTCATATTTATCTAGAACTCCCCAAGTACATTATTCACCTTGCTTCTTTGCCAATTTCGTAAAGTGGACTGAAGTGATTTTATCATTATTATTTTATTATAATTGATTTTTATTATAATTATATAAGTATCATCCGCCCTTCCCCCTCCCCCCTCTACTTTTTGCAAATGAGGAAACTGAAACACCCCTAATCTTCTCTGAGGCTTGTCCCCGTCAGTATTCTCCAAACTCCTGATGAGAGCACATCTGACAGCTGTGAAAACTAAGCCAAAACAGCTGACGAAACACCAGGGGCCCCCAAAGCACACGGCTCGCGCAGCTGCACCAGGGCTGGGACGCCTTCACACACGCTCTTTCGAGCTTTTGGCTATCACTGAGGGTGAGGGCACCTGTCTGTCCACCGTCTCCCTCACGGATTTTAAGCAGGGTGCCTCTGGGCCCTGGCCGGGAGCAGGCGGGCCTTCAGGAATGGGAGGTGTGTGGGGCTCAGTCCTCACTGCCACTCCCTGGATGGGGGCACTTGTTTTGTTGCTTCAGAAAAGAAGAGTCTTCATCAGACTTTGCAAAAATGCCTGTTTCTACTAATTATGCCCCAGGCAATGGTGGTGGGGGGAACGGGGGTTGGACGAGGGTCGTTTAAACCTAATGTATCCCTTGCAAAACTACAGTGATTTCGTTTTGAGAGAGCCAGAGCTGTGGAGAAGCATGCCAATGCTGATAGAAAGGGCACAAGAGACCAACCAGTGGGAGGCCCAGCCTCCACCGGGAGCAGCCTATCCGTTCGCCTGCTGAGAGTCCCAGAATTCCGCTGCCTACCCTATTGCATTGCTCCCAGCATTGGTGCATTGCAGGGAGAAATAAATGGTCTAATACTGGTGCTTTTTTTTTTTTTTTTTAAGAGTAGAGTAGGGGGGAAATAGCTTTTGTTTTCTTTTTTCCCTGTTGGCTAAACATGACATCCGACCTCCAGGCTTGGAAAACAACTTGCAGCGTGAGCGATTAGACAGGACAACAGCCTGGGGTATTCTCTCATGGAATGGTGAAGCCCAGGCTGTCTCTTCTTCTAAAATTTGTGGCAATCATCAGAAAAGAGCAGCTGTCAAACTCGTCTCCTGCCCCAATGGGGCTGTCAGGCCACTGCAATCTTTATTTAATTGGTTTATTAATCTTAAAACGAAATCCCAGCCTCTGTCTCATCGTGCCTTACTAGCTCACCAGGTCTGGATTTTGTAAATATGTTTAATTAAGCTCCGAAAGCCACAATCCTTCTCTCTTCTTGTTTACCTTCTCCTGCCAGGCCAGACAGCAGCCAACTCTGCCTCCCTATCCATCTGATCCCACTGGGGGTGGTGATTCAAGGGCAGGACATTCTGGGGGAAGAAATGTCCACTTCTCAGAGGTTTGTTGCTGTCTGTGATGGAAGAGCTGTTATTCTGTGGAGAAACATGAATTAAGAGTTCTAGAGGGCAAGGAGAGTTCACCATTCAAACTTTTATATACAAACCACCCCTCCCAGTCGCCCACACTTGTGCGAAGGAGATCTACCCACCGCAAAGGGGCAGCCCTTCTCTAGGATTCTGTGAACTCTTGGAGACGATGTCTCCACCCTGGGGAGTGGGGGGGAAGGTGAAGCCAGGAGGAGAGCATGAGAATATCCAGAGATGGGTCCGGGGAAGAAATCCATTCACGTATGTTCTACAGCTGTGTTTTAACAGCTGCGTACACGATTGTCTCACCCAATAAACTACGGATCCTAGTAGGGAAGGACTAGGATCTGGCACTGTGGTGGGCACATAGCAGGTACATAAATTTTGAAGGAGGAAAATAAGGAAGGAAGACAGAAAGGAGGGAGTAAATGAAGGCAGGCAGACAGGAAGGAAGGAGAGAGGGAGGGAAGGAGGGAGGAAGAAGGGAGGAAGGAAGAAAGGAAGGAAAACAAGAGGGTAGGTAGGTGGATGGGTGGATAGATGGGTGGGTGGGTGATGGGTGAATGTATGAGATAAGAATTTGGATGAGGGACTCCACTCGCTATTACACAGACCCCATGGCTCCGGATAACTAAAGCGTGGTGTTTCTTCCTTAGGCTGCTCTTTCATTGGGAGAGTCTCTTTCCTAGGAGGGTCCCAGAGAGCATGGTCAGAGACGGCTTACGTGAAGTCTGCACAACACACCACCGAAGCAATGCCAGCAAGAAGAAAACATCTCAACCTGTGCGCCAGTTGTTTTGCAGACAAGATGCTAAATCAACTCGCTTCTTGGGTTGCAGAGGTTGTCTTTATTCATTCATCTATTTGTTTTTGCTGAATTGTGTCTACAGGGCACCAAGCACTCAGAACAAGCAAAACCGCAAAAATTAAATCTACCATCTGGACATTTCTAAACATCTGGATATTTGGCATCGTGTCGACCCCAATTGGTTGTCTTATGGTCATGTAGTTATAGCCCAAAGCAGCAGTAAGGCAAAGGAGGAAGCATAAACAAAGGTGTTTATAGTGGTCATACATTCTAGAATGCCTATAAATGTCCAGATTTCAAATATTCTGACCCATTGTCAGGCTTTGTCCCAATTTTAAATTTGAAAAATATGGTCATGCTAGACATAGGAGTAAAGGGAGAGAACGAGAAAGAAAAGACAGGGAAGGAAAGACAGCAAGGAAGGAAGGAAGCCGATTGTGGGCACGTCTCTGAGCAGCGAGACAGGGACAGCTGGAGATGGCACACTGCGCCACGTGGCATTCCCGAGAGGGCGCTTCTTCCCAGAGCTCCCGCTTAAGTTCAGCTCGGGCCGTTGTGCCCCAAGCTTAAGGCCCAGGTGGAAACAGCCGGAGCACCAGGTTCATTCGCCTGGAGTTTATCTTACACACGTTTCGGTGACACCCCCACTTTTCCTCAAGCCAGAGATGTGGGCAGAGAAAGGAGAGGGAATCTCTCCCCTTTCTACAGAGAAGAAAACTGAGGCTCGGGAGGGAGCAGAAGCTGTCTGGTGATGCGCTAAAGGCAGAGGCAGATGGAGGCCCCGTGCTTCCGAGTACCCATCACAGAGAGAGGAATACAGAGAAGACGTAACTGAAGTTATCATTTTTTACTGCCCGAATGTGCGGCAAAAAGGGGGGAGGATGACAGGGTGGAAGCCTGGGAAAGATTGGCACCACTTTAGACATGCCACACACACACACACACACACACACACACACACACACACGTCCTTAAGGTTCGTTTTATTTGAAACACATTAAAAGTATCCTCTCGCCAGGGTCCCCCTCGCCGCCTGCCAGCCTCGCATCTCCTCTCAGCCATTCCAGGCTTGCTGTGGTATGTTTTCGTTTTCCATACTGAGTGATTGATTACAGAAGAGCAAATTAGCTCCCACTGCTTTTAAGAAGCATTTTCTCTCCTAAAGAGATGATGCGTGGGAGCATTACTTCTCTCTCCTGGTTGCCAGCCTCGGCCATTGGCTGTAGTCCTTGCAGCTTCAGAAGAGCATTCTAGAAGGAAGGAGGAGTACAGCCTCCCCCTACCCCCACCCCGCCCCACCCACCGTGACCCAGTCCCGCACCACCCTGGCTCCCCAAGCCTCCTCCACCTGGCCCCAGAGAGTCTCTCTGCTTACTCCCGGCTATCTTTACCCATCTCTGTGCCAATGCATGTAACCCAGCTGCCTAGCACAGGGTAGACAGACACTGTTGAATGAATGAACACATAAACAATGAATGAAGTGTTAACACTAAGGTCTCGACTTAATGAAATAAATGTCTCAATGTCTCTGTCTCCGTCTCTCTCTCTCTCTCTCTCTATCTCTACCTATCTATCTCTATCTCTCCCTCAGGCTGATATAGACCTTGCTGCTCAAAGTGCAATCCCCAGATTAAAGCATCAGCAGTCACCCGGGAGCAGGGTTTCCAGATTCCAGGAAACCCATGCGCAGACCGGTAAACTTTGAGGAGGCGCTGCCGTGGCGCTGAGTAGAGGCAGGATGGTAGACAAGATGATCTCTTAAGGCCCCTCATTGTCTTACATGTCTCTCAGCCAGTGATATCGGATTGATATGGTTATGGAAGGCTTAGCTCAGGGTCATTACGGACTGGAGCACGGGCCTAGGAGAGGAAAGGCGGATTTCACTCGTCTTCCCTTTCAGTTCCGGCCTTGCCTTTCCTGCTGTCTGCTCCTTCAGGGGTCCCAGCTGACGGATCCAGAGCACAGCACAGCTTTGCTCTAACTAATTGCCAACAGTTGGCTGTAGCTACACTCGTTATTCAAAAAGGCTCATTAATCTCCTAATGCCGGCGTAGCCACGGCTGCTTATGGTGCCTCACCTCCCAACACCCAGCTCCCGGCGGGGCAGCCCGGCTCCTTCTGGCAGCATAGCAGTAGGAAGTGGCTTCCTTCTCGGAAGGCTAAGCTGGCGCCTGGGGGTGGGGGGGTGGGGGGTGGAGCCAGGCTGATTGACAACCCGGTTAAGCCCCATATACAGTAACGCCAGTGGGAGGGCTCTTTGGGACCTCTTAGGTAGCTGAGCTGACCTCTTTCAGCCAAATTATGGAAACTATCTCTATCTCTTTTTCTCTTACCTATAAGAATGGGCTCTACCTTGGAAAGCCTTGCAGCATGTTTGGAGACACAGAAGAGGCACCTTCTAGAGAGTTCATGAGGAAGGACTTTGAAGAACTTCAGAGCCTTTGGCCAAGGTTTGAGTCAGAGGCTCAAACGAGTGTTAATCCTGTGGCTCCAAGAATGTGATTTCAATGTTCTCCTGACTTTCTCCTCTAAGTTCTGTTTCTGTGGGGTTTGTCTTCCCAAAACCATAAATCCTTAAGGGCAGGGACCTGTTGTATCTGTCACACTCACCCCCGGCTCCCATTCAGCCATCCACCCAGACTCACGCCTAGACACAGGGGAAAAGGAGAAAGTACGAGGGAGAAGAGAGAGAAAGAGGAAGAAAAGACAAGAAGGAAAGAGAACAAGTTGGGGACACCTCTCTGAGCAGCGAGAATGTGATGAATATTAGGAATGAGACGTTTGATGAAGTCTGATGCCATGGCCTCCAATGGCTACGGGACTGGTCCAGGCAGTTGAGCCACCCACGAGCCATTGGGCTGAAGGGGAGTGGTTAGGGCTTTATTCTCTTTCTTCTAACATTCTAATATGAAATTTTTCAGACAAAAAAAGCTGAAAGAATTATAAAGGAAACGCTCATTGTCTAATACAGGGGGTGGGTGTGTAGCGGACCATCTTTTTTGCCTTTTCTGTTCTTCCAATAGACCAGCCACTCTGGCCTCTGTCAAATTCATCAGTACTGTCAAAGGACACGTCAAATGAAATGTGCGGGAGTCGTCTTGCTCCCCACGAAGTAGTTAGAACAATACTGCCCTCTGCTGGCCACAGGCCCTCATTTCTCCTGGACAGCTCTGCCTGACAAAGGGCTCAGAAAGGGCTGCCTCAAGTTGTTTCTACCCAGCAGTTGGCTTTGTCCCTCCTGTGTCTACCCTCTGCCAAAACCCTCACTTAGTGCTAGTGGGACCCACCCAGGCACAGCGGTGGATACCACGACCGAGCCTCAGCTAAGCTCAGACGATTCAGCAATGTGTTAGGCCAGCCATATCTTTGTATCTTCGTGGTTCTACAGCCATTTACTGGGTGTCTGCTGGCGTGAGGTGCAGAGCCAGGGCTGTGTGCAGTGCTGTGTCCCCATGCCATAGACAAGTGACTTGACCACTCAGAGCCTCATTTTCCTCCTCAGTGAAATGGGGATCATCATACTTTCTTCCCTTGGGTAAAAAGGAACTATAAAGCAGAGCGTGAGAAAGTGTAACAAACCAGGTAGTCCAGACACACCTGGAAAGAACTAGAAAGTGTTCGCCTTCTTAAAGCAAGAATAACCCATGTCCAGGTAGTGTCTTGACTTCAGGTAAATACCCTGGGCCTTGATAGGTTTAATGTCATTCTGAGGTTGCCGGTGCTTAAATATCTCCGCCAATGGAAAGACGTAAAACAGAACGGGTCACTGAACAGTGGCCAGCTGTCGGGGCGAAGTCCCTGAGTAGCTGGAAGCTGAGAGAGCAGGATCCCCTGTGTCTCCGCCACCTGTTCAGGGTAGGTTAGAACAGTGGTTCTCAAAGCCACCTGGGGGAGTTGTTAAAAGCCAAATTTCTGGCCCCACTCTCAGTCTCTGATTCAGAATTTATGCGGTAGAGCCTGAGCATCTGCATTTCTAGCAAGTTCTTAGGTAAGCAGACCAGACTGAGAACTGCCGGGCCAGGCTGTGCTATGGTGATGATTCTGGAATCGCAATGGCTTTACACCCCAAAAGTGTATTTCTCGTTCCTGCTACACATGAAACAAGAGTCAGTGCAGCTGTGCTCCACACAGGCATTGGGGGACCCAGGCCAACAGATGCCCTACCATCTTACAGCTGCGGCTTCTGGGACGTCTGACCCCCATGGTTGACAAAGGAAAGGAAGAATCATGCTCTGCCTTTAACTGTCTCAGCCCAGGAGTGATGGCACAGATCACCCCCACTCACATCCCACTGACCGGAACTGCTCACCTGCCCTGCCCATGCTCCAGGTGGACATCTTCTGTGTCCCTAGAAGAAGAAGTGAACTGGATGTTGGCGAACACTTGTGCCGTCAACCATACTACCCGAGCACATCTCTTTTCATTCTCAAGAACACAGGCAACCAAACCCAAATGGGATGGTGGTTAGTGGGGACACATTTTTGGCCTCCCAAATGCTGGTCATAGAGTAAAGATGATGATGATGGTGGTGGTGGTGGTGATAGACAATAATCACTGAGTGCTTACTATGTGCCAGGAACTGCTCTAAGTGCTCCTTTACCCCTTGCAACAACCCTATATGCTAAGTGCCACTTACGACCCCATTTTATAATAGAGGCAAAGTGTGGCTGTGTTGTTTTCTCAGGTCACACAGCTAGTGAAACGGAGCCGGGATTGTAACTCAGCCAGTCTGACACCAGAATCCATGTTTTTAATTATTCTTCTGCTCTATCGCTGTGTAGTTAACTTATTTTTGAAGAGAGAGTAAGGGAGACTATAGTGTGAGAGCCTGGTTTTTGGATAAGCTAAAAATCCAAATCTAAATAATCTAAATGTAAACAGTTCTACAGAGAGAGCATCCTCATGCATGTAGCTCTCTGATACAGGAAGGAGTTGGCTCAGCTATATATGCTGAAACGGGATCCAGTTCCAAAGGAGGGTCTTTAAGGGCGCTCACTGATGCCATGCAAAGCCTGGAAAGCCACGCGGGTAGTGTCTGCTCCCCCAAAAGAACACAATCTGCCTGGTAATTGATCAGCGATCAGGAAGATGGGACATTTCTCAATTTTTCCCATAGAATTCTTTCCCAGATAATACAAGTCCGCCTTTAAAGAAGACCCAGGACTCCCCTAATTCTCATTTCCTCTCTTCTTCCCCTGCCCCCACCCCACTTCATCTGGAAAAATTCAAGCTGCAACATCTCCTCACTTCCCCGCCCCCGAGATCTGGGCACCCTCTCCCACTCCACCCTCGTGGGCCAGCGGCAGGTTTTCACTTGACGGCATCATAGAAAGAGGCTTTAAGTCTTAGTGTCACTAAAGTACAGTCCCTCTGAGTGGTGACTAAAATAGTTCCTGAGGCTGGACCATCTCCATGAAAAATAAGCCTTTCTCCCACTGATGGTGATATGCTCTCAAAACATCTATGAGTTATGGTAATAAAACCTGTTCCTTTATTCTGTCTTTCCAAAGACCTTCTTGCCACAGGAAATTGAGAAAGGAGGACCTAGCACAAAAATATGCTTGGGAGAGAGAAGATCCTACCTAAACACAGTGGATTCAATGAGTTTAAACGGCCTCTGGCTGAGCCGAGAATGGCCAGCAGAGGGCGCCGGTCTAGTTCCTTAGCCTCAAATTATGAGCTGCAGCTTGGCCCTTTCTACTCACTCCATGACTTCTCTGGGGGAATGCTACATCCTCAAGAAAGAACTGTTTAACCCAAACGTTTTTTGGTAGTGCATCAAAAGGAATCTTTGGCCTCAAAATGTCAGATTTCCCCCCTGGGTTTTACAATCCCCCTTTTTCCTGTTTTTCTTAATAAAAAATTTAAAATCTCCCTGGCAATGATTTTGAAACAGTACAGTTTTCAAGGCTATCTGAAAACACTGGCTATCTTATTTAGAAGGCTATCAGGATATATGGTCAGTTACTCTCTCTTTCTCCTTCATACACACACACACACACACCACATTCACTCAACTTTCACAGCTTCTGCTGACAGCTCAAACCCACATCTGCAGCCTGGGATCCAGCTGAGAGGACAGACGATGGGAATTAACCGAGTACTCAAGTAAGTCTTTCTGCATTGAAGGTCTGTACTGCAAAGGGTCTCCAACCTGCCTGGGAGAGTGCCTAGCATTAATTACCAAGCACAGTTCCAAAGAGTAGTGACTAACGTGATTCTTTCTGGCCACATCTCCAAGTGGTTAAAGCATGAAATCATATCCTTCCCTTCTTGTAAGAGAACCTGTCAGATGGACCAGCAGTGGGAATTGTGCTTTGAAAACAGGCAGTAACAGCTCACTTCTCAGCTAGTTCTGACGTGTAAAACATCTTGCATACACAGCTCCTGGAAGGCGCCCCCTGGGCTCTGCCTCCAGAATGAGAATGGGAAAAAATGGGGATTGAGGATTTCGCACTGTTGGAAAATCCACGTGTTGAGCGCGCAGGGGAGGCAGACTTGGGATCTTCTGCGGCTCTCGCTCCAGCCCGTGTGTGGGGGAGGCAGGCTGGTCCTTTCTTAACACAGCCCAGCTGCACAAGGTTCCAACCCCCAGAGCCTAACACACCTGTGGAGGTGTGTTAGGTTGCTAGAGCTGCTGTAACAAGCAGCACAAACGGGTGGCTTAAACAACAGAAATTCACTGTTTCACAGTTCTGGAGACCAGATGTCCAAAATCAAGATGTTGGTAGAGCTGGTTCCTTCGGGAAGCTCTGAGGGGGTCTGTCCCATGCCTCTCTCCTCATTTCTGCTGGTTTGCCAGCAATATGTGGCATTCCTTGCTTTGCAGAAGTATCATCCTGGTCTCCACCTTGATCCTCACATGGTGTTCTCTTTGTCTGCATATCTATATCTAAACTTTTCCTTTTTGTAAGGACACCAGTCATATTGGATTAGAGCCCATCCTAATGGTCTCATTTTAACTAATTACATCTGTAATGACCCTATCTCCAATTAAGGTCACATTCTGAGGTCCTGGGTATTAGTCGAAGTTTGAGATGGGTTTTAAAGGTGAAAAAACACAAGATAAGTGTTCGAAGCAAAAGGAGGGCACCAGCATGTTGAAGTCTGTGATACGTAAAACGGCAAGGTCAGATCTGTGCCATACAGCGAGCGACAGGAAGCTGTGGGCCAATCAAATACGCACACGTGTCCAGACCTGCATCACAGATCGATCACGCTAGCAGGGCTAGAGGAGAAGGGGGATGGGGAGGAACAAGCATAGAGGAAATAAGCCCAGTCCAGAGCTCCTACTGTTATCCAAGCGAGAGAAGATGAAGTCGAACCATGAAGGAGTGGAGAAGAAGGGGCAAATTCAAGAAACACTTAGACATTAAATTAGCGAAACTCGGAGATTCACTGGGTGTGAAAGGGTGAGGGGTAGGGTCGGGGGGTCGCGAGGGACTCAGACTTCCAGGTCGGATGACTGAGAGGATAATACAGGTGGAGGAAGAAGTGTGGGGAGACGTCACGTTCAGTTTACACAAGTTCACACAAGTTCAAGGTACCCCTTGTTAGGTCGGCGGGGGCCTTGCCTGGAGGCTTCCCAGCTTGTCATGAAGTCCAGAATGCCCAACTGACAAGGGCCCACCCTAAAGCCCAGGTGCCACCACCCTAATCCACCACCACCCTAAATCCAGATGCTTAACTGACATTCCCCATTCTATATCCTACCCCCACATAACCCTATAAAATCTACGCCCTCCTGTCCCAGGGCACGACTTCTCTGGCCCCTTTCCTCACGACCAGAGAACCTCGCCCGGGAGCGCTCTCCCAATAAAGACTTGCTTTTAAAACCTCTTGGCCTGTCCCGCGTTTACCTTACACCCCTCACATGCCCTACTTCACAGTTCTTATTTCCCGCTAGGTACAGTTTTAGACACACTGAAGTTGAGGCGACTGCAGGATCCCTGCGCTGTTCCTCCTTACCCTCAAATAATTCACATTTTAATAGAGAAAATAGACATGTTTGATCCAAATATACCTGACTCAACTAGCAACAATTTTGCAACCCATTATCTACAATTCGAAAATCTGAAACTCTCAGAAAATCTGAAAGAATTTTTTTAAAAAAACAAACTCAAAGTTCATGTGGCAGCAAAACTAAACCGAATTGCTTGAGCTCACCACTTGATCCCTCGACTGTGGCCAGGGGTAGGTTCTCCGTAGACATAATGGCTCTCATTAGAGTCATGTGACGACCCCAGAGGAAAGGGGGTGGGAGTGTGTGTTCAGAAAGGGGAAAGAATGCTGTGTAGACCCCATGGAAGCTCCTCACTGTGTTCATAATAATCCCCATGCTGTCAAGATTACATTATTCCTCCCATTCTATAGATGAAGATACTGAGGCTCAGAATTGTCCGAAGTCACCCTACATGGACTCGGATCTAGAATGAAAACCTCTTCTGTGAGATCAGAAGTCACAAAGGGGTGCTAAGACCTGATCTGTCTTTGTTGTAAGACTTAGAATTAATTGGCTTTTCCAGTTCACTTTCTGGTTGTTTTCATGTTGACAAAACACACCCCGGAGACATGTTTTACTAACCACCCTCCTCCGCTCCATGAATTAGAAGCAGAAGTTCTCCGAGGAGCCTTGCCCTGGAGCGAGGATCTATGTGATGCTCTCTGTGGGAAGAGAAAAGCCACAAAACACCGTTTCTGGAATTTAAAGAATTGAAATGAGCTCTGTGGAACACGGGACCAGTAGTACGTGCACCGATTGTGCTTCTGCGTCTCGGCGAGTTTTGCTTCCAAAGTCTGTGCACAAAATGTCTAATAGCTAACGGTGATGCAAGGCCAATTCTCCTGAGGTCCCGCCAGCCATGCCCGCTCCTGGTCAGAGGGCTGGGCGCCCAAGCCTGTGCTCTCTTTCTAGAGCAAAGGAGGCAAAGCAATGGCCCAGAAGTCTGGCTCGTTGCCTCACTGGCTCATGGCACCCTCAGTCCTCCAACCGCAGCTGAGACCCCATTAAGCCTGTGGCCACAGCTGCAGACTCAGCCGCACCCCAGACTTGGTCATCAAGACTGTCTTCCATTAGGGATCCCAGGGGGCCCTTTCTTTCAATGTTCAAGAGACCCAATCGGCATCCAGCCTTTCTCAGGGCAAATGCTCAGTTCTATGACCGAATCTCTGCCTTGTTCCTGCAACGAAATCGCCTCCCTGAACCCCATGACCAGTGTGGATTCTTCTGCTGGGATTCCTGCATCACACTTCCCAGAGCCCAGTTCCTCTGGGACAAGAGCGCGTCCTCCCTTTTGTTTCCACCCCCACCCTGGGCTCTGAGTCTCGTCCTGACAGCTCCCACTAAACCCCTCCCCCCTGCCACCTTCCCACCTGCCTCCCTGAACCCCAATTTATATTTGTTGAATGAATTAACAAATAACTAGCCGCTATACGCTAGGTACTTAAAGACAGTATGGACTCTAAGTTCTCAAAATTTTACAAAATTAATCATTGAAAATTTTGAATAGAATGGAAGACTAAATAAGGTAGTGCTAGATGCTGAGAGTGAAGTATTTCGTTATGGAGGATTTCATAGAGGGGGTAAGATGCGACCTGCTCTCAAAGCGCAGTAAGTAACCCTGTGAGCAGGAAACGAGAGGCCGGTCCAGGCGGAGGTCCCCATGCAAAGACGTGTGGCATGGACATCGCAGGATCCCGCCCTCCGAGACGCCCCACCACTGTCCTCCGCACACTTGCGATGCCCTCATGGCCTCTCGTGGGAACTCTGGGATGTGAGGATTTGCTGGCGACACCAGCCACTGCCCATCGCCCCAGTATCGTCCAGCTACTGAGCTCCATCGGGGCCCTTACCCTTCCATTCTTAGCTGGGTTACGGGTCATGATGAGGTCAACCTCCCCTTCCAGAGAAAATGCCCAAAATGACTTGCTCTAAAGGCCAATTCCAAAGTGTCCTAGGATTGTAAAAGGAACAGAAATGGCCACTGGTGCCACTCTTGCCTGCGTCCCTGGAATCTGCTATGCCCTTGCCCCGGAGAAGAGAGGAAATGTCCCCCTTTCTTTCTCTCTGTCGCACCCCATCTTGCAGGCCTGGCTCCCACACATGACCCTGTCGGTTGGCTAACTTAAGTCCTCTGGACCCCAGGATCAATCAATAATTCTCTAGTGCTATGGAGTACACTGGCCTTGCCACACTGCAGGAGGGTGATCCATGTCTGCTCTGTAATCCTGTAGCCTGGTTGCCTCCCCCAAGGTTTTGGAAAGCCTGAGCAGATAGATCATTTTCTCTCTGCTGCCTCCCACCTATTGGGGGTGGGAACTGGACGAGGAAATGCTGAAAGTTGAGATTAAAACAATCCATATCATGGAGTGTCCATGCCAACCTGCTCCCCCTCCCCTGGAGTGTCAATGCCAACCTGCTCCCCTCCCGGGCTGCAGACTCACCGCGTATGAAGGGCAGGAACTAGCCTTAGATTTGCGGTGTGTTTCGCCTGGTCCAATGTGCTGCCGAGAGGGAGCCAGGCCATTGTTCTCAGCCCGCAGACCTTGCCCAGGAGCATCGTGCCTGCATTCTCTGCCTCCCCCAGGTTCTTTCAATCCCTCTCTGAAGGTCGAATTCAGACTATGGTGCTGAGAACAGTCAGACAAGAGCCCTGGACTCTAAATCAAGCAATTGTTTCCTTCCTCAGGAGTGAATTATTTCTGCTGGTTTCTACTTATCGGCAGTTCTATTATTTAAATGTTCCATCTCAGGAACAATAGCAGATGAGAACATTTAGGTGGTGATGCTGCTAGCAACCTCATGAGCCCTCCTTCCCCCGGAAGTTTAGAGGGAGGAAAAGGAGAAGGAAGGAAGGAAGGAAGGAGAGAGAAGAGTAGGTGAGAGGGAGGGAGAGGACCCCTGGAAGGAAGGTTTATCTTGTTGCTACTTTTCAAAGGGCCCTAGGGTGGGTGTGTCCCCAGAATGCTGTCTAGGTCCCAGGTCCTCAGCATTCTGGTTGTTCAAGAGTCCTGGCTGTTACTCTCCCGAACCCATTATGAAGGAAAGGTTTGGCCTTTCACTGGCCCCTACTCATGACTGAGTCCGTCCCTAGGCACACGTCCAACTGCCGCAGGTACCGAGCGCCCAGGAGCACAGCACTGCCCCTCTCCCTGGAAAAGGCAGTGATCCCGAGGCGGAGAGGACGGGTCATCTCTGCATCTCTGGCCCTTGGGACCTCGAGCTGAGACCCCACTGCACGTGGGCATCCTCTGCCCAGGCATCTGGCTTGTAGGGGTGTAGACACACACACACACACACACACACACACGCACGCACGCACGCACGCCCCGCCCCTTTCCCGCCCCGCCTGCTGCCCTCCCTCAGCTCTCCGGAGCCGCCTTGCTCTCTGCATTGGTCCCTGCAGTGTCTCAGACTGAGTCGGGCCCCCAAAGGGTCCCCTCTTCCTGAGCGCTCATCATTTTCCAAGCACTTCCCAACCATTATCTCATTTAATCCTTATGACCCACTCGTAGGGGAAAATATTCACTCGAGCCCATTTTATTGTACACCTGAGAAACAGACTCAGAAATGTGAAGAAGCTGCCTAGGATCGCACGGCCAGCAACGGGGCTCCCAACTCAATCCCAGATCTACTCTGCGTCTGACTCGGCCTCTTCGCTATGACTCTTGAAGAGCCGTAACACCTTACAGGATTTCAGTGCCTATCCAGGAGGCATTCCCAAGGGCCAACTCTTCACAGACAAATTCTTCAGCAGACAAATCCTTCCCGAATGCCTGCTCCGTGCCTGCTCCGTGCCGGGTACCGTGGGGACAGAGGGGATCAGCAGGCAGCCTCTGTGTCCCTTGAGGACCTTCCACAGAGGTTAGGGGCTCAGTACTCACCCCTGAAAAGTTTCCAGAAGGTTGACTTCGTGGGGGTGACTGTCTGAGACCTTCCTCTCCTAAGGGAGGGGGCAGCAGAGGGAAGGAATGTCACTTCAATGCCTGACACACTGTCCCCTCTAATAGTGGCCATTTGACAAATACTTGTTGGTTCTTACAATATTACAGAAAAGGAGCAACAGTCACCACCCATATCAGGAATACGGAGAATTTTGTCCTCCCCGGCACCAGACGGATGGACGCCAGGTCTGGGCAGAATGCCGTCGCTAGAGGGCAGTGGCAGCTCGCTCTTGGGAGTGAGGGAGCCGTTACCCCAGGTCTCTCTGGAGAAGCCAAGACAGTCCTGCTGCATTATAACTCTGCCCAATGCAGGGAAGACCTAGAGGCGAACGCGATTTCAACTGGGAATAAATGCAACATTTCTTCTCACGTTTCGTACACATCCTTTCATTTCATTTGAACCCAATAGTAGACTTGTGGAGTAAACTGACATCATTGGCTCAACTTGACATGCGAGAACAGAAAGACCCTTGAGTTTTAGATTCATCCGAGGTGGCTTGGCCAATAAAGATGCTATGGGGACAAATGCTAGGTCCCCTTAACCTAGTCTGGGGCAAAATCTAAGAGCTATTTATTCATGATGATGTGGGCTAAATGCTTTGGCGAAATTCTCATCATCGTAATTTTGTCTTTATGTCCTTGCCCTTTGTTCTTTGTTCATTCCCTGGAGGGTTAGGAAGAAACAGAAAAAGGAGATTAAAATCAAATTGGACAATCGGGTACTCTGTCAGTGACCTTGATAAAAGTTTGGATGAGACAAGTGATACTCATGGCTGCCCTTGACCTTTCTTTGGCTGTTTTTCAAGGTCACACACTGGTGACCTTGGAGAGTCATGACTGATTCCTCCAGTTGTGGATACAGGAATACGTGCAGATAATGATGGACACAGAGGAGAACAGTACCGCAACCTCCACCGAGGACCAGAAGCAGGTTCCACATGGGAACCGACCAGGCCGTCAGCCAAAAACTCCGAGGCCCGCAGCCACGGTCTGTGTCCTGCCCCTTACCTCTTCCTAGAACGTGGCACATACCGAGCTGGGGATCTTTGGGAATGTGACCCAAAGCAATTGGAGGTAATAGAAGATTCTTTCGACATGCAGATGCTCAGCAAACACATGAGGAGGGAATCAGGTGAAAATCTAGTCACCTTGTAGACATCTTACTTATAAGAGCCAATGACACCCCCCTTTCTGCCCAAGGGCAGAGCTAGGTATGGTTGAATGTTTGCTGAAGCTTAGCAGAGGTTGAGGAGAAGGACAGGAACGTCTGAGGAAAGAATATACAGCCTGTCTCCGCTGTCCTGTATTGTAAGCCCCTACCTCCTGCCCCCACTCCCTGAGCTTATTCCATTCTTTGGTCAAATAGAAGGAATCATGGGAAAGAGGAGAAGAAAGAGAAGGTCCGAGTGGAATGGGCCGGAATCTCCCCCACGAGGCGGCCAGGGTCACAGGGACTCAGCCAGAGATCCTGACTGAACGGCCCACCTGATGCCCAACTCTCTGTAGACTCTAAAGGAATTTGAAGATGTAACATGAACCAGAAGAAATGGGCTGTTTTGAATATTCTTCTGGATTCTGCACGTGCACAGGGCAGCTCACGTTAATGTGCCGAGTTCCTTCCCCTTCCTCTGTTAATGGCGGCAGACTCAGGACACACCAGAAAACTGAGCTTTTATTCAGCCCTTTGATTTTGCAGACCCTTGCGGAACATGCTCTCTGCCAGGCAAGATGGTGGCATCAAGGTAACGGATACATGGTTTCTAGCCTTAGAGGGCCCGTCACTGGTGGATAACCCTGACATGTATCAGGCCAGTTTCTACCCCGGGGGAGCAGGGTGGGCACCATTGTGGAGATGGGCTTGGGGAGAACAGAGAGGGTCGTCCATTTTGTCTGTGGACCCCAGGAAGGAGGCTCCAAGGAGGGGACCCTTTAAAGGTCTAGCTCACATGAAAAGACGAGCAGCTCGCGGGCTGCAGGAACAATGCGCGTCAAGACACAGCAGCAGCTATTCCCGGAAGTACTAGAAATCTGGCGTCTTATTTTTAAAACAAATATACACTAAAGTAGCAAGTCTTACATCGATTCACGCCTGCGTGCCAGCCTGTCTCCGCCGGCCTGTATTTTAAGTCTCTACCTCCTGCCCCCACTCCCTGTGCTATGCCATTCTTTGTTCGAACAGGAAATGTGTTATGAAATAAATGATGTTAGTTCATTATCCTTCCGGTCGTACTTTCAAGGCCTTGAACCATATGTTCCTTTCCCTGCTTCGCCAGATGTGTGCGGGGCTTCTCTCCCTCTACGGGGGTAGCTTTCAGCATGACACATATACACTTACGTCCGCGCACACGTCTATGTCTGGCCATAATGCACTTCCCGCTGACTCTCCAGTAGGTGCGGCTCCTTTCCACCCCAGGGCCTTCGCATGTGCCGTTCTTTCATTTCTCCGACTTTTCGCGTAGCTAATTCGTCTTCCTTCTGATTCTAATATGGAAGTTACTTCCTCTGGGATAGATAAGGTCCCTGTATCGTATGCTTTCATAATGCGCTAAACTATTCATAGCATTTATTACCATTGTAGTTATCTGTTTGTTTAAAATGTGACGTGATCGCTAGAACGTGGCTCATGAGAGCGGAGCCTGTGCCTGTCTTGTTTCCTATTGTATGTTCGGAGCCTAGGACAGAGTAGGAGCTTAATAACTATTCGTTGCATGAATGGATGAATGAATGAATGAATGAATGCTATTGTCCTTTCCCTTTTCTACTCTGACGCTTCATTACGTCTTGCCATTTGACATCCAAAAAGCTCAATCTGGAGATGTAATTAAATATAAAAGACAATTCAGACCAAAGTAAGACAAGGAAGGACTGCTCTGTCTTCATGAGCAAACCTTCCTTTCTCCTGCTTACACCAAACCATAAGAGGCCCCTTTAGTTTGTTTTTTGGGGGGTAAGCATAACCACATGGGAGCAGTGAGGTAAGCGCCTAGTGAGTAAACATGGCCACTCCTCCCTCTGACAATGTCCTCTTGAACCACACGCTGGATGTGCTGGATGTGCCCGGACATCGTGGGTGAGGGGAGGGCGCTCCCCGACAGGCATCGGCACCTCCCGAGCTCACGCCCTCCTCTCTACTCCTGCCACCCCCGTAGTTCTGGCCTCTTCCGCTCACATCTTCCTGCTGACTTTCCATTCTCCACTTTCTCCCACCCTCGAGCACACCGCCACTGGCTTCCCACAAACGCTCTTGGCAAAGGAACCTACAGCGACTTTGCGGCCAGGTCCAAAGCACTTGCCAGGTCAGCCTCGCTCCCACCACATCGCAGGGCCACCCCGTCAGTCATTCAGTCATTCGCAGCATGCCTCGTGTGTGTTCCAACCTCTGTGTTTTTCCTAATCCCGCCCCGCCCCCACGCCTCCCAGATCGGGCCCCACTCATCCTGGAGGCTCAGGCTGACTTCCCTGAAAGTTTTCCATGAGACCTTTCCAACGTCTCCAGCCCACAGCAGTGTCCCCATGGCGACACAAGTGAATAGTACCCCACTTAGCTACCGACAGATCCCTGATTGTTTTCCATATTATAGTCGTCTTTTCTTCTCTACTGGACACTGAGTTGATGTTTAATAAATATTTGGCTGAGATATTGGGGAAAATATAGAGATAAGGCCACTAAAAGACTCCGAACTGGGGGAAACTGCAAGCATGGGTGCATGCGCGTGTGTGCGTGCACGTACGTGTACGTAAGTGTCTATGTGTCATGCCAAAAGCTCTCTTCTGCCTCCTCGAGAAATATTCCCAAATGTCCCTTCAGTTCCCTGGTCACCTGTGCCAACACCCAAGCAATGGATGCTCCATCCCCACCCTCAGCCTCTCGTGTCGGGCGTGTGGCTGATCAGTACCTGCAAGGACATCTCTTCTGAACTCGGCATAAAGAGGCCCCATGTTCTCCTGTAATACCCAGCATCTGTCTCTGTGGCGGGGGATTCATCCCCAGCTCTGTGGCTCACCAAGGCCAGCAGTGTGCAGGTGCGTTGGAGGGAGACAGGAAGGCGTTTTTAGACAACATGCCCTAACAACTGAGTGGTTAAGAGGGAAACTGAGGCAGGCGGTCCTAGATATCTCGGATTTTCTGTTATCATCCCATTCAAGGCAATGGAAACCTCTAATCTGTTGTTCTGTGTTTGCTTTTTATTTTTCCTATCTTTCCATCACACACAGTAACACAAACACAATCACACACACGCACACGTGCGCACGCAAAGCACAAAAAGGCCCCTCTGCAAGCATTTTTTCTGGATCAGACTAAATACTGCTCAGAGGGAGGGAAAGCAGAGCAGAGGAAAGAATGAGACATGCAAGCCACCTAGCTACTTTTCCTCCCCTTTAAGGCTGCCTGGTTACGGTCCTGGGAAAGAAAACCCCTGCATTCCTCCCCTTTAATTCAGTTTTTTGTTAAAGCACTGGAGCAGCTAATCCTCACAGACCTGTAGGAGCTGGAGTGGGAGACCACGAGCAGCGAATTCTTTCCGAGTCCCTGGGTAAGATGAACCTGCTTCTTTTCTTGGTTTTAGGAGGTTTCCTTGCTTAGCGGGAGGCATGTGGCTTCTACCGGGTGGGTTTGAAGAGCCACTTCTGTGAGCAACTTGGGTGTTTATTTCAGCCCCAGTTCCCGGGTTGCCTGATTCTTGTGGTATCAAGGGTAAGTTGTAGCTGCCTTGGAACATAAGTCTGAATGGGGGTCCAGGTGGGACCTCCGTGGGGAGCCATCTGGCCATAACTTCAGGGTTGGCTTGAGTGGGAACCTTTTGCGCCTCTGGGCAGGAAAAGGGGAGCAACATATCTGTCTCTGCCCCTTGGCAATGCCTGCATTCCAGGGGCAAAGCTCTAGGCTCTGTGCCTGGGGGAGGGGGGTCCATCTGTAGAGTGTCTGGACCCCCAGCATGCTGCACCCTTGCCTCTTATTTAGCCTTCAACTCATACCCTCTCTGACCCCATCTGTCAAATAGGGCAAAGCCCATTCTGCCTACCTGTCTGGGTTGCGGTGAGGATCAGGACAGCCAGTGGGCAAAAAGGAGGTTTGTAACTAGCCTGTGGCTCTGCAAACAGAAGGAAGGCAGACTGGCCCCAGTCCCTGAGGCAGGGTCCAGGGACAGGCTCCAAATCCTTGTCCCTGGCTGCATTAGGATGCAGAACTCAGCCTCCGAGCGCGAGGCATAAGCTGTCAGTCACAAGATGACTCCTTCACCTTCCCCAGGGCTGCATCCATCTCCCTCCGGTCCTTAAACTTCCCTAGTTCGGTTTCTCAGGTGAAGATGGTCAAAGAGCTCTGGATTCACCCCCCCCCCATCCACACTGTCGCCCCTTCTCTCCACGTAACTTTGACGCACAAACCTTAACCCTGAGGCTCCTGGAAGCGCTGCCAGGGCTGGCTCTGGTCTGGCTGCAGTGCGTGGCTGGCCAGCTGCTTGCTCTGGAGCCAGATAACTCGATCACGAGGAAAATCACTGAGAAGGGTCAAGAGAGTCAAGCAGGTTCCGTCTTGGGTAAGGAGATGAGTTTTCCCAGACCAGAGGCTGCAGACAGAGCCTGGCCCCTGGAAATTCCTACGAACCCAAGTTTCACCAGGGCCAGAGATGAGCCCCAAGAGGCCACAACACAGAGAGCTTAGTAATACCGGATATGGGGACCACACTTTACCATTGATAATGTGCTTCTGATCGATCACCCTTAGAACAAGCCCATCGGGTTGGTGGAGCAAGTAGCGTTTCACCCTTAGTACAGGTGGGAACTTCAAGACACAAAGAGGTTAAATGGTTTGCCTGGGGCTGCAGAGCTGGGACTGGCAGTACCCATTTGATGGCAGTAGCATCTGAACCCAGATCTTCTGGCAAACCGTGACCTTTCCACGATACTGCAGATAGCTGGGGTGTCTGTGTGTGTGTTGGGGGTCGGAGGGGGGTGCTAATAAGAGCACTCTTTAGAAAGAGGGGGCAAAACTCTGGGAAGCCTGAGGGTAGAGTGGGAAAAGTTTGAGCTAGAGCCTGGAGGGGCTCAAGTAATGATGTTTGGGGCCCAGCCCCAGCCTCAGTGCGGAGAGGTCTCGGTGTTCTGGGGTGCGCCTTTCCCCAGATAGTGCGAGCCACGGTTCCGGGGCGAGCAGTCAGGGGTCGAGGTTGCACGAAAGCATCCTACGGATGAGGACAGAGGGAAATGAAACCCGATAACCACCACCAGGAAAGAGGCAACAGGTTACATGGTGGGGGACAAAGAGGCCTCGGATGGACTGGGCTCCGTCATTTGTCATGTTTGATTTGGGGCATTTTCGAGGTAGGTATAATTAATCCGTCTCATAGTTGAGGTACTGATGGGCAGAAATGCTTATAACATTTCTACCCATCAGTACCTCAACTATGAGACGGATTAATTATACCTACCTTGAAAGGGGCAGTGAGGCATTAAAGGAGATGGTGCAGGTGAAGTGCCTAGCACGGTGCCCCCCCCCCCCAGGTGACCAGCCCAGGCGGGCAGCGAACACTGTAAGGCCTGCGGCGCCTCCGGCTGGGGCCGAAAAGAATCCCCTCTAAGAGAAGCGAGCCTCCCTCGCTCCCTCTCGCCCGCTCACACACTGCACTCGGCCAGAAATAAATTGCCGCACGGAGCGCCTGCGAGGGATGGGGCCCAGCCGCAGCCTGCCAGAGCCCTCGGAGTGAATGAGCTGCAGGATGAATGAGCGAGGGGGAGCAGCTGAGTCTGTGAACCGGCTGCGAGCAGCCGCGGCGCTACAACTGCAGGCGCGCCCGCCACGGTCAGCGGCCAGGCGGCCGGCGCGGGGGGTGGGGGTGGAGGTGGGGGTGGGGGGCTGCCCGCGGGGAGGCGGGGGCTGCAGGGGCTCTGACGGCTGTCGAACCTGTGACCTTGGAGGGCAGGCTGGTAACGCAGAGCTCCTTGCCACAGCCACCCTGAGCTCAGCCTGTCCTGCAGTCTGTGCCCCTTCCCCAGCTGGAGGGCTGGAGATCCCTCCTCTCGCTTTCCTTTCCGGAAGGTTCAGGAGAGCGCCTGGCTGGGGCAGGTTGGAGAAATTAGCCCCCCACCTGGTCAAAGGAGGCACCTCTTGCATGGAGTTAAGCTTAAAGGCAGCGTGTGGTAATAGGCACACTATTACCCTTGAAAACTCCTTAGAAAGGTGCCCCAGGGGAGAGCGGCATATGGCCCATGGAAAAAAACCAACTCGGGCAGTGTTTTCAACAAGGTTGCAACAGATCCCTGTTCCTTGGTGAGTACCAGATAAAGTAGTCGGTTTGTCTGTCAGGGCCATGATGTACAAGAATTTATGTATCTTTAAACACTTCAGAATCACAGTGAGATGAGATGCTCACATTGCAGGAGGCACGTGGGAGCTGAGACAGGCCGAGGGGGGAGAGCGGCTTCATGGCCAGTGTCCTGCGCTCACAGCTCTTTAAACAGATATTCATTTCCCTCTCTTTCTCCCCAGTGCACGGTGTTTGAGTCATGTGCCTGTGGTGTGGTCCCAACACCTAGCACCTCAGAGGTCGTGGGGTGCTTGCATGCCCACTGATGGACTGCACAGCCACAGGAATGCCGAGAAAGAGATCATTGTTCCCATTTAGCAGATGAGGAAACTGAGGCCCACCATGGTTACAGGCACATTAAGAATAAAGAGCCCACCCAGCTCTCTCTCTCTTTCGTGACTCCTAAGTGTCGATCTCTCAGCCACCAAGCAAAGCCCTAAAGATGACAGGCACATGGTAAACCTTAAGCAACAATGAGTTCTGGCTTGTCGCTGTAGCAAGAGGAATCTGACTAAACTTAAATGTGGTTTAAGCCTGAAATAAACTGCAGGAAGCAATTGACAAACATCCTTCCTCAGTGATTTTATGAACAGAAACTGGCGAGCAGAGATTCAGGATTAGTGGGAGGGCGGGGGACGGGGTCCGTGTTCCATGAAGGTTCTGTCCAGCCAGAAGTCTCCAGCAGGCTTTAGGGTCCCAGGCCTGGGCTCCGGCCAGCCGACCAGCCACTTGAGCTGCAGCCAATGAACTGGAAACGGGTTTTGACGGCGCAGACGCAGCCATGTGCCTGTGAGTCCGTAAGGAGAGCAGGGCTGGGAGGGATGGCCGCTGGAAATTTCATGTATCGCTCAAGCACAGGGAGGATCACAGAGCATCAGGGAGAGACTGGCCCTCGTTTTCCAGAGTAACCTCTGAGCAACCCTAGATGCCCGGGGTGCAAGTAGATATGAAGGGAAAGAGTCAATATGGGGGATGCCCAGTTGAACAGCATCGAGTAGGTGCCTTTAATGGTCCTCAGAGCCTTTATTTCATAAGGTAATGTGGATCACGACTCACCAACCAGGGGCGGCGAATCCACTTTGTGCAGAGAGTCTCCTGAGACTAATATTCCAAAAAGCAAACTTCAGGGAACCTTAATCTGGTCCAATCCCTTCTTCCAAGGAGAGAGGTGGGAGCCCAGAGATGTACAGTGATCTGCCTGGAGCTGCACAGCTCCCTGGAGCCAAGCCCAAACTGCAGCCACCACTTGAGCTCCTTCCAGGGCGGCTCCCAACCCGGGGGGGTGATGGCAAGTCCAGTATGGGCCCGAGTCCAGGAAACGGCGGGGCCTGGGCAAGAAAATGTCCCAGCTTTAGCCTTCAGCCCCTTCAGAGCCAGGTAATTTAGGTACTGCTGTGACTCCTGTGCCCCAGCCTGGAGGCAGAGAGCAGCACATTGTTAGGACAGATGATCCAACGGATGACCTTCTCCCAAGACCCACAGGCCTTTCTGAGTCATGCTACCAAGAAATGGAAAGCGGGGGAAGCACAAAGCAGTCTTAGGGTAGCCTGAGTCGCCTGAGGGGAGCGAAAGAGCCGCAGTGGTCCCGTGGGGAGGCTCGGAGGCCTGCGTACTGTGCCCCAAGCCGAGCACCTGTGAAGGCAGGCTGGCTCTCCCTGTAAGTGGCACTGAGAGCCGTTATCTGTGCGTCGAAGGCTGCAGAGGGGGCTCCTCAAAGATTCTCTCCTTCCTGTCATTTGTGTCCAGTTCAGGAACTGGACTGTGGGTGTGGGAAACACATACTAGATTGAATGGAACTGAATGCGTCCGGATTAAAACGTGGCGCTCCCAAGACTCTGGGCCGTCGTGTCAGGAGGGGTGGCCCTCTGAAGCAATAAGCCGAGCAGATTCACTTAATAAGCACCTCAGAGCAGAGTTCTCAATGGCTGTGACTCGAAGTGGGAAACTTTTGATAAGGAGGCCACGTGGAGGAGGGCAGGCAGGACCCAGGGTCCAGAGAGAAGGTCCAGGGCAGGGTAGGGTCATGAGGTGGCCTGACACCTTCAGGGTACGGTGATGCTGATGATGAGGGGCCGCTGGCGACTTCATCTGTCTTAAAATTCTGTCTGGGGCTCACGTTGCTCTCGTGACCGAATGGAGCCTGGGAGGAAGAGAAGGACAGTGACGCCCCATGGGAGAGGCATGTGAAGGGTGCCTGCCTCCCGGGCTCACAGCCCAAGACCTCTCACCAGTACTTCATAAACAGCCAGGCTGGACGCCTCCAGGGGCCACGCAGCTAGTCACAGAAGCTCGGCCAGGGCTGCGCCCAGAGGCGGTGTCCACCCCACACCTGAGCAAAGTACGTTTCCCTCCGTAGTCACCTCCCCAGCGGTGGGAATTTTCCCCAAGAGTCCAGGGAGGCCAGCCAAAACACACGACTGAGCATGAGCCGAAGCCAGTCACTGAGTCAGGCCCAGGGGAGGTAAGGAATGGACCTGGTCTTTGTCCACGTGGACTCGCTTTCTATTGAGGCTATGACCTCAGACAAGCAGACAAGCAGAAGAATTTCTTACGGTCAGGGTGTCACAGAAGATGGGCTCAGGATCACCTTAGAGAGTGACTTTGGGGGGCTGCCTCTAGGTAGAATGGTCAGGGGACCCTCTTCGAGTATCCCAGGGGAGTTCTGCCTACCAAGAACTGGGCCCAGAGCCCATCCCAGGCCCTACATCATCTGTCCCTGAAGTGGCGATGGTGACCGAGAAGCCAAGCAGATTCTTCCCTCTCTGCTGCTGTGCCCCGGCCAGAGCCCCACGCGAGAGCTTTAGAGAGGAGGTCCTACTGCCCGCCCTTCCCAGGGTGCGGGGCTTCTACTGCCTTTCCTCTCCAGAGCAGTAGCAGGAATTCATCCCCTGACCCTTCAACACCATCTCATCCAACTCCTCTGCAAAGCCTTCCTTAATGCACTCCCCACCGCCCCCGGGTTCTCCGCCTCATCACTCACGTCATAAATGTGGTCTCTACCTTCAGTATGTCCCAGCCTCAGGACCAGGCACTGGGGACTCCCAGATGGGGAATCCAGGGCCCCTGCCCTTTAAGCTCTCACATCGTGTTGTGGGAAACCCACACGTAAGCAATTGACCAACCAGGGACCGCGGAGCCATTCTGGTGCCGACCCAATGTGCCCCTTCATTTGCCAGCTCCTGTCGACTGCTCTGTGTTTTCAGGGACTTATTTCTATGCCTCTGCTTGGTCTTTGCAGCTTGATGGTAAGCACTTTCCAGGGTAGCCTCATCTCATAGAAATGCCTGTGTTTACTCCAGTGAGTATACAGGAGGTACTCAATAAGTGCTTGTGGAGTGAAGAAGTGTTACCTCCACAACTCAAAGATGATTCCATGTACTAACGTCATTTCCTTTGCCGGGAGCCACTTTTGCAGAAGATTCTTGAGGGTCTGGCCCTGCTGAGGGGTGAGGGGCCTGCACCGGCCCTGAATGCTAACGTCCTCGGCATCACCTGAGCTGTGCCCGTAAAATCAGCTCTGAATCTCCGAGAAGCCTTCGGTGGCTGTTGTGGAGCTTTGAAGCCCAACAGAGGTTGTCGCCAGAAATAGAGAAGTAGGGAGTACTTTGAGAGCAATATTGGAGTGTCAGCCTTCTCAGAATTTGTTTTCTTTCCCTTTGAAAGGACCTAGGTTACAGAAGTCAAGAATGAAGGTGGATGTGGGGGGCTTTAAGGGAAAGAGCAGGACGCAGCATCAGAATGTAGGTGCACTGTTAGATCTCCCCTACACAGGGCACAGCAGCCTTGGGGCTCCTCTGAGGTCAAGGAGGGGTGAGAAGGAAGCAGGGCTTAGATCTGGGGCCCTGACTTTTCCATATAGTTCTGAAGATGGAACTAAATTGTTAGAATGGAGTGTATGGGAGGAGGGGTGGGCGGGAAAGATGTTTTCTTATAGCCTGGCTTAGGCTAAGAATACTATGTTTTCAAGCTATTTAAGAGATGGGAAAGAAGGAACAGTGAGTACAGATCTGATAATGAGATGGAGAGCAAGCAGTCATTCCACGGGGGCTCCAGAAGGGGGAGTGATGGGTGCTGCCCAGCCAATGGGCCTGAGCTGGAAAGGCTTTCGATGGGCTCCCTGCCTGGAAAAGCAGTGTCTGCGTCAGAGGAGGAGACGCACAAAATAACCCTCTAGATTTGGCTCCTTTTAACGTCCGCCACTTTGCCCTCATCCCCTACATTCTTCAAGACTTCTCAGCTACCGTATGTCTACATAGTAAGGAGCATTTGGTCCAGGCCCAAATGTCAACCACTCCGATAAGTGGAAGCTCTGGGGCTAAGAATCTGCAGAGTGGCATCTGGCTAAAGATAGCTCCCTGTTCTAATAATTCATCTTCCTCAAGCAGTCTCTGTCGGTCAGTGTCCATTTGTCTCTACCTTGTAGACTGTGCCCTCCAAGTCCAGGGTCAGCCTGCCACTGCACTGCTGGCAAGTCCTCCTCGGGCCGGTGCCTGGGCCCCGAACAGCTGTGGTCCCTCTGAGCTGCCACCCCGCCAATAGGAGAAAATCAGCAAATGGGCCTGAAGATACAAGCACACGCCACCAGGTCTACATTTGGCTGTATCAAATGCGAAGGAATTCTTAACGTTTCTCAAATGTATTTTTCATAGTAATAGCCACCAATTATTATATAGCCCGGTTGCAAATTTACACCCCATACTAAAAGGTGCAAAGTAGGTGTAGCTTCTTCATTTCCTATAAAAACCTTACCCCGCCAGTCAGCAAAAAGGAAATGAGAAACTCTGCATTCGAACTTGTCCATCATAACGTCTCAGGTTTAATAGTGTCATGTAGCTAACCTAGTGTCTTTAAGGAAAATACACAGCCTTGAGATGGCCTTTATTCCCCCCGCTCAAGTTCAAGGTGGCATTTTATGTTATAAGATGCTTACTCGACTTAGTTGTAATATGGAAGAAAGGGCCTCAGACTTACCAGGGACCTTGGATCCCGGATGTCCGGGATCTCACCAGAGGCTGACTAGTGACCTGAGGTGTGACTGGTCCCATGTGGTCTATGGAACATCACGCCAACACCCTCCACCAAAGGCCCTGATCCCGGCCATTTACTTCTACCGTAGGCGCCCTGGCCGTACCCGTCTCTTCATCCAGACTCCAGTCGTCATTCCGTCTAGTGCAATGCATCGCCTCGCCAGGGGCATGGCAGAGGGGAGCTGGCAAATATGTAATGTCCGGTTCTTGGAGGGTCAGGGGAAGAGTGGGGTGAAGCTCCGACTGTAGCATTTGCTCGTTTCCATGCCTTAAATCCTCCCACCGCGGCCAACTTCACACTAACGACATGAGGCCACGAAGCTGGAAGAGACGTGCACAGTCACCTGTCCGAGCGAGTACGAGCTGGCTCCAGCCCCCCGTAGCCCCTGGGGAACAGCTGCAGTTCGTGCAGCAGCATCTCACTCAGCTGCTCCCCCTAGGCCTGCCCCGTCACTACGCTCTCACATGTGGTTGCAGTCAGAGTTCCCCTGGGCTTAGTCTCCCGCCCACAGCGTCCTGGGAAGCCCAGCCATCCACATCACCAACCTCCCCGTTCCCGGATGGATGTTAGCAAAGACGTGTGCTCCTGACAACTACACCCTCTGCCTCCCCACCTCCTTCCCAGTGTCCACTAGGGGCAAAAGTATCAGTCCTTTCATGCCTTGTCCTCTCTAGCAAAGACCGCACTTGTGTCGCATTCTTCTTATTCCCAGGGTCTAAGCCCACAGTTGTATCTCGATGACTGAAGAGGTTTCCTCCTACATGGTAGAACCTATTCTACAACACGAGTCCTCCAGTTGGGGATCACCAGTAATGAAAAAACATCGATTTATTATCCCCCAAACATTCTCTCTTAAAGCTGTTTGAGACATGTGAGACAACGTGCTAAGTCTCTACGTAGACCATTTTATTTACTCTTCACCATAAACATAGGGGCTTTGTCCCCATTTTATAGATGAGTTAATGGACCCGAAGAGCTCATGAGTCTGCTTAAGGCCATTTAACTAGTAACGAGTGGAGGTAGGATTTGAACTCAAGTCGACCTTCAAACCTATGCTCTTTACCTAATGCTGAATTCTGAAGGCACAGACTTTCTCTTTGTCCTGAATCTGTTAGAAGACCCCATGGATTCTACTGGAATCTTTTTTTTTTTAATGAAGTGGGGGGGCACGGCCTAAGAAGAGCAGCCATTAGTATACTTTCCTACTTCTCTGTCGGGTTCAGGGGAGAGGGCACTGGCAGAAATGCATTACACCCACAATTCCCAGACACTCAGTGCCCCTCCCTCCAGCTGTAGTGGGCTAGCGAGGGCAGAGTACCCAAAGGAACAGAGAGTCCCTCCAACCCCCCTCCAGCCACACCCCAAGAACACGCTTCTCCCTAGTACTCACCTTGGAAAAGGCATCATCACCCCGGGGCGCTCCTACAGAAGTAGGAGAGTCGGTCTAGACTTCTTTCACCCCCCCCCCGGGTCCTCCCCCCCGCTTAGGCACATCACCTGGTATCATAGGTTATTGGACCCCAGAATATATCCCAGCCCCCCCCCACCACTTCTCTCCTTCCCAACCACTACAGTCCAAGCCACCATCATACCCCTCGCCGGTTTCTGCCCTCTACCTGTTCTCCACGTATCAAGCCTCACCCCCTCCACACCATCCTCCACTGAGCAGCTAACATGAGCTCTTCAAAACCTCGGCAGTGTAATTTAGCTCTCCTGCTAAACATGCTTCACTGTCTCCAAGTCTCCCTAAGGAGAAAACCCAGTGTCTCTAACGGAGTCCATTAAGCCCGCCTCGGGATGATCGTCTGCCCACCTCTCCCGCCCCCTCGCCGGGCCTTGCCATGCGGACTTCACACTGCCCTAGCTCCACTCTTCCTTCGGCCTCTTCAAGTCCTTCCCTGCTGTGGACTTTTGTGTTTCATTCCCTCTGCTGAAATGCTCCTCAACACTTTGCTGGCTCTTTCTTAAACTGCTGGTCTCAGCTGAAATCTGACCTTCTCAGAGGCCTCCCCTGACCTTCATCTAAAGAACACCTACCCTGTTTGCCTTCGTTACAATCCTGGGTCTTGTCCTTTCATGGCTTTCCCACACTTGTCACTGTGCACTCATTGGTTTACTTGCTCATTGCCCGTGTCCTCAGGCTTCCCTGCCCCAGGAAGGCAGAGCCATTGTCCGTGGCATTGTCCATCAGCACATACCCAGCACTCAGCACAGCACAGGTGTTGACTGTTGAGTGAGTATGGTGACTCTAGGACTCTGATATTAAAGTTAGGACGTGATTCAGTTTGAATTTTAATGAATAACTATTTTCTCAGCACTGTGCTAAATGCTGTGGGAGTCGCAGAGGAGACAATGCTCATTCATCTACCATTCATTCACTTAACCAAGAAAGAGAGAGGTGGGGATAGAAATAATCGGAGGAGGTGGCAAAGCTGAGATGACAGGAAGTCAGCCTGACTCGGTAGCGTGAATAAACACGTTGGTGATCAGCTGGCCACACAGGAAACGCCTCAGCTCAGCTCAGATCCCCCCGAGGTGGATGTTCCCATGTTAATCTGTGTATGTGCACGTGTTATTGCCTTTAAACTCTGCAAAGCAGAGTTTCCACTGTAGACTAGGCTCTGAACCCCTTGAGCATGTGGCAAGCGCAACAGGCATGCAGCAGATGTTTAATAAATTTGTTGTAGAAATTTAGAAAGCAAGGATAGTCTTATCCAGGCTTTGCTCCAATTCCTTCCTTCTACTTGTTACATGAAGGATGTGAGTATTTTCAATTCTGTTTACAACTTGTTCTCATCTTATTTGAGAAACTTGAGAAATTAGCTGATCAGTCCCTGTCTTCTTTTTCCTCAAACAAAGCATCCCCGGAAGCTTCAACTCTGGAGGCGATGGGTCGAAAGGAAGAAGATGACTGCAGTTCTTGGAAGAAACAGACCACGAACATCCGGAAAACCTTCGTCTTCATGGAAGTGCTGGGATCGTGAGTCAGGGCTGAGCGATGGGGGGCGGCTGGGCTGCCTGCCGGGGGGCTTGGGAAGTGGCTGTTCCAAGCCAGCAGAGACCGAGGAACTGGGACTGAGGCTGCTGTGGCATCACCTCCGTAGCTCTAAGGGACCCAGAGGGGCGGAGTAGGGGTCTTGGGGGCGAGAGGACGAGAAGGAAGCGTGGGGTAACGCAGCAGACGTTTGCTACCCCGCAGCCGTGGGGGAACACCAGCTCTCCCCCAACCCCGGGTTCTACCGCCTGGCCCACCTAGGGAGCTCTGCCCCCCACATCTGCCAGGACTTCTGAGTTCTTGCCCTGGTTGCAAGAAGGGACGTTCTGGAGCACTTTTGGAGAGTCAGTGACCCTAGAACTTTCCCAGTCCTCCTCACCCAGCTTCTTCATTTCTCCCGTAGTGACCAGGTCGATCCCACTGTGCACTGTAGATGCAAGACAAGGTTCTTGGGGGCCCTGGAGAGCTGGCGGGTTATGCACACCTAAATCAGCTCCCCGCCCCACCATTCTCTCTGTACCATGTAGAAGTCTTGTGCTGGAAAACTCCTAACAGCCTCTGGGGCGTCTGTGCCCAGCCTCCGACAACGATGACGTGGCTGGTGGAACAGAGAGCTTGTCTGGAGCCGACTCTCTACTTAGTCCTGCCTCTCTTCCGGGAGAGCACAGTCTCTGACGTAGGCTGGCAGCAGCTCTGGGCCCCTGGCCTCCATCGCCTCTGAACCCCATTTGGTCAGCTAATTAGTCAGAGCTAATTGGGCCCAGGGCCCAGGGAAGTGAGGGGCAGTTAGTAGACTGTCCATTTAAGCAAGCTTTCCCTTTAGCCAACTCCAGCTAATTTTAGCTCCCTCTGCCTTGGCTGGGAGGCAGTGACCTCAGGCAGTGAAGCCTGCCCACACTCGCACTGCAGACTGAGAGGAGCCAGAGTCAGCCCTGACAGGAGGCCTCTGGGCACCCCGTGGCCAGGCAAGGGTCAGGCTCTGCACACGCAGGAGGATCTCAGCTGTGGTGCTGGTCATCGGAGCTCTGGCCCTCCATCAAGGGCCCTTGCCAAGATGGGGGTGGCTCGAGAGGGCGTTTTGGCAAGAGAGAGGAACCAGGCTCATGAGTGAATCAGAATGATTTGCTAAGCAGCCCAAAAAATCAAGAGAAGGAGGGGAAAGGAAGCCTGGGAGGACAGGAGCTCATTCACCGTCTGCTCAGGCTTGTGCTGTAGGACAATCAGAAGACAGACACCTGCTGGCCTCATGGAGCTCAGTAAAATCTCCCACAGCAGCTTCTAAACCAGGGCACATCGGAGTCTCCTGGGAAGCTTATCCTTCTTTTAGCTATAAAAACGTTTAAGTGAGAAACTGGCATATTATTGTATGCCAACTATGATTGAAAAAAAAAAAAACTCATTGAATTGTACAATGTAAATACATGCAACTAATTGTCTATTATATCTCAATAAAGAAGGGGAAAAAAGGTGGGAAAAAGGAAATAGTACAGTATAAAAAAAAATGTTTAAGTAAAGAAAAGGTGAAATAGTACAGTGAACTCCAACATACACAACTCCTAAATTCAAAAATTGTTAACACTGCGCTGTATTCGTTTTACACACATACACACACACATGCACACTCACACACGCTCTTCACTAAACTATTTGTATACAGGTCGCAAACATCATGACAGCACCTCTGGTGAATGCTTCTGTCTGCATCTCATAAGAATAAAGTCATGTTCTTCTATATCCACAAGATTATTGTCACAGTCAAGGAAATGAATAATAATTCCCTATTACTTTAGCCTAGGTAATTTTTTGAAAAATACAGATTCCTGGCCCCAGACCTACCAAACTGGGATTTAGGACCCAGCAGCCAGGAATCTATATTTTAAGTGTTTTTGGTGGCTGTAACTATCCAGTGCCGCACTAATTTGCAGGGCCAAGAGAACAAGACAGGGGACAAGTCACTGTTGCAGCACTTGGGCAGAGCAGACTCCCCCGTTCAGGACGCACCAGGACCCTGTGCCAAAAGCCTCTTCCCTCTAGTCTTCAGGTTCTCTGGACAGCCCACCAAGATTTTGCCAAATCTGCCCAAACTTCACCCACAATTCCAGGGCCCTGCGGCAGCTGTATGGAGCCTGGGCAAAGCTGGTCTACAGTAGGGGGCAGGTCACCCAAATCAACCTTTTTTCTTTCACTGCCTAGGAAGAGATTTTCCTCCTTGGTCCCCACCCCCCAGGGTCCCAGCAAGAGTGAAAAGCTGTTCAGAGCAGAAACACAGACGGGGTTCTCTCGAAGCAATCGCAATCGTTCCCAGCTCTGCAGGCTCTGCCTGTCCTGCCCCCTGACCCCAGCACCCTGGGCTGCTCAAAACTAGCCCTCTGCTCTTCAGCCTGACAGGTGGTGCGATTAAGTCTTCATTCCCTCTCCGCTGCCCCTACCATCCTCTCGCCCCCCACCCCCAAGGCAGAAGGGCAGTAACAGAATGGCCACAATAGGGGCCGCTGGCATACACTTCAGTGTAGATGGCACCCCAGGAAGGCTTTCATCTGATCTCATTTCACAAGAGGATCTAGAGTGGGTGTCCACTTTGGAATCAGGAGCTCATCAATGTGTAGTTCTAAAGATACAGGTGAAAGGGAGAATTCTGAAGGCAGACCCTGAAAGGTCATAGCTGAAAGACATCTTTAAGGTCACGTGGTCCAACACTCTCATTTTATCGATAAGGAAACTGGAGTCCCCATGCCATAATCACATTCATCATTAGCAAACTGTGCAGAAGTTAGCACTGCACAATTCCAACAGATGCCGTTCTTCCCTACCCCACTGCTTTTTCTCACACTTCTTCCCCAACCCCACCTGAAACATCACTTTCAAATTTTTCCCCCTACTCGGCTAACTCTCATTCATCCCTTTAAAGTGAGCACAGGATCTTCTTAAATCAGACAGCCATCAATTACATCCTTCTCATCTATCCCAAGTGGTCACTTTGTACACATCAGGAAAAAGCGCCCTTTTCTCTCGACCGTTGTCTGCAGGGGGAAGACTATTGTAATAATTATCATATGAAGATATACAGTGGCTCCAAGGTGAACGGCATCTGTTGGAATTGTACAGTGCTAACTTTTACACAGTTTGCTAATGATGCAAGTGATTATGGCATGGGGCTTGAGTTGGGAATGGACCTCTTCTGTTATGGTTCACACTATTTTCATAAAGTTGCTGTCCAGCTTTTAACTCTTGCATATAATCTGTTGAAGAGGAATCTCTTTGCAGAAATTATTGAAGATCATCCGGCAAACAGAAGAGAACATAGACCAACTTGCAGCATGAGTAAGAGTTGGCTTTGGTATACAATACTTTAAAGCATTAGTATTAAACTTGCGATTTTTTTTTTAAAGGCATACAGAAAATAAATTGATGGAAACATTTACTAAACCTTAAAAAAAAAAAAAAAAACCTGCCCAACCATGGCAGAGGCCCTGTGTTACATCTCCATTTTCTGTGGTCACATAACACTTCTTGTCTGTATGTGTCTCTCTCTCATACTAGATTCTAAGCTAGACCAACACTAAGCCCAGTGCCTAACACAGAGGTTCTGCCAGCTCAACAAGCATTCGCTGCCTGATAACACTTTTCAAATCAAATTTTAATTGCTTATTTGTCTATGTTCTCTACTAGTCTACAGGCTTCTTAAGCTCAGAAACACTTACCTTTTTATTTCCAGTGTCTAAGATTCAGTAGATGCTCAATAAACCTTGACTGAAGGAATGAGTGAAAGAATGAATGACTAAACAAGCTCCAAAGACTCTGATTAACTCAGATCCAAGTGCAGGAGACTCATAGGAAACATCACATATTTTCAATTGCAGAATCTCAAAGCTCCTTCACCAGTTTGACTGCTATCGGGCCTTCATTCTTGATTGCCCATGTGGCAGGGGAGAATGTGGCTCAGCTGTTTCCTCACTGAAACTTTATCGCCTCTTTTTATCACCAGGTATCTTCCCTAGTGACACCCAAATAATAATAGTAATTATAACAATGATAGTATCTAACACACGTAGTTTAATAGATGTCAGGAAGAGTTTTAAGCCCTTTACATGTATTAACTCATTTAAACCACCATATGAATCAGACACTATTGATATTCCCATCTTTCAGATGAAGAAAGTAGGTATGCAGAAGCTAAGTGATATGTCACCCAAAAACCTGAGGTTCTAACATGGGCAGGCCTATAATTTTGGATCTTACCCCATGTTGCTATTGGGTTCCATTCCCTCTGTCTTCAGAAGCCTGCCCAGAGCTGCTGGGTTCAGTCTGTGGTCCTTGCCGATCCTACTGAATGAGAGACTATTCAGCTCTTTGTTTCTAATAATTAGCTCATGGTGATGATCACCATCTGCCAAGTGGAGAAAATCTCTCCATAGAGAAGCAGAGTGTCTGGGAGTCCTTTCCGAATTATAGATCCAGGAAGTGGCAGCCACTCCACTGCCCCAAAGTCACTGAATCTGTAGCAGAATCTTTTCTTTCCCACATGACGAATGAAAGAAAGAAAATAATGGAATGTCACATAGGGTCTGCCATCAACACAGTTCATCGGTGCCCACGATAACAATGGAAACTAATTGCCGGCCACATCTTCCTTCACTGGCCCTTTAGTTTTGATTCTCTAGCCCCCTAGTATTAATTTTTATTTCTTGGCATCTTCTACTCAGAGGAGCTTTTTCGGAAGTTTTCCTGGTGAAGCAAAGGGTAACAGGGAAGCTCTTTGCCCTGAAGTGCATCAAGAAGTCACCTGCCTTTCGGGACAGCAGCCTGGAGAATGAGATCGCTGTGTTGAAAAAGTGAGTGGGTCTTAGGATTGGTCAGGTTCAACATATATGGGATCACAACGTTTCCTTCATGAGTTACCTTTGGGAAGGACTGGGGCTGGATTTCTAAACCAAATGTCATTGTTCCCTTTGATGGAGCTAATGGGTCAGTCTGGTCAATCAGCTAAGTTTAGCCAGACAGCTGTCTTGGCTGATTTTTTTATTTTTTTTGGCAACAAATTGAGTAGTGAACCAACTGGTAGCAGAGCTGGTTTGTGCACATAGACCAGAGGGTAATTAGCTCAATGGAACAAAAATCAATTGAGGGCCAACTCCAGGAAGAATCGATAATTAAGGAGGCAGCATAAGACTTAGAAATTAACCTCAATTTGTCTCACAGCAAATGTAGGTTCAGCGTCCCAAGCATCATGATGGAGGCTACACTAACAAATTACCAATGTACAACAAACCCTTGTGGGACCACTGTGGTGTGCCAAAAGTGTAACGGGCATTGACCACAAGGATGAAGCCAACACAGTTCCTTACCCTCAAGAGCTCACATTTTCTGGGTAGAGACAGAGGTGCCTCTCACAAACTCTAATCCCATTGGATGTGAGCCATGCTGGCATAAGGCAGAGTTTGGAGGAGACAGAGATTCATTCTGCCTGCATGTGTGTTTTTATGAGTATGGATTATTAGGTACATTTTCAGAGAAGAGAGACCTTCATGAATGAGTAGAATTTTTTGGAGGCAGGAGAAGCAGAAAGGTAATTCAGACTAAGAATAGCATAGAGTCATGGAAGTGTAAGGTGTGTGTAAGGTATGTTAGCTTTGGAAGCCCCTGAACTTAGAGTGAGTACCATCAAGGGACGGGAGATGAAACTAAAATGGTCAAGTGGGACCTAATTCCAAAGAGTCTTAGATGTCATGATAAAGGCTGTTGCTTTTATTCTGTGGGCAAAGAAAAGTCATTGAAGGATTTTAAGTAAGGAGTCACATGATCAGACTTATATCTTAGAGTCATCCCTCTTAGCATGGTGAAGGGTGGATTGAGGATGCCAACCTAGAGAATGGGAGACCAATTACAAGACTTTCTCAATAATCTCGGCAAGAGATGAGGGTACAAGCAAAGATAGTTGCAGGATCATATGGTGGCAAGAAGTCTGTGCTTAGGAGACAGTTTAGAGAGAGAAGTGATTGGATTTGGGGTTGGCTGGAAAAAGTGTAAAAAGAAAAGCATTAAAAATGATTGAGTTGAGCAATTAAGTGGGCGATAAAATCAGTGCTTGAGATAGAGAACAAAAAAGCATGTGTAGGCTTGGAGGAAATAGAGGGGAATTGGTTGGAACATATTGAATATAAGTCTCCATCTATCTCTACATGAAGGTGTTTGGTAGGACGTTGGAGATTTGGGTCAGCTCCAGGGAGATTAGAGCAGAGAGATTCTAAACTCATTGAGAGCAATGGCTGTGGTGGTCTTTCTTATCACTGTACTGTATAATTAGCCCCTAACAGCATAATCAGCTCAATAAATAGTTATACAGTGAGTGAATCATCAATGAATTAATATTAGCATTGTCAGCTTGTAAGTACAGTCGAATCCATCAGCTAACCACTGCAAGACATCTATATTTTTAGAAATATCTTAAAGATGATATATACTATTAATTATGTGTTTAGTATTCCCCAGGCACTGGTACTAAGCATTTTACATGCATTTCTTTTTTAATACTGATATAACCCTGTGAGAGAGATGTACTTTAGAGACAGGGAAAGCGAGCTTAGAAGATTTGACTGAGTAAGCCAGCCAAAGTTACCTAATTCATAAATGCCTGAGCTGGATCTGAACTCAGACCCAACTGACTTAAGAGTCCAAGTTCTTAACTCCTGTGCTGCACGGCCATGAGTAAAACTTCCTAGAAATTTCCTTCCTGGACAGTCATGCACAGAATTGCTGGCTGGAAGGCCAAGCCCCTCAGCTGACACGATTATTCTGCGCGCCTCAGCCTCCGAGTAACCACAGACACAGGTCTTCTAGGGCAGGGTTCTCAGCACTCTCGACATTTTAGACCAGATAGCTCTTTGCTCTGTTGGGAACTATCCCGTGCATTGTAGGATATTTGGCAGCATTCCTGCCTCTACCCACTAAATGCCTGTGGCCTCTCTCTCCTCCCTAGTCCTGATGGTCGGAAATGTCTCTAGATATTGCCAAATGTCCCTTGAGGGATAAAATAGCCCCTGATTGAGAATCACTTATCTAAGGCATCCCACAGAACTGACCTCAAAAATGAGCATCTGCCTTCTCACAACATCCTGGAACAATAATTCTGCAATGCTTCCTCCATGGTTACCCACGAGGAGGCCTCGCTAACCTAAATCCCTCCTGTTGCAGTAGCCTTTCTGTGATGTTTCTGAGGGAGATCTGGATACTCATTTTGTAGAATGACCTAGTGGTAGATGCTCCCTTAGCTTTCTTCAGTTCTTTGAACTTTTTCTTTTGGTAAAATCGAATGAGATCCCTGGAGTAACAATGAAACATTTGTTCCTTGATGGCAGGATGATCAATTATTCATTCAAAAATGTGAATTGAAGGCCAATCAGGCAATCTTTTCTCTGGGATTTCTTTGTGGTGCCTACTTACTCGGAAGGCTTCACAAGGAACCTATCTCCCTAAACGTTGGCATCTCTCCCAGGAATCAGAGTCCAGTTGGGCTGAGTCTGTATTCTTTGTCTGGATAACCTAAATCCCATACCTTTCGTGATGATCCTCACTTTCCCCAGGATCAAGCATGAAAACATCGTGACCCTGGAGGACATCTATGAGAGCACCACTCACTACTACCTGGTCATGCAGCTGTAAGTGAAAGGTGACCCGCCTCCTCCACAGACATCTCGGGGGGCCTGGGAAACCGAGAGGAGGCTGGATGGTGGCGAAGGAAGGATAATGATTAAAAGACAGAATCAAGCATTATTTCAAGAGGGTTTGAAATGCCAAGAGTTCTTTGAAGATCGGTATGCCTCTAGGTGTGGACATGTTCTATGTGGACCAAGGGGTAAAAACTAGGATTGATTATTGAGTTGATGTGTCCCAGTACGGCCTTACCAGTCATTAAAATATTCCTTACCAGTCAGCAAATAGCTGTGACTCCCAACCTGTTCATCCTCCCCTGCTGCCCCAGCCCCTCCCCTCGAACTTTCTGGACCTCCTACTACTGAAAGTGTAGCAATGGGCCTCCAGAACCCTTCTCAGGAACCATGGCTTAAGTCCATTTTGACTAGTCATGTCCATCAAACTGAATATGAAATGTTTTAACATCACTCCAGGGTAAAATTACTAGGGGAGTAGAAGCCACGGGTAGATAGATTTCAATTCAATATAAAGAAAAACCTTTCTCAAAAGAGAGCCATCCAAAGTTAAAAACAGGCTGCGACTGTGTGTGTCTGTCCATAAGTGGGACAGAAATGGTGCCTCATTAGAAAGGTCTCTGCATCCCTGTCATATTTAAATAAGAGTTCTGCCTGAGAATGCTGCTGTGGTCAGTCTTCCTGAGGGATCACCCTTGGGCTCAGGGAAAGTTCTGTATATGAAGTACACACACGCACACATCACTGCAATCTCTGCAGAGCTGGACACAATGTTTCTGACCAACAGGCTGATTCCTCAGAAACTTTAATGAGCTAATTCACGCCTTAGCAGCCTATTAACTCCTGGGCTCACCTGAGGCCCAGTGATCAGAGGTAGCAAGCAGTCAGGAGAGTAAGGTTGAGGGGGCCCCAGAAGCAACAATAACAAAAGAAGGGCCATGTGGCACTTTAATGGAGCCAGTTCAACAGGATTAGCACATAGCCATTCAGAGGGCTCAGGAGGGGCAGGAAGGTGGGCAGATTCAGAAGTCACTGAAGAGCCACCACACCTCCTCAAGCAGGATGCTCCGACTCAGGAATTTGTACTTGTATACAAAAAGCATCTTCCACAGCTTCCAAACAGAAACAGAAGGAGTAGGGTGTCTGATTGGAGAAATCCTACTCCCTGTCACATGTTTACATCCACATCCAATGTCACAGAACAGTGGGAAGGGGATTAGAAACCCTGGCTCATGGCTGAAGCAGTCTGGGATGTTTATCCCAAAGGCCTCAGGAGAGCATTTCACTGTCTGCACATACTTGAAAAGATTCATATGAAGGGATGTTCTTTTTGTTTTGTGGGGCCCTAATGGGCCCAATGGTGGAATTGGTGTCTGCTGGTAGAAACCGCAGGGAGTTGGGTTTTGTCATAATAGGCAGAAATATTAAGATGACAAAAGATAAAACAGTCTCTCTTAGGAGGCAGTGAGCTCTCTGGCACTGATATGGTCTAATACTGACTAGAAAATTCATGTTATTTGAGAGATGGGGATCAGACTTGACCTTAAAATCCCCCGATTCCTAAGATAACCTACCACGTGAGCCTCAAAATACCACTGTAACTCTCCCCCATAATTCCAGCTTTAGGTAGCCCAGTTTTCCAAAACGAGGAAAGAGTTCCTGACATAAGCACAGTCAGTCTCATTTGCACAGTTTCTCTTCCCTGCTTCGCCTGATTCGCGTTTCACTTCTCCCTACGTGTGTCATCAGAGAAAAGGAAACGAGCTCTGTTCAAACACTCGCCAGGGGAATGCTGCATTTTAAAGGAAGTTTCCAGGGAGAGGTCAATGGCTGTGGTCCAAAGAAATGACACCCTAGTGATACGATATCATTGCAGGCACCCTAGGAGGTACTGGGGGACCAGAGGGACGAGTCCTCTCTGCACCGTCTGGGGGTGTCTGTCTGTTCCAGCTCAGCTGTGTCCCCATGGCTGTAGAGAAAACACATTTACATTATTTTGACCCGTTAGAAGAGCTGACTCCCCACGCTTGCCCCTGTGCCCACAGCGTCTCTGGCGGGGAGCTCTTTGACCGGATTCTGGAGAGGGGTGTCTACACTGAGAAGGATGCCAGCCTGGTGATCCAGCAGGTCTTGTCGGCCGTGAAATACCTCCATGAGAATGGCATCGTCCACAGAGACTTAAAGGTGCCTTCAGGGGGAGGGGGGGCGGGGAGGACAGAGAAATGACCCTTGAGGAGGCTGCACATGTCACGGGCAGTCTGAGCTGTGTGAGATAAGAGGGTTGGATGAGCTCACTCCTGAGACCCTTTCTGCCATTAGATGAACAACCTTGGAGGACCAATAGGCGTTATTAATTTGCACCTCAGCCTTTTCCTGAACTTTTCTCCAGGCCTTGCCCGATTTGGATACCAAGATAATCCATATGTGTGTTGAACCCAGCCAAAAATAAACTCAAATTTAATAAATACTTGGGGTCAACATTGCACGAGACATGTACCAGACTTTAAAGAGATCAGAGACAGTTAACCAAGGGTTGCTTCCCTCAAAACACAGTTGTAGTGTAGTTGTGGATAAGGGAAGGAGAGATTAGTACATCAGAGACTATAAAGCTAAGCAAAGTCAAGGCTATAAGAATAACACAATGCTGGGGTGCAGAGGTTGAGGGCGCAGGTGTGTGGCACGAGGGAAAAATGGGGGAGAAATGAGCTTTGAAATCAGAACCCTGGGGTGTAGCGTTCTAAGAAATGATACGTTAGGGGGAGGGAAAGAGATGTGTGTTTCAGATGATTATATCCAACGCTACATGACATTTCTCTTCTCCCACAGCCTGAAAACCTGCTATACCTCACCCCTGAAGAGAATTCTAAGATCATGATCACAGACTTTGGTCTGTCCAAGATGGAACAGAGTGGTGTCATGTCCACTGCCTGTGGGACCCCAGGCTACGTAGGTGAGTGTGGGAGAAGGAAGGATGTTGACCAGTTGGCTACATTCGGCCACATGGATATTATTCACAGAGTAGGGTGGTTATGAAGAGACAGGGTTCAATTTCGGAAGTGATCCAGGTAGAACATTCACTTATGAGGTTCAAGCCAGCCAATCCACTGATGTCCAGAACTACCCCTGATGCTCCCACATACAACATCTTAAAGACAGCCTACCCCTGAGGCCTTCCCACAGCCCCGACCTATACTTTGGTTCTTGCTTTTGTAGACAGACTTCCCACCTTTGTCTTTCCAGCTAAACCAGGGGGAGAGACAAGATCGCAAACCCAGAGATCACTGGATTCCTGAGGACTTGACCACTAGCTCCCTTTTCCTTTCTCCCACTCTAGAGGAGACAGCAGCCCCCCAGTGTTGGTATCCTGGAGGCATAGTGTTAAGTCCGAATCTGAGGAACCCAGACATGGGCTCCCAAATATACACGCAAGGAAATACCCTAGGAATCTGGCAGAGGCGGAGCCTCCTGCCTACAAAGGAGGCTTCCAAGGCCCCCAAACAAGTAAGAGCAGGCCAGACGCCAGGCGAGAGCATTCCTGGGATCCGTGGGGGAGAAAGCCGAAACTCGGAGCGTCCACCCCACCACTTCCCTCTTAGCCAGTCATCGCTGGCTTGAGGGTGGGAAGTGGGAAGTAGAACCCTGACTCGATAGAGGGAATCTGCTCTCTCCCTAAAAAAGGGGTCAGTCACTTACCATCAGATATTGAGTCCCACTGGAAACAAAGCCCCAGAGCCTGGGATAAATGCAGAAGGCAGTTCTCTACTGCCCCAGCTCCTGGTCAGAGGAAGACATGGCTCATCCCCCAGTCAGGCTCATGATCTGATCCTCAAACTAAGCCCCAACCTCAGAAGGTGCTAAAAACTGATGGGACAGGTACCTCCTAAGTTCCCTACTTAACATGGGAGACTCGGTCTCTACCTTCATGGGTAGCCTGGTCTATTGGGAGAGAGACAGCCCCTAACTTGGAGATTGTCCCCAAAACACAGCCCCTGTCCTCAGGATCCCCCATCTGAGCTGGGAGACGCAGGGCCTGCCTTCAGAGAGTACTAAGGCTGATGGGGGAGATGTCCGGTCTGATAGGGGGTCCATAGCCCCTTGTCGTGGGGACGTTCTAATCTGATGAAAGAAGATTTAGTCTGATGGGAGCAGCATGGTCCCTGCCCTAGGGGCGTTTTCAGACTTCTAGAAACAACACTAGCCTGGGTCCTCTTCTCTAAGCATCTTCCTGACCTTCAGCCCACAGCCTACAGCCCTCTCCTCTTGCCCCAGCCCTGACTCTGCCTTTGGTTTGCTTCAGCTCCGGAAGTGTTGGCCCAGAAACCCTACAGCAAGGCTGTGGACTGCTGGTCCATTGGCGTCATCACTTACATACTGTGAGTAGAAGCTGGCCTTGGCTCAGTTCCTGGGAAATCTCAGCGCCTGCTCACCCCATCTCTTCCCCTCCCATCTTAGCTCTTCAAGCACCATCCACCTCCAAAGCATGTGCATGTACACGTGCATACACACACACACACACACACACACACACTTACTTGTGCACACAGCTCCAAAGCTTCCTTTCCTGATCTCTACAAGGTTATAAAAAAGGGCTCAGTGTGACCCCCTGGCCAGCCGCATGGCGCGCCCTCCTCCGGCACCCGCCCTCACTCACCGTATACTGATATACCGAGTGCCGCTCTGTGGAATGAGCAGCAGAAAGGGGCGAGGCCAAAAGAAGCTCAGAAGCCAAGCAGCCACCATGGTCACGGCTCAGATTCTCTCCTGGTGCCGTCAGCCCGAGGCAGAGTGATGACCCGGATGAACCCGGTCATCGCTCCTCTCCACACATTCCAAACCTGCCCTGCTGTCCAACCCTGCTCATCACCAACTCACCACCACCCCTCCTCACCCAGAGCAAACTTCACCCTGAAGAAAATAACCTGCCATTAGTCGTTCACCACTTAGTATAGATTCGATTTTCTATTTCCTAAGCTTATGTTGAATAACTACTCATTCATTCATTTACTCAACGAACACTCATTGACCGTCTACTCTGTGTCAATCACTGGTTTAGGTACTGAAGAATAGAGAACAAAATAGCCTAAAAAATCCCTCATGAAACTTACACTCAAGTGGACATTCTACCATCCTTTTTAAAGATAGTTGACATGTCACTAAGGGTCAGGAAAAGTGCAGGGAGAGGTGGTGAGGGTTTGGGGGAATTATGTACGAAGGGGCTTCCAGAGCTGTCGTGCCAAGCTTTGACTCCTACGCAAACACTTGATGGGACCTGCGTCACTTCCAAATCAGAGGCAAAGCCATGTCCTGACACACCGCTGGTGGGGAACCCTTGCTGTCTGCCTGTGTGTCCAGTGGGCAGCTGGGCAGAGGGGAGAGACGGGCCCAGGGAGGAAGGGGTTGTTCAGAATTCTGCCCCTTCCCGTTCCACTGCAGGCTGTGTGGATATCCGCCTTTCTACGAAGAAACTGAGTCTAAGCTTTTTGAGAAGATCAAGGATGGCTACTATGAGTTTGAGTCTCCTTTCTGGGACGACATTTCTGAGTCAGGTAAGGCCAGTGGGTGCGAAGGACAAGATAATGGGCTCAAGGCAGAGGCTGTCAAGAGAAAAGAGCTTAACAAAGGATGGCAGTCCTGGCTCTTGAAAGTCCCTAGGGACTCAGAGAAAATAGGCTGCCACCAAGAGTGGAGAAATCTTCATCTGGTTCAAAAGCCAAATAAATTATTTGCGTCTGAGGTTTATGTTTTTGTTTTCCTGGAGTCAGAACCATAGTCTGTCTGGTAAAAGCAGGGGAGATAGTTCAGATGAGGGGCCAGGAGGGCAGAGCCAAGTGGAGCGGGGTGCGGGGGTATTCCAGCAGGAGTGGCAAAACCAAGGCCAAGCTCTGCCTCTTATACACCGCGCCTGAGAGCGTGCCGTGTCCGTGTGTGTCACAAGGCAATCATTGCACGTTGTTGGGTCCGTTACGGGGAGATCGGAACTGGAAAAAGCCAGCACTCACGCGCGTGCCCACGTGCCGGCGCTGGCCCTGACATGCACGCGCGCACCCGCGTGGCGTGCAGACACGCTGGCGCCTCGTGAGGAGAGATGCAGCTGCCGCATGTGGGGGCGAGGCCGCTGAGGGCCTCTCCTTGGCGGTTTATGGTGGGTTGTTGTTAGGCGGTTGGATTTTTTTCTCTCTCTCTTTTTAAGACTCTTAAAATTGCCTCTTTGGAAGATTAGCTAAAAGATGCATTCACTGCCACCCACCAGCCCGGAAGTGAATTTCCATCAGTCATGAAATCTGGTCCTTAGCTGCTGTGTCTTTGATTGCTCCTCTTAGCCAAGGATTTTATTTGCCACTTGCTGGAAAAGGACCCGAATGAGCGGTACACCTGTGAGAAGGCCTTGAGGCACCCTTGGTGAGTGAGAAATGGGGTGGGCGCTAGCCCCAGCCTATGGCCCCCAAAATATGACGTTGACCTGTCCACATGGTGTGTTTTTCTGGAGTCGCTTGCCCCGAGCTGTTGACTGTTGGGGCATCTGAGGGGCATAGACGGGGGTGCAAACAGCATTTAATTATGCGAGTTCTGACCCAGGGGTGGAAGCCGGGTCACCTAGTCCAGTGCAGGAGGCAAGGCAGCCAGGCACTGTCACCACCCTGGGGTGCAGTACTCAGTACTGGCTACTCAAGAGGCTCCGGGCATAAGCAGCCCCGCCAGGACCCTAACAGCATCATTTTACTCGACTCGGGTCAAAACCTATTCCTAGTGAGGCGATTTGAGAACAATCACAATTTACAAAATAGGTAACTAACATCTTGAAATACTTCCCTTTTCCATACTGGAAGAATTTGCAGTAGCTTCCTATTTCCTATCACAGCAGGCACAGAATCCTATGTCTTCCCAGGTTTTTCCTGACCTGGCCTGACCTTTTACCTCCAACTTCATTGCAGAGAAGAGCTCTCCACACACCTTCTCTGTTCCAGAAAGGCCTGAGACCTCGACTTCCCTCTCAGCCCTCCTCCACCCCACACACCAAGCACTTGGGTTATACCATTTTCAACACCCCGAATGTCCTTCTCTCGCCTTGTGTGCAACATCCTTCAAGGTCCGGAGTAGTCTCGGTCCTTCCCCAAAGCGGGGCGCCGGCAGTGCCCGCGGACCCCCCATCTACTCATGGCATGAAACAAGGCTCACACAGATCCCTGCCCCCAGGCATCAAAGCCACGTCTGTTACTTCTCTGGGTCCCTAAGTACATAGAAAGTGCTGTGCACACGTCAGGTGTCTGAGGAACACCTAGAGACAGGTGAACAAGGGGCTGCGGGGACAGGTAAAGGGCAGCCTGTACTGGGCGGTCTTCCTGAAGAAGGCTTCCAGGAGGAGGTGGGTTCCGAGCAGAGTACTGAGCTGAAGGATGGTGAGAACTCGAGCACCTTCCAATACAGGATTGGTAAACTTTTTTTGTAAAGAGCCAGTTAGTAAATATTTTCGGCTCTTCTGGCCATATCGTCCCTGTGGCAACTAGTCAATCTGCCTTCCTAGTGCAGAAGCAGCCACAGCTCACACCTGAATGGATGGACATGTCTGTGTCCCAATAAGACCTATTTACAAAAACAGATTTGGCCCAAAGACCATAGTTTGCTGATCTGCTCTAAAGCAAGTGTTTGGTTTTGCTAAAGCATAGGTGCCCTATGACTATCCTAGGGGACAGAAGGGCCCTGGCCCCAGCCTTTCCTACTGCGGGCCGCCCTTCTCCTTGGTGCCGCACTCAGCTTAACCCGGACCCGAGTATACAGTCCCCTGCCCCAGCCCTGGCTGCATCCCCACAGCCTCCCATAAGCCCGGTGTCCCCTCCGCACGCACAGGATCGCTGGAAACACAGCCCTCCGCCGGGACATCTACCCGTCGGTCAGCCTCCAGATCCAGAAGAACTTTGCCAAGAGCAAGTGGAGAGTAAGTTGTCCTAGAAAGGTGATGAGCTGTTCTGGACCCCTGGAGGCAGGGCTGGGGCAGCGGCTGGGGTGGGCGCTTTCCCTGGGGCTTCTCAGCAGACACTGCCCTCCCCCCAACCCCCGGCCCTCTCCGAAATGAGAAAGGGACACATCAGTGTCAGGAGACTGCAGGGCATAGGAAAGCTTGGGCCCTAGGGCCCTCCGAGAATGGAGATGGCCAGAGGCGGCTCCCGTGTCTCCCTAGCAAGCCTTCAACGCAGCAGCTGTGGTGCACCACATGAGGAAGCTGCACATGAACCTGCACAGTCCGGGCATCCGCCCGGAGGTGGAGAACAGGCCACCTGTCCCGCAAGCCTCGGACGCTTCAAGACCCAGCTCCCCTGAGATCACCGTCACCGAGGCGCCTGCCCTGGACCAGTGTGTTGCCCTCCCTGCCCTGGCACGGCTGCCCTGCCCGCACAGCCCCCGGCCCACTGCCCCCAGCGGCCGGTCCCTCAACTGCCTGGTCAACGGCTCCCTCCGCATCAGCAGCAGCCTGGTGCCCATGCAGCACGGGCCCCTGGCCGTCGGGCCCTGCGGCTGCTGCTCCAGCTGCCTGAGCGTCGGGAGCAAAGGGAAGTCCTCCTACTGCTCCGAGCCCACGCTCCTCAAAAAGGCCAACAAAAAACAGTACGTACTTCCCCCACTAGGACAGGCCTAGCCCTGCTCAGCCTGGGTCTGAAAGAACTCAGGCGACGGCTGAAAGAAATTGACCAAAGGGTCACTCCCACGCGAGGCAGCTCGAGGCTGAGAAGGGCTGTGGTTGGGGGTCGAAGGGGACTCTTCCAGTCCCGTCCCTACCACCCACTAGCTGTGTGGCCACTGACAAATCAATGTCTGTTTCTAGTTTGCTCACCTGTAAAATGGGTTAACTGCATTATGTTTACCTGCTCAGCCTGCCTCACAGAGTCAAAAGTTTAATAAAGCAATAGGGATTATAAATATCTGCAGAACACTGGGTATGTGGGCATGGTGAACACTAAACACAAGGTCCTTGGAGTTTCTGGGGCCTCTGTGTTTTGCGGGGAGGAACGGGAGTTGGTTGTCTTGTTTGTCTTTTCCGCAAGCACTTGTGCTTCCTGAACCTCATGAAGGGACAGCCGAGTGGATCCACAGGCACAGAGATCTCAGCTCGTCTTCCTTCCTCAAACTCATCATAGCCCTGATGCATCATTTCCTTCCCAGGAACTTCAAATCGGAAGTCATGGTACCAGTCAGAGCCAGCGGCAGCTCCCACTGCCGGGCAGGGCAGACTGGAGTCTGTCTCATTATGTGATCTCTGGGGTCTGTGCCTGTGTCACTGATATTTTCAGGTAAGACGAGAGGCAGGAGGGCCGGGACAGAGGCTTTGGGGGGTGGGGGAGGAGGGGCTACTGTCCCAGTAGGAAAGCCCCATCCCAGAGTCTGAATGATGGGGCCTCCGGGGTGCCAAAGGAGGCAGCCCCACCCCCACCCCGAACCCCTTTCCTCTGCAGGAGAGATGGTCAGCTCTTCTCTGCCCTTCCCAACCCAGGTCTACCCTGCTGCAGGAGGAAGGAGAGCAAGTGGGGCAGGGCCTGGCAGGAGCTGTTTCTGGCCAGAAGCGGCCGACTGCCGCTGCCCGGGCAGACCGCCACCAAAGGTCCAGGCGGGACCCCCCAGGCGCGGAGGCCTCGCTGCCGCTGTGGGCAGGAGGAGCGACATCTGCTGGCTCCCAGGTCTCCCTGACCTGCCTGCTCTGTGCCCCGCGCCCTGTGTGCTGTGGCTCTGTGCCGTGTGCATAGGTAGCTCTTGCCCGGGTCTGTGTCATCTGTCGTGAAAAGCTTAACAGGCTGGCCAGGCTGTGTCACCTTCAAAGCAAAGCCATAAGGAGCCTCTACCCAGACTCCCCACGCGGCACACACGTGCTCCTGCCCCTCAGGCCTCCAGTGGGCTCATTAATGCAGTCGCCTGCCCATCTGCATGAATGACAGGCAGCTCTGTGGTCTGCCTACGAGCTCCCAGAGTTTGAATCCTTAACTCCAGGATCAGCTCCCAGCTGGGCCGAGGCCACACCAGCCCACCCTGGGCGACTTCTCAGCCACCTCCCTCCCTGCCCCAGTCCAAAAGCAGTGCCACGCCCTCCGAGGTGAAAAAGGAAGAAATCCATGACTGGGTATACTGTAGGAGTTAGTATCCTGGCCAGATGACCTCCACACACACACACACACCCGAATAAGTAAAAATGAGAAGCCGGCGCTTTTAATTCCAGCCAGTAATTCTAACCCAGACTCTGCTCCCCATTGTCCCCGAGAGTCAGGCACGTCGTCCATGTCCCTCCCCAGTTTTCTTGCCGTCCGGCCCCCGTCCAGCTTCATGCTCAGTGTTGTGCTAAATAAAATGGACATATTTTTCTCTATGAGGCTTCGTCTGGTTCTTCTCAAAATCAGAAGCAGCTCGGGGACTTGTGAGCCTGTGTGGAGTCGAACGTGCGTGGAGAGCTTGAGGCCAGGGAGAACCTCGCAACAGTGGTGGCCTGTGTGGACTGGGAGCACTCAGTGGGCCAGGCACCTGGCCACATGACTGACACGTACTGACCCATTTATTCCTCAGACGACCCCTTGGAGTAGGTGCTGTTGGAGCCCAGGCGGCCCAACGCCGGCGTCTGTTCTCCTACGGACTGCATCAGGAAAGCACGAAGTTGAGGCCCGGCCCTGGCCTGCCACATCTGTGACCTTGGGGGAGTTATGCAGCCCTTTGTGCCCCAGTTTCCTCACTTGTCAGATGGGAACAACAGCGTTGCCCACTGTGAGACAGTACAGACGATGTGCACAGCACGGCGCTCAACAAATAATTGAGATGCTTAAAAACAATCAAGACGTTCGTGTAGATAAGTGCCCAGCACAGTGCCTGGGCTGCGACAGCGCACGAATGCTCATGCTGCTCCCATTCACACACACGCAAATACACATCCCTTACGACGTCTCTCTGTGATCCCAAGACACACAGAGTGCAGTCTCGGTTGTATTATCTCCAGGAGCTGTGTGAATGTGGACACCTTCCTTCCCTTCTCTGGATTTCTATTTCCTGATCTGTAAATGTTCAACTTGATCATTGTTCAAAGATGAAAAGGGCTCCTCTGCTCTCTCATCAGGTCCCAAGGCAGAGGGGCCCAGTCTCCCTACGTCTGCGTGATGAGCAAGCTGGACTGAGCAGTGGGGGCGGCCTACGCCTCACATACCATCAGGCCTTGGGTTTGAGCACAGGAGCACCCAGAGCCCAAATGGGAGCCGGCAACAAGTGGTAAAGGTTTCCTTAATGGGAGACAAACAATTTTCCCTCTTCGAAATCCCAGGATCCTTTCCAAAGATTTTTATTGAGCTTTCATTCATATATCATTTTGGGGTAAATTTTTGTGTTGGTCCCAGAATCGGCCTCAAGGGAGAGCGAAGGGCGGGGATACCGCCAAGCTCCCTCCACTTGAAAGATGGTGGCCCACCTCCACCATCTCTGTCCCGTCAGCTCAGGCTCAGCTGCAGCCCACAGTGCGCTTAACAGCTGCATACCAGGGGTGGTCCAGGTGGTGCTTTTGGCTACGTGAAAGGAGCCGGGAAGCATTCCGGCCCAGTCTTCCCCCCACAAAAAGGCAGACACACAGAGCCAGGGGCCGGCAGCTGGAGCATCACTTGCAGGTGGCGTAGTAGAGCACGCGCTCGTTGATGTGGTTGCGGATCTGCTCCACGCGCTTCTCCAGCCCGGTCAAGTCTGCCGAGCGGAGCACGATGGCCTGGCTCCCCTGAATCAGCTCCGACTCCATGTCTGAGGGCGGAGGGAACAGCAGGGGTTAGAGGAGGTGGGACTGGTGACACCCCCCTCAAAGACTCCTAACCTCTCCTTCTCCTCCCACCCACCTGGCGACAGCACCTGCAGGAAGAATCATCTTTAGGGGCAGTCTTCTCAAGGGCAGCCTTCTCCAGCCTCAAGCCCCGCCAGCCCATCCCACTACTAAAGAAACAAACGTGGCAACGGCCAGACCCAGGAAGCCCTCACCCCAATTATCCTGTGCTCTCTACCCTTCTCCTCTGCTCTAGGATCCCTCAGTTGTCCCACACGGAGGAGGGAGGCCACTGGCACCAAGATGAACAACACGCCACCATCGGACCCAGAGAGCCGCCATGCTAGCAACCCTCAAGTGGGCCCCACGATGACGAGCCGGCTAGGCGACCAGCGTTCCTCCCCACGCTGCCTCCCCAAAGGCCGCTTCAGAGAAGTCTAGCCCTCTCGCTCTAGTCCGGTCTGCATACCATCCCGGACTGTGCATGGAGGACTCAAAGAACGCCAGAGCGGTCCAGTCCAGCCTGTCCCTGCTGTTGGTCTAGGCAGGAGACCTGACCCATCTACCATGTTCGTGAGAGAGGGAACCCAGCCTCAGCCTGGAGTTTTCCAGGATTAGGGAGGCAGCGCATTGCCTCACAGCATGCCAATTTTAGGTGGCTCTAGTTATTTAAAAAGTCTTCTCATTAAGCCTGAATCTGACCACTTCTTGCTTCCATTCAATTGTCTCCTGGGCGTATGGGAATATATCTGCTCTGTCTCCCACCCCACGGTCCCTCATATGTCTAAGGCCTCATTTTCTCCAGATTTAACCTCCCTAATTCCTTCATCCATCCCTTGGCCAAAATCGCCCTTCCCGACCTCCCAACCCTGGCCGCTCTCCCCACCGATGCTTAGTGTGCAGTATCCTCTCCAACGATGTAGCAGCCACCACTGAGCACCAGCCCCCGGGTGAGATCCTACCCGCAGTGTGACGGGGTTGCTACTGGCCTGGCATTCAGCCAGGCACCCATACATACCTACGGGCTGATAAAATCTTATAATTTTAACAGCTGCTATTCTGTCCCCTACGCACGATTGTCCCCATGATGCCACAGTTAAAACTGAAGTCCTGGAAGCAGGTAAGTAGCTGTTCCAATGTTACAATCTGAGTCTTTTCAGGTTGGTGGGTGCGTGACACACTGGTTACTAAATCTTTTTTAACATCACCCCTGAGCCATTATTCTCTTTATTTTGGCTGCTTTGTATGTATTTGCTTTGGCAGTAACAAGACACTGCTAACGTATTTCAAGCTTCCGGTTACTCCAAACTTTTGAGTCTTTTTCAGGTGGATAACAACTCGTATTTGCTCATCACTTACCAGTTACAGTGTTTTCAGCTACGTTAGCCCCTGAGAAGCCGGGCCTCACGTGAGCTGCACTTCTGGTTTAGGCCCGAAGGAGGCCAGAGGGGAAGATAATTTTTCTCCTTATTTAATTTCATCTCGTTAGGCTCAGCCTGGCCTTTCAGACTTCTGAGGTTTCCTTAGAATACGGGTTCTGTTGTCTACCCTTTTAACTACCTGTCATCCACACGTCTGATAAGCAAATTCTTATCTTCACAGAAAGCATCAGTGAGACATGGAGATGAGCAGGGCGCGGACCAGCCCTCACTTCCTGCATGAGCTCAGCGTCTCTCGCCTCGCCCCTCAGGGCTGGTGGCCACAGCCTCCTATCTACCCGTCATCAACTTGTCAACTGCCAGCTCAACATCCTCCGTGTCTGCCCCGCTAGCCAAGCAGATTTTTGTGTCTTCTCTGAAATTCAGAGAAAGTCTGTTGGAGGCATTTACTGGCACGCCAGTGTTGGGATGCCACCGTCGCAGCTCAAGGACTGAGTCTGGTTCCTGGAAGTCCCAGTTCCCCTTTCCGAGGAACCTCGGAACCCTTTTGAAAGAGCTCCTTCCATTATGTCTCTGCCACATTCGAAGCCCTTGGATGGTCCCCGAGGGCCTCCCGGGCTGAGCCTCGCCTCCCATCCTGGCCAGGCGCGTGGACCCAGACATGCTGATCCCTGCTTCTTCCCTCCTTCCCACTCTGGTCCTCCTCAGACCTCCTCTCCTGCTCGGTGCTCCTGCTCCTCCCTCAGGAAATGCCCCGTCCTTCCCACCCACCCTGTCCTGAGGCCCCTCCCCGTCCTCACAGCCTCTCCCAGACCCATGTGTCCTTCTAGGCCCTCATCTAATCTTATCTTTCCTGACCATCCCCTTCACTGAACGCTTCTCCCTGATTTGTCCTCAGAACCACCCACCCCCAAGTCTCTTGTCACCTAGATGCCCAGCACAGACCTCCTTGTGCTGTTAAATACAGTTTTGTGCATTTTGCAGGCAATAAGAAAAATGGCACCATCCGGACGGCAAGCTTCCTGAGAACAGGCCAAGTCCTGGGGACATCTCTACATCCCACAGCCCCATCACTGTGCCTCATACTTGCTAGATGCTCAGGAACTCCCAAATGACCTCACTCCCTTAGCGCTGCTAGCTCCAAAAAGACGGGGCCTCAGAAGCCGTGGGGTGGGGCCAGCCTTCAGGGATGCCTCCCAGTCAGGCTCCCGGACCATCCCCTCACCTTTCATCCTGTCCATCATCTCCATGGTCTCCCCAAACAGCTCCTCTGCCTCCGTCTTGACACTCAGGATGCGGGCGCCCTGTTCCCCCAGCATGGAGCTCTGACCCAACCGGTCCTTCAGCTCAGCATATTTTTGCTTTAATCTCTCAAAACCCTAAGAAAAAGGTAGAACAGCCTTGGTCATCATCATCATCATCATCCAAAGTCCTAAAGAGCTTTGGCCGGAGCACTCGATCTTACCCAAGTCGATGCCAAGGGATAAGGTGCCTCCTAATATCCCCAAATGGGTTGGTTTTACCTATTAAAGCCAGTAGGCCACGAATTAGATCTTAAACTTCCTCTGCGTTTCCCTCACTCTGTCTGTAGCCCTGTCATTTCTCACTCACCTCCAGCTCGGTGCCAGGCACACAGCTGTCACTTAATAGTGTGCTTGGCAGCTTGGCCATTGCACCAGGATTGCAAGTGCTAACATCCCCCGTTCACTGGAGGCATGGAGAATGGCTCTGCGGTCTTCTCTCTGATCTAATTCTGTCAGCGATGGGGCTCTCGGATTAGGCTGAGTCGAAAGTGTCTGTCTGGGCTGGGCAGTAAGGACTGGGCACGAGCTACAGGTCAGGTGTTAAGAGACCTGCTCTGTAGATGAGCTTTTGGGCCTGGACAAAGTGACCACTTCATCCATAAACGGAGAGGGCCTGGACTGGATCGCTTCTAACATCCCTGAACCAGAGACACCCGCGGCAGCCCGAGGTAGAACTCAGACACCCGGCCAGGTGTGGGTTAATCCCGAAGACCCGTCTGGTTATTCTAGAATAATTATTATTCTAAGTGCCTTTGAGCCCACGGTCTGATAAAGTGTTCAAAGTGCAAAGGTCACGCTTACAGAGGGTCCCCCGCCCCCGCACCGGTCCTCAGGCTGGCTCCGCCCGCCCCGCACCTCCTGCGCGCTGAGCGCGCTCCCGCTGGCATCCTCCGCGTGCTGCTGGGCCAGGGCCGCCCGCGCCCGCTGCTGCTGGGCCCGGAGGCGCAGCGCCTCCATCCGCGCTCGGAAGCCGCCCAGCTGCTCCGTCATGCCCGTCACCAGTGTCTCCGCTGGCCCCAGGACCTGCTGAACCTTTAGGGAAAAGGGAGACCTGGGGTTTGCGGCGGGTCTCCTGGGCGGTGGTCTCCACCCTTCTTTCCTCCAACGTTCCCCGGCCTGGACCTCGCTGCTGCCCCCTCCCAGTCTCTCATCTGTCTACCCGCCTCCCCGCCCCCCCTTTCTCCAGCACAGCGGACCCCGACTCCTTTCTGCGTTTCGCCACAAGACCAGAAAACCGAGGGTCAAAGCCAGGTTCGAGGCTGTAACCCACCTTCTCTAGGTCCCAGTTCAGTTTCTATCTAGGTCACTTTCTGCATCTTCTACGCCTCGTGTCTGAATCTGTCTGTTCACTCCCGAAATGGCGCACGGAAGCCAAAGCTCCTCACCTCCGCAACCCGCTCCTGGATAAGCCGAAGGGAGCGGCTGGTGCCCTGCATGGTGTCCTGAGCTTCCTGCAGAGCCGCCGTGCCCTGCCGCAGATTGCCCACCACGTCCTCCACCTGGCCCTCGGCTGCGTGGGCCCGGCTCCTGGGGTCAGGAGGGCAGAAGGGAGAGGGGAGAGAACAAGCCAACAGGAAATGAAGAGATGTGTGGCTCGGCGCACTCGCCGGTCCAAGACAATATCCTTCCCAGCCAAGACGGAAAGAGGGGTATTCACTCAGGAGCTTTTCCACCCCAGCCCCCCACCCCCCCACACACACACGCAAGCAGACACGACGAATGTGGGTGTTACGTCGGAGGCGCCCTTTGGGCACAGCTTCCAGTACAGAAGACAGGGCTGGGCCACGTAAATGTCACCTGTGTGCTGTGCGTCACTTCGCCACCCCCGCCACAGTAAGCACCCCTTCCTGCCTCCCCGCCCCCTGCACCCCTCTGACTTGGAGAGCTCCTTCTCTGACTTCCAGAGACAGACTCAGGGAGCTAAGCACCAGCCCAGTCTGGGGTGGGGAGGAGTCCGCGGCCTGGGGCCGTACCTGGCCTGTTCTGCCTCAGCCTGGAGCCGGCGGGCCTGAGCAATGTCCCGCTTGGTCTGGGACAGCACCAGGTCCACGTTGGGCAGCCTGGCTGCGATGGCCTGGATCTCATTCATCTTCCGTAGGACTGTGGCGGAGTCTGTGGGCAGCCACAGAGCCAGCACGGCCTCGCTGACCTCCTGGATGGTGGCTGTATCAGTGTCGGGGTCTGGAAGACAGCCATCCATCAGACTGGGGGGCGGGGGGGGGGGTCGGCCACCTCCCCAAAGATCAGAGGCTTCTCCCGGCTGAGCAGCACCATGGGAAGCACCACTGTGACATCTCGGCCTGGGGCCCCGAGGCCCTGCCGCCCCCCTCAGGCACACTCAGGTGCCCGTTCTCTGAGAATTTCCGGGAGCGCCGAGGGATGATGATTGTCAGCACAGCTGTGGCAGCTAAGTGTCTGGTGGCACAGGAAACTGCAGGCCGGGAGAAGGGGGCGGTGCCAGACAGCTGGCCTTGCACAATGCCTGAAGTGCAAACACAATCAGCCCTAAATTGGGGAGCGCGGCCAGGAACTGGAACTGCTTCCTTAGCAATGAGACCCCTTCCATTCACCCCTCCTCAGAGCAGAGTGCTCGTTTTTGCAAAAGCAGATAAAGATTGCCAGGTCTTTGCTCAAATGTCACCTTCCCAGAGAGGCCAAGCCTGGACGTTCGATCCCGAATCGCACACTCCTGATCCCCCTCCTCTGCTCGCCTTTCTCCCTGCATTCGTCACTGCCCGCCTGCCAGACACGTAACTCATTCATCCCGTGTCTGTCTGTCTGTCTGTCTGCCCACTGGGAACATGAGCTCCTCCAGGGCAGGGCCTGGGTTTCGTCCTCAGCTCTAGCCCCGGCCCCTAGCGTGGCACTCGGCACTCGCGGGCACATCGGGTTTGCAGAGTGAGTGAATGATTGAAAGGGCTCCAGACCCAGGCCTCCCTCCTGCTAGTCAGGTGACCTGAGACAAGTCAAAAGGCTTCTTCGAGCTCAGTTTTCTGCTCTATGAAATGGAAATAACCATCCTCAACTTGAAGGGATGAAATGAAACGATCAGGCAGCAAGGATTTTACAGACCAACTCGGAGTCAGAGAATAAGCTCAGAAGTACCTAGATGGCCTCTCCTCGCCATCGGTCCCTGATCACTCTCACGGATTGCACTGGTATCGACGTGGTGGGGAAGGCGGCACCCACCCACCCAGATGGTTCTCCCTGGCATGGAACGCTTCTGGGGCCCTGGGCCCAGCCTTACGCTGCCATCAGAGGCTTTCCTCACCAGCTACCTACATGGGTCCCAGCCCCAGGCTCCTCCCCGAGCCAAATGGAAGGACACACCTGAAAGGTGGAAGCCACGTCTCCTCACTGCTGTGTCCTTTCAGAGCCAGAGCGGCACACTGCAGGAGCCCAGGCATAACTGTTGTCGTGTTGTCGCGTTTAACAAAGTGGGCTTATCCCCAACTATGAGCTCTCACAGGGGCTGCCCGAGAGAGACCAGCAACCTCTCCTCTAACCCAGAGTCCTCCCTATGTGCCTTCCCAGAAGGCCCCCCACTGAGCACTCTCCCACCTGGCTCCAGCCCTTCCTTCATCCTGCATCACTCTGGCTGGGCCCATGGGCTGGGTCTGCGTTACACTCAGTGTCATAGGCTTCTGAGTCCCGGGGTAGGCTCAGCAAACACTCACTGCTCTGAACAGTAGCATGTGGGGAGCTGAGAATGAAAATCAAGTTAAGCTTGGTCCCTGTGCTCATGGAGCTCAAAATCCGGTGGGACAGACAGGTTCGTCACCAAGGAAGCACAACCTCGAGTGACGGGGTAAGCACAAGGCGCTGGGACAGCCACTGGAAGGGCGTCTAACCCAGTCTGACAGGTCCGGGGAGGCAGCCTGGAGAGTGGGCTACCTGGAAGATTCTGAGAGGATGAGTGAGAATTAGCCAGGTCAGGAGAGGTGGGGAGGGAAGATAATCCAGGGAGAGGAAAAACGTAAGCAAAGGCAAAGAGGAAAAGTGTGCGCGCGTGCGTGTGTGTATGTGAGAGAGAGAGAGAGAGCGCGCGCGCGCGCGCGAGTCTGTCTCAGAGTGTAATAATCTAGGGTGTGTTGACTACAGACTGAGACGAATCCTACCTGTACTCCCTCCCCGCTGGACACCCTTAGCAAGGTTACTTAACCTCCCTGAGCCTCGAGTGCTCATCTGCAGAGTGGCAGGCAGTGGCTATTAAATAAGGTAATCAATGCGAAGCACTCAGGACAGTGCCTGTCACTTAGTAAGAACTCAGTAAACCCAAACTATTATTTTTTTCAATCCCATTTGAAGACTTGGGAAGGGGCATCTCCTTCTCATCCGCAGGCCTCCCCCCGACCCTCCGACACTGTGACCCTGCGTGCCAACAGCAGCTGGTACCCGGACCCCCTGCACTAGACTCTGCAGACCAGCACCCATGCCCTGGAGACTGTGAGAACTGTCCTGAGTCCCTGGTTCTTTTTGCCCCTGGCTCCATGATAGGACTTGACCTGAGACACAAGTATAACTGAGAGGATGAAAAGGGCCCCACGGCCAGACGTTCCCTGCCTGTTCCTATTGGCCTTGCACCCCAAGGCGAGACTTCCTACCCGCCTCCTACCCCCGGGCCGGGCCGATGCAGCGTGGGTGGTCCCTCAGCTCCACTTGGCACGGTCAGAGAAAGGCCTCCTCATCTGTGAGTCTGAGTCCCAAACTTTGGCCTGCCCTTCCGTCCCTGTTTGCTGAGCACCACCTCCCTGCACCCCCAGGTAACTCTCCCCAATTCTCGGGTTGTCGGAGAGGCTGGCTCCAGCATGGCCTCAGTCAAGCCAGGGGACCCCAGCAGACCCTTCCTGCCCCTCTCTGGCCTGCTCTCTGAACTTAGGAGGGCTTCGGCCCTTTCGGAACAAGGCAGCAGCACGTAGTAGCAAGAACTGCCATTGTTACCCCACGCCCTCAGCTCCTATTAACTGGGCCAGGAGCCAAGTAAATTCCCTGGCAGCAGCTAGAAATCTAATAATATCAACTCACATTCCTGAGGCATCTTTAACTTTTCAAAACACATTTTACATCAGTTACTCGATCCCCAGAATAAACTCGTGAAATACTACCATCCGGGTGTTTGCAGAAGCAAAGGTTGAGGCACAGAGAAAGGCAACTTGCGCAAAGTCACCCAGGTCCCCGAGTCCTAGCCAGAGGTCCTTCCACTCGCCAGGGCGGCGAGGGAGGGGATCCTGTTCGTTTATTCATTCAACCAACGCTGGGTGTCTGGCCTTATGCTGGGTTCCAGTGACACAGTGAGCAAGGCAGACAGCCATCCCTGCCCTCGTGGAGTTCACAGTGCAGCGAAGGTCGGAAGGGACTGGGAGGGAAGGGGGGCAACCAGATAGGTTCCGGGGAGATATTTACACTGAGGCCTGAAGGGTGAGAATCAGCAGCCTTGGAGGGAGCATTCCAGGCAGAGAAAGAGCAAGCAAATGTTTCGAGGTGGGCAAGAGCCTGGCCTGTTCAAGGAGAGTCGGTGTGCAGGGGGAGGATACCGGTCCACACCCAGGAGGTGAGCAGAGACCATGATGAGGAGCTGGGCGTTTGTTCCAAGAACAAGGGGAGGCCGGGGCAGGATTTTAAGGCACAGGTAGGATGTGGCTCCGTGTACATGTTTTTCAAAGATGTTTCAGGCTGTTCTGTTGAGACTGAACCTGGGGCAGCAGGAGCAGAGGTGGGACAACGACTGGAAGGCATGGCAGCCAGCCAGGCGAGTGATGGGGCGGCAAGCAGAGGGGGCGGCTGGCTGTGCTTGCAGGACGCAGGAGTGAGACACACGCCCAGGGGAGGGGCGAGCCCGGGCTCACCCGAGAGGAAGTCCCGGACCTGCTGGATGAGCAGCCGTGTGCGCCTGACGTCCTCCTCCATCTGGGAGCGGCTGGCGCTCACCTGGGTCTCCAGGCGCTGCGCGTCTGACTGCACCTGCGAGGCAGCTTCCTCGGCCTCCCTGATCTGCCGACACACACTGTAGTCAGCAGTGGCCAAAGCCCCAGGAGGCCCCCAGCAGCCCCCACGATTCTGTGGACACCCGCAACCCACGATCTGCCTGGGAAACATGTAACTAACCCAGTTTGGTCCCAGAGAAATATGACGCGGAGGTTTTACAAAGCCAAAAACCCAAACTCCACCTCTCACTTGCTATGGGGCCTGGGGCAAGTCACCTGACATCTCTGCTCCCTCATCTCCTGACTGTAAAGTGGGAACTGACTTGCCTGGGGGCTCTGTCCCCTCTGCCACCTCTGATGGGTGCCCACCCAACCCTGGCCACACCTACCATCTGCCTGGTCTGCTGAAGCTGGGCGTTGAAGCCCTGCAGCTGCCCGGCCACCTGCCCCGCCGTCTGGAAGGCCCCACCGGCCCTGGAGAGGGCACCTCTGCAGTGGGAGCCGCAGGCCGTGCCGTTGTCTCGAGGGCAGAGCTCACCAGGGCAGGCTCCTGGGGTGCAGGCCGTCTGCCTGGAGCCCCCACAGAGCTGTGGAGAGAGGGGGGCATCCGAGAGGGTACCCACAGCTCCTCAACAACCTCTCCCATCCCACACCCGGGAAACAAACAGCCAGATATCTCCATGGCAACGGGGCACCAGAAACTTGTTTCCTTGGCAACCGCTGAGCACACCCATGGGGGCCAACGGTCAGGATGGGCTGGGGAGCAGGGTGGGTTCACGTGGCCCTAACGGGAAACGGAGCAGCAGCTGGTGCGTGCCACGCTGGGGCGGGGCTCCGCGCAGTGGGGCTCCATGCCGTGACTCACCTTGTTGATGGTGGGTGTCAGGTCAGGCAGGGAAGCCATGCCCAGCTTCAGGGCTGCGAGCTGAGGGCCACTGGCAGCCCCTCCTCCTATCTGCTGCCCCAGCCTCTCTGCCTCTCTCCGGCTGTCCCTGAGCTGGAGAAGCCTGCGGGAGCTGTCGGAGGCCTGCCGGGCGGCCTGGGACGACCGCTGGTAGGCTGCAGTCAGCATCCGGAAGGCTCCTGTGGGGAGAGGGGAGAAAAACTGAGCGGCCCCTGGACCCGGAGGCCAGGCGCAGGGACGCAGGAGCAGGAGGGGAGACGAGGTGATGCCCGCGGCTGTCCGGGCACCGACTCCTCACCTGAAGGATCGGCACTGCTCATCTTTTCAAACTGCTCTTTCTTATTCTGGTACAGAACGAGGAGGCGGCTGAAGCTTCTGTCCAGATTCTCCAGGTCTCCCGGGAGGGCCAGGGTCTCCTCCTCCAGGGGCAGATTGGGCCGCAGGTCCTGGAGAGTCCGCCTGAGACAGGAGAGGACCGTTCACTAACAGATGGCTGGGGTTCGCCTCCCCAGAACCAGCCCTCCCCTTGGAGAAACTGCTACTGAGTTAGGAAAAGCAGAGGCCTCAGCAGAGGCAACAGAAGGAGGCTCCCAAGGCTGAAGAGGACCCTGCAGGGCAGGGGCTGGGGGCGCCAGCCTAATTCCCCTCCATCCCTCTGCAGGCAGATCCAGAAAAGCCTCTCCTTCCTTGACGTGTGTGACCCTGACACCCCCGAACCTCCTCCGCCTCCATGAAAAACACCTCCCTGACCCCGCTGCCTGGCTCGCTGCAGGCTGACTCAGCCAGCACCTGTATAACCCAGGCACCGAGGCTCCGTCCTGCAGTCCGCGCCCCAACCTGAGCTCCCACAGCTGCGGCCCCTGCTCATCTCCACCTGCAGGGGCTCACCGGCCCAGATTCCCTCTCCCTGTCGCGTTCTCCACCTCCAGGCTTTGCTAAGGCACGGACCGCCCTTCCACGCCCGCGCTGCCAGCCTACCAAAGGCCTCTGGACTCACTACTCAATTGTGAGACTCAGGTCAGTCACACACCTGGACGGCTCTGGGCACGACAGTCTGGCAATGAAAACTAACTATAGCCACTTCCAGAACTAAATCTCACTGGGAAGGAGCCCCTGCTGGTAGGAGGTGGGTGTAGGTGGGACCGCTCCCATTCCAAAGGCAAATACAAGTTATTTTTAGAGCCCCTGCCTCTCAGATGCCCTCCACCGGGGTGACTAATCCAGAGCTGACTCTCCCACGGGCAGGCCGGGCACTTGCAGGAATGCTGGGCGTGGGCTCCAGGCTGTGCTCCGAGGCCCTGCTCTGCCCCTTGGTGGCCTTGTGGCTCTGTCACATCACCTCTCTGTGCCCGTTTCCTCATCTGAAAATGGAAGTACTAACACCCACACAGGACTGTTGTGATGGTTTAGAGCATGTACATGAAAAGTGCTTTGTGAACTGTGAAGGGCGGTCCTGACATAAGTGCTTGGCAGGAAATGGAGTTACCTGATGGAGAAGATGGCGTTGGCCACCTGGGCCACCTCCTGCTCCGTGACCGGGGGGCTGCGGAGAATTGCTTGGATCTGCTCAATCTTGCTCTTTGCATCCCGGACCCGGGAGGCCAGGCGGGGGTCCTCCAGGCCGTGCCCCGGCCGCAGGGCGGCCGTGGCATTCCGGAGGCTGCGGAGGCGCAGGGCCTGCTCCTGGAGGTCGGCGTCGTAGGCCTGGAAGCAGTGGTGGCAGGCCACGCACACAGGGTAGTGGTCGCAGTAGCCTCGCTGGCACTGGTCGCAGCGGGGCCCGGTCAGGCCGGGGCGGCAGAGGCAGCGGCCTGAGGCCTTGTCACAGCCGGGGCCCTCGGTTCCCCTGAAGTCACAGTCACAGGCTGGGGCGGGGAGAAACGAGGCCAGGGTCAGGGAGCCCAAGGTGTCTGGTGGGGAATGCTCAAGAGGAGGTCTGACTCGGGGTTCTTTTTGGCATTAACAGACTGTCAAGGTCAGCGTACAGTCTTGGTAACGACGGAAGCAAAAGCGAGCACTTCCCCAGCACGGACCGCGGGTCAGGGACTGTCCTCAGTCTCACACTCGCCACACACGCGGCAACTCAGCTGGCTTCCACGGCCACTCCGGGACAGAGCCGGCCGCCCTTGTGCTCTCGTTTTTATAGATGAGACAACTGAGGCCCACAGAGAGCATGCGACGCGCCCCACACGACGCGGCGAGGCCGACGTCGAGCTGGGACCAGGCCCAGGTCCGCGAGCTCCTGTGGCTGCTGTGAGACTGGCTTTCTGGGGACCACACGCCTCCCCCTGGGACTCATTTCCTCCATCTACGAGGAGGAAAGAAGCGTCCTCGCCTCCCTGCTGAGGCCCTGGAGATGGCTCTGGGAAATGCCTGCTCAGGGAGTGGGGAGCAAAGCAACCCTCCTGTCGTGGGGATGTGGGGACGGCCTGATGTCACCAGCTCAGGGCTGGAAGGCCTAGCAGGCCGGCCGGAGCAGTGGGGACCGTGTGCTCTCACGGGGCCGCCAGGGCCCACACCAGATGCGTGGCTACAGATGTCCTCCCCTACCACAGAGCACACGCCCCCACCGCGAGCCCCCCCAGGTGCTCGCCCTCCCCCCACAGGCTCGGCACCCCCTCCTTGGTGGGAGCGTACCTCGGCACCCCGTGCCCGCGTCTCCATAGGTCCGGTCGGGGCACTGGCGGATGGCCGCAGCGTTGCACAGCAGGCCCCCAAAGCCTTCCCGACAGGGGCACTGCCCTGTGAACTGGAGGGCAGAGCACGGAGTGGGAGCCTCCCTTGCAGGCCCGGGCTTGCAGAGCCTCCCCGAGGCAGAGGCCCCCAAAGCAGGGTCCCTGGGCTAGGGCCCCCACTCGGAGACGAGCTCCTACATCAAAGCCCAGGATGCCCCCGCGAAGGGGTGGCAAACAGGCATCGCCAGGGCTCCACGCCACCGAGGGAGGGATGTTGGTGGCCGTCCCCAGGGGGCAGGGACAGAGGCGGCCCAGCCCGACTTAGGAAAGGCCCAGAGGGGCAGCGTGGGGGGCGCACACGCTGGTGGGAGCTCAGGGGCCGCCCTCGCTGTGTACCTGGTTGCACTGGGGGCTGAGGGAGTTGTTCGGGTCGCAGGCACAGGGCTCGCAGCCCTGGCCACTGGCCAGCTTCCAGTGGTAGGGAGCACACTGGTCGCATTTGGGTCCCACCACATGGGGCAGACACAGGCAGCGCCCACTCTCCTCATCACATGGCATGTCCTGCCGGGACCCCAACACACTGCAGTCACAGCCTACAGGAGCAAAGGTTGATGAGGTTGGGGGACAGCTCACCAAAATCTCGCCCCCAGGGAGCATACGCCAGGAGGGGGCCCAGCCCGGGAGCAGAACCAGGCAGGGCCGATCCCCCCAGATTATCCGGCTGACTCATAAATCCTCTGCGTTTCCCACCAATTCCAGCACCTGGTGGCTTGGCCCAGGGCCCGCCCATCGGCAGGCTGACTCAGTCCCCCTCCCAACCTAGGGCTGTGCTGCCACCTACTGGAGGTCGGTGGCACCGCATCTGACACACAGCCTAGTGAGCAGGGTGCGTCCGGGGTCTGGTGGCCCCGTGCAGACTGCCCCGCACCATGCCAGGCGAGTCTCCCTACTCACGGTGGCAGCCTTGTGGGTTGGCGGAGCTGAGTCCTGTAAATCCCGGCTTGCACAGGTCACAGCGTTCCCCCTGCACGTGCTCCTTACACACACATTGCCCGGTCACCGGGTCACAGGGGGCCCCTGGCACCGCCCCATCTGGGTCACACTCGCAGGCTGAGAGACAAAAGCACCCACCACGTTAGGAATAAAGAACAAATAAAAGCAGGACGTTAAGGGCAGGTCGTAGGAGCCAGACCACCTGGTTCGAGTCCTTGTTCCACTACTTCCTGGCTCCCAACCTTATACCCCTAATCATTTAACCCCTCCGTGCCTCAGTCTCCTCATCTGTAAAATGGGGATAATTACGCAACCCTCCTAGGCTTCCTATGGGAAATAAATGAGTAAATGTGAAGCAGGCGGAACAGGGCTCGGCACACGTTAAATACTATACAAGCCCTGTCACTCTTTACTAAACCACTGCTATGTGTCAAGCCCTGAGCTGGGAACTCTTGCATGTTGCCTTAGATAGTCCTCACGACAACTCTGAGAGGTGGAGATGCCTATCCCTACTGCACAGATGGAAAAACTGAGGCTCAGAGATGGTGAAGAACGTATTCAGGTCACACGGCCAGTAAGTGCTGGAAACGGAAGTCAACTCGTCTTTCCCACTCTTTCGATAAACAAATATTATCAACAGGAAGCGGCCCAGCTTTCTCCTTTCTTCCACCATCACCCCCCATCACACCCAGACCGCTTTCGTGCCTTTCGAAACAGACCATTTCTTCCTCTAGAAAGTCTCCCCCGATTAACCCCACCCAAATCAGATGGCTCCCGTCCTGTTTGCTTGCTCTCGCCTGTGCGAACTCACTGGCCCTTGTGCACGTGTTAAGTCACTCCTGGGTGTTCCGTCACGTTACATCCATTTTTTTACTCTCAGGGCATCAGTTATTTGTTTGTCATTGTACTAGGGCCTGAAGATACAAGATCTAATCCCTGACATACAGGAATTCTCAGTGTTGGGGGAAATAGAACACTCTAGAGCAAAGCACATTGTAGCAAGTAAAGGCAATAACACATATAAAAGACAAAGGGCTTTGCCCCTCTCTCTCAAGTGTGTATGGTTTATATTACCACATAGTGTGTGTGTTTCTTAACAGCAGGAATTGTATCTCGTTCACTTTTTTCTCTCCTGTGCCCACAATAAAGTCTACATTGTGACTGACTGATTGACTGATGATGGTCTGGAGAAGTTAGGTGATTTGCTTAGAAGTGCACAGCTAAGTTAAAACAATCGCCCACACGTCCTGATGAGTGATGAGAACCCACTCATCACACTTCCTGAGGGTCTACGTGTCTCCAGGCACATGTGCTCTGTTGTGCTCAGAGGGACAGGTGGTGCCCTGGGGAGCCCCTCCTTACGGATACAGGCCTCCTGGATGGGGGCGCCGGGGCGCCGGTTCCGGAAGTAGTGCTGCTGACACAGCTCACAGTTCTTGCCCTCCGTGTGGTCCCGGCAGTTGTCGCACACCCCTCCGCGTGCCCCCTGGCTGGCGGCAAACACAGCTGGGTCGAAGTGACACGTCTCTGAGTGCCCATTGCAGTCACACCCTGGAAAAGTAGAAGCCGAGGCTGACGCTGGACCAGCACCCTCGCCATCGACGAAGCATGGCTTCGCGGACTTATCCGCATCTCTAGCAACTCTGCCACGTACTCAGATCTGGGAAATGCGGAAACCGGGGCCCGGGGAGCCTTCTGCTATATGGCCAGTAATAAAGCAGAGTGGAGTGAGAACTCAGGCCTCCTGACACCCAGTGTGGGAACTAATCCAAGAATAACGGCCGTGTTGGGCCAGAGAGAATTCTTGGAATGGTCCATCCCAACCCACCCCCATTGCCACCAGGGACCTCCCATTGGGTTACTGCCTCTCTCTGGGCTGGGAACCCTCCCCCATTTCCCTCGTTTATGCAAAGAAAGGCCCTGACTCCAGGGGACCATTCGAAGTAGGAAACGAGATGAGATGCGTCCTACACAGGATAAGGCAAGTGGAGGGAATAGTAAAAGAAGGATCTTGAAGAAGCCATGTAGCATCAAAGCACGGAAGCATCAAAGGCATGAATGAGGAGCAGGATGGCGGAGGCAGAGGACAGCTATAGCCCAAATGCTCTCTCCATCCCCACAGAGCAAGGAGAGCTTAGACTGCAGGAGTGCAACTGAGATTATATTTAAATAATAAAGAATAGATTCTCCCTGTGCCCTGGAAAGGTCACTGAGGCCCAGAAGGGCCCGCGCCCCGCCTGGTCATACTTTGGCATTCATGTGGGTCCTGGTCATCTGCAGGTCTCCAGGGCTGATTGTTGTAGAGGGGTGCACAGCGCTCACAATTGGGGCCCGCGGTGTTGTGCTGACAGACGCAGACATCATGAACCTAGGAGAGGGGCCATCTGTCCTCAGGAACGGTGGTCAGGTGATCAAAGCATTCCCCAGGATGGAGCTGCCCTCCCTCTCCTCAGACCCTACCACCTGCCCCTTGGAATCCAGCTCAGACCCCAGCTCCTCCAGGCTCCACTCAACTCCTGTGACTCTCGGCTGCCTGCGTATGTGCCAGTGTGTGTGTGTGTGTGTGCGTGTGTGCGTGTGTGTGCGTGTGTGTGCACGTGCGCACGTGTGTCTGCACTGCTGTCCTGGCTTGGTTTTCCAAGCTCGTTCCTTGCATTTGGACACCCCGTCATGCCCCGTCCAAAGCAGCATCAGGAAGGTGCTCAGCCACCCTTGTTGGTAAACTGTGATTCTAGAAGCTTGTGGGCCCTCTAGAGATTTCTATTCCAACAATCTATGACTGAGGTTGTTTGGCTAATTGCACTGCATGATGAGTTGTTACTAGACTCATTAAGATATAAAAATAGAAGAGCTATCGTGTGCTGATTGTCTCCCAAATTAAGCCCCACCCCCTCGGCGTGGCATTCAAGGACCTGAGTTGTGTTCCATTCCCGTTTTCTGCTCCCTCCTGGCGGCAGGGCATCGCTGAGCTCTAGCTGCTCCCTCTGCAAGCCCTGCTTTTCCCCACGTGTTTCTTTTTACCTGGGATACCTTTCTCTACCCTGCCAACCAGAACGGCGCCTCCTTCACCCCGCCCCCCTGGTCTCTCTAGTCCCACAGACTTCAACCCTGGATATATTATACTTCAGAATCAGCTGTGGAGCATTTTAAAAAGCACCAACCACAGGCCCAATTCCATCCGAAACCCAGGGACAAGTGCCAGGCATCGTCCCTTTTTAAAAGCGGCGATTTCCCCCTAAGGCCAGATCTGAGAACAGCTGGCATGTCCTCCGCCCCAGCGCACAGCGCAAGGCACTGGCCGGCAGTCCCGCGTCTGGTCCTTGTCTGTGGCCCCGAAAGATGGCGCACTCCTGGGGCTGGTCTCCCTCTGGCCCCCTCTGGACCCCGGGGCAGGAGCTGGCCCAGAAGTTGACAGAATAAAGCCGAGCAACGTTCCTTTCACCTTTTCCTCCCTCGCAGGCCATTCTACACCATTCCCTTGTGCCCGCCTATCAGTAAGGCAAAGATCACGTTCCCAGACGTTAACAGAACTAAAGCCCTAGGACCACGAAATGCCGGCCCCCTCTTCCTGGCCCAGGGTTCTCCTCTACTCGTGGCTTTCGAGTTTGGCTTCACAGCAAAATCCCTGCGTTGCTTAACAAGCTGGAGCTTCTCACTCCAGTCTCTGAGGCCCCCGATTCAGCGGGCCTGGGACGCACCTGGCATCTGTGTTAAGACTCTTCTCTCTCCCTGCCCCAGCTCTCATCACTAGAGGGGAGCTTAGGGTCCCCAGACCAGGGGCTCTTAATCCTGGCAGTACACTGAAATTGTCTGGAAGCCTTAAAAAACAATAACGAAATCTGAGTATCTGAATGTGGGGGTCTGCGCAATATTTTTAGCTCCCCAGAAAATTCTCACACGTAGCCAGGGTTGAGAAGCGTGGCCTTGCGCTCGCCCCACACCCACGCCTATGCTTACGTGTGACTGAAAGTAAAAACCCTCCCACCCCATAGTGCAGGTCTAAGGAAGCGCTACAAAATTCTGACCTCTGAAATAACCACTCACGCTTTTTCACCATTGCTAAAATATTAAATACCCGCGTCTTCAGTTTAGCACCTACCTACCCTGCTGTGTGTGAGCCTCGAGGGTGTCCTTAGTACCTACGCTCTGGTCTCGCCCCTCCCCCCCCGCCCCTGTGCCCTTCCCACTCTGGACTGTCACCTTCACGGTGGCGGAGGGGCCGGCGGGGGCTCCGGGCTGAGGGGCACAGCGGTCAGCGTGGCCGTGACAGAAACAGCTGCCCTGCAGACGCAACTGGGACACCGCGTAGTAGGCACTGGGCGGGTGGTAGCCCCTCTGGGGCACGGGGGCCAGCCTGGTGAAGTTGACTCTCAAGTTTGTGATCACTCCCAGCTCTGAGAAGAGGCAGACGCCAAGGTGGGGGCGGGGCGGGGGGGGGGATAAAAAAGTTAGAGGCAAATAGTCTCCTGGGGTGGGCAGATAAGGAAAGGCATTCTGGTTTGACCCTCCCTTCTTCCCTGCCTTCCAAAGGCTACTCCAGGGGCCATTTTCTGCAGCCCTCAACCCTCCTATGGCTGAAAAGACACCCCCACCCTCTCCAGCTCAGGCCCTTTGAGTCTCTGGGACCACCCCAGTACCTCTATGGGGTGAGCAGGGCCGATATTCAATGCAGCCATGTTGACAGAAAAATGAAAGACCAGGAAGGTCCCATGACCTGGGTTCCATACCCGCAGTCCCACCAGCTAGAGGGGTAGCCACACTGACCTTGAATTCTTTGACTCTGAGTTGCTGGAATCCCAGAAGCTAGATCCATAAGGTTAAGTTGGACCTACAGAGAAAGGGCAAGGAGGCCCTGAGGAAGGAGGAAACTGTGTCCTGAGCTCAGAAGTCTCCTTCCCCTTCAATGACCCACCCTCCTCGTGCTCCACTGAGGTCCTCCTAACCTAGAAGCTGAGCCGACCAGAGACCAGACAGTGGATGTGAGGCCTCTGACCACCCTCTGGCCAGGCCAGAGAGGGGGTGGGCGGGGCGGGGAAGGGGGAGGGGAAGGGGGTGGGAGAAGGGGAGAAAGAGAAAGAACAATCTCTCTTCTTCATTGAAAATACAGCAATCCCAAGAATTTCCTCATTTCCTTGTGTCGAAAATTACAGTAAGATATATAATAAAAATTTAAGGGGGCACTAATTGTCCAAAACCTAGGATGAATGAGAAAATCCAGAAGCCCAGGGATACAGAGATGTGGCAACCATTGCCCTCGAGACCTGAATTTCAACTATGCTTTTTCTTTTTAATAAAAACCATTCATCTTCAGATGAGGCTTTATCTCATATAAAGTCATATAAACGAGAAGCGTTTTCAACCCCCCAGAAATCAGGAAAATGTCCTGTGTTCCAATCTGGGGTCTGGAGAATGCAGCCATCGTGGATCTGGCTGTGATTACAACCAAGGAGCAGCTGTCGCAGAGGAGGGACGAGATGTGCTGCCCACAGGGAGGGCAGCCCTCGGAGCACGTGGTGCGGCCCAGCGGCTCAAGGGCTCCCGGCCAGGGCCAGAGGAAGCCTCCCAAGGCAGCGGCAGCGGGTAAAAGTGGCTATGAAAAAAATGGAAGGGTTTCGCCCCACGTGGGAGGGTTCAGGAAGAGGCGCTCGGAGATGCTTCCAGAGGCAGGTTCTCATTTCTAGCTCAGGGTTTAAGTCCAGGCGACCTGGAGCTGTGGCTTGTACCAGAATTTCCTCAAGGGTGAGGATGGGGCTCAATAGAGGGATTAAACGAAGAAAGCTCATTCTCACGTTAAGCCCTACCAAGGTGACATCGGAGACTAAATTAAATTAGTGTGATTCGCTCACTTGACTCTAACCGGCCATCTCAAAGTCCTTGCACCGGAGCAAAGCTGGCCGTGCACTGTCCACTATGTGGACAGGCTATCGAGCCGTGGGGCAGGAGGCCATGGCAGAGAGCAGGGCTGGGCCACGCAGTGCTCTCCACGGTTTCGGAAATATGCTCCCTGGGCAGCGAAGAGGACAAGCAGCAAATGTGTGAGGGTGGAGAGCTCAGGGAAGGCCGGAAGGAGCACTGCCCAGCAGGCTCTCGTCCGTTCTCCGGGTGATGGGCTGTTGAAGGTCCCTCCCCATGGCTACTTTTTCGGGGTCCCGTCTACATACCTTCCCTCCTTCTAGGTGTGAGTTGGGCCTCTGGGGCAGAGACTGGCACCGAGCGTCCTGCCAGCTCTGAGGCTGGCCCTGACGGACACGGGGGAAGGCAGAGGTGCAGTCGGCAGCCAGGTACTGGTACACCTGCCAGGTCTTGCCGAAGTCTGAGGAGCGCTCGATCAGCATTCCCGCGGGCATGGGCCCCTGCAGTGACAGACAAGGCGGGCTCTGAGAGACTGAAGGGCCGGAAGGCCTGGAGACGCGATCACAGAAACGGGCTCCTAAGCATGCTGGCAGCCGCAGTCCTGGTCGTCGTGAGAGGACCAGCAGCATCCCTGACCCCTGCTCGGTCGATGGCAATAGCACAACCACAGTCACGGCAGCCGAAAACCTCTCCGGAAACTGCCGGATAGCCCCTGGTTGAGGCCCGCTACAGTGAGGCGCAGGCTCCGTGTCTGTCTCACTCACAGCGGTACCCCCAGCATCCGGGACACAGTAGCTGCCTAGTCCACATGTGCCGAATGAAGAGGCGAGTCTTTCGTCCGCTCTCCGCCCTCCCCATCGATATCTGTAAACTCGTCTCTCTCCAGTTCGCGGCCCTCCACATCCTCACCTCTCGCCACGAACACACGTTTTTCCCTCCGGACCCGATGTACCTTCCTCCTCCCCAATTACAGGCCTTCTTGTCTCTTGCCCCTCCGCCTTCGTGCTTTGCTGTTCTCTCTGCCTGGAATGAACTTCGCCCTTCGCCTGGCTGTCACCGGTCGAGAAAGGCTCATCTCACCCCGGATGTGTTCTCTGACACCACGCCCCATGGAGACAAGGCCCGCCGACTGCACGCGCCCGTCCCACGCTCCCCAGCACCTCTTCTTACCAAAGTCAGAGCGCACATCACACGCTCTCACTACCGTTTCTGTCTTCCCCACACAAACTGCGGCGACTTGGGGATTGTGATTTAGCTTTGTTCATCGTTTTTATCCCTGACATCTCGCACCAACCTTAACATGTAATCAGTGCTCTGTACGTCCAGAGCAAGAATGGACAAATACACAAATGGCTGAGTGACATAAAACAAAGAAACTCACAGCATCCGTCTGAATGAATGGCGCTCTTCAAAGCTGTCACCGTAAGACACTGGGCATTTATTCAAATGACCCTGCCACGTCTCGAAATGCTTTTGACCTTTTCTTGGGGTGAGGCTCCTAGAACTAACTTCCTTAGTCACACGAGAAATTAGGTCCTGTTGCTTTTCCTTCATAACTCATTTTAAGTCCTGATGATCGCCTTCCCCAATCATCCAATCTTATTAACCAAACTTTATTCTTAAACATCCGACTATTTCTGTAGAATAAATAAAATCAAATCTTTTCTGAAAAGAAAAAAAAAATGGCCCATCACAAATTTAAAAAAAAAAGTTTCCTCCCAAAGGAGTATGTCAGAGGTTAGTCTAAAGGCAGAATCCGAAAGTCCTCTGAGAAGAAACAGCCCTGAACGAGTACTTTGCTTCAAAAGGGCTGCTCCAAAGCGCAGCTCTCACGTGGATGGGCCGGTTCTGGCTGTTTATTAGAGCTCAGCACCAAAGTTATTAAAACAGAGTATACCAAGAATAAAAAACCATTTAACAAGTGACAGGGCCAGCCAGCAGAATGCTGCTTGGCAGAGAGATGAATGAATCAGATGGACTGGGGGTGGGGGATGCTGAGAGGAGGCAGATATGTCATCGCTGCATGGCCAAGACAGGGAGCCTGGAGGTGCCACTGCTCTCTCTTAAGCGGGGCCCCTGCTGTCACTGTGATATAGGGTCGGAGTAAGTGTCACCCAGCCTGGGCAGACAAGAGCTCCGTGCTCCCTATGAGTCTAAGCCCCATGGCCCAGAGTCCCTCTCCTATCCACTGCCATTCCCAGGAGACACACCTTAAAATCCATCATGATGTGTTGAAGTTGGAATCTCTTGTCCAGGTCCAGCTGCAGAGAGACAGGGTTGACATCTAGAAGGACAAAAAGTAGGAACTTTAGACCAGAGAATTTCCACCTTCCTGTCCTGAAGAAGGCGCTGGACTATGGCGGCCCCAGGAAGGCGGAAGCACTCTCGCTCGACCCTCTGATTTCCCTCAGAGAGGAATAGCGCCGGCATTTTTCTGCTTATATTATCTATTCAAGATCCTATCCACGCTTGGCCAGATTTCCTTCCCACCATCACCTGGTACCGCCAATACCTTAAAGAGTTTCAACCTGTCCGTACAACATGGACCCGTCCTCGAGACTCAGTCCCTTCAGCAAGCCCATGGCGAGTAAGCGGAGTGAACTAAAAGGACTCCCCTCTCTTCTTACCCTTCCCTTAACTTCCAGTGACTCTTAACTCTTCTACACACAACACCTGAAAGACCTCAAATATGGAAGCAGATGTTTCCGCCTATCGACCACCCATATCCCAGTGCAGTAAAAAAAAAAAAAAAAAAAAAAAGCCCGGGAAACCCAAAGGGTTTGCACCCCCACCTTTGGGAGCCTCCACAAGGTTGGGCCCCTGTAGGTGGCAGGCCCTTACCGTTCTGTGACTGCCACCAGTGGTTGGGGCCGGAGGACGAAGCCACATTCTCCACTCGGTGACTGTTGTAATTGTGAGGCAACCTGGAGTCACACTTGCAGCATTTCATCTGCCACTGGGGGGGGGGGGGAGACAGCGCACACTCAGGGGCGGGGTCCACGTGGAATTGTCCCCTTGAGTCCTGAGAGCCCAAGACATTCCCTCCACGGGTATCCTCGCCCTAGAGAGCCACTGACCAATACACTGGGAAAGATGAACCTCGTAAACAAGGCTATTGGTCATTTTTTAATTTAATTCCTTTGTGTCTGCCCTAACACGCAGCTAAATGAATACAACATAGATGTTATGGTTGGGACAGAGGTATGAGGTGGAAGAAAAATCTTTAGTAGATGACATTGCCTGAAAGACAAACTTGAAAAGGGTGTCAAAAAAAAGAAAAAAAGAAACTCACATTAGTTTAGCATCCACTATGTGCTAAATGCAGGCTACAGAGTTTACGTCTCTAGCTTAATCCTGGCATCCTGGGGAGAACTGAGTTTCTGAGGCTCAGGGAGAAGAGACATCAAAACAGAACAAGGGAACTTGGGGATCCAGTTCTAGCTCTGTTATCCCACTTTCAGAGCTCAGTTTTCTCCTCTGCAAATTGGGTGGAGGCTGGGATAGAGTCATTTAATCATTCCATGAATCTACTGAGCATGTGCTCTGTGCTAGGCCCTGCTCTGGTCTCTGGAATTACAACAGTGAGTGAAACAAAGACCCTGCTCTCAGGGAGCCCGCATCCTATCAGATTACCTGAGGCCTTCGAACACTGACATCTGGGACGTGATCTTTCCCAGGTGTGGCATATCCTACCCATGGGAGAGAATCCTACATCCTCCACCACCTAGGACTCTGTGGGTAGGCATGCAGCCCTGGGGCCGAGGACAGAGGCCCTTCCCCATGAAGGTCTGGGCCACAGTGGGCCACCAAGAAGGAAAAAGCCTCACTGGGGAGGACCTCAAAACTGGACTGAGATAAGAAACAGAACTGAACCCCATGGGCTCTACGGCAGGGCAGAGATCACCAAGAAACAAACACACACGCGCGCGTGCGTGCGCACACACACACACACACACAATATAACCTTGTCCCAGCTGCCCCTTGCAATGCACATAAAATTGTTTTCTCTGAGCAATCATGGTCCTAAACCTCGTGCCCAGAGGAAAGAACAATGTCTAGAAGGCCCCAGATTTCACCCACGAGCAGAAGCAAGGCTTGGACAAGACCCCCCGCCCTGGTCTGCCGGTCCTCCTGGGTAGGGACGACTGTCCCCCACACACCCCAACCTCTGCTCTCCCCTGAGCTGCCACCCACCGGAACCTGGGGAAAGCTCTGCAGCTTTCCCGGGGAAGGCTATAAGCTAACAAGCTGGTGTCTGCAGAACCGATGAATCCGACAGCTCACTCCCAAAGGGACTGAATCAATGTGCCAAGCCTGCGACTTACTTATAAAAACTCCTTGCCCGACGCCATCTTTCCTCTTCACGGCCCACAAAGCCGGAAACACCGCACGCAGAAGAGGCACCCGGAGTCCCGGGGCTCTGAGCCTCTTTCCCACCCCACGTTCCAACTCCCACCTCCGATAGGCAAAGAGAGCTGTCACCAGCCCCGGGGCTTGGAGCTGTCCTCATCACGTCCAAAAGCGCTTTTTTAAACAATACATTTTTTTGGTTGTTTAATGCTCCAGTAACGGCTGGCGAGCGGCCCTGTGTGGAACAGCGGCACGGCCCCCCTCGCTTCTCCGCGCCCCGTCCATTTCCCGCCCCTACCACGTTCTTCTTCACAGCGCATAGTACGTATCTCCACTTGACATTTATCGTCCCTTTATTGGCTCACAGGATTTGTTCACGGTCTGCCTCCCCATGCTGGAATGGATAGGCCGGGAGAGCAGAACTCACTTTCCTTTACTGCTGTATTCCCAGGGCTGAGAAAAGTGCCCGGCACATAGTAGGTCCTCCATAAATACCGGTCAAGTGAATAGTAAATGCTCAATAGCAGTAACGTTTTTCATTAATGTCATCACGAGTCCCTTCCTTCCTGCGCTTGGGGAGTCTAGAAGGAGGGGCGGGGGCTGAGGAGGTAACAAAAGGTCAGTGGTAAGGGGTGGAGTGCCTGCCCCGTGCCGGGTACTGTGTGAGGAGTCTCAATACCATAACCTAGCTAAGCCCCACAGCAAACCCACGTGGTCAGCAGCAGGATTCCTGTTTCGCATGTGAGAAGCTGAGCTTCGAAGAGGCTGTGTGACTTTCCTGTCGCCTGACAGCCAGTGCAGCACCAGCACCAGAGAGAATCCCTCCTCTCCCTTCCCTTCCCCTCTTTCCCTCCCTCCTTCTCTCCCTCCCTGTCATCCGCTCATTTCCATGAGGAAACCAGCTGCGCGCATAGGCATCATGGGAAGCATGGTAAAGGGGGACAATTCCCATCTCGCCCAAAGGGCTTGTCTGACCTTGAAATTGGCCATGCGGGAAGCCAAGGCAGAGAAAACACCTTGAGAAGAAAGCCTGCTTCTCAGGTTGACCCACCTCCGTCTACACAGAGCCCTCAGATGTGTCAGCGGCTGAATGAAACACCTGAGCACTTAACACGACCCTTTCTGGGCCAGAGAAGCCTCTTGCTGGCATGGGACTCTCCTCCGGAATCCCAGTGAGCGCGCCCTTCTCCCCACTCTGCCCAGCCTCTCAGGAGCAAGCTTTTCCACTCCTATCCTCTGCCTCCACTCAGCCCATGTTCCACAGAGGAGCAGGAGCCAGCCGCCTTCCGGTGGCCTGCCACCAGAGCTCTCTCCCCGGCCCTGCTGAGAGCTGCTCCCAGCCTGTCCCCTGGCCAAGACAGTGTCAGAAACAAGGCTCTTTCTTTTCTTGGGCCATGGGACGCAGGAGCTAGAACAGTTCAAGCTGGGGGTGTGACGATGCCTTCAATCCTCCCAAATGATTGACTACTACGTAGTTATGAGACAAATACAGGGAAAATGCTTATCTTATGTTTCATGAAAAAAAAAAGGTGGACATAAACTTGTATATAGCTCATAACCTCAAAAATACATTTTGAAAGGAATAGAAAATGTTTGGAAGGAAAGGCCCCAGAATATTAAGCTGATATTGTGCCTGTTTTCCTCATGAAATTGCTGAGATTCAGCCATTTTGACCTACAAAAATGGCAACTGCATGCAGTTTAACCTAATATCTCTGGGTAATGGGATCACAGGTGAACTTTTTCCTTCTTTGTTACTTTTTAATAATTTAAAACTTTTATACTTTAGGTATATATTAACTCGTATGCTCAGAAAAATGGATGTTATTATAAAATAAAACGAGTTTAAAATGTCCCAGATATTCGGTTTGGGCTGAGTCCTGCCTCCTCCCCCAGCCTTCCGTGTCCGGGGTGCCCACGCTCTCTCCACGTTCCTTCCATGGGTACAGGCACTGATGGAGGGATCAGATGGCCTCACGCACTCAAACGCGTTGCTTATCATAGTAACATGGCTAAAGGCGGGATTTATGTCAATCCTTAGAGACGGGCTAAGCTAGCAGGTATTTTAAGTAGTTCTGCTTGTCAACTAGCTAGGGGGATGGAGGCCCGAAATAGAACAGCTTATGGCAGAAGCCCACGTGAAGACAAGCTGTTAATTTCTTCTTTCCCTTTGGGCCTCAGTTTCCCTTGCTATTTTACTCTTGTATGCCTCTATGTAGTATATGTATAAATGCATGAGAGAGAGAGGCGGGGGGGGGGGGGGTTCTCAGCGCGAGGCTCTTCCCCTGGTGTGCGTTACGTGCCTCCGGTCTCTCTCAGAGCTGGAAACGCTCAGCTGCAGCTGCCCCCTCTCTGAGGTCATTTGGCCGCATTCCCCTGGCTGGGCTGCCTCAGACACACAGCATTATTATCAATCCAGCCTGTCAGGCCTTTAGCCAGTTTGGCTCCAGCTTGCTTTCCATCTGGAAAGGCTGAGCCTCTTCCCTTATCCCGGAGCCTTCTAGAAGCTCAGCTCAGTCTGGCCGAAAGACAAACCCTCCCAGAGAGCTCGAGGGGGGCAAAGAAGAGCTCGGGTGCCAGCGGGAGCCTGAATCGCAACGGAGAGGGTGGGAAAGGAAGGCAGACAAGTCAAAGCTCAAGTCCGTGCAGAACACAGAGCTCGTTCTGGGGAAATAGGAAAGCAGGCTGTGGTTATTCATGGCCCAGCTCCCTCCCAAGAGCCAGCCAGAAGCCACCTGTGTCCATGTAAGGAGCTACAGTCAGGGTCATGGCTGCCAGCCAGGGCCAAACGAAAGCAAGCCAGGACAAGAAAGTCCAGCTCCCTGAAAGAAAAAACATTCCCTCCACTGCAGCTTTTTCACTGGTAAAAGCGCAGGGGTGAGATGAGGTAATGAAGTCCCTTCTCACTCTAACGTGCTATTAGAATTCTCCCCTACTGCAGGTTATCCGCTCAGAAGTTACAGACTCCAAATAAGAATGCAAAGGAAGCAAAAGAAATATAAGACATGGGCCAGACATCAAACTGGAGAAACACCCTTCCTAGCAAAGTAGACAGGGAAAGCAGGGACCCATTAAGGCCTTCGATCAGCAAGGTCCCCACTAGACCCCGCTGGGATCCACCATGTATACGTCACTGGATATAGCCAGCCAAGGTCAAAATCAGGGCCTGCCGGACTGTTGGGTAGGTGGAGAGCCCCAATGCCAAGAAGTGCCTTCAATTTAATCTTCCTTGTCATGAAGTAACATCTTAACCAAAGCCTTAACCCTGTTCCACCCTTATCTTCATCCAAACTAAGTTCAGAAAGGTCATTTTCTGCAGCTGATTACAGGGATGATATATACCACACACCTAGAAATTACACTGTGCCTGAGCATAGTACTTACGTTAGCTCATTTCGTCCTTCTGAAATCTCCGAAGTAGGTATATCATAGCCAAAGATTAAGAAAGCAAGTCTTAGAGAAATTAAGAAATGAGTCCAAGTCTACAGAGCTAGGAAGAGAGGAGGAAGGGATTTCTGTCCCAGGCTATCTGCCTCCAAACCTTCTTGTCCTGTTATGATTCAAGGGACACTTTGGCCACTTCATTTGGCAACCAGGGGAAACCGAAGGGACTAGACACTCTCTCTCTCCTTCCTGTGAAGGGTGGCCTCGTGTTGAGAGCATCAGCCTAGACCTGCGTGCAGAGTCGGTTTGTGCGCCTAGACCTCTGCAGGTTCTTCCAGTGACAATGATCCCTCAGCTCTTGATGACTAAGAAATGAGATAGGTCTGCAAGACATTGCCCAGAGACTTCTAGCGACCTGAACCCCAGGAGCAATGGGGTGAGAGGTCGGTCCAGCAAAGCTGTGCGGTCACCCAGGTTTGAGTCCTGGCTTTCCCACCACACCATTCCCCTCCTCTCCTTTCAACTCCCCAGGCCATACTCCCCGGCCCATAACAACCAGGACCCAAGAACCTCACGTTCTACCAACCCAAGTTTTGCTTCCCTCTAATAGTAGCTATTTTCCCCATCATCCCTTTCCATTTTCTTCTATCCCCTCAAAACTTACTTATTCTGGATCTAACTCTCTTGGGACCCTTTGCAAAATCCACAGCTAGTTTTCTCATAAGCATACCCTTGCTGAGATATAAATGGTTGATAAAGGGCGTTTGCATTTTAAACAAGAAACTCAATGATGCTTCATCCAAAAGAGTGAATTCCCAATTCGATAGTAAGAGCTTTAGGGAGTTTCAGACCTGCTGAGAGCTTGCGGGGAGCAAAAGAGTAGATACTTCGGTCAGAGACAGGCTCAAAGTCTTCTGAGAGCAAGGAGGACAAGCTTCTTAACATTTATATAAAATAGTCTACTGCCATGCTGCCCTGAACAAGCCCGATCCCATCTGATCGATCCCATCTGATCTCGGAAGCTAAGCAGGGTCAGGCCTGGTTAGTCCTTGGGTGGGAGACCACCCAGGAAGACCAAGTGCTATAGGCATAAAAAATTTAAAAAATAAAAAGATTGTAAGCCGACAAGGTCCTTGCAATCTGTAAGGTCAACTAAAGACTATCTTGCCTAAAAAAAACAAAAACAAAAACAAAAACAAAAAAACCCAGATGTATCTGAAGATGTTCCTCTTCTTACACATTAGCTAAGACACAGCTCAAGAAAACAATCGAAGAAAGGCAGTGCTTGTGGGGGTGTGTGTTGGGGTGTGTGGCACGTGGGTATGTGTGCACTCTCGTGCGTGTGTGCATGTGCATGTGTGCATGTGTGTGCGTGCGTGTGTGTGCGTGTGCATGTGTGTGTGTGCGTGTGCGTGTGTGTGCGTGTGTGTGTGTGTGTGTGTGTGTTAGAGAGAGGGTGATGTCCACTGGCTATTGCTCCATAGCTTGTTTCCAGGAGATAAAAATGACAGCTGTTTGGTTTACACAGCTGATTAACCTGAGGATGCATTCTGTAAGACTCTTATTAAGGCGACTGGGTCATTAAGTTTTCCCCTGTGGAAGGAGAGAATTGGGGATAAATAAAGTGTTTGGGGGAGCAGACACACATTGGAGGAGACACTGTCAGGAGCAGAAATAAAGCCGGGAATCTTCCTGGCAAAACCCTCTAGTTCCTGAGGCGCATGCACCAGCCCAGAGAGGACCAGAGGGCACACACGGCTCAGCCCCTGCCAGTGCTCATCCGGCAGAGACCACGGGGGACCGGCCGGAAGCTCGCGGAGACTGTAGAGTTAAAGTTTGACTAACCCAACTCTTTCGTTTCATCAATGGAGAAATGGTAGTCTAGAGAAAAGTCATGACCTTTGTAAGGTCACATTTCTATCCTAAGTGCCAGAGCCAGGATCAGAACTAGAGACTCTTCGACCCAATGGGGGTGGCTTCGCTAACCAAGACTGCTTGCAGATTCTCTAACGGCCCACTGCAAATCAGATCATCAGCTGTCGCCTTGGAGGCGGAGACGGGGCTGGCCCAAGGACGGGTGATTTCACTAAGTACATGTGTGTCCTGATCAGGGAAGAAATACTCAGGGGTGTGATTCAAAGGTGGGGCGGGTGGCCTCTGCCTGCGGACACAGGCCCCTGGAGGTGCGTGAGGGAGGGAGCGGAAACCTTTCGCATCTTCCAGACACCAGGCCAGTGGTCACATGGCTCGTTCTTTTATACAGTCCTCACGACAACTCACTGAAGTGGCGCTGTCATCACTCCTACTTTCTAAATGAGGGACTGAGGATCAGGGAAGCACAAAGGAGAACAAGGGTAGGAACATGTCAGAGACATTTCATTCATGCTTGAGCTTTCGGGGTCAATGACAGTGAGTTTAGCCACAGGTTATGTAAGAGCTGGAAGAAAGAGACCAGGTGGGACTGCAGCCCCAGGCCGTTTGGTTAATGGGTAGTCAGGGCGGATGAGCCCAGAAGCGAGAAGCTGAGCAGGGGGCAGGGGGAAGGCGCACAAGGCAAAGCTGTCAGAGGCCCAGGTCCATTGTAAGGGTTGCGATATGAACTCAAAAGGGTTGCAACATGAACCCACAGAAGCAAGCCCTCGAGGCCAACAGGATTTAGCCACAGAGACAAAATTAGGCAGAGGAGGTAACATGCCAACAACATGCCCACAGAAAAAGGAGCCATATATACTCTGAGATCAGGAGTCCAGACAATTTTGGAACTGGAAGGAGTACGCGCTGCTCCTGCAACTCCCATTACACTGAGTTCCCACCCCGCCCCCTGGGGAAGGAAAGCATTGCAGAAATGTCCAAGGCCATAAATCCCTATTACACTTGTATTCGTGCCACATCAGTAGGCAGACAGCAGGTGCTGGGCGATGTGGTGCTGAGCTCAGGGCTCGCAATGTCACCCTTGTACAGAAATAGAAAAGAGGCACCAGCCAGTGGCTTTGACTTAAGGAAGGTGTGTATGTGGGGGTGGGCGCTGGCAGACAGGGGCCAGGGGGAGAGGGGCAAGGCCAGAGTCAGTAGGAACGCAGCTTTGCATCACGTGACTCTCATTTCCAGCCGAAGCATCTCTAACTACTCAGAAAACTCAATGCCTATGTGCTTCCATCAGAAGTCTGGGATCCCAGCACATACCCGATTCCTCCCAACAGCTCAAGGGGATAACAAGGGCCACTTCATGGAGTACTGTGAAAATTAATTGAGATAATTTATACAAAACTTTTAGTATGATACCCAGGACACACAGTTGCTATAATATCTAATAATAAAATAAAATAAATAATAATAATAAAATAAAGTTAAAAACTGAAATTAGAACTCAGCTGAGTTAAATCTGGATTTCTCATTTTCATCACCCAGGCACTGCCACTCCCGTGAGGGTTCAGGGTCCCTTCAGTGTGTGTGTTCATTGCTGGCAACCAATGGCCTCTGGGAGGTCAGGCAGACAGCGGGGAGGAAAGGTGAAACCAGGCAAGGCCAGGAGGCGGAAGGTAGGGGGAGAGAAACCGCTTCTCAGAAGTCAGCTCATTCCCAAAGGAAGCCAGAGCAAGGAGCGACCCTAAAGATCATTTCATCTAACACTCACTCATGGATAGGAAAGCAAGACTTGGAGAGGGGTGACACGTGGCCCACAATCTCACCACAAGTGGCAGACCTGGGGCTCCACCCTGCACTCAAGATGCCCTAACTTCTACTCTTTCCAAGAGGATCCACAGATTTATAGAAAAGAAAGAAAGAGTCAATACTTCTCGACTTTCACAGCAGCAAGATAGCAGAGATTTATCCATCCCTGGGGTTGCAAAAGTCTAGACTTCTCTTTTGCAAGCACCTTGTTTCGCTGGGGAAAAGGGGGTGGCTTGAAAGCAGGGAAGGCAGTTAGCTTTCCAGGGGCATCAGAGAGAAGCAGAGGGCAAGCCAAGGTGAAGCCCAAAGCCCCAGGTCTAGAGGGGGGGAGGCGGTCCAGGCAGAGCTGGGGCCAAGGAGCGCTTCAGCACAAAAGCCTCAGATGGCTCCTTGCTTCGTCTCCCAGAAGGCAGGTCAGCCTAAGGAAGGGAATCAGAGGCCTCCCTGAAATCTTTAGACATGGCTTAGTGGCACAAGATTTGAGTGTGTGTGGTAAAATGCAGCTAAAATCATGCTACTGTCCAGAAAAAAATTCCATACTGCCAGGCCCCTGATGCCTGTGGAGTAACCTGGGCCCACAGGGAGGACTCGTCCGATGCTGGCCATCTTACCCAACACGGTCAGACGGGCTTTCCCACATCCAAGTGAGCGAGATGCAGAAACCACAGACACCTCTGCTCTCAGTACCCCTGAGCCATGACCCAGTACAACCTGTGATTAAAAGTTGCCAAGAGGACACTGGGGACAGTGAGCCTCAGAGGCAGTATCAGGTACATAACCAAGGTCCTGAGGACAAGGACAGTCTGTAAAGAGGAAACCACAGATAACCCAAGTCTCCTTCATACCAATCAATCTCTCTTCCTCCTTGCTCTCTCTGTCTCTCTTTTTTTTCCCCAAAGGCTATGGAAATTCAGGGCAAACCACCCCCTCATCCATTCCTCTGTCTAAACCTGTATTTTGAGAGTAGAAAAATGATCTAATGAAACAGGCATCTGGGAAACAAGGAAACACAGAGATTTCAACCTCGGTGAACACAAGGAGCAAAGAAAGACTCCAACTTTGCTGAAGAGAAAAGAAAAGAAAACCAAAGTTCCTACTAAAAAGCTCCAGAGGCAATGGATTAAAAAAAAAATCACAAGTTCTGAACAAATCGGTTGCCTACATAAGCAATGTTAATTCACAGAGCTTGAAGGGTTCGAATTCCTGGATTCGCTTAGCTCATTTTCTTAATTACCAACTGAGTCTCTGAACCTCTTCCCTAACCTCAAGTCACTTCCTTGTTTATTTAACTGATCTATGTCCTTTAACAACAGTTTGAATGTTTTTCTCTTTGCCTGGGGTGATAAAACATATGGCCCAAGGAGACAGAGAAGTGAATAAGATGCCTCTTCATGCAGCATAATTGCAAAACACAGAAAGTAAACTCGAGCTTACGATCATGTATTCTACTAGCTCTGTCCACACCCACAGCCCAGCGCTGGCTAGAGATGGTGGCAACAGAGTGACCGAGGCGCAGCTCGGTTCATCTCACGGCAAGACACGCATCCCAGCACCTGTGCTCTGCCACGCTTGACTTTGTCCACCAAAGATGGCACATTAGATTCTATGTACGAAAGATCAATATTGAACTGATTGTCTATCCCCAAGACTTGAAACACTATCCTGTCCGTGCCCGAGGGCTGGAAAAACACTCCAGGTTTATGGAACAGAAGAGAGAAAAGATTTCGGCTAATTCTGAGTACCTTTTCTCTTGCTCAGCCTTATACTTTTCCTGCAAACCCCTCCTGCCCACCCCCGCCCCCACCCCCGCCCCAACCACCACAGTGCATGGGGCTGGGCCTACACCAAGTATACTCTAAAGATTCAGTGAACAATGGCAGGCTCACCCACCCCACCCACTTCACCTTCCTCCAGCCCTGGGGGTCATGGAGCTAGGGCCTACCTCGCCATACTGGGTGCAGTAGGTCTCAGGCCTGGTCAGTCCACAGGTGGATGAAGCTCGGAGAAACCGGGTCCTCCCAATGAGCAGGTCTCCAACAGGTGGATAGCAGGCCCCACGGGAACAGGCTTGCTGGGCATACAGGAGGCGGGCCAGGACTGAAATCACAGGGGTGCTGGGGTTCAGCCCAGAGAGAAGAGGGTCCAGCTGGCCGCCCCAGCATCCCCCAGGGAAGGAGACAGCGACAAGGTGAGACCCACTCTTTCACTCCTGCTCCCACTCACTACTGTTGGTCATGATTGCGATCCTGAGGCTTTTAGGTAAAAAAGCTGATTTCTTATTCTGTAGCTCCCAACTTAAAAAAACAAAACAAAACAAAACAAAAACAAGGAGGCGTGAAACACTGGCAACCCAAAACCTGAAATGTGGGGCATCCGTATGTGGCTTTTAGAATCACGCTTCAGGCACACGCGTGGCCACTAGGACACGGCCCGCGACGCTCCTCGCCTGCGGCGTGGCCTCTGTCACAGCCCAGAGGGGGGCTGGCCGCCGGCCGTCCATGAAACACTGGGAGAGACCTGCATTCTGCTCCTCGGTCAGCAAGGTCGACCCCACTGCACCGTGTGAGCGCCCCGCCACCACGCGCTGGGATGTCACCCCTCAAGCCCCGGTGGCTCTGCAGCCCGCACTGGAGAGAGCGCTCGGGGGCCATGGATCTCTCTCGGGTAGGAGGAAGATAACCTGGGAGCCTCCAAAGAGGGACGGAAAATCACCTTCCCCAAAAGCCTAAAGGAGCAGAGCCACCTCACAGGTGCGGCCACCAGACAAGCATTCCAAACCCGAGGACTATGAGTGACAGGTAACGCTCGCAGTTTGGTTAACTGTCCCCCTACCCGTAGCTGTCGGCTTCCTGCCATACACCAGGGCTTGGAAGGATGGGAAGGGGCACTCACCAAAGCACAGGAGGAGGAGCGGCCTCATCTTCAGCCAGTGGGGTGATCCCCAGAGAGGACCTCACCTGGAACAGAGCAAAGCAGCCTGGGTAAAATGGCGCAAACCGCTAGGGCACCCCTTTTCCATTTCTGGACTCATGTTTTTTCAGACTTTACCTCGGGACTTGACCTGGGACACCTCTGAGCAGTAGGTGCATTTCTAGACAAAAATTCGGAAAATGCCAGAGCCTTGGACTCCTATCCCAACTGGCATGTGACTCACAGGTGCCCGGGGAAAATGTCATCTTCTCCCAGCCTTCAGCTTCCTCCTCTGAAATGGCAGGGAAGAGGCTCGGCCGGCCCTGTCCCCCGAAGTCATAAAGACAACATGGGGAGAAGGAAACGGCTGGCACTTTGCAGGGGAGGAACTGCAGAGAGGTCTGAAACCTTTCTGCTGCCCAAGAAGGAGGACTGGCCTTTCTCGGGGCCCGGCCCGGCCTGCGGGCCCAAAGCTGAGTGGGTCAAAGTGGCTGAGGGTCTGGAGGCGCGCCTTCTTCTGCCATTGGCACAATCTCCAATACCACTAAGGGCCGCCAGCTGTGGTGGTCACAACTCCGGGCAAAGCAAGCAGCTGGAATGTGATAGGCAGAAAAGCCTGTCTGGTACTATTTAAAAAAGTGAGGATTTTACCAGAACTGGAAGCAACCCAAAATATTTCTAATTATGGATGAGCTGGGGCTGTGCAGGAGGAGTGGGGCTGGGAGGCCACAGAGCAGGGATTCTGAAGGAGGCTGGCTACGGGTTCTCAAGAGCAGGCCTTCCCTCCTCTGCCTGGAATTGGATGCTCGCTCTGCTCCAGTGCCAGCCAGAAACTCCTTCGGCTGGGGTGCGGGGATGTGCAGCTGGCAACGTTAGGGCAGAGAGGGAACTGGGGCTCTCCTGGGATCTCTAAACTATACGTCCTCATGTTCTGAAATCATTCTTTCCAATCAACTCCCAAAAGAGTCAGGGGCCTAGAGAGGAGACAGGCGACCTGAGGTCATACGGCTAATCCCGTCCTAAGAGGGAGACCTGTCTTATTTTCCGGTTTTCCTCCTCTCCCACCACCGGAACTAGGGACTCTGAGCTCAGGCCTGGCCCGCCAACCCCTCCCGCTGCTCTTTGTGCTCAGCCCTGGAGCTGAGCCTGCTTCTTCCAAGTCACCGAGATGCTTATCAGACGTGAAAAAGCAATCCAAATGTGGGCAGACGTTTAGCCTTTGCAGGTGACTCGCTCAGGTGAGCTCCCAGGAAGAGGAAGAATTAGGCCTGCAACCAGGCCCCAGACTCCCAGAGCTCGCCCTTCTCCCCGCCCAGCCCCCACCGGGCAGGAGAAGGCAGGTAACATACCTGGCTCAGTGCTGCCTCTGTTTTTCCTCCAGGTAGCTTCTTTGAGAGCACCCCCTGAATGTGGGGGTCTCCTCTCCTGGCTCCCAGTTTTTAAACAACGACCTCACCTCTGGAGACTCCCACTGCAGGGCGGGCCTCAGGAATCTGGCAGCCGGCACGCCCATCTGCCGTCACCGCACCCCCCAGCCCAGGGCAGGACTGGGCAAGTGGGTCCCCGCGGCCTCACTGCGAGCCTCGCTGTGCCCGCCTGTGGGAGCCCTGGGGGATGGAGTGGAGCACTGCAAACTGAAAGCGCCAGGCTAATGTTCATGACCATTCCAGACCAGGATTCAGGGGGCGGGAAGGGCACGGGCATCTGTGACCGCGCTGTGCTCGCTGTTCTCCCAGGACCTGTAGGACCAGCTTCGTCTTGTGCCTGGACCACCCTGGACAGAAGACCAGGCAGAGGACACAAAGATCAGGGCTCGAATGTAGGGTGGTAGAGCCCCGGGGCTGTCACCGAGCTGGAAGGTGAGAAGACCGAACCTCCAGGACCCTGAAAAGCCCCAGACCTTCCCCTCCCCCTGGGGAAAACAAACACAGTGGAAAATCCCTACTTCTCAGGGAATTTGGAGGAGCCTTAAAAGGCTACAGTTCATCAGGAAGGGGTCAAAGCCCAACTCACCCAAAGAAAGCTTAAGAGGAATGAGCAGGAATCAAGTGTAAATGCCTCCCCTCCGGCTCCCTCCCTGGGCTGGCAGGAAGCCCTGGGACAGGTAACCCGTGAGTCACTGCCCCCAGCTCAGGAGGGCTGGTCTTCTAGCCTCGCCCTCCCTGGGCAGGAATGCCTGCCCACAGGGCCAGAAAACAGACCTGACCTCAAGCGGTGGAAGGCAAAGCCGAAGCATAACTGGACCAACTTGCCTTGGCCCGCTGCCAGGCCTGGGAACATAGCTTCCTCTGTGGGACCCTGGGTGGGCTCCTGGCTCGGGACTTACCAGGCTGAGAGCCACTGTAAATGGCAGTAAGAGGCAAGGTGGGCAGGCTGGCCTCAAAGGACAGTCTTCCCCAGGTGAGGGTCAGAGGGCTTTAGAGAGATCTGGAAGGTCACCTAGTTCATACCTTGGCCCTGGAGCGCCTGCACTGCCATTGTTTGGGGACACTATTGCCTCAAAGTTTCTATGTAACTGGGACTCTTAACTAGCCATTCCAGCCGGTCAGCCTCTCCTAAGCAGAAAGTTCTCTACACGAAAAAGGTTAAGTCCCAGAAATTGATTTGAGAACTCTGAAGGAGAAAATACAGAATTTTGCAGATTAAGCTGGGTACTTCGAACCCTCAGTTTCTAATTTAGCCCAAGAAATTTAGATGGGCGGGAGAAATATTATAATTAGCAGATGGACAATAAGTTGTTTAGATGCATAGTGGAAATGCCAGTAAATGTTCGGGTCTTGACCCCTGTGAGCATTCCAGTGAAATCTGGCTTAACTCAATACGCTGGAGCCAGTGCAAGCAGCTTCCCTTCCTGAGCTCTGTCTCTGCAGCAGAACACAGGCCGACCCCCATCCAGTGCCCAGAAAGGCCGCTGAAGCCACCTCCAGGTTTCTTTCTCTCCACTTCTCCAATTCCCTAAACTCAAGCCTTCCAGGAAGCTTTCAGCCGCTTGCAGCTGCCCGTGCTCTGCCCACCACCAGGAAAGAGGATGTGACAAAGAACTCAGCTCATTAATAGGTAACTCAGCAGAAGAGCAGGTGTTGCAATCCCAGATGTCCAGCAGAGGTGCTGCCCAGGTGCTGGAGGAGGGGGGGACGGGGGGGGGGAGGGTGGATAGGCCTCACCTTTAAATCCCCCTCCTACTCCCTCAGGAGCGCTGGTAAATTAGCCTTTGGAGTCCCAGACATCACAGGCTGGGGCAGGTCCAGGGAGTGGTTTGACTTCACAGGAGGGAAATGGCAATTGCTCTGTTTGGGCCCCCCACACACTCCTGGCCAAATCCAAGGTGTTGTTTCTGCAGAATTCAAGAGTAGCCCAGTCCTTAGGGACACTGAGCACTCCCCGGTGCAGATCTAGCCCCTCCCCCACCCAAGGACTGCAGGGCCCCCCAACGCAAGCTTTGAACTTCAGAACCCATTATGTTCACATACAAGTAGTCTAAAACACAGCCCAGGGCTGGGTTAGGACCCAGCCAGGGCTACAGGGGACGCAAGGGCACCACTCCCACACTGAAGCTTCTCCTCTGGGCACCCCTCCCTCTCTCCCCGCCTCCCCCTGCCCTGTTTCAGAGCCCTCAGCCCTCAGTGCCCCCCGCCCACACGCACACTCATTTGAACTCACCCTCAGGAAAGTGGCTGCCAAGTCAACCGTGACTCCTGTTTCCCTCACACCCGCACCAGCTTACCAGGCGATTCCGTTAGCTCCCCTTCCGAAGGCGGCCAGGGCCACTTCTACTGCCCTGGCCTGAGGCTCTCTTCCCCAGACTTCTGCAGTAGCCTCCCACCAGGTCACAGCCTCCCTTGCTCAGAACCCAGCACCGGTTCCCCATTGCAGTCAAGGTCAAAGCCAAAGCCCTTACAGGGGCCCCGAATGATGCAACCCCTCCAAGACTTCTCGACATGACCACTGCCATCCCTCACTCCTTCCACTCCAGCCAGGTGGTGACCTTGCTGCGCCTCCGGATTACCACCAGGCCGCTCCTGTCTGAGGGCGCCGCCCTCGCTGTTCTCTCCGCCTGGACCACCCTGAGGTCTGCGAGGCTCTCTCTCACCTCTTTTCAGTCTTTGTTCAAATGCTACCTTCTCAATGAGGCTGACTCCGACCATGCTCTTCGAAATGGCAACCAACCTCCCTGACCCATCCTTATCCCCGACCCCGGCACTCCCCCGCCCACCTACCCTACATTATTGTTGGGTTGGGTTGGGTTTGGGTTTGCTTGCAATACTTACCTCCTTCTAACTACATAACCTACCTATTACCATATTTATTTTGTCTTTCACACCAGAACAAAATGTCCGAGAAGGTAAAGATTTTTGTCCATTTCGTTCACTACTGTGTTCCAAGTTCCAAGAAATAGTGCCTGGCACATAATAGGTGCTCAATATTTGTGGAAGAAATAGATTCACACTGAAATATAATTAATTGCTACCATTTAATGAGTCTCCATGCCCTTGGAGGTGTAGTTACAGTCTCAGAGGGCATAGTCTGAACTGTTGGTCACCAGAATGGACAGCTCACATTACAAAGACGGCACCATGTTGACGTGGGCAGGCTTCTTCTCTGCTTGCCAATCAGTCTTTCTTGGTACTGTCTCTGAGCGGGCATGAGAGCAGCACCGGAAGCTACTGTCCCCATTATCCGTCTCCCAGGCTTAAACCACCCAGCTGCCAGAGAGAGCCACCAAGATCAGATCAATGACAGATCAAAGGGTAGGGAGCAAGGGAAGGAGAGAAGGGGAAAGAAAAGGAGAGACGTAGTTGAGAAGGATTAGAGAGGCTGGTCCAGGCTGGGAACGCAGATACTCAGGTGCTGGAGGAAGGGGCGCCAGGTGACTAAGGCTTGGGCATCGCCTGAATGCAGTGAGTCATGGCTGAGTCCTTGTCTGTGGGACAGGGTGGGCTCAGGAGTGGCCTTAGGATGAGCCATGTGACTCAAGCTGGTGTGGTCCCTCCACTGCAGCACAACTGTTCAGCGGCCCAGACGATCAGTCACTCTTCTGTGTGTCTCCCCAAGAACCAGAGAGAAAGTACGTCTGTTCTGTTACTGAGCAGACAGGAACCCAGCCTCAGGCTGAGGCCAGCAAGAAGCGGAACAGAAGCCTGGGCTGCCTGTCACGGGGTGACTCTATTCCATACCCTTTTATCTACCCACCCCCACTCACGCCTCCACAACCTGAACGTCTGCCCAACGGACAGCTGTGCGCACTGGCCTGGGCTGAGGTCTGGGAGAACCGGGCGGCCAGCCTAAGTTAACTGCATTTCACCAAGTGCTTGCGGCATGCCAGGCACTGTGCTAAGCCCTTCATATGTATGAACTCACTTAACAGCCACCACCTCTCTGTTGGCGTAGACACTTAATTATCCTTCCTTTGCTGACGAAGCAAATGAGGTGCATTTTCAGTAACTCGGTCCCAGCTGGTAAGCGATCATTTGAACCCAGACCAGTCTGCGCTGGCACTCCTGTTCTTAACTGCTACTTACAGCCAAAGATTACCCAAACTCCACCCTCGGCAATCCTTGACCAGAGTCCACTAGACTCTGAATGTCGCGTTTCCCAAACCTAATCAAGACCCAGTATCTAAAGTAATGACTCTTTGAGCCCTTGTTCCAACTCTTGGAGCACCGATGTTGACTGACGGCTCTCAGGGAGAATCCGATGCTGTAGAAACATCCAGAACAGGCATCATGGGTGTTTTTTTGTTTGTGTTCCATATCAATGGCGTCTCTCGCACGGGCATAGATAGAGAAGGTTCTGGCCTCCAGATTCCCTGTCTCAGGGGCTCCAGTAAGCACCAGCGGGGTTCCCCCTCGCACAGACAGGAAACTGCTCTGAGTGAGGAGGGAGCGCCCTAGAAGGAGTGGCAAGACAGAGAAGGTGACAGAACAAACATCGCGGTGAGCTGACGAGATCATACAAAGGGCATGACGGCAGGATGACACAACTTCCCCCCCGCCACGGGGAGGAAGGGGATCCCCTCCACTGAGGTCAGCCTCCTGGGCCACTGGCAGGGCGGAAGGCTCGGCTTATTCTGTTCTACCTCCCAGGGCACATCCTTAAATGTCCCGCCCCTATCCTCCCGCGGGTACAGCCCAGTGCAGTTTGCAGCTTGGTGGAGTTGAATGCTGCCTCCTGGCTGGCTGGCTCCCAGAAGAGGGAGTAATATATTTACATTTCTGCCACTGTCACTGCCCTTGCAAATTCCCTGCCTTGCGCTGGCAGACAGGCCAGCTCATGACCAGGCCACGCCTCCACCTGACCACGCCCCCTCCTCCACCCCAGCCACCTCTACCCTTACCGCCCAGCCAGTGCCCTCTAGGAATTAGGCTCTGGGGACCTAAGTCCAACCTCTGTGACTTTTGGCCACAGATTTGCAATGTGGAACTGGCCATGTGGCTATGGCCGAGCCTCACCTGAGAGAAGAAAGACACTTGAAAGGGGCAACATGCAGCTGCGCCGCAGGTCAGCGGTGTCTGGGGAAGGGAGACGCCAAGGAACGGCTAAGAGGATTGTTGGGCATTTGCATCATGAGATCTGCTCCCCAGGGTAGCAGAGGGCTGCCCCATGGGGCTTCAAAATTCTAATTATGATCCCTGAAACAGCCATTAGAGAGAAAAACTACATTTCCTAATGTTCAGGTTTGTGGCTAAGGGCTGAATATGGAGAATGAGCATCTGCGGTTTGAGAAGGAAAGGAATATGGGGGAAGAGGGTCTGTCTTCATGTCTGGAATCGCAGCCACCTAAAGGCTTCACCGCACCTCCCTGCAGTGCCCATGGCCGCATGGGCTCTGTATATGGACTCGAACAATCCTTTAAATCCTAGACAGAGCTCTGACTCTTCTACTCAGTAGAAGAATAAACTTGGGCAAGCCCCTCTCTGGGCCTCAGTTTCATCAGTATATAAAGGTGTTGGATTTTACTGGTCCTCCATCCAGGCTGCCCCTCAGAATTACGCACAGAACTTATAAAATCATATCCTTATGCCAGACCCCACTCAGAGATTTCACTGGCTTTCAGAGGGGTCAGTATTTTTCACGCTCCCCTGAGGCCCCCTCCAGCTCGAGGATGCTCTGCTCTCAGGGGCTGGTGGTTTAGGACATCAGAGTGTGAGAGGTGACATTGCGAGTCTGGTTCTGCACGCACCGGCCGTGACTCTGGACAACCAAAGCAACGTGCCTCCAGTCGGATGGTACCGATCTACCTCATGGATCCTTGTGGAGAGGAAAGGGAACAACGCACGTATAACGCTCAGCAAAGTACCTGGCAAGGTGTGTGCTCTATGAAGGGTGCCTGTCCCCACATGTGCATCACACGCAGGCTCGGGGCTACGATCAGCAGTTTTCGCAGTTGTACTTAACAAAAAGCAAATGTCACTCCCATGCAGATGCTTCGTAGTTCACTTACAGGGTGGTGAGTGGCAGGGCTGCTCCCCTCATTCTCCCCAGGCGCCCCAGGCCCCAGCCCGAGGATCTGTGGTTAGTGCATTCTGCTATGTTCCATGAGGCTGCAAACTCCCTGGAAGCCATGACCTGGACCAGAAGGGAAGACGGGGCACTCAGGGGGCAAACCGAGCTGAACCTCCCAAGCAGGGTGACGCTTCTGGCCTTTCTGAACCGGTAAGGACAGAAGGTGGGGGTGGGGGATGTTTACAAACAGAGGACAGAGGGCAGAGGAGCAAGCATAAGCAGGACATTGTTTTATGGCCTTCGAGACTTAGTAAAGCCAGAGTCCAACACCCGATAAGGACAGGCTTCAAGGCCAGTGGGGACAGCAGGTTCATTACTTAGCTTGGGGCAGTCACCCAGCAAGTCTGAGGCTGTAGAGAAAAGGCGCTGTCTTTCCCCGGGTCCTCTGCTTACACAGACCAAGGTCTGGTCAATATCCCATCAGACAAGGTGTGGAGTCCTTATCTAATCTGATTCCTCCCCCCCCCCTTAAAACATCATTCAAAACTGACCACATTCTGATCTAAAATACCGATAAAGAGGTTTTAATAACCTGGGGGAATGTTTATGAGATACGGTTTACAAGGGGGGCAGGGGGAAGGGGAAATAAGAAACCAAATGTGCATGAAATCTACTCTAAAGAAAAAAATACTCAAAGGAAGACAGGGACAGAATATCACAACGACATGTCGTTATTTCCCATCTCTTTATACTTTTCTGTATGCTCTCATCTTCCACAATGAGCATCCCTTACTAGGATGATTAATAAAAATAAAGTAAAAAGTTCCGGGGGAGGAGAGTGACTTTTCTCCACCACTTAGCCATTCCCCTGTGTCTCCCTTCCCCAGACACCCCCGACCTGAGGCGTGGCTGCGTGCTGCCCCTTTCGAGTCTTTCTTCTCTCAGGTGAGGCTTGAGATTAATAACCTATAAGCTATTAATCCTTCCTCCCTTTGCGCCTTCCTTTGCCCTGAACCCCTTCCACTGTACCCACAGACTGCCCAAGAGCTTGCTATGAGTTTCTAAATCATTGCAGATTTTGTAAGCTATAGTTCCTCCTTCTTAAAAAGTACAGTATTGCCTCTTTGGGGCTGTTAGATTTCTTTCGTCAAGAAAGCACTTAGCACAGTTTCTCAATAAATGTACGTGCTAATAAACGCATGAGGAAGGAAAGACCAGGAGGGAGAGAGAGCAGAAAATGTACAAGGAACCACCAGAACCTTATCTTCTTGCTCGTATGTCTTAAGGCAAACCAAAAAGAAACAACAGTCAATTTTCATTTACCTATATTTTGAGGGAAAAGAAGTGAGGTATAAGTAAAATTTTTATCCTCACCCAAATCTGCCTCACCCATGCAACTGTCCTAGGATAATGCCACCTAATTCTGAACTGTCCCATTGCTCACTCAGAAATTTGTATACCCAGCAAACCAATAGTGTTCAAGTTCAAATACGCATCTGTGTTCATGACTGTGACAGGTGGCCTCTCTATCTCATGTGTGCACTTGTCTCCAACAAGAGACCACACAACTTTCTCCTTGTAGCTAGGATTGTCAGATAAAACACAGGGATCCCAGCTAAATGTGAATCTCGAATAAACAAGGAATACCTTGTTAGTATAAGCAGACCCCAAATATTGCATGGAGTGCATTTATATTAAAATCACATTCCTCATTTATCCGAGATTCTAATTTTACTGGGCTCCTTGTGTTTTTATGTGCTAAATCTGCCAACCTTACACGTATGTGTTCAACCATCCCCATGACTTCCAGACTTTTCCTAACCTAGTCATCTTCCTCCAGAAATTCCGCCACCTGCCAATAATCTTCCTAAAATATGAATGCTTAGAGGTGAACACAAGTCTCCTGGTGTCCCGATGCCTGACATCCTGGTGGCATCCCCTGAGCATGGGTTGCTTTATTAAAAACCACTCCAGGTGAAGGACTGAGATCTGAACTATCAGTGCAGAGCTCGACCTAATTCTCTCCACCATCTGGAGACCACACGTACGCTTCCCTGGGCATTATAGGCTATATTTACTCTAAATACTGCTCCAGAAAGAAATAGGTACGTATTGCCATGAAAGGACAGAAGGGGACAATATTTTTCCATCTCTTGCTCTGCATGAGGCACCATTCTAAACACTGTATCTTCCGTATCTCATTTAAGTATCATAGCAGCCCTTTAAGATGCCTCTTTGAAGGAGATATTATTCCCCTTTTTTATACTCTCAGCATTGTTAAGTAGCCTGTACAAGGTGACAGAGTGTTATGGACGGAATGTGCCCTCCAAATTCATTTGTTGAAGCCCTAACCCCACTGTGATGGTATCAGGAGGTGGGGGCCTTGGACGATAATTAGGTTTAAATGAGGTCATGTGGGTGGAGTCCCCGTAATGAGATCAGTGCCCTTATAAGAAGAGAAAGAGACACCAGAGGGCACAGCAAGTGCGAAGCTGTCTGCAGGCCAGGAAGCAGACTCTCGCCAGGAACCCAGTCGGCTGGCATCTGGATCTTAGATTCCCAGCCTCCAGAATTATGAGCGATCAATGTCTGTTGCTTAAGCCACAGTGTCTTAAGTCTGTGGTATTGTGTTACAGGAGCCTGAAGTGATAGAGACACAGAACTATTGTTTTAGTCAAGTTAGGCTAGGCTAAGCTGCAGTATTAAATTAACCCCCAAATCTTAGTAGCCGAACAAAACAAATGTTTATTTGTTGCTCGTATAAACAAAAATGCAAGACAGTGGTGATGGGAGAGGTCCTCTGTTCTACAGTCACTCGGGGACTTCTGCCATCTCGTAGCCGCACCGACCAGGACACATGGCCTTAACGGTCACAGCAGCAAGGTTCGAGGTGCGTGAAGGAACTCTCCCCAGTTATTCCACGCTTTGGCTCCAAAGTGACACAGTGACTCTGCTTACAACCCGTTGGCCAGAACTGCTCACAGCACTCCTCAGTAATCTTCCTACATTCCCAGAAGAGGAAAACGAAGCAGGACATAGTGAACGCACAGCACCGTCTGCCACAACTTGTATATGGTGAAACTAGAATGCAAAGGCAGGTCCTTAAGCTTCCAAAGTCCATACTCTTTCCACTATAACATTTGGCCTCCCGAGACTGACAGAATTTGTTCCCCACCAATAGGAAATCTCAGGGGAGGAAAATTTGTAGACTATGACCTCAAAAAAAATAAAGAAAGAAAGAAAAATACTGGTAAGAAGAATGGCCACGGTGAATGTTTCAGATTTACAAAACCTAAAGCATCACAGCGTTGACAGCCTCAGAAACACAGACCTTGAGATCTCTGCAGGTTATACCGAGAGGGCAAACATTTATGAGACATGTATGTCATTCCAGTGTCTAAGAGGAAAACCACTGGTGGGGGAGGGGGCAAATCTTCAAGGAGAAGATTCTCGTAGTTGTAGGGTGACCAATCATTCTAGTTTGCCAGGACTCCCTTCATTTTAACCCTGAAAGTTCCATGTCCCAGGACACCCTTCAGTCCCAAACAAATGCTTAGTCACCTGGTGGTACACTGATACTTTTTCTCCCTCAGGTGGCCCAGTAAACTCTGCATGAAAATGCACAATGGCCTGAGAGAGCGAAGTTGGCTCGGAGTCCAAGAAAAACCTGGATGGAAATAGCACATGAGAACGAAACTCTCCTGCAGGACAGAGCTCGGGAAGTGCTGCGTGAATGCTGGCCCGTCTTCGTAAAGCAGTCCTCTCCATGGACTTGGGGGAAGGAAACAGTACGCTAACACGACTTCTGCTGTAGAGACCCTGCTCCTGCTGCTGCATCGAGCCAAATCACACCACGGACCCATATCGAGCGTGTAGATACATTAATACCTCTGTCTTTTTCTAGTCAAATACTGTTGAAACAGGTTACTCCCACCTGACTTTGTGCTGCTCTTAAAGTAGGCATGCACACACACAGAAGTGCACATACCTTTGCACTTTTACCTATATATTTCGCCCTCAGTTGCCCTAGTGCTCCATTTGCTAAACTGGATTTTGTATGCACTTTGACCTGTACACTCTCCATCTTCTCCAGGTGAAAGTCCAGAGTCCACAGCCAGGCACTTAAGGTCCTGCTGAAAAAAAGAAAAAAAGAAAAAAGAAAAAAAAAAAGCTGCATTGCTGCCCCTAACTCACACGGTCTCCTTCACTTAGGTGTTCTAAAGCAGCCAGGTCATTCCCTTGACCACACTTGGGCATGAGTCATCCGACTCTGTCTACACTACCCTCTCCGCTTCTTGTGTCCTCGGCCAAGTCCTAAATCCCGGAGTCATTTCGGATTCCTGGATTAGTGATAGCTTCTCTACAATTCTCTGTAAATTCTTCCTAAACTCCAGCGGCAGACCTCATCGATACAATTCAGTAAACAATCAGTTCCGTTCTGTTTTGTGAACCCCTCCTATTTCAAATCGACACACTTATGGCTGTTCAACTTTTAGTTACTGTGTGATCTGTCCCCAAACCTGGGCTGCGAACTCTTTGAGGACAGGGACAACTCTCAGCTAGTCTTTTTATCTCCTAATCAAGTACATAACCCAGTTTTTGTACATAATAAGTACTCAATAAATGGATATTGATTCGCTAGTGTGGATCCTTCAAACAAAAAGTGTTTGAAGAATATGATGCCATGAATATTACCCCATAACTCCCTCTCAAGACGACAGAGAGAGAAAATCATCCAGACAAAGAAATGTCTTTTTTCCCCTGAGAACCGGAACCTGAGAAAATTCACAATCGGCTGGCTTTCGAGACTGTGTGTCGCATTCCATTCACCATGGCTGGTGCTTGGGGACAGAAAGGCTGGGAATCAAACTGGTGGTACTTTTGGTATTGGGAACCGCAATATGTCTGGGGTCAAGCCGTGGATCCAGGTCCTCAAGGGATTCAAGACCCGGCTTTTAGAACCCTGAGAGGCAATGACGGGGAGAGGAGGGCGCGAACGAAGAGAGGGTCTTAGGGAGCAAGGCTTCCTAAACGTGTTTTAAGGATTCCTTGTCACTCCCGGGGGATCAGGGAACATATATGGCGAAAGCCCTGTCAGCCCCCGCTTGTCCCTGTGCCCCCTGGCAGTGTTAGGCCCATCCCAACCCTTGACCAGTGAGCACCAGCTAGTACACTAAGAAACCCTTCCCCACAACCAGACAAGGTCTAGGAATATTTGTTCCTTTAAGTCCATTGATTGGGGGTCAAGAGTGTCCTGTTATCCCGCCAGTTGTCCAGGGGAGTTGAACTCGGGTCTGACACCTCCCAGCAAATCAGTCTGCACAGAGATCCTCTTCTATCCTCAGCTTCTGCCTGGTCATCCTCACAGCCTGGGGTTTCTTCTGGTTTTCCTCATCACGTCTCAACAGACCCTCTGACTTTTGACCCAGAAACACAGAAACCTCCAGAACCACTCATTCACAAAACAAATATTTATCGAGTACCCATCTGATGCCAGGAATCTAGCGACCCAGGAATAAAGTCACTGTCCAGGGAGAGCCAACTGTCTCACAGGACACAGACATTAAACACATATGACCAAATAATTTATTAATTATGCAACCAGAGTGACCTCAACTCATTTAGCCACCCAAAAATCACTCTTTCCTCTACTATTCAAAGAACCATAATTCTGAGAATTCTAGGGAGATGTTAAACAGATAATGCAAATTCATTCCAGTTGCTGTCTGTCTTCAAACACGCCTAACTTTCTTTTAACCATTTCTCTACACTGCCCCCAATCTCTCCAGCCTATTTTGGAACCATAATGACTGTGACAAGTCTCCATTCTGAAGAGGTAAGAGGAGAAAGATGGAAAGAACTTGGGTTTTTGACAATGTTACACTACTGAATTAGTCAATCCTGAAAACCCTGTCTGGCGAAATCGTATATCTTTCTTATTGTTAAACCATTTTGAATTATATTTTCTTACTTGTAGCCTAAAGCAACATGATTTATTCATGGGCTCCCAACACCTTAAGCAGATGGGTCAGGATGAGCTGGAAGGACAGCTCTACATACAAAGAATAAGATGCTCACCACCACCACCCCCGCACACACTCCAGCAATGTGACAGAAGGTAGAGCATGTGGGTGCTGAAGCAGATAGGTTTGATGGTTGGAAAATGAATGAGTCCTGTCCGATTTTTTCTATTTCACCAGAATATGAGGCGTGAGGGAAGAAGAGGATATAGCTTGTTTGGGAAGTGGGGAGAAAGTGTGTAAACATACTTTTAGAGAGTAATAAAGATAATTGACTCAAAAAAACATAATAAATTATAACTGACTGCCTGTTTGAGATTTTTCAGAAAATAAACAGTCAGTCTAGTTGGGTAATTTTTCCCAACAATGATAAGCTTTGGGTTTAGATCTATACAGAGCAGACAGCTGATTCCAACCATAGTTGTGTGTTTCTGGGTAAATATGAAAGAAACAGAGACATGCAAGGGAGTATGAGGTGTCTGCAAGGAACTGCTTATGACCATGGACCATTTAACCCAAGCCAGATTCTCCCCATCCTCGTTTGTCCTCCCAGTCTTCGTCAAGTTTATAATAGGTTTTGTCTTGTCATGTCAGCAGCAGCTCCTAGTATGCTGCTTATCTTAGTTTTTGGTTGCCGAATAGCAAATTACCACAAATGTAATAATTTAAAATAAAATCCATTTATTAACTCACACTTCTGTAGTCAGACGTCTGGGCACAACAGCTTAGGATTTCGTAAAGCTGATATCAAGTTGTCTGGTGAGCTGAGTCCTCACCCGGATCTCGGGTTCTTCTTTCAAGCTGATGTAGTTGCAGAATAATTCAGTTCCTTGTTGTAGAAAGCAAAGAAAATCAAGAGATATTTAACAGGTAGAATGACAAATCTCTGGGTTTGTTCACATAGGAGAGGGGGCGGAGAGAGGGGAGTGAAGCATGGCTCCCAGGCTTAGGACCTGAGCGAACAGGTGGACGAGGCAGCCGAGACTTAGAAAGATGGCGGTGCAATTTTATGGGGTAGAAATATTGGATTTGGCCTTAGACATGGTGAGTTTGATATCTGCAAGGTATCCGCAGGCAGGGAGACACGAGACTAGAGCTCAGATTTGCATGTCACCTGCACAGAAGCAGTAACGGAGGCCTTGGGAGTGAACTAAATCGCCCGCAGAGAGCACGCAGAATAAGAAGAGAGGCCCCTGGATCGAGTCCTGAGAAATGCTGACATTCAGGGGTGGGATAAAAAGCAAAAGTGAGAAAAATAACTAAGAATGTCCGTAATAGGGTAGGAGGACAACTGGGAGATTGTGATATCATGGAAGCCAAGGAGAATGTGTCCCTAGAGGAAGAGAGTGGTCAGCAGTTCCCAGGCATGGTATGTGCTGCTTACCATGCTCATAACTGGTCATTATCTGGCTCCTGCCTACTGCAGCCTCCTCCTTTCCTGCCGTCTCCCCAAACCCGTTCTTTACGCTGTAACACTAATCTTGCCTAATTACTCCTGGACCACGCAACGCTTCCTCATGCATCCCCTCTTTTCCTATGCAGCCCTTTCTTATTCCAGGTCTCCCCCAACCCTGAACCTCCACTCCTTCCCAGAGTTACCCGGTGAACTCTATCTATCCTCTAGTACCCTAAGTTACTCACTTATCGTCTCCTCTTAGGCCTTCTTTGACCACCTCCTTCCCAAATTGAATCAATGTTTCTCATCTGTTCTTTTTGCTTACCTGATATGTACTTCCATTATTGTGCTTATCCTAGTATATTGTAATAACTTGTCTAATGTCTTTGTCCTCTACTTGACAATGAGCTTCTTGAGGGCAAGAATAATTTTGTATTCTGCTTTCTATAACTATACTTGACACTATATTGGATACGTGGCTGGCTTCGACAAATATTTTTGGACCTTATTGCTTCCTGTATGTCACCTAGGGAATGCAAATGTCCTGGGCTGGGATAAAGGACCATGGGAACTGCTAACATGGAGTTAAGAGGTAAAGATGATTGAATAATAACAGAATAATAACTGGAACAATAATATTTATTCATCGCTCCATTCGTGCCAGACCACTAAGTCCTTTTTAGTGCTCTAGCTCCTTCAGTCCTCACCACATCCCATTTAATAGGTGCTATCATCACTCTCACTTTACAGACGAGGAAGAGGAAGTGGAGGCCAGAGAAGTCACTTGTCTAAGGTCAGACTCTGGTAAGAGGAGCCAGGACTTAAACAAACCCAAGTCTGTTCAACTCCAGAGCCCTAGGCTCTCAAGTGCAGCTAGCATTTGAACTCGGAAAAAATTTCTTGTGCTGATTCGAACCTGTAACATACAGTCCTGCAATTCGGAAGTGGCATATGGGCATCCATGGCTTCCCAAAACTCCCAGCACACCCTGCACGCGCCAGCTGCTAGTGCCTCTGCTTGGCAAGAAACCATGAAGGACAAAAGCAAAATCTCTATGAAGGGTCTGTTCCTCAGAGTTGATTTGTCAAGCCCTGGGGTCCCAAGAGCAGGTTGCGGGGTGCCTGAGAGGGAGCCAATTGCTGCAATGTCTGACACTAAGCTGGGAGTGCAAGCGAAAGGTGAGGAGGCCAGAGTGGAGGGAACTCAGCCAGGTTGCCACGTCTTAAGAAATTTCAGCCCCAAGGATAAACCACTGCGCCTAAAATAACCTCCCAGAAGAGTTTTCACTGATCCTTTTGCAATCTCTATCCCAGTACTGACTTCCAGGTCAGTGTAACTAGTATTGATTAGGCCCTTATTATATATTAACACCATGAAGGGGACAAGGATCTGGTCTTCCACAGAGATAGAGCAAGCCCGCAGGAAACCCCGGAGAGCCGTATGAAACAATGCACAATGTAGTGCCAACCTGTGCCGAAATTCACAGAAAGGAGTGGTCAAGGCGTGCTGGCAGAAGCAGTGGTGGCTTCTTGGAGCACATGACCTGAAGGGAGGAAGACAGAATAGAAAGAGAACAGCATTTCAGGTAGGAAGGAGAGCATGAGCAAAGAAGGCAGCAAAGGGGAGGACGAATATTTCTCGAGCTGTGAGAAAATCATCTGTGGAGCAAAACGTTCTCCTCAGAGAATGACTGAGAGATAAAGTTAGATGAGTAGGGAAGATCAGATCACAGAGGTCTTGGATTCTAAGACTATTGGTCAAACAAATCCAATATTCAAAATCTAGTGCATCTTAATCACCTTAAACAGGTAATTAAGAATGAAAGTGTAATTTTAGATAGATTTATTGAATGGTAGTGTTTGAGATGGATTAGAGAGAGGACAAAAAGCAAAAAAATAATAATAAATAAAAATTTAAAAACCTATCCAAAAAAAAGGAAAAGTCTTGAATGCTTCTTTAAGCATCCACTAAAGTCTGACTGCGTGCAAATTTAATAAATATGGTGCCTCCCCTACCAGGCTTCGCAATTCAATGGAGAAAATGCTCATTAATCCTGTAGTTATCTCTTGAGGACCTACTCTGTGCCAAGGATTATACTTGGCCCTGGGGACATAAGAAAAACAAAGCAAAGTCCCAGCCCTCATGAAGCTTATCCTTCAAGGTTATGAAAGACAATCCAAAAAACAAGTCAATAATTATATCAATATAAAGTCAGGTACTAAGCGCTACGGAGAAAAGTCGAGCAAGGTATTGGGTAGAGAAGGGTGGGTGAAGTGGTCAAGGAAGACCTCTCCAAGAAAATGCCACAGTAAAATCCTAGGGAACAAGTAAAATGGAGATGCCACTGCTGGAAATGAGGATATTGAGAAGGTAACTTAGTTTATAAGAGTACAGAGAATGTGGGGAGTCTTGTTTCAAGTGTGTCAAGCTTGTGATAAAAGCAGGATATCCACACAAAAATGTCTAGACTCCAGAACTCTGATCTACAAGACCAGAGGAAGGTAAAGTTTAGATTTAAAAATCATTTGTTGATATGTGAATGATAAGAAGCTTCTCTCCAAAACTAATTTATATGTAATGAAAGTAACCCAAGGACTAAAGACTCCGGTAGGCAGCAAGCAGCAGGCAACAAAACAATAATACTAATAACTGAGATAAATACACGACCAACCATCCCAAGGACCTCTGTCCCCTGTCCTTTCCTTCCCTAAGGCCCAGGTGTTGGGACAGCTCTATCCCATTCTGAGCTTCCCCCTTGGACCATACGTTGCTCCTTTGTGACTGTTTCCTCTGCAGATGACTCTGGGTGCTTTAATGTTTGAGAGAAAGAGATATGGAAAGCAAAATAAACAAATTTTAAACTGGCCTCCTTTGCCTTCCTAGAAATAGCAAGAATTAAATATTGCGGTAGACCATATGAGTAGGAGGACCAATTGTTCCAGTCTGCCCAGAACTGTCCCAGCTTCAACACTGGAAGTCCTGCATCTTGGGGAAACCCTTCAGCCCTGAGCAAAGTGGCATGGTCGGTCACCCTGTGATGGGTCTGAGCTTTGCAGCTATAACCTGTGTCTGACCTGTGTGACGCAACACAGGCTTTACATCTCTCAAGTGATGTCAGTGAGTTAAAGCATGTGCTTAGTTTCCCAAACTCTACCTAATCCCCTCCCCTAGAAGCTGGGTTCTCTTTCCCTCACCCAGACAGGGGAGCTGTGTCAGAAATTCTTAGGCATGAAGGGACCCTGGATTCCCCAGCCTTCTATTTCCCCCATCTCCCACGCAGCCCCAGCAAACCAGCTAAACCAGGAACATCAACTCTGCAGGTGACCCTAACTCATGCCATTTGCTGGCCTCTCTGCCCAGCCCTGGCCAGCAAGCTGGTGGGGCCTGAAGGACAAAGTCAGATATCATCAAAGAGGGAAAGAAGGAAACTCATCTGAGGTGGCTCTACCACCACAAATCACAAGAAAGGGGAAGTCAGAGAAATTAGAGTCTGTTGACCTTGAAAGACTATGTGGTTTGTGTCTTTGAGTTACAGAAACACCGGAAATGCTTATTGACACGTCAATTTTGGAGTAAGCCAGGTTGACTCACTTTCAGAGCAGAAATCAGGTAAAAGCCCTGATAGTAAGGTGCACATATGTTCTCCCAGAAACACTCACAAATCTTGGGAAAGCTCACAAATCGTTTCTGACAGTTCTTAAAAACTTCTCCAAAATAAGGAAGATTCAAAGAAAATGCCAAAACCGATATTAATCTCAGCTTGGTCCCATATTATTGGATTTTCCTGCCTGACAAGTTTAAAAGAATAATAAGCAGGGGATACAATTCTTCAGGAATAATCCTTATTGGGTCCCTTGTCACCTCGATTGCTTGTGTACGGACAAAAATGTAGAATGCTAAATAGCTATTTAGGTAATCTTGCCCAATCTGCACAAACCAATCCTATGCCTTGAACTACCAATAGCCAACACAGAGAATGGTTGTTATCATTGCCTTTTTTTAACTGAATTGTCTGGAAAATTGCCTCGGACCCCCAAAGAAAGATCACTGTAAAATTTCCAGTGACTCAAATATTCAAACATTTGATTCCTGAAATAGCCCTTCCCCCTGTCCCTCCCTGCAGGACTCAGCCTGACTGACTGTGACAGGCTCTTGCAAGATTGCATCACCGACCTTTGTGACTTTCTGGCCAGCCTGGTTTCCCCTCCTTCCCTCTGCCCTCCCCCTTTTCCTGCTTAAAGCCCTTTGGCCTACCAAGCTCTACTTTTCCTCTGCTTGCTACCTCTAGTATATGGAGAACCAAAGCTAAATCAGAACTCCCCGGCCAAGGTAATGATGTCTATTCCTAGTCACTATCAATCCCACTAGCCTCAGGCTTCCAAGAGTACCTTCTACTCTAACTTCTTACCCAAACCACTTTCACCCTTCTGACCCTGAATTGTTTCCATGATACACTGAGCAGGCACAGCAGAGTTGCACCCCGGGGTCCAGGTAGGTGGCAAATAATGCCTTGAGGACAGCATAAAATATTTACCTCCCGGACAAGCGGACAAACACCCCTTCCATCTTCACCTCCCTCTAGCCCCCAACTTCACTTCTCAAGTGGGAAAGGGGGTGATTTGGATTTAAGGGCAGTCCCCTGATACAGAGACGGACATCACGCACACACACAACCTCTGTGCATAAAAGATAATCCTCAGTGAGTAATCTCTCAGGTGACCCTAACGATGCAAGCTCCTGTGAATGAGACTACTCAGGCTGGAAAGAAATAGCCCATCACAGTCCGTAAGCACACACTGCCTTACGCAGAGCCTGGAAACATGCTCTGTTCCTTACCCGAAACCCTCCCCCTGGCCTTCTCCCCTCCGATCGCCACACCTGTGGGAAGATGACAACCCTTCCGAGCAAAAACGAGTGATTTTTCAGTTAGGATGTCCTTGGTAGGGGTCCTTCTCAAGCTGCCTCGTAGGAGGGAGGCTGTGCACCCACCCACACCGCTAAGGAAGAGTCAAGTCGCAAAAGTACGCGGACACCTCCCTGGGCTCCGGGTCCTCACTCTAGCGTGCACCCGAAGTGGGACTTTGCGACTCCGGGCCTGCCCTCCCCTGCACCCAGGCGAGGGAGCCCCCAGTTCGCGCGGTCCCAGCGTGAGCAGATCGTGGCCACTTCCCCCCAGGCCCCTGCCTCACTCCTCCCTCTTCTCCCGTCCCCCTTCCCCCTTCCCCCTTCCCCCTTCCCCGTTCCCCCTTCCCCTTTCCTCTTTCCCCCGCCCCCTCCCCTCTCTGGCTTGCGCTGCGCTGGCCGCAACCCAAGGAGCCCAGGGGGCGGGTCTTAGAGAAAAGATTTAAGCGGCCGCTGGCCGCTAGCAAGGTGCCAGCTGCCGAGTCTCCATCTGGAAGAACCGCGGCTGCCGGGGAGGAGGAGAACGCGGAGCTGCCCCGACCCACAGTCGCGCTCACCGTCTCCCAGCTCGCGCTGCCTCCTAGAAGCCCGCTGCGCGGCTCAGGTGAGCCCGGCGGGGACCGGCACGGCGGGGCTCGGGGCCCGGGAGTCCCCTTTCTGCGGGTCTCTACCTAGACGCTGAGGGAGGGGTGCTGGGGCAGCCGAAGCCATCCTTCAGTGACTAACAGTCCCCTTTTCTGCTCCGCTCCTCCTGCAGGTCCCTCCCGCTCCCGAGAGCCTAGATCCTTGATGGAAAGGGTGCAGGAGCTCATTCCTCTGGCCAAGGAGATGATGGCCCAGAAGTCCAGCCGGAAACTGGTGAAGCTGTACGTGCTGGGCGGCGTGCTGGCCCTGTTCGGCGTGGTGCTCGGCCTGGTGGAGACCGTGTGCAGCCCCTTCACGGCCGCCAGCCGCCAGCGGGAAGAGGAGGCAGCGGTGGCCGCGCTGCGGGCCTCGCTGGAGCGCCAGACCCGCCGGACACAGGCCCTGCTGGAGAAAGGCAAGCAGCAGGAGGCCATCGTCTGCAGCAAGGCCCTCTCCAAACGGCAGCACGCCTCCTAGGAACTGCGGGAGGCCAGCAGAGGGAGGGAGAGAGACGGAGACGAGAAAGAGAGGCAGGGAAATAGAGAAAAAAGAGAGAGAGAGTCAGAGACTGACCCATTTGGGGAGAGCAGGACTCCTGCGCTGTTTGGACTTCCTTCGGAGACTTCTAGGACTGAACGTACACAGATCCACCAAAAGGAGTTTGGGATTGAGTTTTGCTGCTGTGCAGCACTGCAGGAGAAAGACATATCCAAGACCATATGTCTTTGAGCCGAGTGCATCTACCATTTTGCACTGGGGAAGAAGGAGAAATGCTTTTTATATTATTATTATTATTATTTTATTATTATTATTATGACAAATGACCACCATTTTGCATTTTGAAATAAAAAAGTGTTTTATACTATATCTCAGTATCTGATTCCTGAGGGACGTGGTCCCCTGGGGTGGACAGGCAGCAGGCAGGGTGAGCATGCCGGTGGGGGGGGTCTTCCCTGGGCACTGTGGAGAGGGAAGCCTCCTGAAGGTCAGCCAACAGATGCTTCACTGCCAGGGACTCTGATACTCATACTACATGCTTATAAGTCTGTTAAGGATTTGTTTTTGTTTCATGTTAGGGGTGGGAAGAGAGAAACTTTCATAAGTTCCACCAGACTCCTCATTTTAAAATCAGAAGATAAATTAACTTCCGAGGTAGAATATGGAAATGGGAGATAATGATCGAATCTAGGCCAGAATCTGCATTTTCCCTTTGCACTGGGGGGCTCCTGTGCACCGGGGGCTCCTGTGGCCGATGCCCCCTTCTTCCTAACTATTCTAGCCAGAGAAAGAGACAGAGGGGAAGGAGAAGGGGGAGGGGCAGGGAGAAAACCAGTTCCCCGGTAGGAAAAGGGAAAGCAGGCTCCCAAGGACACCTAAGGGGATGCCTAGCTCTTCTCAGCCTTCCTCCTCCTGAATTCAAGTCACCTCTAGGTTAGAATGAGAAAAGACTGGTTGTCACAGACCTGAGTCCCCTTCCGCCAGGGGCAGCGCTGCGGTAATAACCAGTTCAGCGGCTCCACAGGGCTCTGCAAAGGAAATTTTAAACAGCGGCTTTTAAAGAGACACAAGCTCGACGCCACTCTCCTCTCGATTTTAGTATGTCTCCTGCCTTAACCAGGTTCAGACATCTCACTCTCGCCATCGAAGGCTGCGCGTTTTTGCCAGACATGCCAGTGGCTCCTGTCATTGCCTCTGATCAGACTCTCCACTACCGCCCCCTTCCCACACACACCCCTCCGTTTTCTTTCTGCCTGCTCAAAACCTACCCAGGGTTCCTGGCCCTGATTAAATGTCATTGCTCCCTGAAATCTATCCTATCACCCCTAACTAAAAAATAATCAGAATGAGGTGAGATGAATCAAGGGAAAAGAGACATTTTTAAAAGAAGAGAAGAATATCAGTGTTCTCCCTGTTTCCAAAGCGGAAAACTCAGCCCTATATTAAGACATAGCCTCACCTTAACTGTCCAGAAACTTCTTAGGAATCTATCCAATCTTTTTCTTCCAGTTGGTCTTATGTTAATTATTCCTCCGCCCATTTGGCCACCACCTTGTCCAGCCTTCGACAGCTCAAATTACCTCCTAGCACATTGGCCTTAAACCAACTCATTGCCAGACTATTCTTTCTTCCTTTCATCCTGCTGCTCCTCCATGCAAGAAACATCACAGACTGAACTCTGTGCCTCCAAGTGTCCGTGATCTCCTTCCATCTCGGCCCTGCCACTTGACTTCTCGGGCTGCTCCGTATGAAACCGGTGCATTCCTTCTAGTCTTCTGCATCTTGGTTCACACTACCCTTCCCACTCACAATCTCCACATCTTCTGAAACCACATATCTCAAATTCTCCAAGACAGACATGATTTCAAACCTATATATTAAATCATGTACTCCAATTTTTGGTTTGGAAGGTAACGCCTATATTTTTTTTTGGTTTACCTATATATAAGAAAATATATTTTTTTACATATTTGCCTAATTGTACAACGCCTATATATTTTTAGTTTAGAAGATTATGCCTCGTGCCTTTAGATGATCAAACCATCCAACCCAATCAAGTTTGAGCTATTAAAATCTTCTCTGTCCTCACCGATGTCTTTTCTCTGAATCCTTGCAGGACATACAGTCTGGGTTTCATACTGGGTCACTTAGTAATAGACTTTTTCCCAGTTGTTTTATGGATCTGGTCATATCTCTCACAGTATAATATTCTTGAGGTCAAGGGCCGTCTCTTCCTCTTCAGTTCATAGAAATTATCAAATCCTAGGCAAAGAGTAGGTTTTTAATAAATACTTAATTGCTCAATTAATCTACTTATGAAGTTAGAGCAGTGGTTCCCAACGGCACGGGAGCAATTTTGTCACCCCAGGAGACATTTGAAAATTGTCCAGAGGTATTTCTGGCTGTCTGGTAAGGAAGGAGGGGCACCACTGCTAACATCGAGTGGGTAGAAACCAGGGGTGCTGTTACACATCCAGGGGTGCTGTTACACACCATCTTACAATAGACAGGACTGTAACCCATGACAAAATGTCAATGAGGCTGAGGCTGAGAAACCATGAGCTAAAGGAAAGTAAGGGGAAAGAGTCTGCTTAACAGTTTCAGAATCAAGATTTCGAGGTAGTCTCACAAGACTATGCCTGGTTGTGATCAAATAGGGTAAGTCCCTCTCCAAAAACAGGGACAAAACTTATCCTTGTTCCTATCCTGGTTGGCAATTTTATCAGCAACCTAGGAGAAGTGACTGATCAATTCTGTTGGTGATACAGAGCTGAGATAGTAGAGTCAGGATTCAAAACAACTCAACAGGTTGGGATCTTGCCCCGAAGTTAACCAATTGAAACTAAATAAGGAAGACACGATACAGAATTTAGGTCCAAAAAAATCAGTCACATGACCGTGGAATTATGAAAGCTTATTATCATATGAAAACTTATTATCACAGATCGTATGAAAAAGACACAGGCATTTTCACTGATTATAAGCTCAAGGTAAGCCAACGAGGGCTTGTGACAGGGCTGCTAAAACCCTATAACATCTTATTGGTAGAAGTAGAATGTTCAGTAAAAGTGAAGAGGAGGTGGTTTTGTTTAACTTTGCAATCTGGCAGGTGGGAAACAAAAGTTGTTAAGTCCAGCTGCTGGGACTGGCATTCTGACTTCCCTATTTGTGAGATTCCAAGGCCTTGGACAAGTTACTTGTATACAGTCAGCCTCAAGTTACTTAAATTCTTTCCTTGTCTACAAAGTAGTCCTTTCCTCATGGGATAATTTTGCAAATTAAACGAGATTAAGTGCTTGGTGGGTACCTGGCATATACAGTGGACCCTTAAACAATGTTAATCGCAATGACATCTGTTGCATTCAAAAATTTGTGTATAATTTTTGACTCCTGGAAATCTTAACTATTCTTGGTATCCATAGGAGATTGGTTCCAGGACCCCCCTGCTCCACCTGGCAGATACCCAAATCTGTGGCTGCTCAAGTCCCCTGTATAACGTAGCAGAGATCTATGCATACAGTAGGCTACCAGAATCCACAGACTCCCAAGCAGCACAAGTATTTCCATGAATTGAAATTGGCACAAGTATTTCTTAAAAAAATTCTCACATAAGTAGTCCAGTGCAGTTCAAAACTGTGTTGTTCAAGGATCAACTACAGTAAGCTTTTAGTCAATTATAGTTGTTGTTGTTGTTGTTGTTGTTATAATTTAAGATAAATCTGCTTAGAGTGACAGGCATATAAAAGTCCAGAAACAGTGTCACATACAGAACAATCCCATGGATCACTAGAGCAGACAAGATACAGTAGTGTCACATAACGAACTGCCTCCAAATATTTGAAGGGCTGCCATACTGGTCCAATAAAGTACAATAAAATAAACTTATGTGGCTTGAAAGTTCAGAACTAGGACTAGCAAGTAGATGTACAGGAAACAGATCTTGGGTCATTAAAAAGTCAGAGAATTTCAAAACATGTGTTGCCTTGTGATGAATAGTAAGCACCCCCATTACTAAAAGCAGAGGCTAGAAATCATCTGCCAGGGATGGTATAAACTGGAGAGGGAATTTCTGAACTTGGAGGGATCTGAGTCTTATGACCTCTGGGGTCCTATCCGAGCATAAGAAGCTAGTAGTCTGTTTAGTACAACCACCAATTAGGGCATGTATTTCCCGTTCCAGCCTGCTTCTCTAGAACCCACCCCCTCTCCTCTGTTTCTAATGCCTCTTTGTTCTTTTCCTTAGCATGTCGATAAATATTTTCCTTCTTGCTGGATGACTATTAAAAGTAATACATTTAATTCCAAAAATAAATGATTTCCTGATTAAGTTTATCTAACTAATGCTTTTGCCTCTTAGAAAATACCCTAACCTAGAGGTTGAACCTAATGGTTCCCAGACTGGGTCCTAGTGAAACACTTAATAGTCCACCTTGCTCTGTATAAAACACCACACAACTCTGACCTACGAATGTAAATAAATATGTTATTTTGTGTTATATCAGATATCAATTTGCACTATGTTCTAGTGAAAATAAGTAATAGATACCAACTGTGGGAATATTAAAAATTAGTACATTCTTGGGAAAAGTGTGATTGTTCTATAATCATGGTACCCAGAACCAGTTTTAAACCCAATGGTTTAATCAATGACAGCCCACCTCAATTAACATGTTTTTACAAACCAACCAACCAACCAAACAGCGATAGCCCCTCACTTCTGAGGGTCAGCTAACCAAAAACGGACTCATTTCAGAATGCCAGTCAATCGACAAATAAATATGCTTTTATAGACAATGTCAGCCCAGTATGTCTAGGAAAGCATGCCAATCCCCAAACTTCATGCTTCCCAAAAACCAACGAGTGAACGTCCTGGTTTCCTTGGGTCCAAACTCTATTTGTCCTTCAGTCTGCCACCAGGTAAGTCAGTGTCAACAACAATCTAACTTCAACTAGTTTCACTGAGTTATGATTTGTAACCAAGTAGGTCTTCGTAGAAAACCATTAGACCTCAATCTTTGTATGAAGTAATTAGAAGTTTTAGTTCCGGCTGTCCATTCTGGTAAATAATTATACCTAGGCCTTCGTATGAGGTCATTAGACATTTTGTTTGGGAGGTATACCGTTGAGTAATTAGACACGGGTCTGTACAAATTCATCAGACCTCCTCTGTTGGAAGTGTACCATTCGGTAACTAATTTTGCCATTAAACTGCTAATGCCCCTGGCGCTCACTTTGCTTTTGCTTTTGTTTGTCTATATTATAAAGTCTTATTTTGTGTATTTTTGTTTTGTTCTGGAAGTCCTTATTTCTGATATATGAATAAGGGAGTGTTTCATATGGAATGGCTCAATAAGTCACCAGTCTAATCCAAGCTAGTCCCAAGGGACAACAGGTGGAGGTGGATTTGACTGGTAACCAATTCGGGAAAAGGCAATTGGTCAAACTTCCCTTCAGGTTCCCTACAAACTGTTCATGAAGGTACTCTCCATCTTGTCAGTGTGTGAAAGGTCACTTTTAGCCTGGATTCTGGGGTCAAAGAACGTCAGGTCATTAACTGCATGTCCCTTTTCTAACCTTTGCTTAGAAAGGAAACTCAAGACACCATTCACAGGTACACACTCTTCCTAAAAAGCCTCTTTCATCTCTCTGGGGCTCTTCTGTGTAAAAAACACAACTTCCTCTTGGAAGGACTGCTTTCCATATAAAGTTGCACTGTAATGCCTACTCTTGCATTTACTTTGGTAAAGGGCAAAAATTTTGAGTTAGAATAGCAGTGACCATGATGGAGAACTTCAGACATATCAAAATCATTAAATTAATTCATTTAAGAGGAAGTCCAGAAATCTAAAGGTCAATGGTTAGCTTCTTTATTTAGTATGCTAAGGTTTGAAAAACAAAATTCTATTTCCACCATGAACTCAAAGACTCTGATATCTTCTGAAACCCATCCTCGTTTCATATTTTTTTTCCATTCTTCTCTACCTGAACTTCTATATGAGCCATGGTTTTTTTCAGAGTTTTCTGGGGGTGGGCAGGGAGGGGTGCAGGGTTGGGGTGGGGAGAACCAATCACACTGTGAATTTACTAGACCAGAACACAGCCCTAAAGAAGCTGGGAGAACGATTTTTTTGTTTTGGTTTTGGCTTTTTGTTTGTTTGTTTGTTTTCTGTTTTAATAAATTGAATTGAAAAAAAAAAAAGTTAAATTTTAACCCTGGTCTGGAGCCATAACCAAGTTATAACCAAAGATTTTCCTAACTAAATCTCAGGAAGCCAGGTGGAAATCTGTTACACAATTCAAGATTTCATTAGGTACTTGTTCTGATCTACAGACCTGTACTAACTACTTCAGTTGGTAATGCTTCAACTGGAGAAAAATATTTAAAAGCAGCAGAGTAAGAAATGAAAATTTTTAATAAGTCATCTGTGTAAAATGAAGAAAACGCACCTTAAGAGAACAAGAAAAAAAAATTTAAAATACAGTACAAAAGACAATTCCAGAAGCCTTTCTTTTAGTGACATACTGAATAAAGATTCAAAATCATAAACTAAATAAAAATGAAAACAGACTTCAGAAAACTTTCAAAGAGTATTCTGGAGTAGACCCAATAGTTGAAGTAAAGGAGACTTGTTTTTCTCATTTTTTTTTCTTTTTCTTCTAACAGGCTCAAATATGAATTAGGAGATAATGAGGGGAACAAATTAATTGAAATCCAAAATTAGCAGTTTAAAAGATATTCAATATGCGCATAGACATTTTCAGAGAGCCTCAGAGTGTTAATAAGCTAGAAATCAATAGAACGTACAGTTCTCTAGGTAAAACAACTGCCTCCTGAAAGAAAAACAAAGCTAAAAGCTCGTCTATCCTCTAAGCATTGGGAGGCTATAGGTAAGGATACTTGTATATATGGTGAGCAGAAGAACCAGTGTCTTTTTATGGCTAAGAAAGAGAAAGATAACTATCCAAAAGCTGTCCAATGGTGCTGCTCCAAAGGAAACATAAGCGCCCAACAATTCCAGTCCCTCCTCTAGACGTATGACCCCAAGGCCCAGGGAGACCAGTTTGCGACCATACCAGTTATATTCCCCATCAGGACAGAGCTATGTCTAGTTTGACTCAGCACTCTATTCCGGCTCCTAGCCCAGTGCCTGGCATGGCGTAGGTGCCCATTAAATATTTCTTTAATAGTGAATACGTGAATGGATAAAGAAAGTGATGTTTTAGTTGACACACAGTTGTCTATGCCTTAGTCCTAAAGAACAAAAACCTATGAATTGGAGTGTCATCCTCCATCATTAACTGGCGTGAATCAGGCTAGAGTTATTGTCCCTACTTATGGAGCCCCCGGTCGCCATAATGGTTTATGTCACATAGATTGTTTCCTAAGGAGTTTATAACTGAGAAACATATAGACGAACAGGCTCCACGGAGCACTCTGGATCACCAGAGTCCTCCCGCGTGGGGAGGGAAAATATGCCTGAACCCAGGTCTTGTTTCAGTGCTTTCCTCTGAGGCAAAGCCAGGAATCTGAGAGCAAGAACCTAAGGGCAGGACAAGGTCTCTGTGTGGTGGGCCTCTGGCACGTTTAGAGCTAACAAGAGTAATGGATAAGTATCCAGGGCAACCAGGACCACTTCCAATCATCCAGGCCCTGGGGAGCCTCGGGAGGTCCTCTGGCCTTTGGGGACCCTGATGCCTGCTGCTGGGGCATTGGCTCACCCTGGTCAACTCCCTATGGGGCTCCTCTCCTGGCGCCTCCTGGCTGCAAGCTTGGTCCAAACATAGGGCCTTCTTCCTTGGCCTGGGTTTCACCTCCTTGTATCAGGTGGCAAACCAGCTGGTTCCAGTCCCAAATCAGGTCTTCTGACTCCTCCCAGAAACCAACCAACTTCTGAGCAGGAAATCCTGCCCCTCCCCAAAGAGTGGGAAACCGCAGAGGAAGAGAGAGATGAAACAGAAGGGAAGGCAGAGGAGGAGGGAGAGGGAGACGAGAAGCAAGAAAAGGGAGATCAATAAAAAAGAAGTCGCGTTTGGTTGAAGCCTCAAGGTAAGACTTTTTAAAATCCTATCATATATATGCATCACCATTTATGTCAGGTTCTAATTCACAGTAGGTCTTCCAAAAACTACTATTGAAATAATGCCTCTATTGGAATAAACTAGAGAGCTGGGATGAAGAGAGATTTCAATGTCAAATGTTGGTCAAAAAGAAAAAAAAAGAAGAAGAAGAAATGCCCAATGAGTTACGAAATGTGTAGGAGAAAAGATGCGATAAGACGCAGATGGAAGCAAATGTCTGTTACTGGCGCTAAGAGCGTTCTGATCATTTTGGGACAGAAAGTTAAGTTGGAACAAAAAGTTGCAAAAATAGTTTTTAAAATGTCTGCATGTTCTTTTGATATCATACAAAGATTGCAGGTCGTAAGCATTTTTTAAAATTGGCTTTAAACCGACGACAGAGCACAAACACCAGGCAGTATCTTGGGAATTGCTAAGAGTGCTGATGTCTGCATTTTGCGTCCAATCATCAGCTAGTTTAATATTATTAATAACGAGATCTGGAGCTTTGAGAAAGGCTCATTTTATTTCAAGAAGTCTTGTTCAGTCGACCAAGGGAGGCCTAAAGTTGTCGATCAAAATTCTCCATGTGCTGTTCACCCATTCCTTAATCCCAGTCCACCCTGGCTGCTCAAGATACTGACCTTCTGAGCTTTAAAAGGGCCTGTTCAGAGAGAATTCAAAGACATTTCTTTCAGGTCATTTTGAGAAACCCTGACAGGAACAGGAAATGCCATTCCTACCCCCACCATTTATCCAAACCTTTACTTGCCATCAATAGACAGTATCATCCAGAAGCTTGCGATTTACTGATCCAGTCACTTTGAGGGATTAAAATAGCTAGACTCATGCTTTGGAGAGTGTCTATAGATGATGGGGATGTGTTTTCACAACAGTTGGCTTTTAAGAGTCCCGCTCCCCCAACTTTTCCAACAGAGCTTAACAATCCAGAGGGACACACTCGAAACGGTTTTTTTTTTTAGTGCCAGTATTTCTCTTTGGGGTTTGTGTGAGTAAATCAAAGTCGGAAGCCGAAAGGAGGGTGGGAGAGGTACAGAGAGATAGAGGAATCTCACGTCTGCTTGCTTGCCAAGATTCGAAAGGAATTGCCTTTTCTCTCCTTAGCATGATATGAAAATAAAATCCAAAAACCCAAGCTGCTTTTTATAGTAATTTCGGTGCAGCTAAAAGCTCCCTACATTCAATTTCTGAGCTGGAACAAATCTTAATCTAATTTAATTCCTCTTATTTGCCAGGTAAGGGAATCAAAGCCAAGAGAGAGGAAGGGCCTTGCCCAAGGTTATATATATGTCAGTGATGGAGGGGAGACCGGAATGCAGTTCTCCTGGTCCCGCCCAGGGCCTTTCAAGAAACCACCCAAACTTTACAGAAAGGGTGCCCTAGATGCTGGGAACACGTAAACATTGCATCTGCTGATTAAATAAAACATTCCATTGAAAGATGCTCACGTAATCCTTGCCTGGCAGAAGTGGAAAGAAAGGAAAGATTTGCCCAATAGTTAATATTTTCCAGAATCTGTTTTATAACTGTCATGGGAGTAGAGGCTATAAAAGAAGGATTTAAGGCGAGTTTGTCACAAGAAAACTAGAATATTTTACATTCCTACTATTCATCCAGCACTTTGCATATCTCTTTATATAATCATATAGTATCTTCATTTTTAAAATAACATTTTTAAATTTGCTCGAATTCAGAGAAGGAATAACATGCTATTATTTTGGCATCTCTCATTAGTAGGCCCATGATCACGCTCTGGGCCAGCATGGATACTTACAGTGTAGCAACCATGACACTATTACTCAGGCCACTCCCCAGCATGGACCCTTGCTCTAGCCATGTCAACCTGTCAGTTTCTTCTGACATATCATCCTATTTCTGGACCCCTTGCCTGAACACATGCAGTTCCCTCTGCTTGGAATGCCCTTCCCCCAACTTCGTCTCATAACTTGCACTTATCCTTCAAAACTTAACTCCAGGACACCTTCTTCCAAAAAGTCTTCCCCCACCCCCACCCTGGGCTGATTTGGATGGCCTGTTCTGCATTCTTTAGCATCTTATGCACACCCTTATTATAGGAAATTATTATGTTATTGTGGCTTTTCATTTACTTGCCTATCTTTCTTATACTTAACTACAACCTCCTTGAAGGAAGACACCAAATATTGCTCAGGTTTCATATTCCTGGCACCTAGCATGGTTTGGGTCATTTATTAGTGCTCAATGAATGAACAAATAAAATATTTCCCTTCCTTTTCTTCTATGAAAATGATTTAATAAAAAGCCTCATTTCTACACTCTTGACTCTTGGGTAACTTGCAGGGAGATAGAAGATGTCACTACTATATGAGCTTCCCCTGGTTTCAAGCCTAACAGTGTGCTCAGAAGAGCTATCCAAGAGTTAAAACATGGCACATGAACAACCCTATTAATTTCTGCTTCCTTACCAATGCACTGATCACAGTAGAAAAATTTACATGCTGTAAAACACAAAAACAAAAAGAACCGGAACAGAGACGACGGCCGATGAGAGGTGTCAGCATCCTTTTAGAAGACGGAAAGTGAATGGACGGGTGATAAGTGACTTGGCAAACTGGAGACTGCTGAAGCCCGAGTGCCCATGACAGGAAGCCAAAAGGAAGCCACAGAACCCGGGAGAGTCTGAGGAATCAGGGCATCGGGAATCTCAGAACACAAGAGGGAGGGAGAGAGGAGGGCAAAAATAAGAGACACTCCAGAGCCCTTCTCTTGCCCTCCAACTAAAGATGGAAAGTTTATTTTCTGGAAAAGTTGGCCAAAGAGGCAGCAGACTCAGGGACACCAGGCACAGCAGAGGCTGTGGGCAGGCGCGGAGCTAGAAACAGGAGGCTTAGGGAAAGACTCCATCCCGAAAGATGAGATTCCCCAGCTCCTCATCCTGGCTCAGCTCCCAGAACACCAACAGCCTGGCTTATGTCCCTCTCCATTCACCCTGCTCCAGCCCACGCTAAGCAGAAGAATTAAGGATTCCTCTGAGAAGGAAGTATCCAACCAAAGAAGAAAACCCAAAGTCACTGATATTTGGGGTCTCCCAATGAAACTATCCAATAATCTCTGGATTATCCTTCAGTAGAGTCCAACAATTAACGAGCCCTGCCCTCACACACAAAGCTTCCAACAGCCAAGGAATGGACTCCAAGGATCGCCAATCATAGAATGAAAGGCTCTGACATTGAAGATGCAGACCCCAAAATAAGTAATCGAGAGAGCAGGAGAAATCATTAATAACAACAGCCACAATAACATCGATATCCTCTTAGAGAAAAGTGCATCCATGAATGAAAACCAGTAAATCAGAGTTTTAAAACAGTAGTAGGTGACAAGAAAGAACTTCTCAAAATAAAAGTACAACTAGAAATTTAAAAATTAAAGTGACGTGCTGGAAGATAAAATTGATAAAATCTCCCAGAAAGCAGGATAAAAAGGGAAATTAAAAATAGGACAAAAACAATAAGCAACTTACGAGATCCATCCAGGAGCTCTGACGGCTTCTAACAATAATTCCAAAAAGAGAGCACAGAGAAAATGGAGAGGGAAAACATCCACCAAAAAAAAAAAAAAAAATTCTCCAAAATTTCCCACAAAGAAAGATTTGCATTTCTATCTTGAAAGGACCCAGTGGGTACTCAACACAATAAATGAGAGAGAGAGAAAAAAAAAAAACTCTCCCCAAAGTACATCACCGTAAATGTGATGGAATAAAAGGATCCCAAAAGTTCTAGAAAGAAGAAAACCAGTTCGAAAACTAAGAGCCAGGAATCCAGGCAGCGACTGAACTTCTCAGGATCAACACCGGAAGCTGGACACCGAAAGGCAACACAGCAGTGTCTTCCAGTTCCATGAGAAAATCATCTCCAGACTATAAATCCGTACCCAGCCAAACCATGAATCAAGGAGAGAGTAAACTAAGGACAAGCAGGCAGAGCCGCCACCCTGGGGTTTATGCGGCCACGGTCTGATGGATTAATGCCCACGTAAAGACGTTAACTGTAAAACGGCACTCACTCCTGCCTCCGCGGTCTCAAAATGTGTCCTTACCATTCATGAGAAGTCAACCAAGAAGGAGAGAAGTCGGATGGCAAAAGAACGTCCTGGCTCCCACCGAGCTATCAAACTCCTAGTCCAGAATGGAACGGGAGGACTGGGGGCTCCAAGAGGGATCTCGCCAAGGAAACACACAGACAGATTATCCCATTAATTTGACCAATTTATTTGAGTTTTCTAGCTCTTGTCAGAGAATTTGGAGAATGTGGACAACGGAGTCAGCAAACACAGAAATGCGATCGTAAACTCCGGGGATGCGGGGAAAAGAGAAGAAAAGAAATGCAGTCGTAGTTACCTTACATAGCTGAGCTGTAAACAAGTCGTCACAGGAATATGAACACTGATTATTAATTTAATTGAAAATTTTAAAATAGTATTAGGAATCTAGGAGGAAGAAAATGAGGATCTATGTATGTTGTAAAAAAAATTAAAAAGCAAAATTTTAATATTTCTTAGTAGAAAACTAATAATTTCTAAAATTGCGTATCAAGAAAGAGCAGTAAAAGCATATTGTATAAAAATATGGGGTTGATCCGCAAAGGAAAAAAAATAAGATTTAAAAAAGGAGTCACCTCTGAATGAGGCTGTTATTCATGATAAGGCTTTGGTACCATCTGTCTTCTAAAATCTTCCTCACGTGTTCTATTTATAAATATAAAAATAATTCTTTGAAAAGAGAAAAAAAATGGTTCAATCATAACAGCAGTCTCCCACGGATTGCATTCCATCTACTGGTCAACATGCTGATGCCTGGAGCCATTAAATTAAGTCTGAAACGAGCTATCGTTAAAGTGTTTACCTAATTACCCAGAGCAGTTCCCAGTCTGTCCATTCAGTTTACTTCGGAATCGCATGGGGAGCTTTGTAATAATGCCGATTCCTGGGTCCCACCCTTGATGGTTTTGATTCAACAGGCCTTAGTGGGCCTGGACTAGAGCAGAAATTGTGAGTGTGTGGACTGAGGGATGAGTGTGAGTGTTCTGTTCTGGTGTATATGTCAGCAGATTGTGAGCCTATCTTCCTCCCTCCCTCCCCTTTTCATCCTCTTTCATCTGAACTTAACCCATAAATCCCTCTAGGCCACTGAAAACATTGCCAGAAATGAAGTCCCCATCCTGGTGATTTTTAACCCCTCTGCAGTGTGCGCTTTCTCGCCCAACCCTGGGGCTCCCTCTGCTGGCAGAAGCCTGTTAAAACTCTTAGCATCTAAATTCAAAAATTCTCCTGCCGTCCCCATTAGGTTGTTTCCCCAGGCTCTTTCCAAGCCCTCAAACGCCGTGTGACCCCTGCCATCAGAAAGCGAAAAATCCAACCAACTTGGGAAAGACTTCCTGGCCTTATAGGTTGAGCACATAAAGATCAAGAGGGACTAGGAGGAGGCAGACGTGAGAGTGAGAGGTACATGTTGCCGTCGAGCCTGAGGAACAGCAGACCTTCAGGAGTTTCTCTCCATCTTCTTCTTCCTCCCCTGCCCCCCAAAGAGATGGGTGGATGGGGAAGCCACATCTATCTGCCTCCCCAAAATTAAACCGCGAAACAGGTTAGGCTAAAAAGCTCACTTAATTTGAAAGCAGAAGATAAGGGTTCAATATCCATTCTCGCTTTACTGTCTCAATTGTCCTTTTCTGGAGCTGTGTGACATGCTGTCAGACCCCATGAATCATGCCTCTCCAGTGATTCTGTGAACCCTGTTGGATCTGTCCCACAGCTGAAAACATGCTCAGCCTGGCTCAGTGTCTAGCACAGAGAACATGCTCAAAAACAATTGAATAAAAACTTAACCTATTGCTATCCTAAAAATCGAAACACTCCTTCAGATGTGCATACCTCTCAAGTTCCTCAAAAATATACCCCGATGCCTACATTGAACATTCTTTCCTCATGTACCCTCACTCTTCGAGCCAAATGCATCCAGCTTCAGAACCTCTGGCGTAGATCTCCAGGGATTCGTATACGCCAGACCCAATGCGTTCCTGTCACTTCTCCTCCTTGGCCTCTCAGAAGCTTCAAAGCTGTGACCTCTCCCGTCTCACTGAGACATACGCCCTCCACCCCAGGGTTCCCTGTTCTCTCAGGTCCTCCTGCTCCCGGCTTCCCCTTCGTTCTCCTTCGCCGGCTCTCTTCTTCTGCCTGACCCATAAACGTTAAGAGCAGCATTCATTGCTCCTCGTACCCTTCGGCCTCTCCGCAGCGTTCTCATCTGTTCTTACAGTTTCGACTTTAACTTATATGATTTAATTCCCCCAAATCTATATCTCTAGCCTAGACCTTTCCCCAGAGCTCCAAATCCATACCAGATATCTTTATCTGGATGTCTAGTAATCACTTTCCATTAAACACTCAAAAGATGTTTTCTGAGCACCTACTGTGTGCCAAGCACCATGCTAAGCACTGGAGATACACTGGCAAGGTGGGTCAGGCCTCTGCCTCCCAGAGCTGTGTGTAATGGGAAAAACAGACAAATGAGCAGCTGTGGGGAGCTACGGTAAGAGAAATGCCAAGTGTTGGGGGGTGGGGGGAGCAGGGTACATCACCTGTCTGGGAAGGTGACTTTGAAGGGTAGATAGAACCTGAAGGATAAGAAGGAGTAGGGGTAGGTGTGGCAAGAGGTTCCCATGAAATGAGTGAGTCTGGACTTTATCTTAAGAACAGCAAGGAGCCACCGAAGAAGAGCCGGATGGAGGGGGCGCCGCAGGGCACTGCCAGGGTTGGCAGTGGCTGAGTCTTAAGGCGAATGGGAAGCCCATGAGGCTTTCGTTTTTTTGGTTATACCTCATAAGTTACTTATAGGGTTTCATATACCCCTTTGTGCATGTCAAACGTTTTGCAACCTTTCGTTTTTTAAATAAATGGATTGGAGAAGGTGAGATAGGCAGAGAGAAGAAGACCAGGAAGGTGACTGAAGCAGAAAACAGCAGTGGCCTGAGTCAGGGTAGTCAGTGAGGGTGGAGATTGGGAGGTGGTTCTAGAGACACTTAGGAAGAAGAATCGACTGGGCTTGGCGAGTGCTGGAATGTGGGGATATGGAGAGGGAAGAGTGAAGAAGAACCGACAAGGCTCTGGAGTATCAAGTGGTTGGATGGTGAAGCCATTGATTGAAATGGAGATCACCAGGAGACAGTGAGTGAAAATAACGAAGTCCCTGGAAAACAGTTTAGCAGTTTCCTGAAAAGTTAAATATAAATTTACCATAAACCCAGCGATGCAATCCTCGGGTACACACCCAAGAGAAAGAAAACAGTGTCTACACAAAGATTTTCATGCCAATGTTTATAGCAGCACTATTCATAATAGCCAAAAAGTGGAAAATTCCAAACGTCTGTGAATTGGTGAATGGATAAACAAAACGTGCTATGGCCATACAGTGGAATGTGACTGGCAATAACAAGGGAAAAAGCACCGATGTGTTCTATAATATGGACGGACCTCAAAACCATTATGCTGAAGTCAAAGAAGTCAGACACGAAAGATCACGTATTATGTGATTCCGCTAATATGAAAGACAGAAAGTAGATTTTTGGTTTCTTGGAGCTTGGGATGAGAACAGAGACTAATTGTAAATGAATAGGAGGGATCTTTTGGGATGACAGGAATGTTCTAAAATTGGATTGTAGTGACAGTTTCCCGATTCTGCAAACTTATTAAAAATTATTGAATTGTACAATTATCATAAGATAATCTTCTGTTATATAAACTATACTACCAAAAAAAAAAGCTATTAGAAAATAATCATGTCAGTTTTGGCATGTTGCGTTCGAGGCGTTTAGGACTCATTCAAAAGGAAAGGTTGCGTAAACAGGTGGCGATGCTTCCTGACGCTTAGGAAGCAAACGCGCAGGAGATAGAGATTTTTTTAGACTCGTCGACATAGAGATAGTGGTTGGAGCCACAAGAGGGAGGAAGATCACCCAGAGTGGACAGAGAGGGAGCGTGGGGAGCTGATGGAGGGAGTGGGGCCAGACCGATGAGCCTGAGGCGTGCGGGGATGCACGACTTTCGGCATAAGGCAATGACGAAATACAAAAGGCGGAGTTCAGGGTGCAGTGGCTGCATGGCAGAAAGTAAATGGCCAGAACCGCAGATCCCGGAAGTTGATATTCGAGGCCCTCAAGGAAGTGGTTCTGCTTACTTCTCCAGGCTTCCTTCTTCTCACCATGGAACCCCATCCCTTAAGGGTCAAGGATCTCGCCATGTGGAATTGTTTGCAGTTTCCCGAACAGGTCATTTTCTTTCCCACCTTCTTCTATGTCCTCACACAGCTTCTCTGCATGAAATGTTCTAGAAACCAACCCTCCCCTCTCCCCACACACTCCTGAAACTCAACTCAGTGCTCACGTTCCCCATTTGCCTGGCGCGTTCCTGCTCCTGGTTCAATATGGGGCAAGGTTCACCTAGCCTCTGAAGCCTTCCCTACTGCCCATCCCCCACGTGGGACAGGCTACTTCCTTCTCCACGCCCCCACCAGAGACTTCCATCACATCACGAGTAACGCTTCACACATTTCATTTGTTTCTACATCTGTCTTCTCATAGGGCTTGGAAAGCATTCTGTTTGTTTTTTCATTCATAATAGCTGACCTACAGTAAGTGCTGAATAAACCTCAGTAGATGAAATCTCCATTCGGCCAGCCTCCGGCAGCTGGCAGTCTTTCCCTCCTTTCCTTCTTAGGGCCCTTTTCAGGGGCCGTCTGTGGCCAGGCTGCTGGGCTCCGTTGCGGGGAAGGTAGATGAGCTGGTCTCAACTCTGCTAACAGTAGAAGTCAAGAACATTTTGTCCACACCTGAGGCACAGTTTCTCAGTGTTCCCAAAGTTCCATGTCATTTCTAGGATTGCAAAATAAAACACGGGGTGTCCAATTAAATCTGAATTTCAGATAATGTTTTAATATGAGAACATCCCACTAGATAGTTGAGACTAAATAACGCATAACGTTCTCCCCTCCTCTTCACCCCGCCCACCCCAATCCAGTTCCTCAGGTCTGATTTTTCAAGATCTCGTAAATCTGTGCCATGGCTGCCAAACTGTGTCCCCAGTTATGGAAACCACTGTTATCTACTCACACGGACTCCTCCCTCCTGTCCCTCCAACTTTTCTTCTCTCTCTGCTGGGAAAGTAGGTCTCATTAGTCTTGATCGTTCACCTGCAATTCGAATGTACCTGGGTATCCTGTATCTCTATCTGCTAAATCTGCTAAATCTGATAACCCTACTTCCCACCAAATGAGAGTGGCTTCCCTCTAATGCTGAAGCCACTGACACCCTAAAAAAACCCACCTGGCTGAGGCTGCTGTGCCCCCCTGATAAGCTTCCTGAAATCTGGGCTGCACAAAGCAAGCAGCAGCAGCGGACGGCCGAAGTTGCGTGGCAGCTTTGCTGGAGTGGGTCCTCTCGGCCGTGAGGAACTCACCCAGGTTTCACCAGAGTTTCCAGGCAGTTACTGTGCGGGGGCCCAGTCTCGCCCCCATGCTCAGACGCAAGTTCGCGAGAGCGAGGCCAGATGAGAAACATGAGAAACAGCAACTCCCCCGTAATCGGAGCAGCCTCCGCTCCACCCCACCGAGGCAGCAATCGCCATAGGCCAGGCCTCGCCAGGGTGCCTATCTTTCCCCAAGAGGCTCTTGGCTCTCCCAGGAAAACAGGCTCCAGGTGGTCTGCCCCACCAGTCCCCCTGCCACAGATGACACGTGACAGGACATGGGGCAGGACAGCACGTTCGGGCGGCCCATCCCGTCTCTGGTTCAGGTTCCCATATCTGAGTCTCCATTAGTTGGAAAATGCGCGTGAATTTACCGATTAGGAATAGGGTCATGCAGAAGGGTTGACTAATGAGATCTACGTTCCCAGCAGAGCGAGAAGAAACGTTGGAGGGACAGGAGGGAGGAGTCCGTGTGAGTAGATAACAGTGGTTTCCATAACTGGGGACACAGTTTGGCAGCCATGGCACAGATTTACGAGATCCTGAAAAGTCAGACCTGAGGAACTGGATTGGGGTGGGCGGGGTGAAGAGGAGGGGAGAATGTTATGCGTTCTGAGATCCTCTCCTGTCTGAACATGTTAGTATCATTTTCCCAGAGAAGGCGGCACCTCAGAACACAGAGTGTTCGCCCACCTGCCTTTTCCTCCGAGGCCTGCCCACGATTCCTCTGGCAGGATTCATTTCCAAATGCCAGGGGCGGCTTTCGCAGGGAAGCTGCTGAGCAGCTCAGAAGAGCACTAGGCTGCTGCTGCCTCAGAAACAACAGGACCCTGCATCCTGGTCATCCTGCATCCTGCATCCACGTTGCTCGAAACATGCATGCAAACGCCCCGGGCTGCTCCTCCCCACACGCTGCCATCTCTGTGTAGTCCTCCCCGCCCCGGCCCCTCCCCCGGAATGCCTTCCCCACGCAACCCCTGCCTCCTCTCCCCTGTTGCTTCTTCTCAACCCCATTTATTCGGCTGGAAATGAACCCCTACCCTACATGGGTGTTTGAAAACTGCCTGGTCGTGTTCAGGTATTTCACTGAAAGCTCGCCCTAAAATGATCTATAGATGGTCAGTGCAGAGGAGGGATTGCTGGGCCTACCATAGCTCTACACTTAGCTTCTTAGGGAACTTCCATATTGTTTTCCGTTGTCCTCACAGTGATTTCCGTTTCCGTTCCCACCAACAGTGGCTACCTTGCCCTTTTCTCCAGGGCCTCACCAGCACTTGTTATTTCTCGTCTTTTCGATAAAGGCCATTCTAACAAGTGGTTAACAGAAGGAAAAGGGGGTGGAGGGAGGGAGAAGTGGGTAATGAAAGACAAGTATATGGTCACAGAATGAAATTAGACTTTGGGTGGTAAGTATGCAATCGAGTATTCAGATGTCAAATTATAATGTACACCTGAAAATTGTGTAGTGTTATTAACCAATGTCACCCCAATAAATTTAATTTCAAAAGAAAGAAGGGGCAGCACAAAACAGTGCACAGCTGGCTTCGTTCCTGTGGCAGAAAAAGGAACGTTTCTTGATTGAGGAAAACTCGATGTGAGAAAAGGCTAGATGAAAGTCGTATTTTCTTGTATTTATTTGTTTGTTTGTTTCTTTCTTTCTTTAATTGGTTGAGAACCTCTAGAACTGGGGACGAGGGTCGACTGGCTCTCACCAGAATGCTGAATCCCAGTGATTTTCCTGGTTTAAGTCAGGCTCTAGGCAGACAGCAATCTTTTCACTGCTGTGGCACCTCAGAAACATTAAAACAGCAAAGGTTCACTGAATGCGTCTTTTAGGTCAAGGTTAGAGGGAGACAGAGAGGGACGAAGACGAAAAAGGCACAGATCATGTCCTCCAGGAGTTTACAAGCAAATGAGACAACCAGGCATGTAAACGTGGACAGACAGTGGACCAATGTTTCTTATATGATATGGTCAAAGTGTGGTGCCCCCGGCTCCTTGAGACCCTCTTGGGGACTTGAAAGGTCACAACTACTTTCATAAATAATCATGCTTAGACACAACGCACCTTTTCTTTCTCTCTCATTTTCTCATGAGTTTTCCCAAGGCTACAGGATGTGTGACAATACAAAGCATAACACATGTATGCTTATATATTCTTGAGTTTAAAAAAAATTTCTCAGTCTTAAATTTTCATATATGAATATCTAAAACCCACATAGGCAAAATTCTTTGAAATCTTCAATAACTTTTAAGATCGTAAAGGGATTCTGAGGCCAAAAATCTTCAGAACTGATAAGACAATATATCATCTACCGTTACATGGTGTCCTTGTTTCCGGTTAATGCATTTTATTGACTAAAATTTATTTCATCTAATTCCATGAAAATTACTTCATTGAATGCTTTCACTATGTCCTTATTATCTAGCATGATAGCCATTAAGTCACCTAATTATTAATCTGTTTGTGTTTTTTTAATGCATCTGTGTTTAAACATCTTTCAAGGCAGCACAATGTTGGACTTTATATTTTAATCCAGCCAACAATCAACAATAGTTGATGCATTGTTTTATGTTCTATCACCCTGTTTATCTTACTTATTGTTATTTTTGCTTTGTCTAAGTTTTCTGTAGTGCATTTAAAAATTTTTTCTTTTCTGTTAGACAATAAACTTCCCTAGCCTGTCCATCTTTCTATCATTCCAGCATCATTATATTTTAAAACAATTTTATTGCTCCTTATAATTTTGCTATTAATAGTATAGTATTAAGAAAATAAATTTTATTTTCAGTGGTAATCGCACAATAGAATATATAGATGTCAAATTATAATATACACCTAAAAATTATATAATTATATTAACCAATGTTACTCTCAATAAACTTAGAAAAATAATTTTAAAAAAATTAAAAAAGAGCACCATGCTAAGTTTCATTTTGATTGCCTCTCTCAAAAAAAAAAAAAAGAAAGAAAGAAAAAAAGAAAGAAAATAAATCTTACATTTCCTTCCCTCTAGAGACGAAGATGGAGTCTAGTCTGTACCATATCATGGTAGCAAAAAAAGTTCCTTATAAAATTATGCAGATATCTTGCAGTCCTGACAGTGTATAATTCTCCCTGTAAAGAAATTTGAATTTTCTTTACTTTTTTTTTTTTCTATTTAATTCTCCCTGAACCTTGAGCTCTAGCTAGCCCTCAACTATTCCCAAATCTTCATTGTTTTCTGGAAATGAACTTCACAGCTGTGGGCCTTTGTTGACAAATTATTTCATCTCCTCTGGGTTAAATTATTTTCCTTTACTCTGAAGTGAAAATTCAGTGAGTGTTTCCAGACACTGTACTTGGGGTCCTAACTCGATTTGTCTTACTCTTGTGTGCATCCCCCAACCCCCGTCCTCGACCAGTATTCTCCTCCAAAGCTCTAGGACCTATGCTTATCATCACATTTAAGTGGTTTCCTTGGCTCCGTCGGTAACTTGCAGAATTCTGCATCTGCTCTGTGATGGAGTAATTTTTTACAGTTTGGTTAGTTGGTTTTAAGTTGGAAAACTTAACAATATCTTAGCTATTTTCTTTGAGGATTATTCCTTAATGAATTTGTGCTACAGACATACCAAGGTGGTTATTTCTATATTTCCGCGATAAATTCTAATTTATCTGGGGTTTCTCTCTCCTATGGTCCTTTCATTGTCATCAAATTTTAGCCAGATATGGGCTTTTCAGGCCAGTCTTGCTTCGATGGTGCTGGTTCTTCTCCCTTCTGCACCAGGTCCCCTCTTCCTAGCATCTTTACCATGATTCTTGTTCCGCTGTAGCATTAACAAGACCCAATTTAATAGCTTCATGCCTTTTTTCTTGGCACTCATTATTTCTTCTTTCTTTGCTGTTCAAGTAATAAGTGTACGTTCTGTTGCACTTGCCTGAGACTCTTGAATTGGTCTTGGGTTCTCCCCAGCCGGGTGCTGGCGGCTTGCATTTCCCTTTGATGTTATAAAACATGTTTGCTGAACTTGAGTGTGGGGCTTTTCAAGCTTGTTTGCTTTTTTTACTCTCCAAGATAGGCACATTTTTTTCTTAAGCTTATTTTTCTGTTTTGTGCTATTATTTTTAATTGCTTCTGCCTAGGAGGTGGGGCTGAGCGTAAGGTTTGGCCTGAATTTGGCTGTTTTTGCTATTGCTCACATTTCCCCAGAAGCCCCACATACTTTCTCTCTGCTTCGAAATACTCCTTTTGAAAGCAATGACTCTTGGCATAAATGATGTAAAGGGGAAGATGGGTTCGGGATAGAAATGTTTAGGAAGTCTCTTCTTGCTCAATGAAATGGAGTAAACATTATCCATTATGAAATCTACCAAGCAGGCTGCCAGGACAAATGGGATCCCACTCAAGCCAATCGCTGCTCTTACAAGGAAACTGGCTAGCATTGCCTAAAGCTACTCCAACCTCCCCCATCCCTGATGTCACAATTCGGAGACTGCTACTGGCCTAGGAGGTTGTAGAAAGTTCTGTAAGTCTTCTCTGTATGTCCTACAGGGCTCCTCAGGCAAGGTCATCTGATGGCTTTTGTGAAAAACTATCTGCTCCCTATTCTGGGGATCTTCTTGGCCTACTACTACTATTCTGCAAGTGAGGAATTCAGACCAGGTAAGTACCAATTTGTCTAATATTGAAGGAATAGGTTAAAAAAAAAAAAAAAAAGACAGGGGTAGCTGGAGAGTTCTTGAGGATCATGATGATTTTCTGATTCCTAAAGTTGCTGAACAAGAGGGAACCCTGAGGTTGGACTCTATTTCTATGTCTTTCAGTCACAGGCTACAGGTAATAGTGGTGAGGGAAAGAGTAACCATGTAGCAAAAAGATTGCCAAATAGGCCACTCCGTGTTTGGCGCCCTCGATGGAAATTTCGGATCCCCTAACAAAAATGAAGGTGGTTCCAAAATTCACAACTCAGCCAGATAATTGGGCTCCATGGAGTGTGATCAGTGGGAAGCAAGCAAGTAGTGTGGAGCCGATGCCTAACTAGAAGTGAGGGGAAGCCCCTGGGATCTCTATGAGCTCATGTGTTTTGATGACTTTTTGAACTTTATTTCAACTGAGCAAAATTGGATGAGTCCAGAAATATCTGGAAAACTCCAGTGTTTTAGCTGAATCCTCTTTCCATGGCATTCTTTAGAAAGGACAATAGGAAGGCTTGATTTTGAGCATCCAAACCAGACCCCCATTTCAGAGCACTTTTATGAAAGACTTGAACTGTTCCTTCGCTGATTTATGCAGTTTGAGATAAGTTGATCTGAGTTCACAACCTTTAGACGGCAAGATTAGGCTGCCCACATCCCAAGCAGGAGAAGAGATGTTGCTGCCAAGTTGGATGTGCTCCTCACTTCCTTTCGGGGTTTCCCAGAGATGCTCCAAGGAAAGAAAGTGATTGTCACAGGGGCCAGCAAGGGGATCGGAAAAGAGATGGCCTATCATCTGGCGAAGATGGGAGCCCATGTGATGGTGACAGCGAGGTCAGAAGAAACTCTAAAGAAGGTGAGGATTCTGTGCCCACAGTCACATGTGCCCTCACATGCCCAGATGTATTCTTATATATGCTCACATTTACATGTCAGCACACAGAGGCTGGCCCACCCAAAGTCAGATGCATACACACACACATAAACACATGTACCTGCACGCATACCTACAGGCTTAAACACCCACAAAATACACATTTCAGTATTCATTCCCATGCACGAATACATTGACACAAATTCTTGGGCTATATATACTCATAGATATGCCTATTTACACACATTTACACATGTATGAAGTCACGGATATGTAGCTATGTGCTCAGATACCAAAATTCCTGTACCTACTCATTAATTCATACCAATGCAGACTCTCAGACACATGGCCTCGCATAGACTCACAAATCCAAGGGTAAACGAATCCAAGGGTAAACGAACAAATCTAGGGCTACCCTCAGAGAAACTAGCATCATTCAGAAACATCTATTCCCAGAAACTCATAAACACAAATCATAAGCTTGAACCCCACCACAGTGATGATTTATCCATTTATACCCTACGTGAAATACTTTCAGAAAGTATTTCATAACGAGGACAAAGATTACGTCGGATTGCATTTAACAATACACACACACACACACACACACACACACACAGTGCACCACTCACACTCACACAAACTTGCTACCACTCCTTATCAAAACAATGTTGTGACCGACCTCTCCTTTAAACCGTCATTACTTCAGACACTGCCTCCCAAAGGTCTGCAGCCAATACTGACACCATTATCATCACGATCCCACAGGTGGTATCTCACTGCCTAGAACTTGGAGCAGCCTCAGCACACTACCTTGCTGGCACCATGGAGAACATGACCTTTGCAGAGCAATTTGTTGCCAAAACCGGACAGCTCATGGGTGAGGCTGCTTCTCCTCTTTCCCCTCTGGACCTTGCTCTAGGGATCACCAGGGAGCTTCGAGAAGGTAGAGGGGGATGAGAGAGGGAAGGTATCAACCCCACATGGTTTCCCTCAACACAGCCATCTCTTGCAGGAGGACTAGACATGCTCATTCTCAACCACATCACCCACACTCCTCTGAAATTCTTTCGTGATGATATCCGTCTCGTGCGTGACAGCATGGAGGTCAACTTCCTCAGTTACGTGGTCTTGAGTGTGGCCGCCCTGCCCATGCTGAAGAAGAGCAACGGCAGCATCGTCGTCGTCTCCTCGGTGGCTGGTGAGTGGGGCAGGGACCAGCGCAGAAGGCAGGAGCAGGAGAAGTGCCAGGCACGGTGGTAGGGGCTCTGTAGCACACGTGAATTCTTTTTCTTCGTATCGGTTTCATGCAGAGAAGTAACACAATATAAACTGGAAGTTGAAATCCTCACGGTGATATTAAACAAAAGCTGATTAACAGCTTGCCCGTATGCGTGGACAGGCAGACATATGAGTACGGGACTTGGATGTGTAAACTCAATGAGGAGCACGCATGCTGAGTAAAAGACACGCTGTTGAGAACGAGTGGATTCATACAAATGAAGGATTGTCCAAGGTAGATGGGCTGGCTACGAGCTCACTGGAAGGAACACAGAAAGAGCAGTTTAGAGTGCTCACCAGAAGCCGGGTGCTCTGTGACCTACGAGTGGAAGTCCAAAGGGACATTGGGAAACTGCTAGAGGTACAACCTGTCCCGAAACTAAGGGAGGGACCTTGTTGCGATGATAAAGACCTAGAGCTATATAGGCTGGTGACATTATTTGATGCAAAGGCAGAACTGAGAAGTAAACTATTTTAACAACATACAGTTGACTGATCAGCGGTTAAGCTAAGGTAAAATGAAATAAACCACAAAAACAAACACAGCATGTGATTAACAGAACTGCTTTTACTGGGATTTTCTCCAAAATTTGAACTGCTACATTAAAAGTGTAATTTAAACACTCAATGGGGTAGGGAGACAGTGTGTACAGAGAAATATTCATGAAGAAAATTCCGTATGATCATGAGGAGTCCCTGATGCTTTGGATGGTGGCAGCATCAGATAAAAAGCCTGACAGTTTCCAGCTTGGGAGATTCCTAGCCCCATTTCCTCACGGGTCCTAGAGAGAAGTTCCACACATACTTGTTGAAGGATGTGACTAGAGGTGCAAACACCGGTATATCAAAGTTAGTCATCTAAATGCCTTTCCTGGCAATGGAAAAACAAATAACTCAGAGGACATTGTAAATTCCTTTAAGTACGTCACAAATGTTAGTTAAAATTATAACTGAAAACAGCACCTATGTTGCAAAGAGTTCTACTTCTCGGACCAGGAAAGCCTGCATAGTGAGGGATAAAAGGGCAGCCGGTCTGTGCTCCTGGCCAAAAGGAGTGATTGGTATGCATCCCTGTGTTTCCCAGACATCACAGACTCCACACCCTTCCCCGACACAGCCTCTCTCTGCGCTGAAAGGAAGGGAGCGCTTCCAGATGCATGCTGAGTTGCGAGAAGGCCGGGCACATCCCCAGTTTACCCTAGGGGAATGGCCCAAACCCTTACATCAGTTGAGTAAATAATACGTCTGCTCTAGGCAAAGGCGTGCTTCATCTTTGGCTGGTGAATTTAACTTTCTATAATGTACACACAGTGTCAGCGCTCTCACTCTCCAAAGGAAAAGGAATTACTGTAAAAGTCCAAGAGCGTGATGAAATTCTGATAGCCTCTGTTTCCATACGTCTTCTACACCTACCGGATGTCACTTTGTAATTTCTGTGGACTCCGGGAGGTGGAAACTATCCTTCACGTCTATTGTTTATAGAGCCAAAAGAATTCAGCCTGTTTGCTTTGAAGTGTGTCTGTGACCTTCCAAAGTACAGATGACTTTGCTTTTTCTCCCTAACTGAAGAATTTCTTTGTTCTAAGTTATGTTTTTTTAAACAGTCAGCAAACACGTTCATTAATCCTTCCTCCTTGAAATCTAAATTCTACAAACATGGCACGCTAAACCTCAGACTGAGGTCAGCCAAAGAGTATTGGAATGGATTTTTAATCATTTCTTCCAGGGAATCCATTAAGTTGTTTATTGAATTACAGTGATAAGCAATTGTTTTTGTCCCCAGTGCATTTCCAGGTATTGCATTACATGGAAATCCTATACTTTTAATATGTTCTTTAAAGCCTCGGCTACTTCTTTAGCATCCACAGAGACAGTCACCTCTGGGGACTTCCTTATAGTCCACATCCATCCACTATTCAACACCATTTTTGTCACCTACTGATCAAGTTTCTATGTACATGTAATATTGATTAGCCTCCCCTCCTTCCACCGCCTGTGAGTTTAGATATAAGTTGAGTTACTCCACAAAAACCCAAATTTACAATGACTTAAACAAATCGAAATTTATTTCTCTCTCATGAAACAGCCCGGGGTAAGCAGTCCAGGGCTGAGAAGGCAGTTCTGCCCCCACGAAGTTGCCTAGAAACCTTCGCATCGCAGAACCCCCACCCCTTGAGTGTTGCCTTCCTCTGTATGTCGAGATGGCATGTTATTGAGTCAGAATTCTAGCTGGAGAAAATGGAGAAAGAAGGATACATATAATCTGAAAGTTATACACTTCTCTTCTGCCACAGCTGGCTGCAGTTGTAGTCTTTATTCAAAGAGGATTTGTGTCCAACTAAAACTCAGGGGGTTCCATTTCTAGAAAAGACAGCGATGTTGATGACCGACCACCAGTCCGCCACGTTACTCATGGGAAGACGCATTAAGACTAGAAGGGAGTATTCCCCAGGCCACCCCACACATGCTCTCTCACACCATTCACACTCATCCCAGACCCAGTCTCCCTCTCATTTAAGGTCCCTCGTGAAGGCAAAACCTCTTCCATCAAGCAGTGGTGCAGGAGACAGTGGAGTAGGTGAAATAATGCAAAGAGAATGCCTGCATGGTATTTGTGAAACAAGCAGAGACAGAGATATTAATCCTCCAGTTTGACCAGAGCAAAATCGCTGGATTGGGCAGAGAACATTTGGAAACATCTGGAAAAAGTTTATCTGCCATTAGTCAAAATGGTTCTTCATGACGTAAGTTCCACTTTAGAACAGTAAAGGTCATTCCGCTTTTATGCCTCTTGGCTCGGTGAACCCCATAACTATGGCACATCACATCAGTTATACACGTGAGAACTAGAACCCGACATCCAGCGCTGCTTCCCGGCCTCTTCTTCGCTCTCCCTCAGGGGAATCAGGAACCAGCCTTGTCGTCCCCTGTCCCTTTGTCCTCTCAGGATCCATTTAACCTCATCCCGGCAAATAGCTCATAAGACAGTGCTTTTGTGAGAAAACTCAAACCAAAATATAAAGTTACCCTTTGGACCTTAACCTGTCTGTTGGCTGAGAGCTACCTGTGTGGTATAAACCTATTTTAACAACTCAACATTACAAAGAGGGGGAAAAAAGAAAACAGGTTTCTCAACTACACAGATCAACTAACAGGATTTAGAACGTACATGACAGTGTTAGTGTTTTGCATAAAGGCAAGAATATACAGATGTTAATTTCACATCCTGCTTTCAGCTCAGGCATACTCACTCTTTTCTGAAAGGCAGATCAATGCCTCCCTGTTTGAATGTGCCTTGGGGTACAGTGGAGGAGCAGGGCAAAGTCAAGGTCTAGGATGCAAAGGGGTCTAGGAACTAGACTATAAAGGGGGTGATTTATCCCTCAATGGTTCAAATTTTTCTGAGAAAAGATGAATCTTTACCCTTAAACCAGTTACCTCCAAAACGATTTTCAGAAACCACATTTTCCAAGGCGAGTAGAAGCGTTAACGCATATGACTATAGGCGTTTTTTAGGTAGAACCTAAAAGATTGAGAGAACCAGCCAGACTCAATTTTAAGTTCAATGTTGTATCTGCCCCCTACCCCCCAAGAGGGGCGAGAGGAGATTTGAAAGGGGGAGAGAAGACTCCCTGCTGTGACAATTCAGTTCCGATTGCGAAGAATGCGATGCTATCCATGACAACCACTGCTCCATGCTTCCTCCCTGAAAGGCTGGGCAGAGCTTCGGCAGCTACTTGACCCTGCTAGACCATTGGTTACGTTCAAGTGTGCTTCCTGATGAAAATAGCAGGGTTCGACCATCGTTTGTGTCTTCATGTTTACTCATCAAGCAGCTTGAGAAGGCTTACGACAAGTACACTCTAATCGAAATATACAAATAGAAAATTAGGTCTTAAGAAAAGAAGAATATAAAAAATGTCAAAATCAGACTCAACATAGATGTCGTGCTTAAGTTTCAAATTTGGCTCTTAAATTTCTTAACAAAAAGAAAAAGAGTAGGGCCAGTATATACATTAGATTCAAAAAAGGAAGCAATGCAGAAAGCAAAGAATTTCTGAAATTAATTTCTCATAAAATATTGAAGGCACAAAGTAATTTAAAAAGTTGGCATTCCCCAACAATTCTTTTAAACGTTTCTATAATCATAAAAGTTACACACTCACACACCATAAAAATTAGAAAAAATGGGGGGGAAGCATAAACTGAAACTAAATATTTATTAAATTATTTTAGGTATAGATGCGTATACAGGAGTAAATGTAGATATGGATGTAAATATAGATATAGATGATATAGATAGAGCTAGAGATAGACGTAGAGATAGAGATAGAAATAGAGATAGACATAGACATAGACATAGAGATAAAGATAGAGATAGAGATAGATAGAGACAGGGACAGAGACCAAGACATAGATATAAATATAGATATAAAACAATATTTTTTACTGCCAGATATTTAGGTTACTTTCAATGTTTTGGTATTTTAAAAATTCCATGATAAATGTTCTTGTTCATAAATCAGTGGCTAAGTTGCACCACTGCTTGATGGAAGAGGTTTTGTCTTCATGAGGGACCTTGAATGAGAGAGAGATTGGGTCTATTTCCTTGATAAATTCTTAGCACTAGATTTACTGGGTGAAATATTGGGAGCATTTTTAAGGCTATTGGTATGTATTTCCAAATTGCTTTAGACAAAAGGAAAAAGAAAGGACTAGACTTTTTGAATATACAAAAATAAATCCAATTTAAATGACTGCTAAGAGCATCGTGCCCCATTCCCTTCCTGAGTATAATGTGAGTATTCATCTCATACCTACTTTGCAGAGTTAACAAAGTTTTCAGCAACCAACATTTTCACAGGTAAAAGTTTTCGGTAACCAACACTTTCACAGGTAAAAGTAAAAGGTGTTTAGTACAGTTGTCCCTCGGTATCCACAGGGCATTCACTCCGGGATACCACTGCCATCCCCCCAGGAGACCAAAACCCGTGGATGCTCAAGTCTCTCATAGTTAGGCCTATTGTGGTGCATCTGTACTGAACGTGGCATAGTATTTGCATATAACCCACACACATCGTCCTGCATACTTTTGTGAAGAGATGACTACATCTTATACTCTGGACTCTGTCTTCTTGGACAAACAAATTGCACTGACCTTGCTGACTTGCCAAAAAAAAAAAAAAAAGTTATTTGCTGAGAAAGAAACTTTCAAGGACTGTACAAAGTAGCTGTGCTTTTTAAGGACTATGCCAAAAATGTTTCTTTCTCAGTAACAGAAAGAGGTATTCCTGAGAAACCAATGACTCATAAAAGATAAATTTCCCTCCAATCATAACTTTCGGTGAACAAGTAATGTAACTTGAATGCTGATCCCTAGACAGGACACTATTCTGGTTGCGGCTGGAATCTGTGTTCCCGAATTGCAATTCGAGACCCCAAACATATGCTTTTCTTGCCTTGAAGCCTTGCCTTTTTCTCTCGATTAACACTTTAAATTATCTCTAGATTAATTACGATACCTAATACGATGTAAATGCTATAAATAGTTGTTACACTGGATTGCTTAGGGAATAATGACAAGAAAAAAAGTCTGTACACGTTCAGTACAGATGCACCACAATAGGCCTAACTACGTAGTTCACAACCCCAACAACATAACATCGTTTTCTAATATTTACTATCTGCTGTCGGTTGAATCCATCCATGCGAGACCCACAGTTATGGATGGCAGACTGTAGTTATAATTAATTTTTTTGTTTATTTGTGAGATGGAACATGAGGTCCCTGTCCCCTTGAGAGTAATATTCTTTTTTAGGTTATTATTATATCCTTATTTCCTATAACAGCATCTGGCATGTAGTAGATATTTAAGGAAAGTAAGGTAATTAATGAATGAATTTCATTTTCATGTGTTTAGAGGCTATTTATAGTTTCCATTCGGTGAATTGTTTTTTTCATGTCATTGCCCACTGAGATGTTAGCAAAACTTTTCTAACAATAAATATAGCAAATCGGTTTCATAGGCAGCTTCTTGTTGCAAATTTCAAAAAAAAAGGCATATCTTTGAAAAAAAGGCTAAATATAAATTTAAGAAAGTGAAAAGTGAATTTGACATGGTATGAACATATAGCTTTAGATGGTGAGTTTGACCCAAGGAAGATTCCTGTTGAAATAGTATTGATTTCAATGAGAGGTCCACTTAAGGTACTACAAGGTAGGGAATGGCTGGGAAGACAGCATACCTTCTGAGAAATTTATTCTACAGGCAGACAAGTGTTCCCCAAATATATTGATTCATTTATTCAAAAAAAAAATGTAAATCGAGGGTCCACTCTGAGCCAGGCACTGTGCCAGATGCCCGGGCTATGACAGGGAGCAGGAAAGGCAAAAGGCTCGCCATCCCGAGGCCCAGTTCCAGTGTCAGACGATTGATTGTTAGGGCATTGTTTATAGGTCTACGGAAACCTGAATATCCACCACTGGCAACAAGTTCCTAAATTGCAGTAACATGCTGTGTACATATTTATGCATACTGACTATAAAAATCATATGTTCAAAAGAAAAATAATGGAGAGAACAGTATAGATAGTCTGAGCCTGACTGTGTTTAAAGAAAGGGGCTTTTACCTCTCATTTTATACACTTCAGAGCTGCTTATTGTTCAACAAGCTTGGTATGAGTTTTATTAGAATAATATTTTTAAAAGAAAAGCAAAGAATAGGGCTCTGTACGGTAACCCAAAACAAAATATTTCTCTTCTCAGGATAGCTGACTTCAGGAGGGCAAAGCTCGTGTCCAGTCTCACAAGTAAACAAACAAATTCCAATGACTAGAACAACTAAACTACCAACTTCCAACTACTAAATGCCACGGTGCGGGTGGGGTAGGGTGTTGATTTTGTTGTTTCGGTTTCTTGGTTTGTCAACAAAACTGTCAATCATTGAAAATTCTGTTAACTCCACAAAGTAGGTGTGAGGCATAGGCACTCTTATACACTCTTGGTGGAAAAGGGGTATGGTTCTTTTATTCATTTTAAGTGATTTTCACTATTTTTTTTTAAAAAAAGTCTAGTCCTTCATTTTTCATTTCGTCTAAAGCAATTTGGCAATTTGTATCAATAGCCTGAAAAGTGTTCCCATCATTTCACCCAGCGAATACAATGCTAAGAATCTCTCAAGGAATAATCATGGATCCGGTCACAGATATATGTACAGAAACATTTATGGTCGAATTTCTTTCAACATGTCTATGAGCCTACAAGCAAAGCTACCATTGTTAAAAGCAATCAACTGACATGTGCCTGAAGTCAGTCATCAGAGTCAACTTAAAAGTTAGAATCCAGTTAACGGTCTGTATAGTTAGTTTTTAACTATTTAAAGTTTTTCCATGACGTTGTCTGGTTCAGGAATTCCCAGGTAATACATGCGTATAATAAATCTTTTATTTCAAACACTAGGAATTAGTCTTTCCCTGCACTCTCTAAATAAGTAAATGTTAAACAATATTTAAAGAATGTTATTTTGAAGTCACTGGCCCACATTGGGCACACATCTGTCTGTCTCAGTCCATCCCTGGCGAGACAGCTGGCCTTATCAGAATTGCAGCAGAGAAGTCGCCAGGAAATAAGGCCACTCCATGGTCTCCCCGCGCTAGCATGGTTATACCATATCTGCTACTCTCAGTGCTGTGTTCCTCTTTCTCTCTATTAGCCTCTGCTTTCATTTGGCACATAGCTCAACCTGACTGGCACAGCATAACGACTCTCAATACGCTTTTGATTTCTGTCCAATTACCAACCCTCTTGGTCTCTCAATCTCTCAACTCAAAGTTTCCCTCAAATAAGAGGTATCTATTTGTTCAGTTGGATTTTATAAGTCAATCTCCCAAGTCATTCATCCTAAAGAGGCACAATTATTGATTCCAGTCTAACCGGCAAGGCCACAGGGAGGCGACCAACAGGGTAGGCGTGATAGATGTGTCTAAGTCCCTTGCATATCTTTTGGATAATCTTCCTTAAATTTTGCTCTATCAGCACTGATTGTCAAACTTGAGCAGGATGGGACAGCTTTGTGCCAGGGAGCAGCCATGGCAGCCTGGCTTGTAATATCAAGTCTGAGAAGAAATGAGGAGGGAGTCCACACAAGAGGCAGCAAGGGTAGCTGGGTTCATACCAGGCCAAGGACTCATAATATGAGGACTCTCATGAGGGCCATTTCAACATGACCTCAACCTGCCTGCAAAATTTATGGAAACTGAACAATCAGTTCTCATGATCCAGTGTGAGTCAGCTCTAGCATATCACCTCGTACAAAATTTTTGGCAGTACTCAACAGTGTCAAGGTGACTTTCATCAAAGTCAAGGAAAGACTGGGAAGTATTCCAGCTTCAAAGAAGCCAAAGAATGATGACAGCTAAATGTGATACTCAACTGGATCTTTTGCTATAAAGAATATTATGAAGACAAGTGGCAAAACTCAACGGGGTCTGTAGACTGGATTACAGGGATACATCAGTGTTAATGCAGTAGGTTGAATGGTGGCCCTCAAAAAGACATGTCAACATACTCACTCCCTGAACCTGTGTATGTGACCTCATTTGGAAAAAGAGTCTTTGTGGATGTAACTAAGTTAAGGATTTTGTGATGAGATCATCCAGGATTACTGAGTGGGCCCTAAATCCATTGACAAGTGGTTTTATAAGAGACAGAAGGCAGAAACAGAAGGATACAAGGAAAAGGCCATGTAAAGATACAGATACAGGCAAAAAAATTAAATTGACCACTTTCATACATTATATACAAAAATAAACTCAAAATGGGTTAGAGACTTGAAACTATAAAACTCCTTGAAGAAACACAGGCAGTCAATTGACATTGGCCTTAGCAATATCTTTTTGGATATATTTCCTAGAGAAAGGGAAACAAAAGAAAAAATAAAGAAACTACATCAAACTGAAAAGGTTTTGCACAGCAAAGGAAACCATCAACAAAATGGAAAAACAACCTACTGAATGGGAAAATATATTCACAAATGGTAAATCCAATAAGGGATTAATATCCAAAATATATAAAGAATTCATACAACTTAACAGCAAAAAAAAAATCCAGTTGCAAAATGGGCAAAGGACCTGAATAGACATTGCTCCCAGGAGGACATATGGATGACCAGCAGACACATGAAAAATGTTCAACATCACTAGACATCAGAGAAATGCAAATTAAAGACACAGTGAGATATTACCTCATACTTGTTGGAATGGCTATCAATAAATCAAAACACAAGTGTTGGTGAGAATGTGGAGAAAGAGAGACCCTCATGCACTGTTGGTGGGATTGCAAATTGGTTTAGCTACTATGGAAAACAGTATGGAGATTCCAAAAAAAATAGAGCTGCTATACAATCTAGCAATTTCACTTCTAGGTAAAAACAAAAACACTAATTCGAAAAGATACATGCATATTCATTGGAGCATTATTAGTAATAGCCAAGGTATAGAAACAATCTATGTGTCCATCAATAAACAAATGGATAAAGAAGATGTGGTATATAGGCAATGGAATACTACTCAGCCATAAAAAGAAATGAAATCTTGCCATCTGCAATAATATGGATGGACCTAGAGGGTATTATGCTAAGTAAAATAGGTCAGACAGAGAAAGAAATTTACCATATGATCTTGTTTATATGTGGAATGTAAAAACAAACAAAAAAAAACCCCCAAAAAACAAAAAACAGAAATAGACCCATAGATATATAAAAAACAAACTGATGTGTTGCTAAAGTGGTGGGGGATGGAAGGAAGGAAGGAAGGAAGGAAGGAAGGAAGGAAGGAAGGAAGGAAGGAAGGAAGGAAGGAAGGAAGGAAGGAAGAGGCAGAGTCCGCAAACTGTAGCCATAAAAAAATGCTGATAGCCACTACACGCTGGGAGAGGCGAAGGAGGATTCTCTCTCCCCTAGAGTCTTTGGAAGGCGTGCAACTTTGCCATCACCTTGATGTCAGACTTCTGGTCCCCGGAACTGTGAGATGGTAAATTTCTATTGTCTTAAGTCACCCAGCGTGTGGTAACTTATTATGGCAGGTCTCAGAAACGAATACAGTACTTTTCCTCATTTTGGTGGTTATGTGAAAGAATGTCCCTGTGTGCAGGAAACGCTTGCCCACATATTCAGAGTGATGGGACACCAGGTCCAGCAGTTACCTCGATTACAGCAGTCGCTCTCCAACAGTTCAGGAAGGTGAGGTGGAGTTCGTTCATACGATTCTCGCAACTCTTCTGTAAGTTCGAAATTATTTCAAACGAAAAATAATCCCCATTCCAGGGGTTTAGTGACTCGGAGGAGGGAAGGGTGGATTTTGTGTGGCTCTTTCATGGAGTTCTCAGAGATTCCCTCAGGAAACCCCCTTGGCATCGCAGAGCCTCCTCTAGCTGACTCCTTTCGGCTTCAGGGCTTCCATCGGCCCAGCCCTCTTGGCCCTGCCCAGCCACCCTCCCTGGACAGGCGACCTCAATCCAGGCCCCCCGCATGGGGTCCACATTTGGTCTCTGGGAAGCCTGCCATTCGTGGACAGATATGATCCCACAATGTACTCAACTTTGCTCTCAAACCAGGGCAGTTCCAGCCCTGCCTTCTGCCTTTAGACTTTTAGGTACGAGTCAAATACCAATCCCCAAACTCCAGAGGACACTTGGTAAAGGTCTCCAAATGATCCTCTTGAAGCCGTTCTTACATGACTTAAGGTGAAGAGAATGCCAACGCCTCCCCTGACCGTTGGTCGGATGAACACACAGGACACGGCCGAGTCTCCCTCCTCCCAGCACAACCATGTGGACTGGATGTGGACGATGAGGCGATGCTGAGGGAAGTGCTCTGCGCCCGCCCTGCAACGTGGCGATTCTCAAACCCTCTGCTTTTATCCTCGCCTTGGGAGACCTGCGGATGCTGAGGCAACAGGAGGAGCCACATCTCACAGGCCCCACACCTGCACGGAAATGCTCTTGCCAGAGTCACCTTGTGAAATTAAGTAACAGGTTTCATTTTACTCATAACTGCAGTATTTTGTGCCATTTCAACATCATCCATGCCTCCCTTGTCCTCGGCCAAAACACTTCCCTGGGCCTCCTCCTCAGCTCCTTTCATCTCCCCAGTCTATGGTTGGTTTCTTGGGATTCTTCCCATCTTAAGCCCTCTTCTCTTTTCACTCAACATACTCTTCCTGGGCAATTTCATCCCTTCCCATCGCTGCGGTTATCATTGAAATATAAGTTGTCTCAATACTTAGGATGATGACATGTCAGGTTCTCCAAAGCCTGGTGCAGAAAGATGGATTTATCTTTAAATCTGACTCAACCCAAACAACGAAAGAGTTTAGAACATGGGGTTCCCAGCTAAGGAAAATTTTTAGGAAGAGCTAGAAAAAAGGGAGCAGGATCCAGGCTGAGTTCCCAGCCTCAAAGCCATCAAGGCGCGGCGAGTCTCAAGGTGAGTCACACTCAGTGGAAGCCGTGGCGTGTTTGCCTGTGGTCACGCTGAAAGTCTGAAGGCAGGCAGGAATGAAGCTTTTCCATCTTATACACACACTTTCTTCTGATCTCTCAATTAAAGCAGTTTAAAATCTGCCTTTGAAATGGAAATAGTTTTGAGATCTCAGCAGAGCATTTGGGGATAAAGTGTGTGGAGCAGACGAATGAAAGCACGGAGGCTGCTTTCGACCTCTTCCGCTGCTCCTTGGCTAACGAGCTCCCGCACGAGCTCCCGCACGCAGCTTAATCGGCCAGCTCTCTGGCTCCTGCTGTTTCTGCAGTGGCGAAGCCCCAGCATTTCTGGGACAAGGCTAATTGCAAACGGTCTGTCCCATTTATCACCAAGTCTGCGCTCTTACTTGTCAAACTCCAGGTCTCATATTTAGCTTCAGAAAACATAGTCACCATCCCTTTGTTTCTATGTATCTAAAACTTCCCAGAATAGAAATCTAGCTGCCATGTATCTATCTGTCTGTAGTGACTTCATTCTCCCCACATAAACCAGAACTTAACTTTGGCCAAAACACTCAGAGTTCTAATCCCTTTGGTTTCATGACCGCTTCATGCATATTAGAACAGTACACTTACTTACTTACGTATACTCTGGCATATTTTTTAACTGGTAATTGAGCAAGTGGATCTTATAAGATGCAATTAGAAAACAGCTTGATTCTTTCCTTCAGACCTATTCCATGAGTGTGCTTGTCCCTGGACTTGGCTGTGATCTAGGACAGACGGCAATGCTCTGGGATAATAAAAGATGCTCTGGCTGCTTCCAGTCTCAAGAAAGCTCTCACTTTAGTAATTAAAATGTCTAGTCATATATAATTTAAGTAAAGTTTCTCCCCTCATCAAGCTTGAACCTGCTGTTGTAGGAAACCTGGGGTAGGAAAAGAGATGGGTTCAGCCTTTCCTCCTGATCGCGCCTCCTCCTCACTCGCCAGGCTTCCTCTCGCCTCTCTTGTATGAAAGGCAGGAGAGGATGCAGGGAAGAAGAAAGGGTTGGGGCTGGCGCCAGCTATTACAGCATTGGTCCCTGCTGGCCACGGCCGGGAAGGTGACTACATCTGACTTTTGCACTGGGTTCTTCGGAGGGCCCTGCTGGAATACTGGTAATGCTTCGCTTGATTTGGGCAGCGGTTGCTTATGTTATTTCCCTCGGACCCTGGAAATGCAGTGGGAACACAGGGCAATACACTCACCACGTCGGGCTGTTCTTTGGGTCAGGACTGGAAATGACTTGAGTAGAAAGGGTGAGCCCTGGGACAAGCCCATGGGGTAGCGAGCAAAGTGTGGGCTGGATTTCAAGTCCCCTACAGGGTGGCTCCCTTGTGCCTCAGACCCTGGTACACCTCAAACTCTTGGAGACAAGCTCCCCATAGGGTGCCCGTGAAGCTCCTCTCACAAAGACCTACATGAGAGAAGCCCCCGCCCCTTCTTTTTGAAAGACTTCTGAGACACTGCTCATGTCCTATCTCTAACTCCTGTCCTCTCTGGCCTCTTCACCTCAGCCCTTTTATTCCTTGGGATGGTTGAGGGTCTACATGTTCCAAACTCATTTTTGGATTTTGGGGGGTTTTTTTGTTTGTTTTTTGTTTGTGTTATTGCATCATATATAAGGTCACTAGTGTGAATCCTCCCTTCATAATATGGAGCCATGGACCAATCACTATGTTCTTAACCTTTGAACCTCAGCTGAAATTAAAGCAAGAAAAGTATTTCTCATATAAAAATCACTGCTACAGGAACAGATTATGAGTTTACTTGGTCTCTTGCTTCTGCATCTCTACTGCTACCTGACAAACACATTATAAAATGCTACAGTCAATGTCATTATCATCATTTAGAAGGGGGTAGTGGGCTGAATGGTGGTGGCCCCCCAAAAGATACATCCACCTAGAACCCATGAATGTGACCTCATATGGAAAAGGCTCTTTGTGGATATAATTAAGGATCTCAAGACAATCATCCCAGATTATGTGAATGGGCCTAAATCCAGTGACAAGTGTCCTAATAAAACTAAGACACGCACAAAATTGGAGGAGAAGGCAATGTGAAGATGGGCAGAAATTGGAGTGATGCATCTATGAACCAAGAAAAAACAAAGATTGGCAGAAGACATTAGAAGTTTGAGGAAGCCTTTAGAAGATAAGGAAAAACTCTCCACTGGGGCCTTTGGAGGGAAGGTGGCCCTGCTGATACCTTGGCTTTGGACTTCTAGCCTCCAGCACTGTGAGAACATTAATTTCTGTTGTCACGAGTCACTAAGTTTATGGTAATTTGTTATGGCAGTCCTTGGAAACTAATACAAAGGGACTAGGAGTGACTAACACTCTTTATGGGTACCTTCCTCTGTCAAATTAGAAGTGAAAATAATACTGCTATTCATAAGTTTTGCCTATTCGAGGCGCATTGTCAAGCAGAGAGAATTCTTCACCAACTCAGGAACAGCTGCATTTGACCCATGGCTCCTGAAGAACACGCATATAAAGAACAGTGGCTCTGTAGATGAAATTCCACCTAATGCTTTAGAGTGTGGGCCACTGAAGGCAAATTTGAATCCTGGTTCTCCTATTCATTAGCCACGCAATTTTAGGCAGTTGTTTGGTCTTTAGTACATAGATCTCAATAAATGTTAGCTCCAGTTTAGCTCCAATTCTTATGATCATCTTGTTTGTCTCTACCACGTGGCTGCTATTTCTTTTTAATTATCCTTTTCTATGCTGAAAATGGCTACCCCAGTCCCAATCTTATATGACCTTTTAGTTCAAATCCAACAGTAGCTAATTAGAATCCTTACATTGCTTGTTTTAATTTCTTGAGTGATAGAACATGATGTGTGTTCAAGCCACTGTGAATGTTAGCTGTCTATCATTGGGCCTACCTTCTATGGCTGGGAAGGCAAAATATTTTTGAAGGGATGTGTGTAGAAAGGCAATGGCAAGCATTTCTAGTATATAAATGTTTTGTAAATCTTATATATTCAAACTTATTTATATCTTCTTGCATAGTGTATGCCTTTGATTTCATGCTTTAAAAAAATATCTCTTACCTGGAGATTATAGATCCATCAATATTTTATTATTTTACTTTCTACATATACTAGTATTATTAGAATTTATTTATTAGAACAGTATTTTTCTTTTCTCCAAATAGCTACTTGTTCCAACATGATTTTTTGAATAGGTCATACTTTTCTCACCAATTTGAAATATTAATACTGCTAATAACAGCATTTACTAAATACTTTCTATGTGCCAGAGATTGTGCTAAGTATATTACATGAATTATTTCAGCGTAGTAATATTATTATCCACATATTACAGCTAAGAAATACTTGGGATTCACACCCAGGTCATCTGATTCTAGAGCTCAAACCTTTAACTACTATGCTATTCTTATAAATAATTTGGATCTATTTTGGACTTAAACAAAAGGAAAATTATTGACATAACTGGAAGTCCAGATGTAGGGTGGGCTTCACAGTTGGCTTGGCTCAAACCCAATGTTCCGTGATTCTCTTGGCTCTGCTCTCTTCCATGTATGGTTTCATCCTCAGGCTGACAGTGAGATGCTAGAGCAATTCTAACCCCCACGTCTGTGCATAAAACTGCCCCGCAGAAGAGAAACAGGATTGCTACTGCAAGGAACTCTCCCAGAAGAACAAAGAACTTCCCCCAGACACTCCAGCAAAATTCTCCTTGAGTCTCATTGATTCAAAATGTGCCACATGCCCATTCCTGTACCAGTTATAGGCAAGGGGAATGGGATTAAATAAACTATGCGAGCCCATCCCTAGAGTTAGAGAGGGCATCAGCTTACCTTTAGGCACATGTGCTGCATAAAAGTGAAGAAGACTATCAATATGGACTAGTTTCAGCTCTCTGATGCAGAAAATGTAAAATAACAGTAGATTAAATTAGTCATAAGATGAATCAGATCTGGAGGTGGGCAGTTTAGGGCAGGGCCAGGATGGCAGCCCCATGGTCACCCAGGTTCCCTCCTTCTCTCTCAGTTCTCTGCCGTTCTTAGCATGTGACTTCTGCTTCACGGTCCAAGGTAGTTCTGGAGCTGCAGCCATCATATCCACCTTCAGGTACCAAGAAGTGGGGAGGAGTGGGAAGGGAGAGACTGACTTCTTCCTTTAAGGATATACCCAGGAACCAAATGACGCTTTTCTATTTACAACCCATGGGACAGCACTTGGACACTTGGCAACATCTGGCTCAAAGAAGCTGAGAAATGGGAACTTTATGCCAGATAACTATGCACCTCGACACACATCAGGGGTTCTATTACTAAGGAAGAAAGGCAGAAGACATATTCAGAAAACAGTCTCTGCAACATGGTGCAAACATGAATTCAATTGGGGTTCTGTCGCAGAGGTAGAAAAGGGAAATAAATTCTGGTTAGGCAACCAACAACGTGTCCTGCGGCCGTGCTTGGGTCTTCTTTGGTCCAGCCCTAGACCAGTCAGTAGTCCAACAGTATCAGATATTCGGGTTGGACATCCTATACTGAACACCCATTCCTGCGGAGTCATCCTGAGCCAAAACTCATGACTGAGGATGAACTTGGAGTGGTTTCCTAAAGAGATTTGTTTGTATTTTTTTAAAAGGTCTTTATGCATTAAGGATTGAGGATATAAAGCTTTTGTCTGCCTAATATACTATAAACGGTTTTCTAGTTTATCATTTACCCTTTACCTATTTTATAGGGATGTGATTCTGGTTATTGTTTTTACATATACAAATTTTATGAAATGCAATACTCTTTGTCTTTATATATATATATATATATATATATATATATATATATATATATATATATATATATATTTTACTTTTCTGTTAGAATGACCTTTCATAACCAAGGAGCCAATAAATATTTACCTATACGATCCTCTTTCTCTGATGGAATTATTTTTTACAAGTCAGAAGATGCATTCTGTTGCACATGTAACTAACAAAAACTTCTCTTAAAATCACTGAACACTAAATATGGGTTCCTTTTGCTCAGGTAATAAGAAGTTCAGGGCTGGCTTAGTGGACTTATTAGATCTTCAAGAATCCAAGCTTATTCCATATTTCTGTTCTATAATCCTTAATGTGTAGCTTTTCCTCAAGTTCACAAATGACCAATGCATTTCTAAACATCACATCTGGAGTCCCTTTAGGAAGAAAAGCAAGGGACAAAATGTAAAAGCTGCATGTTACCCAAACCCATCTATTTTATCAGGAAATCCTTATCTTTCCTGAAGACCCCTTCTGTTAGATTTCTCATTGGCAGAACTAGACTACATAACCACCCAAAAGAGCAAGGAAGTCTTGAGGAGGTAAATGTTTTTATCTAAACACACTGCTGTCTTGAACAAAATCAGATGCTATTATTAAAGAAATGGAAGTGGATATTGGGTAGACAACACCTTCTGTCATAATCTTTTATCTGGATTTTTTTTTGATATATGATATAAAACAAGGCACTAGCAATTTTTTCCCATTAGTTAACTAACTTTTCCCAGCATCTTTATTGAATAAGCCATCTTTTCTTCATTGATTTGGCAAACAACTTCATTACATTTAAAAGCTTACAAAGGTTCCAAATCCAATAACGGCAGAGTGCTACCTAACAGAACAATTATTCCCTGAATAACAAACTTTTGACAAAATATAGAAAACAACCATTGAAAGCACTGGAGAGAAAAAGCAAAAGCAGACAGAAACTGGAGAACTGTTGATACTTGGAAGACGAAAATGACACTAGGCGAGTTTCTCAAGATGTTACGGCTTATGCTTTAGGGGCAGGCCCCAATCAGCGCCATAGTTGAGATAGAAACCTGCTTATCATCTCACTACTTTGAAAAACCAGGAGGAAGACTTTGGGGTTTTGGAGCAGCCAGAAAATGAAAGGGGACATCTGCAAAGGGAAGAGTCACAGTGAAAGAGCATCAAATTCTATACATAAAATCTTTCCAAATCTCTTTTTTCCCCTTGGACTACTTGTGGTAAGTGCAGATACCAAGAAGCCCAGTTACGATTAAATAATTAAACATAGATTTTAGCTGGTACCTACTTCAAGAGACACAGGGATTCGGCCAAGTTGACTGCCCACCTGAAAATAATAAAAATCAAAATTCTTCAGAGGAATATGACAGAACCCAGAGACTCTACAATGTATCATTCATGATATAAAGGTACAATGCAAAATTACTGCACGTACAAGAATAGAAATTGGGACTGATACTCAGGAGGAAATGCAGTCGATGGAGATCAACCCTAAAATGACCCGTATTGTAGAATTAGCAGACGAGGATTTTTAAATAGCCGTTATATCAATGCTAACTCTGCAGAGTCTAAGGTCTCGGGCCACTTCTACTCCCTCATCTTGGAAAAGGTATAAAGAATAGGTTATCCTATTAGCTATATGTTCACATGTCCTCCCAAAAACGAGAGTGATAAATAAGCAGAAAGTAAGAAAAGTACTTTTGAGTAGAAAAGCAAAGACAGGAGTTTTTCCTTCCTCTTGTGGAGAAAGTCAGGGATCGCTCACTGTGTCAGGAGGATGCTCTTGCCAAACCCTTGGATCTCCAGCTCTCTTGGGTCAGAGGTGAAAGAGTTAACAGCTGTGGGATGACATGGCTCTTTTTTAACACCCACTTATTCACACCACCCTTACTAAAATCTAACCCCTCTTCAATGAAGGCCTTCCTGTAGCCTGCACCATACCCTACCCTAGGCTTTCAATGGGGAGTTTCTTTGATACCTTAATAATTTTTTCTTTCAGAAATTCAACACAGCATGATAATCTCTATAGGGAGTAGACTCAAGTATGACTCAAAAGGTAAAAGGACTCCACAGGGGTTACAAAGCCGCTACAGATAAAGCGAAGATCAGCTCTGTCAGAGCCGAAATGAGTCACCTTGTTAACCTATTTCTTTATCATTTAGGGAAAATATCTAATCCACTTATTGCTCCCTATGCTGCAAGCAAGTTTGCTCTGGATGGGTTTTTCTCCTCCATCAGGAAGGAATATTCAGTGGCCAAGGTCAATGTGTCAATCACTCTCTGTATCCTCGGCCTCATAAACACGGGTAAGGACAAGAGATTGGAATAAATGGCCCGCAGATGGATTGTCTGCCTTGCCATTGTGGGTGAAGAAGGTGCTGAGCTCCCTGATTCATGGGTAACACACCGAAAGCTAGTGAGCACTTGTCCTCGTTTAATGAAGCACTTCTGTCATTAGTGAAGCTTCTGACCACGCTCTGACTCCCCTTTCCATTCTGACCACCAAATATGCTGAGTGACACCACACTCATCACTGGACCCTATTCTGAATACCTTATGTCCTCATGGACACTCAATGGCCATTACTTTCCTATATGAGACCTATCATATACAAGCTCACTTTCCTTAATAACATCGCCAGTAATGAGATGTTAACATATGAACCTTTTGATGTGACGCACTGGGAAGGACACAGAATTATTTTCTTGGTATTCTGCCCAAAATGCACAACCTCACTCCAGTTATAAGAGAACGATGGACAAATCCAAATTGAAGGACATTGTACAAAACAATTGATCAGTACTCTTCTAAAGTGTCAAGGTCACGGCAGACAAGGAAAGATTGCAGAATTATCATAGACTTGACGAAAAATAGGAACAAATTACTAAGTGTAATCCTGGATAAGGTCATAAAACACAAAAAGAATATTAGGGAGAAATACAGTCTGTAGTTTAGTTAGTAATGTTGTTCCAATGATGTCATGCCTGTTCTTGATAACTGTACAATGGTGATGTATATGATGTTACAATTAGGAGAGGCAGGGTGAACGAAATAAGGGAATTTTCTGCACAATTTTCATAACTTTTCTGTAAGTCCAAATGAAAGTTTATCTAAAACATATGGCGTATATAATAAGAAAATTTTATTTAAAGAGTAATTGAGTAAATTGAGTAGTAGTTACAGAACAAGAGAGAGAAAGACATAGACACACAGTGAAACAAGAGGCGGTAAGACAGAAGCTGTGCAAGAACGTGACGATTCGGAAGGAGAGAGGAGGTTGACAACAGAGGTGACTTCTAAGTGAAAGTGGTTAGCGCTGACAAGAGAGCCGAGACCTGCATTCTTGTCCATCCCTTCCTTTGGCAAGTCAATAAGTCATTATCACACAGCACTTCGTTTTCTCCCACTGACACTTTACATTGGCTACTGGGTCATCATATGACTTCTATCTATTCTGCCTCTCCATGTTATTCCCCCAACTAGAATACCCAAGAGAGGAACATGATTTAACCCTAAGCCTCTCTTGCCCAACAGGCCCTAAGCATACCCAGTCTTCTCTATGTATTTATTCCTGATAGTGTCCATGGGCCTTGCAGAGCAAGCCCCAGCTAACAGCCCCTAAGAGCTAAGTTGTTGGTGTCGGCAGGCCTTCCACCAAGTAGACTCTACGAGTCTTAGATAACCCCACTCTTTTCTTGTCATTTAACAGACACCGCCATGAAGGCAGTTTCTGGAATACTCGACAGCGATGCATCTCCAAAGGAAGAATGTGCCCTGGAGATCATCAAAGGCGGAGCTCTACGCCAAGAGGAAGTGTATTACGGCAGATCGGTATGGACTGCTCTCCTGCTGAAAAATCCAGGGAGGAAGATCCTGGAATTTTTCTCTGACAGAAGTTATAATATGGACAAATTTATAAAAAATAAGGAACTTCCTTAGGATGGGACTGTTCTGCCTGATATTTATCTAACCTCCACCCATGAAAGCATCTCCCCAGAGAGAAAAATGAGTCTCTCTCCAGAGAGTTGTAAGTCACATCTCGCATCTCACAATTTGAAGGAATTACTCTTAACACTTGCATAGAGGACATGTAATTATAATAAATGTTCTCCACCTGCAGTTGTGAAACTGATAGTAACTGTAGGTATAAATTACAAAGTAGTTATATCAAATTTACCCCATACATAATAATGGTATGATGCTTACTACAATATTATAATAAAGGTCACATGAACTATAAATTCATAACTGGTAGCTATAACTTCATTCAGTATGGTTCCTTAAAAACCATAACCTATACAAGTAAAAATTTTCGGTGTTCTTCTCTGGTGGTCTGAACCTTTTAATTGTTCTTGAGTTGAATAAATTACCCTCCTATTCTTCATTTAATGAACATAATGAATTATACATTTTTCTATTATTTTATATTGCTCCTCCAGGAAGGAGGACACTGAGTAGGAATCATTAGGGCAAACTCGCAAAAGTGGCAGCCCCTCGAGACATGAGCCACAGAAACCTGTGCTCATTTATTGCACTCAGAGTGCACCATGCACCAGTACTTTACACGCTGTGAATGCTCAAATGTTTATTCGCAGTTTGGAGTGAACAGGTTGGAGTTCCAATCCTGCCACTCACACACTTAGTCATTCATTCATTCACTCAATGCATATTTATCAAACGCTTGCCAGGTATCACCTGACTACAACCAAATAGGAAACAAGACCGCAGCTATATTAATTATTCAACAAAGCCCTATATTGATCAGGTCCTCGACAGGTCATAGATGGTGGACTGAATAACTTTAGTAGTTGACTAAAAAGGGGATTGTTTATGAAAGCGCGGGCAAGGTTATAGGGCAATCACAGGAGATAATGCAGTATCTCAGGGCCAGTCGCAGCTATTTCCAGCACTAGGCCCACCACGGGGAAAAGAGGAGAGAATGTTGTGAAAACTCAGAGTCAGAGAGAAGTGTTGGGAGAGTGCCACATGTCAGAGCTATGCCATCCAGTTAAGGGATGCAGCCAGCCCGCCAAGGACCTTGAAGAAGGGATCTGGGAAAATGAATGCCCAAGCCCACTGTCGTCTCTCCCTCTGATTTCTTGCTGGTATTTTCTATTAAATGAACAGAGGGGCAAGGGGACAGATGGATATAAACCATTCGGGTTAGCTTTCCCCATGCACAGAGTGGGTTAGAAAAGGATGGAGAGGGTTCTGGAGGGTTAGCTGGTGTATACCCAGCGTGAATCCAACACTCCCGAATGGAGGGCTTCCATGGTTCGTGATGCTGAGCCATAAGACATGGACCTGGAAGCACAGAGGAAATTTTCTTTTGCTGCCTCTTAATCTAAATGGCTGGACAGCAGAACGGATTGAAGTCCGCTGAGCCTGCCAACCACATGGCCAAGGAACTCAAAAATCTGCATACGAGGATGTCCATTCTCACACGGGATATGGAATTCGGAGATTTATTGCTCACTTCTCACCCCTTTTGACACAAAAACTCAGCATTTTTGGGGGGATCCAAAAGCAATTCCATTCCCATTTCCAAGTATTAGTGAACACTGTCCCATTTTCCTGATGTTTCAAAGAGAAGAAGGAAGACTGAAGACTGAATTTACATTCATTCATTCAGGGAGTATCTTTAACTTCAAAGGCCCCCTTGGCTCTGTCTTTCAAAATGCTTCCTGCCTCCACCTCTTATCTGACTCTGACTCCCAGAGAATTCAGTTCCCATCCCCCTTCCTCTCCCTCATTTATCATGCAAAGTAGATTCTGACTCTAACTGGAGGCTATCCTGCAATTTTTTTTTTTTAAACAAAGATATTCTCTTATCATGGGGAATTATTGTACTAATTGTTAGGAAGATAAAAAATTCACCAAACATTGCATTTGTAGTTAGGGCTAACCCTAACTAACAATTTGAGACAACCTTAATACCTACCCATGGGATGTCAATATTATGAAATCACTATATCATGATAATAAGAGATGAGATAGATTTATATGTACTAATATAAATGACTCTAGCCCATGGGTTGTGAGCTGAAATCCTGAGTGGGAATTAATCTAATCCATTTATGTTAAATTTAATCCATTTATATTAAAGTTATATACACACATTTATGGAATGGAAACACACATGCATGCGTGTGTGTTTTGTGTGTGTGTGGAATGGGAAGGCTAACTTATATAACTCACTATTCTAAAACCTGACAAAGTTAGGAGCTTCCCTCCAAGAAGTGGGCCTCTGACTCTTGCAATGGAGCTGTTATTTGTTGAAATGTGTCCCCATAAGGTATATGTTGAAGTCCTAATGCCCAGTACTTCAGGAAAAAAAAAAAAAAAAAACATTTACTTCGCTCCCACATCTGCAGTCCGGGCAGGACTCAGAGAGGACAGCACATTTCTGCTGCACACGGCACAGCAAGAGCAGCTCAAAGGCCAGGATCTGGAACCATCCGAAGACTCGATCATGCACGTGTCTGGCGCCACGTGTTCCCTACTAGAATGTCAGCTCCACGAAGCAGGGTTTTGTTGACTTTTAGTCCTGTTTATCCCCAGCATCTAGAGAAGTGTCTGGCACCTAGGTGCTGAATCAGAGAAGATCGTGAGGCAGCTACATGCAAGTGATAAATAGCTGTGCCAGTCCCAAGATCAGGGCTTCTGTGGGGGACACACGTGAGGCAAGAAGCAAGGTCTGCAAGAGCTGAGGCCCTATAGGTCATATTCAGGTCGGGAGGCGGGAGGCTGATTAGGAGGAAAGATGAGTGTGGAGATGGGAGCATGATCAGATGACAAATTTACAGCCAATGTCGGATTAAAATTAATTTTGTTTTCAGCCTGAACTGTTAGGGGTCTCCTGAAGCCCAAAGACATGTAAAGACTTTAGCCTGTGTCAGTATACATCAGCTGCTCCCTGATTCTGCTCACTTATCACTTATTGGAGGGCATGGAGAAAGTGAGAGAAACTATGAAACAATATCCATGTAGTTAAGAAAGTAAACCTTTGACCTTTCCAAGGGTGTGCTGGTAAATGTTTAACAACTGGCTCTCCAGATAAAAAAGAAAGAAAGAAAAGAAAAGAAACAAAGAAAGAAAAAAACCTTGATTTGTGATATTTGCTACTTCCATGCTGTAAATACTCTCACCACAGCCAACTACCACCCACCAATTGCCATCACTGAATGTTTATTAGAAGAGACAGGCACCATTAGCTCTCGCAAACCTGTACAACCGGCTCAGGCACACCACCCTGATTTCCACTTTCCACATTCCTGACAGAATGAGTTATTCTTAAAGGCCCAGCTCAATGCCTCTCTCTTCCTCCAAGGACTTGAGAGTAACAGGACAGCTCATTTCTACCATTGCCGGGGAAAGGGGAGAAACAAGGCTCCCAAAGACAGAGGATGCTCACGTCCTTCACCTCTCAAGGTGTCAGCATCTTGCATGAAGTCAAGAGTCAAAGTGTCAGCGAGTCCTGAAGTTGACCTTCATGTTTGCTAGCACTACATTCCCCTGGGAGTATAAGAAAAACCCACTGACAGCAACTGAATCAAGTAGAGATTTCTTACTTGATTGCAAAACATCCAGGAGGGGCAGGCCAGGGCCTCAGGGAGCCAGGCTCCTTCCATGCCTCCACTCAACTATCCATTGTCCTCCTTGTGGCTGTGTGGGCTGTGTGGGCTGTGCGGTCACAAGACGGCTGCTCCACCTTCTGCATCACACTGTGTGTCAGGAAGATAATGGGCGAAAGATATATGCCAGATGACTTGACCCCTGACTGAGAGTAAACTGGGAAGCCCCACCCAGGATTTCAGCTCACCACCCATGGGCTAGAGTCATGTCATGTGATCATCCCTCCAAGAGAAGGTGAGAAATGGAGCACATTCCTACCCCCCAAGGGCTCTGGTAGGCAACCAGAAGTATTCGTCATAAACATAAATCACGACAGAGACAAGAACATACACAGAGCAGAAGGACACAATTTCTAAGCTGTCAGGCTCCTAACCAGGGTGACAGGATCCACCCCCACTTGCCATCTGTGATTCCCTCCCCTCACTAAAGAATGCAATGAATGGCCCTACCTATCGTGTAGCAGGGAGCCCTTGAGGTGACCTCAGAGATGGTGACTCACATTGGCACAAGGGACAGTCATCACAGCTGCTGTTCCTGGAGAGCTCCCTCCAAAGACGGTTAAGTCCCACCTCCCCACCAATCTGTCCACACAGGCTGGGCCTTTCTCCTCGGCTGGACTGCTCTGGACCAGCATCTCAGACCCAAAGCATCAAAGATTCGACAGAACAGTGGTCTTCAAAACTTTTGATCACACACTTCATTAAAAAATGACTAGGCATATATATTTCTAATAGATCTCTGGTTATTATTCATATAATATACACATGTAACACTAACATCAAAGGCATGCAAAAACAGAAATCTTAAAAAGACAAGATAAAAAATAAATAGAAATTCTAATATTTTCTCCCCATATCCCAGTAGCTCCTCCGACATGTCTGCTTTGGAGACCATGGTTCTGAAGTCGTGTTAGAGGAAGCAGTCAGCACATGTTATGCTAACAACTAGTTCTTTGGGACCTGTGTTACCAGCCAACTGAGGGGGAGAGCCTGTTCTCCACTCAGGCTGCAACGTGTAGGGTAGAACCCAGTACTCCACTGGCATTGGCTCCTGTCCAGAAAATTTGCTAAGAATCCACATTCTTCTTCATTAGTGCCCAGTCCAGAGCACTGAGACACATACACTAATCAGGTCCCAGAAGCATCCCTTAATTTCTCGAGGGAGGTGTGCAAACCAAACTGATTTGCAGTGTTAAGAGAAAATGAAAACACACTGGCCCCCCCGATACAGTGGGGTCTCCAGCAACTCTGCCTCAGTGTTGCCATCTCACTCGAGGTGACCCTAGATCTCCATCCCCCCTGAGGGTCACCAGTTCGTGGAGAATGCCGAGAAAGGCAGGATACCCCTTAATGCTAAATCCTCCCTCCTCTCAGCAATTCTTTACCTAAGTTCTTTAGTTCTTAAATTTACAAAAGTTCTTTATTGAGACAGAATGTGTCTAAATTCTCTCTCATTTTTAAAGGGGGGTCAAGGTTGGGGGAACAGGAATGGGAACAGGGCAAATGTGAAAGGATAAGACAAATGAGAAAAGAGAATTTTCAAAAAGGTAAAACAGGACTTAGAACCTCAAAGCCCACAGGGGGAAAAAGCGATGAAGAGTAGAATTAAGTTAGTGCAGATCCAGAACACAGGGGGTGAGGACATGGACCTAGGGCCAATGGTAATGCTATAGGAGAAATGAGAGGGGATGAATGGATTCTTAGAAAGAAAAGAAAAGAAAAGAAAAAAGAAAAGACAAGAGAAAAGAAAAGAAAAGAAAAGAAAAGAAAAGAAAAGAAAGAAAAGAAAAGAAAAGAAAAAGAAAGAAAAGAAAAAAAGAAAAGAAAAGAAAGAAAAGAAAAGAAAAAAAAGAAAGGGTAGCAGGGGAAGGGGAGTGTAGAGGAAGGGGAGGGGCGTGGAGGGGAGGAGAGGAAAAAAAGAAAAGAAAAAAGAAAAGAAAAGGGACAGGTGAAAATGCGCAGAGTTGAGGAGGCTTTGGAGATGGGAGTTTCTGGAAAGGAGGATAAAGAAACACGCATTGGTAGGTGCATGACCTGGAACCAGAGGATGGAAACTGGGAACAGGTCAAAAGCCCCACACCGGCGATGCCTGAAGGACCCAGGAAACGTCGGAGTGCTGGTGTGTCTCCCGGTGCCGCGCTTGGCTGACCTGGGACCTCCCTGACACTGCCCTTGAGCAGTCCTGTGGCACCCTGAACTACAGGTAACAGAGTGGACGAAAAGCTACGCCAGGCCAGACAGAACCAAAGGGCGAGGCTGTCCTCCTAATCAGACTTCCTTTTCACTGGCCTCCTTTTTGCCGTCAGGGGCGGCAGCGCCACCCAGTGGCTGGCTGTGGCGTACCGCACTTCACCACAGTTTCTTCCCCCAACCGGTGCCCACGTTCTACTCTACTCCAGGGCTACCACCATCTCCTCACAGCATGCCTGCTTGTGAGTCACCGCTTAGGGCGGCTGAGCAGACCTAGTAGAGGCGGGATGGGACTCAGGCATCTGGCAGGGCCTCTTGGCGCCTAGCAGCCAAGGACACCACTAGCTTTGAGCTCTGGGGAGATACATCTGTCCAATTCAATAGCGACAGCTAGTGGTGACCCTCAAAAGCAAGGTGCTCTGAGCCTCGCGGGGAAAGAAAGGTAAAGAGGTATAGAGAAACCAAGACAGATTCTTGGCTGTGAGTGGAGGCTGGCATGTATCCAAAGCCATTCCTGGGTTAAATGGTACAGAGAAAATCCAAACTGTAAAGTGATGGACCCTGCAAGGACCCTGCCTACTTCCCCAGCCACATCTCAGTCCACCTGCCCTGCTTTTGATTCCCAGGGATGCGGAACTGCTGATCCTCAGTGCACCCTGCTGTTCCCACCAGGCTTTGACCATCTCTACTGCCCAGAACGCTCTTACTCCCCATTGTCTGCTTAACTGCTGCTCATCCCTTAAGCCTCATCTCCACCATGACCCCCTCTAGGAAGACTTTCTTCCCTTCCACCAGTGCCCACTCCTCAAGTCTGGGAGGAGCATTTTTCTACCCTCTTCTGTGCCTCTATAATTTTCTATTTGTCCATCTCTTGAGTTCACCACACTCCAAATTTACTGAATGCAGATCTCGGCACGTTTAAAGTACTTGATCGAGGTTTGAGATATAAAGAACTTATAGACCCTGATACTGGGTAAGGCTTTAGAGAAAATGGGAGACCCACGGGGACAAAACAACTTTACACGTCCTGGGAGAGGTGTACATGGATCTAAAAGGCATTTCACTGGATTCTAGCCCATTACTCTTTTCAACGCACCACTCCAGTTTTGCCTCTCTGTTAGCACCCAGCGGCACTGAGCCCTCAGGCTGTCGGGAGAGTCCTCCCACCTCTTAGGGGCTCTCCTGACCTGGCCATGTCCGGCAATGCCCTAAACCATAGTTCTATCCTATCTGCCCACTTCCTGCAAAACTTTCTCATCAGAACTAAGCTGCTTCTTCACAAAAGCATATCTAGTTTGGGCATTTTACTCTAAAGGAAATGTCTTAAAAGAAGAAAAACACAAAATTGCACGCCCAGAGACGCTCATTTGCAGCATTGTCTGTAAAAGCTAAACATTATAAATGACCAAATCTCCATATAAATACAATTAATTCCTCAATATAATCACCATATGAATAAAATGATCAATCACATCATGCAAAAACTAAAAAGAGCATCACCACAGTGGGATGATTTGGTTTTTTACTTCAATTTATTAGCAAACATTCCCATAGTACTATGTTCAGGTACTATTCTACTGTATAAAGAGTAACTCATATAATTCTCAAAACAGTCCTGTGAGGTAGGTGCTATTATGATTTCCAATGTTTATTTCAGGACACATTTGGTTTGGTCTGATATAAAACATAAGTCAAATGGCCTACAAAACACTTATTTTAGGGGACACTCTGAGGCACCTCAAATACTTTCTTCCATGTAGAGTAGTGTGACATATTCTAAATAGAATTAGTTGGCTATAGTTGGATGAGTTTAAAAACTTACTTAATTTAACTTTTGCCATCATTCCATGGCTGGAGAAGTTCCATATGTTTATTACTTTTTGAAGTGATAATTTTAAATTATTTTTATCCTATAAATAAAGTTATGAAATTATATCAGACAAACCTACCAACTCACTGAAACTACTTGTTCGTTTTCGGGTCCAGGAGAGGATTCATTTCATCATAATCATTAATAAGACAAAGGCAGATGCTCCAAATTGCAGGTGTTGCTAAAACAACCATGATAGCTAACATTTACGGGGCACTTTATAATTTTATATTATGAATCTTAAAATAACCCCATAGAGTAGATATTATCATTATAGCCATTTTACGGGAAAGAAAACTGAGATGCTAAGAGGTTAAATAATTTACAAAACTAAAACAGGAGTAAATGGCAACATCAGGCTTCCAATCCCATCCTGCCTCCAAGTGTCCTGCTGACCTACTGCCCCAGGCTGCCACTCAGGGCTGCAAAGCAAGCTCTCCGCAGGACAGGCTGACAGCAATCCAATATGGCAGCACTCGGGTGAGATCGGTTTTGGTTCGACTTTACTGCATTCATTTAAATAGTCTCTGTTGATAGATTGTGCTGAATATAAAATAGATTGAACTGAATGCAAAGAAGATTGAAAGGTTCGTGTAGAAATGTGTAAAATGTACCAGAAAGGCTCTGGAGGATATTTCAGTTTAGAATGTGAAATAATTGGGATAGTTGAACTGAGGCTACAGAAGGAAATGAGTTTAACCAGGAAGGAAAACTGCCAGTTTCAGAAAGAGAGTAACACTATTAGATAACCTTATTCGCTAGAAAGCCAACATTTCCAGAATTGGAGTGCTAACGTAAATTCAGTTACCACTGTTGTAGCCCTCAGCAATCTTAGCTTAAGACAAAAATAATGGTTCCGGCTGCCTAGGTCATCATGGAAAAACAATGTATAAATGAAGTAAAGTAACTGGAAGCGTATTTTAATGAATGGAATCTTTATATTTTAAATTTTTTAGTAAATGATGGGTTTTGGGAGCCCAGTAATTTACATAAGATTTTGTTTTTAAATAGATAATGTGGCTTTTAGTGATAAGCCAGTTCTCACACCTGAGAATGAATATTTGTGCTTGGGATGTTTGTGTGGACATCAGACTAGATATCTCCCAGCTAGACACTTGGAAGACTAACGTGGAGAGTTTGCAAGTTACTTGTTGAGAAGACCTTGAACTGAAACATATTTAAGTAATGCCCACCTTTCTTTCCTCACCACTCACTCCTGCTACCTTCTTTAAAACTTGGGAGTGCCAGGGACACCACGGACTATCCTGTTAAGAGTGTCTGTGGGTCTATGGCCATGCTACCCTGAACAAGATCCCGTCTGATCTCGGAAGCTAAGCAAGGTCGGGCCTGCTTAGTACTTGGATGGGAGACCACCTCGGAAGACCAGGTGCTGGAGGCCTAAAAAATAAGGGATTGTAAGATGCCAAGGTCCTTGCAACCTGTGAGGTCAACCAAGGGTTGCCTCGCCTAAAAAAAAATAAAAAGAGTGTCTGTGGCATTATTCTAGAATGAATAACTTACACCTAAGGAATGCGCTGCTGAGAAAACACTGGAGGGAGTGTAGGGGAAGATTCTAAAGCAAGAGCAACTTGTATGGGCAAGGTTGTCATTCCCCAAAAGATGGATAGGAGCCATCAAGTAGGGTGAGAGAGGGAATGAGATTAGAACTAGCAGCACCCATACAGGACTTCACCTCTTTAGTGCTGTCTCTTGGAGTATAAGATAAGACATTCGCATACAGTTTAAATTTTTTCCTTTAATATTTAAGATGTCCTCTAGTTATCCCAACTCTGCAATAAAATCTGATAATTCCATCCAGGCTTATGTGCTATTGTGAAGAGTAAAGCAACAGAACTATAAAGCGAAGTGTCGCTCACCCTTTATCTACCCCCTCATGGGCACCCATAGAGGGCCCGGGATCTATCAAAGAGACAATGTCCCAAAGTTCAAAGATATAACCATCAACAAAGGGACGTGGAAATGATGAGAAGCACAGAGTGCTGGCCGGTAAATGCCAGATGACCAGCTCAAGACTGATCTAAATCCCCCTCTTAATTAACCCATACTGGAGGAAGGGGACCCTCAGGTAGAGGCAGGCTGATGGTCAAACTACATATCTTTACTTGAGCTTCATTTGGTAAATAGTTTTCGTAAATCCCTTTTATCCCATTTTTCAAAACACTAGTAGTTATACAAATGCCTCTAAAATTATTTTCATTGCCACTATATTATGGTAGTTTTCTATATCTCATTCATAAACTTTTACAGATGTGCATTCTCTTTTTTAACTGATTTGACTAGCTGGTAGTTTATTAATTTTGTGTTGTATTGGTATTTCCATCTCTACACACACACACACACACACACACACACACACACACACACACACACACACGAACCAGCTCCTGAATTTATTTATGGATTCTGCTCTTAATCCTAACTTACATTGTTTACTCCTTGTGCCTTCTTTTCATTCTTACTTCCTTTCCTTGATTTTTCTGACAATTTCTTAAAAACATGTCCAAAAATAAATAGCAAATTTATTTTTAACCTTCCTTTTCTCCCTAATGGACACTGCAAGGTTTATGTGTGACCGACCCATCCTTGTCTACGCCTGGAAAGGGATATTGAGTTGAAACTGTCTAAGAGCTCAGACCAATCCATCAGCAAGAGAAAGGATGGCCTGGGTGCCCACCTCAGGGAGGAGCTCCTGAGCTCAGCCTTGGAGGCCTCAAGGGTTCAGGGGCCCACTCAGATTCTACCGGAGAGCAAGAGAGAGGAACTGAGTGAGCAAGCATTGCGGCTTTGTCTGTTTCCTGTTTCAGCAAGGCTTCTGTGCAAAAAGAAACACAGTACCAAGAAGGGAAATGCTAAGGGGGCCCAGAGCCACGGATTGAGAGCTTGCACTTTATTCAACTGCTGTCTTGCCCCATCTGAGACCAGAACCAAGATCTTCCCAGGAACTGGAAGGCTTTCCTGAGCCGCTTGGGTTGGAGCCTGGGACCAGAGGTAACTGAGGAGGACGTGCTTTTGTGTCTAGGTTGGGGACTTCCGACTCTAGGGTGGGACAGAAGACGCTCCAAGCTTCCTTGGGCTGAAGGGGAGACACAAGAGCGGATGGTATAGTTTAAGAGCATTGGATGTTGGGTAACCAAGAAATCACGCTGTGTTCATTGTCAGAGCCGCTGGCCACGGCCCAGCGGTACAGCTTCCACGCTCCATCCATCAGATTAGATTAGGAGTGAGTCAAATGACAGGGTTCAGGCTACCCAGTGACAGAGGCTTAGTCTATCAATCTTTTACACTTCCTCCAAAGCAGGAATTCCTAAAACAAGAAGCTGTCTTCCCAGCAGCTTACGTGTAGACCCTTCTCGGCTCACACCGAGAGCTCTGGCCTGGAAAGGCCAGGCCCGTGCAGAAAGGCATTCACGGCACACGTACAGCCAGGAAGTAGGAGCAGAGACCTGGAGAGGCAGCGACAAACCACTGTTGGGCGAGAGGCGGCACCTGGATGGCCCTCTCCGGCAGTGAGGAGAGCTTCCCCTAGCCAGTACATCTCCTCCAAGCTCCAACTGGGCCCTGTCATGCTGCCAGGAGCCCCCCACAGATGCCAGAAAGCCCGGGCAGTGGCCCAGTGACCTTTCCTTGAACCACAAAGGGACCAGTTCCTTTTTCTTCTACAGCCCATTCCTGTTAGTCAGCCATCCCACATGGCTTCTTGTGTTTAAGCAAATCAGGATAGCCAAGATGCCCCAGAAAGCTGGGTATGATCCAACTCAGCTGTTTGCACCAAATCTCCCAGCCATGAGGCTCTGGGGGCCGAGGAATGCCCCCCTTCTCTGAGGAGCCATTTCTACTGCAACTCCCTGCTAAGGTAACAAGCCCAACGTCTGCCCCTCAGGAAGCAGAGCCGGCAGCCTGGGTTCCAGCAGACGAGCACAGACAGCCCGGTAGAGTCCAGAAGGACCTTCTCTTGTCTCCCCCCACAGCCCTTTCCTCTCACGGTGGGACGGTGGAAGGATTCCCCATAACCAGGGGTCCACCTCCTCCACTAAGCCTGCAGATTACTTGGAGCCCAACGGCGCAGGACCTGGCACCCCGCGTTTAATAGCGGGATGCAGGCAGGCTGGACACCAGTTCTTCACCCCCCATCTCTTCTTTATCTTTCTGCTATGCCTAACGGAGAAGACAATTGTGCTCAGACCACAGAGAAATCTTTTCTCCTTGTGGCCCAAACCCAGAGGTCAGATGAACCAGAGTAGTAAATACGATTACAGGCTGAGGTCGGCACCTCCCCATGTGGTGAACTGTACCCCTTCGAAGAGAAAATGGGTCAGGGGACTAGAGGATGGGGCGTTCTTGGTCCGGGGAGTGCCGTTAGCTTGGGGCCTTTGTCTCAGAGCATCGAGTCTTCAGCATCCAGGATCAGCAGGACAGGATCATAGTTTATTATTATTACAGAAAATTAACATTTATTGTGTGCTGTGTGCCAGGTGCTTAACACGCGTTTTCTCTTTAATCCTCATAATCTTATGAGGTAGCTTCCCATTTTATAAATGAGGAGACTGAGGCTTAGAGATATTTAATAGCTTGTTCTAAAGCACATAGGTAGTAGGGCACAGAGCCAGGACATGAAGCCGCACAGTCCGAGCCCAGAGCCAGGGCTCCCCCACCTCCCTATCCATGACAGAATAGCCAGGGGCTATGGCACAGGATGGCACGGTATAGATTGTGGACATGCAATTTCTAGTTCCTGCATCCAGTCCTTATAACTTAATAGGAATGGGCCCCTTAGGTCCTTATCTAGGTTTTTAAATAAAGAAAGTGGCAAGTGGGAAGTCAGGGAACTCCTGCAGAGTGAGGAGAAAAGGCTAAAGAAGGAGGAAGCGGTCCAGGGATAGGACCAGAGGATGAGCATGGATAACCTCACAGCTCTGCTTGGGGTCAGCCCTGCTGAAGACTAGAGTGTGCTCTCCAAGCCTCAAGAGTCAGGCAGATGAGAGCATGCAGGGCTTGACCACAGGACCCTTCTCGGGGAGAGACTGCCCCACCCATGCCGCTGGGGAAGGAGTAGTGTGATCAGAGGGAGAGCAAGAGTCCCGCAGAGAATTCCAGAGAATTCCAGACTGAGCCAGAGGGGCAGTGAAGTTCTGGCAAAGGGGCAGAGAGGCTGCTACCTGTTGCATCAGCTTGGCCTATAAATATTATGCCCAAGGGGCCGAGCTGGCAAAGCTGTGCTGTCGGTGAAGATGAGGTACCCTTCTCTGGCCTACCCGGGAACTAAGGTTCCCAGGGTGGTGGGTAGTAAGGTTGTGGCACCAAGAGAAGTGGCAGCTGAAAGGGGGAGTCCCTCTTTCTGCCCCAGTCTCTCCGGTGACCAGTGGAGGAAGGGCACAGAATTTCCAGTGCTCAGGACCCAGCTCAGCCAAGCCCAGCCCCAACTCTGCCGAGCCACCAGAGGGTTCTAGGAGAATAAACAGATTTGTGGAAGGTAGGTGAGGAAGAGTCAGAGAGAAAAGGACACGGAGAAGAAAATAGAATTTGAGGGTTATGTGAGTAGCTGGAAAGGCCATGAGAAGAGGCCACGAAGTGTGGCCTCGGCACAAAGGCCTGGGGACTTTTGGTTACTGTTTTTGTTTGTTTTTGTTTCATTTTCACTTGTAATAGCCTTGTTGAGGTATAATCTATGTGGTTGCTGGTTTTGATGGCACAGTCTGTGTCTGGGCTAAGGAAACCAGACTTGGCGCCATACTTAGCCTTGACAGGGAGGTGATTCCAAAAAAAAAAGAGCCCTCAGCCTGGAGAGTTATGAAGCTGGAAGATCTGAAACAGGTTTCAGCAGCACAGGGCATGCGGCAGATGCTTGGCCAATACCATTTGCGTTGATCTGCACCTGGGTGTCGGGGCCCAGTCCTGGGCTGAGAGTGGAGTGCCAATGGGTCCACGTAGGGAATTCAAGACTGGAGCAATTAGGGTGGGGTTTCCTCGGGAACCGTGCCCAGGGCCAGGCGCACGCTAGTTGCTAAGGGCTAAGAAGAAAGTAGTGATGCTGGTCTCAGGCCTGGCTGCACCTTGGGGGTCCGGTTAGCCCTCCAGGACACTCAGCTATTCTAGGGACAACTCGGGCTGAGAGAGCAGTAAAAGTGCTGGCTTTTCCTTTAGATTTGGGAACAGGGAGCCAATTTAACTGATTCTCTAGAAGCCCCTGGAAAATGAATACATCCCTGCCATCCAAAAGCTTACACGCTCACGATGATTTTTATCAATTATTTCTCATGGTCCTCTGATTAGAGGCAGGGTGAGATGTTTGGTCAAGGAAGAAGTGGCAGCCAGCAAGACCTTTCCACTTTGCAGAGGGGGAGACACTTTGCCAAAGCCAGAGAAAAGTAGAAATTAGCAGAGAGACCAGATCCAGGAGTCTTGACTCCCAGTTTGACATCATCACCCCCTCAGTTTTCAGCCCACACGTATGTGCTATTTCTGCCCCCTTGTCGAGGCAGACAGTCATTTTTCTGCCCATCTCTTGACCCCTCCCCTACTCCTCCCTCTTGGCATTTGGCAGGCCCAGGCAGCTATTCCAGGAACTGGAAGCCAAGCGCAACAGGTGCTCAGGAGATCATCATGATCAACCCAGACCTCAGGCCTTCCCCTGGCTTGGCCTGGTGGGCCGAGAGCTACGAGGCCAAGTGTGAGCGTCGGCAGGAGACCCGTGAAAGCCGTCGCTGCCGTCCCAACGTGACCACTTGCCGCCAGGTAGGGAAGGTGCTGAGAACCCAGCAAAGAGAGCATCTCCGGGGAGCCCGACAGCAGCAGTTCTTCAGGAGAAGGAACCTGGAGGTGGAGGAGGAGGGCAAGGCACGGAGCTCCCGGGCCCGGGAGCACGGTTTCTCCAGGAGGCCAGGCCAGGCAGCTGAACTCAGGAAGCCTCTGTCTTGGGCCAACAGGATCCCTTCCCCCAGACAACAGGTGGGCCGAGGCGAGAGATACACCGCTTTCGGGGGAGGGGGTGTCAAGGGGGTGGGTGGTCTCAAGGTCACTAAAAAGTTATTTGAATTGAGCCCCTTCTTTCTCAGTCATGTAGCAAAGTCTCCCTTTAGCCACTTACTCAGAGATTTTTGTTGTTGGGTTGTTTGTTTGTTTGTTTGTTTGGCTACTTTTTTGTTTTATACTTGCCTCGTAGGAGAAAAAAAATAATTTTAAAAAGGATTCCATAGCTAATTCCTAATACCAGTTCAACTTTAGGCAAAATATATGTATCTTCCACAGCATTGCTTCATCCATCATTTTATTGTATGCCAGGTACACGGGCCAATCTTCTTAATGTCCCCCTTGACACACACAAACACACACACACACACACACACACACACACACACACACACTTCTCTCCTCTATCCTGCTGTGAGGTGGGTGCCTCTCTCTTTCTCTTGGGCCATTCCGACTCCACTAAATTCGCTCAGCTAAGGCCTCATCTGGTCCAGGAAGCCTTCCCTGGCTACTTCACCTCTGCTCTCTGTGGTCCTTCTGAGGTTATAAATCCTCTAAGATGAAGTAACTCTTAGAGCGCCCATTTAACCTGGCCTAGGAAGAAGCAGTGTTGGCAAAAACCAGGGTAAGTCAAAACGACCTCAGCCAGCAAACTACTGTGTCTCCGTGTTGTGAGCATGACGACGGCAGGGACGGGCTGCCGCACTCCCTGCAAATGCCTGGCATCGTGACCCACCCAGGGAAGGTGCTGGCTCAAGGCTTAACTATGAGATCTGTCCACAACAGACGGTGCTGTCCAGAAAAATGATCCTGGAGCCCAACTGTAAGATAAAACCAACTGTGTACTTTCTAAGGCAAGAAGGTTTCTGAATGCTTTCGTTGAAAAAAAAAAAAAAAGAAAATTAAGGAGAAAAAAATTAGGAAACACAATTAACTAAAGAACTCCACCTGAGCCTATTAACTAAGGTTTTTATTGAGATTTAGTCTGTATTCCCATGATTAGATACAACAAGCATTTCTTAGCCTTTTAGTGTTATGCTATAAGCATAGTATTTTTGAGTGTGTAAAAAGAAAATATGAAAAGACTAAATTGTGCCAACTACTACTACATCCCTCCCTACAACTCCCTACTTTACCTTCTCTTCACACATGCCTCAACAATATTCCAGCGATTACTAAGAGGAAGGAAGCCATCCCTAGAATATGAAAGGAACCTTACAGATCATCCACTCCGAACTCATTACAGAGAGTAGACCAAGACCAGGAAAAGGCAGGCTCTAATCCCTGGTCCCCTCACTCCCCACTCGGACCAGTTCTCTTCCCATATCACCATGCTGGCTGTGGAAGTGGCTGAGACCAAACAAGGTAGATCAGGGCTTCTAGAGCATGTACCTGGAGACAAGCCCTGCTCCTGATTTGCCTGGCCTGAGAAGGAGCATTCCTGCCAGTCAGGACAAGGGAGGGCAAGAGCAAATAACCTTGTAGCTCTGAAGGCTTGAAGGCGTTGCTTTGGTTTTCTGGACCTGAAACTTGGTCATTGGTTCATCTTTCTGAAATCAGGGGGAGCATCCCATTCTAAGTGGCTCTAGGTTTCCAGCATCCCACACTTGCTTTCCAGGTGTCAGGGACCAGCGCTGAGGCCTTTCCAACCCAGAATCACCCTCTCTCAGGCATCTGGAGGGATCTGGCTGATCACCCCCCCTCCCAGGCCGGGGGCCTCCCGCCACGGGACTTTCCCATCAAGAAGCCACCCAAACACCACCGTGGTAAGAGCAGAGTCTCCCTCCTTCACTGGGGCCTGCAGAGAATCCTGCCTCGACAGTCCCAGCACACCGGCAGTGGAGAGTCCCTCTCTCTCCCCACTTCCCCCGCGTCCTCCCCCATGGGTTCTGAATCACTTTATCCTCCCTCTCTCAGGGACTCAGACAAAGGAAAGGGCAGTGCAGCCAACAACCAAGAATGATGCCAGTCAGCAAACCAAGTGAGTACCTTTCATGTTCCTGACTCCCACCCACTCCTCTCTTCTGAGCTTTTACCTGAGTACCCTCACCTAGTACTTAGAGAGGGGATACAATGAATTTCCATGTCCACCTTAATTAAGAGGAAGACCTTCCCCATGCATTTGGCTCTTCAGAAGAGATTTGAGAAGGAACCAACCCACTGCCTCCCCGATGTGCTATTTTCTTTGCTCCATTGTCATTTTTGTTTTATTTCCTCTCTTCCCAGTTGTGGAGTTGCAGTTCTAGACAAGGTAAGAAAATCCTCACCTTGGAAAGGTTGAATTAAATGGCATCTAAGCTCCTCTAAGCCCTGATGTTTGGGAATTCCATTATAAACTCAGCTGGGATGGATGGACACCTTCTCCCTGGATGGGCATACACATGGAGGCGGGGGGCGGGGGGGGGGGTGAGGCGGGCGGGGCTGGAGGGGCTGTGTCTGAACCAAGAAAGTAAGTTTACTCTACACAAGCCAGCCCTGGCCCTGGTCCCATGGCCCGGGACTTCAGGAGAACTAGATCTTCTTGGATATCTTTTTTCTTTCTCCCTAGGAAATCATCCAGCTTTCGGAGTACCTCAAAGTAAGTCACATCCGAACTGTCCCCTCAGCTCCTCCTTCCGTCTACTCCCTCCTCCTCCAGGTGAATCTTACCCTCTTGTGTTTTGCCCCCCAGGAGGCCCTACAGAGGGAGCTGGTTCTAAAACAGAAAATGGTGATTCTCCAAGACCTACTGTCCACCTTGATTCGGGCCTCTGACAGCTCTTGGAAGGTAACGGAAATGAAATCTGAGTCTGAACAAAGCTCACAGGCTTTTAAGTATGTCCATCTCATTCTTCTTTCCATACCATCCCAGCAAGAGGAGGGGTTTTCTGCACAATGAAGGGATGGTACTGAGACCTAGAGGTCAAACGGGTGACAATAAACATATGGAAGGCCTCAGCTAAGTCCACGGTCATCACCTGAAGGCCATGCTGCCACATACCCAGGAAAGACCCAGAACCTAAAAGGGCAAGAATTTCCATTTTTAAATTTGTTGGAAGAAAAGAAGATCCTAGTATATCTGGTACATTTAACATTACTGAGTGTGGTAAATGTCAACTATTTCTGTATGAAATTCACAGCAACATTAACCCCAAGCCAGCACACACCTACTACTCAGCCCAGACAAGAATGTGAGAGTGGGAAGGGGCCTTGGAGATCCAGCCTAACTTTCTCCTTTGGACAATGAGAAAACTAAGTGTCAGAGAAGGCAACCGACTTACTCAAAATCACGCTGCTGGTCAGAGGCGGAACTGAAACTCAAATTCAGACCTCCTGATTTTAGTCCATTTATTCAGCAAATATTCATAGATCATGTTCTCTGTACCAAGCACTGGAAATAATGAGATTAATTAGACAAGGCTCCTGCTTTAAGAGAGCTTGTAGTTTTGTCAGGGAGACAGATGCCTAAACAATGCAGAGATTTAAGAAATAAATGTTGTCAGGATTCAGTACTATACAAGAGGGAATGAATAACTCTAGAGAATATGAGAACCAGGGAAATAATTCTAGTTATGTAAGTGTTTTCCAGGTACCTGTGGAAGAAGGGACTGTATTCTAGGTAGAGGATACGGCAGAGGCAAAGAGCAAGGGGTGCATCATTGTCTTGTGCGATGAGTCACTTTTTAATCTCAGGAACCCTTCGTACTCTTTAAAAAATTTCTTGAAACCCCCCCCCAAAGTATTTATATTTTCCATATCAGAATTTACCATATTAGAAATTTAAACAGGAATCTTAATATATTTAATCTTAATTAATACGTAATCTTAAGTCTAATACAAATATATTAATTTAAAAATCACGATAGTAAATCCATTACGTTAACCTGAATTCTATAATTTTACAAATAATAAGTCTATATTTCAAAAAATAGTGAGAGGAGTAATACTGCTTTAAACATAGGCGAATCTTTTCAATGTCTGGCTGGACGGAAAACAGCCACATTCTCACGGTCAGTGAGCTGCAACACTCTGTTTTTGGTTGAAGCATAGGAGGAAAACCTGGTCTCACTCAGCTCTGCAGTTGGAAATGGCAAGACCCCCCGACCCTTGCACAGGTCTCGTGGGCTCCCGCGCTGAGCAGCCCCACCCTGAAACCCCCGGACGCGTGTGCTCAGGATGCTGCAGCCATTTGGCGCCCCCAGAGCACAAAGCACCAGGTGCAGAGTGAGAACGTCCAACCTCAGGGGCCTCCACGAACAGCTCACCTACCGCACAGACAGCTCGTGCTGAGACAGAGAGAAGAAGCAGAAGGCGGTGGAACAAAGTTGCAGTGGTGTGAACCGGACTTCCCAAGCTCTGCCTTTCCTCCTCACATCTGTCACTGGGCCTGGGTTAGGCGTCTGTGTTCGAGGTTCCTGATTGAAGGAAGTCATTTTCATCAGTAGACCAGGAGCCAGGGGCGGACAGCTGTGCGTGCCAGGTGGCTTCCAGTGCTGAACTAAATCGAGATGGTCTAACTCCTTTATTCAACAGACATTTGTTAAGTTCCCACTACGGGCTGGGCCTTGTTACAAGGGAAAAAAGGAACAGAGTCCTTGCTCCTGAAAAGCTCACGCTCCAGCCAGGAAGAGAGAAACATGTAATAGACAACTCCAGTACAGCATGATAAAGCTACAACAGCGGTGTCTACGAAGTGACACAAGCTAAAGAGAAGAGGGCACTTATTCCGCCTGAGGTGTAACAGGGTGGGCTCTATGGGGCAGGGACCATTCCAGCCGGGTCCTGAAGGATGCATGGGAGTTTACCAGTACGGAAGTGGGAAGGGTGATGGGGAAGGAAAAACAGGTAAAGAAATCAGAATGATGACAGGCGTAGGTATGACAAAGCACTGCATGTAGCAGAGTGTGGCTGAAATGAAGGAATCACATCGGGAGAGTTCCAAAGATAAGACCAGAAACAGCCTAACAGCCCTCTAGAATTACGAGGTGTAAACTCCTTCTGTTGAACAGAGTATTTCAAACTTAAATAATGTATGGTCTCCATTTTAGAGGAAAAACATAGATATCTCAGACCCATGAGATTTTTGTGTTACACCCGGTTTGAGAAGCACTGCTATAGATAAGCAGGGTAGCAACGGAACTACTCTTCATCTGGGTTTCAAATCCTACAATGCCTGGCCCATCCTCAGAAGGAACTCAATGAATAGCTCTGGAACTGAACCGAGAGTGAATGAGGAGACCTGCTTTAAAAGGTGCTCCAACAACAATGAGGACCCTGGCTCCAGGGGGCGGGGATGGAGGGGTGGAACTCATCTCTCAGGTAAGACGATCGGAGCGTGAATTACAGCAACCCTGGTGGGAATGGGAAGGGGAGGTTAAGAGACAGGCAGACTACGAGGGGCAGCTTCGCTCTGTACTCCAGCAGAGGCTCCTCCGGCTGTGGTTTTCTCTCTCCCTTCTTCCCATCCCTCCCACTACTCACCCTTCTCTTCCTCCTCCCTACCAACGCCCCAGCTTCCCGTTTTTAAGAAAAATAGTCTCATACTTTTCAGTTAATAGTTTTTGCTTCCCTCAAAATAAGACAATTCAACCTTCTACCTCCCACGGAAACCTCGACTTCAAAGAAAGGACAGCCCCAGTTTGTGACACTTGGGGGAAAAAACCGTGAGAACGTGGCCAGAATAGGAACTCTGGCATTCAGCCCAGGTCGGGCGTTTATTTTTCCCATTTGGCATCCTTGATATGAATCTCGAACTTCACATGCAGAAAAGCTCAGTGCAAACTGTTAGAACCGCCAGGATCAGCTCCCACCATCGCCTCCAACTCCAAGCTGACTCTGGGCCTTTTGGATGCAATAGACCCCAGGGCACTACTGAGACTCTAACCTTCTGAACAGAAAGAAACAGTTCAGGCGGGAGAGAAAGTGAGCTCTTAGCATTGGGCAATACAAAAACAGGAGCGGGACACAAGTGGGTTTTTAAGTTCCGCAAAGTGGAAATAAGATCTTGAGATGACAATGCAGCAGGGGATTGGCTGCGGGCCCTGAGCCACCTCTGCGAGAACAGAAACGAGCTGTGTCAGTCAGCTGCGTGGTGAGCGGCTCGTGCTTCTGGAGAACAAGCAGATCAGAAGCAGGGGAAAGCCACGCAGAAGCAGGAGCTGAAGCCCTCAGACCGGCACCAGGTGTGTATGGCTTCCACCTCGCTCCCTTTTCCAAACAGGGGTCCTGTGCCCCCTGAGCCCCAGGCTCCAGCGGTGCGATTGCCCAAAAAAGTCCACAATAGGACTGTAAAAGGTGCTTCTCCCCACATACGTACTACTGGGCTTCACGTGGGGCAAGCTGGGGCTCAGACCAGGAAACTACACGCCTCATTTGCAACAATTTGGCTGCAACTGTCCTGCCTGCCTTGGGGAGTCTGGGAAAACAGAGCTGTGGACAAGAAATATTTTAAACCCCAGACTTGGGTGGCCCTCCATCCCACTGAAGGGGCTATCCTCAATTGTCTTCTATTGCAACATGAATGGAAAAGCAATCTAGAGTGCGGCTAAAATACAAAAACAGTTGGGCGAGGCAAAATATCAAATTAAAACCACAATTTAGGAAGGAGGAGAGAGGAATTACCCAAAAGGGGTAGGAGACTGGGGGAAATGTAAGAACTTTGCTTCAGGTTGGTCTTTTTTCTTCCAAAACTATAGCAAGATAAACCTTAAACTCCGTGGGTTTGACTGCAATCGGCTCGGTCACAGTTTAGGCAAAGGAAAATCTGAAGGAGATCTGAAGCAGGAGACCGGGTGCCGAGGGGCCGGATTTCAGGACCTGCGCGTTGACAATAGGCCACTCAGGGGAATGCAGCCCTCTAGCAGTTACTCCAAAGCTCAGGACAGGGGAAGGCTTTGTCCATCTCTTTCATCTGCCCCCAAACCCTGTGGTTATCACACGAGACATTAGGAAAAACATTAATAGGAGGAGACACTTTGAAAAATTATTTTGGGCAAAGCCTTTTGCTTTCGCGAGGCCCAGCTGAGTAATACAGGAAGCAGAAAGGGTGGGGGCGCCCCCTGGCTCCCGCGGTTAGAAGAATCAGCCAAACAAGAGCAAAACAGGAGCTGCGACATACCACTTCCTGCCTAGCCCAGGTGCCCTGAAACTCGGAGGGCTACAGACCTCAAAACAGAGTTCGTTCCTCTGCCCCAGACTAGAACTGTTGTGAGGAATGGAAATATCCAAGTCGCCTGACTGAGAAGAGCCAGGGAGCCTCAGGCCTGAGGAGAGATGCAATTTCTAGACCTCAGGAGTGTCCTACGGAGCCTAGCTGGGGAAAAACAACAACAACAACAACAACAACAACAGAAAAAGGATATGCAAATCGGTTACTCCTAAAGAGACCCAAGGCCTTTTCTCTAGGAAACTAGCTCTCGATGGCACCCTCCCCTCCCCAAACCTTGTCATGTACACAACCGTAAACCGAACTCAGGGCTGGAAAAACAAAAGCCCGAACTGGCAGAAAGGAACAAGTCTACAGGTAGAGGAAAGAACAAAGCAGTGAGGAAGTTAGCTATTCGGCTGCAGTACTGAAAAAATGGAGAAAAGGTATCTGCTGGCTCTTTTCCACCTTCGGCCTTGAGATTAGCATCCCTCCTGGAATGTCCACAATGCCATGTGACAGACTCAGCTTATGAAGAAGTAGAATGTGGCTTTCTGGAAAGCTCTCTAACCACCACGTACACACCCTACGTTGATCTCTCTCCTCCATTTCTTGCTTTCTTAAAGAATTTCTCATTTTGAGTTGTATGTGCGTGTGTACGTGCGTGTGTGTGTGGGTGTGTGTGGCGGGGAGGAGAGTATATTAGTTTGCCAGGGCTGCTACAACAAAGTACCAAAGACTAGGTGGCTTAACCAACAGAAGTTTATTTTCTCGGTTCTGGAGGCTACAAGTCGGAGATCAAGGTATCGACAGGGTCGGCTTTTCCTAAGGCCTCTCTTCTTGGCTTGCAGATGGCTGCCTTTCCCTGCGTCTTCAGTCTTTCCTCTCTCTGTGTACCCTGATGTCCTAATCTCCTTTACCCAAGAGGACACCCATCACACTGGAATAGGGCCAATGCCAATTACCTCATTTTAACTTAATTACCTCTTTAGAGACCCTGTCTCCAAACAGTCACATTCTGAGGTGCTGGTGGGGGGGCATGACAGTGGGTAAAGGAGAGAATGCATATTCCCCCTAGAAGGAGACCCTGTTAGCCTTACTGGTCTATACTTTAGAGGTAAGGGTCCACGTATAAGACTGAGAGAAGATGAGCAGTACAGAAGAGCTTAGACAGGCAGGGGAGAGAGGTAATGGGGAGTTAGGGGAAATATAGTTTAGAAACGTTCCTTCAAGTGGATCCCTGCTATGATACCCTGAGCCATTTCATAGAGAAGCTCGAGGTACAGAGAGGACTTTGGGGGCCAGTCTGATTCTTCCTTCTCCTATTCCAGAAAAAGAGGATACAAGTCTTTTCTACACAAACGTCCTTTGTCATCTTTCTTCCTCCCTACCTCTTGAAAGAGTTAAGTTCTCCAAACATTGAACACAGATCATGTTCTAGGCAGTAGGCTGGGAATACCAAACAAAACATTTTGTACACTATATTTTGGCCAAAACTCATTAACTCATCCCACTTGTTCCAGGGGCAGCTTAATGAAGACAAACTGAAGGGCAAACTGAGATCCTTAGAAAACCAGCTATACACCTGTACCCAGGTAAGCACTCTGGAGGACCCTTCCAGGCCAGGAATCTAGAATTAAAGAATGCTTGAACCTCAATCTGTCTCTCTAGAAATGCTACCCGACAGAGATCTATGCACCTACTCCTAACTACCCAGTTCTGGCTGTGTCATTTTTGCTTTGATCCCCAATTCCCCCTATGTCCATACCCTGTCTCCGTCCTCTCCCCTTCTCCCAGTGTCCTTCCCTTTGCATCCTGGGAGGAAATCCCAGCACCGAGCACTTAGCCAGCTCCCGGGGGACCTTGAGAATACCTGGAATTGTAGGTAGGGGCCCTTGGTAAAGATTCACACCACCCAGATAGATCTGCACAGGTCCCAGCCTTTGAACGGGTAAGCTGGATGTTAAAATGAAATTTTGCAAAATGGTTTTCATTCCATGGGCAACTTTTATCTCATAGCAACCCCAGGGAGAAAGTAAAAAAGTGTGACTCTTGGCTTTCCTGTGACATTGTTATCGAGCTTCAGTAATCTCTCGATTGGCCTGACCTTGGATTACAAAAGAGAAAGAAATCATCTTTCGCACTTGAGAAGTGATGTGTTTCTGATAGGTGAGGAGACGTCACGTAAGAGAAGGAGGCGGGCAGGCAGAGTGCTTCCATGGGAGTTAAGGAGATAAGGCAGATATGGCCACACAGGTGGAGCCTTGCAGGAGACCTGAGATTACATAGTCCATAGATTTGCTATCTAGGGGAATTTTGTTTTTTCAGTATGACCTCCTTTGTCAGACTCTTATGAACTAAATGATGCCAACCACGCTCATAAGAGACTGACATATAATCCAGAATGCCAACACATTCATTTTCAATGGGGAATGTGGCCAGTGACCAGGCCAGTTAAGTCCAATAACTTGGACATACCCACGTTCAACCTCAACTAATAATTCCTGGATATGCTTTTAATGAGAAGTCCAAGAAATAAGACCCATTCACATTTAAACCCAAATTTTCAGATGATTCTCAAGCTAAATGGAAATGATTTCAAACTGATCCTTAAATCTGCATTATCTAGGCTACTGCTTACCCAGTGAAAGCTGTCTGCCTTCCTCAAAATCACAGGGCATAAAAATGAAAAAGGCATAGAAAGGTTAAGATCCCCCAGTGAATTTACAAAATTACTCTTCTTTTTCTTGACCGTGAGCCAGGAGGGATTTTTAAAATGTAAATGTATTAATTTTAAAACATTAATTGAGTTTACTAGGGATTGCTCTGATCCCTGAAGCTATAAGGATTAAAAAACAAAAAATAAACAACAACAAAAAAACATGCTCCTTGTCCCTGCCTTGAAGGGGTTTACAGTCCCATAAGGCAGACAGGTGAGTCCACAGACTGTAAAGATAGACATGCAGGGGATACTATCTGAACAGTAAGAAAAGCTACCTAATCTGTAATGAGTTAGGGGATGGAGATGGTTAGTCAAGATTTATCAGAACTTACATGATTCTTGGGTTGAATCTTGAGCGTGAATAGAAGCCAACCAGGTGAAAAGGGTGGGTAAGCATGCTCTAGGCAGAAGCAGCCATATGAAAAAATGCAAAAGCCAAAAAGCAAAGTGCTTAGAGAATCTGCAAGCAGTTTGGCTTGGGTAGAGGCAACAGGGAATGAAAGTCTGGCCTTGTAAGTAGGAGCCACGCAAGGAGTTTGGACCTAATCCTTAGGATTCTGAGACCACTGAGATTTAAGCAGGTCAGGACAGGATCAGATTTGCATTTTAGAACCCTCCAGCTGCAGGACTGAAAGAATTTGACAGGAGGCAGGATAAGGAGACTATTACATTAATCCATCTAATAGTATTATTAGAGCCTGAACTAAGGACAGGACAGTAGAGACAGAGAGAAGAAAGGTGTGAACAGGAAGGGTTGACTTGACAAAGGTCAATGCCCCGCTGATTACTGGGAGAAAGTGAGAGAAATCAAGATGACTCTTCGGTTAGAGCTTGGGAGAGCGGGTGGGTGAGGACAGGACGCTGGCCACTGAGATAGGGGAAGCCCAGGAGAAGGGAGCAGTTTAGAAAGATTTCTCTTTGGAAATATTGAGTTTCAAGTGCCTAGGGGACAATTCCCAGCATGTCAAGGGCACTGTTTATTATCCCTACTCACCCCTCACTTCACCTGGGGGACTCTCCCTGCCCACCTCCAGCTTGAAACAAAGCTCCACCAGATTACTGGTGTCTCTGCCCTGCGGGCAAGGACCAAATTCTTTTCATTTCTGTATCCCAACTCAGGATTTGGCATACATCTCAATGTGTGTTTGTTGAATTGCATCGAATTTACAGAAATATTCCCCTTGGGGAATGAAAAAGGTGCTAATGGAGATGGAAGATCAGAAAAACAGCTATGAACAGAAGGCCAAGGAGTCACTGCAGAAAGTGCTGGAGGAGAAAATGAGCGCAGAGCAGCAACTGCAGAGCACGCAGGTGTGGGAGTGCCGTGCAGTGCTCGGGACAGGCCGGGGGGGGGCCTCTGGGAAACCCCCGAGGCACCACCCTCTTCCTTGATCTCCCTCAGAGGTCCCTGGCTCTGGCTGAGCAGAAGTGTGAAGAGTGGAGGAGCCAGTATGAGGCTCTGAAGGAGGACTGGAGGACCCTGGGGACCCAGCACCAAGAGCTGGAGAGCCAACTCCATGTGCTTCAGTCCAAGCTACAGGTACCAGGCCCTGGGGGAGGGGGCGTGGCAGGAGGAGACAGGGTTTAGGGGAAGGGGGGCTGGTGACAACTGTGATAAGAGAAGCTGCTGGCGGGTTGCGGGCCCCAAAGGCATCTGACTTTCAGTTCCTCATTCACTGCCTGCTTCATACCAGACTCACTATTCTGGCTCTGAAATCTAATTTTGAGTTGAGCAAGGACATCTGCACTGCTCAGGCAAATGAACTAAGTGTACACTGGAATGACACCATCCAAAAGCAAAGGGCTGGAATAGTCATCAGCCTATGGTCATATCCCAGCCCACTCTCTGCACTCTCTCCCAGGAGAGCCTCCAGTTCAGAAACGCCCACTCCACACACCCTCCCCCACCCCCCACCCCCGGCACAGAACAAATGTCACTAATTTACTTATGGGTTGAATACTAACACAATCTACCATGTCTTTGGCATTATCAAGGGTTCCATCATTTCCAATCTGTGTTACCTGGGAGAAAGTCACTACCCTCCTAAACCTCAGTTTCCTCATCTCTAAAATGAGGATAACGGTAGCTATCTCATAGGATTGTTGCAAGGCGAGTGGTATTATCCATGCAAAGCCTTTAGCACAATGTCTTATACATATGAGCCCTCGATAAATAATAGCTGTTATTTTTCATAGATTTTACTTACTTGGTTTGGAATTTTGAAGAACCACCTCAAAAGTTTATTTTACTGAAGCAGGGATCAAATACAGTTTGTTTGGTAAGAGACGAGGTGTCTCACCGAAGGCGCGAACCCGGCTGGCCCTGCATGGCACCCACGTCCCCATCTTTGTCGTTCTCTTCCTCCCATCACCTACAAGGAACCTCCTATAAAGATCTTTTCCTTCTTAAATGACCCTACCAAAAAAATAAATAAAAATGATAGTACTGTAAGTTTAGTGAAGACATCTAGAAAAGTGATGATTTGGTATTCCTGAATTTGGACATTTACCCAAATGGGTCCCTTGTGAATAAAAAAAAAAAAAAAAAAAAAAAAATCTAATGTACTATTAGGCGTGAGGAAAAGGGCAAAGGGAAGTATTAAAAAATAATAATAATAAAACTTCCCTACTTTTGCATTTCCCTAATAGTCTATCTGTAAAATTCTCCAATTTTCTACAATTTTCCTCTTCCGTGGGATCTGCCCCAACCTCCACCCTAGCACTGACCTGCTTCTGTGCCGGCCCCTCTTCCTCTTGCAGGGAGCAGACAGTAGAGACCTGCAGATGAACCAGGCTCTTCGACTTTTGGAGAACGAGCACCAGGAACTGCAGGCCAAGATTGAACACCTGCAGGGGGACAGAGACCTGTGCGGCTCAGATACCCAGCACTTACAAGGTACCCTTCTCCTCCGAGGCCTCTGGCTGAGTGAGTCCACAGAAAGGAAGCTGGGTGGAAAGACTTCGGTCTTTCATTTGTTTGGCTGGCTTTGAGATTTCATTTTACCTTGAGGGAAAGGCAGGGCTGTTCTAATTATCTAAGACTGAAAGTTAATTTCACAGCACTAGAGAATCAGCTTTCTTTTCCAGCCCATCCCTCAGCTGCTCCCCCATCAGTCAAAAGTGTGAAGGCTGCATTCCTAATCTGCAAGAGAAAAGTCCGTGGAAACAGAAGGCATAGTGAAGGTTTCCTTCACAGCCTGTGTGTCAGCTGAGAAAGGACCAAATTGTGCGCAAACACAACACCTAACTCAACCTCACGTTGTGGATGCAGATAAAATCCATGGTACCTGGGTTCTGGTTTGCCTCTTCAGGACTGAGACAAGTAGAAGAAACAGCAACTACCACTTGACACAGAGGCTGTGACAAGACAGTACCCGTTACAAATTTCCATCCTCACATGTTAAGTTCATGGAGTCTTAGGCTCTTCTACTATGGCTTGCATTGTTTCGTTTTCAGACCAGCTAAAGAGGTCAGAGGAGGAGAAACTCACCCTGGAGACCAAAGTACTGCAGTTGCAGAGTAAGTTCCTTTCCAGATTCTGAAGGTAGCACAGGGCTTGCAGTGTGCCGGGTGCTCCTGCCCAACAACAGGCATCGAGGGAGTGGGGCCGAGTCTCTGGCATCTCCTCTACTCTGCACATTTCAGACTCTCTTCTTGTGAAGTGAGGCCATTTACACGGCTCTTCACAAGTTATCTATCGGCCTCTGCCCTTTTCTTTCTTTTCTACTTTTCTCCTGCGCCAATGATGACCACCAGCATTTCCCCCAGTACTGCAGATTTTAAGTGTTAGGTTTTTCTAAGGCATCTTATATTTTCTAACTTGTTACGTACATGACGTCACATAGACCTGTCACTAAGAATGGTTCAGAAAATAAGCTCACACTACATGTCTCCGTCTACTTCAAAACTACATAGTAGGGGCAAAGAGGAAAAGGGGCTTTTCAGAAGCAAGCCATTTCTGAAAAGCCGAGAACCCAGTCCAATTACTAGCTCTGCTGGTTGCCCACCACTTAACCTCTGACACCCAGTGCAGAAAATCCATACACACGGCAGTGACTATTCAAAGAGCAAGGCAACCACAGGGGAAGGGAGAAAGAACACCAACCAGCAGCAGCGGAGCTCCCACAGAGCAGGTGCTAAACGGACAAGAAGCCTCTTCAAAAGCATGCCCGTATTTATTCAATCAGATTTACCGAGCCCCTACCAAGGGCCAGACACCCTAGACACATACACTGAGGATACAGTAACGAACAGAACCGGCGCCTTCCCTCACGAAGCTTCCATTCTAAATAAGCTCTACACGAGAGTATGGAGTTTCAATGAACAAATATGTGTCAGGTAGTAATACCTGCTCTGGAGAACAATAAAAGCAGATCAAAGGGAAAATAGTTGCTATTTATGCAGGGTCCCTTGAGAAAGCCTTTTTTCTAAGATAACATTTAGGCAGAGACTACAGGTAAAGACATAGTAGGAGGAGCTATAAGGATGGCGTATTCATAACAAAGCAGCACAGACTGGGCGACTTGAAGAACAGAAATTTATTATCTCACACATCTAGAGGTCAAAAGTCCAAAATCAAGTTGGCTCCTTCCGAGGGTTCTGAGGGAAGGATCTGTGCCAGGCCAGCTTCCTCGGCTTGTAGACAGCCGTCTTCTCCCTGTGTCTCTTCATGTCTTCCATATGCATGTGTGTGTCCAAATGTTTTCTTCTAAGAGCGCCAGACACATTATGGCCTATCGTCACCTGATTCCATCTGTAAGGAACTTATCTCCAAAAAGGCCGCATTCTTAGGTACTAGGAGTTAGGACTTCAACATATAAATTTAGGGGGAACACAATTTAACCAATAACAGATAGGAACATCTTTAAACATTAAGGCTCTAAGCAAAGTTCTGAAAAGGCATTCTTTGCAGTAAATATGCTGGCACAGACAAGTGCGTTCTTGTGTTTTCCAACAGGTCTGCTTCAGAATCAATCCTTACAGCTTCAAGAACAGGAGAAACTCTTAACAAAGAAAGGTCAGCAAATTTACTTCCACAAATTCTAAGATACTGCTCTTTCCTTGCCCGCCTAGAGGCAGGGGGATGGACTACATGACCTATTAGGAGTCTGGTAGGTCAGGGATCTAGGCAAGCATTTCAAGGACTGGGTCACTGGCTCTGAGAACACGTTAACTAGTTAGCCTCCTATCCTGAGAGGTATCAACTGTGAAAAGGATTTTTATTCCCTCATTAAACATGTCTGTGTTGAACATTTCAATAAATTGATTTTGAACTCAGGATTTCATGTCAATTTTTACACTTGACTTTCCAAACTACATCCAACTTCCCAAGTCTAAATCATGTTGTATGCAACAGTCACCTTGCTCTTGGCTCTGCAGTGTCTGCTGCCTTAGCTTCCTAAGAAGAATTCGTCATGTATATGGAGGGGGGAAAGCGCCCCATTTATCTACTACATGTGGCCTTCTGTTTTCTCATCACAATCACTGGGTAAAATCTAAGGCAGAAATTACTATACTCATATGATATGCGTTAGAAAATGAAGATCTATGGTCACACAAATGAAGCGCACAGCTAAGACACCAATATAGAATTTCTGACTCCTAGTCCAGTGCTCTCGTCACAAGACTAAGACTGTCAGGTGGCTGAAAAGCCATCCTTAACTACATAAAGATGAATTCTAGGATATGATTGCCATTCTCATGACTGAAATGAGGACAGAAAGGAGCAGGGGCTATAGGCTTCAATAAAAGCATCCAGCAAACCTACCAGACTAACTAGACAGGATGTGAGCTATAACCAAAGAAAGTGGATTAATAAATATTCTCTAGAAGGATCTGGCATTAGACAGGACTAAGGATACAAAGAAAAGTAAGATGCCAACCTTGCCCTCTAGGGGCTCAAATTCCAGCTCTCCCTCCAGGCTGAGCAGGGTCCCAATGGGCCTTCTTTAAAAGTCAGAGAATTCCATTCCATGAAGACCAGCCAGAGGCAGGCTTTCCCTTTTTCCCTCCCCTCCCTTTGCCTCATCCCTGGAGGTTGTCTCAAAGACAGGGCTCTTCCACAGAGGTGTGGGCCTCACTGTCACTGAGAATCTGGCTGCTTTTTTAGACCAAGCTTTGCCCGTGAGGAGTCCAAACCCCTCCCAAAACGAAGTGGAGCCTGAGGGTACAGGAACCGAGAAAGACTGGGATTTCAGAGACCAGCTGCAAAAGAAGACTTTGCAGCTCCAGGCCAAGGAAAAGGAGGTGAGCTGGTGACCTCAGACAGTGAGGGGCTCAGCCCACAGTGGTAGGGAAAGCTGCTGGGACGCAGGTGGACAACAGAGATTTCAACATCTATGTTGTGACTGGATGCCTGCAGGTATTCATCTGCCTGTAAAAAAAAAGTCTTTGCTTTTGGGTTGACTTGTCAATCTTTTTCTTTCTTTATTTATACGAATCCTAAGTCGCAGTTTTATTAAATAGTTAACCTTGAAAAGTCAACCTAAACTCAAAACACATTTAATAAACATGTTAACTCCTCAAACTCTGTCCTACACTGAGTATCTTAAAACTTCATAGTCTTTTAAGTAACAAAACTCAGGAATTCCTGTCTACATTCTCACATACACATCGATGGCTCCTAGCAAAGAGACCTGTAATAAGATCATTTCTAGGTCTGTTGTGCTATAAAAACTTCATTTTTTTGGTATCCTCATTTACAAAGCACTTACACACTATCACATGAAAACATTTACATGTATAATATATAATATGCATTATAATCAATCATGTAAATGAACACATTCCAAACTAGGTGAGGTAGTCAAACAGCACCCTGAAATCTGAGACAGGCTGGGGAAGGAAGGATGGTGGTAAAAATGCCAAATGAATGAAGGGGTAACGTACGCAGGGCCCTCTCCCTTACCTGCGATCTGCCCCAGACAGAACTGGTGATGACCTTCGTGGTATTCTCCCCTTCAGTGCAGAGAACTACATTCAGAGTTAGAGAACCTCAGTGACGAGTACCTCTGCTGCCTGCGTAAGCTGAAGAAATGTCGAGAAGAGCTGAACCAGAGCCAGCGGCTGCCTCCCAGAGTAAGAGGGTCTATCCTCTAATTCAGCCCTAGATGATGGTGGGATGATATCTCCTTTAGATAATCTCACAGCTAAAATTTACCAGCCCATGACATCTGGCCAGCCTGTCCCATTCAGCTTGGTTTATACAACACTGACAGTATGGCAACCATGGAAAAAAACTGGCTTATGCATCCAAGATTAATTTTCATGGAACTCTTAAGCCTGAAAGACTTACTACTAGCTAAAGTATGAAACAGTATTCTTTTAGCCTATTGAGCACAGTGGCAAAGATGGAATGAGAATGAAAGTAAAAGATAATTTTTTTAAGAAATATAAAGAGAATAATTTTATTTTTATGAGTTATTTACCACCTTGACTGGTCATTCTGGTACTTAAGTATCTGGCCCCTGCTATCGTTCCCTTTACCAGTAAATGGGCCAGTGGCCACCAGTAAAGTGGTTTTATCCTAAGGGAGGTGACGATGTGAGAGAATGACGTAAGCAGTTTTTTCTCCTCTACCGACCCAAAGTTTTCCACTGGGCTAGAATGGAAACAAGGAAGATTTTTTTTTGCCTGTATCTTATCCAACCAACCCACAGCCTCCTTCTCTTCTCTCCTCCTACCTCCTCAGAGGCAGTGTGGCCGATGGCTATCGGTGCTAATAGTGATGATTGCTATAGCACTGGCAGTGTTCCTGGCAAACAAGGACAGCCTGATCTGAATAACTTGTGACAGCTGCCTTGGATGAAATTCAGAAGCAAGACATGAATAAAAAACTCGGAAGGTTTGGGTTCTTTAAAGTGTGGGCTTTCCCATCTCAACTGTGATTTCTGACCTTACTTTTTTAACCTACTATGAAATAAACTGCATCTGACAGTCTGTCTTCCTTGGAACTCTCTGTTTATTCCTTAAAGACACATCACACCACAAATATAAGACACTTAAGCATCCTGGTCTATTCTCCTTAGTTCAATTCAGTTGAAAATACATAAACATGCAGTGAGGTCCAGCCCCTCTGCTTTCTCGCAGACACAGGGTGGGTATGATAGGTATATTTACAACGCTTCCATACCATACATAGTGTACAAGGATATACTGTCTTTCATGATCCTTCTTCTCCACAATCACTTTCCTTCTATCTCCTGTCCAGCGAAGAAGGAATAAATATCTCAGCTAAGTCAAGAGGACTACCTAGCATAGAAATGGTATGAATTTGGGACTAGAAATATGTATGTACTATCAATGCTGCCACCGCCAACTGTTCCAAGCCTGTCGCAGATGTGGTCAATTGATTACAGAATTTTCCCTAGTGTTCTCAAGATGCTTGGAACTGACTCTTGAGATGATTCCTGTTTGCCATCCCTGACCTAGAACTAATTATGGACTGAATACCTTCTACATGGAAGTTAGTCAGAGGGCCACAGCCGGCAGAGTGACTATCTCAGAGGAGATAGTGAGGTCATTAAAATCATTCTGAGTCCTATATCGATTTCTAAGGTTCTCCTCCCAAGTGTCTAAAACGTCCCTCAGAGCTGGGAACAAGCTCTCTGGGACACTAAAGGAATAAAGCAAGACTGAGGGTTGACCAAGTAGCCATGAGGTCTGGGCAGTGAACACCCGTAGTGGGGTCAGGGCTAAGCAGTTGTCATCTCCTTGGTTCAGGTGAAACGTATAGGGTACAGGGTAGCCTAAGAGGATCCCAAACACAGTACAGAGATTCCAGCCTGAGGAACAGAGCCTGCTGCAGGATACTGCCAGGGATGGGTCCCTCTCCAACCCCTGCAAATGTGTGATGATCTCATCTATGAGGCACTTCAAGTCCTGAAGCTGGTCCAGGGAGTGAACAGAAGGGTGAGGCTGGGAACTGGAAACATCGACAAAGGCTACGGTACCAAGCAGCACCTGCTCCAGGTGCTCACATACACGCTCAGGACTGACAATCAGGCTGTTTTCTCCAAGCTCAAGTATGTGAAGTCCCTGGGTTAGGAAGCCCAGGCCCTGCAGCTCTTCCAGATAGTTCTGGAGCTCTGATGCCCCTGCACAGTTGTAATCATACAGCAGAGCTGGCTTCAGTCCCCGGGCCACAGCCAGTACCTCTCCCGCTAGGTGAAGGCAGACAGCTCGGGGTGGGCCCCGTCTCTTCCCCATGCCCAGGGTCTGCTGAGCAGCTGCCACCAGCAGCTGAAGACTCGGTGTTGACATGATATCTGGAAACATCCAGCATGGCCTCCTTAACTAGCCACAGTTCCCTCCCCTGGGCCACATCTCTGAGTTCGACACTTGAAGGGCCTAAAAACAAAGCAGGAGCAGGAGATTATTAACACCAGGTAGTGACAGACCAGGAGACCTGCCAATAGCCCTCCCCTAAGTCTTAATGCATTTTCCAAAGGTCATTTTGGAATGCTAACCCAGTCCAGACAAGGAGTCACCAATGCTATCTTATTTCTATGGCTGACTTAGTCTCTTAGTCCCAAATTCATGTCTTTCTAGCCTTAGGACTAGATGTATAGTCTCTCTGGCTTCTAGTCTAAATTTAATCTTTTGTAAATTACTTTGTCAGATTTAAATCTTAAGGAGTTTGGGACAAAGAAGAAGGGTAGTCTTTTGCAAAATTCAGAGCATTTCACCTAAAATTGCCCTCCTGAGACAGAGTTCTAGGTTCCACATACATTCTTTCTACTGCCAACTTTTCCTCCCCTTCCTGCCGGAATAGTTGTAAGACTAGAAATCTGATTACACTAGAATGCAAACTAACAACCCTCTCTCCTTGAGTCACAGAAAAGTAAATTAACTGAATGTGCTATAATTGCAAGAGGGTTGTATTTTAACTTCTGCTGGCCCTGCCATCTCCTTCTGGCCGACATCCATGGGCCCCAAAGAGACAGCTCACTCCAATCCCCACACCCCTTTCTGAGCATATTATCGTGATTTGTTAAACCAGGGAAGAAGTCTCTCAGACACATACGTTCTTTTTCCACTTTTGCTTCTGTTTCGCAGGCTCAGAAACTCCTTTTTTCCGGTTTACTGCGCGCTGCCGGGAAGGCGGCGACGCCTCGCCGCACACCGCAGCACTGGAAATCCCGCCAGCTCGGCTCCAGGTCCGCGAAGTCAGTGTACTGCGCATGCCCAACGCAACCCCCCACTCCCCCCCACACCGCTTTCCATGACGTCAACAAGCCCGCTTGCGCTCCTCGCGTTAAAACCGCCGACGCGGCAGCCCGGCGGAGCGCCGGAAGCGTGGGCGCCAGTAGCCCCGCCCTTTCCGGCCAGTCATTAGCGGGCCCCACCCGTCTGCGTAAAACGGGGTGGGGCGGAAGCAAACCAGAGGAGGCGGGGCCTGGCGAAGCGGTAACCCGCTGTGACCGTCTCCTGGCGCCTCTGTGTTGTCGTCACCCCCTTGATCCGCAGGCTAGAAGGGCATATGGCACAAAAACATTCGTGTATGGAGAAATGCGGTTTCCCCTCCAAACGAAATTTATCTCAAGACGAGCAACACGTTTTGCAGACTATCCTCACCTATGAGTTGTGCTACAAAGTTTTGTGGTTTTTTTTCCAATTCTGAGCCACCTAAATTCTATATTTGAGAAGCTGAATTCTGAGAAGTGGGTGGACAAGTGCTGTTGTGGCCAGGGTCTGTCATGTCTAAGCAGGGTGTGAAAGGAGTATTCACTGTGAACAGTATTGTGCTAGGCACTCTCCTAGGCACTGGAGGTATCACAGCACACAGAACAAACACCCCACCTTCGCTGAGCTCAAGTTCTAGGAATTGAGTTTGCTGACATCATGTGCAAAATGAGGAGATACAGAGGCTTTTCAATCAGATTATTAAGAAAAAGTGTTATTTCGCTGAAAGATTAACACCTCTTTAACAAAGAGCAATATGACCCATACCACAAAGGGAAAGAATTTCTTGTGAAAACTCATATCTGAGAATATGGCCGAAATTTATTGACCCATGGGCGGGACAGAGGCTAAGGGAACTTTAGGCGTCTACACCTCTACCCTAGAGGTTTCACTCCTGGCTCTACCTTAGTGGTGTCTTCAAATAGTAGTAAAAAGAGACAACCGTGGAGTAAAGATGGGCCCACCCTGAAAGGACCGGCTCTTAGCTCAGAAAGTCAGAAGCAGAAACTAGAAACTAATTTTAGAATTTTTGCCTTCCCCATATTTATTTTATTTTACCATGGTGATTAGCTATAAATTCCTGAAACAAAAGACTTTTTTAGTTCATTCATTTATTCTAACAAATATTTGAGTGCTTGTTTGGAGGTTCTAGCAGGAGAGCACAGCTACTCGTATACCCTTGACGAAGAGCGGTCCTCTCCTATATAGCGGAAGGTCATCCTCTTCGACCCAAGGGCACAGCTTAGGGAGGAATGCACATGAAGCGGTGAGGGAAGAAGGGGACACCCGCCTAGCCAGCCAGATCAGCCGAATCAACTCTAGTGATCAATAGGGTGACAGATGTCACAGCCAGATCACCTTCATATCCTCTAACAAATATTTGAGAACATACTATGTAACAGGCACTTTGCTATGGGCTGGCAGCAAAGTCCAAGATAAACAGTCCCTACCTTCAGCAAGTTTGTAGACAAGCAGGGCACAGACGCTGAGTAATTCCAAGGGAACTGATTATGAGAACATATAAATAGAGACCTAATCATAGTGGAAAAGGACCAACCCAGATCCAACACTTGCCCTCTCAATTTACCTATGGTGGATTTTTTTTTAACATTTAGCTAACTTTGGTGATAGATTGGACAGTGAAGAAAAAGAAGAGCTGGTGACACTATCAAACTCCCCAGCAAAGCAAGGTGAAGGCATTAAAGTAGAAGACACCATGGGAGTGAGTGATATAGCCACCAAAGGAGATAGCACATTGAGTCTCCAAGAAAGGAAGGACCAGAGAAGCACTCAGGGAGATCAGCAGTAGACCCCTGCATGCATACTACCTGCACTCTGAAAAGGATTTTTTAAAAACTCACAAGGAAGAAACTTGGCTATCTAGTTAGAGACCACGTAAAACCACTCATCCATTCTCCTGACATGTTCATAAACTTTTCATTACAGTCACATACTACAAGTTTGACATTCTTGGCACTTCAGAACACTTATTTTCAACACCCTTTGACAGCTCACATTATCTGGGCCCCATTCAGATTGACGGCCTGGCTGTTAACATCTTAGAATAGGGGGAAAGAACCAGTCCAGATCTAAGAGTTGCCTTCTCAATTTAACTACAGTGGGTTCTTTACAATTTGGAGTTACAGATATAGTGGTGAACACTGTGAACCCTCTCACTTAACCCATTCAACAAAACAATAAAAAAATAAAGTGTCTGTGCTTTGCATGTTTCCTGGTCTCTAGAAGCCCAATTTATGCTCACAGCTGAGTACCTCATCTTTACCCAGATTGCTCTTGGTCATACTTTAGTAACAGCAGATCCCACTAGGTTCCTTAGAGACCCTAAAACCATGGCTTAAGCATTCTGAATAAGTTAAGTCCCACCGCCACCTGTGATTGAGATGAGGTTATAGTTTTTGAAATAAAGCTAGCCTAACTTTTCAGCTAGCTCAACTGTAGTAGCACGTAAGGGACAGTTTGGTTTAAGGGTAGCAGACTAGCGTGGGCTTGTTTCATATGGCCTGGCACAAACAGGCATCAGTATTCAAGATGATTGAGGCTGCAACCAGATTAGCATCTTGACTTCCATTTAGGCCCTGAGGTTTAAATCATGTACAATTTTGTCTTTTAAAAAAGTGTGGCAGGGAGGCAAAAGGGTCAGGGACCAAGCAAAAGTTAATAGATAAGACCAGTTTGTGACAGTTATAGCTGCAAAGTTCTACACCCTAATTGTTCACACCCAGCTACCTCCACTAGGAAGGCAGACAAGCAGGTTTGTGCTAGGTGAGCCTTTTCCAGAAAAGCACTGCCCAGCCCTTCTTCGTTCCGGCCTTAGCACACATAACACCCAATTTTTCCTAAATGCAAGTGACCCAAATGATAGGAAGGCTGTAAAATTCTCCAAAGAGAATCTGTCCCTTTTACAGTCAGAGGATTTTTCCTAGATGCCCAGTTCACACTTCAATCTTCCTCACAGAAGAAAAAAAGGAAAAGAGAACTCTGTCCTCTCTAAAGGCTGCCACCAAGTCGTACATCTCATGTACCTCTCACCCACAGTGGGATCTGAGTGATGGCAAGGTGAACACCGGACAACTAATTCTTCCACAGGATCCCCACGTCTTCTATGTCAACAGCTTCCCTTTAGCAGCTCAATTTATGAGCTTTTACTCCACAGACCGGGTGACTTTCAGACTTTGGCACCTATTTCTATTTAGATATCAAGCTTGGTTCCTAGGCAACCAGCTGGCTCCCCTCCCTCTCACTTCCCCCATCAGGGAGCTACCTTACTCTACTAGCAAAACAGGTCAAACGGAGATCGATCCTGGACAAATCAGTGTTTGAGGGAACTTTAATGAAAGCAAGAAAAAAATACGGGACAAGAACAATGCCAAAGGGTTCTGTTCCAAGCAGTTTCACCTTGTACAAGTAGAATGAAGTCATCGAAGCAGAGTTTTAAAGCTGGTATTATTTCAGGCATCATTCCAACTCCTTCACTTTACAGTAATGAATCTGAAGCCCAGAGGTTAAATGACTTGGTTCAAGGTCACACCACTGGAAGCAAAGCTGTAGTTAGAACCCTGGTGTCCAAGCTCCCAGGTCAAATTTCCATCTACTACATTTTACTACATTGGGAGGTTTAAAAAAGAAAGGGAAAGCATGAAGGGTGATTTTTCCATAAATTAAATCAACTTTAAGAGCTAAACATATTTGGAAAGTCAGAGACCACTAACATTATTAGAAAGAAAAGAGGTTTAAAAAAAGCTGGTTAAATTTGAATAATAAAAAATATCCGTATGTACAAACTGTAAAAAAAAAAAAAGAGAGAGAGAGAGAGAGAAGATGGCATTCATGATTACTGAGCTGGCAGGGCAGGGGGCAGTTGCATGTTGGGGGTGGGCTGCATGGGCTGCCAGCTTTCCTGGGTTTGGAGGATGCGATACAGCTGTTTCAGCTGAGCGACAATGTTATCTTTGATGTCTGGAGTTGAGATCTGCAGGCGGACACTGCCACTGTCAAAGGATCGTGTGAAATCGCCAGAAAACATCTCATAGATCATCCGCGCCACCACCGGAATGACCTGTTCAAGACAGAGCACACAGGTATCCATCCACTGAGGAAAACGTATCTTTAAATAGCAGGAGGGACCCAAGATTGAAGGAAGGACAATGACAAGTGAGGCCCTGGGGAAGGTCCCCCAGCCCCCCGCCCCACCTCCAACACACACACACACACACACACACGCGCGCGCGCGCTCTCTCTCTCTCTCTCTCTTTCATGTCTAGGTACAGGACATGCTTTCATCTCTCTGAACCATCCTATCAAAGTTCGCTCTAGAAGCTGGTTCAAAAAAAGGTAAGGGACTTAGATGTAGCACACCACATGCCTAAATAACTGCTTATTTAGCAAGACTTTTACCCAAATTTAATCTAGTGCCTGTCTTGTACAAATCCAGGGGCCAAATCCAAGTGGTCTTGCTGCCACTTTCCAGAATAAGGTTATGTTCTTAAAAGTAACTCACGGTTTTTGTAAAAAGAGCTGGAAGGGTCCTATGATGTTAGGTTTCAGCAAGACTATAACATCAGTAAGAGAAGGAAAGGTAAGATCTCCACTAAATCAGTCACCCACTTTGAAGACCCTATATTCCCTAGCTTGGTCCTACCATTCAATGTACAAAGTTTGAGTCTGCTACTGCATCTGACGGGATTAAAACCCACACAGGCTGATGGACCCTCGCTCTGGACTTTACCCCAGACCTAGGGGCTAAAGCACTGATAAAAAGGCAATGAGCAAGCAACTAGTTGTCTATTATATTTCAATAAAGACCGAAAAAAAAAAAAAAAAGGCAACAAGTTGTTGACACATCCTTACATCCTCACCTGAACCAAAATGAGTTTCCTTTCCAGTGGTTTCCCATCTGGCCATTCTTCTCCAAAGCATAAGTAGATCTCAAATGGCGGCTGCTTCTCTATCTGCCCTTTCTGGTGGGCAATGAGATCTGCAGAAGGTGGAAGAACAAGTTTGGTGTATTGGGTCATTCCACATCCACTCAGTAAATAGCATCTTCTATGCTGCCCCATGTAGTAGCCACTAGCCACACCATGTGGCTATTAAATTTAAGTTAATCGAAATTAAATATTTCCTTAGTCACATCAGTCACATTTACATGCTCAATAGCCACATGTGGCTAGTGGTTATCATACTGAAAACACGAATACAGAACATTTTCATCATTTCAGGAGACATCACTGACTTGGGTTTCAAACCACATTGGAAAATTCACAACTCAATGCTCTCCCTGTATTTATCTACTTAAATTCAACACTCAGATATTTCCCAAAGGAAAAGAGTGTATGTTCTGCTGATTATGATGAACAGGGTCACGTTCCAAAGCTAAAGAGAAGCCGATAGCATTTGGGAGGTCATAGCGAGGCTGTTTCCCTCTTTCACCACTAAAGGAACCAAAACCAACCTCTAAATAGCTTCCAAGTACATAGCATTGGAGTGGACCGCCCTCCATTGTTGGCCAGGTCACTTTCATTTTTCAGAACCAAGGTTCTCTTCTACTTTGACTTCCTCTAGAAGAAATTTTTTTGGCTAACATCTTTGCAGAGCCAGGAACAGGGAGAGGACAGGAGGAAGGCATGCTTCCAGGGAGCGGATCCCCCATCACCCTAAAAAAAGACTCACCACTGAGGAATGTTTCCAGACAAAATAACTTGACCTTCTTTTGTCTCTCAATCAGGTTGGGGGCGACAAGCGATGGGGCACATGGTCCAGACCAGTACACCTTGCACTGGCACAGCCTGATGGCATAAATGGCGTGACCGCTGACCTCCAGGATCAGTCCTCTGTCCATGACGTCGAGCAGCTTGCTAGTGAACAGCTTCTGCTTCTCATTGGTGATGTGCTCTGGACCTGGAAACTTGACCTGCTCCAGGCTGACAGGACCGAAGAGCTCCTCCTGGTCAGGCATGGGACCGAGGTCCCCATAGAAGAGCCGGCAGCCCTGGGGGTTGCTCACGGTCATAGTCTGCCCATACTCCTTCCCACGATACTGAAACTTGATGTCCAGGTCAGTCACTGCAAAGCGAGAGAAGACGGTGAGAGTCTTGCTCTGCTGTTTTGCCTGTTCGTCCCTAAGACTCATGCAAGTCCAACCGGCAAGGCCACTTCCATAGTATCCTTCATGCAATAAAGGGTGACATCAACATATCCCTGGAATAGTCACTGAAAAGGCTGCCTTGAAGCAAACAGTTCAAAGTCCATCTATACTATCTTTGTTCAATCACCACACCCTAAAGTCTAGAATTTCTCCAAGCAAAGTTCTGGGTCCAGGTCTCCCCATTTCATACTGACTGAATCTTCACATCAATAGGCATTGGAAGGAGCTAAAAAATAATGTATATGGTCATGTCTCATTTTTGGCTCAATGTTTAAAGAAACAAGAGGAACAGGAAGAAATACCAAGCTATCTTTCTGAAAATTACACACGTGAGCACACACTGCGAATCTGTTCCAACACCATATCATAAGAGAACACGGTTCACAGCAAAGTCAATATTCACTCAGCATTGAAACCTATCATTTTATCAAAATTATTAGCCTCCTGAACAAAATTCTAGCACTCACATCCACCACCACGTGTAGTGAGAAAGGGGGATGAGGCAATGACACTGATTCTTGACTGAGGTAAATTTGTGCCCAATTCTCTGGACCTAAAGCCCCTCAAAACCCAAGAACCTCCATGACCAAATCCATGGCCATTAACCTCCCTATCCCATGGCTGGCCATGTCCCTAAATCCGCTAGCCAAACTAATAAACCCAGGCCTCCCACCCACCGAAGTGGTGAGTAACCTAGAGCTGTAATCAATCACAGCACCCCCATGGACAATTAGGTATGGGCTGATGTTTCTGTACTTCTTCCCTGGCGACTCATCATCAGCTGGCCAGGAGCCAGACACAGAGGGTGCCTGTGGGAAAGGTAGCTGTTCTGTACAAGGCAAAGAAACAGAGGCAGAAGGCGAGGCAGAAACTATAATAGGAACTGAAGACCCATCAGAAAGATCAGGGCTCACTTACTTGGAAGAGAGCTGATCCACAGCTCTGGAGAGCTAAAGAAGGGCTGTATAGGTGCCTGGGGTACTTCCATCTCCAGAGGTTCCGTTTTGGGCCACACTGCTTCAGGACTGCAGTTGCCCACACTACAGTTGCCTACACTGCAATTGCCCACGCTGGCCGGTGCCATGGGGGAACCTAGAACAAAAGGATGTGGGTGAGCAGGCAGCAGCACCACACATGTGCGTGTCCTGGTCTGAGGCTCTGAAACCTAATGAAGTCAACAGATAAGAGTCAAACACTGCATCATGACACCAGGTGGCAGCCCATCACTGATACCCACACTGATACCCACTGATACCCACGACTAACGCAATAATAAACAAGGGTCCCCTGTTTCTGCTTCCCAATCATATTAGTTCTTGCATAAACTCATAGTTCTGATACCCACACTGATACCCACAACTAACGCAATAATAAACAAGGGTCCCCTGTTCTGGCTTCCCAATATTAGTTCTCACATAAACTCATAGTTCTGAAAACCTGAGTTTGCTGGAGAATAACGGATACACAAGTGAGTTTTCTCTGAGGTTAAATTAGTATGGGCATGAATAAGAGGTTCCCTGTTGCAGAATCTGACCCTAGCAATTAAACAGAACCCAGCTGTCTTCCATAAAAAGAACTCAACTGAATTAGTTGATCAGCTTTGAGTAAGAGTTAATTCCTTTAAAAACAGATACTTTTACATGCATAAAACATCTGGAAGGATACTCAAGAACCTGGAAAGACCAGTCTGCTCCAGGGAAGGAGCTGGAAGGTTCAGAGACAGGATGAAAGGAAAACCTCTCAACTGATCTACCTTTCATACCATTATGAATTTTAAACTGTGTAAGAGTATTATTTACTTGAAAGTATCAAGTTAAAGCTTTTTTTTAAAAAGAGAAGGAAAGACCCATTCTATTTCCCTGCTATTGTCAAAGTTGGCTCACTCCAAAGTCTATCAATTTCTCCTCCTAGCCTCACTTCTTAAGCATCTATTCTTCAACAATTCTTCTTCCTCTGCCCCATCAGCTCTGAAATCACAGAGGTTAATGTTTCTTTGACCCTTTGTGTACAAGTTTGGTTAAATCTATGTACCCATTTTACTTTTTTTTAATTTCCCACATCTTTCCAAAAAGCATCCAAGGCAGCCTATACATAAGGCCACACAACATTAGCTTTAATAAAATGTGAACAGAAATATGAAATCGAAATCCTTGAAATAGGCTGCATCCTTTTAAAGGGGGAGAGCAGCAGCAGGAGTCAGCCAAGGGCTTCGAGAAAAGGATCCCACATTTCCAGGTATCCAAAATTTCACTAACCGGGAATATAGCATGTGGCAATATTGACCTGAAAGTTCTATGATAGTTTTTACTCGTCACTTGATTACAAAGATATAAGTGGCAGGGTAAGTAAAGGGGGGCATAGGGAAAAGTTATAAGAGTCATTTCCTAATTCTTAAAGGTAGGGGCATCACCTGGAGGAGGATACACCAAAATCCTAAAGGAATCATCTTGATATACTAAATTTCTAGGTGGCACAAGTATTTCATTTGACTAATAGAAGCCAGATAGAACTAGAAAGACAGTGAAGTGCTCAAATGAATGCATGTCATTTAGCTAGGAGCACTTCAATGGACAGTTCAAGGGAAGATGCTGCAGAAGAGCAATTCACCTTGTGTTCGAGCATCCTCAGAACATGCTATAGGAGACTGGGCACCTGCTCTGTCACACAGTGACCTTCTGACCTCTCAACTCATTTTTCTTGGGAAGCTGAACTCAAAAACTCCACACAGAGAGAGAAAAGTCTCTCTGGTAGATAAATTCTACCAGAGCCTAATATCGAGAGTTGTAGAAACCACAAGTTCCCATCATACGGTCTGAGCAGAGTAACCCCTGTTAAGGAAGTAGCACAAAATTTATAGTGATGGAAATAGCAAAAGAGTGACTACAAGTCATGAAAATGACATCTGCACTTGTTCTAAAGGAAATTAGCAAAATTAATAAAAGCTGATGTATTTGGATGTGGGATTGAAAATGAATTAAAATTTTTAACTTCTCTGAATAATCACATAAGATTCAAAAGATGTTCTCTATGCCCAGAAGCCACCCCCTGGGGTGACTGAGCCAGAAGAGTTCCCTTGCCTGTGACCCCTGCTTGCTAACAGACCAGCAGCCTAGGCACAGGGCACAGTGACTGCTTCCAACATCGTGGTGGCTGAGAGTTCAGCAGCTGCAAGGTCAAAGCCCCTTACGTCATCCTCATCCCTCTGTACCACCCATCACCCCACTCACCATTGATGTTCAGGAAGGGGAAGGTATCCTGGATGGGAACGTGGTGCTGTGACTGATCAAGCTCATCTTCCTCATCGTCTTCATCCACATCATTATCCTTCTCATCCCAAGGAGCAGATCCAGTAGATCCTACCAAGAAACAGACACGCAAGCCCACAAGTAAGCCCCCTCAGATTGCACTGTTTTCCCTGCAGCTGATGCACTGTGCGAGCCAGGGACTGCTGGCACAAGGGGCCCTCAGGTCCAGTGTGTACCCTCAGTGATCTAACCAAAGAGAGCAGGAGGCTGAGGCTGTATGAACCCCTGGTTCCAATTCTTCCTGTAGAGTCCTAATGCAAGCGCTCTTCCCATCCCCTGTTCTGCAGACCTTACTCCCTTCTCCAGAAATCCCTTAATTCCAACTTTAACCCTCTTATTACACTTTAGCATCCCTTTTAGAGACTCAAGGATGCTAACTTCTCTCCTTTGTAAGCTTAATGCTAGGACAGACCCTTCCCTCCTGGGAAGGCCTTGGTAGATTTGCTGGAAGACAAGTCTAAATCACCTGGCTCTTAGTCAGCTCTTGTTAAGTACTGGGTAAAGAGGAGGATCTGGTGGTATTCTCATAGTAAAAGTATCCTACAATTAAATGATCACTCGCTGCAACATTTATAAAGAGAACTCAATAGCTCTTACATGTCTTATCAATTGATTCTTACAATAGCCTTTGAAGTAGGCAGGAAAGACAAAAGCCCACATTTTACAACTGAAGAAACTGAGGCTCACCAGACCAAATGCCTTGATTCAATGTCCCACAAGTAGTGAAGTGATTAAGAGTGAGGCTTAGGATGCAAACCTACAAAGTTTTGATTTCTCCTCCTTCTAAACTACCTGCCCTCTCCTCTCAGTGTCGAGTCCCAAGAGAAGTTGTTTTTACAGTAGAAATCTGTATTCCTTCTACTTTCTAATGCTTTAAGCAATCAGACTAGTAACTATTCCCCTAAGGGAGCAAAATTCAGCTGAGTTTACATCTTCTTTTCTCTGGGTCCTTCCTAGGGAAAGGCTTTCTCGCTTTGCCAGTCTTTTCGAGTTGACTATTTCTTTCAGAATCCAGCCCAGAACCTGGCATTCTGTCCACCTTCTCCCCAGCAGCTGAGGCCTCACCTGGATTAATGATTGAGCCCTGGGGCTGGGGGATGTCACACACTTGATAGATCTTCACTGGGTTCATGGGCACCTCCTTGGTGCCATCATACATCAGGTTGAATTCCCTGCTCTTGTTGAGAGCACAGCGGAGCTGGGCCTTCCATTTGGCCGGGTCAGGGTCATCCACCCCTTCCTGGTACTTTCCTGTCTCCACTGCCCAGGCCTGAAGAATAGGAAACTGCAATGAACGACGGCTGTCGCCCAGAAACACTACAAAATGTGTTGCCCCTCTCTCTCATACAGACACACACGCGCCCCTTCCTGACTGCTCCACCATCCCCAATTTACAGGCACTGCAGCAAGAAACCCCACCCTCAGGACCAGGCAGGGAGGGCCTGAGAGAAATGAAGCCATATGCAAACACAATCTTTTGAAAGGAGGAGCCTTATCTCAAGTGTTAGTGCCAGCACCACCTGTTAACCGCAGCGGCTATAATAAAGGGTTGAAAATAAAGAAGAGTTGGGAAAAAAAATATACACCAAAATGCTAATGGTAACTTTGAATAGAAGGATTTCCACTTTTTTTTTTTTTTTTTTTTTTTTTTGGCTAACTTGTTTTTGACATGAATTACTTATCTAATAATAATGCAAAGGGAAACGGTATACACTATGAAGAGTTTGGCCTTACTGTTCCCTCCCGCTTCAGTCCTCAATCTGATGCATAAATAACTGTAGAAATCAAGTGCCTTTAGGAATAACAGTAGGCTGGCAGGAAGCACACCCTGGGGGTTCAGCTTGCCTCTGCTTAAAGCTGAGGCCTCAGGTCGGAATAGACCCATTTTCCCTGCCTCTCCCGATTTCCTCCAACTCCCACTTGACTGGAACACATTTTTCCAGAAACACCAGTGGCTGGCGGCATGGGCTAAAACCACTTTGGCTTCTCTTCTCTGGTTCCTCCTTCCAGGTCTAACATGCATTTACGTTTCTGCCCGCTGCTGACATATTCTCAGATCTCAATGCCTTCTCTAGCAGTGTGACACATGTTTTGATGCAGAAAAGGAGGGATCTTTAACAGGGTCTTCAAGATCAGGAAGCTCACACCAACTTGTTCAAGTCGACAGGGCATATCACCCATTCAGTCCCAACTCCCCACCACTGCTCCTGACTGAAGACTTCTTCCTCGAGCTGAAATAAAATTTTTCTGCCCCATCCTTAGATCTCCGATCGACCCTCAGTAGCTCCCTGCAGAGCCTCACAATTAGGAAGTCTCTGCCAACAGCTAACCTAAATCCTTCTCCTCCAATTCAGACTCGCTTCTTACCATCTTCACACGCCTGGGGGCTCCTCAACTTGTGAAGTGTGGACTGAGGTGGTTTGACAAAGTTGTGCTGCCCAGGTGGCTTAGCAGGCACCATTCCATCCAACCCCCTACAGGGGATTTCAACTTCACTGGTTCCTAGTGTCTGAGAAGCAAGTCTCCAGTAGCGCCTCCTCCTCCTTTTCCATTTATTTGCTCCTCTGTGCCCACTCCCACTCTGGCCCCACCCAATGGCTTGGGCTGTCTGTGCTGACTTTGGCTGGGGTTCGCAAATTTCTGTGGCTCCCTAAACCCCTGCCCCTTCGTGGGGAGCGACCAGACTAATCCGGAACCATAGCCCCAGTCTTTCTTGTCACAACTGAGCCGTTTCCCAGGGCCCACTCAGATGACACAGAGAACCCGAGACCTGTACAGCAGAAGGTAGCACCCGCCATATGGCCATTACTGTGATTGATAAATATCACTCGCTCAAACCCAAGTCTGAGTCATGCTTCTGAGATTCTGGTTACCGTGCAGGTCCCTATTTCTCTTCCCAAAATAGAAATAATCTCTGCATTTTTATGGTAATTTGAGTCCCTTCCCATATAACTCTTTCACTCAATTTTCACGACACTCCTGTGAGGCGAGCAAGACTGGGTTCACCTCCATTTCACTGAAGGGGAAACTAAAGCCCGAAGAGATTGTATGACTTGCTCAAGACCACACATACCATCGATGGCAGTAGGATTTAAAGTCAATTCCCAATTCGGAAGGGGTAGTATGAGAATGGGGGAGCAGACAGGCCTGGGTTCAAATCCTGGTCTCACCACTTCCTGGCTGTGTGATTTGGGTAAGTTACTTAGCCCTGCTGAGACTCAGCTTCTGCAGCTACCACACGAGAGTGATAACTTTCTTATAGAGTTAAGAATTAAATGAGATAATGAACATAGGGTATGGACCAGGCACCCACTTAATGCTAGGGGCCCCCACCTCCCACCCCACATTCCGCATATCCCGCCAAAGGTCTGGCGGAGCGGGCGTGGGATCTGTGAAAGCAACCTCACTCTTCTGATTTCTAAGGCTCCCCCTTACCATTCCACAAACAGATAGACAGATATAAACCAGACAAGGCAGCTTCCCGCAGCCACCTTCTCTTCAAGCCCTAAGCACGCAAATCATTCTCCTGAGCGGGGCTTTTGGAAACCAGCCTCGTCCCCCATGGCCAGCCACCACCAGACACTGCAGCAGCAAACCCGGTTTCAGACCGAGGCCACAACAGGAGGCCGGCTGGGCCAGGGCCCAGGGCCGGCCCATGCCCTCCTCCATGCCAGCTCAAGGAGTTGGTGCCGCTTCCCAGATGTTTTCCCCTCACTTTTATATTATTTAATTTTTAAATTAAAAGCACTCATGCCCTTTCTAAGTACTCTCAGGCCAATTTTCTCTCTGCCTCTCATCTCTACACCTGATGTAGCTGAGCTGGGCGGGAAACATCGTCAGAATGGCTCTCCTTTGAGATGTGAGCCCACCTTTCCTGATTCAATCTCAGCAAGAACCTGGAGCATCAATCTTGAGAGCCCCACAGTAGGCACTAGATTTCATTTCTGACTTCGAGCTTAGGGAAGAGAGGCGTGAACTCACTTCTCCATGTCTCATGGGTGGAGGAACAAAAGCCCCTCGTGAGACGGAAGACTGACCAGCTTGGAGAAGCTAGTCTGAAGCTGAGGCACGGACTCAAGTTACCAACCACATCGCACCCCTTCCCACAACCAGCTTCCCACCAACTTCCATCTTAAGTCGAGCTTTGGTTTCACTCAAATTTTGTAAAATGCCATGTGATTAAATTTTGTTTTCTGGTGATAGACAGAGGGAAGGAAGTTTGGGGGACTGAGAGAATGGGGTGAAGAATTAAAGAAGTACAAATTAGTAATTGATAGGTGGTCACAGGGTTGGGGAGCACAGCATAGGGAATGCAGTTAGCATTAATGTTGGCTAGGAGGAGGGCCATGGGAGGGAGGGAGCAATTGGGGGGATCATTTTATGAACTATATAGATGTCTAACTAATGTACTGTATGAAACTAGTTAAAATAAATAAATTTTAAAAAATTTTTGTTTTCAATTAACTAAAAGTATTCTCATATTAGAGCTATTTTTTTGTTTAACTGTAGTTTTATTTTTTTAATTTTTTCCAATTACAGGTAAAATACAATGTATTAGTTTCAGGTGTACAACATAGTGATTAGACATTTATATAACTTATGAAGTGATCTTCCCCATAAGTCTATTATCCATCTGATGCCACACATAGTTATTAAAATATTACTGACTATATTCCCTATGCCGATTTTTATTTAAGAGAATATATTCATAGAATAAAAACTTGTCATTAAATCACCTTTAATTTTTAAATGGAGGTTATGAATGGGGCAAAATATTTTAACATCAAAAGAAAAACTTGTGGAGGGTCCTTTACGACCCTCCTACAGAATACGCCAGGAGCCTGATGCCACTCGGTGGTTCAGCCCTGGCCTAGAGAGCCATTCTCAGAACCAAGCACCTCCCTTCATAGCAAGAGCCTCGAGTGAACGAAGAGGAAGAGTCAACTGCTGACACTTAGAAGCTTATAGAACAACTCACTGAAGTTTAGCAAACTGCACCCGGGACCCTTTGGGATATGAATTGGGTACCTTCCACTAGTGGGAAAGAATTAACGACCTTGACCCTTATAGATGTGCCCCAACAAGAGAAATTACTGTGCCTGCTATGTCTGGGCACCCCCATCGTAAACATTCTCTGTTGCATCAGCATTTTGGATCTAGTGTATTCCTCATACCAAAACAGACAACAGAACAAAAAAGCAAAAACGGTCTGCGAGAATCGGAAAACGTTTCAAGTCAGGTGGTAGGAGTTCTTTACCTTGAAAATGGTGTTTTCCTCCTCTTGTTGGGGGCTATGCCGGGTGGCATGTTTCCAGGGAATCTGGAAGCGTTTGGAGTCCCTGTGTAGCCAGATGAGCCCAGGGTACAGCCCGCTATCCACCTGGGCCACCAGCCAGGGCTTCAGCCGAACTCTGCGGGGGTGGAGGGCCATGATCTGGGTGGGGGGGAAGAGGGGAAAAATGGGGAGAGCAGAATTAGGCCAGTCTCTGGGAACTTTTCCCAGCCACTGTTCCCGTATGATAGAGCTACAGTTTCATTAGATTACAGCAAAGAAACTAAATATGGGAATAAACCGTGCCAGGTGGGGAAGAAAAGAGGTTAAAAGCTTCTTTTGATTCTTATTCCAAAGCCATTTATACTTCGTGCTCTAGCCAAATCAGAATTCTCGTGTAAGTAGATCATATTTCTTCTATTTAAATCCCGAAGAAGTAAAATAAAAAGATGATGTCATCCCTGCTGGAACGATCCTTCCTGAAGAACCAAGGGCTTTGGAAGAGAAGGAAAATTGCTCTTTACAATCTCATCTCAGGAGAGGGAAGAAAAAAGTTATGGAAACAGCAAGGATATGGGCAGGAACCTGAAGCACGCTCTCTTTTTAGACAAGGCAAATGGGAACATTTTAGTAAGAAATGACACCATCCTGGTGAGAGAAAAGTAGGTCCAGGTTCCAAAGTCCTCACTTACATAAACGAGCTGGCAGTGTGCACACGAGGATCTCAAGAGCTGGGCCTCAAGTCAGCTTTCCTTTCTCTGGGCCACCCCAAGGTTCTGTACCAAGAAAAAGAGGTCTGAGCTGGTTATCCGCAGGACAATCCAGGGTGTGAAAGAAGACTTGGGAACACTGGAGACAAAGGCTCTGAGATTCCTGCTCTGCAACTGAGTCTGGTAAAGCTAAGAAGCCCCAGAATATCGAAGACCACCGTTCCTCACCGTACAGGACTGAAGACAGTCACCAGACAAGCCCTGTGCTGCTAGCACGGCCTCCTCACCTGGGTCTGTTTCCCCACAGAGGCTGAAGTGAACAGATTGGTTTAGGAGCCAGCCTGGGTAAAGCCTGCAATTGATTCTCATAAAAATATGAGAACAGCAGATAGCAGATAACATTCGGCAGCAGCCTGCACTCACCGCAGGAAACAAAGGCCTGTCTAGTTTGGATGCCTGAAGGAAAAAACCAGTCACCGGAGAATTGTTCGCCTGGGATGTTCTGCTTAGATTTTTTGGTGTTCTTATTTTACTCTGTTTTCACTTAACGAATCTTTTTGGTCATCAGCTCCTGTGCATCAAGCATTATGCTAGCTAGTTACTAAACACTAAAGCCCAACGTTTTCATCAGACTCTGTCCTGAAAAAAATCCACATTGGAACTACTCAAGCCTCACAAAGTCCTGCCACTGAAAGAAGATAGATAAATAAATAAGTCACCTTCAAACCCCAAGATCCCCACCTGGATCACTGTTTAGAAACCAAAAAACCAGGTGAGTCAGAGGAACTTAGTTGAGGGGGTGTCTCCTAACACCACTTCTTTCTGCAGCCAGACTTCCAACCAAGGGGCAAAACCCAAACCCAACTCAGCCTCTGGCACTTTAAGAGCAAGGCAGGACCTGCTCTCACCTGAGCCTTCTGACCCAGTTACCAAGTCCTGCAATTGAAACCTTCCCTTTGGGAGTACAGCTTACAGTGGGCAGGTGAGGTTGGCATGCAGTGTTCAAGTGCCCCCCGCCCCCCCACAGTCTTGGCCTTGGTTTATGTTGTTTTGTAGGGCAGTAAGACAAGCCATCAAACCATGGAGAACATTACCTTATAAGGAGGAGGGAACACATATTCTCCCAAGGGCAGGTTCTACCTTCTCCTCCTCAGTCCTAACCTACTGGAAGGGGGATGGGGCAACGAAAGGAGGAAGAGAACAGAAAAATGGGCAGCAAACCAATCAAGCTAGCAAGGGGCTTGTGAGAATTTCTATTGCAATGTGGCTAAGTCCTGTGCCTGGGCCTGTCAGACCTGTGAAATCCACCTCCTGACAGAGCATGGACTTTGAAGAAAAGTGCTTATCTAGTTGATCCACAGCTCATCAAGAAAAAATTAAGGCAACCAGGCCAACACAAGGAACTGCCCATAGTGATGGGGAAGGAGAAGCAGCCACCCATAGAGATAGACAATTAAGATCTGGAGCCCTGGGTTCTCGGCGTTCTCCCAAGATGGCAGTACACATGAGCAACCCCACCCCTGCCCTCTTCCGTGCCCCACCTCCATCACGGCTAACCTCCACCTTGTGAAAGTCGGCCAAGATCTCCCCCATCTGCCACCCAGTAATGAAGACTCTACAAACAGGCAGAGAGTGAAAAATCGGAAGCAACCAAATAACAGAGGAGAATGGCTAATTACACATTCACGGGCTGCACTATTAAGCAGCCATTAACAATAGGGCGTCTGAAGAATTTTTATTAGATTTGGAGAAACGTTTACAGTATGAAGTTGGGAGGAATGCAGCATTCAATATCGACTGTATAGTAGTATTTCCATTTTGTAACATAACATGCACTTGCGTACACACAGAATTTTAAAAAGGGAAAGAAAGAATACACCAGTGCTACAAGATATTCTTAATGGTTACTTGTTGATAGGATTACGAGTGAATTTTATACTCGCCTATATACTTTTATATATGATTCACATTTTCCTGCAACAACATGTTTCAATTTATAATTAAAAAAAAAAATCTACAAGTAGTATTTTTTTTTAACCACAGGAAGCTAAGACATTTCTTGGCCACTGGGAGGTATAAAATATGACGGCCTTCAGCTGGTGAGACCATGGTAACAACAATTCTTTATATGTACACAGGCCTTACAGTTTTTACATGCGTTTTTACTTAACATGTCTGATTTCATCATCGTGATCCAAAAGCAGTATTATTCTCATCCCCATTTTATAGCTGGGTTAACTGAGGCACAGAAAAATTAAGTGTTTTAGCTAGTGCCTGGATCCAACACTCCTGAGTCTGAGTGTGCTGTACCAAATCCTGCCACTGTAGCCTGTCATCCAAGTCCCTCCCTGATGCCACACACTAGGAGAGTAACCCAAAAACATCAACAAAGATCCCAGAAGCATGGAGGGCTAATGAAGCTGTTCAGGAGAACACCAACCCTTAAACACACCCTAAATCCGAGTTCTCTTTCAAAACTCTTGCCACCCAAATCCCAATGCCACAGAACAAACAACCTTAGCCAGCCGAACTCAGTCCTTGATATCTCTAGGTGCCATCACGGCGAAATTCAAGGCCTGTGTCTTCAACAGGTATTTAACCAGCCAAAGAACAAAGACGCTAACCCATGCACTCCCTTCACACTGGGCGTTGGGCAGGCACACTGTCAACCTCCCCAAGGCACTAACCGTTCTCACGCACATCCCCATTCCAGAGAGCAGGTCTTTTACAATAAACACCGCACTGCCGCCTCTGTAGCCCCTGCCCAGACAAGTTGCCAGGGCCACCACAGCCCCAAAGTTGAGATTTGCCTGTCAATGGTTTTCCTCAAAGTAAAACACACCTGCTATTTCTTGCAGGCAGGCCTCAGTGGTGGTCCTGGGTTTTCTCTTCCTCCTGGAGGGAACTGAAATGCCAACCTCCAGGCTCCTTAGTCTTTCCTCCATTTAGGTTAGCCCTGCTGAGGGGTAAATCCCCGGTCTCTAGCCATAATTCCCACACCCTTCCTCCCTGCTGGACTGAAATTGGGCTGGTGAGAGGGAGGTGCAGGTTTTCGGGTGCTGCTGTCATGCATACATTATACATACATCTAATCCTAAACTACTCTCCTGGGTTAGCACCAGCCTTCACCAACCAAACTCAAGTGCCTTCCCTCCTCTCCCTTCCCTGGCTTCCCCTTTTGACATCTTCCAAGAGCAGGGTTCCGGCAGGGATGACCCCTTCACCAACCAAGCAGGCTCCCTGTAAAGTGTGGCACCCCAGGCCTCCTTTCCAGCCAGGCCTGGGAATCTTTCCACATTTCTCCACACCCGCCCTCCAGCCCCTACAGGCGAAGAGGGCCTCACCCCCGAGCAACCACGCCCTGCGCCACCCTCCCTAGCACCTAGCTTGGCTACTTGGAAATCCACCGGTGTCTCCCAGGGTGGAGGAGCCTGACTGTGTTAAGCAAATTCAAGGAGATAAAAATTGGCTAAAGCTCTTGGCCTCCCCCAGTCCCAATTTCCCCAAACACCCACCAGGACCAAGGGCCTGAGGGCCTGGGGATTCCCCTCTTGGGGACACGAGGGCTGGCAGCCCAGCGAGCTAGTAAGACAGGAGGGTTGGAGGGGCCTCGGCTCCACCCGACAGTGAGTGGGTAGGGGCCACAGCGGCACACTCGGGTTGGTCGGGGAGGAAAGCGAGTCAACAGTGTGGGGTCGGGAGGGGTCCAGCGCTCCAGGACTAGGGCCGCCCAAAAGCTATCCGGGGCAGGGTGACAGGCACCCGGCCCCAGAAGGAATCTCCAAACGAACAGCTGTCCCGCAGCAAGTTTTCCTAACCTCACAAACTCTGGAGAGGACCCTTCTCCACCAGCGGGCGTGTCCCCCCTCCCTCAAACTAGTCTCCAGAAGTTGGCGTCCCCACCTTTCCTCAATCTGGCTACCAGAAGCCGACGTCGCTCCGAACCATGTCCCCAGTTAAAATCACCAGTCGTCACCGCGCTCGTCGACGGGTTCAGCGAGCAACACCTGGCTCTGCGCAGGTAGGGACTGCGGGCTCCGCTCCCCGTCCCGCACCGGCCCTTACCTGCTCCGCCCAGGTGCGCCCAGTTCACGTCAGCACCTAGCCCAGGACGCCGCAGCCCAGACCGCCGTCTGGCCACGCCTCCCAGGTGTGGCCACGCCCTCCCGCGTTCAGGATTGGCGGGATGCGAGAAATATGATACTTCGCGTTTCTGGACCGCCCAGCCTCACCCAGCCCCTGCCCCACCGCACTCCCTCTCATCTTACCTCAGCTAAGAAAACTTCCAGACTCAAGCTTACACCCCATGCCTGGGGGGCTAGTGGTCTAAGGAACTAGAAGCGACTGGGAGGTCAGATCCAAGTCGTGAGGGTGCTTCCCCTCCTTCATGTCCCGTAATTACCCTGCCGTATGGAGACAGTTAACCACAGATAAAGGTTTCGAGATTCTGAGTTGACCCGTGGGTTTGTGGAAGTCGAGCAAGATATGGGGAAGGTACTCAGGGACGCTTGGTCCCATTGAAGGAAAGCCCTGTGGCCTCCAGGGCAAGAATTCTGCCTTTTCTCTGCCTCTTACCTGTGTGACCCTGGCTGTTACTTCTTTGGTTTCAGTTTCCTCATCTATTCAATGAGAATAATAGTTCCTGCCTTTTCCAATCACTCTCTGGTAAAAAAACTTATAAGCGTGGCCTCTACATAATCAAACCCCAATTGTTCATCTCACGTCAACTACTGGGATTCAAACCAATAGTTACTACAGACTTGTATTAGTTTTCTAGGGCTACTAATTTGCTAAATTCAGAAGTTAAAGTCTTATAACCCCCAGTGTCGGTTACTACAGATTTGGGAAAGTTTCTTTTCTGTAGAACGAGGCAAATAGCAGCCACACTTCAAAGGGGATTCAGTAAGCTTCTTCATATAAAGTGCTTGGAACAGCACTCAGCACTTAGGAAGTGCTACATAAATATTTGCAATTTTTGTTAGTGCATAAGGATTAAAAGTACCACATAGACAGTGCCTCACAGAATATGATGACACTTCCTGTTATTACCTGAAATTCAAGGCCTGTATGTCCCCTAAGAGGTGCTTGATGAGAGTTCTCTTACCTTTTCCATTGCAGTGAACCTCAGTCCATAAAAATGCATGCTGACCGTGCACTGTGTACCAGTACATGAGTCCCTGAAAAACTGAGCTGTCACAAGTAAGAAGGGACATTAGCAGGATACTTAGGTTTTGGAGTTCGAAGCAATGAGTGAGAGGCCATGAAGGAGAGGTGTTATGAATTAACTGTGTCCTCCTAAATTTAGACGTCGAAGTCCTATAACCCCCAAAATCTCAGGCCTTACTTGGACAGAGGAAATCAAGTTAAAATGAAATCATTAGGGTGGACCCTATTCAAGTATGACTGGTGTCCTTATAAAGAAGAGAAATTTGGACACAGAGACAGACAGGCACAGAGGGAAGATGATGCCAAGAGACACAGGGAGAAGGTGGCATCACAGAGGGAAGATGCTGCCAAGAGACACAAGGAAAGAGGCCTGGGACAGATCCTTCCCTCATGGTCCTCAGAAGGAACCAACCGTACAGACACCTTGATTCTGGACTTCTAGTCTCCACTCTATGAGCCACACACTCTATGGTACTTGGTTCTGGCAGCGCTAGCAAATTAATATAGGTGGTTTGGAGAGCTCCAGATTTGTAATAATGTGGACTTGATTCCTAGTCCCAATTAAGCTTAGGGACATAGCCAGCGAAGGCCTGGAAAGGCAGCAAGCCTAACTCAGCCAGCCTCTGTCTCAGCCGCTGCTGTGGCCGCTCTCCCCTTTATAGGAAAGGGCTAGCTCATCAGCACAGCCAGCTCCTTATTACTGATAAGCTCACTGGACAAGCAGCATCTTCCATCTGACCCAGGGCTGGGCTCCAGAGACTACGCAAACAGTCCACTGGTAGTGTGCTTGAGGGATGGGGAGGACCACCAGAAGAGTGTCATTTAAGAGACACTAAAAGCCCAATGGCACATAAGTATGAGCCCACACACAGGCATTCACTTTTGTGCTAGCAGAAATCCCTATAACTAAGGTGATTTTGTAAGGATCTTCCGTAGAAGACACATTGTTTTCATGTCAGAAAATTCAAGCTGAGAAAGCCCTTAAAATCTTCTTTTCTGGGGGTGAAACTGGATTATAGGTATATGTTTGAACCTTACAGTCTTTTAAACACTGGAAGACTTCACATAAACGTCCACATTCTCCACATCTCTTGAAGAATCAAACACTCTGGACACCCTGGGCCAGCAACTCATTTACTTTAATCACCTGACCCTATACATATGAGTTTGCAACCTCTAGTCCAAATTCCCTGTTTTTATAGGTGAGGAAACTGAGGCCCAGGGAGGTCAAGTGATTTGCTCAAGGTCACACAGCAAATTAGCCACAAAAGCAAGACTAGAACCCAAGCTCAGGGTTCTTTGTACTTGGACTCTGCTTAGCACTCCAGCCAGAGCCTATTCTGACTGGTACTGTACTGGTTGTTAAATAGATAGATATAGGTATAGATGGTATAGATAGAGATAGAGAAATATAGATATATTTTTTAAATCACCCACGTATCTAGGTAGTTTTGATACTGTGATGAACAAAACAAAGTCCCAACTCCTATGTCATTCTACTGAAGAACTAATGAAAGGGGATAAAACAGGAGGAATTAAGGCAGAGACCAGGAGGTAGGTCCTGGCTCTGCAAATGGTGAGACCTGGCTTGAGACGACACTCATCCACTTGGCTGTGGCATAAGAACATCTCGTGAGCCCCTCCGAAGCTCTGGAGGAATCAGTTCTTCCATGTTCTCCAAGAGCTCTCTGGGGATTCAGACATCCCCAGTGGAGTTGGGGCCTGTGACATTCCCATCGTTCACCTTCCATCTCTGTGCAGGTGAGGCGGTACTGACTCACTTATGAGTCTGAGTTTCAGGCAGTGGGATGTACATTTCAGCACAGGGGCCCTGATTCACAACTACAGGGAATCAGGGAAATCCCCTCTCCCGCTCCAGGGCAGCTCTGACTTGGGGTTTCTTTCATCACCCAGAGGCTTTAGCCTGTACGATATCAAACATATGACAATAGAGCCATGTGGCCCAAATCGCCTTAGCAGACCAGAGGGTGTGGCAACTGGGAAGACTTCCAATGGCTCACTGCAGCGGAGAGCATAGTCCTTAGGGTCAGTGATAGTAAATACTCTATGAGACTGGGCTGCAGATCTGTGGGATTACTGAAGAGGGGGTGGTGACCTCCAGCTAAATAATCCAAGTCTGTACTCTCGAGGCACTCAGACCCCAAGCAGCCTTCTGGAAGACATTCTGCAGCCTACCAGGTGTACCCCAAATCCTTTCTCCATCCCGGTTTCTCTCTGGCTCCATCCAAGTGTTTCAAGGTACCAGGGCTACAGATGAGCCTAACACATTGCCTAAATTACAGCTCAAATTTTAACACGTATTGGTTGTTGCCCCTTCCTCTGTCCCCTTCCCCTCGACAGAGTGTATCCCAGAATGCAATCCAAATCCTAGAATTGTTGCCATTTCTGTAGCAGAAGCTGCAGCAGAAATTTATTCATAAATGAATCTCACTTTCCAACTCAGGCAATGAAACAGACTTTGGTTTGGACTTTAGGAGAATTCCCCAGTTAGTGTTCAGACTTTTTTTATTCTTGAGCCCAACTGAGTACTGGTAAGTAAGTGTTCTCAGAGAAGCAGCTTGCTTTACTCCGAACTTGGATCTGTGTGGGCGGAGAAGGAGGAAACACAGGCCCAGTAAGTCCCTTGGAAGTCAGCTGCACCCCGGGGCCCTCCCTCTGGAGGTTCTTTCTCCCCTTGGGTGCCAATCTGAGAGTCCACCTCTATCTCCTCTGATAAAGGAAGCTTCCATTGGCCTTGCAGACAAAAGAGCCAAATATGAAACTGCAACTATCAAGAACGTGAGGGTTCATAGTCCTGATTTCAAGTATGCTGCCCTGTTAGGACCGCGCAGTGTCCTGATTTTGACTTCATGGTCAGCACCAAACAACCTGCCGCTGTGGCGTGAGATCATGGATATGAAAGCTGTCTGAAAGCCTGCAGTCCCATGGCCAGCACTGCTGTTATCTGCTCTTTGTTTCCTCATGCAAATTATTTTCTCCAGGCTTCAGTTAAGTCCTTGAGAGGAGCAAGGCACCTGCCAGGCAGGAACTCATACAAGCCAGGGGCTCCTAGCAAAGGGCTAAGCTCCAGGTCTATGAGCACTGGACAATGTGTTGACCTCAGACACATGAGTTATTTGGGAATACAGAGTCTTTGGGGGGCCATGTGGTAGGAAATTGGACTTCTGTTCAATAAGACTAAATGACCAAATGTGTTTTATCTCTTCTCTCTCCCCAGACCATGCCAGCACAATAACAATGAAGGACTAAAAAGAGATATTGACCCACGAGGTTAAGGCAGGACAAAAAGCATGGGAGGGGAGTTAAGAAGGGATGAGAGATTTCAGCAAAAACATTAGGAGATGGAATATTATTTCAGCAAAAGTAGGGAGTAGAGAGTGCTGATGTTTTGGTTATAAAGCTTTCGGTACTATTTGATTTTTCAAGCAGATATGCATAATATTCAAGAAAAACATTATTATTACTTTTTTCTGTTTTTTAAGAAAGAGAGAACTTGGGAGTTAGGAGATCCGGGTGTCAGAACTTTCTTTGGACTCGGTGACAGCAGATCCTGTGGCTGTTGCTCTCTGAGCCTGAGCCCCCTCATCCCAATGAGATGAACAAATTCCACAACACCTGCCAGTTGTCACAACTCCTAGTTCTGTGATTAAACTCTCAAGGCAGCACTCATGTCCTCAGAAAAACAGCCTGTGCTTTGCAATGAGTCAATACTTGTCTCAAACTTCCCTTCTGTCAATTCCTCATAGAATGAGGTAAGTGGACCTCAGTTCACCATTTCGTATTTGAGGATACTGCCTATTTCACAGGATTGACAAGAAGATTAAATGAAATAAAACAATAGGTCTCAGCAAAAGTTATTTTTCTTCACTGCTGCGCCCTTTCACCTTTAGGCAAGGACAAGGCACAGTTCTGGCCCCCCTGCATTTGCTTAATAAAAACCTGAAGAATTTAAAAATGAGTTACTATATATTTATTCTTGGGGCAGGGACAATACACAGTCCCTCATTTCTGTTCATTGGAGTAGGGACAAGGTCCAAGTGTGGATCTCAGAGCCCAGTGAATAATTCCTTTGGGGAGATGTGACTAACTCCATCTCCCCAAGAAAGATGTATAAAGCGCAGGCAAAGGAGGGTATAAATGAAAGGTTCTTTGACCAAGAAGCAGCCCTTACCCTCCACCCCTTCACCTTTCCATTGGGGGAACTTTCTCTAAACATAATGCACATACCTAGTCTCAACTTAATTAGCTTCCTATCCCACAACCTGTGGCTCTGTAGAAGAGGTAAGGATGATGTCCACAGGGATCTGCACTCATTGGGCGGCTCTAGACAGGCACACTAATTTCTATACTACGTGCTCCCTTCCACACTAACTGTTCCACATCACCTAAAACTTGAGTTATATATATTTAGAAAGGTCATTCGGTCTGGTTTCTGCCCCTAGACACCTACAGCCCACACCTCATTCAATTCCTACAGCCTGAACCCCAATTCGTCTGTACTAAGTTGAGGCCTAAAAGGTGACTAAATGCCATGGAGGGTTAGCCGAATCAAGGAAGGAAGGGAAGATGTTCATATGGGTGAAGGAGTTCAGTGTTGACCTCATGGAACCCCTGGCCTGGAAAATCCCAGTGTCAAAGGCAAAAAGGGTTCAGGTCTTTTCTAAGTCAGGCCCAGACCAGAGCCTGGGTCCAACTTATGTGAGACACAAGCATCAGTCTTTCATTCATCATTCAGTAAATATTTATTGAACATCTAGTATATGCCAAACGAAATCCCTGTCCTTATAAAAACTTACCAGCCAAAATCCTCTGTTTTAAACTCTTAATATGTGTCATCCTACTATTGTGACTACCTTCTGTCCCCAGCTTCCAGCCCCACTCTAACCTATTCTACAGCCCTCCATGAACTCTGATCCATCCATTCTTCTGCTCAAAACATTCTGTGATTTCCTAAGTTTATTGAAATCAAAAAATTTTATTCACACATCCAACGAATGTTCACTGTGTATCTACTGTGTGCCGATCTCTGTTCTAGGTGCTAGAGATACAGCAGTGAGCAAGATAGATGAAAACTTCTGCCCTCATGGCACTGATATTATAGTGGAGGAGACAGAAAATAAAATACATAAGTAAAATGAGTAAAACATGTTAGTTGGCGGTAAGTCCTAAGAAGAACGAAGCAACAGAAGGTTAGGAAGAGGAAGGGACAAAGGAGGAATCAAATTTTATATAGTCTTATTAGAGAAAAGATGACATTTGAGTGGAGATCTAAGAAAGTGATGGAGGGTATCCTCTGGGTAGCAGAGGGAAGAGAGTTCCAGAAAGAAGTGCTGACAAGTGACAAGGCCCTGAGGCAAGAGCAGGCTTGCCAGTCAAAGGATGAGCAGGGAGGTCAGAATGAGGCCAACGGCTGGAGCAGGATGAGGAGTGAGGGGACAGTGTTGGGATGAGAGGTCTGAGAGATAATGACCAACTTACAGTATGAGTAATAGAGAACTACTCGGGACTTTTGAGCAGAAGGGCGACATAAAGTGACCTGTTTTGCAGGATTGCTCTGGCTGCTGTGTTTAAGAGAGAAGGAAGTAAAGGGCCAAGCAGGGAGTACAGGCAGAAGACCCCTTTCTGGCCCCAGCCTACTTTTCCAACCATATCTCCTACCATTCCATTACTCTGCAGCCCTAACAGGCTCTTGCCTGAACACGCTGCAGCTCTTGACCTGCCATGCTTGAAGAAGTCACCTTCACTTAGAATGTTCATGACAATAACAACCGGAAACCTAGCTACAACTCCTTAGCACCAGTAACTTCGTTCGAATGTTTTTGTGTATTATCTAATTTCATTTACACACATACTTTCATTTAATGTTTATATTTTGTCCCCATTTATTGGGAAAGCTGAGGCTTTTTATAAATTGGCACCAATTGGGAGATCCTTGGGCCTGATCATAAGATGAAGAACAACTGATGGCCTTTTGGTCTCTAATGGACCATTTATATCTTTGAAGGTCTCCAAATCATGTGACCTTCTGAGCATTTCCTCACAGGAAGTCTTCACAAAGGGGAGGGAAGATGTTTAAGATGACCCTTAAAGGTCAACATCAATTTTCTGGTTAGAAAAATAGAAGCACAAGACATTTCAGGCAACGAGGATAGTGTTGCAAAGGTTCAGAGATACCGTGTGGGATGGTCAGGAAACATTTGCTAGAGTACAGTATTCGTAGGGATGAATTAGGCAGGAAACACATCTGGAAGGCCTTGAATGTCACGCCAAAGGGCTGGACTTTCTCCTATTGTTCACTATTTACAAACCCTGAAGAAGCGTTACAGGGTTTTAGGTTAAAACAAAGCACTGCTGGAGGTTCGGCAAAGTAAGAGTGCTGGGGGATGCCGCGGCCGTGGCTACCTGGAGAACACCCTTTTAAAGGAAGCGGCCACCAAGCTCTGGGTGATCGTTGCCATACAGAAAGACAGGCCAGTTTTGCTGCTAGGAAGTCTAGATTTTAATGTAAAATCCTCCAATTCTTTACATGTTTGCAACAAACTTTTTAAATGTCTGAATGACATGTGTCATATAAAGCGCCCCACAGGAGCTGCCATTTGGGGCTTCTGTCATGGAGGTTAAGTAAGTTCCAGGACAAGAGAGACTTCGTCTTGTTTCTACTGTGTTAACAGTGCCTGCTGCAGGGCCTGGCATACTGTTCAATACATATTTGCTAAATGCATCTATATGGGTTAGTTATTAGCATGCCTATCTTTCATTTGAGGAAACTGAGACTCATGGAGGAGGACAAGTCACATAGAGAGTGGCCATGCTCCTGTTCAAGTTCAAATCTCTGAATTTCAAAATCGACAAAATGACTCACAAGAGAGATGGGCTAAGAGAACAAAGAATCCTGCATTGACCCTTTTATCACCCCTTAGCCGCAGGCTATCCCCACTTGTTACCAACTGCCCTTTGTGTGGCTCCACCCAGTTTCAACCCCCCTGGGAAACTTCTGATCCCATTCACTGGGACTGTTTTTCCCCTCTTATTTTGTTCAGACCTAAGAATCAGAGGGGAGGTGGCCCACACACCATCTGTCCTTCCCCAGCACAGTGACATCTGCATAATGTGGAGCTGCTGCTAGCTGTAGCCTTTCAAATCCAAAGGACCCTCCAGGCTTTCGCTGGCCAGGTGCCTGGAGGACTAAATCCCTTGGGGCAGCCAGGTAGCTTCAAAGCTTTTTCTGTTTTTGTTCACTATTTACAAAACATTATTAGCAGAGCTGGGGCTTGGCTATTGCAGAAATAGAAATGGAAGGAGGTGGGAAAATAGTAGCCATTGAGGGGGGACTTGGGGAAATAGAACACCAGTGGCTTCTAAAATAAAAGTTAGGGTTTCTAGTAAGATCCAGTCAGTTGACATGAAATCATTCCTTCCGTTCTCCCTCTCTTCCTCCTTTCCTCAGACAGTAGGTTAATTAGTCAGTCGATAAACATTTATTGGTCAGTATTCAATAAACGTTCCACACTGGCAGGCAATGATAGGAATGATGCCCATGAGTTGAGCGTGCCACATTTTATTCATACATTCACACACTTTTGTTAAGAAAGAGTAAGAAGGGAAGGAAACACTAGCCTGTTTTGCCTGCTATTATAATCCATTGTAAAAGTTGTTGCTTTCCATTACAATTCTAAGAGTAATTTACCAACATTAGCTTTTCTGGAATCTTTCCAGAATCGTGTATTTGGAGAAACGGTCATGGCTGGGTGCCCTGTCTCCTGTGCAGGAATCCCCTGCACGGCGCCGCCGGCCAGGCAGCCAGGTCCACTTTATATACTTTCATATACTTCCATTTTCTTTAAAGGGCTTTATTTTCAAGTACGTCGGGGGATTTTTTTTTTAATTGAATTTTCAAAAGTGTCTTATGTAAGGTCGCTCAGCTGGTAAATGGTGAGTAGGAAGTTGCCCCCACCTGATCTGTCCGACTCCAGGACCTTCCCATTAGGTCAGGAGGGGAACCCAAGCTTCGGAATGTTCCTCTTGCCCACGGGCCTGAAGTAACATCTCAGGATGTGTGTGACCATCTGCCTGCCCTGGGGACGTGAAGAAGGCAACGTGCTCTGCCCTTGACCCTGACTGAGCCCAGGGGCTGGATCTGGAGCTTTTGGGGCCTGGGAAACTCTCTAAGTGTGTCAATGTCTGGAGGCCCCGTGAGTTTCACTCTGCTTCAGAGCAAGCATCACCACCTCCTCGTTACTATTCTTGCTGTGGCAAGTGCCAGCTTGCCTTCCCTTCCCACCCAGCCCGGGAAACCAGCGGCATTTCTAGTTCAGGCCCAGACCCGTCCTGGCAGCCTGGATTCCTCTGCTGAGGCAGGAAGCTCATCTCAGCCCAGTGACCATTTCTCTCTGGTTTTTCTCACAGAAGAATTTCTATTCTGGCAGTTCAGAGCGATGCGGGTGGGTGGCCACGGGTTTCTGCCTTAAGCTACAGGGCACTGGGGTAGATGTCAAGGTGTAAATAAAGAAAAATGGGAGGAGAGGGAAAGGAAGCTTTAATCATTTCAATTCTGGGCTGTTTCATCCTAAAATTTAAGGAGGTGAGAAGGCTGAACACTCTGCCTAGCGCCCAGCCCTGAGTTCCTGCCCCTCGATCGAGAGCTGAAAAGAGGACTTTTCCCAATTCCCACGAGGGTGAGAAAGAGGCTGGGTCTGGGCAGGTCTGGGGCAGGCTTGTTCCCTGTGGTCCTGGGGGAACACGCCCCGACTTGCTGACCTCTCAGGTAGGAGTCTATCAGGTAGGAAGCTCAGCCTCTGAGTGTACATGGTGTGTGTGTGTGTGTGTGTGTGCACGTGTAAGTAAATAATTGTGTAGTGCATGCATGTGTTTATTGTTGATCTGAAATTTGTATTTAACTGGGTGTCCTATAGTTATCTGGCAATCCCAATGTAGGGGTTCAGGGCTCAGGAGAACTGCACTGAGGCTGACTCTCCATCCCCTTGCCTCTCCAATGTCAGTGAGGTGAGGGCTGGTTTCTGGACACATGTCCCTCCCTGCCTTGACCTGTTCCCCGCCATCCAGAGAAGGCCAGGCCACTACCAGCCTCCTCAGCCCACACTGCTAGGGCTCCTCCAATTTCAGTTCTCAAACTGCAGACTTTCATGTCAATAGTTAGTGCTCCCATCCTGTAGCCCCTTTGAAGATGAAAAGCTCTCTTGAGAAGTTAAGTGCTCTGTTGTTATAATTAACATAATTAAAGGCAACTTTTCTCTTAGCTGGTAGGAAACTAGGGGAATTCACTTTTTGCAAGAAATACCTACCTCACTCTCTCAGGAAATGGCCAGCCTTTTCTAATCCAATACCAGTGTTGGATTAGAAGCTCCTGACCCAGTTCCAACAGCCCCCCTCCCCCCACCCCCGCCCCGCTCCCCGTGCTCTACAGGCACAGGAGCCACTCTCTCCGGGGACATACCTGTGCCTACTTCCCTGGGTCAAAACACCTGGTAAATGTGAAGTCTGGAGACACCATTTCTACCCTAGCCCCGGACCAGACAGAAGGAAATGCCAGCTGCTGTGATCTCGCCTCTCAAGGCAAATGTCCGACCGCTAGGAGCGAACTCCTCCTTGTTTCCAAGAACCACATCGTTGCTGTGCATAACCATCTAGAAGGTCATTATTTCCCTCCAAAGCCAGTTGGTCATACACTAGTAACCAGGGCAGCTAAAGGTCATGCCCAGAGGCCCTGTATGGAGTCTGTTGTCTTAATTATTTCTAGGAGCGCATCCTTCTGCTTTTTCCAAGAAGGTCATCAAACCTTCCACAGAAAGAACCACAGCATTTTATCCTCTAAAGGTCTGGCACAGAGGAGATATTCAGAGTTACTAATTGGGTTGTGCCAAATTAACCTGTTTGTGATAGACCAAAAAGCATCCCTGTCTCTCTCTGGATTCTCAGGGCTCTTAGCAGACAGCTCTCAGGGTTCTGGGCATACCTGGAGTATGATTTTTTTATGGGCTGTTACGTGATTGTCAAAACTTACAGAAATGTTCTATGCAATTACTGTTGGTAGTGTAAGACCTCTGCCTAAACTAGCCAAAAGTTCAAGAATATTAAGTTGTTGACTCTGATGATGGCAAATTAACAAGGGGTTATAAAATTTCCCTGTCACCCAGAATCTGTCTTTAGTATGTTTATATTGGCCCTACCTTAGATTCTCTTAGGAAATCACAAGAAAGAAGAGTCTTGGACCTCAAATAATATGGTCACAGGGCCTGGTCTTTATAGCCTGCTCCTCTCCGCACAACACACACACACACACACACACTCTCTCTCTCACACTCACTCTCTCTCTCTCTCTCTTTCTCTCTCTCTCTCTCTCTCTCACTTATTCACTCATCTGGGAGCAGAGAGCTAACTCCTCCCTACCTTTCCTGTTTCATTCAGTTTAATTTATGGGAACTTGTGCTTAGACAGCAAATAATGCTTAACAACAATAATAGCTCATATTGAACATTATTGATCTAGTTTGTTTGAGATTTAGAATTACCAGAATATGTCACATGAACTAGATATGCCCTAACCAAGGCTCAATAACAGACAGTTGTGACGAGGCTACTGAAATGACCTTCACCATAAGTCAGGGAAGAACCTGGACCAGTGACCTAGGGCCTAGAACCCATCAGAGGGGAGAACTGGCTATGGGAACTCATGAGGCTGATGCCGAAGGCTCCTTCCAACCCATCCAGCCTGACGCCGTGGGACTGCCTGGGGAAACAGCAGTGCCCTTGTCAACTGCAGTTTGGACCCTAAAGAATATTCCAATTGGGAGCTAACTCTGGCACAGCACTGCTGAGACTGAGTATTACAAGCTGGGCGAGGGGCAGAGGAGCTGGGAGAGCAGAAGGGGAGGTCAGGGAGAATACCCTCATAGAGCCCAGCCAGGCTTCAGAAGTGACTGCGCAGGATGAATGTAACCAGACTGACGTTTTGGACTGGGTCAACATCAGTGAGAGACTTGGCCAAACCTGGGAGAAAACTGGACTTCTCGTTAATCTACTTACGTAGAAGCTCGATGTCTTAGTCCGTTTGGGCTGCTAGAACAGAATACCACAGACGAGGTGGCTTATAAACGGCAGACATTTATTTTTTACAATGATGGGGTCTGGAAAGTGTAAGAAGATTCAGTGCCTGGTGAGAACACATTTCCCGGTTCTTAGAGGGCTGCCTCTCAGTTTGTCTTCACTGGAGGAAGGGACAAAGAGTCCCCCTTAGAAGGGTGCCGATCCCATTCATGAGGGCCCCACCCTCGGGATCTAACCCCCTCCCAGAGGCTCCACCTGCTCATCTCATCACACTGGTCATTAGGATTTCAACATAATAATTTTCCACACCTTCAGTCTCTTATACTCCGAGTCCTAGGAATTCCTACATTAAAAGAAACTCAGTCCTTTTAGTTAAAGGCTGAAGCACAGGGACAACTTTGAAGAATGATTATTCTTCAGATAACATATAACCTTCTTGGAAAATAAATCCGAACTATCTTTTCTAAGAGAAAAGCCTAGGGTTTTCTTCATTTTTAAATCAGGAATACACAATTCTCTGAGTTTTTCTTTTAATGATTTTTCAAGTTTTTGTTTGCTTGTTTTCTGAAAAACCGATTCTGGGATATATTCCTGTGTGGTTGAAAAATTTTCCTCCTTGGATGCCAGCTGACAATGCTCAGCCTTTACCCACACTGACCTCATCTCCATTTCCACTAGAACCTGCTTTGTCCCGAATACATTCACCATCATCCACACCAGTCATCAGAGGGACTATGGCTATAGTTACGTTAGGATTGGAGGACGCGATGAACCCAACATTCATCTGGCTCCAAAATACCCAGTCGTGTCCTCAGGCAGAGCTGCAAGAGCCGGACGCTTGCAGAGTAAGGCTAGCACTCCATCGAGCTCAACATTGAGTTCCAAACAGCTTTCCAGTCTGCCTTGGTGGAATTTTCAGTGCAAGAATTTATCTTACACTCATGAAGGACATCTTTAATTACAACTTGGATTTTTAAGATGTTTAGTTCTAACTAGAATGAACGCATCGAGGAGAAAGCAAAGAGAAATTAAAAGCACAAGAAGCAGCTAAAAAATCTTGCTCATGAAAAATGTATGGTTGTTAAATATGAGAAAGGCAGCTGTTCTTTGGGGCTCCACTATCTGAAAGAAAAGCTGCCCCTGCCCCAACGGTAGGTAAATCATCACTCAAGGAAAAAGATTAAGATCACTGGGGCCTACCCCAGCAGACATAACGGGCTTGGTAGTTAAGCCCGCGATGTGAGTGCTGCACTGGGGAGTGATTTGCTAACAGTCAAAAGTGGGAGAACATTTCAGCAGCTGCTGTTGATTTGGGCTAAGAGGCAATTATAGACTCAGTTTCATTTAAGATGGTAATTCTTAACTTCCTTTTTGAAAAAGTAGGACCACAATCTATATCCCAAGGCTATTTTTCCACTTCTTTTCTCCAAAAGAAGAAAAAAAATTCTCATAGATTGATTGGGGGTGCTCAGAAGAGTCGTGATTTTCTTGGACAGGATGGCATGAAAAAGGCGAATGAGAAAAAATGCATCACATTTAAGTCAGGCCATTGCAGGCTGGATTAACCACTCCTCTCCATTCACTCAGTGCATGGCTCACGCTCTCGTTAAAGGATTTGTCATGTTGTGATGTCATAGAGAATCATCTCCATGGACTGCTCCCCTCCTCCTGGATTCCAAGCTCCCTGAGGCCAAGACCTTTGTTTGATTTTTTTTTCACATAAAATTCCCTTGGCAGGTCTCCCAAACTGGACCCAGTAGTATAGAGAAGTGTAAACTCATTTAATATTTAATAAGTGACTGAGGTTTGAATCTGGATCCATCAGAGTCCAGTCCTCAGTTTTAAACCTGTGTATTCCTGCCTTTTCTGAGAAAGATCAGTCAGTAAATGAGAGACAGCTTAGCTTCCCTGTTCCCCCAAAGGCTGCTCCTTCTCAGTCACCTCACTGGTTCTTCCTCATCCCCCCAGGCTCTGAAATGTGCAGGGCCACCGGGTTCAGTTCCCAGGCCGCTCCTCTGTATTCACGATGAGTGATCTCATCTGCTCTCAGTCATAGGCTGACAAGTCCCAAATGCTCATGGATCTCTCCCCAGAGCCCCAAATGTACATGCATATCTGACTGCCTTCAAGACTTCCCCACTTGGATGTCTAATAAAAATCTCAAGCGTAATAAGTGAATCAAATGACCTCGACATATGTTGGGCTGAGGGATGCAGGGTCTCTGAGGCCACAAGGACAAAGGGAGGACAGAGGCTACAGCTTTGGGGAGCAGGACCCTTAGGTTAGCCCATGTGATCCCCTCATGTCATAGCCATGCCACGCACAGGGACTAGCATGGGTGGTGTGGAGTTCATAAACTGAATTTACCACAGTCTCAACGTAGGATGATTCCATCAGGAGAAACTTGAGATATCAATTTCAAGAGATGTTGAGAAGTGGGTGGAAGCATTTGGCAAAAATATGAACAAGTCTCCAAAGTGTTGGTGGGCAGCGTCAACAGCAAACTAACCGCTCCAAGGAGGCATCGGAAGGGAAGATTTAAATACCCTTGTCACCCATACTGACATCACCACGATTGCTCTAAAGTCCAAATCTGATCACAGAACCCCCTTGCTTGAAATCTTTTAATGGCTCCTCACCTTATATAGGATTGGGCCCAACCCCCGAGTAAGGCACGAAGGCTTTTAGGGCAGGAGTCCCCAACTCCTGGGCCGCAGACTGGTACTGGCCCATGGCCTGTTAGGAACCAGGCCGCACAGCAGGAAGTGAGTGCTGGGCCAGCAAGTGAAGCTTCATCTGTATTTGCAGATGCTCCCCAGCACTAACATCACCCCCTCAGCTCCACCTCAGATCATCAGATATTAGATTCCCATAGGAGCACCTGTCCCTGGTGCCAAAAAGGTTGCGGACCACTCCTTTAATGGACTGACTCCTCACCTGTCTGCCTCTTCAACCTCTCCTCTCCTGCCCATTCTCTTCGGCTACATGGACCACGTGCAGTTCTCCAAACACATCTTTATACCTTTGCCCATGCTACTCCCTGTTTCTGGAATATTCTTTCCCTACGTGTTTACCCAGAAACCCTGACTCAGGACAACTTCTGTACAGCTCTCCATGGCCCTCTTCCTCCCCCTCTACAGCAAACCGAGTTTCTTTATCCTCTGGGTTCTTAGAACCCTTCATGCATCCTTCTAATACAGCTTTTAGCCCATGGAACTGTAATTATTTGTTCATTACTTTGTTTCTCTAACTAGATTATGAGATCTTCAAGGTAAAAGTTTGAGGTCTGAGCTTTTAAAATCCTCGATGTCTAGAGTCATGCCTGGAATGCTGTAATGGTTTAGCAAATGTTTGATAAATAAATGAATGTATGCATGCTGAGCCTTTGCCAGAAAATATGAAAAATACAGTGTAGTTATACCAATACTCCACTAGAGAGGGATGTAAACCTTTATTCCATCTAGCACAGCATTTTAGGCTCCTTCTTAATTAGATTAACACAATCTGATAAAATATTTCAGTTTTAGGCTAGACTTAATGGAAATCGACCTCTGATAAACCTGAGCAACCATTTATTAAAAGCCACTGTACACCATGCTATGAGTTTGACAATGGGTAACTTCTTATGGGTACAGATGAATGGAAAGGAAAGGAACTATATATAATATTTTATGTTTCTGTTATGTAGAGTGCATTTAAGTACATAACAAAGCTTTTCTTTCCTCAGACATAAATTCGTTATCTAAAATATGCACCACATAGAAAGCTTATTGCTCCATACACAATAAATGCTGTGGCATCTGATGGCTATGCAGTTTTCTAATTTCCTGTTGTCCTAGATCCCTCATATCCTGTCTCGAACACACACACACTGCTCATGAAGTCAGCCGAAACACCTCATACGGCCTAAGAACTAGAATCTAGATAAATTTTGAGCTAACTACTAATGTTCAGTGAATGTGACTGACTGACAAACGCTCAACAGCAGCCATTTCTCCCTCCCCATTTGGCCCCTAGTCCCAACACTGTCCTTAGTTTCCTTAGCACCCAGCGTTTTTCAGTTCGGCATTTACCACAGTATATCATGATAACCTATGGGTTTAGTCATATCTAGGCAAGACTGCACACTTCTTGAAGAGGCTGGGGTGGATCTTATTCTTTTTCTTTGCCTCAGTTGCTAGTATAGTAATTGGCACACAGTGTGTAGTAAGTTTTTTTGAATGAATAGATAAGCTCATTTCATTCTAAGGGTAGCAAAAGACTGACTTCTGTCAGCAGTCTTAGGGAGAAGCTGTATTGTTTTGGGGTGCATATGGACTCATGTGTATGCATATGGTAGAGGGGGATGGTCTTGTAGGAAACTCTGATTTAAGTCCTCTAGGAGGAGACAGATGCACAGGCACACATGTTCGGCTTCTCCAGAATCTTCCCAAATCAGTAGCTGAGGTATCTAAACTTCCATCATTAGAGAGTTGTACCTTTGGATCACATATGGCTCCCTGTAAACATGCCTCGAACCCATGTGCTCTTGTTATCATATAAGTTTCCAAACTCAAATATTCTCAGTATCTGATCTGTATCCTTAAGTTGTACTCCCCAAACTGTTGAGAATCTCAGACCTCTGCTTACTTTCTGCAGTTTCCATTAGAAAATGGTTTATCTGCCTTTTCATCAACTGTATATTAAATCAATGCTCTCAAATCGTAATGTTTGCGAGAGATTAAAACACATCAGTTTGTGTAACTCTAGGACTCGATAATGATACTAAAAATAAAAACAAAGACTTGATTAATTACCATTAGAAGATTTAGTGAATTGGCTCCTTGTGTTGAAAATTAGAAAATGAAGTGGTGAATCAAGCATTTAATCTGCTTTTCCTATATAAATGCTACCATTATGTAACCCACATTTAGATAAGGGAGAAGTCTGTTGTCATGAAACAGTCCAGCAAGTAAGTGAAGAAAAAATGCAGACTTAGAATATCATCCCTATGATAGAATTAGAATGGAACCTCTAATGAAGTAACAAATTCATTAGGCCCTAATAGCTGGTAACATCACAAAATGAAAGGCAACCAGCTGTCCAGACGTTATATGACTCCTGATGACAATATAAAATATCAACTATAATGAAGTCCAGTAAAAGTTCTATATTCAACAACTCATTCACAAGAAATAGATAGAACAGCAGAACAGCGACGTGTAAAAAAAAAAAACAGCGACATGTAAAAAAAAAAAAAAGACCATATTTAAGAGACGATCAGAATTTGAACACTGACTGGATATACGATGGTATTAAATAATTGTTATCACTTTGGTCGGTGAAATAATGCCATTATAACTGTTAGATCAAGAATCGTTATCTTTTAGAAATGCATACTGATATTTACAGATGAAATAGTATAATGTATGGAATTTGTTTCAAAAATAATGCAGAGAAGGGTCAGGGACACTGGGGGGACATATGAAACAACACGGCCTCGTGCTGATAATCGTCGAAGCTGAGTAATGGGTACATGGGGGTGCTTTATACTATTTCGTCTACTTTTGTATCTACTTGAAATTTTCCAAAGAAAAGAGTTATTTTTTTTTTTTAATTACTAATGCCTTCCTGAATATTCTGATATTCTTGTCCTTAGGGACAGTCATCTCTCTTCCACCCTTTGAGATCATTACTGTGGTGAGTCTCCTGGGAAGTGCAAACACTCCTGGGAAAAGAAATGATTTATAAGCACGCCTTTATGAACTAGTATAAAAGATTATTTCCTGGACTGCCTTTATCCCTGAAAATACTGTGTGCCTAAGGGTAAAGGTAAAGGAAAACCCTGAAGGAAGGAAAAGGAAGGCTGTACACGGAAAGGAGAAACGGAAGAACAAATTTTGCCTTCATTACAATTTTCCCATGGCCTTCATTAGTTGGCACATACATATTTTTTGTATGGGTTTTACTAAGAGGATGTTCACTGGAGGCGTGAAAAAAATGTTCAAATTCTGGACTCTCAGGTTAAAATTTCACAAAGAGTTCTCTTTTACACCATCAAAGGCTAATATAAATATTTTTGTAATTATAAAAAATACTTATAAAAAGAGGGGCCCCTTTTCCATTCATTGCTTAGTGAGCCAATGAGGAGGCCGCTTGGGTGGGGCTGTGGCACATTTTTGCCTGAATATGGGAACAGTCTAGACATGTCCACAGGACTACAAGGATGTGGAAACCAGGAAAAAGGAGTCACCTCAAGAGCTCAGGAGTATAGCTTTTTATAGATCTCTGGAATATTACCAAGAAACTGGTTGCCTCTGGGGAAGGAAGCTGGAGCACTTGGGATAGGGTGGGAGGAGAAAAAAAAAATCTCTATTGTTATAGGCAGGTTATACTATGGTTAGCACCTTAAAATATATGATGACATTTTGCAAACAGCCTTTTGTTTACATAAGTGACTGCACCTTTTATCTTGATATTAGACAGAAGACAGATATCTGTTTGTTTATGGGTTCCTTGGCTGGGCCAGCTGCTGGCACCACCAGCTGTTTGCATATTTCCTTGGTACTCCCTCTACCTGCCCTCCCTACCCCACCCAGCCTCCCAATCTAATTAGGAGCAATAGATGGCCACCAGAACTGACAAGAATAGGAACCTAGTAGCTCCAGTATGACTTCTACAGGTATGATGTGGTACTGGCCAAAGCTCAGATTTTCCCATGGTAACAACCCCTAGTAGCGCAGCCAAAAGCGAACATTCTTTGATGACTCCCGTTTCACCTTAAAAATTCAGGTGAATTTTGTGGTATATGAATTACCACTGTGTTTTTATAGAACATGATATTATAAGTTACTATTAGGAGAAAAGTGTCATTGTGTTTATCCCATGTTCTCAAGTAGCCCAGCACACTCCGCATGTCCTGGGTATTGAGTCCAGTTTTGCTTTGTGATGTTTTCCTCTTTGTTTATTGAGGTTATTATTTACATACATTAAAATTCACCAGTTTTAAATATGCAGTTTGATAAATTTTGGTAATTGTAAAGGAGGTATAACAACCTACATGATCAAAATCAGAATGGTTACTCCACTTTGGAAAGTTTTCAATCCCCCTTTCCCAGAGTTCAGTTGTGATACCCCGTGATCTCGTTCCACTGCTTCCTCCAAAATCTGGCTCTCTGGGCGATTTTATCTTTGTTTTAATTAACTATTTATTTATTTTTATTTTTTAGGCAAGGCAACCCTTGGTTGACCTCACAGATTGCAAGAACCTTGTCAGCTTACAATCCCTTATTTTTTTTTTATCTTTCACACCTACAGCACCTGTTCTTCCTGGGTGGTCTCCCATCCAAGTACAAACAGGCTCGACCCTGCTTAGCTTCCGAGATCAGACCAGGCTGCCGGGGCTTGTTCAGGGTAGCATGGCTGTAGACTCTCTCTGGGTGATTTTAGAAAAGACACTATACCTCTCTGAATGTGTTTCTGCTCTCGTAACACGAAGACTGTCAGAACAGATTTGTTTCTAGCTCTTCTAATACTTTCAGGAAATGGGGGGTTGGGAAGCTCAGCCTTGCGTCTCCATGCTTGTCACACGCATGCAACAGACCCAAGTGGGTTAAAAGCCTATAGTCACATCAGACAGACTTAGGTTTCCATCTCTTCTCTTGTTAATGTGTAACCTTTTCTAGGTGTCAATTTCCTCATCTGCAGTATCAGGCTTATTAATAAGACACATTTGTGTAGTGCTGTGAGGATGAAGTGAGATGTGCCGACACCCTTAAATATTGGTTGGCATTTTTATTATGGAATAATATAAAGTCACTGCATTCAACCATCTCCACTACTACATCTTTACCAGGTTGGGTCCCACAGCCAAAACAGAAGCACAAGCACGCTCTCCCATTTACTCACCCCTGGCAGTCCCAAGCCTACCTGACAACATTCTAGGACTCAGAATAAATGGGCACGAGTGCATGTGCTTCCAAGGAGCCTCGCTAGGGGGCAAAATCGCGACCAGGGAGTTTTAACTGCCTGTCGTACAAGCGCGACGTAAAGCGGGTCTGCTTTACCGCAACCTGCTTCTGCCGTAAAGCGCTGTCGCCGAGCCCCGGCGTGTGGATTGACAGGATAACTTCCTGTTCGGAAACTTGTCTTTTGAAGGCGGACAAACTTGAGTTTTCACTATGGGCAAACGCGGGAGCCGGAGCCGGAGCCAGCTGCTCAACACCCTGACTAAAAAACAGAAGAAGCATCTTCGGGATTTCGGCGAGGAGCATCCCTTCCATGACAGGTATGGAAGGGCATGGCTGGGGCCAGAGCTGCAGCGTCTTTTCCCAGTGGAAGGCCGCGTTTTCCCTGCTTGGTCCGCAGGTCTCCCATGGGATGGTGACGGGGCTGCTCCCACCTCTTTCTTCGCTTCCCCGGCTTCCTCTTTGCTCAGGGCGGTCCCCGTACGTTCTGGGTGAGATGGGGTTCCACACGGGTCTTCCTACCTTTTGTTGGGGCCGTAACTTTATGCTAGACCACACGCCCACTATGTGCGGGCTGGGTTTTGTATTTTAAGAGATTTTCTGAATTGTTTCTGTATGTGTGTTTAAAGAATTGTTTGGGACCTTCGACGTCACTGATCTGTCCAGTTACGCGGAGGACACTTCTGAATCGGTAGTTGTGGGTTCCTCTGTGAGTGTTCAGACTCTCAATTATCATCTTAGTGCTCATTCTAATTTAGGAATTTGCTCGAAAGGTGAACCCGAGGTTTTCTATTTGCCAAATTTAGCCAGTTGTTGCATGACTTTAGTATTTGTCGTGAGACCTCGTGAAACTTCATTTGTCAATTATTATCTATTTGTCATATTCTTATAATCCCTGCCCCCGTGCATATGTAGTTTTTACAGGATTCTAGTTATAATGTGTTTATAATGGACTATTCTGCCCTTTACATTTAAAGTTGTATCATTAGACTTTTTCTTAACTGCTAAATACTTGTAGTTAGAGTTTAACATCACGTGTTTCTTCTCAGGGTTTCCAGAAAGGAAGTTAAACCACAGATTTGTCAACTGGTAATGCTTTATTCTTTCTTTATATTACTTGGTTCTGGGTTGTTACTTTTAAGATTATATGTAATAATAAAGCTTGGCTACATTTCTACTCTTCAATTTTAGATGTAAGTTATTATTTTAGTAATATTGCTTCATTTTTGAATGCAGTTGTCTATTAAAATGCCTATCTAATTAACATCTATTGTGATAACTTCAACAGTAACCAGAGTATGAAACTGCCCCCAAGAGATCAACCTATTAGAACCTGTTAAAGAGGCTTAGCAGCCTACGCTCTTTTGTTAAATTGTAGTTTTCCTGTCACTCCTTTAAATGGGCCGAATGTCTGACACATAGGTTAGGTTTCCTTATAGCCTAAAGCTCTGTCTCCTTTCTTCCTATATGGAACAATTAGCAGTTCAGGGAAGATGAAGAGCTTCTAGGGACTTAGCTAGATTAGCTGTTTTAAATAAATTTGGCGCTGGGCTTGGTTGAATATCTAGGACTGCATATTTGCAGAAAAGCTTGATTTTTATTTAGGAAAGTCGGAACCTGTTGCACTATTGGCTTGATGATAGTCATAGGGTAGCAATGAGAACAATATCATTTTGTTTTTTAAATTCCCATTTTCCTTTTAGTCAGAGAGTTCAGATACTTCAGGTTCTGAAAGTGAAGCAGAGAGTGAACCAGAACAGGTTTCTGGTTACCACAAACTACTGGCCACATTAAAGAATGTTTCTGAGGAAGATGAGGAGGAAGAAGAAGAGGAGGAAGAAGAAGAAGACAGTGATGTAGAGGAGGAAGAAATGAATGAAGAAGATGGTGACAGTGATGTCCCTGTAGAGGAAGAGACAGCAGCAGAGTCTACTGAAATGCAGGAGAGTAAGTGTCTTTGGTGTGGGTTCATCAGTCTGTTCCAGGACCATAGACAAATTGCCTCATGGGCACAGCGCCCTGTATTGTGTGAGCTGTGCAAAAGCGTGTCTATCCAAAGCAGAGATCCTTAACTTTGTTGGCTTCAGTGATATCTTTGAGCATCTGATGAAAACATAGAAACTTCTCACCAGAGAAATGCAGAAATAACATTTTTGTTTAGCATTTCCAGAACTTCATCAATCCTAGTTAAAGTTTTCCTGGTTCAGAGGAATGAGAACATAATTCTGTTTCTTGTGATGGTCTCAATTTATTAAAGAGATTACTGTTTCTTCTATAGAGAAACCAAGTTAGATGCAAATATATAAAACTTTTCAAGTAGAGTTTTATGGAACAACTAGATAAGAGGTGTTGAAGAGATGCCGAGTTGTTACATGCTGGTGGGGTAAATGAGGGAAGGCTTTCGAGAAGATCTGGGATTGAAAGCTTAATGGAACTCTTTTTCACTCAGATTTCTAGGAGACTTTTTCCTTTAGCTTTGAAATTAACTTTATTGAGGTATGATTTGCATACTATAAAGTATACCCATTTAAACTATATATTCAGTGACTTTTGACAAGTATATACATCTGTTACCATCACAGTGAAGGTACAGAACATTTTCAATACCTCCAAAAAGTTCCTTCTTGTTCTTTTACAGTCAGTTTCTTACCCCTGGCACTGACTGACTTTCTTTCATGACAGATTAGTTTTGGCTATTCTAGAAATTCTTATAGACGGAAGCATACAGTAATAATTCTTATACGTGGGAGCCCTTTGTGTCTGGCTTCTTTGGCTCCTTGTGTTTTAGTGATTCATCATGTTCATGTATTATAAATTCATTTTTGTGCTGGAGTAGTATTCCATTGTCTGAATGTATTTGGGTGACTTTTTATATCTCACTGTCTTAATGCCTATTTTCCTTACAGTGTATTTTTTATATATATACTTTAAGGTACCACATACCATACTTAGTATTTTATTAGTTTTACTAGGATAAAAATTTATTGCCTCAGACTTAGGGTTTTTTTTGTATTGTTTTGGTTTTCCATTTTTCTTTCCTTTTTCAGATATTTCAAAATGAAGGTTTTTTTTTAATTATAAAAGTAATATGTGTATTGTAAAAATGTAAGAAGGTTGTATAGTTAACCTATTTCCCCACCACCTAGAGATAAACACCTTTAAAATTTTATATTACCTTCCAGACTACTTTTTTATGAATATTAGTATGTACATCTATTTGTGTGTATGTCTATAATGGTCTCATATAGTTATGTTACTTTCTTTTTTCTTTAATAACATACCATGGACATTTTTTCCATTTGTTTAACTATGGATTCACGTTAGCTTCTTAATTACATAGTATTCTGTGCTCGCTTCAGCAGCACATATACTAATTACATAGCATTCCATCGTAACTGATATGTGGTGATTTAATTAACCCATTGATAGAAACTGATGGAATCATTTTCCCAGTTATTTTCATAATTTTTGCTGCCTTGAACATCTTACATGTATGTCTTAGTGTACTTTGTCTAGTTATCATCTTAGAATAAATGCCTAGAAATGGAACTGGGTCAATAATCACGCTTAATTTTGAAATTTGTTTTCCACCTGAATTTGTTTAAAAATAAATAATGCCAATGAGCCTCAGTATTGATATAGGCTAAGGAATTAGATTTTATTTGTCAACAGAAGTATAATTATATTTATGAGTAAATAATTTTACAAAACATTTCTCAAAATTGGAGATAGGGTCCTACCTGCCGATCCTGAGGGAAAAGATGGGGAACAGCCACCTGGCACGTCACAAGAATCCCTTGAGGAGTTTACAGATGCAAAACATGAGTCACTCTTTAGCCTGGAAACCAATTTTCTTGAAGAGGAAAGTGGAGGCAACAGTTCTGTGAAAGCATCACAAGGTCAGAGCACAGTATGTGTTGTTCGAATTCGCCAGCTGCTTGGTGTTGGGGGTGCGGGCTAATACACTTAAATCTCCTGTGATTGGAACGAGAACAATAAAAGCAAGTACTTTAGCAGCTAGATCGATAGCTGAGAAGAAATACTTCTCAAAGGTATTTTGTGCGTTTCCATGGTTAGCAGTATTTGGGGACTGTTTAGGAGAACAAACAGCTTAGGAATGGTAGCAGGGGAGGCTGGTACCCCAGGGCTCATACTTCCACGGTTAGAGTCAGGGGAAGACTTTTGTTGAGAAATACTTTGCACTTTTCTCTCTACCTTTCACTTGCTCCTTTTTGTTGGAACAGTAATTTTCCTGATTTGTGAGGTCCAGGGTGGCTGATCTGCTTGGTCCTTGTCACAACGGAGCTTTGTGGAACCCAGAAAGCTCCACTGTGTCTCCCTAGGTTCTCAGTCTCTTGGCCTTGCCTCTGCCTAAGTGGCAGTCATCTGGACAAGGCCTGCCTATGGTAGGCTTAGGCAGGTCTCTGTTCTCTCTCTTGGGTCCATTTTCTTAACTTGTGTCTGGGCGGGCAAGTCAGGTTGGTCTCTTTCTGTGTCCTGACTGCCTTTTTTCCTCCCAGTGCCATTCTTCAACACAGCTTTACTATTAATGGAGGTGACATTTTAACTCGGCTCATTTGGTTCTGTTGGTTATTATGGCAGAGAGGGAGAAGTGAGGTAGAATGTGAGTACAAACCCCATTCTGAACCATCGTAACTTAAAAACCTGGAGGAAACATTAGGAAGCTTGACTGTCCTAAAATACCTCTGGTGGTTTTACCTGTATAGATGTATTAGAACCTAGAATTCTTATCTCCTATGGTTCACTCGTGGGTGTTTAGTACAAGGCACATTGCATTTGAAGTTTTACCATTTGGATCCTTGAATGGGTCATTTAACTTTGCTTCTTAATGAGGCGACTGATTGGGTGGCCAGCTCAGAGTGCTAAAGAGAAAGATAAAGAGTGCAGGTGCTACCATTTAGATCATTTGCCTAACTCAATTGAGTATCGAGCATTTCTTTGTGTTCTGCAGTGCAAAATAAATCAGACATGGAACCTGCCCTCAGGGATCTTACAGTTTAGTCAATGAGATGTCATGAACATATATGTTTTAGGTTGGTGGGTGGGGGCAAGGTGGGGGACTGTCTCTGGGGGACCAGGGATGGCCTCGTAGTGGAGTCAGCACTGTGCCTACACAGTAGGCTCCTGGGAAATATCTATTGTGAGTCAGGGAGTAACTTTAAACTGATGCTGTTTGCTTACAACAAAGATGAAGTGAAGGAGAAGATAGAAATTTTAATTGAAGGAAAGCCACAGAGGCCAAAAAATTTGAGAGCCATAAAATTTAAAAATTACATTGGAGAGGTGGCTTGGAGGTGCATCCTGTAGCGCCCCAAATTTCACACTGAGAAATTTCTTCAAAGGTTTTTGAGCTGGGAAGTAATGTAATTAGAGAAATGCTTTAGGAAAATGACCTGTCAGAAACTTTCAAACTCTGGACTGGAAGAGAGGATGGAGAAGGTAGATGGAAAGAAGGATGAGTTCATGAAGAATGGCATGTCATTCACAGGGGAAGACCGAAAAATGCCTGCTGTTTGCTCCAAGTGTTCTGACATTCTCTCTTTCTGAATTAGATCCATTTCTACAACACATGAACAAAGAACTGAAAGAAAAAGAAATTCAGGCTGCTGCCACAAATCCCAAAATTACCCACCAGCTAAAAGTAAGTGTTGCTTGGTTGTCTCAGTCACGAGGGAGAAAAGCTCTAAGTGAAGCAGTGGTCTTGGGTTTCAGCAGCTTCCTCGAATGTAGAGTGTCCACGAGAGGTGGATGACTCGATGGGACAGCAGGACGCAGGAAGGCGGGAAGGGCCTAGTGGGGCACAGGTGTAGCTAGAGAAGGCACTGGGAAGCTGGGGCGTGGGAGCCAGATAAGGGTGTTTTGGAGATAGTATCCCAGGGTCTACACCAACATCTGTGAGGGACTGTTAACATGACCTAAAGCAGGTTAAACTGCCTTTCTGATCTTCACCGTTCTCATCTGTTAGAGGGAGACAGTAATGCCTACCTTAAAATAAAGGAATATACTGACTGATACATAGCAAGTGTTCAGCAAAACAGTAGCTACAGCTGTTGTTCATTTGTGTGAAATATCAGATATAGGTTCACCAGTAAATTACCCAAATATGGAGCAGTTTTTGCTTTAGGTTTGTTTGTTTTTCACCAGCTGTTGCTGTTCATGAGAGTGGTCATCCTTTTTTAATTGAAATTTTATTGAGATAATAATTATGGATGCAGTTATAAGAAATAATACAAAAGATGCCCTTTGCCCAGTTTTCCCCAATGGTAACATCTTGTAAAACTATAATACAATATCACAGCCAGAAAATTGACATTGATAAATCTACTTGTCTTATTCACATTTCCCCAGTTTTGCTCCTAGTCAGTTGTGTTTGTTTAGTTCTCTACCGTTTTATCACATGTGTGGGTTCCCCTGTCCACCACCGTAGTCACGGTGTGGAGTGTTCCCAGCACCATGAAGATGCCTCCTGTTTCCCCTTTCATAAGCACCCGGCCCCCATTCCTAATGCTTGGTAACCATTAATTCGTTTTCCATTTTATAATTTTGTCATTTCAGAACTGTTTGCAAAAGTTTGTCTGAATCATATAACCTCTCTGAACCTCAGCATTTCCTAAACTGTAAGAAGAACATTAGAGTATTTACCTCGCAGGGTTATTGTGAGGATTGAGGTGATCACGAGAGGTCTTGGTAAATTATAAAGTAATATGTGACTGTAAGATATTAAAATTCATTTCTAATTCAGCTCTTGATCTGTTTCTCCCCTAGTGGCCTATCCTGGGCCAGCTTGTCTTTTCATCCAAGTTTCAGAAGTTGGAAACATTTAAACCCCCAAAGGACATTGACTTAAAATCACTTCATCTCCAGAAGCCTTTGGAATCCACTTGGATCAAGACCAATAGCCAGTTCCTGTCTGGTCCCTCAAAATCAAGTAGCCCCTTTACACCCCTCCAGAAAGAGCTCTTCTTACTTATGAATTCTTACCGGGACTTGTTCTACCCGGAAAGGACTGCCCTGAAGAACGGGGAAGAGATCCGCCACGTGTACTGCCTGCACGCAGTGAACCACGTCCTCAAAGCCAATGCCCGGGTGCTCGGCAACAACAGCAGACGCCGAAGCCAGAAACTTGGCGTGGGTGATGACGACGACTTCAGGGATCAAGGGCTAACAAGGCCCAAGGTGAGTGGCAGCAGGAGAGCTCTGCCCTCCAGAGGTTAGGCTGCAGAGCGCTGCCATATAGGTGCCTTGCCCTTAGCAGGTACTCAGCTGTTTTAATGGTTAGAGTAATGAATGAGTCTTAAGAGTGAGCATATCGGCTGGGCCAAGTACTGTCAAAGCCATGCTGTAGACGGCTCAGTGGACTGCTTGTGACAGTGCATCTAACCGGAGACTTGTGAGTAGGCGGTACCTCCATGATAATTCTCCATAAAGATAAGCTCTGAACATATCTGACACTCCATTATAAATCTCTTCTTCGTGATCATCAGCATTGAGTGGGACCTTAATAACGAGCTGTTCATCCAGTTCTTACTTGTTACAGCCTGGACCAAGACCTAGATTCCTAGGGGGCCTTGCTAAGGAGAACCAGGAGAAGAGAAGCAGAGGCGGAACTAGAACCAAGGATTCTCGTCAGTCAGCCACCTAAATACGTAAACTATGGAAATGAAAAACTCCTATTTCTCCACTGTATAGGTATTGCCATTTAAAGTGATGATTACATTTATTTGGGCTCATAAGCCTAAGCACCAGTGGATTTAGGGCTTTGGTAGAAATGTCTTTTAATTCTACACTTTAAGTCTGCACTTTTCTGATGCTGTAGAGCTAGATCTGTGTCAACCATCCTTTCTGCCCCTTAGCCATGCCTCTCAATTTTGAGGAAGCCTCGTCTTTTTAAATTGTTCTCATTGAGCTTATAGAATTCTCCAGTTTTAATACTGATGTGGCGCTTAGAGATTTCTTAGTCCAACCCTCTTGCTTGATAGCTGGGGAAACCAAAGCCTAGACATTTCCTTGGTGTCACAGCGGGACAACAGCTTGGCCCTCTTCACTCTTGGTCCGTCCACCCTGCACTGTACCAAACTGGATTATCGCCCCCTCTGGCTGTGCTGGTTGCCTTTCTGGGAAACTATCTCAGGGTTTTCATGACATCAGAATTATCAGATTATCTGTTTCCATCTAGAATTGCAAAAATTAATGAGAGACAGATTACCCAGGAAGCACATTTAGAATTCAATGAATTGTAAAATCTGGAGTTATTTCCACTGATTGTATTGTTTACAAATGGGTAGTTAGAAATTAATCATTTTTTGAGTATCTTTTTTTACCTTTAACAGTTGTAACATGAAGCATTTTAGGAAATGTTTGGAAAACTAAGTCCTCTATTTCCCATTCGAATGTCCTATTTCAGAAATGCTTTGTCATTTCTGAAGAATGTACTAGAAAGTGTATTAGAAAAGTGATGCGTCAGTCCTTTTCCTTACCAGCTTTATTCGTTCCCTGCTTATTACATCTAATTCATTTTTTATTCAGAATGTATTTGTTCTTTGGGTCTTATGGATAAAAATACTGTACATTTCTTGCCCTCAAAGAACTTGGGTGTTTATATTCTTGGATTTTGCTGGTGGGCACCTCTGTTAAAGGTGTCGACTTAGCCTAAAAGGTATTTCAAATTCTGCCTGAGAATTGCCTCCCACGGAACTATGAAAGTCCTCAGGACATGGTGCTGTGGATGTGCTCAGCTTCTAGATTCGAGCCAGGTTCTGTGCATAGGGGGTGATGTCGTCCCTGGCCGGGGCCACTGCTTGCAGGGGAGTCTTTAGCAGCACGCCCTCAGCAGGCTCACCCCGAGCTGCACTTCCCCCCGCCGCCCCGCCGTGGCTCACCGTCATTTCTCCCGTAGGTGCTGATAGTGGTGCCGTTCCGGGAAGCCGCTTTGCGGGTGGTACAGCTCTTCATCAGCCTCCTCGAGGGCGACAGTAAGAAGAAAATAATTGTGAGCAACAAAAAGAGGTTTAATGGAGAGTATGGCTCAGATCCTGAGGAGAGACCACCCAACCTGAAGAGGCCTGAGGATTACGAAGCTGTCTTCGTGGGCAACATCGATGACCACTTCAGGATCGGTAACTCCTCCTGTCAAAACTGAGGCCCTAAAGGGCCTGAGGGGCGAGGTTCATATAGCTGGAATTAGGCATTGTCTCAGTCACTGACGCAGCCTCCCAGCAGAACCAGGGTGCATTTAAGACATCTCGTCTGCCAGGGGAGAGTCTTGCCATGGCTAATGGGATGGAGTGTCTCCGAAGGCATATGGAAAAGGCATGTAGGCGTTTATAACAGTGTCTCAGTGCACCCAAAGCTGATAGCACACGGTCAGTGCTACAGGAAATCCCGGGGAAGCTGCGACCGATGGGCTGAGGTGTCGGTCTGGGGAGGCTGAATAAACTGAGCGTCTCTGTAATGGTGGACTTCCCTCCTGCCTGCCGCGCAGTGGCTCTGAATTACAGCCACTCGGGACTTATTTTCTCTTACCCAACTTTTTCACGTTTCCGAAGTTCTTGGGAAAGTTTGTTAGTTAAATATGCTCATTCACCAAACATTTTTTAAGCATCTCCTGTGTGCCAGACACTGTGAAGCTGGGGATACAGAAATAAAAGTTACGATTTCTACTCTCTGGGAAGTCCAGCCTAGTGGAGAAATAGTACAGAGTGGGAAGCGTTATGATCAGAAGATACAGTGGGTGTCCTGGGAGCATTTAAAGTAATCTCTGTACCCAAAAGAGGTGCAGGGTGGTTAGGGAAGGCCTTCTTTGGATGTGCTGTCTGTACTAAGCTGAAACCTGAGTGGGATTTAGCCAGTCACGAAGGGGAGTGGTCAGACTGGAGAAAAGGGTTTCAGACAAGGAACTGCATGTGTAGAGGCCTCAGGATGAATGAGTCGGCATGGCCTAGGATTCACACAGGCTTCGACGTGGCTGGAGTGTAAGGCGCAAGGGGATGAGAGTTGATGTCCAGTTTTAAACGTGCAGGTGTCTAGCAAGTTACCAATATATCAGTGTTGAGCTCAGGAAAGAGATACGGGCTGGAAATAAAAATTTGTGTGAAAATGATATTAAAACCATGGTTAGAGAATAAATTTACCGAAAGCTCTATATAGAGTGGAAGTAGAACTTGCGGGTGAATCCAGGGATTTGTAAAAGAGCTGTTTGGATCTGAAAAGACTGATAGGGTTGAGTCAGTGATAGAGAAAGGAAGTGTTGAAGGTATGGAAACCACCAGTGAAGAACAGAACATTTCAAGGAAGGTGTGTCCAAAGTGCTGCTTACACAGGCATGACAAGAAACACTATAGTGGCATTGAATTGGTAATGGAGGGCTATTGGTGATCTTAGAGGCCATTTCAGTGGAGTCCCGAGCATCTCAGGCCAGATTGTGGTGCATTGAGGAGTGAGTGCGAGTTTCAAAGTAGAGACCATTATCTGGAGAAGTTTAACAGTGAAGGAAAAGAAGAGAATGGGAGCTGGAAGGGACCCAGATACAAGGGTGGGATAATGATGATGATGATTTTTTAACTGAAGCAGTTTGGGCATGGTCGTATGCCGAGGGGAAAGGTTTGGAAGGTTCAGGGATGGGGATGCTTTGAGAGGGTGGAAGCCAATGGCTGGGCAATGATGAATGCACTGATGTGTACTTGGCTGTTTCGTGTAGGAGTGGCAATACTTCAGAGAAGCATCCGACTCTATGCCCCTTTTTACTCCTCGGACATCCTCATTGCCTCCCCTCTGGGCTTGAGGACCATCATTGGTGCAGAAGGAGAGAAGAAGAGAGATTTTGACTTTTTGTCTTCTGTTGAGCTTCTCATCATTGATCAAGCTGACATTTACCTGATGCAGAACTGGGAACATGTCCTGGTAATGCTGGTCATTCACGTTGAGAGGGACAATGGTTTAAGTCCTATAGGGTTATTTAAGTCCAGATTAAAACTCGATGTGAAACAGGGAAAAGTCCACATATTCCAGTTTGAAAATGGGAAATTTGTCCCTTCTACCCACAGATTGGTCAGGAAACTATCTGAAAAGATAAAAGTTCTTGTCAATATTGTGAAATCTCCAGAAAAGATTTCTTCCCCTAAAAGTTCACTTCTAATAGACCACTTCAGTGTGGATAGTTGGATGAGTAGGTAATTGGATGAAAATCCTCCACTAGGAATGTCTTTATTCTGACATAATTCCTCCTGCAGTTTATGCTTATTCTTTTTTGTTTGGTCCTCAATGGAGATGAAAAACCATTGCTCATGATTTCTTAATGTGTGTGATCTGGTTTTGCAGAGAAATGTACGATGTTTTTATCCTCTCGCTGTAATTTGTGTTGTAATTTTTTTCTCTCTTTCTACATACTCTGTACCGTTGTCAGTTTTAGGATTAAGAACCTGTGTATTTGAATAATTCCATCACGGTTCATAGGTTTATTTATTTTAGGCTTATAGGAAGTTTGGGACAAATAAGGGGAGTACTTATTTAAAAGGTGGAAATAAATTTATAGTTCTCGTGACCCTTCAATATATATTATGAGGTAAAAATATAATTAAGTAGAAAATGCATGTGTAGTGGTTCTGGAAATTTAATATTTTAAGAACCAGATCATTGAAGGATAACAGCTATTTTCCGTATCATTTCCCTTCTTGTCTAAGTTTGGGACTGAGTAACCCATAGAATGACCAGGGTAACATTTCAGAAGTTCCTTTTAAAGGAAAACTCCTGTAGTTACTATTTTGATCCTTTTTCGAAGGTCCGAGAGGTGGCCGGTTTTAGCTTAGCTTTTTGTTGAGGGTGTTTGCCTGACTCTGGGCAAGTCACTTACTCATTTGAGCCTCAGTTTTCTTGTTGTAATTTGGGAAATGATAGTATTTACTTTATTAAGTTAAATAAGATGGCAGGCTTATAAAATGTGTGGCAGTGCCTAAAAGGTAAAAATCCTCAGTTAACTATTAATGGTGGTTTTATTTCTGCTGAAAGCACTTGATGAACCACATGAACTTGCTGCCCTTGGACTCACATGGGGTGGACTTTTCTCGAGTGCGGATGTGGAGCCTCAATAACTGGTCAAAGTTCTATCGCCAGACTCTACTGTTTGGGGGCCTGCAGGATGCCCAGATCAATTCCGTGTTCAACAAGTACTGCGTCAATGCGCAGGGCCAGGTGGGTTTGCCCTTGTTTCTCTGGATCTTCCTGAAGCATGTGTGAAAGTATTTGGTCGATAATGGGAATGGCTCACCATCTGATGCTCTCAACTCCTGGCAGGTGGCCGTGAGGAACGTCCCAATGACAGGTTCCATCAGTCACGTGCTGGTGCAGCTCCCACATGTCTTCCAGAGGATGGAAGCTGAAAACCTAGCTTCGGTGATCGATGCCAGGTATCCACCCCTCCCCAGTCTCATTAGATGCCTGGGGGCCTCACGGAGGGATGTGACTTTGGAGTACAAATTTAAACCTGGATTCCATGCTGGTTTTTTTGATTACCATTTACCAATCGAGTTGATAGAACCCAATCTTGCCAGCTTCGTTCTTATAGCTAATTAGTAGCAGGCTCAGTACTGTAAATTAGGGGTCTTTTCCTCTAGACCGTGGTGTTTTTTAATTATATCACACTGCTTAATGCCACAAAGTATCTGTGTCAACAACTTAATTGTAAGCCTTTCAGGGCAAGAAATGTTTTTGTAATTTCCTCTCTGTTTTCCTCCTTTCTCTGCATTGTGTTTAGTCAGGGGACCCATGGTAGCAGAATGATGTTTAGCATATGGAAAGTGTTCAGCAATTGTTTGTTGACTGACTAGCTGATGGCAGACAGACTGAATGAATGAATGAATGAATGATGAGGTTAGATACTTCCTAGAATAGTTTTCTGGGATAACTGGCATTACACCTATTCTTTATGATGACTGCTGTTAGCACTTTTTAATGTGCTCGTCAAGTTTTATTTAGGTAACCTCTTTGCAATGACATAAGCCATGTTGGTCTCTTTGGGGAGATAGAGGGAGGTCGTGGCTTGCCCAGGGCCACTCACTTTGTAGTGATGCTACAGGCTCAACTTGAGATCATTGACTTTACCCTTTGCCTTTCCAAATCAGGTTTAACTTTTTTGTGAACAAGATTTTGCCTCAGTATCGTGATGCAGTCATGTCTCACACACTCGTCTATGTCCCCTCGTACTTTGACTTCGTGCGTCTCCGAAATTACTTCAAGAAGGAGGAAGTGAACTTCACACACATCTGCGAATACACAAAAAAGTCCGCCATCTCCAGGGCCAGACACTTTTTCCTTCAAGGAGAGAAGCAGTTCCTGCTCCTCACAGAGCGCTTCCATTTCTACAAAAGGTGAGGTGGTGCCAGGTTTCCAGTGACGTCTCTCATGGGGATGCCAAGCAGATCAGCCTGTTTCTGAGCACCTGGTAGGCTTGCGGTGTTACCAGGTCCTTTCTCACCTGCCTCCTGCAGAGGAGCCAGTGTGGGGACTGGACAGGCTGGCTCTTCTTGGTGTTCGGTTTTCTCCCAAATTGACATTGTTGGAAAACGCTGTAGAAACAAATGACTGACTACAGCATAACCTGTGTGTAGATCTGGAGAGGGTCCATATGTGGGGGACTTCCTGTAGGTGTGATCCTACCCCTCAAGAAAGACAGTACAGAGTTGAACAACTCTTGACAGGGACAACACTAATGCGTACGAGAAGGGTTGGGCCCTGTCGCAGAGGCCCAGACAAAATACCGGGGTCCGTGTCACCTGTGGAGGTGTACATGTTCAGTGTCTGGAGGAGGCGGTCATGCACTTCCTCACCGAGAAGAGCCAGGACCAGTGGGCCCCTGGACGTGTGCAGGAAGCTAAAAGCGAGGGGCTTAGAGTTGAATATTTTAGGGTTTCAGCATTTGTTTAGCTTCCCTACCATGTGACTTTGACAAAATTAGATTGGTCTTTTTTAAAATTCTAATTAGAGTGTTGGTAATACTGAGTCTTCTGTGACTGGGATAGTTGCAGCCTTTCGCACCCGCAGAGCTCAGGTATTGTGTTGCTAGTTGTCTCTGTTGCCAATGAAAAGCTCTTTTTGAACCCTCGCCTGGAGAGAGATGGAAATTACATCCTGTTACCTCTTCCTTCCGATTCACAGTAATGTCTAGTTAGTTTTAGTTCTGACCTTGCTATTTTATTAACTGTCAGTCATATATACAGACAAGGGGCACATTTTCTCAGAGTGTCCCTCACATATAATCCAGAAATCTTCCAGGCTTTGGAGCATGTTAGGTGATGCAGTTTGACATTGCATTGCCTTTTAGTTTATGCTGATATTAGGATGGTGCGTCCCAGACACCTTCTTGTTACCAAGATGGAGAGGGAGGAACCCAGCAGGCTGCCATGACGTGTCTTCTCTGGGTACTCTGCTGGCAAGGTGATCTCTTAGGGGAGAGTTGAGAAATAACTACATTTGTGTTCCCTGGGCTCCATTCATGGCCACCCAGACAAGGCTATTTGGCCAGAGTGTTTGCTAATGAATGCCTGCTCGTTGGCATCATTATTTGCTTTGTTCCAGTAAGTTGTTTTCATTCCGGTTGAAGAGAGGTATTTTGCGGGGAGTTTGTACTCAGCAGGTCTGAAGAGCCCTTAGTTTTCTATCAGTTTGACAAATGAAAGACACCCCTTTCAGTGAAGTGGATAGACTGGAAAACTTCCCAGTGCGATTGTCTTAGCAAGTGTGAATTAAGCTGGGATGAGGACTGCTGTCAGAAAGCAGCTTTTCAAGAAGAGGACATGAAGTCCTGCTTAAGAGAAAGGCACCCTTTCTCTTATGTCGGCAAGACAGTCAGTCCCCTGTCTTACTGTTCATTTATTTACCAAACCGCTTTGCCCACAAAGTCATTATGAAGACAAACCTAGCATGTGCCAGTTGCTTTCCCCGGACCAGGTTAATAAGTGCATCCCGTGGCGAAGGTGAACAGGGAAAATGTGCCTCACAGTTCGGCAACTGCTAATTATCTCAGGGTTTCCAACTATAGAATTCTTTTGCTTGAGAGATCACCAAGGTGATGATGGGTGTTTTGATCTGCAGTGTCTTTGTGGTTTGATTTTTTTATTTGACCTTGGGGAAAGTACATGTGTTTTAAACTTTAGTATCCAATTCTGAAATTATTTATTTATGTTCTCTGTGGAAGTAGACAGCATTAGAAATATAGCAGTTTATTTGTGAGCCAGCAAAAAGTTTTCTTTGGTACAGATAAAACCAGTAGACTCTTAGGAGTGGATGGCACTCAGTCATGATGCCCTCCTGCGGAGAGGAGGTTCCCAGCTCTTCCTGAGCCTTATCAGTGGGTTACTCTCGCAAGAAGGATTGTCAGCCAGGGGCAAGTCAGAAACTCTGGAGGTAGGATTTCTCAAGCTGGGAAAGGCTGCTGGCGTGTTTCTGAGTACCCCTACTCCTATGTAAGAATCCTAGTTCTGGAAATAGTAGACCTGTTCTTTTTAGACCAAGGGGAGGAGCCAGCCTTTCAAGTCAGTTGTGGGTGCCTCATTTATCTTTGACCGTTGGCAGGTAAAATAGACATGTGGAATGTTCTTAGTTTTAGGTCCCATCAGGATGTTAGGCCATAATTTGTAGGCATCACTCAAGCCCCAAAGCATGTACAAGAGAGGAAGAAGGCAGGGGAAGGGTGCTGAAGATTATGGAGATTGGCACTAATTGCCCCTCTGAAGAGGGCCTGGTCACGTTCTGTTTCCAGGAAATACCTAGTCTCCATTGTGGGCACGTTGGGACTGAGATTTTTATTGTTTTTTTAAACTAAACATTGAAGTTGATTTTGTTGTTTCAGAAATACTTTGATTATAAGAATATTACACATTATTATGGAGAATTTGGAAAATCTAGGTTTAAAAAAATGTGGACTCACCTATAATCTCACTGCCTTAATATAAATAAATACCCATTTTCGTGTATTTCTTTCCTGTCTTTTTTTATGTGAAAAGTATGTGCACATGCATATATGCACGTGCATGTGTGCACTCATGCACACACACCCTTACACAGGCATTTTTTTAAAACATACCAAAATTGGTATCACACTATACACCTTGGGACTTTTTTCTTTTATCTTAAATGTTTTATGTGCTCATTAAACAAATTTTTAAATATGTTAACATTATGTTAACATTTTGGTATATATATTTATATATCATTGATATATTTTTAAGTTAACATATATATAACTCTATTCCATCTTCTCTCTTCCCAGCTTTTTTTTTTTTTTTTTTTTTTTTGGTAAGATTTCATTTTAAAAGAAATTATAAGACTAACAATGAACATCTAGAGGTCCTCGCACTTGGGCTTCACCAGCTGTTAGCGTTTTGCCACATGCGCAAACACACACGTCCCCTGTCTCCCCGTCTCTCTTCTCATAGTTCTTATTTTTTCTTCTTGAGCCATTTGCAAGTAAATTGCAGGAGGCTTGATGACATTTAACCCCTGAGTCTTTCAGCATTGAAACTCTAATAATCTGAGACTGGCCCCCATACTGGGAAGGGAGGGTGGGGAAGGACCAAAGAAAAAGACAGAGTGGTAGGTGGCAGGTTTAATAAGCCAGGGAGCTTAACCTGTAGGCTTGTTCGGGCGGCCACAAGATTAGTTTTCCACATCCACCCGCCAGAATCTTAAAAGTTTACGTATAGAGGCTCTAACTGGGGTCAGTCACGTGCCCAGTCCAGATAGTCTCAACACCATTGTGTCTCAAGGCTGGATCCTTGGAGCAGCTTCTGGGAGCTGGGAAGGCAAATGGAGTGCCCATTCGAAAGCACAGGTGAGGGGCGAGGAGCCTCTCTGTGATGGCCCGGGGTCAGCTGGAGGGTCAAACTGGTCGTCAGGTCTTCTCGATTGCCTTCCCCAACGGCATGTAGCTTCTAAAAACAAGAACGTTCTTTTATCTAACCACAGCACCATTATTGTACTACTTGACATCACTACAATAATATTTTCTAACATATAGTTGTATTCAAATTTCCTAGTTGTCCCAAAATAACCATTATAACTACTCCTCCTCCACCCCTGCACTCCCAAACCCATGATTTAGTTAAGGAACATGCATTGGTTAACATGTTTCTTTAGTCTGTCTTAGTTCTCAGGCTGGGGCAGTTTTGCTTCTCAAGGGGCATTTGGCAATATCTGGAGACATTTTTGCTTGTCGCAACTGGAAGGTTATTCTAGTGGTCTAGCGGTTCTGTTGGGTCGAGGCCTGGATGCAGCTGAACGTTCTGCAGTGTACAGGACGGCTGCCACAACAACGTATGATCTAACTCAGAATGTTAGTACATGACATTGACATTTTTTGACGAATCCAATCCAGTTTCCTGTAGAAAGTCCCACATGTTTTCTAATTTAAAATCAGTGGTTCCCACATTTGCTGTACATTAGAATTTCCTTGCAGCTTTTAAAACTCTGAATACCAATTAAATCAGAATGCCTGGGGTTGCTGACCAAGCATAGGTATTTAAAAAACAAAAAGGTGATTGAACATGCAGCCAGAGTTCAGAGACCACTGATTTAGATGAAGTATTTTTTGATAAGAATTCTACATAGAGGATATTGTGTACTTCCCACTACATGAGATGTTTATCCCATTTTTGGTGATGCTAAATGTAATCACTTGGTCAAGGTGGGTCTGCTCCCTATCCATCTCTCCGATGTAAAAATACCTTTTCTAATGTTGGTAGTAAGTAATCTTTGGGGTTGTGTGTTGAATCCTTCTGATAGTTACATAGCATTACGTTATGTGGATGTGTAATTATCCCACTTTTCTTTTAATAAGCATATAGATTTTTTTTACTGTTTTCTGCTATTATATATAATAACGCCAAGAACATCTATATGCATAGTCAGTGGTTGCTAGTTATTTCCTTAGAATAAATATGGAAAGGAAAATTTGTTAGCTCAAAGGCTGTATACAGTTAAAAATTTGCTGTACATTGCCACTTATTTGCTTCCTCTCGTCTTGTTCTTATCTCTCCCCCCCCGCCCCGACACCAAATGCGTGTGCGCGCGCACACACACACACTAATTTATACTTTAGTAGTCTGTTTCTTCAAAACCCCTCTCGTTGCCAGTGACTTGATAGTCTGATACCTTATCGTCTTATCTTTGTGCGTGTGTGTGTGTGTGTGTTTGTAATTGTCAGTGAATGTAGAGGCTCATGTCCGGGCACAACTCATCCGTCAGGCCACTGGTGTGGGGGTTGGGAATCTAGTCGGAATTTGGTTGTTATATAATTACCTTCCATACATCACAGACTTTCAGCTCCTCTAGCAGACGTGGCTTAGTGTGGGGCCTGGGGTGCTAGAGGGACTTTTCTCGGTATTCTGATCTCCTCTCAGCTTTTACCAAGGCCCGTTGTACCCCAGTGCCAGAGGGGAGTCTCTCACTACACTCCGGCCCCTCCCCCAAGGCTTGAGGTGGGGTGGGGGTTCTCCTGGTGCACCTCAGTTTTAGGCAGGCCCTGTTCATTCCGGACTTTAGAGGTGGGACTTTCTCAGGGTTCCTGCAACACCCTCCATGGCAGCCAGTGTCTATCTGGTATCTGTAGGGGCCTTGGTGGGGAAGAGTTCCTCCTTTCCCCTGGTGGTGGCAGACCTCTGCTCACGTCAGCGCAGGATCTTGGGCTGGATGGATTTTGTGTTCTTTACCCAGGGACAGACTGCTGTGGCCTTTTACTAGGTGTAAGTTGTGGTGGGGAGGGAGAGAATGGGGGTTTTACTGCCCCTCCCTTAGGGACAGACGAATTCTGCTTCATCTGCTCTCCTCACACCCAGCAGTTGACCTCTGCCCCTCTCTCATCTGCTTCAGGCTTTTGCTTCCCAGATCTGGGTCTGGGAAGTGAGTGAGGGCTCACGTCTGCACCACACGCAGGGTCCCTCAGGTCTCCTGCCCTGCCCCCAGTCCTTCTCCAGGGCTCCCAGTGGAGGCCTGTGGAAAAGAGCTCATGAGTGAATGTGAACTGAAGGAGTGTCCAGGAATCTCAGGATTCTGAGCTGTCACACAGGCCCACACTTGCCCTTTAGAATTTTAAAAGTATAGCTGTTTTCTTCCTACCCACTTTCTTGGCAGCTGTCTTCTTCTGCTTGTGATCTACCAAAGGCAAAGTAGTTCGCATGTCCTTTCTTAGGAGGGGTTTGTCGTTCTGGAATTCAGTCATTGGTGGCCCAAAGCTGGCTCATCCTGGTTTGTGAGATCTGATTGGATGTCTCTTCCCAGCTCCCAGTTCAGCAACGTGCTATTGATAGCTCGAGACTGGCTGTGGTGGGAGTATTTACACCATAGAAATTGGCAAATGCTTTAAATCAGCACCCATCTTTCTACACTGAGAACCAGTTACTAAATGTACACCAGCGCCCCATTGAATCATTTTGCTTGGTTGCTTTGTGACATCAGTTGTCTAGGAAAGGAATACTTTCTAGATTTTCTGGCTTTTTCTAATTAGCATGGAAGCAATGTTCTTGAGTTTTCTACATACTAAGCGGAAGTGGAACTCAATGTTTGTTGTTGTTTATCTTGATAATTAGTGAAATAGAACAGCTTATTTAAGATAACTAGCCATTAGAATTCCTTTTTTATAGAAAGATGGTGTTGAGAGGTCAGCCAAGGAATGGATTGCAGTTACGATTTGGAAAATGAGGGTCCCCAGAGAGGTCAAGATGATCTCATGGGATAAAAAAGGCAAGGAAACCTTATCCTCTGTGAATAAGGTTAGATTCCCAAGGGAATCTAACATCAGCAATGTATGAGAGATCTAACAGGAAAGATCAGAACCTCATCAACGTACAAAATCTTCTGTTGTGGGACCCCGGAGGGAACAATTGACCTCAACCCAAACCACACGGTGCGTCCCTAGGGCCTACATCCCCCGCCACCACTGTGCAGCACCGTGCAGCAGGGAAAGAAGCACGGAAGCTGTTGAAGCTAATTGCTTTCCCATGATGCCTGCTGGGTCCTCAGGCAGGATTTTGTAAATGGATGAACTTGGGACATCTGCCATGGAGTTAACACGTCTACAGAGTGACAAGAAAAGACTAATGGGAATGCATTTACAGTTTATGCAGTTTATTTTATGCGCTGGCTCTGACCTCATCTCCATTACAGAACATTCTGTTTTGCCCAATTATAATAAGGATAATGTTAAATCATGCCTGCTTTTTAAGTTTTCTATGACAGACTTCTAATCCTAAGTCTGCTTTTCTCCACTCTACCTCAGTCTACCCAGAGTAGGCTCAAGAAATACAAACTTATTTTATTACCTTGAGCCAAGCACTAGGAATTCAAATATGCTGTCACAAAAATAAGCCCTCAAACTAGAATAATTTTTGGTCTGTTGTTTGTGCCATTATTTTCTTCCCTGAGCGTGAGGCAACGAGAGTGAATATTTCCCTGTAAATCTTAGGTCGTTTTTCCACACATTTTCTCAAGTAGACATAGCCTCTCTTTCCCTTTCTAACAGGTATACAATAAAAGGCATCAGGAACCTAATTTTCTATGAGCTGCCAACATATCCCCACTTCTACAGTGAAGTCTGTAACATGCTGCGAGCCACCACCAGAGGCGAGGAAGCCACCTGGACCTGTACTGTCCTCTACTCCAAGTACGATGCCCAGAGGTTGGCTGCAGTGGTCGGTGTGGAGCGGGCTGCGCAGATGCTGCAGTCCAAGAAGAACGTGCACCTCTTCATCACTGGGGAGAGATGAGAACTTGTTGAACAGGAATTGGTACTTGGAGTGATACATAATGCTTGATTCTGTGCCGCTTGGACCCAATTCTGATCATTTCTACAAGAGAAGGGCTGCTCGAAGGAAGAAGCAGCAGGCAGCGTCATATCCGATATGTCTTTCTTTGCAGGTCACATTTCCCTGAGAAGTTAAATGTAAACTAAATTTTGGTAACTCCCATCTTTCGGAAGTCAGGAGGGAGCTAACGGGACTCTGAGAAGTTGATGGAAGGAAACTCCTACTTGTGAATCTTTTTGTAAGCCATAAATTCTTTTTATTGTGATTTTACCTCTGATTTATCACACTTGTAAATTCTTTCAGATTTGCCTATTTCTGTTTGACACTTTCATAAAGTAAGGCATACATGTCATTGCTTGTGAGAACTGCTTATGAGAAATTACAATACTTTTTGCTGCTGAATATCTTAATTTTGGATCACACAGGTTTTATAGAACTTATTTTTCCCCAGCCAAACTTTTTAAAACTGTAAACATTCTATCTTAATTCAGCCTAGAAGAGTGTATTCATTCACTGATCTTTTTTAACTCATAGAAAACATTTTAGTTAAAATATACACTTAGAATTATGTTATATAAAATAACAATTTCTGCTCTGTTTCAAGAAATAATTTTGTGAAACTCGATGTTGAAATCTTCATCTTCAACATTGCCATCTTCAACATTACTATATTCATTTTTTATGCCATGTAACAAAAATGAAAAGGAAGTTGTGCTTTTAAAAACATTTTTATTTTGAAACATTCTCAGAAAAATTAAATGTATAGAACCTGAACCATTTGAGAGTAAGTTGCCAACCTGATGTGCCTGTCACTCCTGAAAATCGCCCTGAATTTAACATGTATTTTTTATAAATAAGGACGTTTTCCTGCATAACCAAAAACCGACCATGATCAGGAACTTGCCATTAATACATTATCATCATCTAATCCTTTTACCCCATTTAGGTTTTGCCAGGTGTCTCATAAATGGCCTTTATAGCACAAGGGTGCAGTTGAGAATTACATGTCGCTTTCAGTTGTCATATCTCTGTGCTGTCCTTTATTCTTCAATCTACTTCAGCTTTTCATTGGCTTTCTTGACCTTGACCCTTTTGAAGATTATAGGCTGGTTATATTGGTTATAGTGGATGTTTTCTTGTGATCAGGTTTAGTTTATGTATCTTTGGCAGGAGCTGTGCAGAAATGATGCTGTGTCCTCACTGCGTCTCATCAAGTTTCCACTTGTCCCGTCATCGATGACGCTAACTGACTACATGTTTAAGGTGGTGTTTGCCAGGCTTTTCCACTGCAGAATGATTCTTTCCTCCTGCTTTTTAATTTATATCAGTATGGACTTGTAACTTCATCTTCTGTTCAGTGGGTTGTAATACCTTACTATTATTATTTCTTTAGATACTTAAACAATCTCAGATGTGGCCAGCAGGAGCACCTTCAAGCTGGCCCCTGTGTCTTTTTGAGATGTTCCCCTTATAATTGGGGCATTTCTATTTTTCTGACACAGTAAGACATTCCAAGTTTATCTTGTATTTTCCCAACTCCAGCCCTGCTTTCTTTAGTGGCAAATTAATTTAAAGCTAAGATTAGAGTGCTCGGCATGCGCAATAACATTGTGAAGCCACTGGTCCCAGGCCTTGTCTTTGGTCAGAGCTTGGGAATATTGCCATGTGGATACATGTATACACATATATGTGCACACAGCATCTGAATATCTTTGTATCCATATGTTGAAAACCGTGAATTAACATCACGCCTCCGACCGTGGTCTGACACACAGTGTTCCTTCCATTTTTCTCCTTTTTCATCTCCGTAACTCCGTTCTCAGACAGTGAGACACGTAGCTCCCATTATCCTCAATGGAGCAACCCTTATTGGTACAGGACACATATATTTGGACACATAAAATTGCTTATCAAAAAAAAAATGAAATCAATTTTGGGGTAGTCTTCCTGCTATTCAAGTAGGCATTTTTATTTCTTCTCTCAACATGGAAAGTAGAATTATTCATTGCATGCATAGGTGAGTTCCTAAAGTTGTGAAAATTTGGATGACAGTCGTAAGCCTACAAACTGATGCTACGAGGAACTAACTCTTTATATCCAGAGAGCGCTGTGTGCTTTTTGGCATATTGGTGCTGCTGTTTACCATCGAGCCTGTATATTTTGAGAAAAGAAATGAGTTTGTATGCCTAGTTCAGAGATGTGAAGAAGAAGGGACTCTGATTACCCTCATCTTCTATTTCCATATTCTTTCCCCTGTGAATTGTAGCTAATCTCAAGTCTTTCATTATGACTATTCACAAGACTCCCAGATCTCCAGCTCCTCTGGACCGCCACTCACGTGCGAGCCTGGGTTTCAAGTCCACGCTGTAGCCCCAGGAATGCGCGTTGTAGTAAGCATCCCTAATGATTTTAATGCTGGCTCAGAGCGGGCCAGCTGCTCCTTGCAGAGAACACTGAGGATTTCAAGTGTAAGCTAAGAATTGCCTTTGTTCCTAACTCAGCACCTGGGAAAGAAGGTAAGCCTCGGCAGTTAGCCCCGGCTCCTGAGTTGCTTACAGAGTTGCATCTCTGGAATGGATTCATTAAAAGGATGCCTTAACATCAAGTCTCTTGTACGCACAGAATAAGGGAGAGAGGAGAGTCTATTGGACCACAGGTAATACTGCCTGAGCTGCAATTACACACTATCTTGGTATTTCTAAGCAAGGCCCATGTGTAGCAAGGGGCTGTACGGTGCCTATAGAAAACAGACAAAGGAATGGTCCCAGTCCTGGGAGGAGGTGGAATTATAGGGTGGGAAGAGGAACTTATCCAGAAAGTAAGACTTTGAAACTTTTTTTCCCCTTCCCCATAGTAATAACAACTAGCTTAGCGTTTTTCTCTTTGAGGGGGAAAAAGCTTTGAATCATGAATGCTTCCTACAGCTGGCTGCACCATGTGCAAAATTCAGAAAACGAACTAGCTAATCATAGAGAAGCAGCAGCAGCTAAACAGCCCTCCTCTGGCTTCCAAAGGGCTTATAATTGAGTGCAGATGGCTCGGGTGGGATGGGGAGTGTGTCCCTGCTGACTCCTCACACCCCAGAGGGCCAACGCGGCTCATGAAGACCCTCAGCCCTGATTGTGCCCTCATGGGGACAGGGAGCCAGGCTACTGAGGGAGGAGGGGCAGGCAGGCGGTTCGAGAGCCAGCTGCCCAGCCTCTGCAAGGTCCTAGGAGCAGCCCTTCCGGCAGCAGAGTTTGGATGTGAGGAGCCTAGGTTCTCACGATTACAGAGGCCTGGCGTGAGGGAACGGGCTGCAAGTCCTTTATAATCATCAAAGGGCCTCACTGTGCAACCTGCAGGTGGCTGTGAGGTTCCAGAAGCTTCAAGCAAGGGGAACGTAGTGGGAACACACAGACTGCTTCCGTCAGGAGTGGCCTCCACGCGGGGGCAGCCTTCACAGCTGGCGTACCCTCTCCTCCCAACAGGCCGCCTTCCAGTCCCTCCCGGCTTCTCTCTCTCTAAAGAAGTCACAGTAGTGATCTTCACCACTTCGTTTCTACTCCAGGCTTCTCGTTTGAAAAAACTTTTCTGGAAACCCAGCTAAATAGAATTCCCAACAAATTTCAGTCAGCTTTTAATTACAGTCAGCTAATTGGGAGTAGATACACAGATAGGCCTTTCCTCTGGGCCTAGCCAAGTGAGCCCCGTGCCCTCCCCAGTGAGCCCCACTGTGTTCAGCTGACAGGAGAAAGTGCGTTTCTGTCTAAAAACTTGGATTGCTTCTTCCTATGCCACGTGCTCTAATCAGAGTTGCAGTAAAATTCTGTGCATTTTATGTCCTCACTAAAGACGAACACGTTTCCACCCCCTCTTCGTTTGCTTTGTTTCTGTTTCCGCTCTGAGGACTTTTCCTCTTTTCAGGTGGGGGAAGGAGTTGCCTCTGCTTGCATTGCATGTATTTCTGCATCATTCCAGAGCTCCCCTTGCACCTCTGGCCACACTGTCATTATTCCCATGGGAGGGAAGGGGAGGGCGCAAGAAGGAGCAGCTCCAGGCCTCTCTCAAACAAATACACTGTCCATCTCAAGAGTTAGTGCTCCAGAGGGTCAGGACTGAGATCCGATGCCACAAGGGGAATCTGAGCCAGACCCTCGTCACAGCTACCCCTGTGTCACCCTCACACCTGCACTTGCTTGTCCTGATTGCCCCCCTTAGTTGGGCAGAATGACACCTTCCTAGGCTGCTCCTGGCCTAGCTGTCATGTTCTTCAGTCTTGGGCCTCTGACTGTGGCAGGGTGGGACCTGGAGCCTCAACTGAGACAGAATGGGAAGGCAGGAAGGAGTCTTTGCGCCTGGCCGACTTGGAACCTCTGCTGAATTCCTGCCCATCTGTTCTCCCGACTGAGCCAAGGCCAAAACTGGCTACCTCTTGCCAACCCAGAGAATGACACGGAGCCTCGTGTCCTGCAGCCCTTGTCCTCACTGCCCTCTGCAGCCCCCCTTATCTGCCAGTTTGACTCCCCCCAGAGAGATGGCCTTGGGCTCACAGCCGCTGTTGGCCCCCAGATGCTCATGGGTTTCTGCCTTCACGGCCATCATTTCCCAAAGCTGCCACTGAGCTGGGGGACGGGAGCCACACTGCCACTAACCTGCTGCAGCTCCGCGCATGTCCGCCCGGCCGCTTCTCAGCTTTCTCATCTTTATAAAGTAAGGAGTTATCCACACTGCATTTTCCAGTCCCCTTCGCGGTAAGGCGGGGCCAGGCAAGTGCACACTAACCTCAGGGCAGACTTTTAGGGGTGCTCTTGAACACTGAGAGGAACACTGCTGCTGCCTCTTCGTCCCTCTCTCCTGCCTGTGAACAAGTGGTGGCTGGAGCTCCTGAGAATTAAAGATGATGAGGCAGAAAGTCAGAGGAGTCTGGTTCTCTCTGATCACATCCCGGAGCTGCCATGCCCGTGCTACACAGCCTCCCTTTGCACTCTTATGTAAAAACCTGAATCCCTGATTTGTTTAAGCCATGGAGGCCAGGCCTCTATTATTAGCAATTCCTCATTGATAACAAAAGACAAAAATGGAATCACAGAGTCCTGAAGTACAAAGACTCTGCCTGTTTCTTCTTCTGTTTTCTGCAGACACCAACAGAAGGACTGAACTTCAGGGTTGACGCCTGGCCATTCGATGACAGTGGGGAGTGAGCATTAAGGTGGCTCCGACTGCACTATCACTTCTGTCCTCTCCAGTCCACACCAGATGCGTAAAAATGAGGGAGGACAAGTGTCTCCTCATAGAATTTGTGGACATTGATAGTAGCAGAAAAAGGACTGGCAAGAAATCAGACCTCACCTCTGAAAGCCGGTGACCACCGGTTTGTCATCACTTCTGGTCTATTTCAAAGCAAAATTAGGTAGCGAATCAGGATCCCTGGTTTGGTAGGAACTCAGCAGTCTCGCGATCCAATCTGCCAGCTGACCTGCAGGTCATCTCTGACAGGCGGTGTCCAGCCTCTGCTTGAATGCTTTCAAGGGTGAGGTAGGGAGGTACTCCTGCAGCTTTTCTCATCAGCCCTGATTGTTAGGGACTTGGTAACCCTTCTTCCCATCAGCCCTCGTTCTGCTTCTGAAATTATACAGTTCTTGTTAACCCTCAACTATTTGACGACATCTCCCATGTCCCCTATGACACTTCTCTTTTCCAGGCCAGTCATCCTTAGTTCCTTCAATGACTTCATTTCTTGAAAAGTTATTCTTTACTTTTTGCTCATTCAGCAAAGGCAAGTAAAATAGTGAAAACCGATTTAAAAAAATCAACTACATCTTCTTGGTGATAACTATTATTAACACCTTGATATGTTTCTTTCCAGATTCTTTTCTGCATGAATAATAATTATACTGGCCAACTGTTTATAGACAGAGACCCTTGCACGAAAAGGTGATTCGTTTAGTAATCTGCTTAGCACAGTACCTCGCTCATTATACTAAAAGGCAACATTTTTGGAACTGTTGTTTTGCGCCAGAAACACTTCTAACTTCTTTACCTGTATTTGAAAGGAAGTGCTTCAGTAAATAGCTGTGGGGATTTTACTCAGCAAATTTCAACTCTTAAATGGAAGGAAGTTTGAACTTTTCATGAGTTGTAAACACCAGGTGGCGCTGTAGACAACAGTAGCGGACTTCACCTCCCCATTCTGGGTGCCTCTGGGCGGCTCCTGTTTTGAGCGCTCCTGAGCTGCAGAGACCCAGAGCCCCTCTCCCTCTCTCCCTCCCTTTCTTCCTCCCTCCCTCTTTTTCTTTCTCTTACTCCAACACAGGAAAAATTCAAAAATTCAAAGTCACAGAAACTTGCAGTATAATTTGATCATATTTATGAAATAAAACCTTATAAAGTGATTCCACAGATAGTGTGTTTATTTCAGGAACAATTATAGAGCAGTGTACATGTGTTTTAAGAAATGGAAACTCTAGTAGATGCAATGTATACTAAACTCACAAATAAATTTTAAAATTAACATTTCTAACACAAAACCAAAATTATAATAACTTTCTGGATAACTTCCTTTGGAGATACAACCAAATTTGTATATATGAGACCCAAACCAAATGGTCCCCGGGCTCTCCTTCATCAACTTCTGGCAACTTCTGCAGAGAGCAGATTGGCCGCAGTGACTTAGAATCCTGGTTGCTTGTCTGACTCTTCGTTCTGGAGGGGTCAGAGTTTATCTTGCAGAGAGGGAGGTTTTCTCTGCTGGGTAGTTTTCTTGCCTCTTATCCAGCTACCTCCCCCAGGCCTAGCTTGTCACTCACATCCTTCTTGAGACTGTTCACTTCCTCACCTACACTGGAGCCAGATGTCCACCTAACATTTCCTGCATCTTTGGTCCTCATCTTGGGAACAGTATTTACCAGACCAAAGGACAGCAGCAGGCCGTGGGGAAAGAGTTATTGAACACCTCCTGTGGGCCGGGAACTGCCCTGGATACTTTACCTACATCATCTCACAACAACCTTAGATGTCAGATCTATCATCATTTTGCTGGGGAAACAGATGCTCAGAGAAGGTAGGTAAACAGCTACTTAGTGGCCAAAGCCACACGTCAGAACCAGTGGTTTGGATGAAGATGAGTCCGCGTGGGGATATCAGTCTGTGGCCACGTCTGATCACTGTTCCCACAGTTTTACTTAGTTTGGGCTTTTATTAGCCTCTTCCTGAGTTAGTCCTGACTCTGGAACCCGATGGCCTAACTCCGATCCCGGCTTCACCTTTTACCGAGCGTGTGACCTTTGGCTAGTTGCTTACTTTTGTCTGGCCTCAGTTTCCTTATTTGTAAGGTGGAGATAATGATGTGTCTTTCTAGGGGAGTGGTATCGAAAGGAGGAAATGAAACCACAGATACACTTCTGGAGCTCATGAGAATTTCCTTCACTTCCTTTCCCAGGGGCACCCATTGATTCGTTTATTCTACAAATATGAGTGTCAGGAATTCTTTGGGCGCTTAGGACACAGCAATGAATGAGACAGATACCCTTCTGCACTCAGGGAGCATGTGGAGACAGGAATTGAGCAATTAGAAGCTAGGTGAAAGTATAATTTCAAGCGGTGCTACATGCTGGAAGAAAATAAAGCACATCGGTGGGCAGAGGTCTCTGACCATCCTGTTCCTTTGCACAGATGCCAGCTGCCACGCCAGCTGCCACGTCCACCATGAGGAACTCTTACTCCTTTCCCAGGGCTCCTTTCTGGTGATCATCTGCCACATCATCGCAGATCCCTATCAAAGTTAATCGTGCGGTCATCTGAGCTTTCCCATTGGCTGTCTGTGAGGCTCAGTCAGGACCACCACTCTCTTATTCATTGTCACGTTCTCCGAACCATTTGTCCACCTTTGAGAAAAACTCCTTGGATACACCAAAAAGGGAAATCGACACTAGCATCCCAAGCAACAATCAATTGTGCCAGTTCACAAGAGCCGAACCCTCAGGGTGGGCGTGGGGGGTAAGGGAGAAATGGGCAGGTACCCCGGAACCTCACAGGGGGTCAAAGGAGCAGACTTCCAAATATATGGCAAAATGAAACATCACGCCACATGCGTGTGAGAGAGTTGTGCGTGTGCGTGTGTGTGTGTGCATGTGCATGCGTGTGTATGTTAGAGGCAGGGATGAAGGCTGATGGGAGGCAAAACCTTCATTTTCTAGCAGGCAGAATACTGGTTCTCTTTTTTTCTAAAAAGCTTAAGAAGGCCTCCTGAAGGAGGCTGGACTTCTAGGAGCCGTAGGAATGAAGGCGTGGCAGGGGAAGGACATCCAGTGACCGAGTGACTCCACCTGTTCTCCCAGTGAGCCCTCAGCCCCCGGCATCACCCCTCGCTCAAGCGCCACAGTGTCAGATTCATCTTTTTAATTAGATCCTCAGAGTGCGAACGCAGCCTCTCCCTGGGGTCCTAATCATGTCCCAGAAAGCCACCCTGCACCCTGGAATTGGAGTTTTTGACTTGTGTTTTCTTTCCGTCTCCAACCACGTGAGGTGAGGAGGTGTCGCCAGGAAGGAGAATGGATGTGTAACCCTTGTCACCGAGTTCTTCCAGCCACTGTTTGTGTGCAGGGAGATTTCCCCGTTTCGTCCTATCGGTTACGAAACCTGAGGCAAAGACGAAATCCAGCCGCCCTAACTTAGCTCCCTGGGTCTGAAAAGCAGCTCGAGCCTGTCGGGCACAGAAAGGAATTCCACCCGGCAGCCATCATTCCAACAGTCGCCTCTTCTCCCCACAGGAGGCTGACTTAGACCGAGCTTCTAGTCCATTAGGAGAGATGAAATCTCAGGGCCGATGAAATCTGTTCTAAAGAAATAAAATGAAATACGATATTGCTTGTACTCCTAAATTTCATGGAGCAGAATGTATACTTGACTCAAAGGATTAGTACGGCAGCCCATATACTCTTTCATGAGTAAGCAATAGGGCAGAACTGGGGAGCAGAACTCTCAGTGGGACTCAAGTCACCTTGTTCTCAACCTTCTAGAGAGAAAGCAGGGCGGGGGAGTTGGAGGAGAAAGATGAGACGCAGGCATTCTAGAATGCGTAGTGCTTCCGTTTGCCTGGGGCTGTCGTGACAGAGCACCACAGACCAGGTCGCTTAAACAACGCAAATTTATTTTCCATTCCGGAAGCTAAAAGGCCAAGATCATGGTGTCACCAGGGCTGGTTTCTCCTGAGGCCTCTCTTTTCGGCTTGTAGATGGCCACCTCTCTGTGTCTTCACGTGGTCTTCCCCGTGTGTCTGTCTGTGTCCTGATCATCTAAGGACTTAAGTCAGAATGGATTAGCACCCACCCCAATGACCTCATTTCAGTTACCTCTTTAAAAGCTCTATCTCCAAATTAACTACATTCTGAAGTACTGGGGGTTAGGATGTCAACATAGAGATTTGGGCATGGGACACAATTCAGCTCATAACCAGTAGCCATACTCTCTTTCTGCTCAGACCTTAATCCAAACATAGATTCACCAGTCTATGAGAAGCAGGCCACACTTGCAGGAGGAAATAACATCTGGGAGGAATAGATGTGGGCGTCTGGATGTGTGGTTACTAGACTGGGAAGCTGAGAGTCTCTTTTCAACACACACTTTTGTTTCTGTCTCTTTTCAACACACGCTTTTGTGACTTCCTATACCCGGACTGCAAGGCAAAGATGCCAGCGCACACTGCAGCCCCGTCTGTCCTCGCCCGCCCATTCCCACTCCGCGAAGCGTTCCGATGTTCTAGTTTTCTTCCTCGGATTATTCTCAGAGAAAGTTTGTGGGGCATCTTTGTAAAAGGCTACACATATTTTGCTGCAGAGAAGCACCCAAACCTCTTAGTAAGGTAAACAGTCCTTAAGAAAATACCTTGTTAGACCCCTTAGTGGAAAAGTCCAGGGCCTAGAAGATTGGTTGCAGGGTGGGGTTGTGGGGAGGGGGCAGAACAAAGGGAAGGCCAAGCTGGTCCACGTAATAGTACTTGCCTCTGCTCCCGGAGGCTCACTTGTATGGACTGCATCTCTGGGCCCTTCAGTGGGCATCTCGGGCTGTCCTATGAGTTCTGATGATGGGGCGTCCCAGCAGATGAGAAGTGATCACGAGGAGGCACCCATCGTGCTGGCTTCTCCCTGCTGGGCTGCAGGTAGGCAGTGGCTGCTTTCCTATGTGCTAGGTGCTGTTATAATCTTCCTTTTTTAAAAAACAGCTCTATTAGGAGAGATTTGTATGCCATATAATTTACTCATTTAAAGTACACGATTCAATTGTCTTTAGAATATTCATGGATAGGTGCAAACATCACCATAGTCAGTTTTAGAACATTCTCATCACCTCACAAAGAAACTCCATCTCCTTGAGCTATCAACCCTTTTAGCTACCTCCACCCCAGCCATCAGTCCTAAGCAACCTCTCGTCTACTTGTAGATTTCCCTGTTCTGGGGATTTCCTATGAGAAGAATCACACAGTATGTGGTCTTTCGTGACCGGCTTCTTTTACGTAGCATAATGTTTTCAAGGTTCTTCCACATCATAACGTGAATTAGTATTTCCTTTCCTTTAGTGTCCCAGTCTGCGATTATCAGGGGATAGACATTTGGATCGTTGCAACCTTTTGGCTGTTGTGAACAGCGCTGCTGTAAACTTTCGGTCTCGGTTGTTGCACGGTTGTTGCACGGGCACACGTGTTCATTTCTCTGGGGTGTGCACCCAGGAGGAGAATTGCTGAGTCATACGGCAGCTCTGTGTTTAACCATTGGAGGGATCGCCAGATTGTTTCCCAAAGCTGCTGCAGCATTTCACGCCTCTGATGTAATCCAAGGGTTCTGATTTCCCCACATCCTGACCAACCCTTGTTATTGTCTGAATTTTTTATTCTAGCCATCCCAGTGGGTGTGAAGTAGTATCCCATTGCGGTTTTGATTTTAACTTCCCTGATGACTAGTGATGTCGAACATTTTTCAGTGTGCATAGTGGCATATCTATCCTTTTACGCTCACAACTACTTTATGAGGTAGGCGGATTATTAACTCCATTTTACAGGTGAGAAGAATGAGGCACAGAGAGGTGAAGCGACTCACCTAAGGTGTATACCTGGTGAGGGTTAGACTAGGATCTGAACTCCTGCCATCGGCTTCCATGCCTCTAACTTCTACGCTGTACAGCCTTTGCATAAAAGGAGAAGAGAATTTGGGCGATCAGTGCCACAGGGCAAAGTGGTCTGAGGACTTTCAGAGAGAAGAATATCTACTACTCCATGTTAAATGATTTATGTTGCTGAATATAAGTTTCCTTCGTCTCCATGTGTGAATGGTTATTTTGTGGGAAGGGGGCCAAATTCTTTCATCTTTGGGTTAAAGCCATGGTGAAAATAAAGGAACAGCCATAAGGTATAGGGCAGAGAACAAGAACTCAGCAGGGACAAAAAGTTGGAGCCAGAGATCATATAGCTTCCTTAATAATTCACAGAAATTCACAAGAGAATGCCAGCTTTTGAATAATCCAGACAGTTCAAACAAAGCTTATCTGGCTCTGAAGGAACTGGGAGATCCCAGCTGGGTTTCATTTATAAAACAGTTTAACAGAAGTATGGACAGATTTGTCTCCACCTCCTCCCCGCTCTACCCCCAGCCACTTCTTAGCCTCTTATCCAACTGAACATGTGGTGCCAAAACCCGCTTTTCCTCCTTCCCCCTTTGTGTTAACACTGCACACCCGGGCCTTTGTTTCTGACCTTGGAGAGACTGTAAAATCAGCATTGGTCTCCAAAACATTTCTCAAAGATGGGCCTGTAAGAATTCAGAGAGGTCAGAGAACTCCTTGTTTAGAAGCTTTCTCCCCTCAAACTCATCCCAGGAATCTCCCTTTTACTCCAACTGCTCCCACCTCCACCCTTCCCCACCCCCACACACGCACACATGCACACACACACTCACGCACGCACTCCTTGTTCACTAGGTAACAAGAAGGAGGAAGGAATGAGTCTGTGAATCAGGTATATTTTCTGAATTTCTATCCCGCACCCACAGCATCTGTCTGCTGATTTATCAAGAGGATGGGAGATGGTTTAGGAATGATGGACAGTCCTCTGAGAAAGCAATGCCAGAAGCATGATGAGCAGAAATGCTGAACAAGATGCTTGCTGGCTGGAGGGGAAATCAATTTCCCAGGCCGATTAGTTTGGGCGAGAGCCAAGAGAGGCAGAACCTTGTTACAGCTCTAGTCACCTTCCTCGCTACCTTTTTTTTTTTTTCTAGATCCTAGAATAAAATGAGATTAGCCTCAGAGCTCAAGATAGCTAACTGGTCTGAACATACATACCACAGCAGTGTCTCAATGCAGATAACTACTGTTAAAAAATGCATCTGGTTTATCTCCTCATTTTGTCTGTGAGATACGTAAGGGCAGAGGCTATGACCTTTCTTCTGTAATTTGTGGAGTAACCAGTACAATGCTGGCCCCAAAATGTCAGCAGTCAACTGCCGAAGCAAACTGGCTTCCAGGTAGAAATGGAAGGAACTTTCATTTTTTAAAGCAAAGAGACTTTGTCTAATCTGCCAGCTGAGAAGTAGAAGCCAGATGAGTCCAATTTGTCATGATGCATAAAGAATAAGATGATAATTATAAACAGGGAAGCCCACGGTGAATTTTTTTGGGGGGAGGTATTCTATAAAACATTGAAAACATGACTCTCATACAGACACATAGTCAAAGATTTATTTAACTCATTAATAAGGGAATGAGCAGGTTGACAAAGCCAAATCAAAGGCGTTTGAACACAAGAGACAGTTTTATATGATCATTAAAAGGAAGGACGCAAAAGTAGGTTTGCAAAGTTAGGTAAAACTGGTTAACTTCCTACATGGTGATAGGATCAGACCATATGGGGTTATGTTTTCTATTTGACAGAATTCATTTACATTTTACTGAATTAAAGTCATTTGCAACTTAGCAATCTTCTCAAGTTAACATCTAGCTTTATGGACTAGGGCCCTGACCATTAGTAACTAGGAAGCCTAACTGAGTCACCTCACCTAGAGCATCAGGTGATCCTTAGGTGGGCGTGTTAGACGAGAGGGCGTGACATTAAATGGCTCATGTGATTTTTTTCTCTTATTTCCAAGTTTTGAATAATCTTTCTTAACATATAGCTTCACTCTTTATAATATTTACAGGCCATTTTCCTACAACGTCACCATACATGAGCACATGTAAGCTCAGAAACTAGTTTTCAGAAGTTATGTGACCCAAATCCTACGTCCTTTTCATCCTGTCGCTGTTTTGTCATTTTTACATCTCCTTCCACATTCATCGGTGCGGTGGAAATAACCATCCACATGCAAGGGTCGGACTTAACTCTGACTTACTGTAAGCCCTCGGTTGATAAGCCAGTATTTCCTATCATGAATGGGGATGATAGTTGTTAAATGACTGTTTGTTTTCTTTTACTTTTCCCCTCACAAGCCAAAAGCCATTTCTTTGGATCCCACTCAAGTTTAGGTTGGCCATGCCAATACCATCAACTACAACGACTATTTATAGGCAGGCAGTTTCTGACGGTGAGGGAGTTGCTTGTCAATCTACCTGGAGTATAGCCCTGCGCTGTCGAACCAGGGTTAACAAACTCAGCTTGGGTGGCTTAACTGTCCACCTCCAAAGGTATGGCTTGGGAAGACCCCAAAGTCTCCTCCATGACAAAAGCTCTAAAACTGGCAAAGGCAGGTGGGAGGATTAGCGCTCGTAACTGCTATTGCTGCCTCCTCTACCACTCAGAGATGAAAAGATGGCATCTCTTTATTCGGCCTCCTCGTAGCCCTCCCCGCTGGTTCTAGGGGACCCGAAGGAGCATTTCACTCATGTACACAAAAGAATCCTTCGGGTCATCACTAGCTTCCATCAGTTTCCTCCGGTCCTGCCTCAGCTTGCCGGGCTGAGTTCTATTACAGAGATCACGTACGCCAGTGAAGCCACCTGCAGACAACCACGTACCACCACACGTGCGCCAGAGCCATTGGCACCAGGGGCACAAACCCCCTGTACCGTCTCATGCCCTCCACACCCCTGCCGGACTGTGGAACAACTCGCTTAGTCTTCGTGCTTTCCTCGTTGCAGCCCTTTAGCTGTGGAACTCGGCCACCTATCCTTAGTGCCCAGGGCGAGAACCATCTTATTTTTCTGCTTTTTTTACGTGGACCCAGATTTGTGCAACCCTACACTTTGCCCATTAAGATGAACTCTTTCCTGAGAGGCCCAATCCGTGGTTCTCCAAATGTGCCCAAGGGCGTCGGAATCCAAGGTGAACAGAGTTTCGCTTCAGGTTGAGACCGGAATGGACATGCACGGGAAACAGGACGTCGCTCGTCAGCTCTGAGAGGCTCACGGATATTTCCTGGCAAAGCAGAGGAACACAGGACAGTTTCCTGGTTGTTCCAAATCCGTCTTCAAATGGAGCTTTTATTATTCATGCGAAGAAAGAGTAGAATATTAAAGAAGGGAAACAGGAGAGTGGAGACCTCGAGTACCATCTCAGCTACACTGGGAATGAGTCTGGCCAAGTCATTTTTTCTCCCTGGCCTCATATTCCTTATATAGAAAATCAGAGTGGTAGGTACTCTGTCTAGATTAGGGCTCAGCAAACTCCTCGTATAAAAGGCCAGGTAGTAAGTATTTTAGGCTCTGTGGGTTATATGGTCTACTAAACTCCAGTTGTAGCATGAAAGCAGCCATAGATAATATGTGTATGGGTTTCCAGTAAAACCTGATCTACAGAAACAGGTGGTGGACTGGATTCAACTCATAGACCATAGTTTGTCAACCCCAACTTTGGGTGATCTCTAAAGTCCCTTTAAGTTTCAACAATTCCTTTAGGTTAGAAGTGAATTACTTTGATACCATACATAATACATTTAATGTAAGATCCCGAATAAAATAATACCAACACTTTGCTTGTTTTTTTTTTTTCTCCAGCGAAACTGAATTTCAGCAGCATTTATTAAGGGTCTGGATGTGCCAAGTGATGCTCTTGCTATAGAGGAATCTAACAATATACACGATTAAATCATATACCTCAAGTTATTTACAATATAATAAAAGAGACATAAGTAATTATGTAATTACAAAACATTACAATTATTGCTATACTTGTGCTATAATTGATTATAAAAACCAAAATCGAGTTCCAGTACATCCCAAGTTTAGATGCTAGCAGGGACCAGGTTCAAGGACAGTGCGGTTTCACATGTGTAGGGTATACAGAAAATTGGTCGGGCCATCTGCAGTACGTTCTTGTGAAAACTGTTGGTTGTGACTTCCCAGAGAAGTCTCGACTCAGATTAGGACTGGTCCAATGCTGTGACAGATTGCACTTCAGGCCCGAGAAGGGGCCATTTGTGGTAAAAATCAGACCTTGTTCAATTACAGACAAGTAAGGAGTAGCTTGTGGTGCAGAGCACGTGAGGAGAACTTCTGGTTCTGCAGTGTGGCACGTGACACTCCACGTGAGTGGGAACATCCGGTGAGCTGCCTTTTGACGTTCACGGGGCATGATCCCTAGCTCCACAAAGCTTTGTATTTCTTGTTGCATTTCTTTTTTCAAGGGAGATGAAGTGTTGATAGAGGAGATGCTTAAACCACAAGTAGGTTATTGTGCCCAGAGTTTTGACTTTGACGTTTTTATTTCTAAAATGTCATCAGGACTTGATCTATCCTTTCTGTAAAACCTGCGGTAAACTTAAAGTTCCTTTGACAATGTGGCAGATGGATCAAAAGGCTTATCTCAGTCAGGTCGCGGGTAGCCACGTGGATGTCATTGCAAGAGCAACTGTGCAGGTACTTCAGAAAACCTTCAGTCCACTTCTAGTTGACTTTGGGATGTAGCACATTTTTGCAAGAATACATTTATATTGTTCTTGTTTTATGGAATCACAGATGCTTAGAATTTTACCAGAGTTGTTCATTTTTCAGATACTGACAGGAAAGTTTGGAGGAGGGACATTAAGTACTTGCTTAAGGTCACATAGTTAACAGAAAAACCAAAATTAGAAGCTCGGTCTTCTGATGCCAAATTTAGAGCTCTATGAACCGAAGTAAGAACTATATGCCATGACCCAGTGTTCGCGCAAGAACACACGTACAATCATGAGCCAGTGTTTTCTCTCCTTTTCTGTTTGATTATCTCCTTTGAAAAGTGCTTGTCATGACCCACTCGATTGACTTCACAACCCACTAAAAGGTCTCAGCTTAGCTCAGTTTTCGATAAACATTGCTCTAGATGACAGTACTACGCATGTGCCATCATGATCATAAACCAAACAAAAAGCAACGCTTTCTTACAACAGTGTGGACAAATATTTCCCTTTGAAAGATTATATTTCTCTTCCACTTTTCATAGGTGATTAGAAGGAATTTGTAGCTATTTGGTTTTCTTGGACAAAAAGTTTAAATATGCGTAACAGGAAGCCACAGATTTGTCAAATGTTTTCAAACCGTGTTCAGAACTCACTTTCTTTGTGAATTCTCTCCAGACTAAACTTATGGAGCCCTGAGCCTCTCAATACTGATGTACAGTTTTTGCAGTATATTCGGCGACTAATCATAAACCTCATCCTTATTCCCTTTATTTCAGGAAAATTGCAAAAAAATAAAAAGTTTCCATTGATGTCTCAGAGGCTCTGGCCCTGCTTATTCCCGAATTTATGGGCAGAGGGGATAGAGGCCCTTTGTATGATAGGGAATGAGATCATCTCTGTGGATCGAATTTCTGTATATTTGAGTGCTGAAAATGTGATGGGAATGCAAAAATGTCAAAATCATGCTGGTCCAGCATGGAACAGAGGCTTAAAAATAAATAATCAGATTGCCAATGCTATTTTAGAACCTTTTCAGCCTCTGGATGGCACAGACCCAGCTGGATTCAACCTCCCACTAGCCCTCCATCCCAAATATCCTTCAGAGTTACACACTTCCAACAAGGATCCCTTGGAAATTCATTTTGTTTTTTTCAGCCGCCAGGGCTGCGGGAGGTTGTGGCTTGGGGTGAGGAGCAGAAGGGAGAAGTACAAGAAGTAAACGTCTCTTTAAATTGTTGTAAAGATGAATCAGCCTACGAATTGGCGAATCACAGCCTGAGATGGTGGACTCTTGTTACCTTACAAAATGGCCCTCAGGCCTGATCTGTCTCCTTGCCCGGCTTGAACTGCTCTTTCCTAATGTGGTTTCAGTTTCTTCCTTGTCTAAGCAGTGGCTGCAGAAAGGAGGCGGCCACATGCTCTCTTCGGTGGCTGCCCCAGCCAAGCCCTGACAACTGAGCTGATGGGAAAATGGCTCCTAATTAAATCACTTCATAAAAAAGAGACCGTTTTCCATCTGAATGCACTGCACAGTTCTCATGTTGGATAATTGTTCTAATAAGCTGGAGAGGTTGAATTCCAAGGTTGCAGCCGCTGACGGTTTACAGAAACAAGGACCATGTTTTGGCAGTGCCCTTGCCCTGTTGAGGGTACCGAGGAAAGTTGACAAATGGTGGTTTCTTATAATAATTCTGTTCACTGGAGATCTGAGGGCTGAGAATTGTGTTTCCCGGTCTGTAGGTTTGGGATAATCCTATGCCACTGAAATAAAACAAAAACAAGCTAGAAAAAGTCCCCCGTGCCTTTTGTTAATTGAAAAATAAGCAGAGCGGGCTCCCCTTCTGTAGATGTTGGTGTGATGGGGGAGGGAGCATGCTCCTCCAGCTGTAATTGAACAGAAGCACGGAAAATCTCCATCTTTGTTCCGCTCTGCAGTTTTAGGATAGCTGGAGAGGCGATGCCACCCAGTTTGGGGCTTGGACTCTGAAGTTAGACCGAGTGCCTGTTTCAGCTCTAATACTTTCCAGCTGTGTGACCTTGCACAAATTGTGGCAAACTCTCTAAGCCTCATTTTCCTCATCTTGTTAAAAGATTGTAATAATACCTCTTTGGGTGGTGGTGAAGAGTAAAAACGATTGTTATCTGTAGAGTGCATAGTGTCTAGCAGTAGAAAATACTCATTAAATGGCAGAGAGAGAGAGAGAGGGAAGTTTTATCCACTTTACAGATGAGCAAATGAAAAGTTAGAGAAATTAATAGTTTGACCAAAGTTATAAAACCAGTGAGTGGTGGGGGTAAGATTCTGTTTGACACTAAATCCAGGTACCATGGTTTCATTTTTGGTAAAGATGGAAGCAAGCGTTTAAATGCATACAATTTTATTGGCTGTGAACTGAGCAGAATTATTTCTGATACACTAGTCTAGAGCAGGCCAATCCCAGTATATCTTGGCAAAAGTGAATGCCAGTTCCCTTTGGTTCTTGGGCCTATCTTTCTCAAGGATTCCATTGCTCTGACTGGCTGAGTCCATTTCTCTCTGAATTCTGGAACATTTGGTCTCTCGGGTTCCCTGGAGTAAGAGTCTGCTACTTTACTTTTCTTCTTTAACATCTAAAAAAGATTTCTTCACTTATTTCCTGAGACCCAAAAGAAAACTGGTGGTCCTGGCTCCCTGCCTCCTGAACTCTGCTTCTCTATCAAGTTTCCATTTTGGTTTGGCTTCAGTGGAAAATTCCACTGCAGCCTTCTATGGATGAATGCAGGCTCTTTAATTATATTGACTCTACAGAGATCAATTTTTATAACCCTAACAGGGTTAGTCTCTGAGTTCCTGTGATCATTAGATATCTTGGACCCATTTTTCTGGGTATAGGAGTCCCTTAGGGAGGCTAATTGCTGGTGGCCAGTCATCTGTCATGAGTCATTTATATCGTGCTGGAAAATAGAAATTTATGGCTTTGATCAATATCTTTCTTTAGGGCTTGGCATCTCCTGGCTCCATTCTCTTACTGGCACACTAAAGCAGCAGCATTTCCCCCCTCTCTACTGGAATAAACCCCTGCTTGCTACGGTTTCTCGGAGGGCCAAGCTGCAAAACAAATCAGAACCTGTACCATGATTCAGGGTGTGTTTAGCTCTCTTTCTCTCTCATTCTTATTTACTTGCCGTCCTCTCCTTTCCTCCCTCTTTCCCTCTTATCTTTTCTCTCCCTTCCCTTCCCTTCATCTTCATACCTCTCTCCGTCCCTTCTCCTATCCTCTCTCTCTGTATTTCTCCATTCTCAATTCAACAAATGTTGATTAGGTACTCAATTGTTTGGGCTAGAAAACTGAGCACCCAAAAATGAGATAGTTTTTGCTCTCAAGGAACCCACAATGTACAACCTAGTAAAAATTTTTCCTATATTACCTTCTTTTTTCCAATGTATATTGAGGACTGAAAAATCTAGCTACCATTTATGGTTAGTAAAGATTCTCTTACAAAAACTCTTTGAGGATTATATGTGAGTTAGTCATTCACACATTAGTATGAATTACTTCAGTAAGCTTGCTTTCTCTCATACCTGGTTAAGATTCTGGTTGGAAAAGGAGAGGTAGGGCATTTGGGTTCATAAAATAACTTAGGAGGTTGGCAGCTTCAAGAAAGTGCTTTGAATAGCATAAGGGTCCTGTTCATCAAAATAGAGATTCTTTTCACCCAAGGCTTGTCAACACCGCTGTGACCTATGGTTATTATTTGAACCAAGGCTGAATCAGAGAATTTGAATGGCCAATAATTCTTGCTTCTTGAACTGTAAAAACTTGGACCCTATTCTCAGCAACAATAGGTGGAACTTGTTCACTGAAACTCTTCCCCCGCTACACTGTGAGCTCCACGAGATCAGAACAGATTCTATCTTGTTCATAACTGTCCTCACTGCTTAGAACAATGCCTAGTCTACACATAGTAGGTGCTCAACAGATACTTGTTGAATGAATGCATGAATGAATGAATTAGTGTAGTTACAGTAGGGTACAAACTGGTATAGGAGGACAATGGAAGGGGAGAGTACATTACGTTGAAAAGTTTGGTTTAGAAAGAGTTGCGTGGAGGGGGTTTTTCAATGAAGAGTTAGGGGACTACTTGCCTGAAATGAGGGACAACCGAGGAAGTAAATGACTTTGCTGAGAACCAATAGGGAACAGAGCCAGTTGGAACAATAACAATTCAAAAGAATGAACACTCTATTAACTCTTTTTTTAGTACAGTGGGAAGTAGAGTCAGATGTGTGCACGTGTGGGCTTGCGGGATGATTTAACCTCTCCTCCAACCAGCCTAAGAATTGTCAGGAAAATGGAAGTAGCTTCAGGCCAGGAAGGGATTCCCAGAGGAACTACCTGGTGGCCTATAGGCTCACCTTAACTCCACAGGGCAAGGCTTCTCATTGAGGGCTCTGTTGACCATTGGAATTCTCACAGAGGATGATGGGTGCTGTCTTTCTCTGGATCTAGGAACCCTCCTCAAATTTGTTCTGTGGGGTTGTGCCTGCCCAGAATGAGGAATGAAGGGGCTGTGAAGTCTCTTTTCAGAGAATTCTTCCCAACCCAGGCTGGCGTGAATGTGGGCATGATTCAGACCCAAGGCAGGGAGGAGACCGAAGGTCTTTCAGTGAGCCCGTTCAGCCCGAGAATCCAGGATTACCGTGTGCAACTGGCTGCACACTGATGACCTATTTTTCGGCTCCCTGGGCGGTAGCAGGTGTGGTTAACTCAACAGTCTTCTGTCTTCCGCTGAGTCTTACCCTCCCCTCTCCCAGCCTAAACCTAGAGATTATTCTTTCCTTCCTGGTGTCCATTTTTTTTTCTTTGTCTCAGAAATAATGAGATGTCATGAATCTGCCATACATCATCCTCTCAGCAGCAAGTGGCAACTTCTGATTAGCGAGACTCCACGGGAGCAGCGGGAGGGACTGTGGCAACACCGGCTGCTCTGCCTGGCAGCCCCGTCGCCCCTCGGAGACTGGCGCTCTGTCTGTGTCAACAGGAATCTGTCTGGGGATTATTCATGGAGCTGGACATAATGAATTCGGCTGTTTGCTCGCGCAGCAAATGGGTTTTTTGCCAGTGATATTAGGATCAAGCTGAGTAATAGGATGCGTCCGTACCAGAGTAATGTCCATTTATTAGCTTCTGTGGGAACACACACATTAAGAGAATCATATTTTGTGTGGCTCTGTAGCTGAGGGAACCGCTCGTTAAAAATTTCCACTCAAGCAACCTCGAGCTAGGGATTTGTATTCCAAAGAGCTGGATTTGTTTCACCAAAAGTATTAACTTAAGAAGCTGAAAAATCCCACAAGCTCAATGAGCACAAATGAATGCTTTATATAATATCTCTGCGGATAATTTTACCTTCGTGGAGGAAAAAAAGCTGTAGGTCTGCGGAAAGGGCAACCCAGGGCAAACGGCTGACGCACACTGTCTTTCAACATCATGTCAATTGGTACTTTTTAAGAGCAACATGAGATTGACTTCAGTTGCCCATGAGGTTACACAAGGAGCAAGAATAGCCTTCTAAGTCATCGGGAGACGTAGCTGCCCATTTGGTTCCGGGGGCCGAGGGAAGGTTCCTTTGGTCCTCAGAAACCTCTCATCTGCTCAACGGATGACTGAAATCCCACCATTAAGATTTATCCCTTGGCTTGAGATTTGCCTTTGCCCAGTAGAAACTATCACTAGGAAGTGTCACACATTAAGCCTCTTAGAACGGTACAGGGCCAACCTGCACGGCTGTCTGTGGTGGCTCTGTTAAGCATTGTCAGTATGAATGATTTGAAACTCTTTCCTGTGAATGAGTTTTAATGGAAAGCTCCGGGACCTGGTGGAGAGGAAGAGGAATGTAGATATGGTAGAGAGGGCATGAGTGGCAGTTCCAAAAAGGCAAGAAAAAGTGGATTCAAGGACAAATTTTGCCTATTTCATGGTCTTGAAAAGGAAAATTTAATAAGAAGTCCCAGTCTTTGTCATTAGGGAGCTCACAAGTCTAGGACCCTTTAAAGATACATCTCATGCAGCCTACATAGCTGGTCTCCACAAAACTGAAAGTGATAGGCTTAAAAGTATCTCCATGGTATATGTTCTCCCAGTAGGAGAGGAAAAAGCAGATGGGAAGATGAAGTTTCTGGAGTGAAAAAACCTACCTCTTCTTCCCCAACACAGAAGGCTCATGCCAATTCTAGGGGAAGGGGTGTTGAATGATTCCCTGTTCCTCCATGAGCCTGTCAAGCTGTGTCTACCAGAGAAGGAAGCCCCCTGGGCACCAGCTTGACATTTGTAGCAGACTTCTGTGGTCTGGTGACATGTTCCCTGGAAGACAATGAGGCGATTCCTTCAGCTCAGACCACCAGGTCAGAAAACACAGAGGGCTCCTGCCAGGCCAGCATCTCTCTCAGCCTAGCTTCAGGGGCCGGGGTTCCCCTTCCATCATTTCCCAGATGCCCCTTCAGGGATCAGCTTGCTTTTCTTCCCCTTCACAGGTGTCCCTCATACCTACTCTTCTCAGACCCCTTTTCAAGACTAACTTCTGAGTAGGTCATTAGCTCATCAGCTACACTCTTCCTTGCCATCCTCAAAGGCAAATACAAGGGCCTTTTGTGTTTTTAATCGGTTGCTACTAGGAAGACACAGCCAGGGTGCAAGGATGTTACAAACATGGAATGAACATGGAGGTCCCAGAATTTTACTCCGTTCCCCTGAGCGCTGTCCCGCAGCGCTGTCCCGAGCTTATTCTCCCCATGACTGCTCAGTCCTTGGCCACCTGTTCTTCTTAGACCATCACATGAACCCGCTTCACCTGTTCTCTTTAGGCTGGAAACTTCCAAGGCCCCATCTCCTGTCCCAGCTCTTTGAGCACGAACCCTCCCACATGCAATTTCACGACGGTCTTCCGTCAGTGTTCTCCATCCAGGACCAACTCAGCACGTCCAGAACAATTCATTAGAGTTTCTCAGAGTCTGCTCTTCCACTTGATTATTTTTATTGGTTTCAGCATCTACCTAATCACTTCAACCCCAAACCCGGGAACCTTTCCAGAAAACTCCTCTTTCATCCCCATTCCCCCTTATTTACCTACAAAGTCTTACGCCTTCTTACCATCTCTGTTCCTGATTACTTCCTTCTTCTCTACCACTGTCCCCAACCCTAGTCTGAGTTCTCATTATCTTTCCCATGCTCTACTTCAACAGTAAGAGTTGTTTCTAACCCATCTTTTGTGATGCTGCCATAGAACTATTCCCAAGAGGCAGATCTATTGATGTTATCCTCCCGATTAAAACCCTCAGCATACAATCCAAGTTTCTTAGGATGGTCTTCGAGGTAGCCTATGAAGTCTCTCTGCTAACTCTTTGACTTTACCTTTAGTAGAGCCCCCCACCTGCTTCATCCCATTTCCCTTGGACGTCTTCCAGGCCACCCGGCCTTCTTTATACCTCTATGCCATATTTATTGTGTATCTTCTGCCACTCACTGATCACAATGTTATTAAGTCACTCATTCTAAGAGGGCTTCTTCCTTCTCTAGCAGGTAAGTCTGAAGTTAAGTTTAGGGTAAAAGAACAACTGTGTTGTACACAGTTCAACTATTTTGTCAATCTAAGGTCCATTGTGGTAGTTTGGCATAATGAAGGGCAGCCGACCTTCTGTTTCTATTATAAATAGAAATATCATTTAGCTTAGCTAGTATAAAGAGCTTAAATAGATAAGGTAGCAATCTCCAGAGTCAGAATACTTGGGTTCTAATGCTCATGATATAACCCTTACTTTCCTTATCTTTAAAATGGGAATAATAATAATACCTATTTCATAAAGTTGTTGTGTGAATAAAGGAATTAATACAAGTAAAGATCTCAGTTTTAGAACAGTGCCTGACAGAGAATTCCATTTCCCTATCATCATCAGAAGGATTTGACCCCATAACTATTGGAGAGATCATGGCATGACTGGGTGACTCAGCTGTCATGTTTGCATTCTGATTGGTGGCAGAAACTGATTGGCAGGTGCAGTGATGCAAATGAAAACGCACGACCCATTCCGCCACACCCCACCCTGCTGTATATTTTATAAAGGGAAGTCATGGCCTGGTAGAGCTGGTGTTAAGTAAAAGTATTTCTTGCCTCTTTAGGCTAAGGCCACCAGAGTTTCCCACAATTCGGCTGGAACCCAGGCTATTCTAGCTCATTTCATGGTCCTCCATCTCCGTAGGCTATAGTTTATAAAGCACTTCTACTTCCATGATCTCCTGTAATTTTCGGTGTTCCCCCCACCCACAGACACTCTGTCACATGCCTCTGGAAATGCTCTAGTTGCTGCTATTTGAATAGACGCTCAGAAGACACCTTTTCTGATCTAAAATATTTGGTTTGGTGGTTTTATGTAGACACAGCAGGGGAGAACCTACGGCAGGTAGGCTTAACTCAAACCACCGGGCAGGGAAAATGCCTGGGAATTTGGTCTGCTTTATAAGAAGAGCCATGTTTTTCAGCTGAATAGGAAGAATCTTTAGAAAGGAATAAAGGAAGGAAGGAAACTAATGAGACATCTCTTTCCCACAGATAATGGGGGCTGCTCACCGAGAGGTCTGCAGTGGCGATAGCATCTTTTACACTTCAGTGACAACCAAATGCCTTGGAGATAAGGCAACAATTATGAGACCTCAGAAGAAATGAAAGAAAACCCAATAGCAGCCAAATAACACTGCCATCTATTAACAAATTATTATAGGCTGAGGCAGGCTTTAATGAGATTTTAACAAAAGAAATCTAGTCATGATCCTCTGGGGCAGAGATTTTATTACGATATGAATGATTAAGCGGGTAAGAGGCCCTCCCTCAGAGCTCCGGTACAGAGAAAATGTGCAGGCCGATGTCCTCGCGTTTCAAGGGCTTTGACATCCATTTGGGATGAAGAGCTCTTGGAGAAAAGGACCCAGGTAATACTGTTCCACAAGAAGTTTCTGTTTGGTACCTGGCCTGGTGAGCCAAATGAGTCTTTAGGAAAATTGTTCTAGACCTTTGTGTGTGATTCCCATACTTACTTCATGGTGCTTTTGGCTTTCTGAACTGGCATTGCGAAATTCTCAAAGAGATTCTTAAGTCAGAGTACGGTATAGTGGGCGGCATTAACTTAGGAAGATGATGAGGCTGGCTAGAGTCAGGACCTGCCTGCCCATGACCTTGCCAAACCACAGGGGTGGCAGAAGAGAAGGTGATATCAGTCTAATGGTTTGAGAGAAGAAAGAGAAACTAGGCTGCACATAGTAGGTCAGAGGGAGGAAGGCAAAGGCACAGTTCGGGAAGCCTGTGTGTACTCTGCTCAGGCTCGCTGGACCGCTTGCATGGAACGGAGTTTTCTTTTCGCTTCTCCCACCCCTTTCATTTATCCACTAAATGAAAATTTTTAGGCAGTTTATAATATCAGGGAGAGGTATAACCATCTCAGTGCTAATGTTTCTGTTACTCAGGAATTTGTTGTGTTTGAAATATGTGCCTCTCATGCCTCATTGAAGGAAACTGAGGAACCGGAATGATCTAATGATGCCTGGACTATTAAGTAGCCTAACTCCTTAGGAAGGGACATTGGACTGTAGTAGGATGGTGAAGGAAGAGTGAGTAAGCTGTCTCTTTCTGACAAAGGTTCTTTGCTTGAGCAAATTTTAATCAGGCTCCTAGACCTTCTTCCCAAGCCCATCTGTGCGTATCCTTGTAAAATCTAGTTTTAGCAAGAACCCTGCTGAGTCAGTTTAGCAAGAGCCCCTGCCCAGCCCTTGGTACCTGACCCGGTGCCTCAACTTCCACCATCCTACAGGCGATACCTGGTCGTGGCGGCCTGTCTTCAGCAAGAATCTCTTGTTAGGTCAGTTTAGCCAGAGTCTCCCCAGTCTGATGTTTCCTCTTCGTAATTTTTCATCTGCCGATCCCCACCTTCCTCCTCTAAATTCCCACTTGCTGTGCTGTATTGGGAATCGAGCCCAGTTCTATACTGAGGTCTCTTTCCTCTTAGTGCAGTAATCCTGAATACAATCTGTCTTGGCCACTTTAACTACTCTCGCTCTGGTTTTCTTTGGCGCCCACCTGACTACTCAATGATGAGTCAGGGAGGCTGACCCGTTGGCAGCTGGGGCACGGTGTAATACTGTCACCTTTTGTGGTGGGTAACAACCTGAATAGCTATATCCTCTGCTGGCTATACTCCCCTTGGGGCCAATGGCAGCAGACACTGGCTGTTAAAATATTTAGTGTCTGATAACATATGACAAATGAGTAAGGAATATAGTAGCACTTCCCTTAATGGCTTACTCTGTAGGAAAGAGAGTTAATAGAATTGAGGATGAACTTAAAATGACATGGAAGATAAATCTCAGGAACATACATCTTCAGGATAGATAACCCGTTTTGTTAGAATATCGTGCTATTATTACTATAATTTTCTATCTGTCATAGATAGACAAATACTTCTGTAGAATTCGATAGAAATTAATTGCTACAAAGTGAAATTTTTTTTAATGCAAAATTCAAGGTCCATCATTTTTTTCTTTTTTAATTACATTTAGATTTAACAGACAAAAAATTACTATGGCAAATTGCCGTAAAGGTTTCCAAATGCTTATTCTTAATTACTGTAAGTATCTCCCATGAACCGGTATAGACTGGTGCCTGTTGAAGAGGACATATGTTGAAGAGTTATACTAACTCATTCGGCCCTCATGAAAATCCTGTGACATAGTAAATGTCCCCACTCTGCAGATGAGGAAGCCGAGGCACAATGCAGTTATCTCGCTGATGAGGCCAGTTTATGTTCTTTAGCAGTCAATTAGCTTTGCAAAGAGAAAAATTTCTATTTTATGGCCATAAAAGTATAATCCATGCAGTCACTGTAAAATTAAGGGCAGCTTACGAAAAGCATGCCTTAACCAGAGGGTACGAATGGAGCTTTATAATCTAGGCCGCCATTAGGAACTGCTAAAGCAACAGGCCACACGTTTTAGAAGTGTCGTCTTTACTATATTGAGCCATGTGGTGAAGTGTTTGAGAGTGTGGCCTAGGAGCTCGGCTGCCTGGCTTGGCTACCTATTTGCTTTGTGAACTTGTTAGTTACTACCTAAAAGGCGAGTTAGAAGGAAAAACTGTGTTAATATATGTAATGTACTTAGAAAAATGCCTAGCAATAAATGTTATTATTTTTGCTTTTGAAAAACAATCCATCATGAGAATTTCAGATTCCCTAAATGCTTCCATTTATAATGGCCTGACTTCTGACTAAAAATGCCAGTCATCCCTGCCTTAAACTAGAGCCACTGGCACGACTCAGTAAAGTGGCACTGGTCCCTGCCAGACCTAAGGTGCAGAGTGGAATTTCTCAACCGTGGCACTATTGACAGTTTGTGGTGGACGTTTTGCTGTCGTGTGCACTGTAGGATAGCCGCATTCTTGGCCTCTACCCACCCAGTATCACCCCCTTCTGGTTGTGACAATCAAAAATGTCTTCAGCCATTGCTAAATGTTCCCTGGGAAGAAAAATTACTCCCAATTGAGAATCACTGTTACAGAGAAAAGAGAATACTAATAATAGAGTTTTATATTTTTATAGCTTTTCAATTCAAAAAGGCTTCTGCATGTTTTAATGCAATTGAGAAAAAGAAAAAGAGAGAAAGGAAGAAAAAGATTAGAAGAGGAAAAGAAAGAGAAAGAAGGAGGGAAGGAGGAAGAGAGGCAGGGAGGGAGGGGGGCTTCAGAGAGAACGAGGGGATGAAGAAGGAACAGGTGCTAAGCACAGGTGTTAGTGTGATCTCCCAAGGGTGCCTCTACGTCCGCATAGCCTGCCAGCACCTCCGACTCAATGTGTGCAAGTCGGAACTCAGCGGGTTTCTCCCTAAACATGCTCCTTCTTTGTGTTCCAGTTTCTGTTACTGACCTCACCATCCACCCAATCGCCCAGGTCTGGAAATGTGTATCCTCTTCAAAGAATACTTCCCACCGGCCGTCCAATGCTTAGTTATCAGGTTTGCTGCTGCTACTTCTCTTATCGTCCTCAGGGTCAAAGAGTCACGCATGCACCCAATGTGTGTGCCAAAAGGGACCTCGGACCTAGTCTATTACTATCATTTTAAAGATGAGGAGACTGAAGCCCACAGAGGTCTGGGGCGTGGCCTTGGACAGATTACTGCTCTGAGTCTAATTTCCTTGATTGCAAAATGGGGACAACACCACGGGCCTTATACGATTGTCATGAGCTGGCACAGAGCTGACCCATCACCGTGAGTCCACCTGTCACATGTCAGTCAGTGACAGGGCTGGAACCCAGCGCTCTTCCTCCTGCACCATGCTGCCTCCTGGATCACGGCTCTGGCCCCCCGCTGCACCCACTGCTCCCGTCCATTTCTCCCCACCATCCTGTCCCATGGCTACTGCCTCATCCACTGCCAGCCCTCAGGACTTCCCACCTACTGTGTGTGCTGTGAGAGCTCCCTAGTTGGACTCCTTGGCTCCAGACACCCAGGCCAAGCCACTGTGCACAGTGCTATTGGATGAACGTCCTACGACAGCACTGGGATGAAGTCATTCCCATTCTTTAAATCCTTTACTGGTTCCCCATCACAAAATCTAAGCTTCCCGACGAACCATTAAATGTCATCCTCAATCACACCTCCCACTATCTGACTTCAGCCTGTCTTTATAATCTTTATTCTCCATTTTGCTTATCTCTTATCAAAAGGAAACTGCAGTTTCTTCCTTCCTTCCTTCCTTCCTTCCTTCCTTCCTTCCTTCCTTCCTTCCTTCCTTCCTTCCCTCTCTCTCTCTCTCTCTTTTTTCTTTCTTTCTTTCTTTTGACATTGGTTAATGAAATCCAATAAATTTTAGATGTACACTTTAGCAGTAAGGTGTATATATATATATATGTGTGTGTGTGTGTGTGTGTGTGTGTGTGTGTGTGTGTGTGTGTATTTAAACTGTGTGTTCACGCAGTTTAAATATATATGCCTTACTGTTGAAGTGTACCTACACCCTATGCTTCCCTGCCTCTGCCCTTTGCTCCTGCTGTTCATCTCCTGGGTACCCTTCCTCAACCCACACATTCCATTTCTACCCATCCCGCATTTCCTTCGTGAAGTCTAATATCATCTTCCTGCTTCACATGTATTCAACCTCTCTCTTCTCTGGATTCTTAGAGCACTTCGTCTACATCTATTGTATGGCATTTATGTCTTTCCACCTTGTATCGTAAATATTATAAATATCTATATACTTATTTCATTTTCCCCACTAAACTGGAGGCTTCTTGAAGACCCAGCATACACAAATTGATTTGTTTTTGTATCTTCCATGGGGCCTATTAAAACAAATACCCAATATATATGCCATATATTTAACTGTCATATTTATTTATCCCTTATGGAACTTTTATCTGTCTGTCTGTCTGTCTATCTAAACTTGGCAGTGGTTTATTTTTTAAAAAAAAAAACAACCTTAGCATGCCATAGTAGCATGAAGAGAGTCCCAATGACAACAAAGATTCATAAAAGACACATGTGTAAGTCAGAGTTTGTGTCATATGAACAGCCGATCCATGCATGTGTGCATGCATGTGTGATGGTGTACTACAGTGGCACAGGGTTCTGAAATCATACAGGACAGGTTTTCATACCTAGCTCTAATGCTTTAGAGCCGCGCGACCTCAGACAAATCATGCTGCACATCTAACTTTGTTTCCTCACTTGCAGAATAGAGATAGAAATACATATTTTACAAAGTTATTTTGAGGATCATTTATTCATTTCATCAACAAGTTCTTACCAAGTCTTCACTATGTGCCAGGTTCCTGGTAGGTACAAAATAATATGCATAATATATTCATCAAAGTACCTTGTACATATTGAATACTTTAGTATATTTAGCATTTAGCATTAGAACATTTAAAGTAATGTGAGAGCAGCTACTCTCTCACACATACTTGTACAAGTAAGTAGAGAACCACAGGTGCCAACTAAGAGTCTTTATTTTAAAATCTAGACTGAGCGATGTACAGTTTTACTCTTTAGCCAGACTTTTTCTTTGCCAGGTAACGTGAATATGTTTTTCCCCTTTCATTCTCTCAGTATCTATACCCATGAAAAAAATTAGGAGCTGTTAGTAATGCTATTTATTGAGTGTCTACTGCTTGCTATTTATCTTGCAGCAATTCTCTAAGGTATTTTAGCTGGTCTCCATTTCATGAATGAAGAAATAGGCTCAAAGAGGGTAGTATTTTCCAAGGGGCATAGTGGAAACCTTCTCCAGATTTCACACTTGCCCTCCGTTCTACTGGTGAGGCATCCTCAATGCCAGGCCACGGTGAGGAACAATTATTTGCTTCATCAATTTCCTAGTAGCTTCTATCAATAATTCTTCTGGCTTCAGAATTCTCTGAAATTCTGAAATAACACAGATTTCAAACCTTATCTAAAGAAGAAACAACACTTTCAGTTGGAAGGAGACTTCATATTAATTTCCCCACATTCTTACGTCTTCTTAGAGGAAGTAACTTCCATCAGTTGTTCAAGTCTCTACTCTCTGGTGATTTCTCCCCAAACAGGGAAAAAATGATTAATTCCTGACTTTTTATAGCAAGCAGAGTGATTGGCCTCAAAAACAGGAATAGTCCCAGCAGGCCATCTGGTGTAGGCTTCCACATCTATCTTCCTAGGTGAAGCTGAGCCCGTTGTATCTCCCCTGTCAATTTACAAAAGCGAATGGAGCTTGCCCTGCTTCTGTGTGTGGGATCTACAGTGCTCAGCCTTGCAGCCATTTGCTTTAGGGGGTTCACTTCAGGCCCAGACCCCCTCAACCCTACACCTCCCAGATCCTTGTGCTTGTCCCAAGGCCCAGATTCCAGTGCGGAGGCGAAAGTCTGCCTCTGGCATCAGTTCTAAGCAGCTTTCTTTTTTCTAAGTTGTACCATCGATCCCCACATTGTGGAGATTATAGGGCACTTGCCAAGCCATTAATAAACCTGATATTTTTGTCCTTTTTTTTTTTTGGCTAGTGGTGCTTATAAGTATTACCTAACAGTCAGAATGCAGAGGGAGGAAGAGGGTCATTTTAGGGCCAGAACTCTTGGCTCCATTACTAGGTCAGAGTCTTTCTGCATAGCTTTATGCTTGTCTGTCCTATATCGAAGCTAACCTTATTTTCATAGATCAGCTCACCTGTAAGATTCTTCAGCGATTTTAAGCCATACTCATAAATGTTATTAAACAACCCTCAAAGATGGCCTACCACTGCAAATCTATTTATTTTACAGTTAACAAAGGGTGGGAAGATGGACTCTTTTGGTAATTTTTGTTTAGGGGCCCAGAACTCAAAACTAAAAACTGCTTATTCTAATTTTGTCAGAAATAGCTCATACATGTCAACCGAATTAAATCTGCCTAGTCAGTCTAGGCGGTTTCACTTATATTTCTACTTACCATCTTAAAAATAAAGGTTTAGCTCCAACTCTTCACCCACTTGCTGTGACTTGGACAGGTCCTTTTCTGGGCCTCAATTTCCTCATCTGAACAATGGGCGTTTTGATCCCGACCATCGCTGACACCTGCCCTACTTCCATAGTCTACCTATATTCAGAAGTCAGTATTTGGGGCTGGATTCCTTCAGGGCGTGTTGGTGGTTCTGAGAGGTTTTGGGAGATGAGTGAGTCTGGAGGAAAAATCTAATAAATGAAAAGGAAGAAGCTTTCCAGATGCATAGTGGGAGTCAATTCTGGGCATATTAAATTATCATGAAACACATCCATCTACATTTATTAAGAACAGGAAACTCAGCTCTGCTTGCCTAAAGCCTTCATTTCCAAAGCATTAACAAATTATTCATTTCCTTCATAAATTCTTTAGTCCTTGGGGTATTTAACACCAGGAGTCTGACCATATTATTACTTATCCTAATAACATGTGATAAAAATGATACTAAATATTTTACACAAATGACGGTGGATATAGTTTATGGATCCTCATTAATTTATTTTGCTTTTAGCCTAATAGCTTAATACTTTGCCATAGACTTTTTTCACCCAAAACAGAACTGGTATGTCTTAGATTTGCAGTATTTTCATAGATAAATACCACTGACCACATAACAAAAATATTCTTCTTTTATGTAAACTCGTGTCAAGAATTATTCATATGAGAAAACATTTTACTTTCTAAGCCACTTTAAAAAATAAAAGTTTATTTATTTGTTTGTTTGTTTGTTTGTTTGTTTGTTTGTTTTTAGGCTAGGCAACCCTTAGTTGACCTCATAGATTGCAAGGACCTTGTCAGTTTACAATCCTTTATTTTTTATTTTTTACGCCTACAGCACCTGGTTTTCCTAGGTGGTTTCCCATCCAAGTACTAACCAGGCCCGACCCTGCTTAGCTTCCGAGATCAGACGGGATCAGTATGGCATGGCCATAGACAAAAGAAATAATATAACTTTAAAATAGTCTATATCTCTATTTAGCTGTTTACTCTGTGTTAGTTTTCTATTGTTGCATAACATATTACCACAAACTTAGCTACGTAAAGCAACATTTACTTATTAGCTCACACTTCTATAGGTCAGAAGTCTGTGTGAGTTCTACAGGGTTTTCTGCATAGAATCTGACAAGGTCAAAATCAAGGCGTTGGCCATCTAGCTCTTGTCTTAAGGATCTGGGGAAGAATCTGCTTCTAAATGTTCTACATTTTAGTTGTTGGCAGAATTCAGTTCCTGTGGTTGAAGGACTGAGGCCTCATTCCCTTGCTGGCTATTGGCAAGGAGCTGCTCTCAGTTCCTTAAGGTTGCCCACAACCTTGGCACATGACCCCTTTCTTTTCAAGCCAGCAGTGGTGTGATAAATTCCCTTCATGCCTTTGACTTCCTATATTGCTGCTAACTCTGCTTTTAAAGAGTTCATCTGTTGGGTCAGGGCCACCTGGATAATCTCCATATCTCAAGGTCAACTGACTTCGTACATCTGTAAAATCCCTTCTCAGCATTACCCACATTAGCATTTGACTGAATAACTAGGGGACCAGAATCTTGAGCAACCGTTTTTAGAATTCTGTCTATTACATGCGCTAACACAAGTAAACAAATGACCTAACCCCTATAAGCCTTGGGTGTTTTAGAATCCTACTGACAGCTTTGATGACTAGAACTTCAAAGGGGTTATACTTACTATGACTTTGCAGCACCAGCTAATTAAAAACAAAACAAAATTAAAAACTAAAAACAAACAAACGACCTCCAGACTGGCTCTACAAGATGTCAAAACATGAATGAAAAAGAATCAGATTATCAGTTTTACTGATGGCTATTTGCCTAGCCCTTAAAATAGTACCTGACACAATGTAGGTGCTGATTAAGCAGAGTATTTGCTGAATGAATTAATATATAGCACTAAATAGAGCCCTTTACTCAAGTCTTTATGGAGTGCTTACTGCATACAATGTATTTATGCTGAGTTCAGTGAAGAACACAAAGATCCATAAGGCTTCATCCTCACATGTGATGGTTACTTTCATGTGTCAGCTTGGCTAGGCTATGTTGCTTGGTTGTTTGGTCAAACACTAGTCTTTAATATTGCCGCAAAGGTGTTTTTTAGATCTAGTTAACACTTAAATCGGTGTACATTAGAACCAGAGACTAGAATGGTTGTTGCTAGGGGCTAAAAGTGGAGGGAAAAGAGAGATGTTGGTCAAAGGGTACAAACTTCTAGCTATAAAATGAGTAGTTTTGGGGGGCCTAACATACAGCATAGTGATTATAGTTAATAATACAGTATTATGTACTTGAAAATTGCTGAGGGACTAGGTCTTAAATATTCTCACCACAAAAAAGAAATGGTAATGATGTAACATGTTGCAGGTATTAGCTAACATGCAGGTGGTAATCATTTTGCAACATAAAAATGTATCGGATCAACACTTTGTACACCCTGAACTTTCACAGTGTTATATGTCAATTATATCTCAATAAAGCTGGAAAAAAAATAAATCAGTAGACATTGAGTAAAGTAGATTATCCTTCATAATATGGGTGGGTCTCGTCCAATCAGTTGAAGGCTTTAAGATTAAAGATTGAGGTCCCCTAAGGAAGAGAGAATTCTATCTCTGGGTCTTCAGACTCAAGACTGCAATATCAGCTCCTCCCGGAGTCCCCAGCCTGCCAGCCTCCTCTGCAGATTTTAAACTTGCCAGTCCCCATAACTGTGTGAGCCAATTCCTTAAAACAAATCTTTCCCTACGTATATACGTATGTATAAACATCCTTTTGGTCCTGTTTCTCTGGACAACCCTGACTAATACACCACTCTTAAGAGATTAGGATAACGTTGGGAATATTGAAATGGGTACAAAGGAAAACAACTAATAATGTGATTACTCATAAATGGATGGGAATAAACTGTTTTGTAGTTAGGAGGATTCGTGGTCTAAGAAGGCTTATGAGCAAAGTGGGATTTAATCTGAAGTTTAAGGAATGGATATGAGATGAAGGGATAGAAAAAAAAAAGAAGGGCGTTGCACATAAGCAGCCCTGGAGAGGTGGGCAGGGAGTGCTGTGTTCTGGTTACTTAAAGAATCCTAAAGGGCAGAGGGAAATGCCCTTACGAAAGTTGCAGAGAGCCCTGATAGGCCCTGGGAAGCCCTGGGCAGAGGAGATAAGCTCCAAAGAACCTTCAAAGATTCTCTTTTTAAATAAACGGAGCTAAGTGTCTTCCCTGTGGCAGGCTAGATTTCACATCATCCTGTCCAAGCCTCTCATTTTGCAACAAAAAAATTGAAACCCAGGGTGACTGTCCTCAGGTCGTACAAAAAAATCAGTAGCAGAGCCCAGGGGAGACTGCAGTCTCTCAGGGCCTCAGCCAGCGCCCTGGCTTCGTATCTTTCTGCTTCCTACTTCCCAAACTCATCTCCTACCCTCTCCCTGTTGCTTGCTGCATCCCAACCACACTGGCTCTATTGCTGTGCCTCCCACACTCCAAATCCATTCCTGCCTCAGAGCCATGGCTCCTGTTCCCTCTGCCCAGAAGGGCCCTGCCTTAGGTTTCCACATGTGGGAGCTTCTTCTCTCAGGTTTCGGTCCACTGTTGTCTTTTCAGCTCAAACCACGGCCCTTCCGAACCTGTCCTATTACCCTGATTTACTTTCTTTATAGCACTTATCGATATATAGAATTGTGCTTATATTTTTCTTCTCAATTATTTGTCTCCCCAACTAGAACATAAGTCCCACGAGAGCAGGCATTGATTGCTCACGTGGTTTGTTTACCGTTCTAACTCCAGCACCTCAAGCAGTGTCTAGGGCATATCAGGTCCTCTCCAAATACAAACTGAATAAAATACTGTTGACTATAGATCTCAGCACATCCTCGCTGAGTAGCCGAAAGGGGAAAGGCGACCAAGGGACACAAAGAGGCACACGCATGGGGTGCGTCTAGCACAGATGCCTCAGTCGCCGCGTCCAGTCCCGGAGGCTTGCTCTTTGCTTTTTTTTTTTCTCTTTGCTTTTTTTGACTTTTTCCCCAAAGCAGATGCCGCTAGACTGTACTGCTCAGGTGACATTCTTGCTGGATAAAAAGTCCTCCTAGGACTTCAGCTGATCATTCAGATCCCCCAGGACATTAAACTGCTCTGTCAGAGAGGAAACCTCGTGCTCCTCTCCTGTTTCCCTCTCACTGGAGGAGTCGGAGACCACCTAAAAGGAACTCTATGGGCTTCCTTCACCTCACTTGGCTTTTCTGTCTCCTTCATCGCCCCCTTTTTTTTTTTTTAAATAAATAGAGTTTTATTGGAATACAGCTGTGGCCTTCCACACTACAGGGGCCGAGTGGAGTCGTGACACACTCTTTGACCTCCAAAGCCCAAAGTGTTTATGATATAGTCCTTTTCAGAAAAAGTTTTCAAAATTCTGAAGATTAATAAACTAAGAAGTTAAATTGATAGGATCCATATTGCCTTTATCACCGACTCTTCATTTTCCCATTTCTGCCTTAAAGGAAGATGTGCCCCATTTCCAGTCAGAGATTTTCCCCTTCACTTGTTCTCTTCACTCCTTCTTAGGCGACCTTTGCCCTCACCCGTTCACCCTTTGCGATGCTGTCCGTGGATCCCCTGCATGTCACTCTCTTTCTCTGGTAGCTTCACCAGCAACTCAAACTCCAATCCTGAGTGTGGCGTGCAAGGCCAGCCTAGTAGGCAAGGCTACCTTACCTATTCAACTTTACCTCTTCTGCCTCAGAGCATACAGGGAGTAGCTAATCGCTTGCAATTTTAATGAAGGGAGCTGTGGACCTGCAGTTATGACGGTAAAAGACATTTGTCCACAGAGAATCTGGTGCAAGGGTGTTCTGGCAAAGCAAATTCCACAGTAGCTTCACTGTTTTCCATGACGGTCTAATCCATCCTGTAGAGAGTCCGAATCAATTGACTTCATCCTTTAGACCCTTCTTAGTGGTCTAACAGTTGGTGTGGGGGCGTGACTTCATTACCTAGCGTACAAACCCTCTCCAATCCAGGATTTGGGGTTTCAGAACTGTCGTTTATTTTAGATCAACCTAAACCTCCCCTCCCTTCCGTCAGCATGGATAACTGGAAGTTGATAGAGTGTTAGAGTTGCACAAAGGAGATATATACATTCAACAAATATTCAGCAAACACTCGTTAAGTATGTAATGTATGCTACTGATGAGTAGCAGAATATGCCATCCCCAAATACACCACTTTGGCATATTGATTACATTGAGCAAGAGGGGTGCTCAGATCTCCCCTTTCTTCCTAAAAGCAAGGGATTGAACTCCCATGGGAAAGACACCTTTTGCTTCTCTATCAGGAGGAAAAGAATGTTCTTATCAACAGAGATAGGGAGTTGAGGCCGAGAGAAATCTGTACAAACAGGTCTCTTCAAAATAACCCTTATCTTCCTTTAGCCTCCCCATATGTTTTCCATGCTTACTACTCTTTGTTCAACCTAATATACAGACACTTAGGCCTAACTACCTCTCGGGTCTTCATTTTTCTGTAGACTCCCATGTTTATATAAAAATATATAAAAATATTAAGAAAATTGATGCTTTTCTCCTGCTAATCTCTCTTATAACAACTTAGTTCTTAGGCCCAGCTGCCTTAAGAGAGTAATATTTGCCTTTCCTACACTACCTTGAGAAGCTCTTAGTATAGAACAGAATAAGACCATGCAAACATCATTACTTCAAAAGAAGAACTGCTGTAATTAAGGTCTGTGCAATATTATGCACGTCGAGGGAACAGAGAGATAGTGTTCTCATAGGCTGAAGAGGACCAGGAAGACTTCCTGGAGGAGATGCCAGGACGTGGAAGGCATGAATCTGAGGCAAGGCTGGACAGGGAAGTAGATTTTCTAGATTTCAATCATATCATCAATATAATTTGAGTCATACCTTCAAGCTTCACGACAGAACAAATTTTGTAGTGCATTACTTTGGTCAGATGGAAGGACGACTGCATGCCTTTCTTTTACTCCTTCGACCAAGGTGTCAGCAGAGGTTTGCAAGCAACAGCTAAAAGAATGTTTACAGTGTACCAGCATGGAGTTTTGAATTAGAGGCTTTCGGGCTGTGCTGAACCCGGTGGTTCTGTAAGCTGAGAAAACACATTGCCAAAGCTGTGAGACAGAAGCAGAAGGAAACATGGCAGGGTAAAGGAGGAGGAAGCCCGGAACAGCCCTCATGCAGAGTCACAGGCCTGGAGCCTGAGTCATTCAGGGAGGTTTTGAAAAGCGGGCGCATCAGGCCATTTCTGGAAGAGCATATCATTTAACTGAGAGAACACATACACTTGTAAAATTATAAGGCTGTGATTAACCACATAGACAAGGAGCCGGAGGGAGGGAGCCTTCTGTTAGAGCCTGGCTATGCAATTTTTATTTAATAAAATAACTCTTGGTTCATTTTCAGGACTTGTGGCGAAAAGTGAAAGGAGAGCACATCCAAGATGGCATTCTGGATCGAACCGATTTTGTTGCCGAAGGACATGTCACAGCACTGGCAGAGCCGCCCCTACGATTATCACCTAAGGTCAGAGGTATCCTGTACTTTCCTAACTTCTTTCTGTGAATTTCCAATTTTGAATGACTGAGTCCCAAGCAATAAGCATTTGAACCATTTTTGATAACTATCTCATATCGCTTTCAAAAGGGCTGTATTCATTTACCACGCCATGTGTACTGGGTTCATCACAACCTCCAGTGCATTTAGCCAAAGTTGCGGAGTGAATAATCGATGGTTAAGTAGATTTAAAACAGTAACTCAACGTTGGTTGAATTCTTTGGTCACCGGAGTTATCTCTTTAGGTTGGCACAAAGCCACTGAAAGGTTTTCATGAGGAGCCATGGGCATTTCCATTTGAACAAGGAGGCATCTTTTGAACAGGTCACCTATTTGATGACTCCTTAAATCTGTCAACCTGGGTCTGACAGATTCCCAAACGATGTTGGAACACTTATCTCTCCAATAAATTCTCTAACCATCCTATGCGTTTCTGTGCTCACCAGTAAGTCATTGTCTCTTAGCTCCAGACCTAAGCTTTTATACTCTCCTTCGTGGTGCTGGAGCTGGGCGCCTCCCTGTAAACTCATATTCTGCCTTGCCAGCTACCTCTGTGTCGGGCTCTGTCAATAGGGGCACTAGAGAGAGAAACCAGGGACTTTCTTCTTCTTTCCTGTGGGAGCTTCGCCCTTGTAGTACTTCCTCCCCCTGGCAGCAGCAGCTCCATCCCAGAACAGCAGTTAAATTCGGTTTGCAGTTTTCCAACGATTGTGGGAGTTTCATCACGCCCTCCTCAGAGAATCCAGCGTCAGCCCGCAGGTGCTTCTGTTCTGAGTTTGGGTCCCAGCCCCCCAGAGCCTCTCTTCCTGACTCAGAGACTCCAGCACGAGCCAAGCAAGCAGGTCTCCTCCTCAAGGTCTGAGCTTTAGCGCCTCAGAGTGGCCCCTCTTGTTTCTAAGATTTAACAATTCCCACCTCTTCCATTTGTTCCCTTGGCCCTCGGGGTGGTAGTGCTTCCTGCTACTGCCCACTTTCTAATGCTCTAGAGTTCTCTCTTACCCTTTCAGGTACCTAGTGAACAATCTGATACCTTGTTAATGCCGGAGAAGCTGTTGCCAGGGAGAACTTACTCTAGGAAGCAAGAGAGCCTGAGGGAAGCAATGAGTGAAACGTGTGGATGTTATGTTCCTTCACCCGGGTCCTCTCTTCAAGGTCAAAGCAGCCATCTTCCAGCTGCTAGGAGTATCAGTTGCTTATGTCTCAGGGCAGTGTCCCCACAGGGAACTAACTACCTCAGTCACAGCTCCATCACTTGCCAGAGGTGCCTCATGGCCAGTGACTAGCTGCATGAGGGGATATAAGGCCAGCCCGCCCTTGCCTTAATTTGGACCCCAGGTTCCCTGTAGAACCAGCTGATTCCTTAGGAGCTGCCTCATGTGGGCCGCTTTCTCCCTCTGCCCAATCCAGCTTTCCTCAGTTTCTTCTAGGTGTGTCTTCCTAGAGTACTACCAATAAACTTCCTGGAGGCACCCGTCCATATAGGTTTTTCCCCAGGTATCCCCAGGATGCCAGCCTAAGTTAATGACGTATGGCTCGAGGGTCTGCAGAGATTCAGATGGGCAGTACGATTGAGCTCGGAGTGGCGGAGGCAAATAATGAGAAACAACTATCGCTACAGGAATGGTTCATAACTGCGTTGCCATAGACCCCAAACAAAATAAAAACAGAGTATAAGATTGCGATTCCTAAGAAATAGCCTAACACAGAGGGGGTGTGGGTAGTCGGACTTCAGGATCATTCGGGATATTTTTGTGGTTCTGTTTTCACTTACTTTTTAGCTCCAACAAATCAAATTGTCTCACTCCCCCGGGGCCAGTTTATAATGCATATGACAAATGGGCACTGCAAAGCAGCACGTCTTATTTTTCTTTTCCACTGCCGATAAGTCTACAAATAAAAGAGAAAATAATGGATGAAACTGCTGTTTATTTTCAATTCACATTATATAGAAAAACATTAACTTTTGGTGAGAAAGTTATTTTAAATTATTAAAACCCTAAAAATGCTAATGAACAAAAGTCATTTCCCATAACATTATGTATTCTAAAAAGTTGCTACTTGAGTTTTTCAAAGGCTTATTCATGGACTAATTTTCTTAGTCTGCAAATAAATGTAAGTGTTCATAAATGCCATTAAAATTATATCCTGCAGTTTTGAAACAATATTCAATTAGTTTTAATGAAAGAAAATTTATACAAAGAGGATAAATTATTCTTCAATTAACTGCATTGCTTTACCTCAAGCAATGAGGTATAATAAATGTCCTCCAGACATTTTCTATCTAAGAGAATTGACTATTTTTGGTTTATTTTTAATATCATTTTAAGTTATAACTATATTTTGTTTGGGGGAGATAAAAGTTTATAATAACTAAATATTTAGCTGTTAGAAATTTGGTTATCTGAACAAATTCAGATAAGCAATATTTGATATTTGATATGTCGCTTAAAATTAATGACTTAAAAGAAGTCTCAATTCAATCCTAGCTTTAATGATAACTTCTCATGCTTTATCTGATATGGTATTACTACAGTCATTCTTAAAGCCTTTAAACAGTGCTGTGAAATAGTCTAGTCTGGTTATTTTTATATAGTGTGCATTTTGTTTAGATAGATTTTATATATTACTTATTTATGTACTGGATTATACACCCTTCAGTTTTCCATTTTAAATTTGATTATAAATATCCTCCAAATAATTTCTTGATTTTTCTCTTTTTCATTCTTTCATATTTTCCCTTCATAATAACCTCGCATTTTCTTGTCTCCGTGGACAGCACTAGAAAGTCACACTGCACAAGGAGGAGGAAGGAAGGGGTGATAATGAGCCCAGGCAGAGGCGCAATGGTCAGGGGAGTGTTCTCGCCATCCAGCACCCTCTCTAGCATTTAGAAAGGTGGGGTAAGGCAGCTTGTCTGCAAGAGTAACAGAGTGAGGAGGATGAGCACGTATAAGCACAGTTTACTATTTTAACCATGTGAAAACTAAATTTATATACAAACATAAGATTAATACGATCACTTATTAATAGGCTCCATAGCAACTTAATTAATTAAATTAATATAATTATTGTTAATATGCCACATAGCAACTAGGCCTAGCCAGTAAGTAGTACACATAAGAAACTTGTCTGAACTATGTTGATTCCTTGAACTGTGTTTCAGACCCTCTGATAACATTTATAAGTGTATGTGAATATTTGTGTACGTGTGTATTTATATTGTTCCTCATTCTACAGTGGATTTGAGGAGACTTTCCAGAGCCATACATAGGAAATAGGGAACTTGAATTATTAAAACAAAATCCCCAGTGTCCTGGTGTTTGCTGGCTACACGGAAACCAGTTCCCTCTTTCTACCATTACCAATTTTTTTTATTTGATTATACACTATTCCCCTCACGTGACTGTGTGAAAACTCGCCGCGCTTCCAGGTCCAGACTGACTAGTCTAAATCAATCTGGGCTGTGCCGTCTCTCTTGCAACAGTGAATTGTACTCTCCCATTCACAGTTATGGATATAGGCAGTTTCAAAGCATGGGCCACAAATACTTAGACAGCCTAAAGATCAAGGTGTACTACACAAACGTGACTCCCAGGGTCTTACCCTGATGGTTGGGAAAACTGTTCTCAGAGAAGGGGAATTGTCTCACGGAATAAGAAGATATCTCACTAGATTTGTTTCTCCAGTGTTTCTTACTGAGACATTGAGAAAATAGTCTTCAATTCTTTTTATACTTGAAAAACTTTAGTATGTGTTAGCTGAACTTAAAATCATCTATAGAGGAGAAAATACTCTGCATTTAAAATCAGCCTTTATGGAGTAAAGCTTTGCTTTAGAAAGGGTCCTTTTTAAAAATGTGAATCCTCAGGCCCTTCTGTCCAAAGGTTCTGATTCATTTGATATGACATAGAGCCTGAAATTTGTGTTTTTAACAAGTCCCATTTGGTATGATGTAGTATGCAGGGTCGCACTTTGAGAAATATCTGTAGATAAGGTCTTTTTTATTCCATGTTGAAAAAAAAATCTGATTTTATTTCAGGAGTCAAGAAAACACATGAATTCAATAAGGCAGGTATTTAAAAAAAATACTTAAGTATTTAAAACCTTTTGGGGGACATTTTGCTTAACTCACTAGTTCGGATGGCCACCAAGGTAAGCTCTTCCTGGCAAGAGTTATGAGGTTGCTGCCAAAAGTTCTTAGTGAAAAATTCAAATTGAGAATTCAGATCAATGAGGGCACGACACAATATCATAATTATCACAGCTACCTCATCACTATTTGCTTAACAATTTTCTGAAAAGGAGGTTTCTTATCTCTTATTAAAGAGAAGTCATATATTTTTTAAAATTCTGCATCCTTAAATGTATCACTGTTATAACTTACATTTTTTTAAGACAAGTGCAAGATATGCCATCATGTGACTTAGAAACGGGATTCATAGAGGTAAATTTTAAAAAATTTAATCCATTGTTGACTTAGCTTTATGATGAGTTAGCATCCAATTTCCTCCTTTTCTTAGTTTTTAAAAAACAGTCGTGAAGCCAAATCAGTAGAATATTTCCTTCTTGCTCTTCATTCACATTCTTTCAGTTATATGAAATTATTATTTAAAGTAATTATAACTGTGCCTCCTCATCCTTCCCTCTAGAAAACACTTATAGTACACACTATTGTTTAAGTTATTTAATCTTTATTTGGAATTTAACCTTGTCTACACTTTGTTATAACAAATAAAACTATAGTTAATTTAAACTAACTACCAAATTACATTAATGAAGGATATGTGTGTTAATAAAAACTTCATAGAGGTTATACAAAATAAAAAAAAGATGCAAAGTAAAAGGTGCAAAATAAAAAAAGGAAAAATGATTATTTCACTACACTGCAAAAGCCCAATATACTACCTTGGTAAATTGATTTTACATTCTAGTTTCAAGTAGTAAGTCATGCTGTATCTGTATCTTATTTCTGAGACCTCTCATTAAGGCTTCAATCCTTTTTTAACCCTAACAACCTACAGCACATTTTTATTTGTGTATCCTGTTGAGACTCAATCGTCTCCTATAAAATGTTTCTAATTCCCACATTTTTGTGAATAGCATCATATTTCGGCCTCTCATGCTTATAACATCGGAACTCATTTTTTTTCCCATATCTTTTTTGTCAATATATATATTAGTTAGGAATCCTTTGGTTGCAAGTGATCGAGTTTGAAACTCCAATTAGCTTAAGAAAAAAAGGGAATTTGCTGGAAGGATCCAGGGGTAGTTCACGGAATCAACCAAAGAGCTGCAGGAAGTAGAACAAGTGTAGGAACTTCCGGAACCGGAACAAGCAAACTGGTGCCACCAGAGTGTGTGTGGTCTTTCTATCTGGATGATAGCTCTGCTTTCTGGGTGTTTTCCATAAGACTGGGACGCCATTAGAAAGAAGACTTGATATCACATGCCTGCAGCTCAATGTGCATAAAGAAAAACTGAGTATGGCCTCCAGTCTAAGTTCAGCCAGTATTCTTTCATTCATTCATTCATTAAAATATTTGGGCGACATTGGTTAATTCAGCCAGTGTTCTTATTGGTCCACTGTGGGTCATGTGCTTACTCTTTGGACCAATCACTGTGGGATGTTGTCTGAGGTTTGGGATTGGCAGTTGTATTAGTCTTTGTCCTCTAAGAAGTAGATGCCAAAACGGTATTAAATATACAAGGATTTTATTTGGGAAAATGCCTGTGTGAAAGAGAGGGAGCTGGACATGGCTGGGTAGCCATCAGACCCTGGTGGAATCAGACCCTGAGGGAAAAAGAGAGCAGTTTACTAGATACTGTACATTCTTCAGAAGATTCCGCAAGGCTATCCAGTAGTTCTTGAGTCAAAGTTGGCTGAAGAGGAGCTCTCTTATCTCTCAGAAACTGATCTGCCTTGTTATTCTTATCATAGTCGTTGGCAGGAGCAGCCTGTGGGAGGTGTGGCCTCAGTATAGACAGAGATGGCTTTCCAAGTGCAGCAGCTGGGGGGCCCCTAGTCAAGTGAGCGTTCTCATGGCTGCGTCTCAGTTCTCTCCAGAATCATGTGGCTGGTATGGGAGGTAGGCAGCTCCTCAAAGAAGGGATACATTTTTCCAGACAGATAAAACAATAATGTCTAGTACATTAAGTATTGCCAAAATTCTTCTACCATGTCCCTCCACTCTAACCCTTTCTTTTCACTTCCACAGCTGCTATCATTGTTCACACTTTTATTATCTTATTCTGGGACTACCAAAGCATCTTTAATTAGTTTCTGCCTTTAGTCTCAACCTTCTTCAGCCATTCCTAAACTCCACCTTATAATTCTCTGCCCAGAACACCACTGTGAATGTATCACTTTCTTACTAAAGGATTTTGGTGGAGTGTCAAATTCCCTGCGTGGGATTCGGAACCTCCTAATATGACTCTCACTATTCCCTAATACAATTTTTGTATCTTACAAATATCACTGTCCTTCAAGCACATTGTTTACTTCAAACCCATGCTTGTTTTAGAATCACGGAATCTCGGAGATAGAGAGTCTCTATATGAGCATCAGTTATTCTCCACTTTAGCTTCTTGGCCTTAAGAAGATTAGAGGTGAATCTTTGGGGGTTAAAGCAAAAGTATAAATGAAGAAGAGGAAGATGAAAGAAAGAGAGACAGAGATAGGCGGGCGTGTGTGCAAAATTTAAGGTCTGGTCTGTGTGACAAAGCCAGCATGTGGTCCTTACGGTTTTGATAGCAAGTGGCTGGAATAAAATGAAGGCTACTGGAAAGCTAGACCGTGGGAGAGGGAGGGGGAGAGAGAATATGTGATGGGTTCCAGGAAGTGTCTTGCAGCAAGAAGAAAGCCCACCTGGGAAAATGTCATCATCTTCAATTATCCCAAGTGCCTTTACCAACACAGGGTGAAAAGGATTTAAAAAAAAAAAAAAAGCCAAGCGAATAAGAGAGGAAAAGAATAGAAGGAAGGAGGGATGGCAGCTTGTCAAATCTGCCATCCACCTGCAGTCCGATTTACTGTGGTTAAAAAATCCAATTATTTTACACATTAAACCAAGAAGGAATATCTGTAACAACAATAATCTGGGCACCGGGGCTTATAACAAGCCGAGATCCATTTCAGTGCCTCTGCTACCCACTGGTTTGGGCCCTAATCTTTGTGATCCCACAGAATAAGCCCGATTCCCTTTCATCTGGCAACCATTCAAATATTTGAAAACAGTTATTATGGAGTTCCTGAGTCATTTTTTTTCCAGACCAAACATTATCAGCCTTTTAACCTTTTCTTTTACAATATAATTAAAAATATCTTGCTACTAGATTCACTCCAGGTATTTTCATACCAGGGCAGGGAAGAATGAGATTACTGCTTTCTTTGTAATAGATGATAAGCATCTAAAGTTGCAGCCTAGAATCACATTGATAATTTTACTAGGCCCCTTATATATGAAAATTAAACTTACTCTCAATGAAAACTTTAGATCTTTTCCACGTGTGCTGCTTCTGGCCGAGGACTTCTCTATTCTGTTAATTTCTTTTGTTGTTGTTGTTGTTTAATCAAATTTATTGGAGGTGACATTGGTTAATAAAATTATATAGGTTTTAAGTGTGCAAATCAATAATACATCTTCATGTTCACTACCCAATGTCAAATCTTCTATCACCATATATTTGACCCCCTTTACCCTTATCCGCCTCCCCTTTCCCTCTGGTAACTTTAGACTGTTGTCTGTGTCTGAGTTTCTGTTTGTTTGTCTTGTTCGTTTGTTGCTTTTAGTTTTATATCCCACATATGAGTGAAATTATATGGTCCTCGACTTTTCTGTCTGACTTATTTTTTTTAGCACAATAATCTCAGTATCTACCAATGGCGTCGCAAATGGCAGTAATTCATCTTTTCTTTTGACTGAGTAATATTCCGTTTTCATTCATTTATTGGAGGACTTTATTGAAGACTTATTAATTAAACACATCGTTACTAATGAGGAACACTGTGGCTTTGGCACTGGGAGTGGAAAAGATTGATGACGGCTGGAGTCCTCTCTCATTGCTGTGACCTAGGGAGGCTAGCGTCGGCAGGATCCAGCGTCAGAACCACGAGTGAGGTAAGCAAAATGTGTAAGGTGCAAAATTTAAGGAGGCACTCACTTTGAGGTTTGTGTAAGTGTTCTTATCCAGTCCTCTCTTTCTGGTTTATTACTTTGGATAATCAGAGAACACAGATCAGTTATGTTAGTATAGGTATTGGCCATTTTAACTACAAAAGAATTTTGTATATTCTGCACTGAAGCATATACTTTTATTTAATAAACACTGGGGAAAATGATAGTCGTCTAGGGTCAAGGTGAGGGAATTCAGAATACAAGATTGGGGGTTTTCCTAGACCTTCTTATACAATAAGGAGAAGAAGCATACCAGTCTAATCTTTGTCCTCAGTTTGGAGGTATTTATACTCAGGGGTTTCCTTTGGGCTGTGGATCTTTGATATCATTGTCCAAATTTTTCTTTCAAATTGTTCCCTGGATCCAGATTTTCTTATTCTTCAGAGATATAGCTCAAAACTTTAAATGACTTCCCAATGATTAGCACCAAAAGAAAAGCCCTGCATAGGAGATTTGGACAAAATAAAGATCTTTGGCTATGATTATATAACTAAGCCTCAGGCATAAAAGGAAGCCAGATCAAAAGGGAATGTTCCCTAACAGAGAACAGTAAAACCCTTTCCAGGAAAACAAAGAGAAGGTGAGCACAGGCAAAAGTGGGTTGAAGACATGCCTCCTCCCTCAGGTTAGGTTGCCCTGCCTAGCTCAAACCAAATCTATTTGAGGAACTCTCCATTTTAGCCCTTTCAGTGAAAGGAGACCAAGAAGACAGATGAAACAGGGTTGCTGATTTAGAACTCAGTCTAGGGCCCTTTCAATTATGGAGAGAGACGCTAACTTTTATAATATATGTAAATGCAAAATATCAGAAGAGTTCTTATCTCTGATTGGGGGAGGGGTAAGGAGGCATCACAGAGCAGGGGAGGAGCCATTTGAAAATTTATTTTCATAATATAATTGTATGCTTTTAATTTAAATGCTATTCTTGCTCGTTGTGAAAAATTCAAAGATCACAGATTGATAAAACAAAAGTGAAAGTCTATTCAAAGCTTCTGGCTGTTAACAGTGTGGTATATATTCACCCAACAGTGCGGTATATATCCACCCAACACTCCTGTGCCTTAAAAATGTTTTATTTCATGTGTATTAATATCGATTCTCCAAAGAAACAGAAGCAATAGAGTATGTGCATATAATACGAGAGAGAATTAACTCACATGATTGTAAGTTTCGATATCTGCAGTTGGCAGGCTGGAGATTCAAGAGAGGTGATGGTGCAGTTCCGGTCCTCGTATGAAGGCCTGAGAAACAGGAGAGCTGATGGTGTAAATTCTAGTCCAAAAGCTGGCAGGCTGGAGTCCCAAGGAAAGCTGGGTTTCAGTTCGAGTCCAAAGGCAAGAAAAGACTACTATGTCAGCACTAGGCCATCGGGCAAGAGAGGTTCCCTTCTACTCAGCTTTTTTGTTGTATACAGGTCTTCAACAGATTAGATGAGGCCCTCCTGTATTAGGGAGGGCAATCTGCTTTACTCGATCAAACAATTCAAACGTTATTCTCATTCAGAAACACCCTCATAAACACACAATAATATTTTACCAAATATCTGGGCACTGCATGGCCCACCCAAGTTGATACATAACATCACAACATATATTTATCGTATATAATAAATAGGCTCATAGCATATGAACTGGCCTATAAATTGTATACAGTATGGCACTGATGTTAAAAACATGGCCTTTGTTATCAGTAGGCCTGGGTTTAAGTTGTGACCTTGGTAATTCACCAAATGTCTCTGAACGTCTGCATCCTTATTTGTAATACTGATCTAATAACATGATATAACTTACAGAGCTGCGATGAGAATTAAATGAAATGTTGCAATTAAATTGCCAGTGAAGAATAAGCCTTCTAAATGCTAGATTAAAAAAAATCCTAATATATCATAAATGTCTTTGTATGTCAATAAATGTGGCTCTACTTTATTAATTTTTGATAAATGCACAGCATTCTACTATAGGGATGAATTCTAATTTATGTAACTGACTCCTATTGATGGACATTTAGGTTATTTCTAATTGTTTAGTGTTATAAACAAACAAACAAAAAGATAGTCTTGCCAATTTAATTATTTATTTAGGAGAAATTCATAAAATTAGAATGGCTGGGTCAAAAATATACTACGTATTTTTAATTTGGACTAATATTGCTACATTGGTCTCCAGAAATGTTATACCAATTTATCTCTGACACTCCCCTCCCCCATGCCCGCATTGGGGGGCATGCTCATTTGTTGTTTATATTCCTGCCAAAACTAAGCGCTATCAATCATTTAAATATTTGCCAATCTGATAGTTATAAAAGGTCTCATTTTTTTCATTTGCATTGCTTTTATAAATGATAAATTTCACATACATATTACTCATGAGTACTTCTTTTATAAACTGACTCTTTATATCGTTAACCCCTATTTTCTAGTAAATACTAATGTACTGTTTTCTTATTGATTTTAAGCACTCCTTAAAATTTTCAACAATATAATAATATCTAAAACTTATATACCACATAGTATATGCCAGGTGCTGCTCTAAATGCTTTACATGTACTAATTTATTCCTCAAAAATCCTATCAAGTTGGTACAATTATTATTCCCATTTTACATGTAAATAAGCTAAAATCGAGGCACATGCAAGTTTGGTAACGTGCATGATCTTGCAGCTGTTAAGCGATAAAGCCAGTTGTTAGTAGGCATTGTAGCTCTGGAGTCCATGCTCTCACCACTTCCTCTACTGCCGTCCAACTCATTATCATCTATGCAGCAAATATTTCTTTTCCCAATTTGTATTCATCTTTAAACTTTGTGTATAGTGTCTTTCTGCCATATAGAATTGTTCTGATCTTATTCTTATATGATGAGTAGAAATTTCCCCTGCCAAGAAGATCCCTATTTTTGCATCTTAAGATAGAAAAATATTCATGTGTAGAAGCTATGCATGAAGGAGAGAAAGCAGGGCACATTCTGGAGAAAGTGAGATGATCAGATGCATGAATTCCGGGACACAAGCTTGGAAAGGTCATTGGAACTAGATTGTCAGGAACTTTGTAAGTATGAATTTTATCCTGTGGGCAGTGCAAGTAGGAGCCATTTATGTTTTTGTTTTTCAAAAAAGTAAAACATTCAGGTATAGAATGGTATAAAACAATATATAAATAAATATTTTCCAATTGAGACTCTTTGCACACCTCTCAGTCCCAAGAGGTAGGCTTCTTTTACATGTTTCTGTTCGGGGTTCTTGCAATTATCGCCCTGATTCTAGAGAATATACTTATAATTATATTTTTTGATTTATAAGTTTAGACAACACCTATTGACTCCAGGTTATAAAAAAAAAAAGAAATTTGGCTCATATATACTATTTCCCACCTCTTCTCCCTTGATCCTCTCCATACATACACATGCATATATATATACATACACCCATATGTATATGCTTATATAATAGAAGAATATATACATATATATACTTTTTTCTTCTATCGTTCATTTATATCAAGTAAAATATATATAACCTCTATCTTGCATCAATTTTTAGTAATGACTTCTAATTTTTATTGTGTAAGATGAGGGAAATTACCCCTAAACTATTCATCTCTCATCCCTTTGGTTCGTTTCTTAGCCTCTAATGGGCTATATCCTTACTTTGATGTTGTCAGGATTGATAACATTTACATCTGTTATGTACAGTAAATAGTCTATACTTTTTCTAACACCTTAGAACAAATAAGTGGTATTTATAATATTATGACTAAATAATATTTACTGTGATGCAAGTTGTACGATTAGAATCCTAAAATTGAAAATGTAATACCGATGCCACAAGAGAATATTCCAAGTGTCAAGGTTAAATGGATTTACTTGTCTTAAACTCTGACAGCCACTCAAAATCATGCCATATTTAATTTCTTTCATATGTGGACCAAATGGTTTCCCCCCTCTATAATATCGAATTGCCTTTTTTCTATTGAGAGAAAAAAACTTATTTTTTTTTTATGATAATAACATCTTCCAGCTTTGTAGTAGATTAGTTGTTGAGGGAAAGAATTTTCTTCCTGAACACGTTCTTCAGACTTTCTTTTCTAATTTGAATTTGTCGCTTTCTAGGCCTGCTGCCCAACTGTCATCTATGATTTCTTTTCATTATGGTTATAGGTTATTTTCACTGTTTCTTGGATCCTTAGCTTCCTCTTCTTGGATTCTGTTCTCATTTTGTTGGGCTATATCATCAAGTTAAATTTTAAAAAATTAAATGCGTATGAGAGTAGATTTTTTGAATTCATGCATTCCGTAAACCATTTTGTTGTTACTCTTGATTGAGTTTGATTTCACATGGAATTTGAGTCACATCATTTTTCCTCAGTGTTCTGTGGGCATTGCTCCATTTCTTTCTAACATTAACTTTGTCATTGAGATTTCTGATGCCAATTTGAATCTCATTTTTGGGGGGAATTAACTTCTTGTGTCGGTTTTAACTTTTTCCATTTCTGGTAGTTTTAAGAATCTTTATTATCTTAAATATGAAATTTGATGGGATGTGTCTAGATGTGGCTTTTTATTTATTCATCTTACTTAGCTCATCTGAAGTCTAGAGGCTTTCCTTAGATCTGGGAAATATTTTTTCCATTGTTCCTTTAACCATCTGCACTCCATATTCTGTTCTTTCCCTCTGGAACTCTTATCAGCTAAACATTAGACTTCCAAGATCAACCTATGAATTTTAATTTTTTCTCATATTTGCTATGCTTTTACCTTTTTTTCTTCATATTCTGTTCTTTACCTTTTTGTTCAAACAGCTTTACTGAGATATAATTGACCTGCAATTATAATTGATATATAATTGACATAATTGTATATATTTAAAAAGCATAATTTGGTAAGTTTTGACATATGTGTATACCCATGAAACCACCACCACTATTGCAACCCAAAGCTGTCCTCTGCCTCCTGGTAACCTCTCCCTCCTGTCCTTCCCTAGACCATCTTTCCCTCTCCTCCCAGACAACCACTCATTTGCTTTGTGTCAATATAGACTAATCATTTGCTTGTTTTAGACTTATTTATGTAAATAGAACCATACGGTATTTTTCTTTCCCTCTGACTTCTTTCACTTAGCATAATCGGTGATGTTGTATCAATAGTTCATTCCTTTAATTGCTAAATATTATTCCATTGTATGGATATACCACAATTTGCTTACCCATTCACCTATTACTGATGAACATTTTGATTGTTTCAGGTTTTGACAAATAAGCTGCTATGAATTCTCATGTACCATTCTTTGTGTGGACATACGCTTTCTTTTCTTTTGGCCTAATACCTAGGAGACGTATGACTAGATCACATGGTAGGTGTGTGTTTAACTTTTTATGCAACTGCCAAACTGTCTTCCAGAGTCCTGGTGTCATTTTCATTCCTCCCAATAGCAAGCATATTTCTAAATCTCGGTAAGTCTGTCTTCTTGTTCTTGGATTTCTTTCTCTTTTTTCTTTCAATAGCAGCCTTTGTTTAATGGCTTGTAATATTTTCTTGGGACTCTCTGAGTTTCCCTTGGGATCATTTATCAAGTTGTTTACCTTGGTCCTAGAGATCCTTGCCTCTCTGCTCATATACATGTTTTTTAATCATTTAAAAAAATTTTCTCACATCTACTTACTTTATCATGGCTTTATATTTTATTTTTGATTTTTATATGTATTTCTCCTATTTAAAAGTCTCAGAACAAATAAATACATATATGTGCATGTAAATGTATATATTTCTAGGATAATAAAATTATGAGTATTCTCCTACTCCCCTGGTTAAGGGAATTAAGGGTTAAAATGAGTAAGTGGTGGCATGCCTCTACTCATATTCTAAAATAAAGGACCAGGTGAAATAGTACAGGTAGCTAGTATATCAAGATATGGACGGTTTTTTTGGGTGCCCACACTAGGAACCTTACTACTTCCTGGGCAGATGTTCAATTTCTTTAGAGTTCTCTGATTTTATCTTAACTACAAATCCCATCTCTAGAGTTAAATTTGATGAATATTTAGTAATACAGGAATAAATTCAATCAAATATATTTTGGTCGGGGAAGTAGTCTGAGTGGAGAAGGAAAAAGGGCTTAGCATCTGGAAAGTACGTATTTTTTCTTTGGAAATTGATAACAATAAGGTACAGTGGACGGGAAGTGGTAGAAGTAGCAGGTACCCTAATAGCATGTCTATTATTTTTATATTATCTTTTCTATTGAAAGTTAAACAAAATATCTGTGCATATTGTTTTAGGAGAGAAATTGGATTGCTTAGGAAGTTACTAACAAGTATTTTCTAAATTAGAGTTCATAGTGTTTTTTTTAATTCAATGAGCATGTTCATGAAATGCAAACTTAACATGGCGATAGAAACGTCAATTAGGCTTAGAGTCTTTACTTCTAAACTTTAGGATATCATGTAAAACTAAGAAATTGTATCCTTATAAATCATTGTCTTATAATTGGTTGTTGTGGCCCATCTTTTTGAATCCTCAAAAGATGTTACATAATTCCTTTAATAAATTGCTTCACCTTTAAGTAAAAACACAAATTAATTTTTCATGGCAGAGCATGGCATGTCGTATTGTGCTAAACTCTATGAAATTTTTTCCTTTTGTCCATAACAATATACAGTTAAGCAAAGAAAAATTCTATATTGGGAAAAAGCAATTAGGAAGATGATAATGAGAAATATGATTCAAGAGAAAGAGTTCTTTAAGTTTCTCTTTATCACAATCATGAACAACTATTTTATCTGTTGTATAGATGAATACATCAAAGTTTAAGAACTACTAATATAAATAATCCATGACCTCTAAGCTTATTATGATTTATTTATTCATTTAACAGAAAATTATTGAGTATCTGATTTTATACAAAGAATTATGTTTGACATTCTTGTGTTTGGTAAGACTTGAATGACTTTTTCCAGCAGATGATTTTTCTCATCTAACTCAGATTATCAATTTTTTTTTAAGTATAGAATTCAATTTCTTTCCTACATATGTACATTGTTGAAGCCTTCTACAAGTCTCTTTCTGCTTTATACATGATAGGTGGCTCTATTTACTTATGTGTGACATATTTGTCATTTAAAAGGTTGTGGCATATTTTTTGACCTTTGAGTAAAAATTATTACATAACTGTCACTTATTATTATCATGGGACCATTCAGCTGTGAAAAAAAGGTTTTAAATATAATCAAGTACTCCTACTTAGAACAAAATAATACACTTTTTTGTTGTGACTAACAATGGTTAGCTACTATAGTTTCTATCCTACTAAGCCTGTATTTGTTGAACATTTTTTTGTTAAATTGGTCTATGTGTTTGGATGTTCTGTTCACTCCTCCATGCTGACAAGCCAGTATCATGCTGTGTTGTAATTGTCAACAAACCACAGTGTACTGCTCTGTGCATTCAGTCAATAGAAATAACTTCATTGATCAATGAGAGGATATAACAGAGATTATATAAAAGTACATCATATTTAGAGAGGAAAAGGAAGGAAAGTGTAGGTGGCCCTTCAGTCTGCGTGAAAGGCCCAGGACATAAATGGAAAGGAAGTGTAGGCTAATAAATTAGTGTCTGCTATTTGCTCTCTTTTCTCTCTTCTCTGTTAGAGCTTATGCTATTTCTAAAGCTTTAGGTAACAAGAAAGAAAACTATCACTTGACCTAAGTGAATAAAAATAACTGTAGAATGCTCCATGTTTAGTGAGGTAAGTGGCAAGTCTTAAGGAAAATAATTGCTGGAAGAAATGTAAGAGAAAAAAAGAATTATTCTTGTTTATGTTTATTAATATTTTCTTCTCATTTTAATCTTTAATTACCTGCACACAGCAAGATAGATACATTTCTTACTCTCCTGAGTCATTACATAGAGTATCCACACAAGGGAAATTACTATTGCTCTCCCACCAGAAATATTGCAGTTTATCCCATCAAGTACTTTTAAATAATCTTTGACAGTTTCTTCCGGAACATCACCATGCCATTTTTATAGCTCCAAGACTGTGCTGTCTGATACAGTAGACATTAGCTACATATGGCTAGTGGCCACTGTATTATACAGTACAAATATAGAAAATTTTCATTATTACAGACAATGCTTATGAACAGATCTGCTCTAAGGAAACCTCAGGGGAAATGTGCTGAGGTAGAGTACCCTTGTAGTCATCACTTAAGTTTTCTCTGTCCAAGAAGTCCCTTCTGGGAACTATCTTTTCCTCTCCCCAGTTCATCTATATAAGTCCCACGAGGGCTGCTGTATTCTTTTATTATGGCACCAGAGGTATTATGCACCTGATCCAAGCTGGGCCAGTTTGAGTACCTGGCCTCCTGATTGGTCTGGGGTAGGGTATCTTATTTAAGTAGAGCCAATGACACACTCTATTTTTTAAAATTTATGGCCTTGGGGCCAAGAAAATTGGCAAAAGCTGTGAACTGTAAAACTTGGAATTTTTCAGGGGTGATGTTTTCCACCATAAGGATAAAGTTAGCCTGTGGCGAGCAAGCAAAAGATGAGGCAGAAAGTATAGTAACAGCATTCGGGTCCCCAAGTCTAGCTGATACTGAGGCCCAGCTTTATTTCTATACTTGTATCTTTATAATTAACTTTTCATTTTCCTTAAGCTAGTTCAAGTTGAGTTGCTCTCACTAGCAAAATTACCAGAATAAATAACTAATATTATAACCGTTTCCCTGACATGATTTCTGAAAGGAATGCAATATTAATGGCTTTAACGAGATTTTTCATGAGATCCTTATATCCAGCTACATCTTCTCAGATAATTGCAACTGCTAACTAAGCTTAAAGTTTTAAAATGTCTCTCTTACTCAAGAACTCAAAATCGCTGGATAACATAATTTAATACCTATTAAACTTTCCAAAATGTAATTTTTTTTGGTATAGGTACTTGTTAAGTCTTCGGTTTTATATATGCAACTATATATTGCTAGACAGTATTTTTAAAAATTCTTTTAGCGATTTTGGTCATTTTCAGTTGAATAGCTTAAACAAAGGAAGTGTCCAAATTTAAAAATCATTTGTTTCTTAAAAGTACATTGGGGACTTTTGTAACTGGGGACATACTTTTTCATCAAGACAGTATCACTATTAATGGCGGGAGGTTATTTTGGTTGGCACGTGAAAACTACTTAACTAACATAGCTGAAATTACTTTCACTTTCCTTTTGAGTTGGTCTTTCCACATGATTCTTATTCAGTGCTTCCCCCCTCCCCCCACTGTTTCAGCCACACCACTGGATAATTAAGCTTTGTCAAACTATTGTTTTAAATAATAGTTCTATAAAATATTGAGTTGAAACTTAAAGTACCAAAAAACACATTTCCATTTTCTACTCTCAGAGGAGGAAATTACTCTGACTTTTTTAATTTCTCTTTTTCAACTTCAGCCCCTATCTCTACAATGCATGATGGGCAAACTAGGTAATTGCCTGAGATGTATGTTTGGAAACTGTCTTGCAAATAATTCATTAATAAAGAACTGAAAACAAAGCAGTTCTTGAACATCCTCTGGAGCATAAAGGTGTATAGTCTAAAGATAGTTTCGAGGTATAAAGTCAAAATTTCTAAAAAATTGTGTCATTACGTAAGGTCTATAATTAATAAAATATAAAACATTTAAACTATAAATAATTGACATTCCCTAAAATTAAAAGTATCAAACACATAGCATACTTTAAAAATAAGAACCTAAAATCTCAATTCCAAGTGGCTGCTAAGAAAACTCAGAATGTTGGAAGGGTAAGGTAAGCCATATGATATCCAACACTAGTCTCATAGAAGTTTTCCAACTAGTATTTGGAGAACACATTTTTGTTTGTTTGTTTGTTTGTTTAAGGCAATATTGGCAGGGAGAATTCTGCATTCTATTCTGGGGGAAGATACTATTGATATTGAGTAGTCATGGCCTAAATTCCCTGATTTGACAAGTTCAGAGCTCAAGTTCACACACACACACACACACACACACACACACACACACATTTCTGAGCAAACTATGGTAATATGAACCTGGGTTATGGAAGCTCTCATAATTTGGTCACATATATATGTATGTGAAATGTAGTAACTTATGTAATTGGTGATGAAGTGATAATTAAGTTTTTCTGGCTTTCAGTATGAAATTCTTACAAAAGTTTGAATGATTGGATTACTCAGAGACTCAGGGCCAGCCAGAAAACACAACCCAGAACTGTGGTTTCAAGTTTAAACCAATGCCTTAGAGTTCAAGACTGTTTTAGTGGAGGTTGCCTGGAGAAAATACCTTTGGCACGATATTTATTTTATCTGAATTTCATAGTGACCTATGGCAAACACACACACACATAGTTTTCCTAAAATAACAGACATTTTAAGATTTTCTGAGTAGAATGGTATTTCATTTGTTCCTTCAATAACAACTCTTGCTTGTAGCCAGCTTTTAAAACAGTGCCTGGTTCAGTAAACAGTCACTGAACTAAAAAAAAAAAAAATGATAAAGAATGATGTTTATTGAACACAAACCATGACTGAGGGAGAGGTTATATAAAAGCAATGAAAGACAGTTTCTGCTCTAGATTTACAGTCCAACTTCACTTACATAAGTGCAAAAATATTTTCTTTGTATTACTCCCCAGTATAGCTATCTTGCACTAGAAGTTAGCGTTCTCTTCACAAAAGAAGAATCACTGATTCCTTATTCCTCAGTGTTGCTTATGCCTTTGATAGTCTAGGTACTCAAGAGTACCAAATGAAGTTGAGAGTGGGGGTACATGGTTGAGTGGTTCAGGTACCACAGGTTAAAATTAAGGGGCCAGTTGCCCTGTGGTTGTTCATATGCTCATAGATTTCTGAATTTTAAAAACCAGCATGTGACATACTTTTCAGGCCCTTTGTTAAAACGTTTGTTTGATTCCTGCTTTTGTATGGCCTCAAATGCGTGTTTATAATGTGTAGACAAATGCCAATTGGTATTTCCAAGGGGAAAACGAAGCTCAGGGTGGTGGCGAGCTTTATCAGGAGCGAGGCCAGGGGGTGAAGTGTGCGCGTGCCAGTATGTGTGTTGACAGGGGGAGAGAAGGCGAGAGAGGTGGAGAGGGGCGGGCGGGGGCGGGGGGGAAGAGAGGGAGAAGCTGCTGTCCTCAGGATCCCTTTCCCCAGTTTGCTGTTTGCCAACTAGCCGTCTCTCCACCACACAGCGGAGATATAAGGCGAATATTAGGCCGTTTCAGGCAAAAACAAAAACAAAAACAAAAGCTAAAACAAAAACAAAAACAGAACAGACCTTCAGATTACAGAATCTGAGGGAGTCTCTGAGTGGGAATCCTTGAGCCCACTTCGCGACTGAGGAGACCTGTCCATGGTCCTGACCACTTCCTTCCCCTCTCCGCTCTTTCTACGACTTCGGCTGTTGCAACCGCCCGAGGAGCGGACGCCACCGCCCTGTTCCTGGGCCTCAGGGAGCCCCGGGCCGAGCGGGTCGAGCCGCCCGCACATGCTCAGTGCGCCTTCGTCCGGTCTGGGGCGCAGGTGCCCGGGCTCTCTGAACCGAGCACCTGTTTTGAATCCCCGCGCGAGGCTCTGTGGGGGCGGCGGGGTGGGGGCGGGGGGCTGGGCGGTGTCACGTGCCGCCGGTCCGGGAAGGTTCCATTTCCTCCGCGGCTCGCGCCCGCTGCGCTCGGGGCCCCTGCGCCGCCCAGCCCCGCCCGCGGCTCCCCTCCGGGCCCCGCCACCCGCGGGTGCGGGGCGCCCCGCCCCTCCCGCTGGCGGCCTCGGCGCATCCTCCGCGCTCACGCCCGCCCGCCGCCCCCTCTATCCAGTTGGTGCGGTCCATGGCAAGCACATCATGGCGATTGAAGGTAAGTGGAGGCCGACCGCGGGCAGGGAGGATGAGGAACGCCCCGGGAGCGGGAGGTCGGGGGCGCCCCGGAGGCGCGGGTGGGGCGGTCTCCCGCGGGCGGGGAGCGGGCTGAGGACGCGCAGGGGTCCCGGTCGCATCCTGGTAGGCGGAGCGGCGCCTGGGTCCATCAGCCTCGGCCCGTGGCCGGGCGCGGAGAGGAGCTGGTCCGGCCGAGCGGTGCAGTGCCCGGGCCTCTGCTCCCTCCTGGCGGCGCGGAGTGGGGCTCCGGTGCGGTCCTGCAGACCTCGCGGAACGGGCTAGGAGAGCAAGGGACCGCAGGGTGTACCCGTTTCCATTGACCTCGCCCCAGCAAACCATCGTCTCGCAGTGCCCGCCTTCCTACCAAACCGGGAGTCCAGTTTTGCTGTCCCATTCCTGTCCCTACTCTGGAGCTGATGGTGGGCTGCACTCCCCGTCCACTCCCTTTCTGGTTGTTGCGTGGGACCAGGAAATTTGGGGTACGGGTAACTTCCTTCTCAAGTGTTTTTTTTTCTAACACTCAAAACTGCTTTTTCTCTACGAAAGAGAAGGAAATACGTTTTTCAACAAATACTCTTAGAATCTAGTATGTATTTCAGTCCATTAAGTGTTAAAGTGCTGAGTACTCATATTTAGGTGGCACTAAAGTGTATTTTTCTCTTGTTTCAAAAACGGAACTGGAACGAACTGTTTATATTTTGCTTTGTTTGTAGGGAGACTGTTTTGAAAATATTACATGTCTAGGATATTTATGTGAAGGGCTGCAGCATCTTCCAGCTCCTGTCTGTTAGGTTAATTCAAACGGTGAAAGTAGTTTCTAAAATTTCTCCGTGCGTGTGTATTTACCTGAACAAATGTGCAAGGTACCTCTAGCTTTATCGTTATTAGCTTGAATTTTGTGTGCTTCTTTAAGTAAAACTCAGAGCACTTCCCAGCTTGATGACCAATCACTGATACACATCTCGGGGGCTCCTTTTTGTCAGATCCTGTGGACTCCAAAATTGCTTCAGCTGTGAACCCCAAGAGCTGAGGTTCCTTTGTATAAAAACAATGACTATGAGTTCATTGAACTCATGCGTCAGTGAAAATTGAACAGTGTATGTCAGTGTTCATGAATCTTTGTGTTTGACCAAAAATCTTCCATCCAGTAACTTCTATCTGCTTACCCTAGCTCTGCTTTCTGGAGCGATAAACTACAAATCCACTGTTCTCTGTGTACTAGACATCCCTTATACCATTTGTAGACAACTCTTGACCATTTTTTTCCTAGACAAAATTCCAGTTCTTCCCCTGGATGGTCTGTGGTTATATGTTTTAAAGTTTGGAATGTGGTATTCTATTTCAGATGTATTATTGAACAGCATACATTAAAACTTATACCACTCCCTAGCATGCATATAATCCTATTAATGTAGCTTTATGTTAGAGTAGCCTTTCTGGAACTTCATGTTGGCTCAAGATGAAGTTGCAATCAACCAAAACTATAGAAAGAGTCTCTTTCACCTGGACTACTTTCAAGTCATGAATCCCTTGTATAGCTAGCTAATCAGGGTTTTGAATTGAAAAACATAACTTATACCTGTTAAGCATACTCTTACTAGCTCTGGCCTAATATTATAGCCCATGAATTTAGACTCTTAAAGTACTAAGGGTTAATTTTATTTCCTCCTCTGTGTATAATTCTTATTTATATTGTCTTTATCAGTCAGATCACTGGTAATCAGTACTTCAGAAAATTGTAAGATTGATGGTGTTGCCACAGTGAGCTAATATAATTCTGGTCAGATGTGAAGAAGTTAGGCCTCTCTTAGGCAAAGTACCATTTTTAAAAAGCATTTTGAAATATTAAGAGTAGTTTACAGATCTTTATTTTTATCCTAAAGGTCTGGTGATCCCAGGTTGGGAATCATTGGTCGAGCCTAGCCGATCAAGACCCGTGACTCTTACCCAGTGTATTCTTCTAGTATTGACTTCTGTCAGTCTGACGTTCTGTTCTTTGCATTTTCTCATCTTCTCTTGATCACTTACTTCTCAGTCTTCCCTTCATCTTCCTAATCTAATGTTCTTTGTGTTTCCATTCTCAACCCTATTCTTAGTCTCTATACATACTGCTGTAATTGCATACATTGAATAATTTTATAATTACTTTTTATAAATTTGTCTCCCTTGTCTGACTGTAAATTACTAGAGGATAATGTCTCATTCATTTTTGTACTCCTTAGATTTTGCACTATACGCGAATATAGTATGTGCTCAACACATGGTTTTTAAAATATAATGGAATTCTATATATCATCTTACTTGGATTGCATCCATTTAACAGAGGTATTTGACTAAAAATCTGTTCATCTCGGTTCTGCTTTCTGGAGCGATAAATTCAATGTCCACTATTAATAAATTAAAATTATACAGAACTTTTCAAGTTTATATTTCCAGACGGTAGCTAGATATCTTCGGATGTCCCACAGCAATCCAAAATGTTTTGCTTGGGACATTCAGAATGTCCTAAAGTACAGTTGTCATCACAGCCACCAAATCCAGCCTCCATGCTCCCCACTCCATGCAAATTTACCATCTGAGTAGAATTTTTAAATAACCAGACATCCAAGTTAGAAATCTGGAAATCAATCCTGCATTATAATTCATCCCCCCTCCCCACCCATCTTGTTGATTACTAAGTTTTGCCAGATCTACATCCCAAAATAATTTTTGATGTTTAGTTTATTCCCTTATCTCATTAAGGGACTTGTATTAGTTTCCTAGATAGTCTTATTATCAACAATGTTAAGATTCCTTATAATTCATTTTCTAAACTATTGCTAGTTCTTCTTGTAAAATGCAAATGTAAATTATTTAAAATCTCAGGATAAAGATGGTCTTTAATGATCTGGCCTATGCCCTTCCTTTATCCAGTTCACATTTTTCTGTCTCTTCCATAAGAATATCAGAAGACTTCTTGCAAAAATGTTTTGCTGAAGTAAAATTATTCACCTTTATTGTTAATTTGCTATATTTTAACTTTAACTACTTAAGCTATCTGGGTAACATTTCTTAAAATCGTAAAAGAGTGAGAGAGAGTGTGTGTGTGTATGCATGTGTATACTTTTCATTCATAATGCACCTTATAGTTAACCAAACACTTTCACATATATTTTTAAAATCATCAGTACAATTCTGAGATACTCTTAAAAGATTTGTTATGACTCTTAAGATTTCTAAGGCAGAATTTGGAATATCAGAAACCATTTGAATATTGAATTAAAAAAACTGATACAAACATATCATATAATTAGTCTGGAGGGAAAATGTCTTTTCTGCTTTCCATATTGTTAGATGTCATTACAATGTAATATCTCACACCTATCCACAGTCTGTGACAGAGTGAGGAAATTTATTGAACAGTTTATTTGGAGAATTTACAGTTCAGTTTAATCAGTGATATTCCACAAGGGATACTTTGGCTTTAGGCAGGAATAAAATTTCTACGGTTTCACAGAGATTTAAGACGTGTTTGGATATTAGGTAGATTTGTTTGGGGGCCTCTGCAAGTACTTTTGAGTAATTTATAGTTTATTTAAGGTTCCTTTTCTAATTCACTGAACAACAAAAAAAAGTAGGGAACACTAAAGAAATAGTTGTATTTCTTTTTTTCCTTTAGGTAGCAGAATACCAGTGTGGAAAGCAGAACCACATATTAACATTTTCACAATTTGTCGAGTAATAACTGTTTGCAGTGTCTTTAAACAGATTATGGTGTCCCTACATAGAATATGTATAGTAGTGTAGTAGATTGTTGTCATGGATTTGACTTTCATTTAGCTGACTTCATTCTTTCCCCTTCAAATCTTAGCCAGTTAATACCACATATGAAAATGCCTGTGTAGGGATAACGTAAGATTGGACATACTACTATAAATAAAACATTACAAGATGTTGAATAAAATGATAATATGCATATTTTGTATGTATATGAAGTAAAATCTTAATCAAAACCTGACCAATTGGAGCCTTGATTTACCATTTCTTAGAAGGAGAAAATAGTGACAACACAGCAAGCCATCATTAGGAATTTATTTAAAAACAAACTTCTAGGATCTGTATGTGTATTCAAAACAGTTTCTTATTTTCACACTTTGAGAGCTGTATTAGGATTGATATTTACAGCAATATTGTGAGTCATCAAGAGGTAGAAGATTTTAATGAAACATTAAATTATCTTTAGTATTCCGAACTTACTAATGCAGTAATGTATATTAGTAGCTTTAAAAAATAATCTGGTGCAGTAGTCAAAACAAAAAGGTGTTCTCAGTTAACAAAATTAAGTAGAACACCTTTTTTGTAAGGATACACTTATTCAAGGTTTTGTGGTATGACCTTAATGAGCTGCTAACAGTAAAAAAACAATGAATTAAAATACTGAATTAAAAAGTGGGTCAAGGACGTGATTCCATAGTGTAGTGATTAGCACGTCTGCTTTACATGCAGAAGGTCCTGGGTTCACGCCCCAGCGGAGCCATGGTCCATGGTCTGTGACCATACCACCCTGAACAAGCCTGATGTCTGATCTTGGAAGCTAAGCAGGGTCGGGCTTGGTTAGTACTTGGATGGAGACCACCTATGAAGACCAGGTGCTATAGGCATTAATGATGATGATGATGATGATAATAATAATAATAATAGAGCAAGTCAAAAGTGGGAAAACGGATTACATTCGTGAATTTACTTTTATACAATAAAAGTTAACATCTCAGAAAAATTATTACATAAATTCATAGGCATATATATGTATCAAAAGGGGTACTTTATGGATCAAAAAGTATTTAGTAAGCTTTGGAAATTATAAAGTACTCTAAGATAGTGTTATGAAAAGAGATAATAGTTGGTTATTCCAGATAATGCTGGAATGGTGGTATGTGTCTTAAAGTTTAGGCTATTATTGAATAGGAATGTTACAGATAAAATGAGTTTGTAAAAGTAAATATAGAACAAACTAATTCAGACTATTTTAACTTGACAGTAATTGCATAGTAACAGCAAAAAAAAAAAAAAGTAGAAGAATTCCAATTTGGGAGGATAACTCCTAGAGAGTTGGAAACCTGAAAGCTTTTTTTAAAAGAAAAATTTTAAAAAGAGGACAAATGGAAAAGTATAAGAAAATTAACGTTTATTTTGGAATATTTACACAGGAGAGTGTTTGAAATTGAATGATAACTGATGCTATGGAAGAGAAGAAGGCATACGGAGGGAGTCCTCTCTGTTTGCAGGGTATAAATCTGAGTTTTCTCTGAATTTCGTCTTCTACTTGTGAGGCATGCAAAGGGAATTAACATATTTTGGGTGCTCACTGTGGACCAGGCGTCATCTGTGCGTCATCTCAGTTATGGAGAGCAACTGCATGGCGCTCCTTCTCCCTCTCTTGACTGTAGCAGACATCTGTTTTGTTAAAGTATCTTTTTTCCTACCAGTTATAGACTTGGTTTAAGAATCCTTCACAACATTGTCCTCCACCTCAACCTTAGCAGCTACTTTTACAGGACTGGTATATGGGATGAAAACTATTTTCTCTCCTGGGATGGTTATTATTACTACTTTACGAATGACTTTATTTATTTTTATTTTTTTATCACTTCAAAGATTAAGTAGCAAGACAATACTAGGTGATGTTGACTTTAAAATTGAAGAAACCATGTTTCTACAACACTGCGTTTTCAGTTAGGGACTAAATTTGATATTATTCCTTGAAGTATTTAATTAAGGACAGAACTAAAAAGTGTCTAGAGATTATTGACTGGTCTAAATAGGGGGAAGTTGTAAACATGAATAGGAAATATTTAAAGTTTCATGCTTATTATGTATAGTATAGATGTCTGCTTAATTAGCTGTAACAGCTTTTCAGTGTAAGCTAGACACTAAAGGCTGTGGCTACTTTAATGCATGTGTTTTGGAAATGCGTCTTTAGATGGAACTTACACTATTTCTAAAGTAGCCTTATAGTATTTGAGAAGAAATTAATAGAACCTGTAAACTGTAGTGATTTAGACTAATAGTCAAAATAAATGTGGTAGAAAAAGCCAGTTTTTAAAAAGGACTCCTAGATTCAATTTGAAGGACCTAATAAATCTTTGGGTTTAATTTTTAATTCTAGTTTTGTATACCTGGGAGTATTTTAATGAGAATACAACGTCATTAAGTATTTTCCTTGTGCAGACGTGGAAAATCACCTACTTTATAATAAGGCCCCACATCCCTGCTCAGAAACAATTTCCAGTTCCCGGGCACACTCTCATTTATGTTTGTGCTCATGTACAAACACATACGTGCACCCATTCACGGCACACAGGTGTGCCCCCACACATCTCTTTCCTCTTACACCCCATACGTAATGCCGGTTGTAGAGGATTATGCCAGTTTACTATTATACGCCTACATGGGTTTGCCTGAGGGAAAAGATGGTAACTTTGACTAAGCTTGTCATTTTCTCTCTCTCATTTCCATGTTGCTGAGATGATTATTTCAAGAGTAAAGCTAGTATGATCTCCAAGAATAGTTATGAGAAATTTACTTTTATTTAAATTACCTTAAAGGGTTAGAAAACGATTGTATGATTTTAATTTTTTCACAGAAATGAAGAAAATCAGTTTTTACTTTCTCAACCTATTAAACCTAGTATTTTAATTATTTTTTCCCAACAATTAACTAATGACCCTGGGCAACTTAACCTTGGTTTGCTTATCTATAATGAGCTAGATAATTTTATTTGAGTTCTAGTCTCCTATATTCTGTTGTTATAATATGGTCTCCAATTCTTCATTATTGTTATATCTGTAGAGTAAATATGATCTTGAAAGATATACAAGAGCTTTTTGGGGGGATCATTTTAGTGGAAGACTCATCTCTTTCTAAAGAGATTGACTAACTAATCATCCCCTCAAATTGGTCCAGCTAATTACAATTTTTGGAGATTCCTCAAAAAATTAAAAATAGAACTACCATATGACCTAGTGATCCCACCCCTGGGTATGGCGTATCCAAAGGTAAGGAAAACAGTATATGGAAGAGATAGCTGCAGTCTCCATGTTTATTGCATTCTTATTCACAATTGACATGATATGGAAACAACCTGTGTCTGTCAATGGATGAATGAATAAAGAATATGTGGTATGTATATATAATGGATTATTATTCAGATAAGGGAAAGAAGGAAATCCTTCCCTTTGCAATAAGATAGATGGAACTTGAGGGCATTAATGCTAAATGAGATCAATCGAAGAGAGAAAAGACAACTACTATATGTATATCACGTGTACTTGGAATTGAAAAAAGCCACTTATGAAAACAATAGAATGGTGATTACCAGGGACTAGGGGCGGGGTGCAGGAATTGGGGAGCTGTTGTTTAGGGATATAAGTTTGCAACCAGTAGATAAATAAGTCCTGGAGATTAATGTGCAGCATAGTGATTACAGATGACAATTCTGTGTTATAAACTTCAGAGGTACTGAGACTAGATCTTAATTGTTCCACATTACAGAGGCATTAGCTAGCTAATGCTAAGGTGGTAATCGTCATAGTTGTAAATGTATCATATCAACACCTATGCTTTAAACTTGCATAATGTTATATGTCAATTATGTCTCAATAAAAATAGCCATTCCCCTATATATTGGAGATATATATATATATATGTATTTGATTAAGTGTATCAAGTCACCACATTGTACACTATCTTACAATTTTATATGGCAGTTATGCCTCAATAAAGCTGAAAAATTTTAAAATCAATAATTATTCCCCTTATACATTATACTCTTAAAATCAGGGTACATATTTTTGGGTTACCACCACATATATCTAAGTAAAGGTATGACTTACCTTTTGCTTAGAAATTGGACATTTTTCTTGGAAACTTTTCATATTTACTTTTTAGAGATTTTTAAAAAGTATAAAATTTGTACGAAGTTCACTGTATCTCTGATCGAAAAGTATTTAAGCCTTTTGATTTCCAAGCGTATGCATTTAACATATAGAATTCGTATTTTTTTTCCTTATACTCTTACTGGTCTTAGGAAGGATTGGGGGTAAAAGGAGTGTTGACTTCAGTGTGCAATACTATAATAAAGTTTATTTAACTTTTTGTGGGGTTTTTTAAAATACTTTTAAGAGTAAGTTTTTTCCTGAATTTTACTTTATTGTCTGGCATTTATTTTTAATATTCCTTTCCATTTCAATAATAATAGTGATTGCTTTGGAGTTTCACTTGAACATCAGTGAACTTTCACTTGTTGGTTAGAATTTTCAGAACAAATATTAAGAATAGTAAAGCACAATCTTACTTTTTCTAGTTATGTGATTTTTGTGCATACTTTGGCAAATTTAACAATTGTCAATTGACCCTAAATTAAAACAGTAATTATTTAACTGAGCTTTTTATTTGATTCTTTCATTTGCTGTAGATAAATTGAATACTTTTAAAAATGGGAGTTAGCTTTTTAAAAATTAGATTTGTTGAGGTGACACTGGTTAATAAAATTACATAGGTTTCAAGTATATAATTTAATAATACATCATCAGTATATTGCATTTGTGTGTTCACCACCCGAAGTCAAATCTTCCGTTACCGTATATTTGACCCCCTTTTCCCTCATCTACCTCCACCTCCCCCTTTCCCAATGGTAACCACTAAACTGTTGTCTGTGTCCATGAGTTTTTGTCTTGTTCATTTGTTACTTTCAGTTTTATATTCCACATATGAGTGAAATCATGGTTCTCAACCTTTTCTGATTTATAATTTGCTTGGTGTAATAATCTCAAGATCCATCTATGTTGCAAATAGCGGTACTTCATCTCTCCTTATAGTGGAGTAATATTCCATTGTATATATGTACCACATCGTCCTTATCCAGTCATCTGTTGAAGGACGCGTCATTGTTTCCATGCCTTGGCCACTGTGAGTAATGCTGCAGTGAACATCAGAGTGCATATATCTTTACAGATAAATGTTTTCTAATTTTGGGGGTAGATACCCAGAAGAGAGATTGTTGTGTCACGTCGTAATTCTAGTCTTAATTTTTTGAGAAACTTCTGTTACTGTTTTTCATGGTGCCCGTACCAGTTTACAATCACTGGCAGTGTTTGAGGGTTTCTTTTTCCCAACCACCTCTCCAACGCTTGTTACTTGTCTTGTTGATAATTGCCGTTCTTATAGGTGCGAAGTGGTATCTCATTGTGGTTTTGATTTCATTGTCATTCTGCAATGTTGAGAAAAGTCTTACAATAGTTTTGATTGTTATTTTAATATGAAGTCTTCTAAAAACTATGCAGTTATATTTAAGATTAGATGTGTGTAGTAAAACCTAACCAATTTATATTAAATATGGGGGAAAGTCTAGTTTTAATTAGAGGCTTTAAAAAGCGAATTAAGTGTGTAACTCAAACTAAGCTGCAAGTGTTAACCTTCTAGAGAACAGGCTTTAATGACTATGTAAGAAATATTTCTAAGCCTATGCAAGCACCAGTGATGGTGTCAATATACATTATAGTTTATGTTATGTTATTGTTATTACATGAATCTTCTAAATTTCTTGAAAATGCCTTGTAATTTGGTGAATATTTTCTTTTCAGTCGTTCGACTAGTGTCTTCTTCATTTTAAAGACATGCGTATAGGTTTCGTTCATTCCACCCTTCAGCAAGGGATCAGTGGTTGCTCATTGGTAACATTTTAATTAATTAATAAGATCTCACTGTATTTACACTGAGGGTTGCTGCATGATAATTCTTTTATAATCATAGCTGAGTTATGTGCCGCTTCTGGCTTAGCCTGTATTCCTGATGATCAATGATTCATCTGTGGTGTTGATAATGCGGAAGCAGTGGCATGTTGCAACCAGTCGGAATGTAGACCTAACCTACTTCAGTGATCGAGATACTGTTTCCTAGTTTTTTAGCATGCTTCCTGGATGACCTACTTTTTTTTTTTTATTGGATATCATGGTTTTTATTTCTCATCTTATTGCTGTAAGGTTCATATTATTGCTGTAAGATATTTCCGTTTCTTATAACTTAACTGTTTACAATGATCTTTAAAATGAGCTAAGATGATTAGATGATTAGTATTATGCAAAGTCAACATAATTTACAGCATTATAAGGTCATGAATATATAGAACACTATGAAATTTTGTTCAGCTTACATTCATTTAAAGTAGTGGTACTGTTTCAGAGAGGAGGAAATATCTACTTTTGTAGTAGCTAAGTAATACTATTACTCTTACGATAAAGTCATTTTTGATAATAATTATGATAACAGTGTTTTGGTTCAATTTGTTAGTTTTTGTCATACGATCTATAAAATGTATCTTATTATAGATTTATAATAATGAGTAGCTGGAGAATGGGGAAAGGACCACATTTCATTTTATACAATATGCATATATGCGATGAAATATAAATGATGTTGTTATAGGTTCGACCCTTCCATAATAACTTGTCCGTGGGCCCTCCCTTGCAGTGCTTTCTTCTAGATGATATAGAGAGGGTGCTTAGGAAGTGGTGATTTGAGTTTTGCTCCTTAGAGGCTTGCCATTTAAAATAATTAATCGAACAAAGCTTTTTCATTCCAAGGCTCTATAAGATCTTAATTTATGGCTTCAGGAAAATTCTGACTATCGAGTTATATTCATATAGTTAAGTTTAAAGAGAAGAGTTAGGAAACTTTTTTCTGGGGTAATTTTGTGAAGGTAATTAAAAATGGTTCTTTGTAACTCAGGCTGTTTTCCATTTTTAACCTCTAACAGATATATATATTTTTTTAACAGGTGGAGAAAGGACCTGTGGAGTACATGAACTTATCTGTATTAGAAAAGGTAAGTCAGTGCTCTGCATGGATATTTAGATACCAAATGAGCACTTTACAGTATATGATACATTTTAGTAATATGGCAGATAATTTGGACTTATGAATATAAAATTTAATAAGTATTAATATTTATTATTTGTGTTACAGACTTACGCAACCATAAAGTGCATATTGCTTATTATGTGGTTATCGAGAGTTATTACTTTATGTTTAGTTTTGATGGGCTGATAAAGCCTGGTTTCTAGCATATTGGTTATTAGATATGGTGAAGAGGCAAAGAATGGAGGGTTTGATTTTTGTTCCCTTTCAGAATCTGGAATCTGGGTGCATGCTGATCTCCCATTGACTTCTGTTCTATTACTGTACCCCATCAGAGAGATGTGAGGAGTTGGTTGAAATTCAAATCGAGAACATGTCCAAAGACCACAACATCTTTTGACACCAACAACTGTCTGTGCTTCCTTAGAAGGAGCCACCTGACAACTGGGTGGTTCAACAAGGTGGCCCCAGGCAAGGTAATTCAGTTTTTAGGTGGGAGGCAAGGAATCAGGTATTCTCTTTATTTGGAAGAATCAGGAGAAACTTGGGAGACCCCACACTCATAAGTAATCACAAATCTGTGAAATGGTGTGTGAAGAAAGGAAAAGATACACCCGGTGAGGTCAGGGGAAGAGATCCTCATAAATTTACTATTTTTTTTCTTTTTAAACTTGGGAGACTCTTTTTCTTGCATCTTTCTTGAAAACTGACTTGGCCCTCCTGAGTCCGGTCAACTAGCTGCACTTCCTGCTCTAATATTTCACCCTAAGGAGGTTTGAGGCCGTGTCAGTATGTGATACATGAGTATGATTGGCATGCCAGGGGAATGTCAGCATATTTTCAGTAAATCTTCACCTGGTCTGGAAAGTTTCAGCTTATTCAGTGTGGAGAAAAAATTAATCCTTTTTAGGCCAATTTGACATGGTCATACTAGTTTATCCATTTCACTGCTTGCAATTGCTGTTCATTTAAAAACAATCTCTTTTCTTTATTACAGTATAGTTTATCTATATACCTTTTCTCTGGTACCATAAAGGAGAAAATTGAAATCAGTTCCCTGAAATCTCAAATTTAGGACTGTGATTTTCATGCTATAACCATTGCTGATTTGTGCTTCTCTAGAACAGGGGAGAAAAGAGACACATTTTGCATTGTTTTCTTCCACTACATAAACATTTTTAGCCTTCTATGACATAGTAATCCAGAGTTAATAAAAATGTTTAAAATAATTTTATAGTTATTACCCATCTCACTAAAACTTCTAAAACACAATTTATTCGACTGGACAGCAAAAAACACTACGCAAATCAGTTGGAATCAAAAGTTATTAAAACTGAAGTCAGGTGAAGAAAGAGTCAAGCCAAGAACAGAGATAGCTAGAAGGGAGGGAAATAAAATGTGCAGAGGCCTTTCATAGCTACAGTGAGAACTGAAAGCTACAGTGGAGGAAACAGCATAGATTGGAATTGGTGACGACTGTGCCTTTTTATTATGGCTCCTCTCGCTGTTCTTTATTGTGATCTTTATTCCCATCCAGGTGGTTCTCAGACCATGCCTTGCCCATATTTTCTATAGGAGTTTAATCCTTTTCACTTCCTTTCATTTTTCTGTAGGATTTAAAATCTGTGATTAAAAATGTTTAAAATTGATCCACATTGTAGTCATGTCACGGAAAAGTTTCTGAATCTCTTTGTCTCCCCTCAGCATTCAGTACAGCGTCCTGTTCTAGTGGATATTCCATAAGCATTTGAATCTTTTCAAAGTTAGTGCTCAGAGGTAAAGCTTTTGCATTTTAAGCTGGACTTTCATAGAGTAGAGCATATGACCGTTACATAAAGTAGAATAATTATAATTAGTCTCAGCGATTCTGTTAAAATGGCATCTCTGACATTATCTTCAATTTCTATTTACCTGTTTGGCTATTCCTTCTTTGTCTCCTTTGCTCGCTTCTTTCCTCTGTCAGACATCTTGGACTATACCAGATGTTGGACTATACCAGAGTTTGGTCCTGGGTTTGCTTCATTTTTCCATCTTTTCCCTCTGTTTGATTTTATCTAGTTCAGTTGTTTTAAATGCCACCCTGAGCCCAGCTGTCCTTGAGCTTCCTGCTCTTAAACTGCTTACTTGATATTTCTGCCTGGATGCCTGTTGGGATAACAACTTGACAAGTCTAAAATGCAAGACTCAGGTTCTTCACAGGAGCCTGTCTCTTCCTCAGTCTTCATCACAGCTAATAAATAGAACATGCCACACAGTTGCTTAAGTACTAACTTAAGAATCATGCCATATTTTTCTCATTCTCTTATCTTTCACATTTAATTTGTTAGCAGGTTTTGTCGGTTCTGCCTTCACAATATAGTTTTAATCTACCCTCTTTTTTCCATCCTGCTGTTATTATAGTATCGGTCCTTTTTGTTTCTTGTCTACATTACTGTAATAGTTTTCTAACTGGTTTCCCTTCTTTCCACTTATATCCTTACCAGTGGTCTTTTAAAATGTACGTTAGGTGATGTCATTTTGGTTGGAATTCTATTGTGGATTTCCATTGTACCTGGAATAAAATCAAAGTCCCTTACCCTGATCTACAAAGCTTTACGTTATAGCATCAACCCAAAGTCCAAAATGTCATCTAAATATCAACTCAAAATTCTCATTTATTGAAATCATTTACATCAGGTATGGGTGAAACTCGAATGATCCATTCTGGTTCAGAATTCCTCTACATCTGAAGACTTGTGAAACCAGAAAACAAGTTACCTGCTCTCAAAATACAATGACAGAACAAGCATAAGTTAACAATTATAGACATTTCTACCCCAAAAGTGAGAAACTGGAAGGAAGAAAGGAGTCACTGGTACCAAGAAATTTTGAAATCCAACTGGGAAAAAAAAATTGGTTTCAAAGGCCTGGAAATACCACTCTGTGGCACTTATCCCTGAGGGCTGAGTGAGGTTCCACCCTCTGGATCTAAGACGACCCAGAGCCATCCTTCCTTTTTCACAATAGGTGGTTTTATTTGCACCTAAGTAGAACTTTCAGCCTGTTTCATGCCTGTAGAAGTTTGGTGGACTGTCAGTTTTCTTTCATTTTGCCCTCTCTAATCCCTTTCAGTATAATAGGCAGTGTTTCTGCTGGTATAATAGTCTCAAAAAAGATGTTTGTGAGCCTTCTCAGTATGTCGTGAGGATTCAGTCCATTAGATGAGATGCTCTTGCACAGGTCTTTCCTAGATAACTCTATCTCTGTTTTTTGGCTTCTGCTCAGATGGCAGAGGGGAATCCATGAGTCACATGCCTTGATTTCTTCAGCGAGCCCTCTGTGTCACTGAATATTATGACCTTCCCCCCGCCCCATTTTGAGGCACTGGCGAAAGGTCTAGCCACCAATCTGGTAGATTTTAGAATGTCCACGTTCTAGATTATTTGTTTACACGTAATACAGAAAAAATAAATAAGTTATATAAGTTTATATGAGAAATAAATGTGTATTCTTAATTCTCCCTTCTACACAAGGTGAAATATTATACATTTGTATCTTGCTTTTTTTTTTTTTAAATCTTATCATATTTTCTAAAGTTAAATTCAAATAAGTAGGTAGAGATCGTTTACAGTCTTTTTTTCTGGCTGCATTCTACTCCCATTATGTGACATACCATAATTCAACTAATTTCCTACAAATGGAAATTGCTTTGTTTTAAAATTTTTTGCTGTTAAAATAATGCCGTGGTGAATACTCTTGTGCATATGTTATTAGAGATCTGTCTCTTGGTAGATTCTGAGAAGTGGAGTTGCTGAATCAAAGATTATTCCACATGATTGTATTAGAAATTGCACAATTCCTGTTCTTATACATCGTACCATTTTGCATTCTCACCAGAAATACATGAATTCACAGCCCTGTCAACAGAGTATCTTAAACTTTTGGATTTTTTGTTGTTGTTGTTAGTCTGGCAAGTAAAAAGTTGTAGTTTGGTGTCATATTTTCATTTCTTTTATAAGTGAGGTTGAATATTTTTAGCTTCTGTTCATAAAACATACAGATGTCTGCGTAGTATGATTTGAAGGACACTAAAATAACCTACTTCTTCTGAATTGTCTTTCCTGTCAGTGTTCGATGCTTTCTCTTCTTGACATTTGCTACAATTAGGATCTATCTGAGCTTTAGAAATTCATTTGAAAACATTCTGTGGGAAGAGATAGTGGGAGCTATTCCTTGGTCCTCTAGCATTTTCATAAAACACCTCAGCATAGTATATCAGGTTATTTTATTTCATTGTGGAAAGTGGGAAATTATGGACCTGGAGGCACAATACTTAGGACAGTGTGGAGAAGGGTTTGGGTAGGTGGGTGAAAAGCAGAAGTGGAACAGCCGTGGACAGTGTCCAGATGAGCAGGTCTAAGATGCCAAGGGTAACATGCTGAAGACACATTGCATCTATACTCTGGTTTCCTTGTGAGTCGCTTGGCATTGTCTCTCTTCATCTACATCTAGAGGAGACCCAAGCCCTTTTGAATATTTGCACCCCCTTTTTGACTTTGGGTGAAAAAAGGAGTCTACAGTCTGAAGAGAAAGGCCACGTTAGTAATATGGTGTTTGCTAGATCCACGTTTAAAAGTGAAGCTGCAGCAGGTCCAGACTCACACGAAATTATGATGTGTGTAACATTTGTCTCCATTACTTCTCTTCTTTAAATGTGAAAGCTCTTATTTCTAAATCTTAAGTACTACCTCTTACATAGTGAACAAGAGCATTCCCTCGCCCTTCCATTCTTTATACTAGTCCCGCTTCGCAGAGACAAAAGCTGTCAACTCTTTTAGCTGCCTTTATTTTCTCGTATACCTTCATATTCTAAATAAAGCTTCTCTGCTGTTTCTTGATTTTGAAAATGTTTTTAGACCTGTGTTTTCCTGGTATGGTAGGTGACAAGTTAGTTCTAGTAGATTAGCACAGTGGTTAGACGTGTGGTCCAGAGGCAAGGCCGCTGGGTTCTAATTCCGTCCTGTTATCACTTATTGACTGTGTGACGTTGGGCAGACTACTGAGCCCTTATGTATCACAGTGTTCTCATCTGCAGGATGGGATAACAGCATTGCCTTCCTCATATGTCGTTGTGAAGATTAAACTAGTTAATATGTAGGAAATGACTATCAATCAAGACCAATCAATAAAAGTAAATAGTAAAGTGTAATAATTTTAATCATTGTGAAAAATAATAAAATAGTATTTCATCCTCCTGCACGCATTCGTCCACATTCTATTTCCCCAGTATAGTTGTATTTCAATTTTGGTTGAGTCGTTTTTTAGAATTTAAATTTTTATGATCAGTATTGTTCGCAGTGAAGACATACGATATTTATATTTCTTTTTTTGTACAATTTTCCCCTCTCCTCTAAAAATACCCTCTCTCTTCACCGTCCACTTTCAGGCACCCACCTCAACTTCTCACTAACCAAAGTTCAGAATCTCTGCTGATTCCCCGTCATTCACATTCTCCTCCTGCAGCCGCCCCTCATGTATTGATATACACCTCTTCTATATATCATTAGCTAAGGTTTTTCTGCTTCTCTAGGAAATAATTAGCCAGCATATTGTATTACCTAAGGTACCGTTAGCTGCTATCCCAGGCAGACCACAAACAAAATAACTTGAACTGGATAAAGGTTTCTTTCCCATCGGGGTGAAGCCTCAATCAGGTGTATCAGATTGCCACGTGACCCTGCCCTGAGCACGATGCAGGGATCTGGCTCCTTCTGTCTTGTGGCTCTGGCATTTTTAGTGTGTGGCTTCAGAGGATGCTGGGTTCGCCTGCTTTAAGCAGGGGCTACACAGGAAGGAAAGGGAAAGGAGGATTGTGTCTAGGAGGTTATTATGGGTTGGGCCTGGATGTAATGAACATGGCCGAAGATCCATATCCCATGTTGATAATTCAGTCACATGGCAACATCTAACCTCATAAGAAACTGGGAAGTGTTAGTGAGCCAGGAGCCGAAGACGTACAGTGAGCTTCTTTCTCCCATTTATCAGTTAATCCCCCTGATATTATATGTCTTCCTTTCCCTAATCTTATATATGTTCCATTTATGTTCATGGTGATCATCTGGATAAGTCCCTAGATGTAGTTGTGGGACTTACAGGTGTGACTTCAGTGAGAAAATTTCAGACTGTGTAGAAGAGGAGGGTGACATGGAAAGATATAATAGGGGTTTTTGTTAAATTTCGTTTCAGGGGGGAAGAGATTCCGAATCCTCTTTGTGATTCTCCTCTGTCTTGCAGGACTCTGTCCCATTTCGCTTCATTCCCTCTTGTCCACCCCCTGCAACAGGGCCGCCTCCCTTCGTGCCTTTTTTCTTCTCCAGAAACTGAGTCATGAAGACGGCACAACTACCCCTTTAAATCCTGCTCACCTCCTCAACTCATATGTGCTTCAAAGTTCCTGCCCTGTGCTCTAATCTATTCAATTATTTTTTAAAAAAATATTAAAAAAAATATTTTCAGCTCTAGGGTGGACTTACCTTCTCAAGTTTAGATCCATCTTTAGACCCTTTGCTATCTTCTTCCGTCTTCTTAGTGTTTCGTCTTCCTTCGCTGGAGAGAAAACCTTTCGGCGGGGTTGGAGTGGGTGGGAGCGTGAGAAGTTGTGTCCTACCATTTCGTAAGTTTTGTCATTTATTAACAACTGTTTTGAAATTTCAGCATTCTCTATATTCAGGTTATTCTGAGAACATAGTTTTTATGAAGATTTACTTTTTCCTTCTTGTTTTATACAGTTTTGGGAAGAGGAATTGGAGGCGTGGAGCTTACATGGCTTCTGTTTTTTCAGCTACTCAGAGGTGTCAGTAGTGTTTTGATGAACAAATATTTTAATATTAATTCCGTCTTCTAAATATTCTTTTTCTTTTCATTCTTCTCTCTCATTCTTATTTTTAAAACTTTAAAGTCTTACCTTTAAATCTTAAAGTCATATTAAGTCACTAACCCATCTAAAATTAAGTTTTTGGATGAGTATGTGTGAATGGCTAATATGTCCAAGTCATATTTACCTGGAAGGCGGTAGCTAGCTTTATGATATGGGACTCTCTCTTTGGCTCTCTGTGTATGTAGTATTTTCTACATACTGTGTCTGTCTTTATTTCATTACTGAATTAAGTTTACTTAGTATAGTTGACCCTTGAACAACATGGTGATTAGGGGTGCCAATCACCTACATACTCAAATATCCGCAGATAATTTAAGTCGACTCTCCACATATGCAGATGCCCAACTGTGGGCCAAAAGACCAATGACCCTTGAACAACATGAGTTTGAACTATGTGGTTCCACTTAAATGCATATTTTTAAGTGAACCCATACTGTTCTAACCTGCATTGTTCAAAAGTCACCTGTACACACACATCAATGTATAATATGCCATACGAATGACAATTTGTTTAGTAAACTATAGAAAAAAATTCTTGTAGTGCCTAGAGTGTAGGAGATAATCAGTGGTGAATTTTTTCTTTTTTTACTTTAAAAATGGAAATAGTTTTATTGACTCCATGAGGAAAATGTATAGATGTTCAAATTTATTACCTGTTACATTTTTTCATATATTATTTAAATATATTTTATATGTTAAGATATACATCTATATGAAACATTTATAGTAAACATATTTGTTGATAGAAGATAGTATTACCACATTTCTATTATATTACAGTAAAAATAGGAGTATTTTAAAATATTTAATCAAGGCAGTTTTGCCATAAATTTTGAAATTTGCTGACAATACAATCAAATACATAATTTTAAGCATCATATTCTTCCATTTCGTCAAGCATATATTGGTCATTTTTTTCTTGTTTTTCTATTGTGATATTCCATTGGTTTATTGGTTAAAATGAACTTTGACTTGTTTTCTATCATTATTTTATAATATCATCATTCTCAAGTTATTTTAATATAGATAATATTTTATGCACATTTATACATAAATAGAATATATAATGGTTATATTCCCAAAGTTACAGTAAGATTACATTTATCAGATTTTAATGCCTGAGTTGCTTACTTGGGTCAGTCAGGGTAAAGAATTGTAAAATACCCACATATGAGTGAAGTCATATGGTTCTCAACTTTTTCTGTCTGACTATTTTCACTTAGTAAGATAATCTCAAGATCCATCCAGGTTGTCACAAATAGCAGTATTTCAGACCTCCATGTTCAATTTCTATGTAAATCTGGTGAAGTCATTCTTCTTCAATCATTAGATCAACATTCAGGTGTGAAATACTAAAAATTATGTAAAAATCATAATTTTGTCCTATTCCTCTATTTGATATGACTAAACAGTATGTTATAATTTAGTTGAATTTATTTTAAACTATCTGAAGTAGTAATATAGTTTTCCCTTTGGTAGAGCTAAGTGACTTCTAGACAGTGCTAATAGAGTTTCTTGAATTGAAGTGACCAGTATATTTTTACAGTTGTTTTGTTGGAGTACATTTTAAGTTTTTTTCCCCCCTGGCTCAAGAATTTCCAGTTAGGTTGTGAATTTATATAGCCTCGATGGTAACAAACAATAGGGCTTTTACTACTATAATTAAAATGACACTTTCATTTACAATTTAATAGAAGGTAGAAATCATGGAGCTATATTTATTTTGATTTATTCTCAGCTTCCTTGAACTTCTTAATGAGAGGTTTATATGCACCCAGAGGGAAAAGGGCCTATCACATTGACTCATGCTTGTTATTTTTAGTTCTATGCTCCAAATTGAGGCTGCTGTAAGTTAATGTCAGTATTAAGTAAGGCAGACCCTCAGCATCTGAGGGGGCGGGGGTGGTGAAGTTCAAGAGATAAGGGGAGAGAATATATTGTGAAGGTCACAGGAGTACAGACATTGGAATGAAAATGGGGAGCAGAGTCATGATGAAGACTCAGAGAATCAGTTCTGTTCCTCACCTTGCCTTTCTCTGAAATACTTCTGTCTAAAAGTACCATTTTCTTTCTTCTCTTCTTTTTCAAATCCAGTATTAGTTGGAGTTTTGTGGGTATAAAACTCAGGTGTTTTGCAGAATGATATCTGTGGACCAACTTCAGAAATTTAGAGCCTATTTCAGTTTTTCTAGCCCACATGCCTCGTTCAGGTGTATTATATACTCTTTTCACTGACACTGAAAAAGGAAAAGAAGTTCATTTTTGGTGCTAGGACAGAAGGACCAAGATGTTTTTAACTGCTCAGCCCTTGGCCCAAGGGAAGTGGTCCATGCAAACTTTTGCTCAGGATAGATGTCTTTCTGATGTGAAACCGAGAAGTCCAGGATGTATGTACCTATCTTTTTTTTTTTTTTAAGTCTTTGAAAGGATTAGAGATGGATTTCCGATACCATCCTGACAGAATTGATATCTTCCATATGAGCCCCTACAGCTGCTTTCAGTGATAAGAGTCCAAGCATCTTTCAGAATACCCCCATTACCAGTTTAGTTGGTTTATCTCTCCCAACGTTAAGGGAGAATTTTTTTTTTTAATTTTTAACTTATAGTTGACATACAATATTATATTATTTCATAGTGATTAGATATTTATGTAACTTACACAGTGATCACCCAATAAATCTAGTACCCATCTGATACCATATAGTTATTCAGTATTATTGACTATATTTCCTATGCTATACTTTAGAGTAACTGTTTTGTAATTACTAATTTATACTTCTTAATCCCTTACCCTTTTTCACCCATCCTCCCAACCCTTCTCCCATCTGGCAGGCATCAAAATGTTCTTAGTATCTGTGAGTTTTTTTCTGTTTTGTTTGTATATTTTGATTTTTAGATTTCACATATAAGTGAAATCTTATGGTATTTGTCTTTCTCTTTCTGATTTATTTCACTTAGCATAATACCCTGTAGAGCCATCCACATTGTTGCAGATGGCAAGATTTCATTCTTTTTTATGGCTGAGTAATATTCCATTGTATATATGTCCATTCATCCATTGATGAACACTTAGGTTGCTTCCATATCTTGGCTATTGTAAATAATGCTGCAATGAACATACAGATGCATATGTCTTTTTGAATTAGCGTTTTGGGTTTTTTTCAGATAAATACCCAGAAGCGAGATTACTGGGTCCTTCTTTGTCTCTTGTTTTAATGTCTGTTTTGTCTGCTATACATATTGCTACCCCAGCTTTTTTGTTTGTTTCCATTTTCTTGAAATACTGTTTTCCATCTCTTTACTTTCAGTCCATGTGTGTCTTTCAATCTGAAATGAGTCTCTTGTAAGCACCTTATGTAAGGGTCTTGTTTTCTTATCCATTCAACCATCCTATGTCTTTTGACTGGAGCATTTAATCCATTTACATTTAAAGTAATTGTTGCTAAATATGTAGTTATCGCCATTTTATTATTCATATTTTTTATGGTTTTTTTCCTTCTTCTTAAAGAAGTCCCTTTAACATTTCTTGTAATACTGATTTGGTGGTGACGTATCCTAAATTATTATATATGTGTGGGTCAGTTTCTGTATTTAAATTTTTTCCTTTCACTCTGTCTTTTCTGGAACCACTAATTTACTCCTTTTGTTATCTGGTATCAAAGGGCTTTTTTGCATTAATGTTTGTTTTAAATTTTTCCTGGTTATTCTCTTGTGTTTATTTTTCCAGATGAACTTTGGAATCACCCAGTTAAGAATCCCTTTCTACAATTTATGTTCCACTCTCTTCGCATAAAATGATCCTAATGGGATCAAGTTAAATTCCTAATTTATCTTTCCATTCGGGAACATGGCAACTGTTTTCTCTTATGTCTCCCATTAGAGTTTTATAGGAATGCGCATTTCTTATTACTTCTATTGTATTCGTTTTGGTTTAAATGGGATTTTTTTATTTCTACTTAGTTATTTTTTGCATTTAAAAAAGTTATCGATTTATATATTTATTTTGCAACTGACCAGGACTGTCAATAAATGCATGTTTTAGTTAGGGAAATCAAACAGCATGCTACAGTGTTGATATAATATTTTTTTGTGTTACGAGGTATTGAGGGACCCCAAAACCAACCCCTGTGTTTGACAATTTTCTAGGACTCATGAGACTTAGCATATACAGTTGACCCTTGAACAACATCGGTTAGAACTGTGTGGATCCACTTACATGTGGGTTTTTTCAATAAATATACAGTTGTCCTTCTATATCCCCACATTTTGCATTTGCAGATTCAACCAATTGCAGATTGAAAATGCTATTCTCAGTCCATGTTTGGGAATCTGCAGAGGCAGAGAGCCAACCTTGTGCACTGCTCTGCACCATTTTATATAAGGGACTTGAGCAACATGGGTTTTGGTATCTGCAGATGTTCTAGAACTAGTTCCCTTTGGATACTGAGAGACGACTGTAGTTAATTTATCGGGAGTCAAAAGTTATATATGGATTTTTGCCTGCATTTGGGGGGTGGGGGCAGTGCCCCTAACTGCCATGTTGTTCAAGGATCAACTATGATTTTACTTTCGGCTAAGATTTATTACAGTGACTTAAAGATGCACGATCGGATCATAAGGGGAAAGGAGACAGGTAGAATCTCGGGGAATTCATGTGCAGTCTTATGCTCTTTCCCTCACGTGAGGGTCACACAGAGGACATACTTCTGAAAGCAACAACAACAAAAAATTCAGCAACATATATACGATGGCGCTTTTCGTGTATTAAAAACCCCATTAAAGGTTCAGAGCCTAAGGTTTTTACATGGGACTGATCACGTAGGCACACTCTATCTAGTTTGTAGCAAGATTCCAGACTCCCAGAAGGAAAGCAGAGGTTCAGCATAAACCACAGTGTCTACACAGACAATCTTGGCAAAGGGAACCGACCACTCTATTAGTTCATTGTTGACTAGGAATACTTCGAAGGCCAAGTTCCCAGATGCCAGCCAAGGGCCAGCCTTGCAAGCAGGTCTTTCTAAGGATGTCTTACTCCTACTGAGTTAACTCTTTTCTGTACTAAAGGAGATTTTGAAGAAAGCCATTTTGATCTGACATATGGATCAAAGATTACCTTTTTGCATACAGATATCTAATTTTTTCAGCATTATTTGTGTGAAGGCTGTCCTTTCTCCATTGAAATATCTTTCTCTCTTTGTAGAAAATTAGTAGGTCATATATTTATGGGTCTATCTTTGTACACTATTCTTCTCCATTGATCTGTTTGCCTTGTTACCAATACCGTTGTATTGGTATTGGTAGCTCTATTATCATTGTAGCTTTATTATCGGTCTCTGTAAATTGAGATATAATAGACATAAAACATTGTATTAGTTTCAGGTATACAATTTATGATTGAATATATGCATATATTGTGACGTGATCACCACAGTATATCTAGTTAACATCAATCACCACACAGAATTTTTTTTCTTGTGATAAGAACTTTTAAAATTTATTCTCTTAGCAATTTTCAAATATACAATACAGTATTAAACCTATAGTCACTGTACTGCATGTTACATTCCCAGGACTGACTGATGTTATAACTGGAAGTTTGTACCTTTTGTACTCCCATTCCTGTCTCTGGCAACCACCAATATGTTCTGTGTGTCTATGAGTTCGGTTTGGTGGGGTGTTTTTATTTATATTAGTTTATAGTCCACGTATAGTCACCATGCTGTGACTATAACTTATTCATCTTATAACTGGAAGTTTGTGCCCTTTGACTAACATCACCCCATTCCACCCAGCCCTTAGCCGCCTGTAGCCACCGTTCTGTTCTCTTTCTGAGTTTGGCTCTTTTAGATTTCAAATATAAATGAGAACATATGGTATTTGTCTTTGTCTGAATTTGCCCTCAAGATTCATCCATGTTGTTGCAAATGGTGAGATTTCATTTTTTCAATAACTGAGTAATATTCCATTGCGTGTGTGCGTGTGTGTACACATATTACATTTTCTTTAATCATCCATCGATGGGTACTTGGGTTGTTTTCATGTCTTGGCTATTGTAAATAATGACGCAGTGAATATAGGGGGCAAATATCTTTTTAAATTAGTGTTTTCATTGCTTTCAGATAAATACCCAGAAGTGGAGTTGCTGGATCATATGGTGGTTCAATTTTTAATTATTTGAGGAACCTCCATACTGTTTTCCATAGTGGCTTTACCACATTACAGAAATCTGGAGTTTTCTTTGTGGGAAGGCATACATATGCACATTTAATTTTTTAATAGGCCTATTCAGGTTATCTATTTCTTATTTGATCACTGAAGAATTTGTTTATTTCATCTCAGGCGCTACATTTATTGACATGAAGTTATCCATACTATTTCTCTTATTAATATCAGTAGACTCTCTAGTAATGTAATCATTCCATTCCTAATATTGGCAATTTCTGTATTGTCTATTTTTTCCCTGATCATTCCATCAACAGGTTTATCAGTTTTCTTGGAGTTCTCAAACAGCTAGGTTTGGTTTCATTGATTTTTCTCTAATGCGTTTCTGTGTTCTTCATTCAGTGATTTCTGCTGTAAGTTTTATTTTCTCTCCTGTTTACGTTGAGTTTTACTTGGTCTTTTTCTGATTTCTTAAGGTGGATGTTTAGGTCGTTGATTCGAGACCTTGTTTTCTAAAATAGGCATTCAGTGCTATAAATTTTCCTTGAAGTACTGTTTTAGCTGCATCACACAAAATCTTATGTTATTGTTATTTTCTTTCAGAGAAAAATATCTTATTTTCTTTTGATTTCTTCTTTGAACGGTGGGTTATTTAGAACTACATTTTTGCTTTCTAAATAGTTGGTAATTTTCCAGATGTATTTGTGGGTTTTATTTTTAATTATATTCCATTGCAGTTAGAAAACATACTTTAAATGACTTGAACCCTTTATCATTTATTGAGGATTTTTTATGGCTAAGAATATGGGGTATCTTGGTAAATGTTTTGTGTGCACTGGAATAGAAAGTGTATTCTTCTGTTGGGTGGAGTGTTTTATAAATGTCAGTATGTCAAGTTGATTGATAGTGTTTCAGTTTTTTATATCTGGAATGATTTTCTATTTTTCTATCAATTAGTGACAAAGGGTTGCCGAACTCTCCAGTGATAATTGTGGATTTGTCTGCTTTTTACAGTTTTATTATTTCACCTATATTGAAACTTATAAACATTTAGAATTCTTATATCCTTCTGATTAATTGACCCCTTTATAATGAAGTGAACCTTTTATCGGGTGATAGTCTTTACTTTGAAACGTACTTTATCTGATATCAATAAAGTATAGCTGTTTCAGTTTTCTTTTGATTATTATTGTGTATTTTTCTGTCATTTTACTTTTTAACCTATTAACTTTATATTTAAATTAGATTTCTTGTAGATTTCTGCTTTTTAATTGGAATGTTGAAACATTTGCATTTAATGTGGTTTTTAAAATAATGACTGGCTTTCAAGGTATATCATCTTGGTATTTTCTCTTTGTCTCATCTTTATTTTTCTTTCATTTGCTTTCTCTTGGATTACTCAAGTATTTTTATTCCATTTAATCTCATTTTTTGCTTGTTATAATTTTTTGTATTTTAGTAATTCCTTTATGATTAATGGTATACATATTCTTATCACAGTTTAAAAATTAACGTGAAATTTTACTACCTCATGTATAGCACAAAGACCTTAACACTTCTATTTCTCCATGCCGGCCTTTGTGCTAGTATCAATTTTATTTCTACATGTATTTTTCAGTTACATTATTATTGTTTTTGCTTTAAAGTTGATTATTTTCCCCCATTTTGTTGTAAAATATACATAATATAAAAATTTACTACTAAAATGACTTTTAAATATACAATTCAATGGTAAAAGTATACTCACCACCACTATTTCCAGAACTTTTTTTATGACCCATTAATCAGTAATTCTCAATTCCTTCCTTCCAAGCCCTTATAATCTCTAATCTCTATGTCTCTATATATGTCTATTTTAGATATTTTGTGTAAATAGAATTATAAAATATCTTTTTGTACCTAGTGTATTTCATGCTATATATTTTTCAAGATTCATCCGTATTCTAGCATATACCAGAGCTTCATTTCTTTTTATGGCTTAAGATTTCATTTTAAATGTCCACCACATTTTCTTAATAATGTGTTAATGGACACTTGGCTTGTTTTCATCGTTTGGCTGTTGTGGATAATGTTAGGAACATTTGTATACAGATGTTTGTTTGAGTCCCTGTTTTCAGTTATTTTGGATGTTACTTATGGATTGAAATTGCTGAGTCATGATGGTTTTATGTTTACTTTTTTGAGGACCATCAAACTCTTTTCCCTAGTGGCTGCACCCTTTTACAGTCCCACCAGCAATTCACAAGAGTTTCACTTTCTTCATATCCTTACGTACACTTGTTATTTTGTTGTTGTTTTGTTTTGTTTAGTAATTATCCTAGTAGGTGTGAAGTAGTATTGTGGTTTTGATTTGTATTTCACTCATCATTAATGATATTGAATGTCATTTCATATGCTCATCGGTTATTCATATATCTTCTTTGAAGAAATGTCTTTTCAAGACCTTAGCCCGTTTTTTAATTCGGTTTTCTGTCTTTTTGTTGTTGAGTTGTAGGAGTTCTTTATATATCCTGGATATTCCTTTTTATATATTATTTGCAAATATTGTCTCTCATTCTGAGCGTTGTTCTCACTCTCTTAAAAGTGTTCTTTGATATGCAAAAGTTTTTAAATTCTAATGGAGTCTGATTTTTTAATTTTTCTCTCTTGGTGTCCTCTAAGAAACCATTGCCATATCCATGGTCATGGAGATTTGCTTCTATATTTTCTTCTAAGAGTTTTATAGTTTTAGCTCTTAAGTTTATGTTTTAGTCTATTTTGAGTTAATTTTTATATATGGTATAAGGTATGAATTCAACTTCATCCTTTTGCAGGGCAGGTAGATATGCAATTTTCCTACCATCAGTTGTTGATGAAACTTCGCTTTCCTCATTGAACGATCTTGGTGCTCTTGTCAAAATGAATTGACCACGTACAAGGGGGTTTATTTCTGGATTTAATTCTGTTCAGAGGTCTATATGTCTATTCTTATGCCAGTTTTGATTATCGTAACTTTGTAGCAGCTTTTGAAGTTGCAAAGTGTGAGTCTTCCAACTTTGTTCTTCAAGATTGTTTTGGTTATTTGGAATCCCTTGAAATTCTATATAAATTTTAAGATCTGTTTTTCTATATCTGCAAAAACAAACAAAAAAAGTTGGGTTTTTGATATAGAGTTCATTGATTCTCTAGATTGCTTTGGGTAGTATTGCCATGTTAATATTAAGTCTTTCAATTCATGAACAGGGGATGTCTTTCCATTAATTTCAGTCTTCTATTTCTTTCACCAGTGTTTTGTAGTTTTCAGTGTATAAGTCTTGTAGTTTCTTGGTTAAATTTATTCCTATTTTAATATTTTTTGATGCTATTTTAAATGGAATTATCTTAACTTTCATTTCAGATTATTGAATGCTAATGTATAGAAAGACAACTGATTTTTTTAACATTAATGTTTTATTCTGAAAATTTACTGAATTTTGTTTATTAGCTCTAGCAGTTTAGATTTTTTGGGGGGGAGGAGTGAGTTTTTTAGGGTTTTATTTATATAAGATCACATTGTCTGTAAACAGATAATTTTAGTTCTTTTCAGTTTGGATGCCTTTTATTTCTTTTTCTTACCTAAGTTCTCTGGCTAGCTCTTCCAGTACCGTGATGAGTCAGAGTGGCAAAAGCAGGCATCTTTTTCTTGTTCCTGATCTTAGGGGGAAAGTTTTCAGTCTTTTATCATGAATATGATGCTATCTCTGGGTTTCTCAAATACGGCTCTTGTCATTTTGAGAAAGTTTTTTTTTCGTAGTCCTAGTTGGACTTTTTTTAATCATGAAAATGTGTTGAATTACGGTAAATGCTTTTCCTGCTTCAACAGATCGTGTGTTCTTTTCCCTTCAGTCGATAATGTGCTTTATCACATCAGCTGATTTTCTATGTTGAACAACCCTTGCGTTCTTGGCATAAATCCTACTTGGCCATAGTGTATTCATTTTTTTTTTAATATGCTGCTGAATTCAGTTTGCTAGTTGAGGATTTTTACATCTGTATTATTAAGGATTTTTGGCCTCTAATCAGTTCCTCATAAAATTTGCAGTTTTTTATTTTGGATCTTGAGAATAGGCACTGTTTCTTGTCCTGTGTGGGATTTGGTCATTCTTTTCTCTAATTTTTTTGAGAGACTCCTTTCCCAGCCCCTGATAGTCTCCTCCCGTTAACATCCTGAGCAACCCCCAGCAGTATACTCGTGGCACACTCAAAGCAGATATCCAAGTTTTCCTCTGTGCATTTTTTTTTTTTTTTTTGGTACTTATTCATGTGGACTTTAGCCCTCTTAGATTTTTTTGGACTCCCAGGTTCATCTCCTCAGCCCACGGAGATCGCCGGGCTCTACCTGGGTTCCTTCTCTCTTTCCTGTTGCCTGGATACTTTCTCTAGGCAGTAAGATTAGAGAATAATAATCTCATTTCTTATTTCTTCCTTAGTGACCACTACCCTTTCTTGCCTGTTATCTAAGTGTCTTGGGGCCATTGTTTTACATATTTTGTTTGTTGTTTTAGTGTTTTCGTGTGGTAAGGTAAATCTTATCCCTGTTACTCTGAGATCTTAACTGGAAGTGGAAAAAATGATTATCAGATTGGAGTCATTTTTGGTATATAAATAGACTATATAAAAATCTGGAGCAGATGAATTCAGGGTAGACTGAGAAACTACATTAAATGGTTAGGGATTATGATTATTTATTTTAAATTGTAAAGTTGCAGAAATGTAATAACAAATGTAGTTGCTTATATCATTTTTCTTCACTTTAAAACTTAAATTTTAACAGTGATAAAAAATGTTATTTTAAAATTAATTATTTTTTTATGGTGACATTGGTTAACAAAATCTAAGTTTCAGCTGTACATTTTAACAGTAAGGCATATATATATTTACACTATGTGTTCACCTCCCATAGTTAGATTTCTTTCTGTCACCACATATTTGACCCCCTTTACCCCGTCTACCTCCCCCCTCCCCCATGTTCCCCCACCCCCTCCCCTCTGGTAACCACTAGTCCATTGTCCATGTCCATGAGCCTCTGTTTGTCCTGTTCATTTGTTGCTTTTAGGTTTATATTCCACATATAAGTCATATCATGTGGTTTTCAACTTTTTCTGTCTGGCTTATTTAATTTAGCATGATTATCTAGAGATCTAGCCATGTCATCACAAATGGCAAAAAAATATATTTATGTGTAAGTTAAATATATTTTATATTTTTAAGCATGTTGGAGAAATTAGTGCATTCAAGTTAACCGGTAAGTATGTGGTGCCATCTAATGGCTAATATGAAAATCTATTAAATAACAAAATGCTTAGCAGCTTTATATGCCAAGTAAATTTAACACTGAAATTTTTGGTGGTTTAAATGTCCAAGGCACAATTTTTATTTAAACACTAAGGTATATGTACATACAGCTTTTTATTTCAGTTCGTAGCATTTTTAAAATTCAGCTACATCAGTGTTTTTCATCACATACAAAGGCATATGTATGCAATTAGCATATTTTTAATTGTGGTCAATATAAATTTTGCAAATAAAACCAATTATAATAAGCAAATCAAGTTTACGAACCTTCCAGTCTGCTTGTTCAGTTCTTGTTCCTCTTCTAGTCCCAATATGTACTTATAGATTAATGCTGTGTAGAACCTCTCTTTTTTTGTAAACACAAAATTCATTCTTCCTCTTTCCCTCAATTTCTTAGTGTACTTTAGAAAATGTATCCAGAACATGATAGTGATTAATTAGACTGGCAATTTTTAAGTGGTTTTCCGGATTCTTAGATATCTGTGGAACCGTTCCGGAGGCTATCGTGGAGGTGACTCAGGTTTAGAAAAATTAGCATTTCGAAGGCTCTGAAAGCCCTGCCTGCGCCAGAGAAGACTGTCCAGCTCTGCTCAGCCCAGGATTTTCTAAATGCATTTCATCACAGAAAGGAAGGCGAGGACGAGTCAAGGAAGGAAGGCACAGTGCAGTCAGAGGAATGACATGATCGGTAAGGCAGGAAGGACGGACGGTAGGGAGTGATGGGGCTGGTTGTTCTTTTACGGTCGGGAGTGCGGGAGTCTTTCCTTTCTTTCTTTCTTCCTTTTTTCTTTCTTTCTTTCTTTCTTTCTTTCTTTCTCTCTCTCTCTCTCTCTCTCTCTCTCTCTCTTTCTTTCTTTCTTTCTTTTTCTTTTTTAAATTTTATTTTAATTAGTTTCAAGTATACAGCACATTGGTTAGACATCTATATAGTTAATAAAACGATCCCCCCAGTTGCTCTGTCCCGCCCCTGGCCCTCCACCTAGCCGTTGTATTAATGCTGACTCCATTCCCTCTGCCGTGCTCCCCATCTCCACTTTCTTTCTTTCTTTTTTTAAAGTGTTAAAATATTGTTGCTCTGGTACTCTTTAGACCTTATATTGGGAATTGTCGTTCTATAAGAATAAAGGAATCCTTTTGTATACACATGTACACAAAAAAAAAGGGTTTTATGGTTTTTATCTGGTCATATGATAATCCTCATTCGTTATCAAAAGTTTAGAAATTCAGAGAAATATTTAGAAAATGTGTACAAACATAATGCCACTTGACACAAATGACAACTGCTGATATTTTAGAGTATTAACAAATAGCCTTTTTATATACATATGTACATATATAATTTAAACAAAACGGATATCATATGCTGTAGATTGTTTTGTATCCAGAATTTTCTTACCTAATATATGATTATTTCCCCATGTAACTGACCATTTTTCATTTATTTTCATACTTATCTGATTTCTTAATGATCATATATGGTATTCTATTATATGGGCATACTATTATTTAATAATTTATGTAATCTGTTTCTAGATTTTTAAGTCTAGAAATCCTTATACTGTTAGTAATAGTGCTTCAGTGAGTACCACAGAAATGTATGTTTGTAATAGTTCTGATTATTTCCTTAGAAAAAAATTTTTATATTGACAAAATATTCTTGGAATTAGGACAATCTGGGTCAAAGAATATTTTAATTTTAATTTTTAATTTTTTCTATCCTGATTTGAAATTTCTTCATTTACATATATCAATTTACTATGTATACTGGATTATATTGAACTTTTATATTGTTTTAATGTTCTATCAATTTTGTTAATATCGTGGTACTTAATTATAATTTGGTAATATATTTTATAATATCTAGTTTAGTGAAACCTCATTATATGTCTTTTTAAACATCTAGAATTGATTCACATGTAAATTCATTTCTCCCCTCATGCTTCTGATTTTCCCAACGCAGTATATTAAAAAGACGATTTCTCTCCACTACTCTGCAGCTATTTTTGTCATACCTCAGAATCCAAATGTGCATGTGTCTGTTTCTGGCCTTTCTATTCTGTACTATTGGTAATAATTCTTGATGTCTCGTAGAGCATCACTAGACAGGTTTTTATTTTATGCTTTCTAAGCAACTTTTTAATTACTGTTTTAGCTTTTCAGGTACTCTGATACCAAGAAGGTGAGTGTTCTGATTTGACATTCTGTTAACATTCCTGTTACTCTAAAAGACTTTTCTCCAGTATAAGTTTTAAAAGTTGCTCATATATCCTCTCTCTATTTGGATTTAGCTACCGTGTACCAGAATCTAAAAGATGGGTCGACCATCTCTATGCCTAAATTCATTGTTACCACGTAGGTCTTCTAGGCCCTGATAAAAGACAGGATTTTGACTTTGAAAAGTGAGAGCAAGATAGTAGACAGCGATGAACTCAGCAAAGATGATGCTATTCTGCAAAGCTGCTTACAGGCCAGTCACTTGCCGGCAGCGCGCCCTAACTTGCTCCACTTACACCATTAATTAACGTTACACTTCTTAGCAGTGTTAGGATTTGTAAGTAAAATTTCTAATGTGAATTTTTTCGAGCGTAGATTACGATTTTTTATGAAACAAGTATTCCTCATTCCAAAAACAAATTCTTACTGAGTACCACCATATTTTAGGTCCTCCGCTAGGCTTTGAGAAGGGAGTCAGTGACAGTCCCTGCTTTCATGGAGCAATTTTGGAGGAGACAGACAAGTACACTGACAATACTGATCCATTGTGGTAAGTTCTATGAAAGAGCGTGTTGAGGGCTCCATGAAAGCATATAGTTAGGGCCTCCTAACTATCCATAAAGCCCGAGAAGGCTTTCTGGAGGAGTCCACATCTGAGCAGGGTCCTGAAAGGTAAGGGATTTGAATTGGCAAGGTCAAATGAAGAGAGAAGGGAGGCAGAGGAGGGCCGTTCTGTCAGGTATGTGGAGAATACTGGAGTTTCAAAACCTGGAGTTTCTTCTTCACAAAGGAGAGCTTGAGACATATGGGGAACTTACAACACTTTTTATAAGTTAGCAACTCTATCTTAGAAAGTTTCATTCCTAATTTATAGGGAATAATCACTGACTTGGACAATTAGTAAAAGATATTTCTAGTTTTTAACAGTGTTTTTAGGGACTCCAATTCCCTTCTTTTAACTGTAAAGGACTATTTGCCTATAAAACATACGAAGGGATTACTATGATATTATAAAGACATGTCACTATGCATCACATATATGTGGTCTCATAAGATTATAACAGAGCTAAAAAATTCTGTCATAGCTGTCGTAATGTTACAGTGCAAGGCATTACTCAGGTGTCCATGGTGATGCTGGGTAAACAAACCTACGGCCCTGCTAGACATTTAATAGTATAGCACACACAATTACATATGGTACTTAATACCTGATAATGTAACAACTGACTGTTACTTGTTTACATTTTTACTATATTTTTTATTGTTACATAAAAGTATACTCTTTCCACTTAAAAGTTTGCTATAAAACATCGTGCCAGGTTACACCAATAACAGTCTCATACATCTTCTATTTCCTATGTCTTTTGAGTGCACCATTTTCTTTTTGCTTGATTTAATTTGGTGGTGTTTTGTACAGTAAAATGCCATACAGGCTTGTAGCCTAGGTTTGTCTAAGTGCTCTCTGTGATGCTCACACAACGACGAAATTGCCGAATGACACATTTCTCAGAATGTAGCCCTGTTGTTAAGCGACGCATGACCATACAGCCCTGTGCCTTTCATCTTTCAAACTTTTCACTCTAAAAGATCTAAGGGCACTATGTAGCAAATTTCATTAATAATTGACTTCAGTCATCATTTAACCAACAGATAGTGACTTACTCAAAATAGTATTCTAGCAAGTATCAAAGTTAATTGAAATCTAGTTCTCAGAAATATTCTCCTTTAGGAATGTTTCAGTGCTTTGAAGTTAAAGGCTAAGTGGATGAATATCTATGTCTTCAGATGTCGAGAGGAGCAAAAACATGGGAAATAATTTTCAAGTGATTTAAAGAGGTTTGGCTGTCACTCACCTGAATTTAGAGAAGACCAAAGGGCAAAGACAATAAAAGAGGAAAGAATATGACACAGGAAGAGGTGACATCTTTCTCTTTAACTTAATGGTCTGAGTCGTCATAGACCTTATCTGGCCTTTAAGTGTTTGTTGCACTAGTAAAGACTTAGAACTTTATTTAGAAAAGATCAGGTTCCCAGCAGTACTTATTCCAAATTGCATAACAAAAAGTGATGTTTAATAGTCTATCTAAAGTTTCTATAAAGGGAATAATATTGTATCTACACCCTATTTTTGTTCTATGACATCAAAATTAATTTCCCTCTAAAATTTATTAAATATGACCAAATTTTTATAAATATCAGTTTTTTAATACTTTTTTCTTTGATAAGCATGGTTTCATTGACAAATCCTCTTTCTATTTGTTTTATTCTGAACCTTTTTAGTATCCTCAGATTTATTTTGCAATTGGAGACCATACTGCTGTAATAGGAATTGGGTAGCATCGTAGAAGGCTTAGTTATCACGTGTTAGAAACTTTACGCTGCTGATTTTTTATCTCGTATTATGCCATGATTTATTTAAAATTTTTTTCCTCATACATTTTACTGAGCTGACATTTTCATTAACCTTTATTAGTGTTTGGCCCCTGGTGGTGTAATAACTTGAAATTATACACATTGAACTTAATCTTGTTTTGATGTATTGTTTCTTTAAATATCGAGGTCCCTCGTGTATCTGTCTTTCTTTTAATGAATTAGCAACCATGCCCAACCTAGTGTTCCTAGGACTGTTTACAAAATTAACAACATATTCTCAGTTTCTTCGTTAAGGTTATTGGTAAAGGTATTAGGTAACACCGTTTCATAGAGTGATTCTCTTTAAGCTGATCATGAGGTACTGAGTTTTGAATGTAATCTTACACCTTTTTTGTATATTGATTCTGTGTGTGTGCGCGTGCGTGTATGCGTGTGTGTATGTATCAGCGCTCAGTCACATACACACCTGTTTGCTATTCCCTGACTTCAAGTTGCTGGGCCAGAAAAAGATTATTCAGTTAGGGAGGGAGTGACTTTAATGGCCTCTATTGCATTAGGGCTATTCACCAATAAGGGCAAATGTGATAACTAGCGAGGATGGCACAAGGCAGAAAAAAGCAAAACTGGCTCTAATACCAACCAGCGCATGCCTGAGAGGTATCCTCGGTGGTGCGGCCTGCCACAAAGCTTCGTGGCTTACTTGAGTTTTCAAATCTTAATCTAGAATTTAGATCCTGTCTGTAAGTTTGTTGATTAAACTGAAGTTTCATTTTAGAGAAAATTATAAGATTTATTTAAGAAAGCTAGACTTCGTATATATTTTCCTTGTCTGTATAACTAATCACTCTTTCATGGAAAGAAAGAGTTGTCTCGATTCATTTTACTGAGACAGAAAGAGCGCCACTTGGTGTCACGTTTTTCTAGATATTGAAAGTTGGTATTTTGGTAAGTTGTACTAATATTTTCTCCCATAACTTCCATGGTTGTTTTAAAAAAAATAATAGCATTTGATGTTTAGTCCACAATCTGTATTTCATTTTCTTGAATATCAATATGATCTATATAAAAGAAAGATCATTTGATAAAGCATGTGAATGAACTACCTTTTTAATATGTTCATGAAATCAATCAATAATTTTTGTTTTGTTAGATGATTGTGATATAATGCCATGGATTATAAATTCCCTATATCATTGGAAATAGAAGCATTAATGAAGTAGGTACAGAAGGAACATTTAAAAATTAATTTAGGTTGTTATATGTGTTCATACCTTTACTAGTCTGTGTATGTGAGATAGCTTTAAAAAACAGCTCCAAGAAGAGCCTCTTTCTTTCGGCCTGTTCAGTTGAGACACCTCGTTTGTCAGGCCATCATCATTTCTTGCCGGGATTACTGGTTATGTTATAGGCTGTCTCATTAGTTCTCTCCATCTTTTCAGTTCCATGCTTAAAGTACTTTATTGAGTCTCCATTGCCTTCAGGATAAAGTTCAAACTTCTTAACAATTTTTACAAGGACCTTCATGGCTTTACCTTTGTTTATTATTCAGCTTTGTTTCTTGCCACTTAACACCTTTTATTCTATTCCCTTAGTGTGTCATTATCTCTTGCCTCTGGGCCTTTTTACTATAAATACTCTTCTTTCTTTTTGCTTTGTCCCTTCCTTTTTCTTAGTCTAGGCTCTTCATATTTCAGTTTAGGAGTCATTTTCTCCAGGAGGTCTTCTCTTACCTCCCACATCAAGGTTAGGTGCCCCTGTAGTATTTTACTAAGTCTCCGAGTTCAGGAACCAGTTTGTCTTGTTCAGACTTGACTCCCATTGCTTAGTATTTATTGAGTAAATTAATGTAAAGTTAGTACTTCTCAGACTTTTTCATTGACAGAAAGGAAAACATCTATCCTCTAGGTCAGCAGTCACCAACCTTTTTGGCACCAGAGACTTATGAGGTGCTCCTATGAGAATCTAATGCCTGACGATCTGAGGTAGAGCCGAGGTGGTGATGCTAGCGCTGGGGAGCGGCTGCAGATGCAGATGAAGCCTCGCTTGCTGGCCCACCACTCACCCCCTGCTGTGTGGCCCAGTTCTTAACCGGTACCAGTCCCTGGCCTGGGGTTGGGGACCCCTACTCTATGGGTATACAAAGGCACCTGCTAAAAGGGTCAGAGTTTCTTAAAGTTTTATAATTTTTTTTCCATTTAAAAATATTTTTCTCTAGTAATATGACTAATTAACAAGAGCCAATTTAATAAACATGCTCTAATTGTAAATCACTGCATTAAGGACATGAAAATAACTGATTTAGGTTACACAATATATACAGTTGAGCTGCATATATTTTATTTTATAAGTTTCAGCAATTTTAAAATTTTGTTTTATTTTTACCAATTTAAATAAACTTTCTTATTAAATTGTATAATATTCCCATAAATCTCCAACTGAAATAAACACTACTGAAATACATGTCATGACACACCACTAAATTTTATTTCTCTCAATTTTATCATTCCATTGCTTACCTTTTCTCTTTTTGTTTGCGGATTCTTTCTTCAGCTCTGTGATTAATGCCGATTTTGTTACATGTGATTTGGTTAACTTGAAGCACCATTCCTTATTTTATAAAACATTTGAAGTAGAAATTACTCCCTACTTTAATGATTTAAAATGTGTATTTACAACCTCCGAGGACCAAGACTCGCACCACGTTCTCCTGTTCTGGCTCTGCCACGCCTGTTCAGTGATTGTTCGGTAACTCTATCTTCAGTTAAAATTAGAGGGAGTTTTTTAGAGCTCTTCTACAAAGCTTTCGGTGTAATTTTTTTTTTTTTAATTTCAAGTATTCTTGCTTCAATCGTATCTTGATATTTATATAGCAACAAAAATCGTAGAAAGACATCACTTTCCAAGTGGAGCTCTGCATTCATTATTCAATATACATTGTAAATTCAAGTAAATAAATCTTAATACTCAAATTGTTCTATGGCAGTAGGAGCACAAAATATATGTCATATGCTGGACTTGTCTAGTGGTAATAAGAGAACAAATGCCTCTAAGGTAGATGGACTTTTGATTGCACACATGTGTAATCAGACACACTAAAATGATATACCTTGAACTTTATGTAGTGTTTTCAGCAAAAACTGCCTTCTCAGAATGGATCAAGTATAGGGCAAAAAAAAGAAAAAGATGTTTTAGGGTGAGCAAATGGTATTTTAATTTAACAGAAAAAAATAGAGAGTGACATCAGTGAGGCGACAGGCTAGGCAGTCCCAACACTTGTGCCCCCACAAAAACCATTAGAGAACTGCCCATGCGAACACCTCTGGGGCGGGTCCGGAATGCAGTGGGGAAGTTGCAGCGATCCAGTGGAGCCCCAAGACGGAGCGCAGCTGCGCAGGAAAGCATAGGGAGGAGTTCCCCTGCATCACCTCATCCTCCAGGCACAGCGCTTGGCGCCAAGGGAGATTCCCTTGGCTTTGACCTCCTGTTAGAAGAGGAAAGGATGGCGGACAGGCTGCAGCAGCTTTCGCTACTATCCTGAAGGAACTTAGTAGTCTCGTCCTGCCATGGACACCTTCAGCTTTTGCCAGTGAGGACCTTCACAGTCTTTATCAACACTGACTTCACTTGACAGAGCTGCCCAGATTCCGCCCCACTGAGCTTCTCTGGAGAAGCCTTCCCTGTATCTCCCCTTCCCTAACCCTAAGAACAGAGCCGCTGCAGCACCCCCCACATGGGCCCTGGAGCCACCTCTTTGGTCCTTCCTGCTTCCAGGCTGGAGCTGTTATCACCCTCTTTACCCAGCTCCTGATCCTGGTGCCACCGTGTTCATGCCCCAGGTCCCGGCTCTACAGCCATTCCGTTTGCGCCCATACAGTGGTGCTGCAGCTGATCTGCTTGTGCCTGCACCTTGGGGACTGGAGCTGCTGTGTATGTGCCCGGCACACCCGTGCCCAGGACACTGGTACCACCACTGAACTCATGTGCATGCCCTGATGTCGAGAGATACTCTTGGCTACGGCTCCCCCCACTGGTGAAAGTGTAGTAGAAGGACCCAGCAGCACATAAAATCATCTAATCAGAAGAGAGGATAACCATAAAAAGAAAAAAAAAATAGTGAAGAAAGCCTATGGACTTTATGGGATACCACCGAGGGAACCAATATATGCGTTATTGGTTTTCCGTATGGAGAAAGTGGTTAGGGGAGGGGACAGAAAGTTTACTTAAATAATGACTAAAACCCTACTAAATCTGAAGAGGGAAATGGACATCCAGATTTATGAAGTTCAAATGTTCCCAAACAGGATCAATGCAAAGAAGACTGTATTGAGATACATTATAATCAAATTGCCAAATGTCAGGGACAAAGAATTTGAAAGCATCAAGAGAAAAGCAACTTGTCACATACAGGAGACCCACCAGAGGACTATCAGAAGATTTCTTAGCAGAAACTGCACAGGTCAGGAGATAGTGAGGTAATATATTCAAAGAGCTAAAAGATAAAATCTGCCAGCCAAGAATACTATATCCTGGAAAAATTATTCTTTAAATAGTAAGGTAAGATCAAGTCTTTCCCAGACAAACAAAAACTGAAGGGAGTCTTTCACCATTAGATCTGCTATTCAAGAAATGCCTAAGGGGGGAGGGGGGTGGTCTTCAAATTGAAGCAAAAACTTGCTAAACATCAACATGACAGTAAATGAAGGCATAAATAAAAATTTTGTTAATGGATAAACAATATAAAAAGCAAACTCTGGCTACCAGAACATAAATTCAGGGCAGGAGTAAAAGTGTAGAGTTTTTATATGCAATTTACAAATTGTTATCAACTTAAAGTAGATTATTATAACCACAAGATATTTTATGCAAACCTCAAGCTAACCAAAAATATAGAACCTGTAATAGATATATGAAAGATAAAGAGAAAAAAATAGAAGCAAATTACGAGGAAAAAACTGTCAGATAACAAAGGAAACCAGAAAGAGAGGAAGAGTGGAGCAAAATATCTGTATGACAGACAGAAAACAGTTAACGAAATGGCCACAGTAAGTCCTCACCTGTCGACAGTTACTCTTAACTCTAATGGATTAAATTCACCCATCAAAATATACAGAATGGCAAGTGAAATTAAAAAAAAAAAAGATCAAGCAGTATACAAGAGCACTTTAGATTAAAGACACACACAGGCTGAAGATGAATAGACAAAAAATACATTGTATGCAAATGGTAACCAAAAAGAAAGTAAGGAATGATTGCATTCATATCAGACAAAATAGACTTTAAGTCAAAAACTGTCTTGACACAAACTTCATTACATAATGATAAAAGGGCCAATTCAACAGAAAAAAAACTGTTATGAATGTATATGTACTGAACATCAGAGCACATAAATATATAAAGTAAAAATTGACAGATTTAAATTCAAAAACTGACAGCAATACAATAGTAAGGGACTTGAATACCCAATTTACAGTAATGGGTAGAAAAACAATGAATAACTCACTTGAACAGTGTGCTGTGAATCAAATGGACCTAACAGACATGTATAGAATATTACATCCAGCAGCAGAATTATTCACATTCTTCTCAAGCAGATGCAGAATGTTCTTCAGGATAGATCATGTTAAGTCACAAAAAAAGTCTTAAGTTTAAGAAAATGAAAATATCAGGTATCTTCTGACCACAATGGAATGAAACCATAAATCAGTAACAGCAAGAAAAAGAGAAAATTCACAAATGCATGGACTAAACAGCTCACTTTTAACTACCTTGGGTCAAATAGAAACTCAAAAGACATTTTTAAAGTGTCTTGAAACAAAAGAAAACAAAAACCTAATGTACTGATAGGAATACAGCAAAAGCAGTACTAAGATGTTTGTAAGTGACAAATACCAGCATTAAAAAGGAATAAGGATATGCCACATATATACAATGGTGTATTAACCATAAGAAAAGATGAAGTATGCCATTTGCAACAACATGGATGGATCTTGAGATTATTATGCTAAGTGAAATAAGTTAGAAAAGGTTGAGAATCATGATTTCACTCATGTGAGACATAAAACTCTGAAAGCATACAAAAAATTCATTCATTTTGAGTGGCACACCCAGGAAGCCAGCCCTGCGTGACAAGATGGAGGTCAGCAGCCATGGCAGCCTTCGAGGCTCTCTGCAAATTTTATTCAGGACAAATGATGTGAGAGTGGTTACATTAGTCGGGGGAGACAAAATGGAAACATACTATGAAAACAGCAGGCAGTTTTTTGGCTGCCACCAATGGGTTATATATATGCTAGTGAAATGAATGGCAAAACAGATTCTGGGGTGTCGATGGAGGCATGGTACCCCATGAATAGAATCGTTGGCTTCACTACATGGCTCATGATTCTCCAACAACAAAACCACATACTCATAATTTTATTTGGACAAATCATAAATTCAATGTGAGTAGCACTCCAGAAAAATGTGTACCTTATTCCACTGCTAAAAAGAAGATTCAGGAGCGAGTTCCACCTGCCTTTTACAAGTAAAGACAATGAAAAATAATTTAAACTCATAAAATATGGGGCTTTTTGTGTAATTGCACTTTTACTGCTTACTATTAATGCGGTTAAAAATGTTTGAATAAAAAATCAGCCATGTTTTTACACACAAAAAATGAACTATTGAAAAGGGAATTAAGAAAACGATCCTATTCACAATAGCAACTAAAAGAATAAAATATTTAGGAATAAGTTTAACCAGAGCAATAAAAGATTAATACACTGAAAATATCATTGGTGAAAGAATTTAAAGACAAATAATTGGAAAGACATCCTGTGTTCATGGATTAAAACAATATTGTTAAAATGTCCATACTACCCAAAATGACCTACAAATGCAATGTAATTCCTATCAAAATCCTAATGGACTTCTTTATAGAAGTAGAATAAAACAGTATTAAAATTTGTATGGAACCACAAAAGACCCCAAATAGCCAAAGAAATTTTGAGCTAGTTGAACAAAAGTGGAAGGAAGAGCATCATGCTAGTTGATTTCGGCCTATGTTACAAAGCTACAGTAATCAAAACAATATGGTACAGGCATTAAAAAAAATAGAAAATATAGAGAACCCAGAAAGAAATCCATGCATCTGTAGTCAACTATTCTTCAGGAAGGGTGCCAAAAACACATGATGGGGAAGGATAGTCTTTTCAGTAATGTTGTTGGAAAAATTGGTTATCTACATACAGAAAATGAACTGGCCCTTATCTATTGCACACCATGTACAAAATCAACTCAGAATGAATTAAAGACTTAAATGTAATACATGAAACCGTAAAACTAGTAGAAGAAAATATAAGGGAAAAGCTTGACATTGGTCTGGAAAATGATTTTTTTTGGATATGACACCAAAATCACAGGATATAAAAGCAAAAACAGAAAACTGGTATTTGATTAAACTAAAAAGCTTGTGTACAGCAAAGGAAACAACACAGTGAAAAGGCAACTTCGAATGGGAGAAAATATTTGCAAACTGCTTATCAGCTAAGGAGTTAATGTCTAAATACTTCAACAGCAAAAGAAATTTCAGATTGATTCAGGATTTTTTGTTATGATATTTGAATGAAACTTCAGTTTATTACAGGTACTTAGAAGAAATGTTGGTTCAATCCGGTTTGACATTTGAAACAAGGTTGGGGAGCAATTTTCTCATCAGCTTCACCAGGTGACTCTTTCCCGAGAGCAGTTTTTCTCCTAAGATCCTAGGCCGTGCCCCACATCACTGCCATCCGTGCCGTCCCTTCCGTTGCCCCTGTAAGTTACTCAGAGTGAACTGTATCGCTTCTGAGTAAATGTTTTTTTAACTGATTTTTAAAAATAAAATCAAGTTAATAGTTACATATTATACTCCTTTCTTCGATATATATGTCATCTTTCCAGCTTTGCATCATTTATATCATATTGTAAAAATTTCAAGGGAAATTTTATTCGTGTAAGTAGCTGTTGCAAAAGGAAATTTAAACATATCAAATTAACCTTTTCTCTTTCTACATGGTTTCTTGGAAATACTGATAAATTCTCCATTTTAAATTCAAACCACAGCAAAGCAAATCATGGAATTTTTCTGATTAGAATATCAGAAATATTAAATAGAAAGCGTTTCTTTTAAAACAAAAGTTGACTTCCGATATAGTTCACATTTTGTTCAAGAGATGGAATTGCACCTATTAAATAAATTATTAAAGTCTCCATGACATGCGTTTAGAGGATTAGTGTTTCATACCCAGCAGGACAAGTCAGTAGTACAGACCAGGTCACATAATGCAAACTGTAAGTTGTTTCCCTTTATTCTTGTTTGTTAAAAGAATTATAAGAAGCATACTTTCTTTTTGTTTAAATTCACATTTAAAATATGACTAGAATAGTTTTGTAAAATTTATAAATTATACTTTGTTTTGATATGCATTTTTACTTAGGGTATTATTTGTATAAATTAATATTGAAAATATGTTGGCTTACTATTTCCCTTATGCTTATTTTTATGTATATTACAGTATTTTCTCATAAACTACATAGAAAGTGTTCTTTTGTGACAAAATGGCAAGTAGAACTTAGGTGGGGTTTACAGTGCTTTCAAGTCAGAATGGATCAGCTCTTGCTTTTACTTTGTAAGATTATAACTTTGTCATTTTTTTTCTATGACCAATTTATCCGTGGAAATTTACCACTATTGAAGCTTGAATTTTGACAAAAAATAGTATCTTTTACAAATTTATCTTTTGCAAATATATATATATATTCATTTCTAAATATATAGTAAAGATAGCTACTAAAGGTAGTTAAATATAAGTAACAAATGATCATTAATGTTAGATAACATAACTTTGTTATTTTCTGGAGAGAGATTATGCCTTGTACTCTTTTTTGCTTTGCATTTTGTCTTTAGGTAACTCATATAGAGGATTATATTGCTCACAGAAACCTTATCTATATTTTAATCAAGCACTAATGAACATCAACATACTGTTATATAGAATACATTTTTAAACTTTTATTTATTAACTTTTCATACATGGCATATTATATAGTGATGTATCATTGATTTTGATTTCTCAGCATAGTGTTAAAACAAACTTTGGAATATTTCAAAAAGTATCTTGGATAGAAAAAATTATTCGTTTTATAATTTTTATATTTATTTTGAAGAAAGCTAGAATCAGTTCCTATCTTTTGATGTACATAAAAGCTAAACCATAAAATATTTTCTCATGATATACATAGTGAGCTATAATACTTTGATCACATAGCTTTCCCTTATTTTTTATATTGCAGGTTGGCATGTAAGAAAGCAGTATTGCTTGGTGTTTAAGACGATGGGCTCTGGAGTCAGAATGTCTGGGTTCAAATACAGGTTCTACCATCTTCTAGATTGGTGCTTTAGACAAGTCAATTACTCTTGTGGCCTCAGTTTTCTTATCTAAAGATTAAGATATGTATAGCACTCAACTATCATAAAATTCTTTGAGCTTTAAATTTTAAAATGGAAAAAATTATAACAGTGCCTGACAGGAAGCAATAGGGTTTCATGTTTAACATTTTGGGCTCAGGGGTCAGTGTGCCTGCATTCAAAACAAGATACTATCACTAAATAATAATTTTAAGATCTTGAAAATTCTGCTTACTCTTTCTGAATTTCAATACCCATATCTGTAAAACTGGGTTGTATTGAGGTTGTAGCTTTGTGCTGTTAAATAGAGATTTTGAAGGGCCTTCTTAGGAGGTAATATGCATTATAAAATAGCATCAAGTTGCCTGCAGTGGGTGATCTAGAATGTTTGAAAAAAGGTTTATGTGTAGATAGATTAACCATAATTTCAGAAATACTTATTCAGAATGGCTTTATAAGCAGTTTCATAATATAAATAAGACTGTAGGGGTAAATTTCACTCTTATGCTAGATAAAAATATATTTTATATTAGGTCTAAGCAAGTATAATTTTATTCAGTTTTTTTTAACGGTGTTATAGCATTTATGTACGTAGTTTAATGCACTATATTTTTTATTGCAGTTTTATGCACAACCGGGCTTTTGTCAAATATTTTTATACTTAGAACTGTTATTGGCCAACTTCTAGTATTATGTTATTTGAAATAATAAATATTATTGTAATAAGGATGAAAATAGAAATCTGAAGCTTTCTGATACTTTGTTGGAAATGTTATTTATTTCTTGTCTGCAAGCATATCACCATTTAAAGTTTTTAAATACATGAAATATTTTCAATGAATGTAGGAAATGGGCATTTAGTCAAGTGATGGATTATAAGGAAGCTGTATGAGTAGTTTATTTACATTAGGCATTTTCACCTTTTCTTAGTAGGGAAAGCTTTTTTTAAAAAAAATTTGTCCAAAGTCACAGTATATATTTATCTAAAAATTCATGTGAAGTAAGAGATTTATTATTAATAAAGCCTAGCACCAATCATTTGTCAGTTTAGTTTGAATTTAGTCAGTGAAATCTTTCACATGGAATAAAATGAGCAGAAGAGAAAACTCCCAAATCTTTTATAACTAACCCGATTTTCACCAGAACACTGTACTCATATTTCTCTCTCTTTACTAGGCATCTACATTGAAATGTTCTGCTAACGTTTCTGATGTAACATGTCAGACACAAAACTCATTATCCACCTTTCTCTCTCTATTTCCCTCTTATCTCCCATTCCCTAAACCACTTACCTTTCTTATATCTTTTCATTTTTGTTAAGGGCGCTACTCACTGGAAGCTAGAAACTTTAAAATTGCCCTAAACTTCTTGTCATCCATGTCCTCAACATCTAATAAATTGGGTTATTTTCAATTTTCCTTGAACGAAGACTAGAATTCACTTCTCTCTCATCACCATTACTACTTGATTTAAGAACTCATATTTTGCCACCATTTATTCCCTGTCACATCTCAGTTTTCTCATTGTTTTAAGGAAAATAGTTCAAGTACAAAACCTTTAGGATGCTACTCAAGGTTCTTTGACAGTTCGAACCTTGCTTTCATCTCCAGTTCCAACTCCTCTGATATATTCTTGATCTTTCCGGAACACACATTCATTCATTTACAAATGTTTACATAATGTCAGCTAGGTGGCATTGTGCTAGGTGCTTTTGAGAATGCACAAGTCAATAAGACAGCCGTGACTGCCACCCGTTAGTGCTCATAGAATGCATGCACCGTGCTGTTTTACCTGTCCTTTACTGTTTATTAATCTTTCATGCCCGACTCAAGTGTCACCTCCTTTCCGAAGTGTTTGTAACGTCCCCAGGTAGTATTTCTTCTTTGTGGTCCAGCGATACTTTATTATATTCATACCTCTATGATAGTACTTACCATATCATACTTGTTTATAGTTGATTTTTCTCCCTAGATTAAAATTTAAAGTGGGAAGGAGGGAGATGAGAGGAACACAAAAATAAGGATTGAGGCCCAGGATAGGAAGAGGCAAAAAGGGAAAGAGCGAAGGAAAACAGGAGAAGCAGTATGAGCAGTAGTTAAAAGGACAGACGTTGGAGCCTGGCAGGGTTTGAATCCTGACTCTTCTACTTAATAGCTGGCATATGGTTTAATTTCTTCATATCACAATTTATAATGGGGATAATAATGGCATAATTGTGAAGATTAAGAGTTAACATATGTAAAGTGCTTAAAAAAATAAGTAGCACATAATATTTGCTATATGTGCTTGTTGCTATTTTTATTAGCAATAACTAGCTTTCTTAAATCAGTTGAGCTATGTTTTCTCATTGAGTTTTCTAAGAAATGGGAGGTTTTTTTAGGCTGCATATTCTCTAATCCTGTTTGTTCACTTAAGGAATCAATCTTTTGAGTGTGTTTTGGGCCTGGGCTAAAAGGAGCTCCTATACATTTTTGCTATTTACAGAGTAATATTGAATATAAGTATATCGAATATTTTGCTTCTTCATAAAATATATTGAGCATTTTGCTTCTTTATACCAGATTCTGTCCTTCTTCTGACATTCCTTGGTTTTAGAAATCCTGATGATAATTCTTCCTTTTTCATTTTTACCTCATACTTGATGCATACACTGTTTTTATGTCATATACCTTAGATCCTTCTATTAAAATACTGTTCTCTTTCCTGACTATTCTTCGGCCTGATAACAGGAACGGCAGGCTAATGTCTGGGCATAACTTCTTGGTCCTAGTAGCAGGACCTGTTCCTCTGCACCAGCCTGATATTCAGAGGGCACTTCTACCACTCCCACCACCTCCTCCCCTCGCCTCACGGCCCCTCCCTCACAACACCACCCTCTGCTCCTTCCCCTACCGCAGTGCTATTGACCCAGCTTTGAAAAGGTAGAATGTCACATCAGTTCTATGCCTGGGATGCTTGGCTTTCACAAATAACGAAAATTTAGGAGGTTAAAGCACTCATTGACTGGTTGATGACTTCATTTTACGCAAAAGAGTTAGATGCTAATTGTCCTGGCTCTTTATGATTAAAGAAATTATATTGGAGATGACATTTTAGTTGCTACTTGAGCAGTGGAGGAAGAATGAGTATGTTGTAGGGTTGTAGAGGGTATTTGAAGCCTACGATCCATTCTCAATTAATACTTAATGTTATATGTAAGGCACTGGGGATCCAAAATTTTCATTTCTATTAACTCCAAATGACATGTAGTGACAAATAATGCAGATGTTGAAAGGAAAGAGAGATTGCCGAGGATCGTAGAAATTGGAGACTATTCTCACACTACGAAATCGCCTTGGATGATTTCATGTATTCCCTTGAGATCGGATTATCTTGAGAATGTGGTAGTTCATCGTTAAGAGTTTCATTTAGTTTCCGGAATATAAAGTGATTTCTTGTCTCTGGACATTTATACATGCTGTTTCTTCTACCTGGAGTAGTGTTAACTTGGCTAATTCTTACTAATCCTCAGGATATAATCATAGGGGCCATAACTTTCAGAAATGCTTGCTTGATCTTTCAACACTGGATTAAGTGTTTCCATGGTTCTCACAGTCCCCATTCTTCCCCCCACTTGTAGCCTTTATCACTCCATTTCATAACTGTCTTCACCAGCCCGTTCATGGAAGACAGGAACTGTGTATACGTACTGCCTGATGTGTGCTGCTGCTCTAACAATACTGGTCGGTTGAGTGGACGAGTGGGATACAGTAGAGACGAGACTTGGTCATTCTAGGCAGGGGGAAGTGGATGAACAAAAACAAGGTGTGTGGTAATACGTATAGCTGATTCTGAGGCGGTGATCGGAGCCATCTAATTGGCGTATAATATGAGAAGAGAGGCTGGAGCTGTGAATACCAAGTTAAGAAGCCAACGTTTGTTTTAAAAAAGGGCATCGAAGCTTTTAGAGATAAGAATAATAATATACCTTCTCACAAATTTGATTAATATATCCATGCATAGAAAATAGTTTTTTCTAATTCACGTGTTAAAATTTTTATATCATCCTTCATGAATTAAACCTAACTGCCTGTTTTGTAGACTCCTGTCTTTTAAGATTGTTTCAACGTAATTTATATGGAAACTAAGAAGATTTAAATAAATGCCTTTATTTAATTGGACAACTCATTGAACTGCAGTTTGTGTTTATAAACTAAACTCTTGTGAACTATGACAGTTTAAAAATATAATTCAAGTAAGGCAGTAATCTAACATTTCTGTGGGGGTTTCCTTCTTATTTGTAGCGTAAAGAAGAATAAATGCTTACAGCTGTGACTTTTTTTTCTCTAGTATCTCCAGAGGCAGTTGGATTTTTGTCAGCTGTTGGGGTGTTTATTATCTTGATGCTGCTCCTTTTTCTCTATATTAATAAGAAGTTCTGTTTTGAAAATGTTGGCGGTTTTCCAGATCTTGGTTCAGGATACAGTACAAGGAAGAATTCACAAGATAAAATGTGTAAGTATCATCACCGCTTCTCTTGTTTGTTCTTTATATCTGTACTACCCTATTATTTTTTTAAATATATAATAAAAAGGTTGGTTTCGACATAGTGTAAATTAACATTTGAGCCACTGTTCTGTGAGACTAAAATATCTATTAAGTAAATTATTTTCAGTTATCTTTCTGTTGCTCACAAATTGCTAATATGTTACATAAAAATTAATTACATACTATCACAAAATAACATTTTTATTTTTCATACATAAGGTTTGCTTTTGAGATTATAAATAGACATGCTTTAACAAAGAAGTATCTTGTTGCTGTATATAGATTAAATATATCGTCCAAATAACACTCTGGAGAGCTTTTCTCCTATTTCCTTAGAAGGCTTTTGAAAATATTCACCCTTTTCTTTACCTGCTGTTGAATTCTCAGCTAATAGATAGTTTATTGTTTGCAGAAGCTGATTTTCTTTAGTAATTTAGCATATGGTTAAAGTCTGATTATGAAAGTTAGTGTTCCTCTTCCTCCCTTGGCACCATAGACATTATATCACTTACTATGACTGATACTAGAAAAGATGAGGGCTGTAATGTTCTTTCCCTTCTGGAAAAGTTTTCTTTGGAGTTATTAAATTTTTTTTTTCTTTTTATTACATTTATTAGGGTGACAGTGGTTAATAAAATTATATGGGTTTCAGGTATCCAAAGAGTTCTTTATTCGCTGTTCCCAAAGACTGGCTTATATCAATGCCAGCAGGAGCACGTTGACAATTATAAAAGCGAGGGGGAGCCTTGAGCTCTAGCACAGGGGCTTGGCTTTTCTTATCTGTGTACGTACATTGGAGAGGTGTCTTCTCTTACTTCTCTGACAACTTAAAAAATGATAGTCTCGTTGTTTATAAAAATCTGTTCATTGTTGAATTACATCTCTGACTTGCATGAGGGAACTATAGTACTGGATGTGGTTTTGATTTGATTAAATTTAGAGTTTCTCATACTTAAGTCCTGCTGTTTTATCATATGTATAAAATGAACTGGTTAAAGAGCTATCTTTGGGCAGCCTCCAGTAACTCTCTGGTTCAGCTTTCCAGGTGTGTTTGATCTAATCACCCCTTTACACTCTTAAAATTTATCGAGGACCCCAAAGAGCTTTTGTTTATGTGAGTTGTATCTCTTGATATGTAGCATATTAGAAGTTAAAACTAAGAAGTTTTAAAAAAAATATTTTTAATTAATTTGTTTAAAAAAAAGCAGTAAGGCTATTACATGTTAATATAAATAACACTTTTTAATTAAATAATATATTCGTTATGGGAAGAGGGACATTGTCTGGCATTTTTGGAATATCCCTTCAACGACCAGCATAGAAGGAAGAAACAGCTGGATTCCGTATCTGCGTCTGCATTCGGCTTGTCACGTAGCCTCTGGAAGATTGCAGTGTCATTCGTGAGCAAGTGGAAAAGCTAAATATGTCAACTGTTATAAAAATTGTTTTGACTTTGAGGATCCATTGGAAAAGTCTCGGGAACCTTCTTAATTTTTCCGAGCCTTGGTTTATTTCACTTATTTAATAGGAATAATAATATCTGCTTCCTAGAGCTATTATGAGATCAAATAAGATGGAATTTATAAATCATAATGCTTTGCATGCCTTAGCTACTGAGCAAATGTTCGCCCTCTGCCTTTCACCATTCTAACCTCTGCACAATTGTCTAGATATTTTTCCCTTAATATTTTTCTTAATTTGAAATAGTATTGGTAGTTTGTTAATAAGATAGATATAGTAGTTCTCCTACATAAACTATTAATAAATGAACTAAAAGTATATAATAAAAATCCTTTTTATACTTCTTCTTGCAGGTATAGAATTAAAAACCAATAGTATTTGAGAGGAAAATATTGTCTTGCTACTGTTATGATAGCTATGGAATAGGAAAAAGTGTCATTACATTTCAGCCAAGTGGTTTGATTTTTCTTTTTTTGGGAAGAGTCTTTGCTTCAACACGTTTCCGCCAATGCATAGTGCATTTACAGAGAGATTTAAAAAGCCACAATGTGAAATACTAATATTGAGCTCATGAGCAGCAACATTAAGTAAATGTTAAATTCAGATTCCAAAGTAGTTATTTGAAGAAGAGAAAATTTCATTATTGCACCTTTTAGGGACAAGGAGATAGAAAAATGGCATTTTTCAGAAATTTTCAGCAGAATCTGCCTTCAGTGTCCTCTCTGATGGACACAATCAGTAATGCTGTAGACGATTTGACCACTGCCGTTGGGGAAGTCAGCTATGCCTTAAGTGACTCAGTTGCTGAACAGGTAAGCAGTATGATAAATGGCTTTCGCCCAGAAGAGGAGAGCTCTGCAGCAGCGGAAGCTGTTGATACTTCTAAACAAGGAAATGCCATGTCACCAGAAGTCTCCAGAAACACTAACTGTCAGAAAACACAATCCAATATGGAGCACAGAGCAAATCCACAAGCTTATTATAGTACTTCAGTTTCACAAAGGCAAGATCAAGGAATAAATGAAGGAAGAGTATTTAAACATATTGATGATAGGCAGCAGACTCTATCAAACAATCAAGAGAGTGATAATCTTGGTGATTCTTTGAGAGGCCATGTGAGTGATGGCAAGACATCAGTTACCAAGCAGAATGCAAGGGGTGGATCTACTTGTCAAGAACTTGGACATACTGACAGATATAAAAAAATTGGATTAGGAATTTCTGGTAATGATAAGGATGATTTAAAAGAGGTAAGGTATCAAGAAACGAAAGAAAATCATATAAAGAAAGTTGAAAAACATATTAAAAGTAAAGGATCCAAGGGAAATGAGTGTATGGGAAATGAATGTTCTCCAAAAGATATTTTGGCAAGCAATAGACAGATGATACAGAAGAAACCCATTATGAAAGAAGACATACATTCAGCACCATCGACTAATTCTAGAGATAAGTCACATGGAAAAATCAAAGAACAAATAAATCCAACACAATGCTACAAAGTGAAAGGAGTTATAAAAACAAAGGAAAATGAAGCCATTTCTGCCAAGGAAAGAACAGCAAAGAGTAAAAATGAAAAATATTCTAAGATAATACCAGAAAAAGGTGAGGTCTCCTAATGTGGGTTTGAGTGATAAAATTTCTCTGTTTTTTTTTTTTTTTTAATTAGGAAGACATCCACATTTCTGAATTTTCCTGTTACATGCTTATATATCAATTTTAAGACTTTCTTTACTCCTCTTACTGGGAGACATTTTTAAAGTCATTTTTTTTTTCACCGTCATTTCAAGACCATTTATTTATTTGTATACCTCTTAGTTAGGTATTGCTTCTGGTTCCTACATTATTTGGCCCTAATTTTTCTTAATGTCCGTTTATTTTACAACCAGAAACTCAATGGTTTTCTAAGTAGTGTGCATGCTTTAGTTGGAGTTTATTTGGTGTGCAATATTTGCATTTTAAAATTTTATATTTTTGTAACTAACACCAAAATCCTTTATACAATCTCGCTCTTCAAGTCTGTCCCAGTAAGTATCTATATTAAGTGTTTTATCTTTTTCTTTCAGAGCAGATTTTATTTTAAGTAACGTGCTTCAGGATATGTATCTGTTCATTTAGCTATACATTAAGAATTTTATATGTCTAGTGTGTGTTTACGTGAACAAATCTATTATTATTCATGAGTTCTCTATGTAGAATTAATATTCCAGCTAAGCATTTGTACTTTTCAATCACAATATTTGTGACAATTTTCAAAACAATTAACCAACAGTTACTTGGTTTTGGTTGCAGAATTGCTTCATACTGCTAGTAATTACTTCTGGTAATACCGTAATCATTTCCATTTATTGCTGATCTGATCACAAGGTCAAAAGTACACTGGCTTTTATTTACAAAATATGCACCTGGAACTTTTCTATAGTTTTAGATTCTTATAAAATAACAAAAATCTGAGTAACAGTAGAAATGAGGAAGACTTTTTTTAGTTCCGCTACATGACTTTATATGTAATAGAGATCTGCTATTTATCAATCATGTAATGCTTTTTAAATGATTTACCAAAGGCTTATCCACTAATGAATGAGCTAACTAAAAAGAACCACCACTTTTTGGAAATACAGTCAGCCCTCTGTATCTGTGGATTTCATATGTGTGGATTCTACCAACCACAGATCGAAAATTTTTTTTAATTTTATGCTGTTGCTAATGCATGCTTGTATGTAGTTATGCCTATGATGATTGCATCTGTATTGAACATATACAGACTTTTTTTCTTCTCATTATTCCCTAAACAATACAGTACAGAAACTTTATGTAGCATTTACATTGTATTATTATAAGTTGTTAGAGATTATTTAAAGTATAGAGGAGGATGTATATGGATTATATGCAAATACTGTATATAAGGGACTTGAGCATTCTTGGATTTTGGTATCTGCAGTGGTTTGTGGTAGTTTTATTACTTGAAGTAGCAGAAATAAAGAAATATACAAAATTAAGTAGAGTAGTTTACACATTATTTTATTCAGAAAATAACAGTAGAACACACACTAGTTAGTAATAAATACTTCACAAGTAGCAATATAGAGTTTTTAATTTCCTTTTGGTTTGTTTTTATTAAGAAGCCTGTTAGTACCTAAAGAAACCAAATACCTCTCAAGTTTTCCGGATTATAGTCAGGACTAAACTTAAACATGTTATGTTCTAGAAATTGTTTTAAAAATTATTTGACCTGTAGATTATCCTTTCATATGGCTGAACTGTAATTCACTAGTTCCTGTGTTCTAGGTTCTGATGTAGAGCTTAGAAGGTACAGAAAGAGGAGGAAGTATTTCCTTCTCTGTTTCTGAATGCAGGGCTTCTCTAGGTGGTATTATGTAATAGATGAAGTATGACTGTAGAATTTCTAGTTATTGTCCTCAGTGCTCTCCTGCTGCCTTAAGACCACCACCATGGTATCCCACAAAGTGCTGGCATCTCTGAACCAGGAGTCACAATGCCTGCGTTCTAGACCAGATCTGCCATCTTCTCCGCCATCCAATAGAGCTTTCTGCAATGATGGAAAAGTTCTGCATATCCATATTGCTCCATATAATAACCACTAGTGACATATGGCTGTTGAGCACTTGAAATATGGCTGGTTAGCACTGGGGAACTAGATTTTAAGTTTTATTATTTTTAATTGTTTGAATAGCTGCATGTGGCCAGTGACCACACATTGGGTAATATAAAATATGACATTGGTCATATTTTCACCCTTTTATTTTACCGGTTTTATTTAACTGAATTAAAAAGTAAGACTTAGATTAGTGACAGCCAGGCTTCTTTACTTCTGACTCCAAACATTCAGTTTCTGTCCTACATTTTCAAATTACTTATTCTGTCTCCCCACTTGAATTTCAAACCTCGATTTCTTTAGTACAAATGATCTCAACTAAGTATAAAGAGAAAAGTATCTAGACTGAACTCATAAATTCTACCTTCCGTTGTCTCTTCATCCTTCTAGAGTTAGTTTTCAATTCTGAAAGGGTTACATCTTAGTTTAAATCCTTCTCAGCATGTTGCAGCTTCACATTTTTACCTTTTTAAAAGATAATAACTAGTGCTTTTAAAAATAATAATAACATTATACTCCCTAAAAATTCTATGTGAAATTTAGGTATATGTAAGGAAAATTTTCCTGGTAATTCTACTGTTTGCAGATAAAGTTTGGTGTATACCTTTCCACACATTTTTGTATGTGCATACAAATATGTACTGCATGTATGGGTGTGTTTATTGCATGTAAGTGTGTATATACATATTTTTAAACGAGACTATAAATATACCTTGTATTTTATAGCCTTTTCTTTTCTCCTAACATGACGTTATAAATTCTTTTCCTGTGAGTACTTGTAAATTCACCTCATTTTTAATGACTGCGCAGTATATCATTGCATAGATATATCATACATAATTTACTTAAGACCCAGTTATGGATGTTTAGGTTATATTTTATTTTTGTTTTCTTTTACTATTAAACAGAATGCAGTAAATTGTCTGAAATACATATATTTGCTCACCTGTTAATTATTTTCTCAGGCTGAATTCTTAGAAATGGAACTGGTAAATTCCTACACATTGATCAAAGACTGTGCAGATTTATAAGTTTGTTGCTCTCTAGAAAAATTTGACCTATTGTAATTTCACCAATAATATATGTCCGCTCATTTTAGCACTAAGCATTGTCAGTGTTGAAAATTTTGGTCAAGATGATAACCAAAAATTTCTCTCATATGATGAATTATTTGAACCAGGTCTATACATACTGGCAATACTTAAAACTACCTTTGTGTACTACTGATCCTTTAAAAACAGTTGTGTAAGATGGCGAGTCCTCTTATTTTCTTTATGTGTAACATGGTCGGAAAATCTCTGTGACTAACATTATTTATATAATTATAACAATTCAATCTTTATTAAAGCATAATATTTAAATCTTAGCCTACTTAAGTTAAAAAATTATAGTTCTCTAATGCTGAAAATTCAGATTGTGTGTGTATTTGTATATATATGTTTATATATATTAGTGTGTGTATAGGTATATATGACATATATATCTGTGTATATGTATATGTATATATTGCAAATTCATCATAGTTTATTGTATTACAATTTGATGTACTCTCTTGTCATTGCAAATAGATAATTCCTACATGGACAAAGATGAGCATGGTTCATCCTCTGAAAGTGAAGATGAAGCGCTGGGTAAATACCATGAGGCCTTATCCAGAACACACAATTCCAGACTACCATTGTCAGATTCCAGGCAAAAGAATTATACTTGGGAAACAAGACAAAAATATAGTCCTCTATCTGCAGAGTATGATGGATACAGTAGCGAAGCATCAATAGATGAAGGTAAGATAGGTTAATTATTTTTTACATGACACACCGTAGTGTTAGATTATTTGTATCTAAAATTCTAGGTATCTGTGGTTGCAAATAAACCAAATAGCACACACAGTAGAGTCAGAGTTCTGGGAATGTAATTTATTCAGATTCAAATCTCTGGGCCCAAGCCAAAAAACAAAACTAAAACCAAAACACCCAAAAGCAAAACACTAAATAATTTAAATACAGTAGTAATTCTAGCTCTCTTTCCACAATAAACTTCTTCCTAGCAAGCATGAGTTGGAAGATGTGAATCTTTTCTCTCAAATGCATCAGTTTTTAAATACATGTTACAAGAACTGATATAGTCTAAGTATCTAACAGTGTTGAATATGATTTTAGTGTGTGAATGTATCCTCTCTCATTCAATATGGCCCCTAAACATGAGCCAAATACTTCACATGGCACACAGCAGAAGAAATGGTGATCTGTTCTGTATGGGAGGAAGAACTGTCTGAAGTGGATTTTTTGAGAGCTAGTACTGCATTATACTATGCTTTGAGGATGATTTAAGGAATTTTCAAGGATTATTTTATCTAATTTATTTTTGCCTTATGTACTGACATTGACTTTAAAACTCAACCTATGGAGAAGTTATAAGTCCACTCTTACATGATTTTACATCTTTCTATAAGAGAAATAAAAAAGGTTTTGCCATTAATTAAAGCATATTTATGTCCACATATAGGAAGCTGTTCATGTGCTTGTTACAATATATGACTACTTACATAGTAATTATTATCTTTATACCTAGATCTGAAAAAAAGAGCAGTATATCTTAGCATTTTTTATTATACAAAATACAAACTGTTCTTAATTTTATAGCTGTGGTTTGTGTTTTAGAGCTGATTACAATTGATGACTTAAAATCTTACCCCAGGATACACGGTTATCAAAGGAGCTACATCATCTTTTTTTGTATTTGGCTTAATGCTAATTATAGATTGATGCACACCCTTTTTATTTCTACAAGGACATAGGTGTGATAAGAAATTAATCAGATACCAAGTGCTTACTATATAGAAAGATCATTATGGGATACTAGTGAAGAAATAAAAAATATTAGACATGAACTCTGTCCTCTAAAATACCTTTCTAGTGCTAGAGAAAATGAGACAGGTGCTTACAAAGATAACTAAATAATGCAAAGCAGTAATGCCAGTCCTCTGGCATATGGCTAGTAGAGCAGAAAGAGAATGGGTTTTGAAGCCTGGCCCTTGTTCACATTCTGGCTCTGTGACTTAACATATTAGCTATGAAACCTTGGGTAATAGAGTTAATTGTTCATAGGCTTGTTTTATTGTCTCTAAAATGTGGATAATATCTTCCTGATAAGGTTGTCGTGAACATTAAATGATAACGTGTGGTAGTTTTTAGCATCATGCCTGGCACCTAATAGATAAGTAATCGGTAAACAGTAGTTGTAGATGAGGGTAGTGAAAACAGTGATGGCAATGATAATGCATAGTCGTGAGCAAGCCCTGGGTCTGTATGTGACCTTGGGCAATGCCCTTTTTTGCAGCCTCAGTTTAGGATTTTTATTTTCCCCTATTTACTTCTTCCCATCATTTCCTACACTTCTCTGCTGTCTTGATTGCTTCTTCCCTGTCGTCCTGTTATTCTAGGATGGCTCTATGTCTGTGGCAGAAGCATAATCTCAGTGGCTATTCTGGTCTAGCCTTAACCTCTGGAGCTGGTTAGTGAAAGTGTCACCTTGTCATTTTGTTTAACCTATTTGTGTAAGACCCACTTGTACGTTCCTGCCACTTTACCCTAAATTATTTGATAAAACGCCCAGGGTAGATTGAGTTTAGGAATTTGAAAATTAGATTTATTTATTTCATAAATATTCGTCAAAAGCTTTTCATATGCCATACTAGATACTGTGGATAAAAAAGCAAATAAAACAAGCTTGTTTGAAAGAGCTCACAGACTGAAGGAGGAAGACCATGACTGTATGTGTAATGTGATGTGATAAGTGGTCTTTTAGTTTCATGAGCACAGTACCGTAGAAATACAGAGGAGGAGGTGACTCAGACTGTGGGAGGTGGGTATGGGAAGTCTCATTCAGTCTTCACAGAATAGGTGCACTGGAGTGAGAACTCCATAAAAGCAGAAGAGAGTGTATTTCAGTGTCTTTAATTTAGAATCTGTGTTTGGAGAAGGGGCAGGTAATAGGGTTGATTACCGTGCTCAGGAGTTTGGACGTTTATTGGAAATACAGAGTCATGGAAGGTCTTTAAGCTGAACAGCGTGGCACTTTTAAATCAATGTATCTAAGAAATATTATTTAACTATTGTAATGGAAGATGAATTGGAGGTAGGAGCTACCGGAGGCAGAAAGACCAATTATATAAACAGTGGTGAGATCCTCATTGGCGGTGAATTTAGCAGTAATGAATTTATATCTTTAAGGATGGTCTCAGTATATCTTGATGAATGACTGAATGTGTGTGTGTGTAATGAGTGAGGAATCAAGATTTTTGTTTAGAGAGCATTAGAGCAACAAGTTTGTGGGAAGAGATAATTTAGTTTTGGTCATGCAGAATTTGAAGTGTCTGTGAAATATCTAGGTTGAGTTGGATATCCTTATTGTTAAAATGTCATTGAGATTTAGGATGACCGGGTGATAATGTATGATACAATAGACTAGGAGGTTGGTTTTTGTATCATTGGTTATTGCTATTAAAAAATCAAAGACTACTATGAGCCCAAAACGGATTCAGTGGAGTGGGAAAAAACAGGTAAATTTGATTGGAGAGGGAGATTTCAGAGCTCAAAGTCTTAGGGAAGAGCAATTTCAAGAGAGAGTAAATTCTGACTATGCCAGTAGGCAAAGATACAGAAGGACACATAAAATGCTAAAAGATTTTTAAAGAAGGGAGTGAAATACCACCCATTGGTGAAGATACGAGAGAGCATCAGAGAAAATGGGATTTGGGTTCAGCTTTGAAGAACGGGTAGAAAGTTGGCGAAGAGAATAGGTAGAGATATTTTAGATAGAGGGACCTTCATAAACCCCAAAGTAAAAAGTGGTAAAATGTAGGAAATATTTCAGAAACAGAGAGAAATCTACTTGGCTTCAACATATGTAGGAAATAAAATGGAAAGAAAGATGAGGTCCGAAGCCTGAAGTGCCTCTCTGACTAAAGTTTGGATTGTTAGCCAGTGAGAACTCACTGACAATTTTTCGCCAAGGGACCACGATCTGGGATGTGTTTTGGAAAGGTTAGTTTAGCAACAGAAAGACTATAGCAAAAGACACCAATTAAGAAGGTCTTCAGAATGGTCTATGTGGAAAATGCCAAAAATCTGAATTTTAGTAGTGGTGATGGAATGTAAGAGGGTAGGAAAGATATTACAGAGGTAGAATTTGCTGGATTTGGGAATTGCATGTTTTTGGAACATTAGAAAGAAGGAAATGTCAAATATGACACTGGTTTCCAGCATCTATGACTGGGAGAATGATGAGGTCGTTAATATAAATAGGAAATACAGATGGGTATCTGATTTTTGTTGAAAGTAGGGGGATGGGGGACCTAAAAGTGATTATATATAAATATATATAAATATGATGATAGGATATTTAAAAAATTGGAAATGACTATGGAGTGTGAAATCGTGAATGGGGTTAGGGAGAAAGGTTTTCAGATCATGTATACGTAGAGAATAGGCTCCATGGGAATGGATTAAATTGATGAGGGAGGCTATGTGGAGGGAAAATATCAGAGGATCATTTTCTTTCATTAACAGGGGAATTAAGGGTATTAAACAGAGAAGAGAAAGTAAAAGCAACAAAGTGGATAATCAGGAGTATGTTGTATTTTACCAGCCATGGAAGGATTCTTTTGAGTGCTGCAGAGAGATTGGAAAGGGTGAGAATGCAGATAAGCCCCTTTGTCCAATAGAAGTTGATCAAATAACTTTCAATTAAAGTTTTAGTTGTATACAGTAATAAGTTAGATTGAATGTTACTAAGAGTAAGTGATAACAGTGTATATATTTGCTGCATACACTTTCGTACCACCTCCCCTCTCCTTATCAACTTCCAGAGTCGAGAAAGAAAGGCAGTTGAAGGGATTTGTAACCCGAGTGTCCACCTTCTCCCTCCAACCCAGCAGTCTTGTCCTCCTCTGTACATATTTGGGAAGCAGGGGATTTGGTTCAAATACACATTCGAGTCTCCACCAGATGGTTGTGCCTCTTCGTAGCTGACTCAGCAGAGATATTGCTTGCTTCTAGCCCATCACCCAAGAGGACGACTGAGTACGCAGTTCTCTTGGTGTACGATTTGGTTCATTTTCCTGAGGTACAAGTAAAGGGATGAATAGAGTAGATTGTACTTACCTTTACTGCTCTGACCCTCTATTCTGCAAGTTTATAAAGATCAGACTTGACTAATGTGGGTTGAGGTAACTAAATGGAAAGACAAGTAGTTTTAAATGTACATTTTTTACCTGACATACTGTTAACTTGTTAGTGCTGGTAAGGAACCATTAGTCCATTTCTCAGTGCTGAGTAGATCCAGCAGAGAAGCATTGGAACAGCCAGTATTGGTGACATGAGTAAAGGAGGGTCAGGGAGGGCTGGGTAGGGGTCAGGCGAGACCAAGGTAGGAGAACTTGCGCCATTGACTGAACTCTGGCTGTGTGCCTGACTCTTAGTCCCTGTACCCATCGTCGTCTTTAATCTTCACTGCAGCTCATGTGGTGGGTAAGATTATCCTCATCTTGTAGAGTGAGAGGTTTTAGATTGAATAAGTAATTTTTAACCCCAGGTCACACAGTAAGTTATAAAAACTGTACTTGTCGAGTACACTGCAAAATTAATATTTTAGCTTCTGTTAAGTTATCATTGCTACTTTAATATCCTCCCTAAGTCAGTTTCATTCATGAGTAACCCCTTCAGTTGGGTTCTTTAGAACAGTTTATATATCATAAGTTTGAAATACAGGTATTCTGGTAAAAGTAAAAACATGCGATGGCATATCTGTTGATCAACTTTTCTCCTCTAGGTGGCCATATTAATCTTCCATTTTTTTGGAACTACAAAAGCGGATGATATCCATAAGAAAATTTTCTGGGAAAAATAAAATAATTTATTAAATTTCCTTTGTTAATAATTTTAATTTATTTTTACCATGTTCTTGAAATTAAGGGCATTTTCTGATATCCTCTCATTTTAAAAAGTTAAATAGTAGGTTGTGGATATTTTGTTTAAGTTCATAAGGTAGACTAACCTCTGAAATTCCATTCATACTAATTAATACTTTCTATTCTTACGTTATTTAAGAGAAGCCTATTGGAGATTATTTTCTATCAAGAGCAAATTTAGTAAAATGATTAAACTGTCTTTCTATTATTTATAGCTATTCTTTCTTAGTTCACCATAGAGATTACTAAGACATATTTACATATTTTTCTGTAGTTGTATTATTAAAATCATATGTTATTTGGGGGAGGGGTGAGTTAATTTAAATTCTATTAAAAAATAATTTCCAGCATCACTTATGTCTTTGAGTGTATACCTTATAAATGTATACATACATGGTACCTGTCATTCTCTTTCTTATGACTACTTCGTAAGCTCCAGAATTTTGATATTATCTTAAAATTAGGGGCATTAAAACATTTTTATTCCTTTTATTTAAATGTTACTTTTAAAATAATTTGATACTTGAATACTAAATTCTTTGTTTATATTTTTTTGAGTGTATTTTAACTACTTTATAAAGATTCCTCTATTAATTTCCACATTTTCTTTTTGAAGAAGGTAAGCACAAAAAAAATCTATTTTTGACACAAATATTTGGTGTCTTAAAATAATGAAAGATATTACATAGTTTATTTAGGTTTTTGTTAAACTTTTTCTTTGATTTCAGGTTTTTATTCATGAACATTTCTCTTAAGAATTCTTTATTGTGTATGTTTGTGTGCTTTAATATGGTCCATTTGAAGAGAATTTGGTTTCGAAGACTTTTCCAGCATCTTTGTATTTTTGAGATCTCTTTTATGAGATGAGATCAATTGCTCCCCGTAGTATAGAATTCTTTTATAGTGCTACTTTTGCAGGCCGCCTCTGGTCTATAAGATGAGATGTGTGTGCAGTTTAGGTAAAGGTGTAGCTTGCTGGGTAAATGAATTAGAAAAAGGTGTCACCCGTGAACAGACACTAACGCCATGAGAATGTAGTTCAGTGAGCAGATAGCACCTATGTAAGAAGAAAAAGGCATCTCTTCCTCCATGTTTAAGATTTGACAAAGCCAACACAGGCTGTATTACAGCACCCACCTCAGCCAGGTACCTTTTGCAGTGCACGAACTACACAGCCTTACACTGTGGCCCTGAACATCTGTGGTTATACACTTCCAACCTCAAAGCTAGTGGGTGAGATTGCTGTATTTTCCATGGTGAATCTCTCTAGATTCTTCACAGTTTGGGTGGAGGGGAGCTGAATACTTGTCTGGTAGTGGGTAGCTAGAATAATAGAAATTAAATGATAGACATTAAAGATACGCTACTCGAGCGATTATAAAACTGATACACAGAGAGATGCGATTTTACTAAGATCATGTATTTCATTAGTGGCAAAAATGAGGCTATAAGTGTTTTTAAACAGAGAACAAGTTTATGTTTTTCAGGCGTTGCTGACATCTTTGTATAGAATGTTTAATTTTCTCTTCATAAAGATCTTGGATTTTACTGCGTATTTATCTAATTATCATTGCCCCCATTTTCACGGGACAGCAGCTGAGAGCGGAGCCTCCGTGTGCCCGGGGTTGCATGGCCGTAAGTGCTGGGTGCAGCTCTAGGCTCAACCGATTCCGTAGCACAGGGGCCTGCCCTTAGCAGGTGCTCCCTGATGTAGCGCAAGGATAAAGAAGCCTTTTTTTTTCTTTCAAGAATGCTGTCTCATTGTTCTGAGAGAATTTCATGAACACTTTGGCCACCTAGGAAAAGGAGAAACCATTCTACTGGGAAATATCTGGGATTTTGGTGTTAAACCCAGATGTGAAGCACTTACTATGCCAGCTGCCTTGAGCAAAATCGGGGCAGCTTTTCTGCAAGCTGCACCAGGCAGTGGGAACCCCGATTTTGTATGCGGACTTCTTATGCTTGGAGCCTAGTACAGAATGTTTGAGGAAGTCCTGGAAACTTCTCCGTTTGCTCGCTAGGCCTGTTCCAAAAGAGCCAGAAGGGATTTGTTAAGATACTATAAAACTTGACTGTGACAGACTCTTGTGAGAATTCGCTTGGATAAGGGGAGAGATTTTAGGAGTTGGTTCCCATGGGAAGTTTTCTGGTTATCTAGGATACAGATATCTAGAACAAGCGTTCTCTCACCTTGAGTTATGATCATGCTGAGGATATCGCAGCAAGAGCAAAAGGCTCTCTACAGGCCGCACGCTACATGTGCCTCCGTGTCACACCTTAGTTGTATTATTTTTTAATATCTCGGCAGATATCTTAACTGTAGACCTGTGCTTAGGAGTTTGTGATAGGAGATTTAGGAAGCCCCACCTCATATTTTAAGTCTCTGTAATGGTCTCAGCGTGATTAAAGGTATTACTGTCAATACGATGCACAAGTATAGATTCAGGAGTAGTAAGAAGGCGCATGTTATGACTGTGGGCATCTCTGGTGAGCACAAACTGGTCAGCCAGGAAAAAGCTATGCTTTGTCATGAACTAGTAGGAACTTAAACAGTAAATACGAAGAAGTTAATGGCTTTCACATATGTTCACACCACCGAGAACCATCCATCATTAATATTTAGCTTCTTGTCAGAAATTTTTTATGGTTATAATTTAAAACAGTTTATATAGTAGTAGCATGAATATATTTTCTTTTAAAAATTTAATTTAACCTGTTAGAAAGAAAGCTAAATGTTTTCTTATCTTGAGCCCTTCCCCCTTTCCCATTATTATAAATTTGGTATATATCCTTCTAGTCCTTGTTTTCGTGTTTTATATACACATGTTAGCTGTTCATAGAAAGTGTACATTTGGGTGTTTTTAAATATATGAGTGGTTTTATCTTAGGCCCATTGAGGGAGGGAGAGAGAGGGGAAGAGAGAGAAAGTGCGAATTGGGCTCTGTTGAGCTGCCAAGTTTGAATCCTGACTGCGCCATCTTACTCTCTGTGCTGGTGTTTTCTTGCCTGGTAAATAGGCATGATGGTAATAAATATAACACCAAAATAAGGTGATAACAGTGCCAGTCACCGACCAAAGGATAGGCCCCCATTTTATTTAATAAAATTAATGTATTATCCCGCTGTTGACTAGGCATTCAATAAGTTGTGAAACTCTGCACAGTATTAAAGAGGGGTTCCCTATCCAGGGCATCTCTTCAGTTTCTATGATCTCCATCCTGTTGTAGGCATGTCTGTGGTATAACACTGAGACAGTGCCTACAGTGACTTCCAGTACCACCTACCCCCCTACAATTCTTAGTTCTTTTGGAGTCAGTCCTGTAGAGGCTGCAGCTACTGTAAGGAGCTACATGAGGACATGTAGACAGACAACGGGTAGCTACAACCTAGGTAGACTAGATAGACATTGAGCATTTGTCCACTGGGGTGCCATTGCTAAGGCTGTCTCCTCTGATGTCTGTGGGCATGTGTAAGTACTGCTGGGTAGTAAGGCAGCCCTTAGCCAGAGCTTCTAAAGGAACCAGATAGAAGGCCTTAGGTCAGCCCTCTAGACTGCTTGTGGTGTCCAGGAGATGGGACTTGGAGTGGCTTCTTGCTTAGACACGAACCAGCCTCAAAGAAGTTTCCAAATGAGAAAACCAAAGTTACACTGGTACTATATATGGCTGAATGTCAGCCTTGAGCTGATGGTGGTTTGATTATTAGTGAAATAGGTGAAGTGCTATAATTTACCAAAACATTATTTCCTAGACAAAGAATGTGTGAATGCGTTTGCATGCGTATGTAGTATGTGAATGCTTAACATTTATTGTTATTGAGAAATGTCTATATATGTTAAGTGAAAAAAGGTAAGGTGCAGAAAAACTTGAGTACTACTTTTCATCTAAGAAAGGGAGAATATCTTTCTGTTTGGTTATAATTTAAAACAATTGAAGGAAAAATAAAAACTTTAAAAAACAGTTAACTATAAGGGAAGGAATGGGGATGGAAACTATACTTCTGATAAAACTTGTTTTACATAACTATAAACCAAAATTAAATTTAAAAACCTATTTCCTAAAAATCAAAGCACAGCGAAACAAAAGATCCTAACTACATATTCGGTTAACTGAACCATTCAGAGAAGGGTGTTTACTGTTTTTTAAGTGGAAGTTGGATTGATAGGAGGATGTAGTTACTGTAATCCAGGTGGCATATCATGAGAGTCTCAACTACAGTAGCAGCAGTGAGGACAGAATTGGGGAGATTTGAGGCATGTTTTGAAACAAGGATCAACAAATTTTTGATTCAGTATTTTGCAGGTAGCAGAAAGTGAGAAATCTAAGATGGATTCCTGGTTTTTTGGTTGATCAATGAGGATGGTATGAGAAAAACTAGGCCAGGATGAAGGAATTTCTGGACGTGTTAAGACAGCTTTGAAATATCCACTTAGAATGTCAAGCTGATAATTCACAGTATGAGTCTGATTTCTCAGAGTAAAGATCTGGGCTAGAAATAGGAATTTGGGAAACGACTGTAGAGGTGGTGTTTTAAAACCGGAGACTCCGTTTAAGCATGGCTTCTTTATGTTCTACACACTGCTATCAAGCCTGCCTCACAAACTATTCCAGATTGTCGATTAAGATAATATTGGCAAGGTAAGTTTCTGTACTATGGACATGGAATGTGTTTTCTCAATTTAAAGCAGTTCCCTCTTCTCTGGGAACGACCTACAGTCTCTAGGGCTATCCCCCAGCAGTGATGTCTGTTACCCATGTGGCTGTGGTTGATTGATCCCATGTTCTAAAGGGAAAATGCATAAACTTCTCCTTTTGGGTCTCTGGAGGATTCCTGGTTCATGTCCTTTTTAAAGTTTAGTTTTTCAGTTATTTCTTGGATCATGTGACATGTTTTTGCATTTTTCTTATACGTTTATTTTTTTTTTCAGCTTATTGTAGCTCTACTTAGTTTTCGTTTCTAAAATACACAAACATATACACTATACACTTGTGTTCTATAAGCCGAAGCTCTGTAATGAATTTAGGTAATTTTTGAGATCCTTTAGAAATTGCACTTCGATTTTTCTTCCATTTAAGCCATTGCTGGTATCTCGTTTCATGGGAAGCTTCTGTTGCTTGAGACAGTCTTTTAGTGAGTCAAGCCCAAAAGAATATTTTGTTTCAATTTCAGAACTTATCACGGTGCTTCTAGCAAATGTGATATATTTATTCTTTCTGGACCTAATAGCATTGATGTTAAAGATATATTGCTGCGCAGACATTTTTATTCTGAAAATAGAAGTATCTTAAAATTTTCTCCTTCCTTGGAATTTCAAGAAAGAGATTCTCTTTAATAATAGTTCATCTTATTGAATATTTATAATTTTTTATGCATTTAGATTTTTAAGTAACAAGCATTCAGTGGCACTATACATTCAGTGTTTAAAACTTTCTATTACAGTGAAAATTGTAGAAGTTAATTTTCATCAGTGTAAATTAATCCACAATGTATTTTTCTAATGTATTGTAAAACTTTGTCAAAACGAAGGTGTTTATTCAAAATATTTTGGTGCTAAGTACAAAGTAAATGCTTTTCCTAAATTAATTAGGTTTCTATAAAAATATATGAGATACTTTGAATACAGTTAATTTGAAGTTCCTTTATTTCGGAACCTAACATTTTAAATTAACACATTTTAAAATTTGTAAGTTTTGTATACTTTAAAGAAAGACATTCGACGTGTGTGTGTGCGTGCGCACGCATATATGTATGTGTGCATTCAGTTAAATGGAACTTTAAAAACAATGATGCTACCAACATTTTTGAAGGAATACTCTTTTCTATGAGGTGAAGGCTTTGAAAAAAAAACTTCCTCTGGCCATTTCATGTCTCTGATGTAATAGTAGTCATATTAATAAACAAGAAAGACTTTTACCAAATGAAACACACTTCTCATCTTCCTCGGTTTTGAATTAGAATAGCGTATGAACAAGATCTGCTCTCTCAATAAATTTCTTAAACTCTCCTGGTGTGTTCTTACCAAAAAACTAAAAAAAAAAACCAACAAAAGGGCACAAGGAAACTTTTGGAGGTGATGGATATGTTTCTTACCATGATCGTGGTAATAGTTTCATGGATATATGCATATGTCCAAACTCATCAAATTATATAAACCAAAGATGTACAGTTTTTGGCATCAGTTATACCTTTATAAAGCTGTTAAAAAATAAAAATAAAAAATAGTAGAATAGCATTCGGAGGTACCATTTTGAAGGTGTATTTATTAGTAATAACTAGTAGACTCTATATGATATTAAAGACAATAATAAATGAGTAAAATTATGTTAAACTCGATTTTGGTAGGCCTTTAAGGGAAGATTTGATATTTTTTTTGTTTCCATTATAGCTAGGACATATTTCTATATGACTTTTAAAACTTCTAAATCTTTAGAAAGTTATCATATTTTAATTAATTTCCTAATATTTATCTAATTTTAATGTACTATTCATCTTGAGAAAACATTCTTTTAAACATTATATGTTTGATAATATAAATTACATAATACAAAGAAAATTACTTGATTTATTTAATAGTACTAAAATTTATTGAACACATTTTTCAGTATTGTTTAAATATTGAGATTATTTTACGTGTAAAATTTACTCATTTCAAGTGTTTAATTTATTGATTTTTAGTAACTTTACTGAGTAGTACAACTATCACCATAAGTCATCTCTTGACCATTTTCCTTCCCTAATAAGATCTCTTATGCCCACTTACAGTTAATCCCCATTCTTACTCTCGGACTCAAGCAATCACTAATCTACCTTCTATAAATGTGCCTATTCTGGACATTTCATATAAACGGAATCATGAAATACGTAATCTCTTGTGTCTGATTGCACTCACTTAGCATAACGTTTTTGAGTTTCATATCTTGATGCAGATGTGTCAGTGGTTTGGTTCTTTTTATTACTGAGTTATATTTCATTGTATAGATACACCAATAGTCTCTATGCAGTCATCTGTTGAACATTTAATACATTTCTAGTTTTCAGCTATTGCTGCTGCTGTAAACATTCACATTCAGGTCTTGGTGCAGTTGTCACTGAGTACACTAAAATCTTTTGATCAGCCCCATTTTATAGATGAGGAAACTGTAAAATTACAGTGGACCAAGGATTCAATCAAGCAGTCCTATTCTAAATCCTGTTTTTAATCACTATATTTTCTACTTCTGTAATGAATCAGTTAATATAATATTTATATTACTGTGGCTTTATTATATTGATTGATGTAGTTAAATGATGATTCTAATTAATTTAAATCCATTGTATAGTCCTTTAAAACTAGAATTTAAATTAATGTTTTTTTCCATTGGATTTATTATGATTAGAGATTTTTATTTCTAAGAATAAAGGCAGCAGGTATTTTGCCAAATTCATCCTTGTTAGCCTAACACTTGTCAAAGAGTATAGCATATAGAAAGATAGCCTATGATTGTGTATCGAATTAATGTAGACAAAAAATTAAAAAATTGTTTTCTCTAACTTTCAGAATAATTTTTATTATTTATTAGTTATTCAACCTTTTTCTATATATCCTAATTTGAAGAATTTAATGTAGGTTATATTTTCAGTAGATTCTGATTAACTATCCTGAGACTATTACAAATGTTTTAAAATACAAACATAGGTTGGCAAACATAGGTTGGCTATAGCTCAAGCATTGGGGGTGCGAGTTACATATGATGCACAATATGAATAACAAAATGCCTACTTTTTCAGGTTAATATTTTTTGCAGGAATGCTACATGGGTGATGTGGTCTCAGTGTGTTACATTAGGGGCCACCTGATTTGTTAGCACCTCATTGGTGCTAACTTTATTTGATTTAAATGGTGTGGAGTCCACTAGATTGCCCCATTTTAAAGGTTTCTTTTTCCGCTTTCTAATGAGTAATAATTTCTGGGTTGGTACATTGAAACTGTGTGAATACTCTGTTCCCTAATATCCAGTGGTTTTAGCTTGCATTGATGTCTTGCCTAAATCAATTACCATTTTTTAGCATCAGTACTCAAAGGTTCTTTTGGTAGTCAGTGGTGTTATCCATTTCTGTCGTTCTTAATTCGGATGCTCAGTTGCCTCAGATTTGGCTCTTGGTTGCTCATGCAAGTTGACTCCTGTATCTTTTTGACATGACCTCATCAAATCTTGAGCATTTCTTTAAATACTTTTTGGCAGAAAAAGTTCTATTTTCCTCTTCTATTTTCCCTGCGGAACCCAAGGATCAGTCATTTTTTATAGTAGCCCTGGTTCCTTTCTGTGAGGAATGGTATTTAGAAACCAAGATCTAGATGCGTTTCATGCTACTGGGTGTTGTTGCTTTTAGGCCCTTTCAGGTGACAGGGTTCGTTCTGATACCACTAATTTGACTTCGGTACCACAGGGTTCTTATTCTCCTTCCCGACTCTGTTACATATATAGCTCCTTCCACCCATAGTGAGAGAATGGTTCCCAGCCACATTCTCGTACTTATTTATTTTTCTCAGTCCTACAACACACACAAAATAGTTTGGGAATTCCCACACAGTACTACTTTCAATAGTAAACCTAATAAATAAAATTCAAGAATTGTTTGCATTACATTTATCCTTGGAATACATCCTACTAATAAGGGTATATAAGTAATGTGTTCAGAAGTTACCTGGATTAATTCTTTTTATTTTCTTCATCATGGTTAATTATCTATTTGGTATAAATATAGTTCAGTGCATATTTTTTGTTTCATTCAGTGTGAGGTTTGTTATCCATCTTTTCAATTATGTTTTTGAATGTGTAAAATAAATAGCTAATTAAAAAGGTATATGCAGATAAATCCCTTTTCCTGTTTATTTCCTACACTTCATTGCCACTTACCTGTCTAGATAACCTCTTTTATTAGTTTCTGGTTTATGTTTCCTAAGTTTTGTTTTGCAAAAGAATGTGTTTTGTTATTTCCCCTTCATTGTTATATAAAAGGTAGTATACTCTCTGTATGTGCGTGTATATATATATATAGGTATTCTTTTCTTTTTCATTTTCTTTTGTCATTTAATATATTTTGGAACTCACCATGTGAGGTCATAGAGATCTTCCTTTTTTACACCTGCAGGTTACACTCTTGGGTAAGTACATAGCTTATTCAATCAATGTCCTATGTGTAAAGGAAATACCTTTCAGTCTTTCTATAAAATTTTAATGTCAGATTTCTTTGTAAGACTAGCTTTATATCTGTCGCTTTGTTTTCTTCATAATAATAGGATTGAGACTGCTAACTGTATCTTAATTATTTTTAGCAAATCACTGAACTTTTTTGTTGTTTGCTGTGTATAACTTTTGGACCCTTTTGCATAATGTAGACAAGTTTCTTGGTTTGTATTTTAGACTGAAATCCATCAGGAGGATTCTGTTTTCAAACAGATTGCAGACAATGGCTTACTGAATTCTTGTTAAGTTACTTTTTAAGAACAACTTATTTGGACTCTAATTACAGATTTTTAGTATATTTAGACTCTTGGGTTTTTTTCCCCATGGTAAACTGTTTGAGACCAAGTTAGGTATTAAAAACTCTTTATGCACAGAAACAGTAACATTCTTAGGAATTTAATAAATAAAGAGTTAACAAGCAGGAAGCATTATAAATGATTAGGGGCCCATTCAACAGGTTGCTAACAGGAAATTAATGAGGTCTGTTAATTAAAAAATAATTCCACTTTATTAAAAATTTTTTAAGTTTTCCTCCTTTAAAAAATTTAATGTGTTATCTTTTAAGTTTTAGGTGTGTTATGAAATGCCAGGGTCATTCTGCTGTATTCTCTGCATTTTCTTATGATTTCCACCATTACAGCTTTATACAATACCTGCTACGTGACTATAATTTTCTACTTTCATTCATTTACACATAAATATGTTGTCCAGTTCAAAGAAGTCCGAATTACATCAAAACATGGAAATTTGATATCCATGCCTACAATATAGATAAAAACATTTTTACTTTAACTCTTTATGTCCATACATAGAGGATATGATTTTATTGTAAGGGACTCTTTGCCCTTTTACTACAGTGAATCACTAATTTGTGCCACAATTTTTTTTGGAATGTCTGCTGCACTGTGCACAGAGATAGAAAAGTAGCTTTTTAGGAGAAAATGAACTTTCTGCCAACTCTGAGAAGCGGCAGGTGGTTGTATATGGCTGGAGCAGTAAAATATGAGACTGAAAAGTTTACTCGATATAGATCATTTAGGTCTTAGTTGCTGGCTAAGCAATTTGGACTTTATTTTCGGCAACGAAGAACCATTAGAGATTTTTAAATAGGAGCATTACATGCCCTGACATTTGTTCTAGGACGATAGCACTACAAAGTCTATTATGGATTAGAGATGTGAGAAATTAGAACTAAGAACATAAGTTAACTGTTGAGGCAAGAAATTTTTATGGTTTAGCAATAATAGGAATCTCGTCAAGTAGCTAAATGTGACAATTCCTAGCATTCATTAGGCAATTCTCTGGATTATGTCTGTAGAATGAATGCCTTAATGTTCAACTTCTGGTGCCAATCTCATTAAAACCTAAAGCCATTAACCATTTTTCTAACCCTGGCCTAATCGTCAGAATGCCTTTTAGTTTTTATGAAAGTAATTTATGTATATAAAAGTACATAAAAAATCAACAGCCTTATTTGGTTTACTTCCTCATCTTTGTGTGGAATGTATCTTCCAGTAGCTTCCAGAGAAATAGTGTATTGGGGTGAGCTTTTTGAAGTGCTGCACTTATGAAAATATTTGTTTTATTAAATTTATTGAGGTGACATTCGTTAATGAAGTCGTCTAGGTTTCAGATATACAGTTCAGTACTACATCACCTGTATATTGCATTGTGTGTTCACCACCCAATGTCAGATCTCCTTTCGTCACTGTGTGTTTGACCCCCTTTCCTCTTATCTACTTCCCCTGCTCCCACTTTCCCCCTGGTAACCACTAAACTGTTATCTGTGTCTCTGAATTTTTGTTTGTCTTATTCGTTTGTTGCTTTTAGTTTTTAGGTACCACATATGAGTGAAATCATATGGTTCTCAACTTTTTCTGTTAGATTTATTTCTCTTAGCATGACAATCTCAAGATCCATCCATATTATCACAAATGGCAGCGTTTCATCTTTTCTTATGGCTGAGTAATATTCCATTGTATGTATATACCATATCTTCTTTATCCATTCTTCTATTGAAGGACATTTTGGTTGTTTCCATGTTTTGGCCACCATAAATAATGCAGTGAACATCGGGATACATGTGTTTTTACAAATACATGTTTTCCAATTTTTCGGGTAGATACCTATAAAAAGGATTGCTGCATCATATGATAATTCTATTCTTAATTTTTTGAGAAACCTCCATACTCTTTTTCATGGTGGCTGTACCAGTTTGCATTCCCACCAACAGTGTATGACAGTTCCTTTTTCTCCATAACCTTTTCCAACACTTATTATCACTTGTCCTGTTGATGATAGCCGTTCTAATAATGTGATGTGGTATCTCATTGTGGTTTTGATTTGCATTTCCCAAGTAGCTAATGAAGTTGAGCATCTTTTAATATGTCTGTTGGCCATTTGTGTGTCTTCTTGGAAGAAATGTCTATTCAGGTCCTCTGCCAATTTTTTAATTGGATTGTGTTTTTTTTTTTTTTTTGTCGTTCATTTGTATAAGTTCTTTACATATTTTGGATCTTACCCTCTTATCGGAGCAGTTGATTGCAAGTATCTTCTCCCAGGCAGTTAGTTGCCTCTTAGTTTCATCGATAGTTTCTTTTGCTACACAGAAGCCTTTTAGTTTGATATAGTCCCATTCATTTATTTTTGCTTTTACTTCCCTTGCCTTAGAGGTCAAATTTGTAAAATCCTCTCTACGACTAATGTCTATAAGTTTAGTACCTATGTTTTCTTCTATGCAATTTATTGTTTCAGGCCTTACATTTAGGTCTTTGATCCATTTTGAGTTAATTTTGGTGTATGGTGACAGTCTAGTTTCATTTTTTTGCATGTGGCTTTCCAATTTTCCTGGCACCATTTACTGAAGAGTTGTTTTTTTGTTGTTGTTTTTTTTTTTTTTTTTTACCCTTGTATCTTTGGGCTCCTTTATCAGAAATTATTTACCTGTATATATGTGGGTTTATTTCTGGGTTCTCAGTTCTGTTCCATTGGTCTGTGTGTCTCTTTCTTTGCCAATACCAGGCTGTTTTGATTATGGTCGCATTGCAGTATAATTTGAAGTCAGGCAGTGTGATACCTCCAGCCTGTTCTTTTTTCTTAGGGTTGCTTTTGTGATTCCATGCAAATCTGATGACTTTTAGTTCTATTTCTTTAAAAAATGACTTCACGTTTTGATGGGGATTGTATTAAATGTGTATATTGCTTTGGGTACTATGGCCATTTTAACTATGTTGATTCTTCCAATCCCTAAACACAAAATATCTTTCCATTTCTTTGAGTATTCTTCAGTTCCTTTTTAATTATGTCTTATAGTTTCAGTGTATAAGTCCTTCACATCCTTCGTTAAATGTATTCCTAGCTATTTTATTCTTTTTGTTGTAGTTGCAAAAGGAATTGTTTTATTCTGATTTCCTAACTGATTAACAGTTTGGCCAGGTATGGAATTCTAATATGGAAATCATTTTCCCTTAGAATTTTAAAGACACTGCTCTGTTGTCTTCCTACTTTAGTGTTGCTGTAAAAAGCCTGTGTCATTTTAGTTCTCAGTCATTTTTAGATGATTTATTTTCTCTGGAAATTTTAGAATGTTCTCCTTCTCCCCTATTGTAAAATTTTGTCATGATGTACCTTGGGCCAAACTGTATTGTAAGTATGGTCTGTGAGGCAGTTCTGTTTTTCAGACAAATCCTCCATTATCCTTTTGGTTGGCGTGTGACGTATTCTTGACTGCCAAGGCTCTTGGAACTGAGTAATAAAAGTCAGCTGAGCATCTCCACTCATCATACAGAGGCGCATTTAATTCTCTGTTTTCAATATGGTGCCTCTCCCTCTCTTCTTTCTATGCCTAATGTCCCTTAATTGGTTGCTTCAGCGCTTAGTATGAAGGATGCAGTTTGGGGTAGAGGGTGGTGTTAATTATGCGGGCTTTCATTCATCTTTTCTTATTTTTAACACACACCTCACCCACCACCTTCCATTGTATCTGAGCCTTCTGGATCTCTGTGGAATGAATTGGTTTGTTTCTCATCATACTCTGACTTAGTCACATGAGTCAGGAAATGAATATACAAACTTAATTCAGATTTATGTTTGATCATTATTATCTATGTGACATAATTAACTTTTCTGAGTCTAATTTGTTGAAAAAGGTAAGAGTTAATAAACTTGGAACTATCTTAAAAAATTGGGACAGCCGGCTTTTTATTGGTATTTTATTAGTCAATAAGGCAAAGTAGCTCATTTTTTACCTATCAGAATGTTACCCTTAAAATTTTTAAATTGAGTTTCCAGTTACCATTTTCACTTCACCTCTGACAAACCTTTTAGAAACCATTTCTAAACAAGGATGTCTCTCTTCATACAGAACATTTAGAAACACCATATAAATAAGTGTTTTGATCCTATGTTTAAAACATACTTTGCTCTTTTGCCTAAGACTAACTCGGATTTTGGTAAAAGTTCTGTAATTATACAGGTAGAGGAAACATTTACTTATTTTTAAGCCACATAAAATACTGATGTAAATTAGACCGGAAACCTTATTTTCACAAGTTCATGTTCTTTAAAGTTCGTTTGAAGACATTATATTATGAAAGTTGTACTGACTTAAATATTTCTAATGTTTCGCCTTATGGAATTGATGTCTCAAGAGCTTGCAGCAAAACCATGAGTAAAGGAATCTATAGGGTATGAAATTAGATAAGAATTGGACCAACTAAAAGATACTTGAAACCCAAAAAGTATTTCACCTTAATTTTAAACCTGTGATCCATGGATGAGTCCTGTGGATTATGGGTAGTGGTTTGCTCTGGGAGTAAGATAAAATGAGGGTTGGAAATAAAAATAAGGAGAATAGAGATGTATCAGCTCTGTATTTGTTCTTTTATTGGTTTAAATAAGTTAGATTTTATTTGAACAAAGGGTTCTGTAACCAGGGAAGCTTTTTTTTTTTGGAAGCCATTAGTTGATAGTTTTGATAGTTGAAATTAGAAGATTGAAAACAAATTTGAGCATGAAGTAGTATGAATATCTAACTTAAGCTTTCCGTGCTCTCCTGCTGTTTATCACCTTCCTGGTCTCTCTGTGGTTCCCTGTGGTCATCATGCTTATGCCTGACTTGGTACTTTTGTTGATATTGTACCCTGATGTGGAACATCGTAGTCTCTTTCTGCCTGCTTAGCTTGATATTTCAGGTCCAAAGTTAAGACTAGCTCTTGTCATATTGATCTTGTGATTCTAGAATTTCTATGGCTCTTGCTTATATTGTTTTGGGTTTTTTTTTGTTACATGTAATAATTTATTCACTTCAGTATAAATTTCTAGTTTCTCACATAGTGCTCACTGGATACAAATTTAATAAATCAATTATTTTTATATTTAATTGAAACAAAGTCATGAACTTGATTTTTCCAATTAAAAGCTGTTTCCCTCATTACCATGAAGCATTAATTTTGTTGATTTATATATTTGGGCTTCTTGAGTGTGATTCTTTAACATGCTTTGTGCTTTTTCTCATTTTGCATTCATCTTGATTTGCCCACAGAATGGGATAATAAATTATTCATGTTCGACAGCCATACTCCTGCTTCCCTATACGTTGACAACAGAATCCTCCTTTACATGTGTAGATTTCTTATGACTAGTTAGGAATAAGGAGGGCCATTCTTCAGAATATACGGAATACATAACTTTCTGTCCGTATCTGCCCTCATATGGGTATTTTATCTTTTTAGTTGGTGTATCTGGACCTATACCTACAACAGGATACAGCGATGGTTGGGAAAGAGAGTTTACCCCTATACCAGGATGATTAATGAGACTTTCCTTGGGACATTTGTTATTCTAGAATTGGTGACTAGGGGCCCAAAGATGGAATGAGGAGTAGGTACTACTACATCTCCCCACACTCTGTCATAAATCTAGAGCTAACACCCACTGACAGCTTGAGTTGGACACTTTCTAAGTATTTATTACAAGGTAGCCCAGAATGGTTCTATTACCCCCAAATATCATTCCATCTCCCACATCTCCACTCACATCCCTGAGACTGAAGAAGGAAAAGAATAGAGTTTGAAAGCTAGGAAATGGTCTATTAACAGCTCTTTTTCCCCATCCCAGTTTGCAGTGGGCACTTGGAATTCTTGAAGGGCATGGAGATATTTTTGAGGGTTCATGACAAGGAGCATGGAAAGCAGAGGAGGCAATAAGAACTGTGGGGGACAGGCATGTCAAGCATCCAGCAAGCCAAGAGATGTCCTGGCTGTTAAAGGGATTAGGAGCATGGAATGCTGATGACTGGGGGGAGAAAGTCTTGGCTGCCCTCTGCTGGGGAGGCTTAATGAAGCCAAACAGATGAAGTGCTTGCATCACCTGTGAAGCAACCGCCTCATCAGCAAAGCTGCTACAGCTGACCAAAACTATAGTGAAGTTTGGCGTACCTTCGTACCACCTACAGGCAGACAGTAAGGCAATCCTAGCAATTTCTGTGATTTTTTCCCCTACTCGTAGAATTGAGTTGAAAGAGAGTGGGGAAGAAAGTATCCCAGACCTGAACTACCAAGGTGCTGGAGTAGAAGGAGGTTTAGAAGTACAGACCACATTTTGTCTCTCACTCCAAGTACTCTGAGCAAACACTTAGCTGGCGTCCATGGGAAGGAGTAAGGAAAGCTAATAAAGCACTTACTATGTAACTGGCATTGTTTTCATCTTTTAACAGCTCTGTGAGCTATGGACTATTATTACCACTGTTTTACATTAGAAAACTTAGAGATAGAAATGAGATTAGAGTGAGACTTGGGAATGGAGTTTTTAAATTCTTCTAGTTTGAGATTATTTACTGACAGAAAGTAACTGGGAATGTATGAAGTCTGCCTCAAGATCAAATTAAGGGCAGTATGGGGAAATGCAGTGCACAGGTAAAAGATAGAGATTAGAGTGAAAATTAAGCTGCTTCATGTTATATTCCACTGAATACAGACTGTGTAATAAAGTGCTTACATATTTAAAATCAATTGGACTCAGTCGTAGTATATTTAAAATATTATTGATAAATATAAAGATATGTATCATGAAAATCAACTATATTAATATGAAATTAATGAAATCCAGCATTAGAATTATATCGAGCATATATTGAATAATTTAGGTGATGGAGAGTTGATAAATTTCCTGCTGATGTGAATGAAAGAAATCATGTTTGTGTGTATGTGTATATATAGGTATAACCCAAATATTGTCAGATTTCTCCATTATATGGACATAATGAATAGGATCACATTTATATTCATGTTCAAATCTTAATAATACCAGCTTTACATATGCATTCATACGGAGACTCCAGTCTCTTGCATTTCCCATTCCTTCAACTATTTTAGGGAGCTCTTAAGGGGTGCAGTTCATTAGCTCACAGATTAAGTCAGGTTGCCATTCCCTTTTTGCCCTGTGCTGCTCTAAACTTCTTCTCTGGCCAGATGTGCCACCCAAGACATGTCAGCACTGCTCTTAACTGTACTAGTTGGCCTCCGCCACCACGGCACTCGGTTATCCCCAAGACATGACAGACAGCTCAGCATTCTTTTGCAAGTGAGAAAAATAATTTTGCATAATGCTTAGTTTGGGGAATGCTCTGTCTCAGAGTGGTAGGCTCCAACAGAGTTTAAAGGGGCTGTGCTTTCATTTCGTTCACAGCATGTTCTCCGCTCAGAGTGTGAATACATGGCCACAGTTGTTGGGCAGGATGGGTTCATTTACTCTCCATCACCTGGCATGAGGGCCTCCACTTTTCTCTGACGTCAGGCCCTAAAGCTTAGATCGGTATTCTGTGACGCACATCTCCCTTATTGTGGATGTCAAGAGTCTCCTTGTTCCTTTCGAAAGTTCGGCTTGTCTCATTCACTTCGCCCTCCAGCACACCAGATGTGTTTACATATAGTCTTAGCTTAAGGTGTTTCCTGGGAGGCTTTGTACTTCTGTGTATAGATCAGTGGGTGCAGGTAGATTCACAAGGGAATGAGGGAGTAAATTGTGTAATAAGGGTGTCATGTAATCCATCTACGAGCTATGTCTGAATCTCAGCTATAGTCTAGCTTTGGCCTCTGCTATATTACCATTAAAACTTTATAAGCAACTTTTTTTTTTTTTTTTTTTTTTGCTTACAAGATAAATGCATGGTTGTACAGGTCGGTGCTCAGCAGTCCTGTAAGTGGCAGACATGGCTTCTGGTCTTACTATAAACTTACTTTGGGCATGTCACAGGTTCTCTGTACTTCTTTTGTAGAAATGATGAGGTTGGGCAGTATAATCTAATGTTCATTCTAGCTCATTTTCTGAGGTCCTGTGGTCTTAAGTAGAACTATTAAAATTTCATTTTATTGCCTTCATAATTTTCACTGTCATATGTAAAGTTAGTTATGAAAAATAAATTATGCATGCCTTTTATAGTCTGTAAGCATTCTTTTAGTTCTTTTTTGTTGGCTACTTTTCTAAAACTTATCTTTAGTGTCTGTCAAAATTTATATGAAAATATTCTGCTCTTCAAGCCTTAGTGCTGTATTCTCCTAAGTAGGTTCATAAATAATCGGGGGGTGGGGAACTCTGAGCTAGTAATTTATTTACCTTTGGAGAGCATTAAAAACATTACTTGGTTGTAATTGTGAGCAAGCAATATGGAAATTTAAAGGGTGATGTCCTCTACAGAAAGGGGGAAAATTCAGTCCACAGCCCATGCTACGTTACTGCTAGGCGAGACCGAATTTCCTTTTTTAGGGTAGTTTTTAATTTGCCGTTGCTATTATAATTTGGAATTTCCGTGCATCACTTTGTCTACCATCAATCTATGGTCGAATTGCTGTAAAACTTTTTAATACTGTTTTCTTACACAATAGTTACCGGACAGATGTGGCTAACACTGTTATCTGTAAGGTCCTAATTAAATTCAGGTCTTAGGCAATGAAGACATCTTTGATTTATTCCCTCTGTCATTTGAACTTTTGTTTAAATTTTCCATCTCTACAAGAAAACTGAAAAGATATATTCTATGTACCTGAACTGATTCTCTGTCTTCATTGAAAGGACTTCCATGCCTTTACTGTATTTCCCAAAGGCCTGCCATTTAATCTTTTTTTTCATTATCTCAGATACCATTGAATCCTTTCTCCTATCCCATTAATTTCATCCTTCATATTACTGCACCTTGACATTAATGGACTGTCATTGTAGAGGATATTATGTTTGGTATGTCTGTAATATTGAATAGGACTAATATGAAATTTTCATAATTGAGTTGAGTTGCCCGAGCAATGATGTCGTTCATATCTGGAGGGTTTCCTTAAATGATAAGTCAAATTTGAAGCTTCTAAGAGGAAAACTTTTAAAAATGTATACATTTATTCTTACTTAAAAGAATTTTAATCCAGAGGCTAACCAATGTGTGTCACATTTCAAGTTATTGGTAAATATTTATGTTTTTAGTAGCCTCAAAAGTAGACCTTTATAGATTAAGACCCAGTTATCTGTCTTTTCTTATTTTTTAAAGTGCAGATATTCCACTGTGAACATGACAGAGACTAGAGTCTGGTCTAGTAGATAGTCAGGACTATATCTTGACATATTTATCTGATAAACCACAATTTAAATTTAACAGACTCAAGCTTTTCTAGACCTAGGCCATTTCTAGACATATCACTAGTTATAGAAATTCAGTAAAGGAGTTTTTATTTAAGGAATTTAAATGAAACTAACACTACTGATACCAAAACTACAATTTGAATTTAAGTTTAAAAAGAACCTCCCAATTTACAGTATAACTTAGATCCTTGATTTTGTAATTTTATGTACATTCTGGTTGTTGGCAAAACTTCATAAAATCTATTGTTATGTTGTAAGTGTTGCTGTTTGAATCTTGTTCAGCTTTATCTCTTTCACTATTTAGAATTAATTTTCTAAGATTACTGTAGTTGCCTTATTTATTTTTTCAATTATCTCTTTTTTTCAATAGCATAGAGATCTATTATACGGTGGCTTTGCATTTTTGGCATTTCATTGCAGAAAGTATCAATTTGTCACATAAAAAGAAAAATTAGATATACTTTATTCATGTTAAAGTCACACCCTAGCTTTTTTAAAGGCAGCTTTGACTTAGAGTTGCAAGCCTGAGGATATCGATTTGAATTATGCATGACTGTCTGGTGTGCAGTTGCATTAGCCTGCTGGGTGGGTAATGTAAACATGTTCTGAATTTTAAGTACATGACAGTGTATGAGTGGCAGGTTAAAAATAGAACTAATAACCAAGTGCGTATTTGGAAATTTGATTTTTACAATGTAAAACTACAGGGATGATCTCTGCAAATGGTTGACTGCCAATATAATAACTTATTTTGTATTTTACAAATAGAGAAGTTGCTATCTATAGTGTTCTAGGTCAGAGGTTTTTTCCTAATTTGTTGAACTTTTGACAATAGAAAACAAAAACGCAGTAATTTATAAGTAAATAAGGATTACCTTTCACAGATTATGAGGTGATTGGTCAGACACGCTGTTTCTAATATATTTTTTTAAATGAACAGGAAGCTTTTGTTCCTAGTTATAGCAGCCTGCTATCAGCATGTCCATTTTGAATGCTCGGATCGCAAATGGCTACAACTAAACATTGTAGTTTACAAGTGGAATTTGACATTCTAGTCTCATAAAATTTTGTCCTCCCATGAAAATTAGAAAATAAGTCAATTCAAAGTACAGTCCTTATCTTTGACACCTATATTTTATTATACATTTCTAAGTATTAATTTTCTCTAAAGCTATAATAGCTCTTTAAATGAGAAACAAAGTGCTAGCTCTATCATTTTATAGTAAATATTTTGGTTTCTAAAGTTTGTGGTTATATATGAAGTATGTGTGTATATATTTCTTTGTGACTGTTGGTAAATTTGACCCATTTTCATTTTTCATTGATAGTATTTGATATTTTCCTTATTGGTTCATAAGAGCTCATGAAGCTCTTTGTTGTATGTTAAATATTTTTGTAGTTTGGTTTTTTATGTTATTGATAGTGATTTTTCAACTCAGAATTTTAATATAATGTTAAGATTTTTCAGTGTTTTTATTTATGGCTTCTGGATTTTATGTTATGTTTAGAAAGACCACTGTTTTAAGGTTTGAAAAGTTGTTTTATGTTTTCTTCTAGTATTTTTATGGTTTCATTTCTTACATGTAAATCTTTGAATCAGCTGGGAAATATTTTGATGTAAGGGCTGAAGTGGAGATCTAGCTCTCTCTTTTCCAAATTATTAGCCTTTTGCCACCATATTATTTACTGAAAAATGTAATATTTTTACCATTGATTTGAAGTACTACTTTTATCATATACTAAATTTTTTTGGACTTTTGTCGATCTCTGAACTTTATTCTGTTTCAATTACTTCCTCTATTACAATGTCTAATGACATATTGTAACATTTTTTTTTTTTTTATCGAATTTGTTTTCTGGTTAATTTTGTACATTCTTCCACATAAACTTTAGAGTAATTCTTGTGCTATTTGGGCTGGAATCACATTGACCTTATAGCAAGGGTTTTTCTTGCTTTCTTTTTAACACTGATTTTAATTACCAATGTGAAGTTTTTCAATGCCCCTCCTTTCCATTTCAAAGTATCTTTTAATCTGTCATCTCAATATTTTGAGAGGTCAAACAATTCTTTACCTTTGCCGTATTCTCCATTTGGCCTTCAGCTAGGATCATTTATCAGCAATGACTTATCCTTTTTTTATTGCACAACCTAATTCTTTTCGTGGTTCATTTCTTTGTATTCTCAAACAGTCTTAGGTCTCCTTACATGAACAGTGTCTATCCTTCTAACCTTCTTCTGTGGGTTTTTTTTTTTTTTTTTTTGAGGGGAAAGGGTTAGTAATTTTTAAAAACCAGTTTAACTGAGGTAATATCCTTTTAATCTCTTGAGTTACTCTGTACTAAATCCTCTTTTCTTTTCATATAAATTCTCTTTAAAGGCTAGTTACCAACACCTTCGTGTCTTCACTAGCCATTTGAAAGCTGGATTTCAACTTCTCACTCCTGTGAAATTGTTGAAGTTTAATGTTATCGTGGTAAAATGTGCGTAGCAAAAGATTCACTCCCTCGAAGTAGAACCTCGTATAAATAGAATCATACAATATTTGTCTTGTGTGTCTGGTTTATTTCCGCTCACATAATGTCTTCGAGGTTCTTCTATGTTGTGCCACATATCGGAACTTGATTCCTTTTTATGGCTAAATAATATTCCATTATATGTGTATGCCACAGTTTGTTTACCCATTTAACTGTCAGTGGACCCTTGGGATGTTTCTACTTTATGGTTGTTTTGAATAATGCCACTATGAACATTGGTGTCCAAGTAATCATTTTAGTCTTTGCTTTCAGTTCTTCTGGATATCTCCCAAGAAGTGAAATTACTTGATTCAGTTTTTACTTCATGTATTTGGTGCTCTGTCATTAGGTGCTTATATGTTTATAATTGTTATATCTTTCTGCTGGATTTAGCCTTTTATTATTATAAAATGTCTCTCTTTCTCCCTAGTAACGTTTTGGGGGAGAGTTAAAGTCTATTTCTTTGATATCAGTATAGCTAGTCCTACTTTCTTTTGGTTGGTTTAGCAAAATGTATCTTTTTCCCACTTTTTATTTTTAACCTGTTTGTGTCTTTTAATCTAAGGTGTATCTCTTGTAAACAGCATATAATCAGATCATATTTTTTAAATCCAATCTGATAATTTCTGTGTTTTGATGAGATTATTTAATCTATTCATGGTGAATATTATTGATATGATTAGGATTATATGTGTTATTTTATTTTCCTGTATACCTCAAGTCCCTTGTGTTCCTCTGCTCCTTTACTACTTTCTTTTGCATTATGACATACTTATAATGTAGCCTTTTAATGTCTTTAATCACTTTTCACTTTATTATTTGAGTATTCGTTATGATTGCCTAAGGATTTACTATTTACATCTTATCCAACTCAGCTTCAGACTTATACTAACTTAATTCCAGTGATACATGAAAATATTTCTCTTATATTGCTCTATTCCGTTTCTCCCTTTTGGTTCTATTATATTTATACATGTCATGACTGTTAATGTTATAAACCAAAGAATACACCATTATAAATTATTGCCTTAACATTGTAGTCATCTTTTTAGCCCAATACAGTTTTGCTCCCACCTACCCCCTTTGTTCTGTTACTAGTAAACATTATTATACATATCTTACATTTCTATATGATAGGTCCAAAAATGTATTATACACACATTATTTTAATATATTTCATTTTTAAATAAAAGCATAAAAAATATGTATTTTATCATCTTTTGTAATTAATTACCTTTACCGTTAATCTATATTTTTTCTTGTGGATTCATATCACCATCTGGAGTCACTTGCTTTCAGCCTGAAGAACTTTCTTTAGTGTTTTCTGAAAGGTGAATCTGCCAGTAACATATCCTCTCAGTTTCTGTTTATCTGGGAAAGTCTTTATTTCACCGACCCTACCAACCCCCCTTTCATTTACTAACAATCATAGTTGCTTTTGTACCTATGAGTTTGTTTCTATTTTTGTTGTTGTTATTGTTGTTTATTTTGTTCTTAGATTCTATGTGTACATGAAATCACATGGCATTTGTCTTTCTCCGTCCGACTTATTCCACTCAGCACACTGCCCTTCATCATGCAAATCATTTTCCATCTCCTTACTTTTACTCTGTGTGTGTGTCTTGTTATCTGAAGTGAGTCTCTTGTAAGCAGCATGTGAATATTTTGTGCCACAATATTCTGTCCTGCAAAGTTTCTTTTAAGAAATCAGATGCCAGTCTTATACCTGCCCTTCCGAGTAATGAACTGCTTTTCTCTTGCTGTTTTTAAGATTCTCTCTTTGTATTTAACCTTTGGCATTTTAAGTATGATGTGTCTTGGTACAGGCCTCTTTGGGGTCCTCTTTTTTGGGACCCTCTTAGGTTCCTGGGGTTGTATGTCTATTTTGCCTTCACCAGGTTAGGGAAGTTTTCTTTTCCATCATTATTTCTTCAACTAGGTTTTCAACTTCTTGCTCCCTCTCTCCTCCTTCCGGCACCTATATGTGAGTGTTGCTACATTTGATGATGCCCCTATAGGCTTCTTAAATTGTCTTCATTTTCTTGGATTCTTTTTCCTTGTTGCTGTCCCAGTTTGATCCTCTGCTTCATCTACTCTGTTGATTCCCTCTAATATACTCTTCATCTCAGATTGTAGTTTTCATTTCTAACTGGTTTCCTTTTATAATTTTCATCTCAATTTTTATGTTTTTTTAATCTCTTTGTCATCTACTTTGCCCCTAAGTTCATCGAGCATCCTTAGAACCGGTGTTTTAAATTCTGCATCTGTTAGATTGCTTGACTCCATTTTTCCTGGAGCTCTGTTACATTCTTTCATGTAGGACATACTTCCTTGTCTCCCCATTTTGGCTACCTCTCTGTGTCTGTTTTTATGTACTGAACAAAGCTCTTAAGTACCCTGGTCTTATCAGCATGGCTTTGTGTAGTAGGTGTCCAGTGGCACAGTCCTGAGAGGGGTCCAGCTGTAAGCCAGCATTAGCCCTAGGCTGTGCCCCTCCAGGGCCACCCGGTGGGATTCAGCAAGCAATCTCGAGATGGTTGAGACCCCACACTGTGCGTATAGTTGCTTCAAGAGGCTACTCCAGAAACCAATGCCAATTGCCACAAGCTGCTCAGTGAGGGGCATGGGGCAGACCAAAGACACCACTGGATGTGGCTTTGGTAGGGCCGCAGGTTGGGAGGGGTGGAGTTTCAGGGAGTCCTCTGGCAGAACAATCTCTGATATCCAGTTCGATGACATCTCAGCCATGGCTGCGCTGCACCCGCACACTGGGGGTGGGGAGGGCGCGACAGGGGAATCGCGGTGCTGCCAGCGCTTCTGCCCAAAGGGAAGCCTCACTCCAGCCCTCGGCCCCAAAGCCCTACACTCAGCAGCCCCCCGTATGTTCCTGGCACTCGCCCCCAACTCCCGCCCACCCCATAAGCATCTGTACCTGGCACTGGAGCTCAGAGCGAGTGAGTTCGTGCAGCTGCCACGGCCTCCGTCTTGCTCAGCCACATGGGGACTGCAGCCTCTCATCTTTGCCACCTCCTGCTCCCACCATTGCAGGGACATTTCTTATTTCTCTCCCTAGTTGTAGCGCCTCTGTTCATCGAGACCCCAGGCGACTCTGCTTGCTGTCTGCTCTGTGCTTTTGTAACAACTCTGGTGCAGTCAGAAAAGGAGGTGTAGGAAGCCTCCACCCTCTGCCCCATCTTGCCCCCCCTCCCTGTTTGGAGTTTACTGAGCTTCCTGGATGTATAGGTTATTGTTTTTCAGTAAATTTGGAAACTGTTTTGATATTACATCTTCGAATTTCTTTTTCCATTACTTTTATCCTCCCCTCGTTCTGGTATCCCAGTTAGTTGTCTCTTGGTGCTCTTAATGATATTCTGCGTTTTTCAAAGACTCCATTTTTCATTCTTTTTTCTCCTGATTCTTTGGTTTACATAATCTCTATGGATGTCTCTCATGTTCCCTCATTCTTCTGCCAGCTCATAGATACTGTTGAGGCCTTCTAGTGAAATTTTTATTTCAGTTATTGTAATTCAGGTTCTTTCCATTTGGTTGTTTATGATCATTTCTACTCTTTAATCATATTCTCTATTAGATGCAACATTCCAATCATACCTTCCTTTATTTCTTTGACCACGGCATTCTTTAATATTGTGAGCATGTTTATAATGGCTACTTTAATGGGGTAACTCTGACATCTGGTCTTTCTCAAAGTTTCTGTTGCCTCCCTTTTTTCTGGTATGTGGTTTATACCTTCCTGTTTCTTCGAATGCCTCGTAATTTTTAGTTAAAAATCAGGCATTTTTTTATAGTGTAGCAGCAACTCTAGGTACTGGTGACCCCACCCACCCTGGTTGTTATTGCTATCTGCTTATTTATTTGTTTGACAACCGACTGGGTTGTTTTAGCGAAGTCTGTTTCTCCGCCACCATGTTTGTGCTCTGATGCCGTTCGTGAGGAGCCACAGCTTTGGGTATGTCCACAGTCACCATGGGTTGCCCCTGGTTTTGGTAGGGCTCTCGTCCTCCTTTTCCCTGACCACACACAGCTGTTAAACTCCACAGATTTCTAGGTGGTTGCTCTGGTCCTTTAAACAGTGCTCTGAGGCTCTATAAACTAATCCAGTCAAATTCTGTCTCCTTTCAAGGGACAGTGTCTGAGATTTTTTTCCTGACCTTAGGGCCGCTTCTCTCAGTTATCTTAGTCTCCTGTTCTCTCCTGCAAAATAGCTGGCCTAGAGTTTACTTGCACCCCGATTGAATCTGTAAATCTTCCCATTGCCTTTTATCGCAACCTCCTCTATTCTTGAGGGCACCTTTAGGCTTGACCTTCTTCACTCTGTTGCAAAAGAGTCAATTTTTGAGGGGAAGAGATTAGGAACTATTTCACGGCCTGTTTCACGTCCTGGCCCCCAGCAACATCTCTAAGCCAGGGCTTTGGAGACAGCAGTGGGGACAATGGCAAGCTTCTCCCTGAGTGTCCACTGTGAGGGAGGCAGCAACCTGAGGGTCTTTTGCGGTGCCTCCCCCGGGGGGAATCACCAGCCGGAGCAGAGGGGCTCAAAGCTGCAGTGTTCTCAGCATGGCCCGCCCGAGTTAGAGCCCTCTACTTCACGACCGGAGTCTGGACAGAAGAAGGGAGCCCCACCTTTTCATTGCACCTGCCTGGACTGAGCCTCAGCAGCAGGTAGCTGGGGACGGGATGGGATGAAAAACGCTGACACTTGCGCCACCTGGGAAAAGAGATAGAGCCCCTTGTCCTGGCCACAGCGTGTGGAGTAGAGCCACTTTATCTCCTAAGGGGGGAGGGGCGAGAGAGGGAGCAGTCTTGGTTCAAACACCTCAGACGCTTATCTGTCTTAGTAAATTTTCATAGATGTTCTTAAATAAATATTACTTTGTTTGTTCACTTCTAAATACTTTAATCTTTTTTATAAAATAGTGTTCACTGGTTTAATTGGGGAGTGGGTCTGTAGCGCTCCCTGTACTGTTGGGTCGAAAGTTGGTCTATTAATTTGTTTTGTTATTTTTTTATTTTTCTGTAAGGGAACTTTTTATTTCTAATAATAATTTTTATTTTTCAGTTATCATTGGCATATAATATTGTATTAGTTTCAGGTGTAGAACATATATCTCACGAAGTGATCACTCCAATGAATCTAGTGCCCCTCTGAAACTGTATATAGTTATTACAGTAGTATTGGCTATATTCCTTATGCGATACTTTATATCCCCATGACAATTTCGTAACTACCCATTTGTACTTCTTAATCTTTTCCCCCTTCCCCCTGTTTTCCTAACCCCCCAACCCCCCTCCCATCTGGTATCTCTCAAAATTTCTCTGCATCTGTGTTTGTTTCTGCTCATTTGTTTATTAATTTGTTTTTTTAAATTACATGTTTCAAGAATACAAATAAGTACAGATAACTTATAATGATATATGCATTCTCTGGCTTTCGTAGATTCTAAAATTTTACTATAGTCCACACACTTTTTATAAAGAGACATTAAAGTTGAAGACTTCTGTACACATTTTTATAGTTCATAATTCGATGTATATCATTCTCATGCATTTTTTACATATTTAAAAAATTTACCCTCTGCTAACAGTGTGTAAGCATTGTTACTGATCAGCACTTGTAGTTGCCAGACTTCTACATTTTTGACAATGTAGTAGATGATGTTAAATATTGTGGTGGAGTTCCTGGAAAGAACGATAAGAAAAAAATGAGATTCGTAAAGATTTGAAAGAAAAGAGTATGATTTGTAAATAATATTGCCTAGAAGAGGAAAGAGACTGTGTAGACAAATTAATAGAAAAGATTTTATCCAACAGCTTTGCTCATTAGTTCTCCTAACTTCTAATAATTCACCTCTAGCTCTGGCTGGGAACTCCTGTATTATATTGAATACTTGAGACTGCTTCTTATTTCTGTTTTAAAGGGGATGCTTCTAATCTTTGCCTTCTATGATATTTGCTGTAGGTATTTGGAAGATATCATTTATTAAGTTAAGAAAATTCACTTCTTATTTTCTAAGATGATTTTTTAAGTTTATTAATTGATATTTAATTTTATCAAATACTCTTTCTGATCTTAATGAGATCACTTATTTTTAACTTTCATCTTTGTTTTAAATTATATTAAAAGATATTCCTGTGTTCAACCAACCTTGCATTCCTGAGATAGAATTAAATATGTTTACTCTCTTGTTTCCCTAGGTTTTTTACAATTATGTTTCTAAAGTAGCTTACCATAAACTTTTCCCTTCTCATATTGCCCTTGTTTGAATTGTAGAATCAAATTGAGTTTCATAAAATGAGATGTTTTGGATTATTTCCTCTTTCTCATTTTTCTAGAACATTATATACCATTGAGAGTATATATTCCCTAAATGTTAAGTAAAAGCAATCTGTAAAGTCACCTTATTGTATGATTTTTTGTGCATAGATTTTTTTTTTTTTTTAACATCTACAGCACCTGGTGTTCTAGGCAGTCTCCCATCCAAGTACTCTGCTTAGCTTCTGAGATCAGATGAGATCAGGCATGTTCAGGGTGGCATGGCCATAGTCTCATTTTTATTGATTCAGTACCTAAATGTTGTAGGTGTAATTGGGTTCTCTAAATTACTTCTTGAATCAGCTTCGGTAAATTTTGTTTTCCCAAGAATTCTGTATGTTTTCAGAATTATGACTGAAAGTTAATAGTATTTTTTCTTTGCTTACCTTGTTAGGATTTTTTTCTTAGTTTTTTCAAGGAATCTAGATTTTTATTAATCTTCTCTGTTGAATATATTTTAAAATTTTCATTACTTGTGTGTTCTTTATATTTCCTTTTTTCTGTTTTCTTTGGAGTTAACTCTTTATCTCCTTGAGCTGAATACTTTATTGTCTTTCAGGGTATTTTGTTTTCTAACATACATTTAAGGATATACATTTCTCTATTTTAACTGTATCACACATTTTGTTATATAATATTTTTACTTACATTTGTTTTTATGACTTCCCTGATTTCTGTTATCTTTTTTTAGTTCATAAGTTTATTTGAAGTTAAAAAATTATCAAATATAAGGAAAATTTCCAAATGTAAACTTACACTTAATGGCTAAATTATTTGGGGGGAGGGGCAGGTTATCGGTGTTCAATATGTCCATCAAAAGAATGTGTTCTTAAATTCTTGATTGCAAAGTTCTAGAGATGTCCTTTAGTTGTGTTCACATCTGCTGTATCCTTCTTAAGTATTTTTTTGCTTTACCTTTTAATTATTAAGAGAGATGTGTTAAGTCTCTCACTACGATTGTGAATTTGTCTGACTTTTCTCTTAGAACTCTTTTCATTTTTATTTAACTATTTTAAAACTATGTTTTAAGAGACTTAACGTGTTTACAAGTTTATTGCTGATAAATCATTCCATGTGGCACTACGTGGTAATAACCTGTATTATTTTTTATTTTTATAGCTTTTATAGGAGGAGCTCAAAAACTATTTTATTTGATATAATATACATATACAGCTTTTTTCTATTTATATGTGTCAATAGTATCTTTTTCTATGTTTTAATATTCAGTGATTCTATATTCTTAGTTCTTAGTATATCTCATAAAAATTTAGTTCCTATATGTTTATTGCTACACTTATTATAATTATATATTTTAATTGATTTTTACCATGTTATTTTGTTTTATTCACTTAACTTTTTCTGTGCTGCTTTTTCTTCTTTTTTTTTTTTTCCTTTGTCCTGGTATAATTTATAGGAGTATAATATACTATGCAAAACTTTTTGACAGTCTTCACATTTGATGGTGTCTGTTTCTTTATAAACATTCTCAGGAAAGAGGATATTTCTAAACATTCTGAACTGCTTTAGAAATTTAGAAACATTGAAAGAAAACACTGTTCACATTGAAGTTGAAATTACTTATAAGATCCAGCATATTATGTACTAATATTTACTTTATATAATTATTAATTGTTATTAATGTAAAATGTCTATAAAATGTAGTGGTCACTTTCATTACTTGGTATAAACATCTTATTCTCAGGAGAGCAACATGGTTTTTTTTTCCTTCTCTTAACTCTTAACTTGACTGTTTCTCGTCCAGCCTTCTACCTTTTTTTTTTATTATTATTAATTGATTATGGTGACATTGGTTGGTAAAGTTGTATAGGTTTCAAATGTAGAATTCAGTTTATGGTATTGTATGTTTACTACCCAAAGTTAAGTTTCCTTCCGTCACCTTATATTCGGCCCCCTTTACCCTTATTTACCATTCCCACTCCCCACTTTCCCTCTGGTATCCGCTTAACTGTCATCTGTGTCACGAGTCTGTTTGTATTTCTTTCCATCTTCTTTTGCATTATGCAGTCACCATGTGTTTAGTTGTAGAATTACAAAGCAAATAGGATCTTGAGAGTTACATCCTTATGCAAGAAAATCTGCATCTCAAATATCAGAAAGTAAAACTGTGTTTGAGCAAATAAACTTCAAGGAAGGTGATTCTCTAGTACTCTTTCATAAGCCATTGAATCATTAGCAGTTTTTACTTTAAGGAAGTTAATCCCTTATTTTATACAAGTTCCAAAATGAAAACAAATAAATGTTATAGATTCATAGTAGTTCAAATTGCAAGTGTTTTTTGTTTTTTTTTAATTTCAAGGATCTTAGTGATCTGGCTTACTCTTTTCACTTTATGTACACAGGACCAGAGTTTAAATACTTAGTTTCTCAGTAGCAGACCATGGATTCTAAAGTTTACTTCCTATTTCGTGTTCCTTATTTATTCTCCTTATCCCTGATGTAAAAGCTTCACAAATTAGAATTTCTTCTGAGGTACCTTGCATGGTGCCTAGCATAAAATAGATACTAAAATAAGTGCACGTTGCTTACCATTTTCTGGGAGAGAAAGACAAATAAATTTGGAATTGCTCTGTTTTACGTGATTTGGGCTTTATTATATGTGGGAACAAAAGAGGCACGGTGAAATCAGATGGGTGCTTTTCAGTACAGGTCTACACGTTATTTTCTCAAACCACTCTTAACACGACGTGGCACTGGTCTCTGGCAATCATGAGAAACTGATTTAGGTGGATAAATTTTCTCTGCTATTCGGCTCAATTCAGCAAGGGTAGTTTGAATGTAATTTTTCCACAGACTTTTGCTACTGTTTTTAGGGATAAGTAATACAGGTATTAAACATTTCCTATAAGTACTGATAGGATTTTCAGGGATGTATTTTTTTTTTCTCTTAGCTAATTCTGATTTAAACTGAGTAATCCCATTTTTTTTTTAGCTGTTCTTATGTTTTCTATTTAGAAATATTTTATAACCTTTCAATAACTACAAAAGATGCTTTCCCCTCTAGAGATGGAGAAACTGAAGCAATATGAGGTTTGGCTTGGAACCTCTGTATGGAATTCGCTATATCAGACTGAATTTGGACATTGTATGTGCTGTTTATAAATTCAAGAGCTTTCCCTTAGTAAATCAATAGTCACATATTAGGTAATAAAAACATTTGTGTTTACCCTATACATTTGATCATTAGATCACAAGTCCTTGTAAAAGGAATAATATGTATTCCTAGGTTGATGTCTATTAATTATAAAATAGAATAATTAAACCTTCATTCAAAGGACGTATCTGTCCACATTTAATAATAGAATTCTTGTGAATTGTTATGTCATCTGAAGAGAATGAAACTTACGATTTGTGTATGTGCATTTGTCTTAAAAAGTAAAATCATATATCTCTGATAGGAAGTCAGCTCACCACTCCTTACTTATTAATATTGTTGGATATGCTGAAAACATTTCTTATTGGAAGCCAAATTTGATATTCAATTTCTGATTTTTAAAAAATAGTTTATTTAGTAAAAGGTTTTAGTATATTAAGAAGAAATAGATTGCTACAGTAAGAAAGAAAAAAGTATAGATAGAATGAGATGATTTAGACATAGTCCACATAATTTTTACTGGTAATTTTGCCTGATACTAAAAAGAAAAAATGCTATTCTATTTTACAGTGTTGTTTTTGTTACAAGCCAGCAGTTAATCTTGGGTGTTCTATATGTTCTAATAGATAAGTTCTGAAAATTTTTAGTATGGGCTGTATAATATGAATGTTGCTTTAGGTTTTACTTTGGACCCTGATGGACTGTTATATTTGTCTATTTTAATGTTTATATCTTTTTGGTTTTAATCTTTCTTATTTTTTGCACAGCGATTGGATAACTCCTCAAATTTTTAAAATAATTTTTCAGTCAGCTATTTTGTTTAATTAAATACACACACACTATTATTTTTAAAGCATGAATAGTGCTTTGGTACAAACAATTAGAAATTCATGATGTCTAGATGGCTTGATTCCTGCCATGTCAGTTTTCTTGTGTTTGATGAGACACATAAAGCAGTTGTAGGAGAATGCTTGTCACTGGTATCCATGGTAACTCCAAAGATACTTTGGAACTCGGATGGATGGAGTAAGCCACAGTAATAGGTCTCATTATAAGGGCAAAATACATAAAAGGTTCAGGCATATGCTTTTAATTAGTTTCCAAAAATAGCTAGAACTGGAGAAGATGCAGTGAAATAATATATTTAACTGTTAGAAATAGTATGGGCTGCATTTGAAATTTAATGATTGTCTTACTAAAGGAAGAGAGATTTACACTCTGAACACTCATAGTAGTATAATTTTTCAGTCACCACATAGACATAGGAGTGCACACTGAAAAAAGGGAGGCTTGGTTTAAATCAATAAAAATGTAGAATTTGTTTATCATTTTTTATTCTCATCCCTACAATATAATTTATTCATAACAACACCCTTTAGGCTTTTCCTTGTAGGTTCTAATGTACTTAGGGAATGTACTTTCTGTCTACACAATGTACAAGAATGAGTCCATGCATTTTTATTTTAAAATGCAAATAAGACAGCCAAAATTCTTATTGTTCAGATATATTAAATTTTTGATCTCTTTTGGAACAGATTAAATTTGAATGAGTTAAAACAGGATTCAAAGAAAGTAGACTATAATAATTAAGTATTTTCTGTTAGAGAATTATTATGGATAAAAGATTAATAACTCTTTTAAGACAAAATTCTTTCAAGATTTTCTTTTGAATTGCAATCTGTAAAGAATAATCTTGTATTGCATTGCAGTTCAACACATTATTTCTTCCTGTTGCTATAGAAACTAATTCTGGTGCAGCTGTGATTGCTAATCAAAATTCTAACATACAACCTTTTTCCCCCTTAGTGCTTCATTTTATTTTTAGTTACAAAGTAATAAATTTCAATGGTGAGTGGATAACAATGGTCAAAACATTAATGTAACGATTTTTAAGAAGTTGAGCCCTTTTCTATGAAAATAAAAAGATATTCTTACTGTATAGGTTCAATACGAATAACAAGAAAACAAAGCCTTTTTGCTGAATTACAAAGATCTATAATTGCTATATTACATCAACATTGTGAAGCACTTAACTGCTTCATAATCCTAAATTGCTACAATTTCAACCATCTATTTTTGAAGTGTCTGGTTACTTGGTGTTATAAAAACGAAAAAAGAAAAAGTCCTCAGAATGCCTGAAGTCTTTTAACACAAAATGGAAATGAAAACTGCCTTATTGTTTTATTCTAAAAGAATTGAGATCACATTTCCAGTTTATTGTCATAAGTAAAAGCTAATTAGTTGTTCCCATTCTTGTCTTTATTAGTATATAACCACCACCCCCCGCCAGACAACACCATTCACATTATCCAGTGTAAATCTATGTATATATTACAGGCCAGAACTGAATTACATTTTTTGTCTTTCTAAGAACAGATTCTTTTCCATTTCATAAAACAAATGTAAAAAACTTCTCACCAAATTATTAATAGCAAAAAATACAATATATATAAACTCAACAGGGCCTAAGCTAATTCTAATATTAGGTCTTTGGCGTGTGTTATAATATCAGTTATAGTATATTATCGCATATACTGCACTTAAAAAATTTTATTATCTGGTCTATCCAATAAGTCAATAAAAGCTGAAATTTATTTCAGGTTATTGACTGATTTAAATTGTAATTCACACGGGTAAAAAAAAGCTATTATCTGTTATATGAATAAAATGAAACAATGGGAAATAGATATGATTTAATATAATCGTGTTCATTTTTTATCTTCACTACTGATGAACATATTTTATGTGCTGATCGACAAGAGCATATAAAATTCTAGAATTATATAAAGTCTTGGAGACTTGAGAAAATGCCAGATATCTAAAATTTGCACTTGGAAATAAAGTCAGCAATATTTTATTAGGCTTGTTGCATCTCTGATGTAATGTGAATATTATAAACCCATGGTTATCTATATATCTCACAGATAACTGGGAATTTGTTCCTTAAACATGAGAGTTCTTTAATTTTTAATGGAAATCTTTCCAATTTGTATTTTATACTTAGCGTAATTAAATCTTTAATGATAATTTAGGGTCACAATTAAACTAGGTAGAACCAATGTGGACGTGATGAATTAAAATACCCATGCTGATATAGATGGCATGGAGTATGTTGCTAAATGGCTTTGCTCTAAGCGATAATCTTATATGTTGTTTTTTGAAAAATCCTTGATTACTTTTTTGTTATGGCCTCTTGTAAGTTGGAATAAAGTGACATAACATTCTGTACAGTTTTACAGGGTAGAATTCTTGCAGAATTCATCTACAAACAAATTTGAAGTTCCGTTGCTTTTTCTTAACACTAAATGAAGAATGAACAATACCTGGTTCTAATTCATTTATCCTTTCTAAATCTCGCATACCTTATAGGATTATTGTATTAAGCAGTGCTAATATAAATAATAAAATATTTACTATTATTATGAAGGACTGTGCTAAGCACTTAAAACATCAACTCAGGTAATCCTCAAAGTTTTCAATGAAATTGGTACTTTTAAAATTCCTAATTTATAGGTGAAGAAATAAAGGTATCAGAGATGTATATAAATTGCCCATAGGCAAACATCTAGTAAATGGCAGAAGTAGATTTAGAACTATAAAGTCTAATATCAAAGCCTACATTATTATGTGTAAAGTATCAAGTATAAAGTATTATTAAGTATCGTATAGACCATAATTTAGCGTAGAAGCATAAGGTGTTGATACAAACATAGGCATCTCTTTGTCAGCCTTCAACCCCTACCCTGTTGTTCACATTGTCTATCATAAATGTTGGAGGAAGTATCTACACCCTTTCAAAATTTTCTGTTAGGATGTTCATGAAAGACTGCTCCAAATTTTATGAATTTTTTATCAGAAGAAATTTCCCCCCAGAAACATATTTCTTCTAATTCTTCATAATGTTTCCTTTGTATAGATTTTATGATACCAAAGGTATTTCTTTGATGTTGATATGGGACCTAATTTGTATATAGTAATGCCTGTATCATATTTATTTTTAAATATTATAAAGAGTTATGTTTTATATAATTTCCTTTCCCATTGGTTCATTCCTTCAGCGAACAACTTTAAGCAGGCCTTCATCTTATTTAATGTTGCCTACAACTAGCAGATATTTGGTATTCATAAAATATTTATATAGCCATTGAGAACTTACATTGTAGACTTGGAGGATACTAAGATTCAGTTCCTCTACTCAAAATCACAGAACAAGTAAGTGATGTAATTCATATAACCGTAAAATTCTCTCATGTACAATTCAGTGGTTTTAAGTATATTTACAGAGTTGTATAGTCATCACCAGAACTTAATTTTAGAACATTCTCATCACCTTAAAAGAAATCTTGTACTCATTAGCATTTTCTCTTCAATACCATTCCCCACCCCTAGGCAGCCACTAATCTTCTGTCTGTCTCTATATATTTGCCTGTTCTCCACTTTTCATATAAATGGAATAATGCAATAATTGGCCTTTTGTGACTTGTTTCTATCACTTCCCATGTTATTAAGTTTCTTAGATGTAGTACCATGTATCAGTAAGTACATTTATTTTTATTACCAAGTAGTATTTCATTGTATAGATAGATACCATGTATTTATTCATTCGTCACTTGGTGGACATTTGAGTTCTTTATACTTTTTGAGTAATCCTGTTAACATTGCATACAAATCATTGAGTAGACCTATATTTTCATTTTTTGTAGGTACATCCAAATGTAGGAGTGGAATTGGCTAGGTCACATTGTAATTCTTTGTTTAACATTTTGAGAAACCGCCAAATTATTCTGCAAAGTGGTGTATCCTTGTGCGAACATCTTCAGTGTACGAAGGTTCCAGTTTTTTCAGATGTTGTAAACAAATTATTGTCTGTATTTTTTACTATAGCTTATCTACTAGGTGTGAGATAGTGTCTCACAGTGATTTGGGAGAAATATTTTCTAAACAAAGAATTGCTTAGTGTGCTAAATACTATGGCAACTAGGTACAGAATGTTGGCACAACAGATATTAAACACACTAGAAAAGGTTTTATGCTAGAACTGAAGTCTTGTCTATTGCAAACAAAGGATATCCCTAGGTTGACATTGGAAACAAAGAACAATGTAATGAGCACCACGTGCAGTATTAGTGAGGCATGAAAATATCTATTTCAGGGACCATAAGTAGTCTTGCAAAGCTGGTACATTGATTTTCAAGTTGCATAGGGATCATGAAATCAAGTCAGTGGATCTTGACGAACATTTTTAAAAATGAAATTGTATTGTCTATAAAACAGTTTTTGCACATAATAAAGATAAGTATTAGTGATACTTTTTTCTAGAATTTAAAACATACATTTGTAAAATGTATTTATTTTTGTGTGAGTATCGATTCAAGAGTTTGGAACCCCTGGTCTAGAGTGCATGTTGAAGGACAAAAAGATGTGGAAACATGTTTTTTAGTGCGTACTCTAGAATTATAAACTAGTTAAATAGAATGTCAGGGGAAAGTTTTATGACTCTCTTGTGTAATATGTGACACATGTATAAATGCTTAAAATGCTAAGATTATAACAGTTTTTTAATCCCCGAAATTTTTTAGGCTCAGTAGAATGATGAAACTGTCTAGACTGGCGTTTTACAACCTTAATCCATTATTGTTTCCTTACATAGACAATTTAAATTTAATTTTTAATATTTAGTTAATTAACTTAATTTGCATTTAAATTCTACATAACAAAAGAATAAATACTAAGTAATTAAGATTTTCGTTTGGTAGGGTTACATTTTGATTGGTCACAAAATTTGTGATAGCTACACTTTGTACCCCCCACTCCCGAACTAATTTTCACCCCTTTGGGAGTAACATTGCCCTCATTAAGAATATGTAATCTAACTTAGTCCTGTCTTGTTCAAAATTAGAAGACTTGGAATTTCTACTTCAGCCTATGAAGGAGTAACTGGTATAGGACTTACTTTTCTGATAAATAATTAGAACATTGGGGGAAAAATATAGGAAACAGCTATATTTGAGAATTTGGACAATAGGCAGGGTAGGGCTGTAATCCATGAGAGAAGGAAAATAAATGAGGTAACTAACATCTGTTGTGAACTCAGTTTATTGCCTGGAGACAGTTTCCTGACTGCAGTACAAGGAGGAGAAACCAGAATGGACTCTGAAAATTGCTTGAGTTGAAAAGACAGAGATCGAAGTTCAGGAAGACTGAGGAAGTTAGCATTTGTGGGGCTGAGTGTTGGAGAGGAGACAAGGTGAGGTTCCAGGTACCTTCAGTGTGGTTCCTGCGAGTCGTTAGCTGATAAGTGTATGCATGTAAAGTAATTACCCAGGATTTGGAAAAGAACCACCAGAAAGCAGTAGACAGAACATTTGCCAGAACTTACACAGGGCTGAAAATAATTTGCATTCCTCGTACCCAGACTAGAGAAACCTGAGGAATTGGGTAGAGGCCTCAGGAGGATCATACCTTTAGTAGTGTGGCTAATTCAGCATTAAAGGATGCTCTGGACCCACTCTAAAAAAGTTTAAAAGGAATCTTCAAGAGAATTAAACTGATCCTCAAGAAATTTCAATGCATGCCAGCACAAAGACAAAACACTTTATAGTGGAATACAACAAAATCTGTCATTCAACGATGTAATTTTTGCAGTGCCCAGTATCAAATTAATAATCTTCAAGTATGCAAAGAAACAGGAAACTAGGAGCTATAACCCATGGCAGGGGGTGAGGATAAACAATAGAAACACAGGCAGAAATAACAAAGATGATGGAATGAGCAAACAAGGATCTTAAAACAGCTAATACAAATATATTCAGGAATGTAAACAAAATTACAATGAAAAAGAAATGAAAGATATAAAAAAGACCAAAATTGAATCTGTAGACATGAAAAATGCAATATCTGAAATGAAAAACAGCAACTAGACATTAAAGAATTAAAGATCAGTGAACTTGATTTAACAATAGATACAGTCCAAAGTAGAACACAGAGAGAAAAAAAGACTGAAAATTAAATAAAGTTTCAGTAATCTGTGGGACAGTATTAGGTGCATTAACATAAGAGAGAAGGCAGAAAGGGAACACAAAAAGTATTTGAAAATGTAGTGGCTGGAAATTTTCCAGATTTGAAGAAAACTGTTTCTGCAGACCCAAGAATCTCAACAAGACTTCAGCAGCCAGAAGAAAATGAAAAAAATTTTTATACATAGACAAAGTTAAGAGATAATGACAGACAACTGTAAAAGCTAGAAAATAATGGAATGACATCATTAAAGTGCTGAAAGGAATTTTTTAAAAGCTGTCAATATAGAATTCTATACCCAACAAAAAAGTCTTTAAAAAATAAAAGCAAAGTAAAGACTTTTTTTCAGGCAATCAAGATGTTGAGGAATTTGTTGCCAGGAGGCCTGAATTACACTAAATGTAAAAGGAAGTTCTTCGGGCAAAAATAAAACATTAATAGATGGAAATTTTGATCTACAAAAAAGAAGGTTAATATAGAAGACTTTTATTTTCTCAAAACAGTAGTGGTAGATTGCAGGGTTTACAAAATATGTAGAAGTAAAAATAGGACAAGCATAAAGGGTGAGAGAACTATTCTGTTCTAAGATTTTTATGTTATATATGAAGTTATTTGCAGATAAACTATAATAAGGTAAATATGTTATAAATCCTAGAAGAACCACTGGGAACTAAAACACAGCTTACGGTTAATAAACTAACAGTGGAGAGAACATGAAATCAAAGGTACTTAATCTAAAAGAAGTCAGAAAATGAAGAAAAATACATAGAGAACAATTTAGACAAATAAAAAGCAAATTACAAAAGAGGGAATTTACACTCAACCATATAGATCAGATGTTGGCAAAGTATGTTCCATGGGCAAGATTTGGCTCACATCCTGTTTTTGTATGGCCTGTGGACTAGATATGATTTTTACATTTTCTTACATTGTGGAAAAACATACATAACATAAAATTTTCCGTTTTAAGTGTACAGTTCATTGACATTAACAAATTCACATTGTTGTACAGTCATTACCACCACCCATACATCTTCATCTTCCCAAACTGAAATGCTGTACCCATTAAACTGTGTCTTCTCTTCCCCACTTCCCTAAGACCCTGTCAATCATCATTACCTTTAAATCTCTGTAAATTTGACTAACTCATATAAGTGGATTCATACAATATTCATATTTTTGTTTGGCTTTTTTTAGTTAGCATAATGTTTTCAGGAGTCATTCATGTTGTAGCATGCGTCAGAATTTCATTCATTTTTATAACTAGTCTATTATGTGTATACCAGACATACAGTTATAAATCATTATAAAACACAATGAATATATGGTAGATACTATATATGTGACCTACAAAGTTTATAATATTTACTATATGGTCTGTTACAGAAAGTTTGTCAGTCCCTGATATAGATAATTATACTAAATGTAAATGGCTTAAATATGCCAATTATAAGACATAGATTGTCAGATGAGATTAAAAAAAAACAAACAAACAAAAACAAGGCTACAAATTTATATTTCGTATGAGAAACCTAATTTAAATATAAAGGCATAGATAATTTAAGTTAAATGATTAAAAAACATGATTTGCCGTGCAAACATAAATTCAGGGAAAGCTGAGATGGCTATATTAATATCAGACAAAGAAGACAAGGATTATTAACCAAGGATAAAGAGACGTTTTCACAGTAAAGGTTAATTCATCAAGAAGACATAATTCTAAGTAAAAGTTTCAATATACTTGAAGCAAAGGAGAAATATAGACATTCACAATTATATTCAGATTGGAATACTTCTCTCTTGATTATGAAAAGGAGAGTAGAAAATAAAGATACAGAAGATTTTAGCAACAGAATCAACCAACTCCTCTAATTGAGATTCACAAAACACTCAATAGTAGAATATACACTTTTACAGGTGTGCATAGTCTCCAAGAAACACCATATTCTGAGCCATTTTTTTTTAAAAAGCCATTAAATGCAAAGAGTATTGAAGTCTCAAAGATTATGTTCTCTGTCCACAGTGGAATTAAGTTAGAAACCAATTATAGTAAGACACCTAGAAAATGTGTAAATATTTTGCCATTAAGTAAAAAAGAACTCCTGAATAATGGTCAAAGAAGCAGTCACAAGGGAAATTAGTATTTGTTGCCGAATGAAGATAAAAGTACAACAATCAGTATTTGTGGGGTTCAGCTATAAGCAGTGCGCAGGCAGAAATTTATAACATTAATTGCTCATAGTAGAAAGAGAGAAAGGTTGAAAATTAGTCATAAACTGTAAGAAATTAGTAAATTACAAAACAATGTAAGCATAAGAAAGGAAATAATAAAGAGTGGGAATCAATGAGATAAGGAAATGCACGAACAAAATAGGAAATCAATGAAGCCAAAAGTTGGTTCTTGGAAAATTATTAACGTTTATAAGCTTCTACATACTTTGGCCAGTAAAAAAGGAGGAAGACATAAATGATCGTCAAGAATAAAATAGGTACATCATTGTGGATCCTATGGACATTAAGAGCAGTGGTCTCCAACCTTTTTGGCACCAGCGACCAATGCTTCATCAGCAATCATAATGCCTGATGCTCTGAGATGCAGCTGAGGCAGTGATGCTAGTGCTGGGGAGTGGCTGCTCGTTTGCCTCTTGCTGTGTAGCCTGGTTCCTAACAGGCCACAGACCGGTACTTGTCTGTGGCTCAGGGTTGGAGACCCCTGATTAAGAGGGTTAAAAGAGAATATCATGAATAATTTTATGCCAGTAAATTTTACCTAATGAAATAGATAAATTTTTTAATAGACATAAATGACCATAGCTCACTCAAGAAGAGAGCTAATTTCAAGTGCCTTGTATTTGTAGTTAAAAGCCCTTCCACAGAGTCTATTTTGAGCACGGCAGAGGGAATGCAGTTAGCATTAATATGATGATGGCCAGGGGAGGGAGGGAGCATTTGGGGGGATCATTTTATGAACTACATAAATGTCTAACCAATGTATTGTATACTTGAACTATTTTAAATAAATAAATTTTTTTAAAAAACCTTCCACAGAGAAAACTTTGGATCAAGATAGCTTCATTGATGAATTCTACTAAACCTATTTAAGAAGGAAATATTACCAATTCAGTACAAACTTGGGGGGAAAAGGAGGGAAATTTTCCAAGTCATTTTATGAGCCTAGAATTACCTAGACAACAAAAAAAGATAAGGACAAGAAGAGGTGGGGAAAGACCAGTGTTGCTCCTGTCCCTAAGTGCAGAATCCTGGAGGAATATTAGCAAGTTAAACCCTGCAATATAAAGGTAACTTATCATGGCCAAGTGGGATTCGTCCTAGGAATGCAAATTTAGTTTAACATTGGGATGTCAATCTGTGTATTTTTCCATATAACAGAATAAAGTAGAAAATCATATAATTATCCACTCGCCTAGATGGAGAAATACATTTGACAAAATTCAGTTTCCATGCATGATAAAACCTTTCTGCAGACTTTCTCAATCTGTGATTATAGGCTCTAACAAAACAACAAAGTAATACAAAAAAAAATCACAAAGGTAATGTGAAATATTGAATGCTTTGTGATAAAATCTGGAATATGGCAAGGAGTTTCACCCTCACTACTTTTATTCATTGTTTTTTAAATCAATGGTGTAGCTGTTACAATAAGAATGAGAAAAGTTACAGAAATTGGAAAAGAAAAAGCCAAACTATATTTGCAGATGACACCATTATCTGTAGAAATTTTAAGAAATCTACAAAGAATTTTTAGGACAACAGGTGACAAATGTATTTGTACAGATAACAAATGTATTTCTGTATATTAGCAAAAACAGTTGAAAAGTGTAGTTTTAAAACCATATCATTTATAGTATCATTATAAAACAGTTCTTAGGAATAAGAACAATAAAGACCTTTACACTGAAAGCTTGTAAAACATTGTTGAGAGAATATAAAGAAGATTTAAATGTAGTGGTGTACGATATTCAGTGATTAGAAGACTCAACATTGTTAAGATGTCTTATCTCCCCAGATTGGTCTATGGATTGAATATGACCCTAGTTAATTCCAGCAGGCTTTTTTCCCCCCAGTAACATGTAACAGGCTAAAATATTTATGGAAAACAAAAGGGCATAAAATAGTTAAAAACAGTTGTAGAAAAGAACACAGTTAAAGGACATACTTACACTCCCTGATTTCAGGATTTAGTATAAAGCTACAGTAGTCAATAAAGTGCTATTGTCATAAGGCTAGAAACATAGATCAATGAAACAGAAGAGAATGTAGAGAGCAGACTCGTAAATGTGTGACAGTTGCTTTCAACAAGATGCCCAATTAGGAAAAAAAGTCTTTTGATAAGTGGTGCTGGAACAACTGGATAGCCATGTTGAAAAATAATAAGTATCAAGCCTTGCCTCACACCTATACAAACATTCCAGATGGATCATAAACCTAAACGTAAAAGCTAAAGCATAATTACGAGGACAAGACATAGAAAATCTTTGTGACTTTGAGTTAGTAAAGATTTTATTAATAGGAATCAAAGCATATGAGTCAGAAGAAATCTGAAATGACTGTGACTACATTAAAATAAAAAACTTTTGCTCTTCAAAATACACTTAAGAAATGAAAAAGGAAACCAGTTAATATATAATTTATGAAGGACTGAGACCAGATTATACAAAGAACTTTTACAAGTCAATAATAAACAAAGAACCTGATTTAAAATGTTCAAAAGTTGAATGATGCATCACTATAGAAGATATATGAATGACCAATAAATTCATGGAAAGATGCTCAAATCATTAGTCATTTAGGGAAATGCAAACTAAAACCACAATGAGATACCACTACACAGCCATGGTGAAAATTTTAAAAACTGGCAGTCCCAAACATTGGTGAAGATGTGAAATGAATGGAATTCTCATACATTGCAAGTTAGAATGCAGAAAGGTATAGCCACCTGGAAAACAGTTTGAAAGGATAAATTGTATCCCTGCAACAGAAAACAACTTAATAAAAGGTAAGACACTTCTGATAGATTCAGTGACATAGTTGAATCGCAGAAGCATTTACAGGAAGTAAAAGATGCCAGACACAAAAGAATATGTACCGCATTATTCTATTTATATGAAATTCTATAAAAAGCATAACTATTGGAAAGAAAGCATATCAGTGGTTGGCCTGTGGTTGGACTTCTGGGAGACAGAGGGACATAAAGTAATGGAGGATGGAGATGTTCCATATCCCATGTGTGGTGGTGGTTACAGGACTATACATTTGTCAAAATACATGCATATGGGTGGATTTTATTGTCTATAAATTATACCACAATAAAGTAGATTTAAAAAGTAGAGGATTTAATTGGGATGCTCTAACCAACCATCACAGGAAGGCACTCTGAATTCCCCAGCACAATGTTTCTCCAGCACTGATAGGCCTCTGATACCTCTGTGTTCCTGCTACCTAGTGAGCCTCGGGTGCTTTGACATGTACAGCCAGTTCTTGGTACGGACTCATGGGAGCCCTCTACACAGACGTTTGAGGCCACCGTTTCTTCAGTGTTACTTCATATATTTTGTCCAGTTTTATGCTTGCTTACAGCATGAGGGCTAACTCAATACCAGTTATTCATGCATAAAAGTAGAAATCTCTTGATATTATTTCTCATCATTTATTAAATATTTTCTTCAGGTAAAATCAAGTAACATTGAACACAGAAAAAATGAGAAACGAAAATATTGATTGAAATTAGCATTGTAATTTTGGGCAGATTTTCTTTCCAAATTCAACTATGAGTTTTATCCAGAGTCTTGTATTTTTGATACAGTTGAACAAAATAAAAAGAAGAAATCCCACTGATCGCTGTTAATATTGAGTTGTCCTATATTATTTTAAAGGTGATAAAATATGCATTGTTAATTTAACCCTAAGATTTCCTAATTTGATTCTGTAAGGTTTTGTAAGGAATACCAGTCATCTTTTTAATTCTCAAAAACTGCTGTGTTATTTAGGATGATTCAGGGAATTGATAGCAATAAATTTAAAATATCTACTCTAAATATTTAAAATAAAAATAGTCTTGTAACAGGAGCAATAGTAGGTATTTCCTATATGTCATCTCATTGAATCATTTAGGCAATTTTGTGAGTAAAACTTCCTAATATCTCCTGAAAGAAATCCCAAATCATTTTCAGATTTAGATTTATATGACTTAATCAGATTATTTTAACTACTCCTGTTGACCTTTTCACATTTGTTTTTGGAAGGAAATTTTTTAAATGATGTTTTTCTTAGTCTCTTCTCCACATTGCCTTATTTCTGTGACATGCTTTAGTTAGAAGAGTTCTAAAATATTGGGAAACTTGTAACATCTCTTAACATTAGCTGCTTTTTCATTTCTTTCAAGTTGAAACAAAAAAATACAGTTTGAGCTCATAGTCTGCGAATCCAGGTTTTACTGCGCTGCCAGTCGCGTTTGGCTCATATTGAAGAAATAACCCGTGCAACAATTGTTTTGCTCTTTATTCAACAAAGTTTTTAAGTGATACCGTGTTTCAGGCTTTGAGTTGCTAGGCACTGAAGGCACAAAGATAAAAAGAGACAGTACCTGCTCTTCTCAGGGAGCTCGCTGTTCATAACATCTGAACAAATAATTACAGGGTGGATGATGGAAGCAAAGTGTGTGTAGAAATACTTAATAGAAACGCTTAGCCCAGTGCGCATGCATCACGCATGCGTTTGGGGGAGGGCAATGAATACGACTGGGAAGATCGCAGAGAGGATATCTTTGAAATTTTTCAGGGCGAACAACTAAACTGATCCTTGAAGGACAAAATGTGAAATTATCTAGATAAAAGAGGGGAGGAGGTGAAAGATACCCCAGACAGACAGAGAAGCATGTACCACAGGCGGCATAAAGGAGCATAGCACACTGAGGATGCGGCTAGACTATTTCCATGACTGGGTTGAGGGATGTAAAGGTTTCAGGAAGAGAAAGGGCTGAGCAAGGAAGCTGGAGCAGTAGGCAGGAGCTAGGTTACTGAAGGGTTTTTAGAGCATGTGAAAAATCATCTAGAATGTTGTCCTGAAAGTGATGCGCAGGCAGTTAGTGATTATTGAACTGGCCCTGTAGTACTATCACCCTGTAAGATAAGAACAAAATATTTACCTTCATGACCTGAGCAAGGCTAAGTCTGCTTCTGGGTAGAGTTAAGGAGGTAGGATTTAACATCGTATGAACACAATTGGAGAAATTAACATAAGCCTTGGCATCATGAACATCGTGAACTAGCCAATTATATTAACCCGTGCTTAATTACAGAACACCTAGTTCCAGAGCACATTCACAAAACACAACGTATCGTCATCATCATATCGTCTGTAGTGAGTTTGAATTATATCCTGACAATAATGTGATAGTGAAACATCTGGAAAATCTTTTGATTAAAGATTAATATGATTAAGGATAGGATTAGAGATTCATTTGAACAAGTCGTGCTGAGCTCAATTGTGAAATCCTTTGATGCTATTCCTAGAATGAGTAGAAAAGTTAATGTTAAATGTTCATATTTTTTCAGTTGTTATTAAATAACAGGAATTCAACCCAAAGAGCAAAGCCAAGTAGAGTAATGCAGTTGTTATAAGATTTAGAAACTTTTTTAATCTGGAAGTATTAGACTTAGAATATGTGAGGTTAAATGTTAGAAATTGTAGTATTTGTGCATGCAGGTTCTGCAAGATACAACAGGCGTAACTACAATACCTTCAGAGCCTGCGTGGCCCTCACCCAGCATCTGCCAGTCCCCCTCGATGGTGGAGTACAGCTTGGCATGCCCAGCTTTATAGCCAGGTGATCACGTGCTGTCCACTCCATAGCAGAGAGCTCGGATCACATTGTCACTGGTGTCCCTTAATCCTCCAGTTAGTCTCTGTCTGATACCGGAAGTACACCAGGAGCTGTTTCTCAAAAACAAACAGACAAACACCTTTTCATTTCATTTGCTGAAGTGAGTACGATCTTTTATCAGAACCTTAGAGTCAAGAAATGAGAAGCAATGAATTGATTTTTTTTTTTTACCCAGAAAACATACAGCGTAAGATTGTACTTGGTAAAAGTTGCTATCTATATGTGGAGTATGGTTTGAATCAGTAATTATTTCAAACCATCAGGAAAATAAAGCAAGAAAGGTTAGAGTTTGAAGGCATAGTACGAAATAATAAGAACTCTTCTAAAAAAGTGGTTGGAGGAGCAAAAAATCTTATTAAAAATATCTAGAGGCCTCCAATGCAATTCTGTCATCACAGCGTCTGTTATACTTATGAACATGATGACCTACAAATCAAATGAGGACCATTTGGTTTGCTGGCTCTTAAAGGTCAAGTGTAAAGCTTACTCCATTGTATCCTGGATCATCTGGAGAGACTTATCTTACTCAGGGTGCTGCTCGAAGCTAATAGCTTTTCATTTTATTTTTTAAATGGATCAGAGCTGTATACTCAAATGTGGGATATGCTGCTTTCAAAGTGCAAAGGGGCCAGCCAGACATTTTGCCGCCTCCTTAGTGGGAGGCAGACAAGGGATAATACATTCTCTTTGACTTTAGGAGGAGTATTCCACCACGCCCCTGGGTCTCAGGAACTTTGTCAAGGAGGCAAGCCCCTGCATTTTCATAAGATGTGTTCTCAGTTCTGTCATACGTGTATATTTGCCAAAGCACTTCATCTCCTAACTCTTCCGGCCCTAATAGCTTGCCGTCAGACACAGCTGGATCAAGTAGATGCCGTGTGGAATGTTGAGGCAACCAAGGTCTCTGCAGAGCAAATCATGGCACAGAACGAGACTATTTTAGAAGTTTGCTGCCCTTGCCCAGTGAAACAACCTGTTACTTTTGTTCTCCGGATTGTTGTGAAAAAAAATAACATTTGCTAAGTTAAAGCTGCGTATCAAATATCAAGGCAGTCTTCATTTGCTCAGGAAGACTCCGTCTGGAGTGGCAACTCCAGTCGAAGTCACATTATTAAGTTTATGATAATCTGCCATCATTTATCAAGCCTATTAGTTTTTTCAGTGACAAAACTAGTGAAGACATTCGCCAGACCTGCAGTCCTCAAGTCTCTGATGATAGACTAACCTCTGCTTTTCCCTGGGGATTTCTTCTTGTTGGAGGGAGGAAGCTTCGGTGGTTTCCACCTGTCCCTTGCTCTACCAGGCAGCCACTGGCTGCTTAGAAAAGCAAGGAGTGGGTCAGCCAGTTGCTAAGAGTATGTATTCTAACCATAAACTCAAGAACTGGAAGAAAAATAACAGCAAGGTGATTGCTTAGATTTATTCTCAGGTGTTTAATGTTATCCGATGCTGTGAAACGCGGGATCATTTTTAAATTTCACCCTCTAATTGTTCATTGCACGTGTGTAGACACTGATTTACTTTGGTGTTGATCTTATATCTGGTGACCTTGCTAAATTTGCTTCTACCTAATTTATCTCTAATAAGTTATTTTGGTATTTCTGTATCACAGTTGTCATCTGAGAGTAATATTTTATTTCTTTCTTTCCAATCCTTTTACATCGTCTTTTTCTCACCTTATTGTACTGTCCAGGACCTCCAGTACATTGTTAAGTAGAAGTGGTGATATCAGCCATCCTTGTCTTATTCCCTATCTCAGAGGTAAAGCTTTCAACATTTATTTCACCATTAAATATGACGTTTGCTGTAGGATTTTGAGAGATACACTTTATGGGATAAAGAAAATTGCCCTCTATTTCTAGTTTCTGCAGAGATTTTTATCGTGAATGGATAATGAATTTTATCAAATGCTTTTTAAATCTGTTACAATTATCACATTACTTTTTACCTTCATTCTTTCAATACAGTGGATTAGATGAATTTTCTAATGTTAAATTCTCCTTGCATTTATAGAATAACTTTACATTCCTAGTATAAACCCAAGTCAGTGGTAATGTAGTAAGTACTCTGTTTATACGACTCTGGGTTTAGTCTGCTAATATTTTATATAGAGTTTTTGTATATATGTTCACAAGAGGGATTGGCATATTCTTTTCCTGTAAGATATTGTATCAGGCCCTGTTGTCAAGGTTATGCCGGCCTCATAAAATAATATCAGAAGTGTTTCCTCTTTTTTGTATTATCTGAAATATTTTGTATGAGATTGGTGTTTTTTCTTCCTTAAATGGTAAATTCACCATTGAAACCATCTGGGCCTGGAATTTGCTTTGTTGGGAAGGTTTTATATATGAATTCAATTTCTGTAACAGAATTAAGAGTATGTAATTTTCCTGTTTCTTCTCGGATTTGTTTTGATAGGTTGTGTTTCTCCAGGAATTTGTCATATCATCTGCTTTTCAAATTTATTTTCAAAAGGTATTAAGATGTCTTTTTTATGGAGGTATTTTAAAACCAGGCACAAAATTAACAAAAGTTGGAAAAACAATACAATGTCCTTTTTAACCTCGTTAGCCGTTTGAGGTCAAGCTGCCCGCTGACCTGCCGCGTCATCGCCCTCGAATGCGTTAGTGTATGTATTATCTACAAACAGGAATATTATTCTCTTAACCACAATACGACCATCAAAATTAAAATGTTAACATTGAAATATTATTATCATTTAATCCTCAGAACTTATTCATGGTCAACAGTTTTCCTAATAATGTTCATTATAGCAAAAGGGTCTGGTTCAAAATCATGCTTTACACTTGTTGGTCCTGTCTCTTTAGTCTCCTTCAGTCTAGAGCAGTTCCTCGGTCATTTCATTTTGAAGATTACAACCCAGGTTCTTTTGGGGACATTTGAGTTTGATATTTCTCCTGATTGGATTCAGGTTATGCTCTTTTAGCTAGAATACCACAGAAATGCTGCTGTATTCCTCTCATTGCATGTTATCAGATGATGCGCAATTTTGATTTGTCCCATTACTCATAACGTTTACTTTTATCTCTTCATTAAGAAGGTATCTACTAGGCTTCTCCACTGGAAAGTTTCTCTGCGAATTAATAAGTACTTTGTCAGAAGGTACTTTGTAACTTTGTACATAACCTGTTCCTTAAGAGTCTTTCAGTTTATTCATATATTTATTTGTATCTAAATGGACTCATAGTTTCCTCTTTTTTCCTGAATGTGTTCTTATCAGTTACCATAATTATTTACCTGGAAGCTCAGAGCGTTGGTGGGATTTGGTCAGTGCTAACCTTTTAAGCCGGCTTCTTTGTCCTTTGACACATCCCCGTCGTTCTTTGCACAAGTCCCTACTCTCTGCACAACAGGCTTTTCTGAATTTGTCTTGTACTTTCCCTTTTCCAACCCTGGAATTAGCCATTTCTTCGTGGAGTTCTTGTTCCTTTTAGTGAAGAACAGATTTAGAAGCCAAGAAATAGGCACTGGATATGCTCACTGCTATTGAGGTATTGTTCTTAAACCCCTCCAGTGGACAGAGCTAGGATGCTCTCAGATGTGTGTGTGTTTATGTCCATAAATATATGAATATTCTACCTATTATTTAAAAACTGAGTTCACACTGATACCTTCAATTCTAACAACACCACAGAGTTTGTTCTGGTTTTTCCCCTTTCCATAATTCTAACTTTGTTCTCCAGCACTGCAAGCTGGCTTTTATTAACCTTAATATTATTAGCTCAGTCCCCCTCTCTCTGTATGCACGTCCCCCACCCCATTTGGGTTCTCATATTCCATGCAGACTTTCCCACTCATGCATGTCCTCACGACCCTCAGAGCATGGGTCCGACAGCCCAGTCCAGCTCAGCCCACACTGGATGTTCTCATCACTAGACCTGAGCTCAGATTGCCTGCTCAGGGTCTGGTGTCACATTCTAGGTTACCCTCACATGGGGATCCCCTCCCGAGCTCATGTAGGCTCTGGTTTTCCTGAGTGAGGCCACCTGTCTGCGTGGATGCCTGCCTCCTTCACCAGGTACACCTCTGTATGGAGGCCCTCCTCGGCCTTCCTGGGCTTTGACAGTGCACACCAGACCCCCTTCCATGGCTGTGACTCTCGCACAAGGTAGACGCGCTCCTCGCCCTATTGGAGTGCTCTTGCCCCACGCTGGGCTTTCTCACTCAGCTTGGCTCCAGCACGCTCTGTGGGCTGCCGTGTGTGGATGCCCCCTTACCCTGCCCAAGCTCTGGCCCCTCACTTCTGGCTTCGCCCTGAGCGAGGCCCTCCTTACCGCGCCTGGGCTCGGACGCCGCCCGCTGTGCTGCCCCCGTGTTGACCTGGATAGCTTTTCGTCTCTTTTGGTCACCAAAATAGCACACTAGGCTTCCCCCACAGGTGGACATCGTCCCTATCCCCCTCTGTCTCTGACACTAGGCTCGGGGCCGCAGCAGCTTGTCATGCTACCACCAGAGCAGGCCACCGTCTCCCTCCGTCCCACTGCATAGCTGTAGGATTGAAATTTTCAAAAAGGGAAGGACAAAGGGGAAGCTTGCTGTCCTTTTAATGGCCGAAGGATTTGCAAATTAACTCTTCTGTTTTATTCCTGATATTAATAATTTATGCCATCTCTCTCTTTCTTCCTGATTAGCCCCTTCTAGTAGTTTACCAATTTCGTTAGTGTTCTCAACAGATTTTATTTTGGTTCGCTGGTTCTGTCCGTCATATGCCTGTTTTCTGTTTGACTTCTGCTCTTTATTATTTCATTTCTCCTAGTTTCTTTTGTGATTTTTTTTTTCATTGATCCACTGGTTATTTAGAAGTATATTTTAATTTCTTGTTATTTTATTTAGATTTTTATAGATTTTTTAAATTTCTATTTTCCTGATTTCTAGTTTAATTCTACTGTGGTCAGATGACATCCTTTTTACATTCCAATTTTGTGAAATGTGTTGAGCCTTAATTTATTATGCACTCTCGAATCAATTTTGGCAAATTTCCACAGGCACTGGAACAGGGAATTCTACAAATGTGTATTCACCACCTTTTTAGAGCTTCAGTTCTCAAACTTTGAAAACCACTGTCTTAAAACATAATGTTAAGAATTATAGGTTGTATGCATCCTGTTTCTCCCACGGTTAGAAGACACTTTGTCTTGCGCTGTAGGTGCTGTGCAATATGCAGATGGTAGATTAAAATGCTTAAAATATACTCGTGCAGGAACCTTTTTATGGAGATATCATTTCTGTAAAATAGGGTATGAAATTACATTGTAAAACGCAGGATAGAGTGATAGTATGGCATCATCATTTTGGCGTTTGATCATCCCGCTAGAAATTTCTTCTCAAGGTTTGGTGTTTACAGTGTAATTTAACAATTACATTATAAATTGTTACTTTGTAAAACAATTATCTTAAAATTTTTCCAACGTCAGTTAAATTTAAGCCAATTCTTAGTTATTACACTGTGTAGACAATATGAAGTAGTCAGAGAAAAAAAGGATTATTTCAAAGTTTTAAAAAGGTGAAATCTTCTTAATTGTATCATTTGAATGGAATTTCTATTTGACATACATTTGTATAGAAGTAAAGAAAAGGTGGTATTTTCAAAACTGAGGATTTATATAATAATTTATAATATAATTTATAACTTACATTTATGAATATAATATATCTATTTTATATTCCAAATGATTTACATATTTCAATTTGCAGCTTTAAAAAATGGTTTCTCTCAAATCCAGAAACAGTAGTGAGGTCTACCCATGGAGCCTACTTGGCATCTTTAAATGTCACTAACCCTGTTTTGAGTAAATTGTACCTTAGTCTCTGGAGCACAGGTACACTGAATCTAAACTGTGGCTCAGCTGTGTAAATACCCCAGTTGGCAGGCACCTAGACAGGGAAAAGTAAACCGAGGCGTAAGGTGTAACATTACCAGACAGAAATTATATTGTGCGGATCCCACATCAAAAGGAAGTCGAGAAAAGGGAAGAGTCACAGAAAGAGAAGATATTTTAATAAAGATGAAAACAAATCAGATTACTAGATTGAAAGATAAGAAAGGCAGGAACTTGGCCATGTTGGTTTTTCTAGCCAACATCCTTTATGCTCCTCTTTCCTGGACCCTATATGTTTTAGGCATCAACTTTATTTATTTATTTATTTATTTATTCATTCATTCATTCATTCATTTATGTATGTATTTATTTATTTTTGCTTTTGATTCATACGTATTTATTTTTTACTTTTCTTTTTCTAGTTTCGTTGGCATGCAACAAAGTATGCACCATAATTATTCGATACGTGTATATATTGCGAAATGTGTACCACAGCAAGTTTAGTTAATATCAGTCACCTCACATAGTTATATATATTTTTCTAATAAGAACTTTTAAGATCTCTCTTAGCAACTTTCAGATATGCAATACAATTTAGTTAACTCTAGCCACTGTTCTATACATTACATTCCCAGGACTTGTTCATCTAGAAGTTTATACTTTTTGACAACCTTCACCCATTTCTCCTATCCCCCACGCCCACCTCTGCTATGTCTGAGTTCAGTTGTTTTGGATTCCACATATAAGTCACATCACGTAGTATTTATCTTTTTCTCTCTGACTTATTTTGCTTAGTATAATGCCTTTAAGGTCCAACTATGTTGTCACAAATGGCAGGATTAGTTTCTTATGGCTGAATAATATTTCTGGTGTGTGTGTGTGTGTATGTGTGTGTGTGTGTGTGTGTGTGCATGTATCACATTTTCTTTATCCATTCATCTGTCAGTGGACACTTAAGTTGTTTCTGTGTTTTGGCTATTATAAATAATGCTGCAATGAACATGAAAGTACAGATGTGTTTTCAATGTAGTGATTTTTTTTCCCTTCAGATAAATATGCAGGTGGAAATACTGGATCATATGGTAGTCCTGTTTTTAGAGGAACCTCCATACTGTTTTCATGGTGGCTTCACCAGTTTACATTCCCACCAACAGTGCACAAGTGTTCTCTTTTCTCTACGTCCCTTATTATCCCTTGTCTTTTTGTTAATAGTCGTTCTAACAGGTCTGAGACGATATCTCACTGTGGTTTTGATTTGCATTTCCCTGATGATTAGTGATGTTGAGCACCTTTTCATGTACATAGTGCTCATTTGGGTGTCTTTGGAAAAATGTCTATTTAGTTCCTCTGTCCATTTTAAATCAGATTGTTTTCTTTGCTTTTGAGTTGTATGAGTCGTTTATATGTTTTGTACATTAACCCGTTATCTGATATCTGATTTGCAAATATTTTCTCCCATTGGATAGGTTGTCTTTTCATATGTTGATGATTTCCTTTGCCGTAGAGTTTTTTAGTTTGGTATGGTTTCGCTTACTGATTTTTGCTTTTGTTGGTCTCGCTTTTGTCGTTAAATCCAAAATATCATTGTCAAGATGAGTGTCAGAGAGTTTACCCCCTCTGTTTTCTTCCAGGAGTTTTATGGTCTCAGGTCCTATGTTCAAGTCTTCAACCCATTTGAGTTAATTTTTGTGTGTGGTGTAAGATAGTTGTCCAGTTTCATTCTTCACATGTGGCTGTCCAGTTTTCCCAGCACCATGTATTATAGAGATTGTCCTTCTGTATTGTATATTCTTGACTCCTTTGTTGTAAATTGATTGACCATGATGTGCAGGTTTATTCCGGGCTCTCTTCTATTGCTGTATGTGTCTGCTTTTGTGTCAGTACCATACTGTTTTGATTATGGCTTTTTAATGTAGTTTGAAATCAGGAAATGTGATATTTCTAGCCTTGTTCTTTTTCAAGATTGCTTTGGCCATTGGGAGTCCTCTGTGGCTCCCTACTAATTTTAGGATTGTTTTTTCTATTCTATGACAAATGCCTTTGGAATTTTGGTAGCGATTGTGTTGAATCTCTAGATTGCTTTGGGTAGTATGAACATTTAAACAGCATTCTTCCACTCTGTGAGCATGGAATGGCTCTACTTATTTATGTCATCTTCTGTTTCTTTCATCAGTGATTATAGTTTTTAGTGTACAGATTTTTCACTTCCTTGATTAAATTTATTCCTAGATATTTTATGCATTTAATGCAATTGTAAATGGGATTTCTAGAAATTTCTTCTTCTGACTTTTGATATTGATTTTGTATTCTACTTTACCAAATTCGTTGGTTAGTTCTACCAAGTGTGTGTGTAGTCATTAAGGATTTATATATGTAATACGTCATCTGTAAATAGACAGCTTTATTTCTTCCTTTCCGGTGTGAACACCTTTTGTTGTCTTGCATAACCGTTCTGGCTGGGACTTCCGGTACTGTGTTGGATGAAATTGGTGAGAGTTGGCGTCTTTGTGTTGCCCCCGATCTCAGAGGGAAAGCTTTCAGCTTTTATGTTGAGTATGATGTTAGCTGTGGGTTTATCACACATGACCTTTATTATGTCGATGTGTGTTCCCTCTATACACATTTTCTGAGAGTTTTTATCATGAATGGATATTGAATTTTTCCAAATGCTTTTTTGCATCTATTAAGATGATCATAAGATTTTTCTTCATTTTGTTAATGTAGAATATTACATGCTGATTGATTTGAGGGTGTTGAACTATCCTTGCATACCAAGAATAAATCCCACTTGATCATGCTGTATAATTTTTTTTAATGTATTGTTGTAATCAGTTTACTAATATTTTGTTGAGGATTTTTGCATCTATCTTCATCAGAGATATCGACTTGTAATTTCCTTATAATGTTCTTGTCTGGCTTTGGTACCACAGTAATGCTGGCCTGGTAAAATGAATTTGGAGGTTTTTCCTTTTTTTCTTTCTTTCTTTTCTTTTCTTTCTCTCTCTTTTTTTAAGAGTTTGAAAAGGATTGGTATTAATTCTTCTGTAAATGTTTGATAGAATTCAACAGTGAAGCCATCTGGTCCTGGACTTTTACTTATTAGCAGATGTTTGATTACTGAGTTAAACTCCTTAGCAGTAATTGGTCTATTTGTTTAGATTTTCTATATCTGCTAGATTCAGCCTTAGTAGGTTGTCTGTTTCTAGAAATTTATCCATTTCCTCTAGGTGGTCCAGTTTTTTGGCATCTAGTTGTTCATAGTAGTCTCTTATGATTCTTTGTATTTGTAATATCAGTTGTAATAGCTCCTCTTTCATTTCTAATTTTATTTATGAGTCTTCTCTCATTTTTTCTTGGTGAGTGGCATCTACTCTTTTCCATATAGATATGAAAAAAGTGAAATTGACTCCATCCCAAGCTTTAATTTGATGGCTTCTGATTAATCTAAGCCAATTATGCTAATTCCATACCCCCTACCAGAAATGGGTTTAGAAATAGACATGTGACCCGATTCTGTCTGGTGAGTAATATCCTGAGAGACCTCTGGGAAAGATCACCTCTCTTTAAGAAATAAAATAAAAGTAAAGGAAAATGATGCTATGCTGACTCCTAGAACCACTACATTTGAAAAATTTTTATTAACTTCATGTTACAATAAATATCATTTAATTTATAATTCAATAGATGGTTAAATATACATTCTTAAGGGAAGGGATTCAAGTATATTAAACCAAGACTGGTTTAATGATTTAAAAATTGCCAGTAGAGGATATATTTGGAAACAACAGAAATCCAACTATCAATTTTTTGTTGCTAGGTTTTTGTTTGTTTGTTTTGGAGGTATTTTGTTTTGTATTGTTTTGTTTCTAACAAATATGGATTTATATCGGGCACCAAGGAGCTAGGGACCTAGTGGTATTTCAGACACCCAGATTCTTTGTTTTTCTGCTTTTCCATCCTTCGCTCTTATTTTCTTGCTTGTTATTTCGTGGTTACAGGATGGCTGCTGCACCTCCAGGCAGGAGGATAGGGAGAGGCCAGCAGACAGAAGGGGCATCCCAAATCAGTCTGCCTGCACTTATCAGAAAACAAAAGCTTTCCCGGAAGCTCCACTCTGAAATCTGAGATATTGTTTTTTATTGGCTATTACCTGCAGGGTATTTATTTAACCTCTCTTCTTTTCTCAAGTGTAGCTTTCACTGTATGATTTCAGTAACTGCTATTTTTTGCATATGTTTTATAAACTGAAGTTAGTATGTTTGACCCACTACATAAGACATTTAATTTTCCTTTCAGAATTAGTACTTCTGAGCAAATGTGCAGATTTGTGCTGTTCCTACAAATTAATATTTTTCATTTGAACCAGGTGTTGTAATCATTTTTAAATGAGTTTTATAGTTTTTGTGTTAAGTTTTCTATTAGAACAGAAGACCTATTGAACATTTTAACTAAATCCCATTATAAGAAGTATAATATAAGCTATCTTTTTTCAGGGTCCCTCTTTTGAGAAAGATTCATAGTCCATTAAAAAGAAAAACTGAACAGTGTTTAAATTTAATATCTGGTATGGCATTCAGGATTCATCTACAAAGACTTAGCTATTCTTAAATTGTATACTGAACTCTGTTTCCTTACGTCCCCCTCCTGCCCCAACCTCTTTCCTATTCATAGACATGTTTATTCTCAGTCATTGAGGAAAACATTAAAAGGATGATTTAAGAGTGAAAGAAAATGTGGTTTCAAATTAACTGCTGGAGGTAGAGATGCGTGCTGCAGACAAGAGAGAGCCATACTTCAGAAGGAGTACAGACATAGAATAGAATGAGGCAGGGAGGGACCTCCTGATAATGGAGCTGGACTCAGATGGAATGTAGCCGTCAGCCTCTGCTGGTCTATGGGGTATAGGCCTTGATTCACAATGCACTTCGTTTAAGGATTCGGGATCTAGCATAGATGTGAAAAGTAGTTTCTGACACTGTTAAGCTGAATGCTAGTATAAGTTCATCTCAATAACTTAAGAAAATAAATGAATTTTTTATGTTTGTTTTACCTACTGTATTTTTACCTATGAGGGCTAGGGAGGCCACAGATCTAAGGGAGCAGATGCAGTATGTATGCTTCAGTATTATTTTAAAAGGAAAAACTAAATAAATATGTCATTTCACTAATATTTGTCACTCTCCTATTTTTATAATATGTAACAGGATCTGTCTTAGGATATGACTTTTATTTTTCCTGATCTTATTGTCCAGTAAGAGAGGAGCGGGAAACCAGATAGGTTATTTCTGTATCTGAACTGGGAAAGAAAACTCATTAGTAAATCTAATAGCTACATTGCCACACGTTTTTAATCCATTTTTTAAAAGTTATTTACAATTATTGTGGACTGTACTGCATGTTGAGGCTAATTGGAAACAGTGACCAGATTCTTAATCATTATCAGGAAACTGCATTCAGAGAATGAGAAGAACACCCCCACTGGACGAATTGCAGCCACCACCATATCAGGATGACAGTGGTTCTCCCCATCTCTCATGTACACCCTCAGAAATTGGGGACAGTAAATGTGAATTTTCCCACTGCAGCAACAGTCCAAGATGCTCATATAACAAGTGCCCAAGTGAAGGAAGCACAGGTCATGAAATAGAAAGTTTTCATAATAAAGGATATGAAGAAGATGTTCCAAGTGACAGCACTGCAGTCCTGAGCCCTGAAGTAAGTAAAAGCACGTAGATTTTTTAAATGAATGTTATTCGGAAGATGATTATCCTGTGCTTCTCTTCTTGGTAAGAAGATTTTATCACTGTCTTGTCCTTCGTGGCTTATGGTACCAGTTTCTATCCTAGATCTGATCTTTATCCAGGAGACTTATCAGGGGTGGCCCAACCATTATTCATCTCCCCTCCACAAAGGAAGATGGGTACCTAGAACGGAGAGCAGTACACAAGATGTTGAAAAATGATCTTCCCCCAAGTTTCAATCTCAAGATAGGTTTTTAAAAAAACATTTTATAGAAAACGTTTCGGAATTATTTACCTGTTTCTTTGATCTTGAGGTTCCTGTTTATGTTTCTGTCTTTTTAAATGTTATTTTATTTGGGCTATTTTTACTATGGGGAGGTTGCCCATTAATGCTTTACAAGTCTTTCAAAATAACATTTTTGCATTTTCATATCATAGAATATGGACGAGATAAGTCATGTTCAGTTTTACTAATGAAATTGAAATTCATGGCATCATGCATTCAGAGTGGTTGGTTGTGTTTTAAGTTATTTTCTTTTTTGGAGCAAAAAATATGAAAATGACAACAAAAATAAGGGTGTTACACTTTTGAAGTCTTTCATGTTCTAAAAAATTTATTTTAATCTTTAATGATAAAAATTATAAAAGTAATCTATAGGTTTTTATAAGGTAGTGTTTACTTTGAAATTTTTTTTTTTTTAGATTCTAAGTTTTTATAACTTTCGTCCCAGAGAGTACTTCATAAAACTGTAGTGTGTCAGTTTTATTACTAGGTGAATTTTCATTTACTGCCAAAATTAAATAATGGAGGGAGCGCTAGAAATAGAATTTCCGTAATTTTAAATTTATCTTTCATAATTCTAAAAACAGTTTTTATCTGTTTTTCTACTTTTCTACTATTTCTTGTATTATAATTTAGTATCTAACTTAGAAGAAAATTCTGCATTGGTATTGTAAGTTTAATAAATCGATATTTCATGATCTTTCACATAGACTGTTTCTCGGTGTTCTATATCTGAACACATTAGAGGCAGCTGTCTAGTAGGTTAGCAGACTATAAAGATAGTTAATAAGTTACTGGTGAAGCCTGGAATTTGGAATTAACAACAACAATAATAGCTATCACCAGTTGTGGCAGAAATTTTGCTGTGAACTTTACATAGCTCGTTTAATTCTAGCAACCTCGTCTTCAGGAAGTTACTATTTCTGTTTTACAAATGAATACATGAAGATTCAAATTGTTAAGCCATTTGCCCAAGTATAAGCAGTTCTTAAATGGTACAACTGTAATTCAAACCCAGGTCTGCCTGCCTACAAAATCAGTGCTCTTAACAACTACATTACTGCGATGCCATTGACCCCTTTCAGGTACACCACCAGGCAAGCTATCCCAGAGGACTCCTGGGCCAAATTAAGATGCTCAGATTATACTCTGCGAACACATGTGCATGTGTGTGTATATGTGCATACATGTGTGTTTTAATCAATTTCAAATTTAAAGTGAGACGATCAAGAAGAGGTAGGTTAACACACTTCAGTAGGATACCAGCAGTTACAGGTGGCAGAACCACACTGTATGAATCCTGGTTTACGTAATGCCCATATGTCCCATCTCATTCTTTCTGCTCCATTGCATTCCCCAATTATGGTGGTGTAACAAGAACCAGAGGCATGATTTGCACAGGTGCCTAGGGCCAAAAACATCTAACTTGTTTTATGGGAGAGAGGCAGGGGCAAGTACCCCTGGTCACCAGTAAAACTTGCCAGTTGGCCTTTTAAATAGCCATAGGTTTTATCTGCATTTCTTAAATAAAACACACGGGTGACAGAGCTGTTAGCCCAGAGATGACATGATCGTGTCTTGGGCTTTCCATTCCTTTTCATAGGAAATACTCATTTGTTATATCATATTTTCTATATATTCTGTCTTTAACATATCTTACAAGTTAGTGACTTAGTTACTGTCTATATTTAACACATCTTCAGAATTCTGCCTGTGTCTCTTATTTCCTTACTCATTATCTATAGTTAACACAGCCTGTGAGTTTTTGCCCGTATATCAGAAGCTGCTAACTTGCTATTTCTATTAACACTTCTTATGACTTTCCTCTACCCTGCTTGGTTTTGTGTCTTCTATAGCAGAATTGAATATATTCAAACAGTAGAGCAAATGCACAGTACACAAATACTTAGGTGCCGATAGCCTGTGTTAGTATAAAATTCACTCTTGTGTTTTTTTCAAGCTTATTTCACTTTTCACTTTTCCTTTAATACATATTAATCAGATACAATATTCTTATTTTCCTCTTGGTTTAATTCAGGGTATAGCTATCTTAGAGACTACCCACATACACTGTTGAACTGGGAGAGACCGAGGGTTCGGAAGAGTTCCATGACAAGGAGTTCAGAACCTCTGGTGTTGACCTGTTGCCAGCTGAAGATTATTCAAAACTTTGATTAAGACACCTTGAAAGGAAGGATGATTTTCTAATTGCCTATTTGCAGAATTCAAATATTAGATCACTCTCCAAAGGTCCCACTCTTTTAACCTTCAGTTTCATGAGAATTGTCAGAATGCCCAGGAAAACAAATTGAGGGGACCCCAAGAGAAACAAAACTCAGAAATAGCTGTCTAAAACCTTATGAAAATTTTTATTGTCTTAAAATCTTAGCTGTTCTGACTCTATTTTAGAAAATATTTAATTGAAAAATCAAAGCCATATAATTAATCATCTTTAATTACCATTATAAAGTGGCATGCATTAAAACATTTTTCTCTAAATATAAATTTTTTTTTTACAGAGTAGGAATATAGTTATCATGTTTAATCTTATTGCAGTGAAAAACAAGTCTCATATGAGACTTTGTTCCCTCTCTCAAGTATTGTTCTTCATTTGTCATCTTTTTTTTTTTTCATGTTACCAAGTGGGTCACCAGAGGTAGACATGTAAGATTTATAAGGTCAAGGACTTGTGTCTTTTTTATTTTTTTTGCTGCATCTCGCCTGGCATATAGTAGATATAATAGTGGACGTGTTAAGCTGCCATACCAAGGAGTCAAATGCAGTGGCTAAAACCACTAACAATGGTCCAGGGTGAGTAGGTGGCTTTGCTCTACAATATCAGTTGGGGCCCCGTTCCTTCTTTTCTTTCACTCTTCCCTCCCCTAGGGTTGTGCTCTAGTCCCCAGGGTCCATGCTGACCCACGCACCCTCTGTGTATCTGCTCTTCTGTGGGAACAGCAAGAGAGAGAGCAAGCCTGATCTGGATGCTTCATGCGTAACTTCTGTTTGCCTCCCACTGGCCAGAGCTGAGTCTCATAGTCATATCAACTATAAGGAAATTTTTTGAAGTATAGTCTCCTGTGAGGCAGTGTGTTTCTGGCTAAAACTCAGGTAGTTTTTCTGGGAAATGCCAAAACAGAAGTCTGGGAGTCAGGAGTCATGACTACTAGCACGCAGTAAATAAAGTTAAGAAAAATTTAGAAAATTATAAAATTGGTGTATATCGTAAAGTGAAAAATATTTAAGATTTGTTAAAATACTCGAAGGAGCAAATGGTATAGTTGGAGGGTCAGAAACCTGGGTTTGGCACTGTTGGTTTCTAGCTGAAACTTCTGTTACATTCCATATATTTACACTGGCAGGAATGAGAGACAACAATTACAGGCAAACTGGGTACAATTTCTTTTAATCTCATAATTAAAATGAACAGTTTTAGTCTTTCTTGAACTTCTGAAGTGTGTATTCTGCCATTTTCAACAGTACTTACTATTAGAAATAGTACGTAGTTTTAAATTCTGGTTAAAAATTAGAATAGTATATGTTATGGAAAATAAGTATTTGGCTGCAAATATTTTAAGGCCTTTGTTTTAAACTCTCATATTTCACATTTCAATTGATTTTTAAGCCTAAGTGTGTTTACATTCTATTACAAATTGGGGCATTTTAGAACAAACTTTGAAAGGGGGACTGTTTTTATTCAAATGCATAATACTTTAATTTATGTTCTCTTTTTCTCCAGCTAATGCTGAGATGTCAATTGCACTGTTTATAATGTTGAAAGTAAAATTTAGTAGTTTCTCACAAAAGAACAGAGATACACTTTGAAGTGTATATTTTCAGTTCTCATTATAGAAACATATCAAACTTTCTCAAAATTGTAACCGTGAACATCAAATTCTGTGTCTTTATGATAATTTTTTGAGTTTAACTTACCACTTATACTACCGTGGCCCTTGTAGAGTAGCTTCTGATTGTAGTTAACTGTTAATATTATTACTTATTTTGCAGTAACAAATCGAAACAGTTTTCACATCATTTTTCTAAAGAATTATCAGGTGGTTTTTTTTACATGCTACATTATGATAGAGTTAAAAACTGAAAACGTTTAAATTTGCTTTTCTTAGGACATATCAGCCCAAGGATCATCTTCGCAGCTTCCTAAACCTTTTGATCCTGAGCCAGAAGCTAAGTATGGCACACTGGATGTGACTTTTGACTATGACTCACAAGAACAGAAGCTTCTGGTAACGGTGACAGCTGTCACAGATATCCCAACATATAACAGGACAGGTGGCAACTCATGGCAAGTACACCTTGTTCTTCTCCCTATAAAGAAACAGAGGGCAAAAACCAGCATCCAGAGAGGACCATGCCCTGTCTTCACAGAAACATTCAAATTTAATCATGTCGAATCTGAGATGATTGGAAATTATGCAGTTCGGTTTAGACTGTATGGTGTACATCGCATGAAAAAAGAAAAGATTGTGGGGGAAAAGATTTTTTATTTAACAAAATTGAATCTTCAAGGGAAAATGTCATTACCTGTGATATTGGAACCTTCTTACAGTCATTCTGTGAGTATCTGATCAAATAGCCTTAATACAGTTTTAGTTCATGGTATATAATATGCACTATTTTAAAAAATCTATCATAAACCCAACAACTTTTTCAGTCTATTTCTTACATAGTAGTCATACCTTTACAAAGTTTCTAAGCCCTGGCTAGGTAGATATAATTTTTCTCATCTGTAGTGACCCTTGAAGATTATATGATTTATTTTATGTATTTTATTTTATCCTGTACAGAATCTAGCCCAGTGTCTTAAACATTTATTCCTTTGTTAAACATTTATTAGATGATTGACTATGACATCATCTGAACTCCTTATAGAATTTACCGTTTTCTTTCCATGTTAAAACAAGGTGATAATATTAAGGACGATCTATATCTTCCTGGATATGCTGCAGAAACTATTTGCTCTCATAGAATGTGTTCTGCCTGAGACATGTTTTTGAGCTTTTAAATGTATACGCATAAGTTCAAGGTTAGAATCTCATAGAACTTACTCCACACAGCATTTGTTCTTTAGGCGCTTCATTCACAGTAGAACCATATCATTTTAGCTAATGATCACTCAGAGCAAATAGCGAGAAAGTTTAAAAATCATATTTACAACGGCAGAATATACAGTTTGTCTTTTTACATCTGAAAAACTGCCTACAATTTTTTCTCTCCTGATAAACTCCCGATATCATTTTTTTAGAAAGGCATTTTCTGAACATGTCAATTCTGAAATTTAACATTATACTAAGTTATCAACTTTCCCAGTGATGGCTAATATCCTACAAACCCAGAGGGATATACTGTATTATCACCTTTTGGTCTTAAAATTTTTAAACATTGGAAGTGTTTGTGGCAGACAACTTGTCTCTTTAGTTACATAGGTCCATAAGTAGGAAGAATTTTCCCCAGGAGTTGTACTTAATGAATTACATCAATAGCTATATCCTCACCATATTTAGATAAGATTTTTGACTTTGACGTAATGAGGTGTAGATTCTAGTGTTGGGACTTTTTACTTCGAACTTATAATATAATAGAATGAGACTTTTAGGAGCCTTGAGGTGGGGCGAATACATTTTACATGTGGGTTGAATGTAACCCATTCAACCAGGGGTCCGGGGCACAGACTGGCGGGCAGAATTCTGAGACAGCCCCCATGACTTCTTTCCTTGGTATTACTCCTGTGACTATGTTCTGTTACAGGGCAAAGGGATTTTGAAGATGTATTTAAGGTTACTAATCAGTTGACGTTAAGGTGATATATCATCTGCATGGGCCTAACCTAGTTACATGAACCCTTTAAAAGAAAAGAGGTTTTGCTGATTGGTAGCAGAAAAAAAATAAATATAAAGCATGAGAGGGATTCAGCGTGAAGTTCTCTGGTGTTGAGCCGGAGAGGCCTGTGGTAGAAGAACCTGCGAGCAGCCTCTAGGAGCTGAGATGGAGGCCTCTGAGAGCTCTGACCACCTGCCAGCAAGAATGCAGGACCTCAGTCCTGCAGCTGCAAGAAACTGAATTTGGCCCTACACCTGAATGAACTTGGAAGAAGGGTCTTCCCCAGATCCTACAGATAAGAGCCCAGCTGAGCCATCCCCTTGAACTCAGCCTTATGAGATTCCTAGCAAAGAACCCAGTTGAACCCACCTAGACTTCTGACGTACAGAAACCATGAGATTATAAATGGGTATTTTAAAACCTACTAAGTTTGTGGTAACTTGTTACACATTAATAGAAAACTAATATAGCCCACAGAGCCTAAAGTATTACTATCTAGCCCTTTACAGAAAATGTTTGCTGACCTCTCCTCTAGACAAGTAGGAATTGAAATTGAAAATTATATGTGCGTATGATTTCTTTAGTTGAGGTGCATACTCATATAGTCAGATAACACTCTGTAAGTCTGCTTTCATCGTGGTGGGATATTCTTTACCAATTCATGAAGTTTTCAGTAAATACCCTTATATAACTATAAACACATGCAAATCAAATCTGCAGGTATTCCCTGTTTGCAACCTAATTATTCCCCTTTTATTCCTCTTCGTAACTGTTTCCTTAGCATAGATGTATTAACTTAGAAAAACATCATTTATTTAGAAAATAATATCTCTGTGAAGAAATATTTACATAAAGTTCAATTATTTTATTTTTCTTAAATTTATATAAAGTAAAATAGATATTTTAAAGAACTGGTTTGATCTCATTTTTTATAAAAATATTTCTACTCCTATTTCTGTGCGTATTTGTAGAATATCTGCAAAATGTTTACCTAATAACAATTTATGGATGGTAAAGTTTAAGGTGATTTTTTTACTTATATATTTGTTTACTTCTGTATTATTTGCATTATTTATGATAATTATTTGTTAGTTTAAAGAAAAAATAGAGAGTTAGGAAGGGTCAGGGAATTTGGCCTCTGGTCACTGTGGCAAGGATGAATAAACAGATGTGTTTCTAGCTACAGGGTAAGCAAAGGGGTGAGAGAAAGGACAAGGCCTAGTGGAAAACTTAAGTTTCCTTAAGTTCTAATGATAGCATGTACTTAATATGTTCCGAGATGTCTATATTTCATTAAATTCAATTCCATTTTATCGTTGTACGTGACACATAGAGTTATGGGGAGTAGACATGGGAGTGGATGGGATAGGCTCCGGAGTGAGAAGAGAAGGTCCTCAGGAGCTCCTAGATTTAAAGGTTGGAGAAAGGAGAAGTAAGGTAGGAAGAGAGAGGTAGTAAAATAGCACAAAAGCCAAGAATGAAGTTATGGAGGAAGGTATCATCAGCTTTGTCAAGTGCTGTCAACGGGCCAGTAATCTGAGTAGTGAGAACTACCCCTTGCATTTAGGATATGGAGGTAATAGGGAGCCTTGGAGGGACTAGCTTTAGTGGAGTAGAGAGGCCAGAATCTGAAATAGAGTGGCAATCATGTAGACAACTTTCCCACCAAGTTTGGCTGTGAAAATAGAAAGAGGGGGACAGTATTTGGAAAGTGGGGATTCAGGAAAGATGTTTTTGAGGTTGAGGCTTGGGCATTTTTAAATACGAATGCAAATGATGTAACACAAAGATAGAGTGTAAGATACAGGAGAGTTAATTGAAGAAAGGAATGAATTCATGTGTCTTACATGAACAGAGAAGTAAAAATGTTTTCAAGGTGTTTATTTAAATTGTGGACCATGAAATCTAAGTGGAGTAAAGAGAGAAGCGAAGCTGGAAATGGACCGATAGGAGGAAGAAGAAAGGTTAGTGTACTGAATGCCCAGGGATATCAAAGAACAGCTAGGAGGGGAGTAGTTGAGCAAGAAATGTGGAAGGATGGGGACTGTGGTTAGAAAGGAGAATGTTTTCACCTAATGTGATTTGATGACCAGGGTCCAGAGTGATGGTAAGAATGGACATCTGGGATAGAGTAATGGTAAAAATCACTGGAGGTACAACTTTTGAAAAAACAGCAGAGAACTTTGTTTCCTGACCCTGAAGCTTTTCAAATATAAGGGAATAATCAGGATGAAAAGTCTACAGAGGATGGTGTATCTTTAGGGAAGAATTGTGTTTCAACAAAAGCAAGATGTTGGGGTTTTTGAAAAGAAACTAAAGTTCTGGAGTTTATCATAGATCGGGAGTACCAAAAAGCATATTGAAAAGATTCTGAAAAGGAGAGTAATGAAAGTTTGTCTTGGTGAAGAAGTACAGAGAACAGAATAAACATTAAAGTAAAGAAATGGCCAGTATCAGGAATTGGCCTTCATTTACATGATACCAAAATGTCATTGGTATTTTGATAGGGATCGCATTGAAACTGCAGATTGCTTTAGGTATTGTGGTCATTTTAACAATATTAATTCTTTCAATCCATGAACATGGTATACTTCTCTCATTTATTCATGTCCTCTTCGGTTTCTTTCTTCAGTGTCATAATTTTCAGAGTACAGTCTTTCACCTTCTTCATTAAATTTGTCCCTAGATATTTTATTCTTTTTGATGCAATTGTAAATGGGATTGTTTTCTTAATTTCTCCTTCTGATTGTTATTAGTGTATTGGAACTTGACGGATTTCTTTATATTAATTTCGTATACTGCTACTTTGCTGAATTCTTTTATTAATTTTTGGTGGATTCTTTAGAGTTTTCTATATATAGTATTTCATCTGCAAATAGTGACAGTTTTACTTCTTTCCCATTTGGATGCCTTTTATTTCTTGTTTGATTGCTGTGGCTAGGACTTCCTATTCTGTACTGAATATAGTGGTGAGAATGGGTATCCAGATGTCAATACCAATCATAATTTGAGTCTATTAGAATCTCAGATTTCACTTAAATTCTAATTTAAATCCCACCTTTATAGAAATTTGTTTGATTATTTCAAATATAACTTAGATTAGTTGATCTTATCTATCTTTGAGTGAGTGCGTATGGTACGATACATGTTATTTCTGAGTTATTGCTTCTTGTGCTTGTTTTTGCAGCTAGTCTTTTTTTTCTTTCTGTCAAACTTGTTTTATGTCTTCCTTCTAGATTGTAAACTCTTTGAGACTAGAGACTGTGTGTTTTACTTATATGGTATTTTTCATAGAACCTAGAACACAGATGTTCAGTGAACTCCTGTTAAATTGATTCATCAATGTGTTCAGATAAACCTGATCATTTAAAATTTTTTTCAACAGTTTCTTTTTGCATTTTTAAAAATTGTATTAGTTTCAAGTATATCATACATTGGTTAGACATTTATGTAGTTTATAATATGATCTCCCTAATTGCTCTTTTTCTCCTCTGGCTCTCCACCTAGCCGTTACATTGATGCTAACTGCATTCCCTATGCTGTGCTCCCCATCCCCATGACCATCTATTAACTACTAATTTGTACTTCTTTAACCTTTCACCCCATTCTCCCAACCCCCCAACATCCCTCCCCTCTGGCCAACCCCAGATTGTCTTCTGTATTTGTGAGTCTGTTTTTGATTAGTTCATTCTTTTTGTTCCTCAGATTCCACATATAAGTGAAATCAAATGGTATTTATCCTTCTCTGTCTGACTTATTTCACTCAGCGTAATAACCTCAGGTCCATCCGTGTCGTTGCAAATGGTAGGATTTCATTTTTTTAATGGCCGAGTAATATTCTGTTGTATATAGGAACCCAAACTTCTTTATCCAGTCGTCTGTTGATGGGATTTAGGTTGCTTCTGTTGCTTGGCTGTTGTAAATTGTGCTGCCATGAACATAGTGGTGCATAGATCTTTATGAAATATTGTTTTGGTTTTCACTTTAAATTCTTATTAAGTTTTACATAACATTATTATGTGATAGGTACCAGTATCTTTAAAATAACCTTGTTAAGAATCCTTTTTGACCAAGAATCAAGTAAGTATGCATCTCAAGGTAATTGAATAGGAACCCATCAGGAATCATTTTATTTTTAAATAATAATGGATTAATTAGGGACATATATGCTTATATAATTTTTCACTCAAGACTATAATGATCAAGTTCTTCAAAACTCACCAATCTTCTTTTAGTTACTTGTAATTTCAGCCTTTAATTTCTAAAATCCCTGTGTCTCAAAAATATCCTATTTTTATGTTACTAGATTGAATTAATTTAGTTTGATATTTGTACTATTTTTAAGAGAGGTAAGTTATTTATATCTATAATTGAAACATACATCCCTCTAAAAGTCATACTTTAGGCTATGTTATTCACAAATGCCTTTAAAAACTTAGCTTCACCTATTTCAGTATTCGCTGTAATTAACATACTACCATTATCAATAAAAATCTACATTTTCTAAATGTAGATTACACTTCATCATAAAGCAATTTAAAATAAATACTTCTTGATAAACTAATGATCACAGTTAAAAATCACATGAAGGAGAAGGCTGCACGTGTGCAATTTAGTTCCCTAGATGACAACAGTAATGTGAGTCATGGCTCATGTTAGTGTAAAACTAGTTACAGACCTGTTTAGAGACAGTTATTCAAAGAGAAATTAAGTGAGTATATGTTATTAGTAGAGAGGAATAACTAGTCTCACAAGAAGACTTATTATCAGATAAATCTTCCAGTGAAAGGGAGAAGCTAAATTAGCATAAAAGGAAGTTTTTGTTTGGATTAGATTCTTAGTTCACAAGATAAAAAGAAGTCAACTTGAAATGTTAAGTCTGAAAAAAATTTGAAAATACAGGAAAAATGAGAAAAGTAAAGTTTTTGTGATTAAAACTTTTTTTTTTAATATTTAGCGTATGGACCAGAAAACATCAAGGAACCTACTAGGATTCATTTAATTCAGCTGCCCAGCTGCTTTAACTGTAGGCCGCCAAGGACCACTGTACACCTCATTCTCATTTCGTGTGTATTACTTTTTCAAAAATAAACCAGAAAATTAAAGAATAAGCTTAAAGTACAGGTATTTTTTTTTCTCCTGCTATATTTTATTTTATGCAGTTAACTTTTCAAAGATACTGATTTCAGTTGGTTATAATACTGATGAGAGAGATGAACAAAAACTTTGCAGTAAGTACTATTTGATCATTTTAGACTGGAGTAAAGATTATGACAGGTAAATTTGGGTCCAAGTGAGCAGCCTATTCTATAATTAAGGACATTCTAAAATATATAAAATAGAACAAGAAGGGGTTAAATAGTGTTTTTACAGAAACATTATAGGGAGATATATAATATTCAAATTCTAAATATTGACTGCTATTTAAAAGTTATTCCTTGGAAGATGTAGATGGTGAACATCCTGAATGCATGCCTTCATTATGACAAACAGCTGTGAAATTATATATATATTTTTACTTTAAAGAAGCACTGTATTACATTACCATGAGCAATTACCTTCTGGATCATTTCACAATAATAAGATAGTTGCATCCACTGTGCTTCTTGTTTATCTTACCATTTGGCGGGTAGATGATAATTAATGAACAATAACATCGAATGAGGTTGTTCTGGAGGTCTACCCTTTACAGTAAGAGAAATAGCAAAGAGAAACAACATTTTATTTTTTCTTGTCATTTTTTCCCATCACATTTATATTAAATAGGGATTTTTCACATTTAAAGTCTTGAAAGATAATTTAAAATAGGTTCTTCACTGAAGAATTATTAAAGTGTACTAGTTTTTAAAATGTATTTTATCAGAATATATTTTATAAACCAACCAACAGTATTGATAGTGCTTATACTCTTTTCACCTGAATTAATAATAATGTCTTCCATGACATATATTTTGAGTTCAGCAGGGTTTAATGCTTCTTTTGCAGAGTAATGCCTCTTTAGACATGCAGTGAGAATTTGAAGAGAACTGATAAATACTAATTACAAAATTTTTTTTTCTTTAGATAACTTGAAATTTAGAAAAGACAGTTTTACACGTGATTCACTGTGTTCTTATGGTAGACTGAGCTTAAGAAATACTGAAAACAGAACATTGTAAATAGGTAAGATATATCTGTAAAAACAAGGACAAGCCTCGGACAAAGGAACTTAATTTTTTAAAATTAAAATTGAAGGAAATCTTTTATTAGTGAGATTTTAGTCTCCTCTTCACATTTGTTCTATGGATGCTGTAGTGACATGTGGTGAGCCAGAAAAAATATCTTTTTGAAAGTTACATTTTATTTTACTCTATTCAAGGCAAAGAATAATTCTGGTCACAAAATGAGTGTACATGATAACCCTTTATATGAATTCCTGATGCTGTTTATGTTAAGCGGATAGAGTTAAGCGATTTCTGTCACTGAAAATGAGCATAGCCCTGCAAGTACCATGTGGTGTGCTCATTCACTCCCAGGAGCTCCTGTCTTAGCAAAATACATTTTTAGGCGTTGAGCATGCAGAGATGTTTTGCTGAAAAGGCTAATTCTTCATAGTACACTTATTAGCAATTGGGATAGTAATGCCACTTGGCCTGAGGACATCAGGTCCTTGAATAACGCCGTTTTGTTTAGCATCATTTTGTTGTAACATTGATGAGATACTCTGGGAACTTAACTCTTGTTTATATAAATTAACCTATGGTAAAATTGGTTTTGTTATATGTTGGTGGGCTTAAAGTCGCAGAATCTATCAACAGTGTTAAAAGTGAGGACTTAACTGTACTTCACAAGGTCATGATGATTAAATGCGATAAGGTATGTGAAAATCTTTGTAGAATAGAAATATTGTTATCTGAATTAAAATAGGCATCCTTAATTTAATTTGAATTATTCTACCATAATTTATTGTTTTATAGTTTAAAGATATTCTCTAGTCTTAAAAAACATAATGATTTTTGTCTTTCCTTTACGTCATAGAATTGTTTACATAGGCTTACCTATTTATAATCTTATCTATTTACAATGTTCTTTTTATTAATCTGTCACTGGGGCAACTGATGCTTAGAATGGTGTTAGTTACATTTTTTCTAGTACAAAAAGCTAGAACAGCTTATAGAAACTGAGACTTAGTGGGGCATATAGATTTTTAATTATCTAATGTCAAAATAAAATTATTTATATAACCAAAGTTATATATCTCTTAATATTCTACAATAAAAATTAAAGTGAACTACTTCAACTTTAATTTGGCTCATTTTTAAAGGAACAAGATACCATTTAGTTCATGGAGAACAGCATATAGTATAAGTACATTTTTCTTATCAGGCAATTTATTTGGAGGGTATATTTCTTCTTGAAATGAAAACTGATATTGTTCCTTACTTAAGTTGTGTTCAAGTTATAAAAATGGTTTCTTTATACCAACTAACTTGTGATTTGTCATAAAAGATTAAGTGATTACTAGATAATGGAAACTACAATTTTAATGGTGAAAGTATTAGACTTTCAAGACCAAGTTTATATTTGCGTTTGGGAGCGTTAGTGTTGGGAATATCTACAGCCTCTGCTTTCACATCTTGGTTTCCCGCTTCTTCTTAACTGTTTGTCCTTAGGTACATAATCAACCTCTCTGTTCATTTTCTTCATTTGTAAAAGGAGATGAAACAATAATGGCTGCCTCATAAAATTTTTGTGAGGGTTAAAGGAGATAATCTATGTAAACAATTTGGAATCTCTCTGGCACAGAATAGGAACGTGGTAAATATTAACTAATGTTGTTTATTTGGTCTTACTCATGTGTGAATAAATTTAGTGTTCTAAAGTAATCTTAGGTGCTACTCCATAAGTAATAATCACTACAATGTGATTTTCAAGTTTCAAAATCGAAGGAACATAGCAATCTGGAAAAGAGCAAAAGCATTTAATCCAACAGTACAAAAAGTGTTTATTCCAGCAATACAGGCATCTAGTAAAATAACTTTTTTCAGGAACTAAATATAATTCAGGCCTTGAATGTTTTTAAAATTTAACTTTATAGAAATATATTTTGAGTAATATTAAGAAGTCTGAATTATAAATATTCTTTTATTAGTTTCAAGTATACAGTACAGAGGTTATAAATACCTAACCAGTGTACTGTATGTACTATATACTTGAAACTTTTAAGGTAGTGTAGTTTTATTATTATTTTCAGGAATGGAGAGTAACTCATATTACGTTAGCAAAGTGTAGTAGGCAGCTTAAGCTAGGTTATTCGGAGATAACAGCCTTGAAACTTTTAATGGCTTATGAACAACAAAGATTTCTTTTTACTTGCGCTGCATGTCCACTGTGGGTCTGTTCCATGCTGTCTTCTCTCTGGGATTCAAACTGATAGTGGAGGTTCTTTCTGAAACTTTGCTGGTTGTCAGACAGAGGACGTAGCAAACCGATCCTCGTCTCTTACAGTTTCAGCCCAAAATTGACATGTGCCACTTCCCCTGACATTTTGTTGTCTAAAGCAGGGGTTGGCAAACTTTCTCTATATAGTGTAAGAGTTGATTTTTTTGGGGGGGGGAGGGCTTTGCAGGCCAAATACGGTCTCCGTCGCATATTCCTTTTTTTTTTGTCCTGTTCTTCCCCCCAGTATAAAACCATTCTTAGCTGTTCTAAAAAAACAGGCCACAAGTAACATTCAGATCAAGTGTGTAGTTTGCAGACTTGTGGTCTAAAGCAAATCATGTGATGTCAACAGTGAGGGGCAGTGAATAATTGTGAAGGTGATTCCATACAGAGAATCGGCTAAGACTAATATCTGTAGATTAACACTGTTTGCAATTTGCATAGCAGTAGTTTGTAAGTTTTGTTTTTATTGTGTAAAAATGTGCTCTCTCGGAGCAAACATTCTCTTTTAAATCACATTTAAGTCATAAATTTGCACAGCAAAGTCTTTTCTAAATACTTAGCCTTTTCCAGGGATCATGATTTCACAATCCAGGTTCTTAATTTATAAAAATATTATTGGACTTTAAAAACTTAGATAGATGACAGATCTTAGTGTAGAGTAAACCAGTTCGCCTGAACTGGCACTACCAGTAGGAAATGCAGGGAATGATTTGTTTATCTTACAATTAAAGGTAGTAGATTAACCTCATGCATTTATTTCCTCTCCTTTTTGTAACCTCCACTAAAGCGATAATGTCATAGTTTATAGAAACAAATACACACATATGTACAGATTCACATGTATACCCACAAGGTCAAGGGGAACTGGAACGAGGGCATTAGCAGATGCGAGAGATCAGTTTCTGGGAGACAGCGTGGACGGATGGTGGCACCTGATTCAGCAGACTGGAGGAAAGCTAATAAAAAGTGCATGCAGGGAAAGGAGAGAACTGCTCTGCCCTGCAGGACTGTACGTATTTCCGTCCTGTGGTGGACAGCATAAGTTGGAGTTTAAAGTGAGAGTCACTAAAAGTCTAGCTGTCGTATATCCATCTAGCATGAAGAATAGTGTCAGGCTCGTAACTAGACCTTGGCCAGTAAATATCATAGGTTTCTTCTCTGGAAAAACTCAATAATTCCAAAGGAAGACCACCTCATACCAATATTTAGGCTTCTCCAAGGAAATTGCCCAGTCCCCATGTAATCACATTTATGCTGATCAGTGAACAAACACACTGTTTTAAGTGTATGGTTTTGGATCACTTTTCAGTGATACATTCTTAAATATGAACATGTAGTCACAGCTCAGGAGACACTAATGGGAAACTTCCAAGAGGAAAGATAAAACCCAGGGTAAGCAAACAAAAAAATTTACCCTCCAGAAAGAGTAAAATGCAGAGATGAGAATAAAATTAAAAATTACTTCTAATTAGTTACTTTCAGAAAGATTTGATAAGATTCTATCTACATTTCTTCTTTAAGAGCAAATTCCCTAAAAAAGGAACAATCATAGAAAGAAGGGCTTTTGTAAATTACAGATAGAGTTGCCAAAATAAAGCATGTAGTAGAAGTGTCAGAGCAGGGATTGGCAAATTATGACCCATGGGCCAAATCTAGCTTGCCACCTGTTTCTGTAAATAAAGTTTTATTGCAACACAGCCATGTCCATTTGTTCACATATTGTCTATGACTGCTTTTGTACTACAGCAGCAGAGTGAGTTGTGACGAGTGAGATCATATAGGTCGTGAAGCCAAAAATATTTACTATCTGGCCCTTTACAGAAAAAGTTTGCTAACCCCTTAGTTAAAAGATAGAAATGAGAAAAATCTCCAGAAATAGAAAAATAGAGTAGAAAAATATAAATGTAAAGACTAAAAAAGGATCAGACACTTAGAAAACCTAGGAGGATTTGACATATGACTAAAAAGTGATTTATAATGAAAACAGGGAAGGGAGTTGTATTAAAATACAAAAAATAAAATAAAATAAAAGTGCCAAAGCTAAAGGGCTTGAATGTTCATATAAAGGACCTGAATAGTAAATGAAAAAGGCCAGACTTAGACACATCATTGTGAAATTTCAGAATACCAAGGATAAAAAGAAGATCCTAAAAGTTGTCTGGTAACATAAAAATGAATGAAAATCAGAATGGCCTCAGAATTCTCAACTAGAAAGCTAGATGCCAGAAGACAGTGACGCTAAGGCTTCAAAATTGCAAAGGTACAGTTATTTCACTATAAAAAATGTTTTATATGTTTTTTTCTCCTTAAATCCTCATCACAACCCTATTAGGTATACTTCTTATCCTCATTTTACAGATGAGAAAAATGACCTTTAGTGACTATCCCAAAGCCACTGCCTTACAGTGACTTGGCAATCTTTTTTTTTTTTAGTGTTTTTATTTTTTATTTTTTGAAATTAAGTTTATTGCGGTAACATTGGTTAATACAATTATATAATTTTCAGGCGTACATTATAATTTGACATCTGTTACCACCCAAAGTCCAGTTTCTTTCAGCTACCATATATTTGATCCCCTTCACCCACTTTACCCTCCTCCTATCTCTTTATATTTGACCCCCTTTAACGGTCTCCCTCTCCCTTCCTCCCCAACCCCCTACCCTCTGGTAACCACTAGTCCATTGTCCATGTCCCTGAGTCTCTGTTTGTTTGTCCCGTTCATTTGTTGCTTTTATGTTTATATCCCACATATAAGTGATATCATGTGATTTTCAACTTTTTCTGGCTGGCTTATTTTGCTTAGCATGATTATCTCGAGGTGCATCCATGTTGTCACAAATGGCAGTATTTCATCTCTTCCTATGGCTGAGTAATATTCCATTGTATATATGTACCACAGCTTCTTTAGCCAGTCATCTATCATAGGACACTTCGGTTGCTTCCATGTCCTGGCCACTGTGAATAATGCTGCTATGAACATTGGTGTGCAAATACCTGTTTGGATATGAGTGTTCAAGTCTTTGGGATAAATACCCAGTAGAGGGATTGCTGGATCATATGGTAGATCAATTCTTAGTTTTTTGAGGACCCTCCATACTATTTTCTGTAGTGGCTGCACCAGTTTGCAGTCCCACCAGCGGCATATGACTTGGCAATCTGTAGTATTCCCAAACCCTTCTAGTTTCTTTCCTGTACTTCAGAAGAGTACATTTCCCAGATTCCCTAGAGTTCTGAATGTTAATCAAGTTCTACCAATTAAATGCATTCATGCATGATTCGCAAGGTGAAAAGTGAAGCAGAAGCCATCCTCCTTCTGTTTCAGGGTAGGCAAGTTCAAGGAAAGATGTTTTTCCCCCTCCAGCAACATTCTAATCGCTAGTTTCCGGCTTCATGGATGCCAAGAGGTGATTGCAATGGCAATGATGATTTCCTGATCCCTTGATCAAACTAAAATAATTGTTTTTTAGCTCATTATTTTAATATCTCCCCACCTTCTTAGTAAATGTAGTAACTCCTTTGGTGGGTCAGTTTTTCAGTGTTCCAGGAGTCATTCCTGCAGACCCAGCCTAGGCCCTGCTCTTCCAGCTCTTCCAACAAATTTGTAAGCATCTAATTTCTGAATTAACTCTCTTCTGCCTGAAACGGTTTCTGTTTCCTTCACTGAACCCTGACTGACACAGTTCACAGTAAAGGCTTAGTGTTAGCATTGGAATAAGAGATCTGAGATTTTTAAAAATTTTAAATTTATATCCAGGTACTCCAGTTATAACTAGGGTTTGATTCTAGCTAAGATTATTTTTAACATGTAATTTATGAGAATAATTTCATTAGTAAAAGAGGAAAAAGAAAAGCAACATTCACTTACGTTCTTCTATTAGAATAGTACTTCCTTGTGTTGGGTACAATTTTAAGCACTTGATGTATATTAACCCATTTAATCCTCACCTCTGTTAATAGATATTTAGCCTTAATTTATAGCTGAGAAAGCAGGCATAGAAAGGCTAACTGAATTGCCCAGGATCACACACCTAATAAGCAACAGAGTAGAGATTTAAATCCACCTGTCTCCATAGTCTGTGCTTTTAACTAGTCTGTAGTTTATCATTATACATAATATGCCTAAATTTGACCTAAAAGAGGATTGGATTTGTCTAGGAATGGTGATAGGACCAACTTTAAACTATGAAAATATCTTTATTCCTATGTAATTTGTTTTTATTAGATATTAAAAATTCAGAATCTCTGAAATGTCAAGATTGTGATTTTTAGAGAAAAAAAGATACGATGTAAAATAGATCCAGAAATGAAAACGAAAATTGCTTTTTTATAATCAACACTGCTATCCTGCTGAGAATATAACCAAAACAATTTCATGAAGAGCGTTGGATTCCCTCTTTGCTGCTGTGTACCATTTCTTTTTAAATTTTGTTTTGGAGTTGTTACATTTCTTGGGTGTTATTTCTTTCTGTAGCTTTTATGATTCTGAACCCTAGACTATATCCTGAAGTATGTTAACTCATTAACAATCCTAAAATCTCACAACTCAGATCAATTTAACAGTTTGCTAAATTGTGTTGGTTACATATATAAAAGTAGAGGCGTTTGATGGTGTTATGTTCTTAGTGAATGGCATTCTCAAAACAGTGATTTGAATGTTTAAAATGGGAAAGATGATAAAGTTTTCATCTGTTTTCTATATTTCATCAGATCTTTTCATATTTTATTATCTTTGATTTCCTTTTCAAATATTTAGCAATGTATGTTCTTTGGACATTAAAAACATAAGGGAGAAGGGGTAGAATTATAAAGTGTCCACGAAATGATAGTAAAAATATGGTTTCCTTTTTAGATAATCCCACACCCTCATTTAAATAACTGAAATTACCCATGAAAAGCCAGAGATTACATTGGGTAAATAGTTGCATCATTTAAGATTCTATCAGTTTCAGTTGAATGCACACCAACCCAAAACAGCTTGAACAATATGGAAGATCCAGAGAGTAGCTCTGTCTTCAGGCATGGCTTGATCCAGCGATTCAGTATCTCTAACGTCCAATTTTCTCTCTCTACTTTTTTCCCCCACCGCATCTGTGTACCAACTTCATAATCAAGGTTCCACGTGGTGGCTCTCTTCAAACTTTGTGTGCCTCACTAGGTTACCTGCCCCTCCCGGAATCCATCACTGTGGCTACAAGGATGGGCTGCACTGATTAACTTAAGCTGGGCGGTGGGTCATCTCCCAAACCACATAAGCTAAGACATGGAAAGAAAGGAGTGCATTCAGTACTGGAAGTAAATGGAGGATTGATGCTGAGGAGGTAACTAGCTAACATCACTATAATGTTTATTTAAATTTTTTAAAAATAAAATTTACAACTTTAGTAATTAGACATACGATGGGTGAAATCCAATTTTAATCAGTTTGAGACTACCTCACAATCAGGCATACTTTTCTGCACATCACTTTAGGAATCTTGAGTTCTGTGTTTCATGAAATTAGTGTCTTTCTCATATGCTTAATTGGCTATGAGCTAAATCCTGAAAATGGTGATTCTCAATCCTGCTTACACCAGTATGACTTAGAGAGTTCTTAAAAATAAAGGTAAATAGGTTCCCAGTTAGACCTGTTGAATTAAAAACTTGAAGAAATGAGGCCAGAGTATCTCTATCTTTAAAAAGCTCTACAAGAGATTAATACCTGAACAGCATCGATTGTCATTGCACCATGGAATCCATCTTATCTCCACATCTTGTGCATCACTATTATTTTCTGGATAGCTATAGGACTAAAATGAATCATTGCCAAGTTCTGAAACATCAGTTGCATCTGACTATAAGATTTAACATGAAACACTATATCATTCAGAAAACTCATTATACTACTTATTAGTAGTATAAAATATTTTTCCAAAACTATCTGTTCAAATTATAACCAACTAACTTATTCAGAAACCACCTCTAATACAAATATTTTTCTTTAAAATATTTTTAATGAGAACTGGAATTTTTACAAATTATTTTAAAATAGACCTTAATAGGAAAAAATGGTATGCAGACTAGTTAGTGTTAAGTTTCATTGCCTTTGGCTTCTTTCAAAACTTTATTTTCAAATATATTATAGAATGTTAAAATTATTTATTTTCTTTGTTCATTAGAAACTTGACATATTTCAAGATCGGGAAAAAACAAAAAAAAATAATTTAAAGGGGGATTAAAGTTATTATGGCTATAAGAATGTTTTAACCAAAAAATATTCGTTGTATGTAACCTAGACCCTTATAGGTTAGATTTTCTTTGGGTTTAGTTTATTTAAAGTTTATATAGCACAGAGACATTAGAACTAAATTTTTCAGCAATTGAAAAATTCAGCATTTCCTGGGCCTTGCTGGTCTTTCAGGAACACAAATTTTGGAACATGTGCCAAGTGGCCCATTAGCAGTCCTCAAAGCCATCTTTAGAATGCAGTCCCACCTGGGCTGTCTTGAATTTCACACTCAAATGACTTAGATAAGAAACAAAAATAGTGTTTAAAAATTTGTTCCAAAATAGTACACATCATGATAGAGTGAAATAAGCGAAACTGTATCTATTGCTGTTAACATTTCATTTCCTGGGAACTGCTTCGAATGCTGTATGAGGATATGTACAAAACAGCAGTAATAACAGGTGAAATACCTCATGTAGCTCGAGAGTTCACTGTGAAGTCCCATTAAGACTCAGACGTATCCTATAGTCATATTTTAATGAACATATAAATTGTATTTTGCTATTTTACTTGTCATTACATTATTCATAACATTCAAAATTTGAATCAGAACTAATCTTCAAATAGTCTGTTTTGTGGCATAAGAGAATTATTATTGCCATTTTAAAGTTTAAGAAAGAAAATTCAAAACTCAAGGTGTTGATAAATTTAACTGAAATCATCATTGGCCTAATGTTTTAGTGCAAGTGTCTTTGGGATTTTAATTAGCGTAAAGTAGTCACACAGTACCTGGGACTTCGTGTGCACTGAGGACATGATGCCAATATCGTCATCACCATCGCATTGCTACCATCACCATGACTACTTTCACCTTTTACCTACTTTTTTTCTCTAAAGATAGTTTAATTTTGTTTCTCTTTGGTGGGAATCCACAGTTCATTGTTTTCATAACCCATTTTGTCCCTGTTAATATTCTACATGGATAATTTTTTTTAAATATATTTTTACTTTTGATATGGATATTCTTATTAATATACTAATTTCATCTTGTTCTAAACTACGAAAGAATAAAATTTTGAAGTTTCAATTTTATACTAGTGCAGTATAAACCATACTAAATATCCTTCATGGCTTGCACCAGTTTTCCTAAAGGGAAGACATGAGTATTATTATTCTAGTAATATATATGTGTATCTTACATTACATACATGTTTACATTTGCATTTATATCTATATCTACATATTGAAAGCCTTGCATTCACACTGAGATCACCAGTTCCAGTCCAGCGCCACAGGCTTCACCTAAGGAATCTTGAGTTCTGTGTTTGACCTCTGACATCCGTACCAGTCTTTACCCCCATCCCAACCCCCACCTCTGCATGCATGACCTCACCCCGCGTAGGCCCCAGATTTCTATGCCAGGCTGCCCCTGGTGCAGCGACACCTGCCTTGCTATCCTTGGGCTGTGATACCCCATACCGGGCCACCCTTCGAGGGAAACAGCCTGCTCACCCTATTTGGGATTTGACAAGCCATACTGACTCGCCCCTCTGAATGGATGACCCCATCCTGCTGAGGCTCTGACAGCCCCGCTTTTGTTAGCTCTCAATGCCCTCAGCAGGACATCCTGCTTACACAGTGGAGGGCCCTTACACCCAGAGGCCACCCCTCTGTGGGAATGCCCTCCTTGTCCTGCTCAGGATCTGATAGTCACCTCCAGGCTGCCCATCTGGGTTCTCTTTCTCCACACTAAGTCACCACTTCATATGGACAGTCTCTTCATCCTTCCCCGGCTGCTGTGCCCCTCCTCCATGAGGACGTCCTCCTCATCCTGCTTGGACTTAATAGATTTTTGTAAGTTAATGACACCTTTACAATTCCTCATGAGGGAGAGATGGTGATGGTGATGGCGATGCTAATGATTATGCTTATGCTGATAACGGTAGCAATTACCTTATGTCGGCCATGATACGGAGCACATGGCTATCCTCTATGTCACCAGTAATTGAGATACTTATTATTTCCAGATGTCTATAAAATGCCTACCAAGTAAAAATCCCAGAGTATTGCAACTAAGTATAATTTTTGGCCTTCTGGAATTAAAGACTGAGAGAAACTGTTTGAAACCGTGGAACTATCTGTGGCACTGAGAGATCCCTGACCTCTTGGATTCCTGGGTAGCTGGCTTGAATCTTTCTCACTTTTATAGGGTCTAAGTATACCTCTTACCTGTTCCTGAGGCTTTTCTTCTTTTTTTCCCCCATCTTTGTTGAGACCTAATTGACATATAACAGTATAAGTTTAAGATGCACCTTGTGTAGGTTTAAGATGTACCTTAAGGTGATTCGATATACAAAAGTAGTCTGAAATGCTTACCACAATAAGGTTAGTTAACATATTCTTTACCTTTCATACTTACTATTTTGTTGTTACGGTGATACTTTAAAGCTCTACTCTCAGAACAGTTCAGGTATACAGTACGGCATGTTTACCAGTAGTTACCATGCTGCGCGTTAGATCCCTGCAACTTACTCACCTTATAACTGAAAGTCTGCACCCTTTCACCAACTCTCCCCATTTCCCCCACCCCTCAGCCCTTGGAAACCACCATCCTCTCTCTTGTGTCTATGAGTTTAATGTTTTTAGGTTCTACCAAAAAAAGTGAGATTGTATAGTATTTGTCGCTCTCTGACTTATTTCACTTACATAACGTCCTAAAGGTCCATCCATGTTGTTCTGGCAAGATTTCTTTAATTTTTAAGGCTGTATAATATTTATCTCTCTCCTTCCTTCCCTCTCCCTCTCCCCACCCCCCTCTCCGTCACCTTTTCTTTATCCATTCATTTCTCGGTGGTCACTTAGATTGTTTCCATGTCATTATTGTGAATAATGCTGCAGTGAACATGGGTGTGCAGATACCTCTTCAAGATAGTGATTTCATCTTCTTTAGATACAAACCCAGAAGTGAGATTACTGGATCATGTTGTAGTTCTATTTTTAATTTTTGGAGGCATCGCCACACTGTTTTCCACAGCAGCTGCACCAGTTCACGTTCCCACCAGCAGTGCACCAGGGTTTCCTTTTCTCCACATCCCGGCCAGCACTCGTTATCTCTTGCCTTTTTGATAATGTCTGTTCTAAGGGATGCAAGGTAATATCTCGTTGTGGTTTTGATTTGCATTTCTCCGATTAATCAATTAACAATATCAAGTATCCTTTCATGTACTTGTTGGCCATCTGTATGTCTTTTTTGGGAAATGTCTATTCGGGTCCTTTCCCATTTTTAAATCAAATTGTTGGGTTTCTAGTTTTATTTTGTTTTCTGTGTGTGTGTTTGCTATTCTGTCATATGAATTCTTTATATATTTTTGGATGTTAACATATTATCAGATATATGTTTTGCAAATATTTTTTCTCACTCCATAGGTGGCTTTTTCATTTCGTTAATTGCCTTTTTTTTTTTTTTTTTTTGCTGTGTGGAAGCCTTTTAGTTTGATATAGCCCCAGTTGTTGATTTTTGCCTTTGTTGCTTCTGCTTTTGATGTCATATCTGAAAACCTCATTGCCAAAATTGATGTCAAGGCTCTTTTTTCCCCTATGTTTTCTTCAAAGAGTTCTATGGTTTCAGGTCTTACACTTAAGTTTTTAATTCATTTTCAGTTAATTTTTGTGAGTAGTGTAAGATAGGTGTCAGATTTCATTCTTTTATATGTGAATATCCAATTTTCCTAGCACCACTTATTGAAGAGTCTGTATCTTATCCATTGTGTCAAATATTAGTTGAATATATATGGTTAGGTTTATTTCTGGACTCTCGATTCTGTTTCATTGGTCTATTTGTCTATTTTTATACCAGTGCCATACTCTTAATTTCTATAGCTTTATAGCATGACTTAAAATCAAAAAGTTTGATGCTTCCTGCTTTATTCTTCTTTCTCAGGATTTCTTTGGCTATTTGGAGTCTTTCATTGTTCCATGTAAGTTTTTTTCCTGTAAAAATTGCCATTGGAATCTTGATTGCATAAACTCTAGACATGGCTTTTGGTAGTGCTGACATTTTAACAATATTAGTTCTTGCAATCCATGAACACGGGATACCTTTCCATTTATTTGTGTCATCTTCGATTTCTTTCATCAGTGTCTTGTGGTTTTCAAGTAGAGATCTTTGCCTCCTTGGTTAAATTTATTCCTAAGTATCTTATTGTTTTTGTTGCAATTGTAATAAAGGTAGACCCAGATGGACCTGCCGATGAGATCAGATGGGGGCACCTCTGCTCCACATGGTCACTCAGGAGTCCATGGTTCTTTTATCATGTTGCTCTATCACGTACTCCCTAGGACACAGGTCACCAGACTTATCCTTTAAAGGGCCAGACAGTAAATATTTTAGGCTTTACAAGCTACATATAGTCTCTGTCACATAGTCTTTTTTTTATTCAACTCTTAAATACTGTCCATTCTTAGTTGCTGGCTATATAAACAGGCCACAGACAAGATTTGGCTCACAAGCTGTACTTTACCAACTCCTACTCTAGGGCACTGTCATTATGGGGCTGTTCGAAGCTTAATCTCCATTTGTCCAGGTTCCAAGTGATGAAAAAGGGGAAAAGAGGTCAGAGAGGAGGCATGCCCAATGTCTGAAGGCTTAGACCTAAAAGTAAAATTCATTTCTTCTGCTTACATTCCATTTACAAGAGGTCAGTCATGTGTCTATACCTGATTCCAAAAGGATCTGAAAAATGGTAACCATGTGCCCAGAGGGAAGTGGACAGCAGATTTTTGTGGATAATTAGCAGTCCTTGTCACAACTAGAAAAAGAGATTGGAAGAAAAGAAGAAAACAAGAGAGGATGGTGTCACATGAGGCAAGGATTGATTTTCAAACAGGAAAGGGTAGTTGACTATTGAATGTTACTGCATGGTTAACTAACATGATACTTAAAACCTATTCGATTTAACACGCACGTATCAGTTGACCTTAATGAGGGTAGTTTTGGTGGAGTGCTGGGAGCAAAATGAGTTGAAGGATGAGTGGGAGCTGAGGGTATGGAGCTAATGTAGACAAACTTTTGATACTGAATAAGGAAAACATAACATAGAAGAAAAAAGTGGAAAGAGTAGGGTATCTGGAGGAAGGTTTGGGATCCAAAAAGTGTTTTTTAAAAATGTGAGCACAATGAGTATATTTAAGTATAGACAGAAATCTAGTGAAGAGAGAGATTTAGGATATGAGAGAAGGAGACACAGATTGTATTTTTAAGAATATTGAGGAAATAGAATTCAGATAACATGGAAAGAAATTGGTCTGGGATAGAAGGGATATTTCCTCTTACTACAGTATGCACATGTTTAACAAGAGGTAAGAATGAGTGAGGAGAAAAGGGATCACGTGATTTTAGGAGAATGGAAAATGCATAACCATTGAGAAAATGGAAAAATAAATTTACTAGAGAATTATAACAAGATTATAAGTATAACCAGATGATGGCCCAGATAAGGTTCCAATCTGCCCCATTAGGTGATTATTTCCCTAGTACGATGAAGGAGTTAAATTCATCCAGGATTAGCATTTTGCCAGCCAGCCAAGTATGTTGAATGGATAGAGAAGCAAAGAAGTTTAAGGCTAGAGAATGAATGAAATGATAGACTTGGAGTATAAACTTATGGGGGAGGAAGTGAGGATAGGAAGGGGCTGAGGAACAGGAAGTATAGTGTGAAGGGACTGGAGGTCCAGTCATAGTAAATGGTGTTGTGAGTAGTTGAGCGAGCAAATTAGATGGAAAAGAAGTTGCGCTTAGCACCTGGGATTTTTACTTAGTAATTTTGGTGAAGACCTCACTGCAGCCTCTAGTGATTCTGAGATCCAAGAAATAATGAGATTAAGAGAAAGAAACCAGAGATGAGAACGTAAGATAACTTAGTGCTCAGGGCTGTTTTCCTTGGTGTCATTTGTATGGAAACTTAATTCACCTGAAATCAGAGAGAGGTTAGGGGAAGTTTGTAGGCCAGGCGGAAATCTTCCAGAAGTGAGCAGGCCTTGCTAGATGGTTAGTAGTTAAAAATGTTGCTGAGGGGAAAGAGGATGGTCCAGTCAGATGACAGGAGCTTCAGACTGAACCGTGTGCTACCGATGTTTCAGGGATTTTGGAATGGAAACATATGCTTCAAAATTTTATAAGGATAAATTTGTGTCAGTGTTATAGGCAGGTTTGAGGGGACTTTATCCTATTCCATAATTTGTATCAGCTCCTACCGAAAGCCAGCTCAAGTAACAGTGGGAACTCTGAAGAGGAAGAGGGTGTGGGCCCCTCATTAGAGAGAAATGGCACAGGACACAGCCTCCAGCACCGGGGCTCACTTTCTTGATGAGCTGTTGGTGCTCCCCACTGTCACACTGCCACCCCACCGGTGCTCCTCCAGCAATTGCTTCCCCCTTCTGCCTCAGTAGAAATTTGGGACCTCACTGCTTTTGTAAATTGTGGAGAAAAAAAGTATAAGTTTGAATATTTGGATAAAGCCAGATTATAGAGATCCTTGAAAACTAGGAGATTTAGACGTATTAGTAAGAAATAATCCTACGTTCAGGAATTGCTGGTAACTCTATGCTTAACATTTTTAGAGCTGCCAAACAGTTTTTCAAAGTCACTGCACTGTTTTGCTGTCCCACCAGCAGTGTATGAGAGTTCTCCTTTATTCACATCCTACCCATTGCTTGTTGTTGTCTGTTTTGTTTTCTGTTTGTTTGTTTGTTTGTTTGTTGTGGCTTTCTTTAGCTATCCTAGTGAGTATAAAGCGGTTTTGATTTGCATCTCCTTAATGACTAATGATGTTGAGCATCTTTCCACATGCATGATGGTGCTTGATGGCATCTCATGTTTTTGAGGCTCTCCTCCTTTTCTTGATCATTCTCTGCTCAAACTGGACTGGATAATCTCAGTCGACCTATCTCCAAATTCGCTGATTCTTTCTCCTGCCAGTTCTAAAAATCAGAAGCAAGTAACAGACTGAGTGAGGAAGGATGACCTGATCGACCGTAGGATACGCCTCCTGTCCCTGCTCTCTGCAGCTGTCCCATCCCACGTTTCCCACTCCCTACCTCCATAGCAGAGAGCACAGGTAGTGGTGTACAGGAAGCGGTGGATTGAAGAAAAGCGAACATGCTATCGCATTGTAGAAATAAAGCGGTCTTATAGTGATCTATTTTCAAAGCACTTAGCATATATTAGCTCTTGTGATCTTATAACTGGACAGGACATGAACAAGAATCTCTGTTTTACAGTGGGGAAAAAAAATGGGTTCGCAATAGTTAAGTTATCCAGAGCCTTAAGGCTAGCGACAGGTAGCATTGCTCTAAGCTCTTCTGATTTCTTTGAACTATTAGCTGATAAGACGCTATTAGAGAACATTCGTAGTAAGGAAAAGCCAATTTTGAGATGCTTTCTGGAGGAAAATCGAATCACCAGGTTGTGTCTAGTTGGATATATGAAATTAAAAGAGAGAAGATGCCCAAGATTTCTAGCACGGAAAGTATAATTTTAGTACATTGCAATTAGCCAGGATACAAATGCTATTCTAATGTAGGAAAATAAAGATCAAGTTGCTGTTAATTCAATGAAAGAATCAGGGAAATAATTACTGAAGATTTAATTTAAGCCAAAAATGTATATAGTTTGTTAATTTTCCACAAGGTGTCAGCAGTACTTTAAATAAAAGCAGTTTAGCAGTTTTTTGGAATGGGATATCTGAATTTGTTAAATATTACACAGCTGGGAATTTATTATTATGTTTATTTTTTCTACCATCATATTGTTTGTACTTCAGTATCTCGACAAATTTCATGTATTATGTAGTATTTAGTATTCAGTGTTTTACCACGTGCATTGTTTTAATCTTCCAGCCTACTGCAGAGTTACTTAACTGTAACACTAAAGTTTAAGTTTTGACTTTTCTGAAGACTCAAAATATGTCAGAGAAACCAGGTCAGCAGGGGGCAGCACCATCTTACAATGTTTAAATTTTGGTCATTTGAATGGACCACGTAGAAACAGAAGGATATGAAGAGTGTGGACCACGGTTTTTCAGGTTTTTCAAGCATTTGCACCCTCTATTTCAAATGAAATAATATTTGTAGCTCAAATATATAAAGCAGATAAAAGTGATATTTTACTAGCAGAAATCCGATTTTATAATGTTTACTTTTAAGGCCAAACACTGAAAATATGGAGCTGTTTTGATGAACAAAATTTAGAATGAAATTTTAGGGATGGTGCTATTTCTATCTTCCTTTTACAGAGAAGGAAATTCGAGTTTCAAGGAAATTTTAAAACATGGTCGTCTACAGCCATACCACCCTGAACATGCCTGACCTTGTCTAAAATATGGCCAAGGTCACATATAAACCCAACTGTCACTCCAAAGCACAGGTCCTACAATTAAACAAGTTTTGGTAACAATGTTTTAGTCTTAGTTTAGCTCTAAAATTTAACCCATTTTTTTTTTGAAATTACACTATATATGGAAAAGTCCGAGTCACACTGTTTAAAAAGTTACAGTTACAAATGGTAACTTTTTTTAAACAGCTTGCCCTGCAGCCTCCAAATACTTCTCAATTAAACAGAAATGGCAGGTGACCCTGTAGTCCAAAATGTAAATAATAATGAGTTAAACCTACAATACAAGTAAACACAGTGGTGTTCTCTAATACGTTAGCTAGTGGTGCAACCACTAAGGAGGTGGACGGTTACTCCACGTTTTTAAATGAAGGAACTAAAACATGGGGATGCTAAATACCTTGCCCAGAGTCACGTTCCCATTAGTGACAGACCCTGGTAGTCTGACTCCAGAGCTCGCTTTCCTCACCAGTATATTGTACCGCCCCTATTTTAATACTAATTTGTGTGTGTGTATTGTTGTTTTTAAATAGTTAAAACTATAGTTTAAAAAGGAAATTCAACATATTCCACTAACCACAGTTGGAAAACTAGTAGCTGTGGATAATAGAATATAAACTTAGAAGGCATTTAAAAATAATTCGGGGCTATTATTTTCTAATTGTCATTCTATTTAGTTTTCCAATAGTAAAATTATATGTATACACACACATATATATAGAGAGAGAGTAGAATTTCTGTTAAAAATATGGAATTAAATCATCTCATTTGAAACAAAGAGAACATTTCGGACATATGGAATATACCAACTTACACAGGAATAACTATGATTCCAGCACTCTACTAGTTTAGTGACCAATTTTTAAAAGCTCATGCCTCCCCCAGATGTATATTTAAGGGCATTCTTGGGTGTAGAATCTTAACTACCTTAGCAACCCAATATATGTGACTCACATATCTCAGAGAAAGAAAACTTTTGCAGTTTTCAGAAATGTGACAGACGAAGAAGTCAGCTACATGAATTTTAAAACAAAAATCATAATTCTTAATATGTGCTAATGCTGTTAGGTTACAGAAATCTTCTACAATTACTCCCACTATGTTTCTAGATCTTCAAGATTGATTACCATAAATCAGATATTTTTAATTCCTGAAATTGTTGATATGACTCGTTTCGGAACTCATTGAGTTCTTTCAGAAGTACCATTCTGAATTCTCTGTCATTTGAGTTGTGTATTTCTATATTTGTGAGCTTATTTTCCAGAGATTTTTCTCTTTCTTTCTGAGATGCCTTGTCATCTTGGTTGTTCATGGTGTTTAATAGATTATTTCTCTGCCTGGGCATTAATGGAAATATATTCTGCTTTTTTTCCAGAAAGATTTATTATATAAAGGTGTCTCTTTAGCCTGCTGCAAAGAAGGCGCTTTTCTTTTGATTTCCAGTAGGTGGCATCTAAACCTCTTGGATCCCTGCTTTATATAAAGCCTTAATATGCCTTTTCATTTTCTTATAGATATTTAATCATGCTCGCTACTCTGCTCCAGTCCCTGTGAGTGTTAGCAACAGTTTTAGTAGCATTTGCTCAGATTCCTCTGGGGCTCCGCGGTGTTTGGTCTGGGAGGGTAATGGGGGAGGGGCCCTCTGGGCTGGGAGCTGGGGGCTGCGGCGCAGCCTCGGTTTTGCAACCCGAGCGGGTGAAAATCAGCTGTTGTTTTCCTGCCTCTTGCTTCTCTGCTTTCTGCCCTGACGACCAAGCGCAGCCGCCAGCTGTGTGGAGCTCACAGCTTTCCTAGATAGGGTTCAGGGAAGTCGCCACACCTTCACCCCTCCTCCTACTCCTACTGGGAGCTCCGGAGGCTGCATAGGCAGCTTCTTTATTTCTCCCAGTCCACTGCCCGACATCCGGGTTCTGACCTGTGGTAGCTCTTATGCGCAGATCCTGCACTCAGATGTGCTGGTGTGCAGTTTGGGTGTGTTTCTGTTGAGTTTTAAATGTTCAGCTTATTGTTGCAAGAGGAGAGATCTGAGGACATCTCTCTGCCATGTTTCTCCAAACCTCCTCATAAATCAGGTATTTTTAAAGTCTATTGTTTTACTACAGAATAAAAAAAAAAATTGCAATTTATGGGGTAAGATGTAAAATGTACACAGACAGACTACAAGTACTGTCTCAGGAAGAGACTATCACTAGCCCAACAGAGTAAATTGTGACCTCTGCCCAGGCACTCGGTCACACCATGTGTTTGGCCTTATGTTATTTTTCTAAGACATAGATCTGAGCATGGGACTATCCAGTTTAAAATGCCACGTTTGCTTTCCACTGCTTATAGAGTAGGTCCAGTTTTTCTTACCACATTTTATGCCTTCCACAACTTATTATTTTATTCAACAGTATTGATTAAGTGCCTGCTGAGTGATTGGTACGGTACTAATTTGGAAACATGCAAAGATGAATAAAACAAAGGTTCTGCCCTCAAGGGACTTATAGTCTAGTAGGAAAGAGTGCAATGTGGTAAGTCTCTGGCAGAAATGTTACCAAGTGCTAGGTGAGTAAAATTTGTCTTCAACCTTCCTGTCTAGTTATATTTTCCACCCCTCTCCTCACTTAGACCAGCCACACCGGATCACTTTACATGTACCAAATCCACTTTTGGGCCTTAGCTCATATTCTCTGTCTGAAAAGTCCTTCCCTATGCCTATTGAAATCTTTTTAGGGCCAACTTCAAATCTCTCTCTCCTCAGGAATACAGTTTCTGATATCCCAGAGTTAATCACATTCACTTATATTCCCCCATAAAACCTCTAGACATTTTATCACAGTCTGCCTTGAAATTGGTTCACCTCCTCCCTAGTACAGTACCTCGTGCAGAACAGACGTTCCATAAACTTTTATACGACTCAGTTTCCAAATAGTTCTTTTGTGTTTTCTATTGTTTCCTTCGATGTGATAAAACAGTGTGTGGCCTATTAATTACTTTTTGCAGCTAGCCTGAAGTCTGGCCACAAATAAATTCAAGATTGTGAGATGAAGATGAATGTTTCTAAAAATTTTTAAACAATGTAAATATTAGCTATGAGGATGTAATGGACACTATCGGTTTTCTACCAGTATGTTATCCTCATTACTTCTCACCTAAATGACATACTGTTTTGTCCAGGTAGCCAAACCTAGACCATACAGAATTCCCACAGAAAAAAATACACCCCTTTAAAGATGAACTCAGATTTTTAAAAAGTCTAACCAGAAAGAAATGATCCACAATGACTCACAGTCAGGAGACCCAAAAGATAAGTATATTGGCATCTCTAGGACATGAACTAATAGAACACTGTGAAAAATATAAAATAAATATGCTTTAAATGAATAAAGAGCTAAAAGAAGTACTAGAAACCATAAGGAAAAAAACATGACAATATGGGAAAAGAGGCAGATTTAAATAATGACCATATGGAACTTCTAGAATGAAAAATAGAGTCCTTAAAAATAGAATCAATGAAAAATATGAATAAAAGGGTAAGGAGAGAGGAGGGTGGAATGAGAATGTTAAGTAAGTTGCTTAAAAGAACTCCAGAATGAGAGACTAGAGAAAATATGAGGCAATATTTGAAATACATACATCATCAGATTGAGAAAGCACAGGCCCTAAGTAGGATTATCAAAAATAAATCTACACCTATAAAAATAACACTGAGAGGATGAAACACCAAAGACAAAATGATAGATGTAACCACAGAAAATATAAGGGAACAAAATTTGTCTGATGAAGGCCTCTCAACAGCCTCAAAGACCAGAAGTCAGTGGTATAATACCTTTGAGGTGCCAAGGCAAATGAACTATCAACTTAGAATATTATAACCACGTAACTTGTCGCTTAAGGGAGAGTGCAAACTCCAGATATTTTCAGGCAAAGACCGAGAGAGTTTACCGCTCAGACCTTTGCTGAAATAATTACTGAAGCATATACTTTTATAAGAAGAACATCGAATTCAAAAGGAGGAAATGAAATGGAAGAAGTGATGATGAGCCAAGAGTTTGGTAAACATATCCAAAATCTAAATAAGCAGAGATAGATCAAGCCGAAAAATACTAGTAAGGATATGGAAGCTGAGGAACACTTACCAAGTTTGATTCAGTGGATGTATGTGGAATCTCTATTTAATAAATGTAAGCATATGTAGAAGAGTTTCAAATGTCAGCCATATGGCTGAGAAAGTCTAGGCCACAGAGGAAGTTTCTACAAATATCAAAGAATCAATATATAAACTTCATTCCTTGACCACATTGCAGCGAAATAAGAAATTCATCCAACAAGTGTCTGTTGCACATATACTGCATGCCAGACATTGTTCTAGTTATTTAGGGTACATTAAGGAAAAACAGAAATAAATTTTGACCTGCATAGAATTTAATTCGTTAAGGAGAGGGAGAGAGCAAGATACCATAAACATAATAAATACAATAAGTATCTGGTATGTGAGAAGGTTATAGTTATTATGTGGGGCAAGGAAGAAGCAAGGTGAGTAGGATCAAGACTGCCAGTGGGAAAGGAGATGTAAATTTAAATAAGAAGTCAGGATAAAGCTCATTGGGAATGTAACACATGAGCAAAGACTTGGAAGAGACATGAGATTAGCCATGTCCCTATCCAAGGAAAGAACATTGCAAGCAGATGGAACAGGCAAGCCTGAGAGCCCAGAGAGTGTGTGTGGTTTTCGAGGAATGGCAAAGAGACCCTTTTAGCGAAAACTCCATGATTACGGAGTAGAATAGTAGATGAGGTGAAAGAGGCAGTCCTCCTACCACTCCCATCGCCTGAATCTGTATATTTGCATAAACAAACAGAAAACTTCTTAAATTAACTCATGATCAGAGAAGAAAACATAATGGAAATTAGAAATATTTAGAATCAAACAAAATGAAAACACTAGTAAATGTGAGGTGCAGCTATCACAGTATTCTAGGGAAATGTATAGCCTTAAATATATCTGTAAGAAAATAAGAGTATCAATTGATGAGCTAAGCATTCTTCAACTCAAGAAGTTAGAAAAGGAAAACAAATTAATAAAAGAAAAATAGTAAAGAGGTTTAACAAAAGCAATAGCTGGCTTTCTGAAATTAATAGTAAAATGCATAAACCCCTGGAGATATTGATGAGGAAAGGAAAAGAAGCACTATGTTAAATGAAAAGGAGGACTTAATCACCAATTCAATGGAAATTACAAAATCATAAAGAGAATAACGGTAGGAAAATAAATTTGTAAACTTCAATGAAATGAGCAGTTTTTTTGAAAAATGTAAATTTCTAAAAAGTGACTTAAGAATAATAAAAATATGAAAACATTACCACTAAGAAGTTCAATCAGTAGTCAAAAATATGTTCATAAAGAGAAAAAGAAAATAAGGCTGCATTACAAAGGGAAGTTTTACTCAACTCTCCTGGAGTAATGCGTATTTGATGAAAAAAATATATATGTGCTTATATGTGTATGCACTTATATATGTATATATATGTGTATATATATTTTTTTCTGAATTCAGTGCTTAGTTTGGAAATTCTGCACCTATATGCTTATAAGTGGGATTGGCTTATAAATTTTTTCTTATGTTCTTGTCTAGTTGGTGTCAAAATTACACAAGTCTCAAAAGAAAAGTTAGGTACTTTTGCTTTTCATTTTCTGAAATAGTTTCTATAGCATAAGAGTTATTTGAGAGCATGAAAAAAAATTATAAACCTTATTAACTGATCTCCCAAGACTATGTGCAGAAATACCAAATTAAATATGTGCGCAGTAAATACAGCAAAAAATTGGTGCATGTATACATACATGCATATACCTATATGTACAAACATAAATTTTGATCAGAGCAGGATTTTTTCATGATCATTTCTACATAAGGCTGTAGTCAAATATTGGTAACATAAAACATTGTTTTTATTTGTTCCACAATTAGTTTTTTAACATCTTAAATCTCATCAATGCGTTTTCTGTGTTAACATGAAAAAACTTTCTTTATGAAAGAGGAAGTGAGAATTTTCTTTTTCTTTTTTTTCCACTCTGTCACCTAACCTGAAGGTCAGAGCTGTGTTCACGGAACCATCTTTTCCTCTTCCTTGGCTCTTGCAAGGCTAAGGACTACAGACCAACCCAGCAAAGAGCATGAGGGAAGTAGTCTCAACTGGAGCAATGGTAGCGACATTGTCCGCTTCTTGGTAGTGTGGGTAATAGTCCTCACTAAAGGCCCAGGGGAAAAAGCAGGAACAACTCAGTTGAATGGGCTCAGTAACAGACATGTTTTTTCTGCCTAGCATCCATATCTTCTTCTCGTGGCCACAGTATTTTACTTGGGAGACTAACCTGCCCCTGTACTTCTGATGAAGTGACTTTATTACAAAGCCCTGGAATTAAATTTCATGGGCCCCAGCTAGCCAGGTGAGGGGTTTTGGTTGGAGCAATCAGAATGCTGTCTTCTTCTTTCTCACAACACTCAGAGCTGCTAAAAACTGCCTGTCAACTAAGAGGGAAAAGTCTACCTGAGAATAATGCCAAGTTTGGGAAATAAACCTGAGAAATGGAGAGGGAGAACTGGTTCCTGGGGACACAGGTTGAGGCCTGGGTCAGTGAGTGCCTGAAGCTACCTACCTCTGTACTCACTATTGTGTTACAGAAGCCAGTGAATTTCCTTGTGTCGCTTAAACCAGTTAAAGTCTGATATTCTGTTGCTTGCAACCACAAGTATCCTGATTCCAACACTACTCTGAAATTTAAACTATCCATCCATCCCCTGCTCACCTAGTAAGTTAGCCTTTAGACTTTAGAGTCAGCGGGTATTTTTACGTCTACCAAAATACAGAATGGCTCTCCTTTACACTGGGCTGGGGAGGGAGGGGAAGATTTGGAGGAGTTATGCTGTTGCCTTTGGTAATCTCTTCCTTACCTGGCCTGATAAATGCTCAGTGCCTCGGGGCTACGAAAGGGCCCGAGGAGGCGCATTGCTGCTGGGGAGGAAACTCGCCATTGCTGCCAGCTCCAACATTGCAGGGTGACCTCTCTTGTCACACTTCGGGACTCTCGTGTCCTCATCGGCACTCATCGGAAAAGTCTAATGGAAGTGTTTCATGTGTAAAATAAATTAGAGACCAGAGAATATCTTTCAGCCACAGTGAAAATAAGTTCAAAAGAAACTATTCAAATTTATAGTAATTATTATCGAATGGTCCATTTTACCTTAAAAATATTGAATACACATGGTTACAAGCAAGATGGAATCAGTTTAGTATCCAGATATTTACTTAATAAGAGTCCTGTTGTATTTTTAACCTTATGTTTTTCTCTATATATTTATAAGTCCCCACATATTTTTAACCTATTAGCACCATTAAGGACATATAATGGCTTATAAGCACAAATTCTGCTTATGATAAACAATATAGAGAGTTTATTCATTTCTCTGAAAAATTAGTTTTTTTCTACCTTCACAGGATTTCACCTAATCCTTCACCCTAGGGCAGAGGACTCAGGAGGAAGGAATGAAATATTAAAAAGAAATGAAATACTATGTTTGAGGGGAAGAAGTTATACTTTTACTTTGGGGAGCCTGTGGGACTATTCCTTTAAGTAGACCTAATTATGATTGGGATTTGTATGACTGTGGATTAATCACCTGCAGTTACTGCCACCTAAGCAAGCCCCAGTTATAAATTAATGATGGGCCTGCAAAGAGAGTAGATAGAGATTGCTGAATGCAAACCAAATGGAGCGGCATTTCCTGAGGAATAGAGGAAAGATGCCGCTGGAGTGTATTGTATCTGTACTTAATTTGTCTTTACTGCAACTACTCTCTTTATGTGAGTTGTTCTATGCTGCTTTAGTTGTGCTCAGTGATCTCCTTAGACGGCCACTCCTACACCCATCTTGAACTGATGGCAGTGGAAAGGCCATGAGATGAGCGCTTTCTCCAAGGTATGAATTCAGGATGGACACTTGTAGACCATAGGTTTCTTTCTGTTAAACACGACTCTATTTCAGCAGAACTTACTAAAATAGAACGTGATCACCAAGGATCTTATCTCTCTTGCTCTTCCGTTGGGCTTGAAGACAAAAAAGGCCTTTCCCAGGACTTTGTGGGGACATCACTTTGTTCTTCAAAATTGGCAATGTGACGTCTGTGTGCATAAGAAAATATTAGATTCACATTTTATTATCTGACAGGTTAATGTGAAAAATACTGTATTGTGAAAAATGTATCTCACAGTATTCTAACAGATGCTGCTAGTATAATAGCCTAATGTAGCAAGTGCACCAACTGTGCTCAAGCATGTTTTTGACACTATTTTCATAAGTGATGATATATCCTAATTGAAACTTACTAAAATTATGTTTTCTCCTCCAACTGTCATGAAAACATACCAAACTATGTGTTTTGTGTACCCATGATTTACGAGTATGAGATGTTACATTTCTTATGGCTTTCCCCTCTGGAGTTTAGAGTTAAATTTGAAAGTAAGATTTTATTCCTCTGAATATTAGTCCAGTGCGTTAATTCAGTTCCCAGGTATATAATACTTCTCTTTCATCACTTATCTATCCAACCATAGATTCCGACGTGAAGATTTGTGTAAAACATGTTTAGATTTTTTTTTTAATATCTCTAAAACTTTTTAAATTAAAATCTGTTAGAAAAAATAATTTATAGTTTTTTTTAAGTCATGGAGTGAATCCCTTTAGAAATCTTCAAAGAAAGTCCTGAATATTTCTTTTTATCATTGCATGTTAATTTGTATGTATTATATCCTTGCATCACGTAATTCTTTCATTAAATCTTTTTCTTACAAAACCCAGCACATGTTAGAAAAATGTAAAAAACAAGAAATGTACAACTCATGTAATTACCACCTAGGTCAAGAAAGAAAACATTACCAGTAACCCCAGAAGGCCCCAGCATGCCCTTCCCAGTCACTATTTCTTATCTCCCCACCCCTAGAAATAACCACAGTTTTGACCTTTTTATATATTAATCACTTTCTTCCTTTATAGTTTACCACCTGTTCCTGCCTCTGAGATACTGTGGTTAATTTTTGCCTGGTCTCTATTTTGTTTTGGTTTTGGTTTTTTTTCTTTTGAAATTTACATAAATGGAATACACAGCTAAGTATCCTGTTAGGTTCAGCACTTTTCACTCAAAGTCATATTTGTAAATATAGCTGGAATTATTTTTTGTTACTGTATGGGGTGGGTGTGTGTGTGTGTGTGTGTATACATACTATATGTACAGTTTAGTTGTATGAACTCACCACAAATAATCCATTCTGCTGTTTGGGGCCATTATAAATAATTGATGTGGGCATTCCTTCATATGTCTTTTGATAAACATTGCATATATTTCTGATGGGTGTATATACTTACATATGTATAGATATACGTCTATGAGTGGAATTGCCAGGTCATAAGGTATGTGTCTTTTTAAAAGCCATATGACTTTGCACAACCACCAGTGGAAAATGAGAGTCCCTGTTGCTTAGCATCCTCCTCATACTGTTGTTTTGGCTTATCTATTGTTTAGTGTTACCCCAGTGGTTTTAATTTCCATTTCCCTGATTATTAATGAAGTTGAATATCATTTCACATAGCGATTGGCCATTCCTTTATGAAATTCCTGGTTTAAGTGTCTGACTGTTTTTATATTGTGTTATCTTTGTCTTATAGATTTGTAGGTGTTCTTTACATGTTCTGGATTTGAGCTAATTATGGAACTATGTGTATTATAGCAGCAATTCCCAACCTTTTCGGCTCCAGGGACTGGTTTCATGAAAGACAGTTTTGCCCCGGACCAGGGTAGGGGATGGTTTGGAGATGATTCAAGCATATTACATTTATTGTGCACTTTATTTCTATTATTATTACCTTGTAATAGATAATGAAGTAATTACATAACTCACCATAATACAGAATCAGTGGGAGCCCTGAGCTTGTTTTCCTGCAACTAGGTGGTCCCATCTAGGGTTGATGGGAGACAGTGACGCCCAAAGTGTGTTGCTTATGCCCAGTCTACTCCATAATCTTGTTTTGGTCGCTGTCACTGCAGAAAACCCTGCTTCACAAAGATAGGATGCTGGAAATGGAAGCAGGCTTTTCTGTGCTTTTGTGGCCATCTCGGGATATTCCCCCTTAACTCTGATCCAGAAGGTGTGGAGATTTGGAGTTGTCTCAAACAGACTTTTAAGGCCACCGTCATTTGCGATCTCAAGCAGTTGGTCCTCTTCTAGCACAGACAGAGTCGATTTACCCAGCTTACTCATAAATGGGTTGCAGGTCCATTCCTTCCCAGTTTAGGGTCTTTTGCGGTTGGGAGGTAATGCTCAGACTCTTTTGAAAGCTGAGACGTGATCATGCATGAGCTGGGAGAAAGAAGCCCTGGCTCAGTCACTTTCAAAATCCCCACTAATGTTTGAAACACATCGAAGATCCCAATGTTCACTCATCACCCCCATAATTCCAGTTTGGCTTTGAATGCAGCCACTTTATCTACCAATGTGAACATAGTTGTTCTCACCTGAAGTGAAAGATTGAGTTGGTTAAGCAGGTTGAATACATCACACAAGTAAGCATGTTTCGGGACCCATTCTGTGTCACCGAAATGTGCTGCCGGGGTGACCGTCTTTCTAAAATCTCTGGAGCGGCTCTCGTAGCTCGTCTGAGCCGGTGGCCACCTGTAGAAAGAAGATGCGTGTGCTCCGCGTCCATCTCTCAGAGCTGCACGAACAGACGTGAGCTAAGGCTGTGTACTGTAATGCGGTTGTCATTTTAATCACCTCCTGCAAAACGTTGTTAAGTTCAGGTGACATTTTTCAGCTAGCCAGCATTTCTCTGTGGATGACACAGTGCGTAGACTCACATTCAGAAGTGACCCCTCTGACCTGAGCAGTGAAACCAGAAAGCCGTCCAGTCACGGCAGCCACTCCATCCACGCATGTACCGACACGAAATGACCAATTCGGCTTTCCAGATATGTAATCATTTGAAGGCTTGAATAGTTCTGCAGCTGTGGCATTGGTTGGTAGAGGTTAATTTTCATTTATTTCTATGTGGATAACCAGTTGTCCTACCACTATTTATTAAAAATATTATCCTTTCTCCAATGCCTAGTGGTCCACCTTTGTTGTAAATTGAGTGTCTGTATATGCATAGATTAATTGGTGGGCTTTCTACTTTATTAGTTTGTTTTACATTGTTTTTGTCACATTATCTTAAATGATATAGCTTTATAATAAATTTTGATACTCCCTAGAGCACAGCCTCCTACCTTATATATTTAATTTTATTATTTTTATTGTGGCTAGAACATTTAACATGATATCTCCCTTTTTTAAGTGTACAATACAGTATTAACTGTAGGTGCTGTGTTGTATAGCTGATCTCTAGAATGTATGCATGTTGTCTAACTGAAACTTTATAGCCACTGAACACAAATCTGTTTCTCCCTCTACCCAGCCCCTGGTAACGGCCATTCTGCTATCTTCTGTGAGTGTGACTATTTTAGATACTTCATGTAAGTGGAATCACGCAGCATTTGTCTGTGAATGGTTTGTTTCACTTAGTATAATGTCCTCCAGGTCCATCTATTTTGTCACATTGCAGTATTTCCTTCTTTTTCAAGTCTGAATAATATTCCATTGCTTGTAGATACTACATACATTTTCATATTCGCTTGTCAAGCTCCACAAAGAGATATGTTGAGATTTTGATTGTGATTATATCAATTTAGATTATTTTAGAAGGAATATTACAAAACTGAGTCTTTTACTATATTAAAATATATCTGTGTAGAACTTTTAAATTCCTTTCAGTAATATTCATAGTTTTCTGTATAGCGGCCTTGCATATCATTGGTTATATTTTATTCCTAGGTATTTTACATCTTATATTCTAATCCTATTTTAAAATAAATTTTATTTTCAGATTTGTTGCTGGCATTCAACAATGTACAGATTTAAAAATTTTACTATTATATGCAACTTTAACTTATCTACAGACTTCTTTAACTTTCCTGTTTACATAATTACATAATCTGCACATGATCTCTGTCAAATCTCCTCTTTCAGCTCATTTGGGTAAAACTAGCATTATTCATCAGAATTCACTAGTGAAGCCATCCAGCTAAAGTTTTTTAGTTTTGTTCATTGTTTTGAATAGGTTTTGATTTGCAAATTCAACTTTTTCAATAAGACTATTTAAATATTCTATTTCTTCTTGCGTGCATTCTGGTTATAGTTTTCTAAGAATATGTCTGTCGTATAAACATTTTGAATCTATTGCAAGGAATCTGTCCATACTATCCTTTCATCTTTTTATGGTCTGGAGACAATGTAGTGATGTCTCCTTTTTCATTTCCGGTATTTGTTATTTGGGCCTGCTCTCTTTTTTTTCTTAATTGGTGTCTCCAGTGTTTATTTTTATTAATCTTTTCATATAACTCATTTTCATTAATTACTCATGGGTTATTTAGAAGTGTATCCTTAATCTACAAGTATATAGAGATTTTTTTTTTTCCACTAGAAGACAGCTTGGATTTCTGGTTGATTAACAGACATTCCAAATGATGTCCATAATTTAAAGTTAATTGTTATTTGCTTAATTTTTTGTAAATATGTTTGTAAAAATTCCACTGAAAGCTTGAGAAAATGTATATTCCGTAAGGTATGGTGTTCTGCATGTTACCGTTAGGTCAGTTTTGCTTATCGTGATATTCGGATCTCCTACACCTTTACTGTATTTATTCGTCTGCTTGTTCAGTCAGTGCTGAAGGAAGTGTGCTGAAGTCCCCACTGGTTTTGAATCTACGTGTTTCTTTTTCTAGTTCTGGAAATTTTCGCTCTATATTTTGAGCCCATGTTATTAAATGCATACAAATTTGGAATTATTTTATCTTCCTTGGTAAATTGAAAGTTTTATTATTATTGAGTGTATCTCTTCGTCTCTAAGTAATGGTTGTTGCCTTCAAGCTAACCTGTAGTGGTACTAATGTATCTACATCAGGTTTTTTTTTGCTGCTTGTTTGGATCTAAGTATTTTCCTTTTTTTTTTTTTCAACTTTCTCTGTCTCTGTGTTTTACATATTGGTTTATAAATAGGAGATTGTTTTATCTTTTTTTATTTTAAATCAAAGTGTGCCAATCTTTGTCTTTAAAGACACAGTTAAGACACTTACATTTAATGTAATTGGAGTCTAAATCTTTGTCAGTTTTTGAAGATCACTAAGTCTTTAAACAATGTTTCGTATTCAGAAAATAGTTCGTTAACACCTATAAGTTTAACAAATTTATCTTCTCTGATTTGTATATAAATATGCAGGTATTTATGAAACCTCATCTCTTATTATTTCTTTGACTGCTGTATAATGAAGAGAGATCCAGGGACTAAAATATGCTAAGAACAATACTCATAATCCTAGTGTTTTGGGTATTTTGCTTGCAACCCTTGTCTTCATTATGATTTACCTGCCTAATTCCAATAAACACAGCATTAACAACATACCTTTTTTACCAAACACTATAAAGGCTTCACTTTCGATTGCAGGGCTGCGACTCCCAAATGAGCGTGTCAGAGGTGTCCTGCAGTGAAAGTACGTCCTCATGTCAGTCTCTTGAACATGGCTCCGTTCCAGAAATTCTCATCGGCCTGCTGTATAACGCCACGACCGGACGACTATCAGCAGAAGTCATAAAAGGCAGCCACTTCAAAAACTTGGCAGCAAACAGACCACCCAGTGAGTGGAAGACATTTTTTTTAATTCTCATGTTTTCTGCACTTACGGGACTCTCAGTGGTAAAAGCTTCAGTCCTATCATTTAGCCTTAACTGATCAAAATGAAATGGTGTAATCAGCTAATCCGTTTCATGTTTTCTATTTCCAGTCATTTGGGAAGTAGAAAATTTGAAATGCAAAATATTAATTGTATAGTGACAAGACTTTTAATTAATTTTTCATAGTGTCAGCAGAATAAATTATTCCTATCATAACCATTATCTTCTAATGCCAGAAAAAGTTACAGGGTTTTTTAAAGTTAATAGTATTCCACGAATATGATCGGGAATATGTGTAGCTATTATTACCTGAAGATTGATGTTGTGTTTTCTGTCTGCATGCAGTACTATGAAAGAATGCATAAACTTCTGTATTTTTCCTTCTTTTCTCCCATAACAATATAAGAAGAAATTGTTTCTTCACATTTTTTCTCCTTTGAAATTATAAATTCAGACTACTACTAAAGTCTTTTCTTAAATGGAACGTGCTTTGCCTCTTCCAAGACAGACAAAATAAAGAATAGTTTGGTATTGAGCCTGAATGCTAGGAAGGGGGAGCTGGGTGGCATACCTCTGCCCACCTGTATCCCTCTCACTCTCCTGTCTTGTCACCTCTCTCCCAGCTCGGGGGAGTGTGGGTAAGTTATGGGAGCACAGAGAAAGTGTCACCCAGTATACCTGCAAAACTGTGCGTTGACATCTATAGAACTATACTGGGAAAGTAACAGTTTCTTTATACTTCTCTAAAATTAAAGTTGTTGTTAATGCCCTAAACTAAAACTATGAAATGAAATCTTAAATGATAATGGCCACCTTAAATTTCTTTAAAGATTTCTTACAGACTGGCTTAAAATAATCTTTTGCTCCAAGTATCAAATAATTCTTAAAGGAGAGGAAACATGTTCTACCCTTGAATTAAATTAACTTTACTTCTAAATGTCCTAAAAATTATTTTTTCAATCAATGTGAAAAGTCATAAGAAGATATTTGGTTTGCTCCAAGTGGTATTGGAAACCTTGCTTCTTATATACATCACAGAATGTATCTATCCCTGAATTAAAGTCAGAAGGCCAATATTATGTTTATATTTCTGCCTTGGACAAGTGACCTAACTCCCCTAAGTCTGTTCCCTTGTACATAAAATTAAAGTTGTGTCTCTTACAGGATAACTGTGAAACTCAAATCAAATAAAAGTGAATTAAAGAAGGAAAGAATTATTATTGTTCCCTTTCTCTTTTCAAAAGGAAAAATTCAGAGGGAGGAAAGAAGCAATTACTAGAACAAACAGCTTTGGAAGTGTGACTTGGTTATCTTCATTAATACACACTTAGAATGCAAACTCAAATGGCCTGGGAAATGACTTATGAGCAAAATTTGTAGATGAAAGATGAGGAGCATGGAGGCTTTTGACAAATGCACAGGTGCATACCTGCGTTAAGACATGCAGATTTAAAAAATTTTTTGAGCACCGAACCAGATAAACAAAATAGTATTTGGGGTTGCATTTAGCCACAAATTTTCAGTTTGCCATTTCTACTTTGGCCAGTAGTTTAATTTTTTGACAAATATTTAACTTAAGATGCTAAAAAGTAGCAGAATGAAATGAAATGCCTTTCTGTCCTTATTCTACCCACTCTGACAAAAAAAAAAAAAAAAGAGAAAACCTAATGAGAACTAAAATGAAGGGAAATGGATAGAGGCAGGGGTGGTGGATAATAAACAGCTTGGGAGGTTAAAATCCAAAACATAAAGTAGGTCTTTCAGGTTTTAAAGAGCAGGTTATAGCCACATCCATTATTTTAGAATTAAATCTTCAGTATCAGGATGGTTATCTGGGAGGTAGCTAGTAGATAAATATATGTCAACATTAAAATTAATTACATGAAGTATTTATATAATGTAGAATTTAAGGCAGTTTTATCAGTTTGTCTTATACTGTATATATTATATAAGATTGTAACCCTTCATATATACCTAGGTTCTAAGCTCTAAACTGTGTCGTAGACTAAATAATGCACTTTTTATCCAAAGAAACACTAGCAATAATCAAGAGTAAACATTTTGATAATTCCATTTTATTTTGCATAACTTAATTTTATGTCATATTGAGAGTAATAGAAGTATTTGAAATATTAAAAATTGCATGAATAAACTTTAAAATATAGCATATTAATAATAATGATTCTATAATGACTTTTATTCAGTCTTTTATAGTCTGGTAATTTGCATGATTCTATGTTCAATGTGCTTTAGACCAAGAGGATATCATTATAAAGATGTCCCCCTTTAAAAGAGTGTAATTTTTGTTTAAGATTACACAATGACCTTAAAAATTCTCATTCCATGAATTTTACCCAACTACCCTTTTGTTCAACCCTCTACCTGAATTAAAATGCTAAAGTTTTGTGTTCTTCCACTCCAGTGAACAGTGTTTCCTCTTTAATTCTAACCTTTGACCCTCTTTCACCCAACAATTGACATCTGGTCATTATTTCTTTTACTGCTTTCCACCCCCTGTTGTCAGATGGACTGTTCTGTTGTCTAAAACACTTGATAGGTGGACAGGTTTATATAATCCGAGGTGAGTTCCTGTAGAGGCTAATTGGATGTTGTCTTTTCATGCGAAAACAAAATACCCTAAAACTTGCCAGCAGTGAAGCTGTCCACCATGTTGGTTTCAAAAAAATGCACATTTATTATCTGTGGTACTTTAAATAAAACTAACTTAGAATTTATCTCTGATTATGGATGATGGTATTCAGAGTACGTATAAAATAAGCAAAACTTTTTAAAGTTTTATTTTTTCATTCATTATATTTTGATTCATACAACAGAAATAGTTACTTCATGAGAAATATTGCAATTTTCATTAAAATTAATTGAAATTTTGATATGAAGTACACATGATGGATCAACATGCTGAAGATCATTTGCATGAGTTGAAAGAACTTGAAAACACAGTTGTTTGAAGAGAGGGTTTATCTCCCAAATAATCAGGCAATGAACCGTCATGTTTCACTTTGTACACTAAACATCACGTCAGTTTTCTTTCATAATTCATCAAAATAGTTCAGATACCATACCTAAAATTTGACACTGAACTGTGCCAAAAAGGAATCCTCTAGTACTTATTTTAACTATCCAAAAAGCACATTAAATGTACTCTTGCATGAAACCAGGAGAAAGTCTTACTTGATTTGCTGAACTTTGAGCCCTTAATGCATTTGGCTTCACTTTGGCCCTTAAATGTTTTTAAAATATAATTAAAAACCACATCCATGCAGAGATTTTTTTGACATTTCATCCTAAGCTGTTTTGACGTCATCTTTGCATTCTCGTCTTCTTCTTTTCCTCTTTACCATTTGCCTTCATTTCTATTTGTTCGTTTATTCTTATTCTCTGAAAACACAGTGGAATGCTTTACAGTGTTGTGGCTAATTGAGCTTGCTAAGTGTTTATTAATGCTATGACGTCCTGCTTAGTGAAGCTAAAGGGGGATGGGGATGGCTGGGAGGTCGTGGGAGGTCAGGGACGGGGGGAAGGGTGGAGGAAGGATTATGAGGTATACCTTTAAATTCTAACTATAACGTAGAAATAGTGAGGTTAAGATATTAGTAACCCCAAAAGATTTTCTGCCTGCTTAGCATTCTCTGTACCCGTTACATGTTACAGCATTTACATCAAATGGAATAGTTGAATTTCCATTAAACATGGTATACACCATATCCTTATAAAGTATACATACTTAATCGTCTTAGCAGATATTATAAGAAAGATGTTTTCAGTTTGTTTCAAATGATATTTGTGGTAAATTGTTGTTTTTTTCTATAGATACATATGTTAAACTAACTCTACTGAATTCCATGGGTCAAGAGATGTCCAAATGCAAAACTTCCATCCGCAGAGGGCAGCCAAATCCGGTATACAAGGAAACTTTTGTTTTTCAAGTGGCCCTATTTCAACTTTCTGATGTGACACTCATACTGTCTGTGTATAACAAACGCAGCATGAAAAGAAAAGAGATGATAGGCTGGATTTCTCTAGGTCTGAACAGCTCTGGAGAAGAGGAACTCAGTCACTGGACTGAAATGAAAGAGTCAAAAGGCCAGCAAGTATGTCGATGGCATGCACTGCTAGAGTCCTGATGAACAGGATGAACAAGCGGTCACAGTCCCAGGCAGCGTCGCTGCCTGTTGCGGCATCACTGTTTTTACCTAGTCACCCTTAGAAGAGTTACTCTTTGAAGAGTCATCTTCAGCATTCTACCACATGTGTTAGATCCTGTGGGAAGAACATCTGATACGGACACGAATGAAGACAGGCCGTGTCTCTGGTAGAGCTTGTTTGGGAAAATGAGAAACTTATATCATCATTGTTAAGCTAACAGTCTTTCGAAGCTTTAATTTAAGGACATGCTTTCGAAGTTAATTTTACTTTAGCAAAAAAGCCAGTCATTTTGTGAAAAATCAATATTATGAGTGATTTTTTAAATCATAATTTTTCATCGCAACGCTATTTTAGTATCACCCTACATATTACCCATAAAACAAATTTCGACTGGCTCATCCCTGGTGTTTGAAATGTTCTTTAATATGAGAAAGTAGTTCTCCCTGACTCTGTCATAGTCGTATCTAATACTGAAGGATTTCCGTCACATTGAGAATTGTTTTATTTCTGACATTTTCCCTTTGTGCATTTAGTTTCATTCTGCCTCAGTTTTTTTCCAGTAGCACTAAATCTAAGTGCAAGCAAGATTTCATTTTCATCAAGGAGTTTTTTAAATATATTATTTTAAAAATCCGTTTCTTCATTTGCCTCTGCTTTTGCCTGATCCAAAGAGACCAAGTTGCTGTACCGGTCCCTTGCAAGTCTTTTAGACAGGTTGTACTGTAGAACTTGTAACTTTCTGTTGAAAGCACTTCCTGTATTCCTGTATTCCAATGTAGGAAGCTAATAGAGCAGGACCTTATCTTAAAATTTCAACAATTGACTCTTTAAAATTGTAGTAATGTGCAAATCCATTTTTTACAAACTGAAAAATATAGTAGATAAGCTGGTGAAAATTGAAAACAACTCAAAGACGATTTTAATGATCTGCTCTGAGTATGTAGTAACCAACACTGCGTAAAGCGGGTAGCATTCAAATGAGAACCCGTTCTCTCTCTCTTCTTCACTCTGACTTCAATTTGTATTTGTGATGTTAGAGACTCTCCAGTTCTCAGTTTGAACCAGAACATCATGTTCAAAACAGTCCTGAGATTCCTTATGAAGTTTCTAGTGACTTGTGACTAGATTTTATGAAATTTACAGATACGTTCTTCAACGTGATGTCATCCTGTGCCTTTCATGTAAGTTAAATTTGCTTATACAGCTTGAAAGTTGTATTTGCAAAATTAGGCCTTCGATTTTTATAAATGTAAAGATTCCTCAGAACAGTGTCACAAGCTCTTTATTTCCTCTGAAGTATGTAAAAGTTGTAAAATGTGCTGTTTTTTAAATGGCAAAGCATTCTCATTTGTTGGTTTTATATTTAGGAACTCTGATTCATGAGGAATATTATAAGCTGTTTTCTTTTTAATTTTGCTTCTTACCTAATATATAATTTTATGCATATACTTTATTAAATAGAATGTTTTATATAGATCAAAAATATTTCTTTTTTCTTTCTAATTTCTAGCTAAATGAAACAAAAAACAAACTATTTAGCAATTACTGCAAAGCAGTATATAACTTTGTTCATAGTCCCAACTAAGTACTATAGATTATTGTAAGCTAGAACATGTTATTACCATAATAACTAAACCATGTATAGATATTATTATTTCAACTTGGCTGTACTGAGGGCCTTAAAAGAAATCCAAAAAGTCAGTGAACTCCTAATACTTTTAGTTTTAAAAAATGGCAGCTCTATACATTAATACCCATGAATTATAAGATAAAATACAAAATTTGTATTGGGTGACATGAGGTTTAAGAATGTATGTGATATAGAGTTGCATTAAAGGGGAAAATTCGTTTTTTATTGTTACATTAATCATCCTTTCTAGGGTTTTTTATGAGTCAGATTGTAAAGTTAGAATGTGAATCGAATGGCAGAATATCTCATTAAATTATTTTCAGCAATGGTGTGCAGAGATTCGAAGGGCGGCTGTAGATTTTACTGAGAAGATGGTTTCAGGTATTTGATGCTGCAAGTATCTATTCTGGCTTTGAAACAACTGACTGCGTTGCCAACAACTGGCATCTTCCTAATAAAGTTACAGTCTTATTTGTAGCCATCACAAAGCTTGATCAAACATATAAAAACAGCTTGGTGCTTTTTCCTTCAGTAAGGAAAAGACCTAACTAGCTGTTATATGTTAAATCTGTCTTTTTTCACTATGCCCAGAATTGTGTATGTGTGCTTTGATATATCCGTAGGGGCTTGCCTGGTATTAGAATCAAATCCAATATGGCCTAAAAATTAATTAACAATTTAAAAACGTTTAAGAAAGACCCTACCTCCACCCTAGCCGCCAAGTCCTCAAAGATTATGAATTACATGTATGTGTATCTGTATGTACACACACATGCCTAGATGCACACACACACTACGCATACACACACACACACACACACACACACACACACACATAAAGGTGAAGGCACCCTGGCTTTTCAGATAACTAAATAGAAAAACACTTATCAAGTAGATGGATCATTTTTCTCTTTTCTATATTTGCTAGAAATTTATTTGGTTTGGGTGCTATTTGCTGCCATCCTCCTCTACACACAGCAAAATATATATATATCTTTTTATCCTGTGGATTGACACAACTTAGAGTAATTACTCCCAAAAGTTTGTCTATTCTTTTAGAAAAATATTAAATAGGGCTCAAGAGACCCACTTCACACTACCGAATCTAATGTATGAGACAGTACTCCCGCTCTTTTGTGTGCTTGAATTTGCATGAAGGCTTAAAGGCAAAATCTTATATCTCAGTAATTATAGCAAATAGGGGCCCACCGGTGGGGAGCAGGTGTTGTCTCAGAAACTTGAGAAAGACAACCCACTTTCTTATTGTTCTCTTAAAATCCCCCCATGTTTTAAAGAAAATGAGATAGTCCAAATGGGCAATTGACTGGCATTCATATAATTCCTGAGCCTAAAATTACAGACTTTGTCTCCCAAATGAGCTGCAAAATGTAGTTTTTTTTATTACTGCCCAAGAAACAAAGTGTATTTCAAATCAGTAAGAGTTTTGGTATAATATCCTTGTACCTTTCCGAAGCTTTCTTCTACAGTTTTGGCCGTCTGTATGTCTACATTTTGTGTGAAACCATTTGCGTATTTTCTTCCTATGCATTCAGTGAATTCTCAGTAACGTATTTAGTGACAAAAATAATAAATGGACCAAAAAAAAAAATTTTTTTTTAAAGGAAAAACCGAAGAGAAGATATCTAAACTACCGTGATTAATATACATGTATTTAAGTGCAGGGCCTGGTAGGGCAGTTACATCCAGTGCAGATGCCCAGGGCTATATGTTAAATCGTTTTCTTAATACCATCATCATTTTCATTTCTCTTATCAAGTGAATCAGAAACATAATGATTACAAAGCAAGATAGCTACATTGGGGGAAGAGGTCAGAGAATTGAGGGTGTTCTTCAAGGGGAAGATGGCGACCACAGATATCATAGTTTTTCAGGTGAACTGAGAGATAAGGTGTTTGAAGGCATAAATTTTAGATTAAGAACAGTATTCAGCAACAAATTCTGTTGAAGGTCTCTATCCAGACATGAACAGAAATGACACAAACTCACTTGCATAACATTGCTGTTTGCCTACATAGACTAGTCAATTCATGGAGATTTTTCTCATTAATAGTCATTATATTATTTCACATTGATAGTTGTTATCAAAACTTTTTCTTTCTTTCTTTTTTCCCATTTACCACCCCCATTTTACCCATGGCCAACACTGAATGTATCAGCATCACCAACCAAACTCTATATTGCACACAAAGTTAAACATGCTACAAAGTATTTTTTTAAATTAAAATATTATTTGTGTCCACCAAAATGTATAATAAAGATGTTGATAACTGCTATAATTTACTGAGATCTGGCACAATAATTTGTTTGATTCTCACAACAATATTATGAGGTCAGTAATATGATCAACATTTTATAGGTGAAAAAACTGTAGCATAGAGGTTAAACAGACTTACCCAAGGTCATCCAGTGAGTCAGTAGTAGAATTGGGATTAAAACCCAGATATAAATCACGCTAAGACCTGCACTATGCGTCTTGCAGACACATCCCTCTCTACTAGCCGTGGGAAAAACAGAACAGCATCGTATTCATTAGTAATCCACCTACTTTAATTGAATGGCAGAACTAGAAAAAGAAAAGAACAAACAGAGCTTGGGAAAGAGAAATACAAGACAAAGAAGAGAAAATTAGTGATCGTTTTTCTTCTCAGGACACAAATGGTACTTTCGTGTTACATTTGTAGATGGCTTTGATTTTCAAAGGCTTGGAGATTTAACTTACTCTGCCAGTTTAGGCTATACTTACTTACATTCTGAAAGTGCATTAATTTATTCTGCTCCTTGTCCACTTCGGGAGTCCAAGATATTTTAATTGTATATGGCCACTTTTCTACCCTGTAAAGTGGATAGTTTCTGTCTTTTAGCATATGTCTTGCCCATACTAGCGGTGACAGGAAAGATTTGTCTTTCTTTGTGCTCTCACGAAGAGAATTTAGGTTTCTTCTGTACCCTTTATTAAGGTCGAACTGGATTACAGCTAATTTCATTGCATATGTCTCTCTTTTCTCCTTGGTAGTAGTTAATGCCTTGTCTTGTTATTTTTATGTGCCCCTCATTCATGGTAGGCGCATTATAAATACTGAATTGAACTAAATTCCCTATGGAAGAAATCAGTAATACTGTTATATAAGTCTCAGTTTTTATGAGCTTGTGGTATGCCTGGGTTCATTTATTCCCTCATTTCGTATATATTTATGAGTACCTACTATGCACCATGTAGTATTCTGATTGCAAAGATGCAAAGATAATAAATTGGACATCTTCGCCCTCACGGAGCTTGCATTCTAAGGTAGGAAAACAGCCATAGAATGATACAAGTTCAGTAGACTAGGGCTGCAACATGGAATTCAGAAAAATTTTCCTGGAGAAGATAACCCCTGAGTTGGGTCTTAAGAACAAATACAAATTAGACTCTTATCAAGAAACATGCTCTCTCCAAGGGCAAAATTTAAAACAGTGGTTCCCAAACATAGCAGGTTTAAGAATTACTTTGAGAGCTGAATTTGTATTCCAGTCCCCACTCCAGAGATTCTTTCATTTGATGTGGGGTGGAGCCCAAGAATATACATTTTGTTAAGCTCCGTAGGAAATTCTGTTTAAGATTTATTGGTAGAGAATATTGAGCTCATTATATAGAATTATTTATAGCAATGTTTCAGTGCCCATAGATTAGATTTTTAAGTGTAATAGTGATAATTAAGAGATTAAGACTAGTGCTATTGACCTTACTTGTGCTTCTTTAAAAAGAAAGATTTTTAATGAAAAAAATTAAAAGCGATATTTAATTATGAGTTCCTGTACATTCATTCACATTCCACATAAACTTTTCAAAGTGTTCCTTGGTATAATAAATAAATTCTATTATGTTGGTTTTATGATTCCTGGAAATTCCTTTGGATTATTGTTCAAATATTTCCTTCCACGCTGTTTTTATGATGGTAGATATGACAGAGAGCCTGGGGAGATAGTTACCTTGTATATCTCTGACAGTGTTCTAAACGAAATAAGACTGAGCTTTACGTGAACACGTAGTAGCAGCCGTAGGTGATGGTAGTTTTCATCCCTGTGCATAGTAAGCTTTCTCGCCTTTTATAATCATCCTATGTGGCTTCATTGTCATTACACTCATCACAGGAACCTCATTCCTGGATTCTTCACTATGAACAACAATGTTTCTATCACCTGTGCCCTAATCTCTAATTCCTTATTGGCTTTGCTCTTTCTGAGCGTCTTTTATTTCAGATAGCAAGTTAATGCAGCAACCTCAGGTCCTCCTCTTTCTCGAAAAATAAATGCTGCAGACAAGGTTTATCAGAGATTCTGTTTTTCTTCCTCTCGAATGTAGTTGTACCTCCTTCTCTGATGCAGTATTTTGCAGGAATATATTTTATATTTTGTAAGTTCTTTTTTTCCCCCAACAAAGATCTGTGATTCACCCACTGGAAAATGAGGTTATTTGAAAATTTGAAATAATATGGTTATGGAATTAGGCTGTTTTTGTTACTGCTGCTGTATCATTGTGTTTGGTCTGGTTATAGCTTGAGATTCACTTAATCTTAGCGTGAGAGTTCGATTCTCATTATCAAAAATCAATGTAAGAATCTTGCTCTTTTCTCTCCCTGTTTAGACAAGTATGTATCTCTTTTTAAACGTTCTTTCTTCCTCCCTGCCTTTTTTCCCCACTCCTATTCCTATACATTCACACTGGATACCAGAGTTCATCAAGGCTGAATAACACCTGTTGAAAAGTGATACCTGGCTTTTTTCTCTTAATCACATGGACTGGGCAGCAGGGAGGACCAGATGGGTTTTCTCAGAGACTAGAGAGAGAGAGAGCCCGCAAAGTGTGGTTGATACTCTTTAAGTCATTCGTTACAAGTTTGTGTTGCTCTTGAGCTTGTCGTTTACTGCTGAATCGTGTGAAGTACCCAAATATCACATGGTATGGGCTGGGAGCAGAGAAGGAAACCTGATTATTAATCTAACAAAAGTTAGGCATAATTTTATCATAGAATTTCAACACTCGGTACATAAAAATTTCTAAATAATTAATTATGAGAACAAAGTCACTGCTGTAGCAATGGTTTTGCAAGATTTTTGACATTATTTCAACGTCAGTTTGACAGTCTGCATCTTAAGTTGTCCTATTATTTCACCGAACCCTTTCACCCTTTCCTTTATTATTCTGATTACTATTTGATATTTGAGTTTGTCTTGTAAATATTCAAGACTACTAAAAAGAAAAACCTTAACATCTTTCTGTTTATTCCTTTAACATGTGATCTCTCACCTGACACTTATTGTATTTAAAATGAATACCCAGTAGAAGAAATATAATACTCCATTATACACTGAAAAAATAATTTTCTGAAATTTGTTTATATATTCAGATCTTGCTAGAATGCTTACTTCCAGAAACCTAAGTAGTTAATATTAAATATGACTATTTTATTTAATGAGAAAACAAATTTTTCCTTATCTCTGAAATTTGTTTCTCTCGCCTTTCACTGGTTGAAGGGGGAGGATGGCTGTAAACCTCTTACCAGCACTTTGTCACTTTCTGAGTGTGCCCACCTCCTCCAGATGGTATTGTCAGTAACAACCAAACTTTTTATACCCTCAGACTAGGTCCTCACCAGTGATTCCCGTTCATAACCCCCATTAACGTTGATGAAAGTAATACATAAGCACCAATAGGAGAAGAGACCTCTGAACTTAGAGGATCAGTGTCTTAGAGCCCTGGCATGTAGGGTGGCACTGTTGGTACCTAACTGTGGTTTCAGTCATGACGGGGAAGCAGAAGCCGACGCTCTGGAAATGAGATTTGGGGTCATGTCCAAAATTCTCTCCCTTAGCACTTCTCTATTTCCTCTCTAGCTTGTGCATTTTTTTTTTCATTTTAAATTTTGTGATAAAGCCTTCAAAAAAAAATCCAGTTTTAAAATTTTCAAATGTTAATAACCAGGCAGTTTCAGAGGAAAACTGAGGTAAATGCCATAAAGTCATAGGAAGCCTTTCTCTTTTCTTGAGGTGGGGTGGAATGTGGGAGATGGCGCTTGTTTTTGTTCTGGGCAGTCTTTTTGAATAAATATTAGGGATGTTTACAACATCCTATAGTTATGGCACCTTTGTTTTGTGAGGGGAGGCCAAGGTAGCTTTTACATATAAATTGGCTCTCTTAGTATTTGAATATATTTAAACAATTTTTGAAGCACAGCAAGAAAAAAATGGTGATACTTCAAACAGTATTTTGAAATTATAAATATTACTTTAGATTTACTATGAACGTTTTCAGTAGTAGCTTGCATTACAAAATTAATTTGTAATGTTTCTCCATAATTTCATTGAGATGACTTGTCTTTGTAGTGAAAATAAAATAGTGGCAACAATTTTGAGGAATCTTTAAAGCCGTTATAGAGGGGACAGCCAAACTTTGGATTTTTACTAGAATTTTGAAATAAGAAAGTATCGATATTACTTTTCAATTAGTCGATGAAGAACAGTTATGTAAGTTTTAAGGGTCTTGATAAATGTTAGAATCTATTCTTTTTATAAAACTCCTGATGTTCATTACTGCTAAGTACTCTTGCATTATCTTTTATTTCTCAAAATACTGTAATTTTATGGAAAACTCAATTATTGGACTCTTTTATTCAATATCACCATGCTTTCCTCCCTCCCCTCCTTCCTGCCTTTCCATTTCTTTCATTTTTTGAGGCAAGAAGCTTCCTTAAGACTATAGTTTCTACAGAGCTTTCTTACTTATTTTTCTAACAATGGATATAACAGTATGATGACATTTAAATGCTCTGTGAGCAAAATTCTGTTAAACAACCTGAAGAAACGCACTGCTGGTCAACATCTCCCTTGGTCTTCAATTGTCTCCAGCATATTTCCCAGTGACTCTACATCACTAATGGATCTTAGTAATATATACAAGTGTCTGTATGGTTAGCAAGCGTTGTATTATTGTCACATATTAATATGCATTTTTGGTCAAAAATATGAACAGATGCGTGTGCGAAACAACTCATTTTATAGAATGATCGTGTATCTAATTATTTTCACGTAATTGAAACTGTGCTATGTGTTGCGTTTTATTCTCATATCTACTTTTCTACCACACCGATTGTCTCGGTGCCTTTTTCCTTTTGTATAATTGTATTACAAAAAGAAATGATTAACCTCTGTGTAAACAGTGTAAAAACAGTTAAAATTATTAATCCAAGGAGATTTTAATGGCAGTTTAATTTTCCAAAGAATAAATTTTTGTGTGGGTTAAAAGTTATTTTCTTCACTTCTCTGTAAGAAATCTCTTCATGTTTTAGTACTCATTTGGAATGGGTAAGCATCCACATCTGTGATGTTGACACACAAAAATTAGCCCTAATCTTCATCATTGACAAATAATTGTTAATATGACTGTTACAAAAAATAAAATAATGTCGATTGCAAAGCAAACATCAAATGGATATATGTAAATGCTATTAAGATATCAAATTTGAAAGGAATCTCATGTAAACGTGCTATGAGATATTGCTATCAAAATGTTTGGGTCACATTATTTTCCTTAATTCTAAATCAGATCTGACCTCCAAAGAAAATATGCCATAAATTTTTAAACATTTTAAAATAATCTTCTTTAATGTTCACAAATAAATGAAGACTGAAACTAAGTAGCTTAAAATGATCTCAGTATCGGTAGCTGAAATATGAATATACATACAATATTATCTCGCTTGCTCTTTCATGCAAATTTGTAATAATTCATATTGGTATTGTGATTCTGTTTAACAAAATCATTTTCTATTTGGCAATAGTAGTTTGTTGATTTTTAATTCTTTTTTATTAGGTAGCTATTGTATTGTTTCCCAAAGACCCCGAGTTTAGCTATTTTTCATATTCCAGTACCTTCATTACCATTTTTTTTTTCCAGGAACAAAGACTTATAACAACACAGTTAACAAGTACTGTTTTCCCTATTTAAAAGAACTCAAACTTTTGGTGCTCTTAAATTGACAGAAATTAAAGTTGCTACATTATGTGATCTCCGATTGTCTTTGAATCCTTAGCTCCATAAATTAACCACAGGCCTTTTTTGTTAACTTTTTTAAAAGAGTAGAATACCAGTACCCTATTGTTATGGTTTAATTTTTTTTGTTTTTGTAAGAGGAGTTCCCTGGACTGAAACAATAATGAAAACATGAAATACTTCTGCTTAAACTAAATAGGTTCATAATTTAGTCTCCAAAGTTTAAGGAATCTGTATCAATTCCCAGTATTCTTCCTCCTCTTCTCTCAAACATTTTTGGCTTTCATTATTAAGACATTTAAGGTTGAAAAAGCAAAAATAATAGACTCGCTTATGAGTTTACTCCAAAAAAAGAGAGTCATATTCATCTGAGCCATGGCTTATTGTCTTTCACAGAATTACAAATGATATAAAGTGAAATTTTGGCAGAAAATAGACACCCCTGCATTCTTGCTAGCAAATCATTAAATTATCATTTTTTTGTTTTTGTTTTTGTTCTTGTTTTTTTTTTTTTGGTTACAGGGGGATTTAGGTAATTATTCATCAAACCATGTTATAGACTTAAGATTATGTTGTAATTGAAAATAATTATTACTCCTTTGATTTCCAATATGCAAAATAATATTTATGTCAACTTTTCCATGGATTATCAAAATATTCTATATTTTCTGTTTGAAAAAAAAGTCATTCCCAATTTAGAAATGAAAGGTCTCAGTAAAATATGTGAAATATTTTTGTTTTTGTATACTATTATAATTCATTATACTTCGTAATGAATTATAATAGTATAACGATACACTAAATTCCTGTACATAATTAAATGCCAAATAATGGGACAAATTATATAAAGATCTTGTAAACTTAATAAGAGAAAAAACAAAGGCTTATTTTCAGGTGGCATAAGGAAAATATATCTATTGGAAATCCTTCCAAACAATACATTTACTATGTAGAAACTGCCCCCTCTTGACCGAAATCCATGTTTTCCTCTTCTTTTTGGTCATATAGCTATCTTATATTTCTCAGCCTCCCTTGAAATTAGGTGTAGCCATATGACCAAATTCTAACCAACAGAACGTAAGCAGAGGTGATAGGCACCATTTTGAGAAGGCGTTTTAAGACACAGACAGGCCTTCTTCAGGCCTTCTTTCAATTTCCACTGGCTGGATTCAAAGAAAGATCCTGGGTCACTGAGTCACTGAAAAGAGACAACCAGGCATCATCTGCCTTGAAATGTTAACATAATTGAGAAGAAAAACTTGTATTTTAGCCATTACACATTTGAGAGTCCATTGGTTGCTGCAAACGAATACTGGGACCTTGCACTGGGTTCCTGTGAGAATGATCACCTCTATTTGCATAGCAGCCAGCAGTGAAGAAACAGTGCAGGCTAAAAAACTGACCCATATGATGCAGTGGGAGGTCCCTGTGGCTACTGACCCTGTGGTTTAGGGGAAAGAGATGGAAGGAGCCAGAGAAACCATGTATTTGAGATGTTTTGCTAAAAGATACTCTAAGAAAGCAGTAAACTCAGTCAAGAAAGAAATAGCTTTCAAGCAGAGATTGAAGGGAACAGAAAAACTAAGTGCCTTAGGGATTTGAAAAGTTTAGCTTCTGAACTCAAAACATTAAGATTTAAGACTAAAAAGAGTCTCGAATATGAAAGGCCTGTTGACTTCTCAGCTAAACAAAGGGACTCAACCATGTGGCAAAGATCAGAATTTTCATGTTGCCTCTTTTTCAGAGGAACTCAAGGTAAACTTGAAATGCTCATGCAGCAAGCTGTGAACGTTGTATAGCCCTCAAGAAAATAATTCTCAACCCACTTCAAATGAAATTGTAGCATCTAACAGAAAAGGAAAGCCTTCCCAGACTCAGAGCACGGTGCTGCTGCAAATAATGGGCAAGGGAGTTCTTCCTAGAGAACACATCCCAAGTAAGTCAAAACTCTACTCAGAGAAGAACGTGTTTATACTACAAATCAGTGACTGCTGTGTTTCTCATTCTTTCCCTTTTTATCTGAGTACAGTTATCCACTTCCTGCTCTACATTGTATATTTGGTGGAAGTTGGGCGGGGCAAGAACCTGTCTTTGGATTCCCAGTTCACCAGACTTGATGGAAAGGAGAGTGCATCCCCAGAGATATGGGACTTTGAAAATATTGCAGTAACTGAATGGGACTTGAGGTTGTCTTATTTAGTGAGAATGTAAGCTATTTGTCAAAATCTTTATTCTCTTCCTAGCCACATGTGGACTGCATTTCCCAGCCTCTCTTGCAAATATTTACGGCTACATAACGGAGTTCTAGCCAACTGGAATGTTAGTGGAAGCGATATACATCTTTTGTAGACCAAATGTATCCATCATGGGCTCTTTCCCCATCCAATAGCTAGTTACAGATGATCACAAGTGCCCAAGGGGATGGTGGAGCCATAAAATGAAAGGAGCCAAGGTTCTGAAATCACTGCTTGGAGATCATCTTACCATCCAGTAATACTTTCTTCAGCATGTCACAGGAGCCAAAAGTAAACATCTTTTGTGTTTTTCAGCTATTATCCACTGTGAGCCTGTTTTGTTCCTGTAGCACCTACCTTATTCTAACAGGTAAGCTCATGAATTCCAAGCTAGTAACTGAGAGAAGTCTAGATGGCACTGTAGCCAAAAGGACGAAACTTCTGTACAATATGAGGAAGGGCAAGATTTGACACCGGATTAGAGGTCCAAACCAAAGAATGATGTCTCAGGAACACCACCTGCCACCACTACCTGAAGAAGTTATTTTTAGGAACAGCTTTTAAGGCTATCAGATTCAAAATACTATCTTTCCAACTTCACCTAAGAAACTAAGAAGTGAGTTTAACTGTGACCCAAGAGATGAGATGAGGTGATGAGTTGAAAGCCAGAAAAGCAGCTAAAACTTAGGCATCAAACCTAGAGACACAACTGGGCAAGAAGAGGAAGAAATTAAGCAACAAACAGATAACTCAGCAGAGTTAAGGCAAGGGAACCAGAAACATTTTGAGGGACTAGATGAGAGCCAGATTGTTTAAACACACACTCACACACTTGCATCCAGTCTAAGACTTTTGGACTTAACCCTCTATCTAAGGTTTAGAGTAGAAAAGTGAGTTTAAGAAGGCTAGTCTATTAGGAGATAAGAACCAGGGGAAGAGAGCAATTAGGAAGCTCTTTTTAAATCCAGATATTTAAAAATTTTAAATGACCAAATATGAGGTAATAACAGAAGCTTAGATTGGCTGGGTGAAGAATGTTATTTTAAATGAGATTAGTGAGACATCTTGAAGAGTTTCTGGGGGACAATGACTCATTGTGGGGAGAAGTACATGAGAGAGGATGGAATTAAACTAAGTGGTTTTGAGTAGCAGGTGAGTAAGGAATGAAGCCATCAAATAAAGGAGGCCAGAGAAGAAGCTAGTTTTTTATGGGTTGAGTTTAACTATGTTGACTTGTGACATTTTGTGAAAAATGCCCATGAACTGGAAATGAAGGTCTGAAATTTAGGAGAGGTGTAAGGACTAGAATGAGTTTGGGGAGCCATGCAAAGCACTAGAATGACTACATCACAGAAGCCAAAAGCCAGCACATTCTCTCACTACACCATGAGTTCTTTGATAGCAGAAACTGTTTCATTCACAACTGCGTTTCCTGTGTCTAAAACAGTACCCAGGACATAACATATTAATCTTGTGTCCCGTGACCTTGCTAACCTTGCTTATTAGTTTCAGGAAGGTTTTGTTCATTTGTCTGTTTTTTGGTTAATTCTTTGAAATTTTTTACATGGATAATCATGTCATTTGCAAAGAAAGACAGTTCATTTCTTCCCAATATGTGTATTTTCTTTCTCTCTCTCTCTCTCTCTTTTTTTTTTTTTTTATTGGACTAGCTAGGAATTCCAGTACAACAATGACTGGAAGTGGTGACAGATGACATCATTGTCTTGTTCCCAGTCTTACAGGGACAGCGCCTAGTTTCTTATCATTAAGGATGTTAGCTTTAGGTTTTTTGTAGACATTCTGTATCAAGTTAAGGAAGTTCTCCTTTATTCCTAGTTTGCTGAGAATATTATTTAGTATATTAAATATAGAATTTGCTGGGTTTATTATGAATAGGTGTTGAATTTTGTCAAATGCTTTTTCTGCATCAATTGATAATCATCAGATGATTTTTCTTTTTAGCTTATTAAAGTAATGGATTACATTGATTGATTTTCTAATGTTGATCCAGCCTTACATGCCTGGAACAAATTTCACTTGGTCATGGTATATAATTCTTGTTATACACTGGTGTATTCAATTTGCTAATATTTAGTTGAGGATTTTTGCATCTATGTTCACGAGAAATACTGGTGTGTAGTTTCCTTCTTTGTAATGTCTTCATCTGGTTTTGGTATAGAAGTAATGCTGACCTTATAAATGTTTGGTAGAATTACTCTGTGAAACATATGGGCCTGGTGCTTGCTTTTCTCGAAGGTTACTAATTATTGATTTAATTTTTTAATTGATTAGAGCCTATTCAGATTATCTTTGTATGCATATGGCTTTTGATAGACACTAGGCCATGTCTTTCATGGAATTTATTCATTTTGTCAGATTTGTGGACAGAGTTGTTGATAATATTCTATTATTATCCTTTCAATGTACACAGACCTGCTTTTTGATATTGATATTTTATTTCTTCTCTTTCTCTCTCTCTCTTTCCTCCCTCCCTCTCGTTCCCTCCCTCCTTCTGGTTCCTGTGCTAGCTAAGTTGGAAGTTTATCAATTTCATTGATGTGTTTTCTGAGACCATCTTTTGCTTTTGTTAAATTTCTCTATTGATGTTCTGTTTTCAATTTCATTGATTTCAGCTCAATTTTTATTATTATTTTTTTTATTCTGCTTGCATTAGGTTTAAATTGATCTTTCTCTTGTTTCCCAAGGCGGAAACTTAGATGATTGATTTTAGATCTTCCTTTTTTTCTAGTCTGTGCATTTAAGGCTATAAACATCCCTCTTACAAACACTGCTTTCTCCAGATCCCACAGATTTTGATAAGCTGTATTTTTCATTTTCATTTAGTTTAAATATTTTTAAATTTCTCTTACAACTTCTTCTTTGGCCCACGTGTTATTTAGAAGCATGTTGTTTAATTTCCAAATCCAGAAAAGTAGTTGATTTTCAGTTTGTTCAGCTTTTTCTTGTTTTAAGGATATGGAGACAATTTCCAAGCTCTGCATGTTGGAGCTGAAACCAGAAGTCCTTAGAAAAGTTTTTAAGCACTTGAGCTCATTTTCTCATCTGGAGATATGACTTACTCAGCACAGAGTTATGAGTTTGAAGTGGCTTGACTGGGGCTTAGTTATCTAGTACTTACTAAGTGGTGTTTATATAGTTTTATTTCTTTATGTCCATCTTTTCCTATGTAATGAAAGGAAATTCATTATCTTTAACATAGTAACTTTATGTGCTTGACATTATTAAATCAGATATCTTTATTCTAAATAATACTAACACCTTCAATAAATCCTATTTTCCAGCTTTTCCATCCTCTATTGTCTTAATATCTTCTTGATCTATGAAATCTGAGCGCCTACCCAGTTGTCTGTCAAGGGTCAGAACCCCATAAGGACTTAGGTCAACAATCCCCAACCTTTTTGGTTCGAGGGACCAGAGCTCCTATGAGAATCTAATGCCTGATGATCTGAGGTGGAGCTGAGGCGGTGATGCTAGCGCTGGGGAGCGGCTGCAAATACAGATGAAGCTTTGCTCTCCCGCCTGCCGTTCACCTCCTGCCGTGCAGCCCAGTTGCTAACAGGCCATGGACTGGTGCTGGTCCTTGGCTCAGGGGTTGGGGCTTGCTTTATGTCTCTACATTTTATACTGCTTATCTTTTTCTTTCTTTTTGAATCACGAAATGACTACTAGAATTCAATTTCAATTATTTACAGGCTTTTAAACAAAACTTTTATTGAAACAAAAATTTTGAGAGTTATTTTTAACCACGAGGCAGTATTTTGCTGCAGTCGCTCTTAGCCTATGCAATACGGATTTTCACCCAAATTAGTTTCACATTTTGTTAACTGGAAGTTGTCATATCTTGCATACCATACAAGCATATAGATACCAAGAGAATTTGAAGGCAACAAAAAATATTTTATGCTTCAATGGAGATATTTTTTAAATGAATCAGAAACAGTACCCTAGAATATTTATTATGAATACCAGCTTTACGAGTGATAGGATTTCAGACTAGATGTGTGAGTATGAGAGAGAGAGATCTTCTTTGTGAAAATCTTCATACTTATTAGAAGTCTCTAGTAATTTATAATCTGGATCTATACTATAGATTTTGTGACATCAATTTTTTTATTATTATTATTTATCCCTTTATCAAAGTAGAATATCAAAGAAAACCTTTTTACTTGGTCTTCGATTTATTTAACAATTACTAAATACCTGCTAAGTGTTAGGGACATCTAAGAGATAAAAATACAAGTAAGATATGTTTCTTTCCCAAATGAAGAATGTGGTCTGGTAGAGGGAGACAGACCTGAAAACAAAACAAGGCAAAAAATTGTTAAAAGTGCAGTGACAGAAGCCTGTCAGTGCTACCGAGGTCTCATAAATGCTTCTCCTTTGGGATAGGAGCACATCAGAAAGAATTCAACAAGGATCTGATACCTGATTGCAATCTAGAAAGAGGAGTGTGTATTTTCTAGGGAATTGGGGAGAGAGAGGCTGCAGATTGAGCACAGGCGCAAAGATGTAAGGCAGTGTGCTTCTTTATGAGTACCATAAGTCACTTGTAGCCGGAGCATAACATGTGAGGACAGTAATGTGAAAGATAGACAAGAAATGGGTCATAGAGAGCTTTGTCAGTGATGCTAAGAGTTTCACATTTATCAGTAGGCAGTGAAGAATCCCTGAGGAGTTTTAAACTAGACGATAACACAGTGAGGTTTTCATATTATGTGGAGGGTAGGTTTGAGCAAAGGGAAAAAGTGGAATCAGAACCTCTTATAAATAGGCAATTGCAGAAGCCTAGGTGAGAAATGTTGGATGCAAAAAGAGATAAAGAGGAAATGCTCAAGAAAACAGAACAGGCCTTGGTGACAATGTGGAGAACTCCCAAGAGGGAGAAATCTGGGGAAATACTCAGTTTCTGCTTTAGGCAGTTGGACAGAGGATGTTGCTGCCTACCAAGAGAGAGCGGACAGGGCGGACGGGGCAGATGGGGCGGACGGGGCAAGCCTCTCTGCAGGGGGAGAGACTGAGCAAGTTCGTTTCAGAGGCCTGTGTGGCCGTCCCAGAGAAGATTTCCAGTAGTTGTTGCATATAAAGGTCTGAAGCGCAAAAGAAAAATCCGAAGACGTGAATGGATTTGTGGTTCATCAAATTTCAAATAATTTGGAGTGAAGATAAACGGGGTTAGTTATATGCCCATAGTATACAGTATAACCAATGTGTGTTACATAGGTGAACATTGAAAGGATCATTCAGGCAACACTAAACCCAATGGGATGATATCCAACATTCCTACCACTCATTAAAAAAGGATGATTATAAAATAATTAGAAGAGATTTTTAATAAGTTAAGTGGCACATAAAAAGTTCTCTCTAGACTATAAAGAGCCCCCATAATTAACGTTACGCTTCCTTAAGCTGCTTTTGCTCCTCTGCCAATTAGATCATTCTTAGAACCAATCTTTTTTCTTTTTCTTTTTGTTTGATTGGTTAGTGTTTGTTATTTTGCGTGTAACTAGTTTCTACCACTAATGTTCTAACATCTGGGATGAATAGACATTAACTACTAAATAAATAATGAATATTACATGAACTGCTTAAAGTAAAAGGTTGAACCATATAAAGGAATAAAACTGATTTTAAAAAACAAATATTAACATTGCAGGGGGTGGCTCCATAGTGTAGTGGTTAGCACGTCTGCTTTACACGCAGAGGTCCTGGGTTCACGCCCCAGGTGGAGCCACAGACCATACCCCGGGTGCGCCAGGCTCCCCGGGTGCACACCGTGAGTGTGTGGGAGGAGACGCCTTGCCTTCAGAGATGTAGTTCGGAAGGGGAAGTGGCAACATCCTTAGGTCAGGGATGGAAGTGGGGGAGGGGCACTAAAGGGGGGAAAGAACATTGCGATGGGCATTGTGTTTCAGTAGTCTTAAAACGTGGTAAGCTACTCATCCATTTAAATAGTACTGCCTTATTCCCTTGGTATTATTTTCAGAAACTCCGTAGCAGCCGTATAAGAAAAATGCTTCATAAAGAATGAAGAAAAATGCCTCATTGCTTTATAGACAAACCTCATTTTTGATAAAAATCGGTACTGTTCTTTCTCTTTTTTTACACTTTCTGTTATGGGGAATTTAAAACATATGCAAAGTAAACAGCATAGAAAAATGAACTGTAACGTACTACTCATCCAGATTTAGTAGTTACCACCATTTTGTCATTCTTGTATCTTCTATACCTTCACATACTCCCCACTCTCACTTAATTTATTTTTTGTTTTTAAGGTAAATTTTTCATACGTTGGAATGCACAAATGTTAGCTATACAGTTTTGACCAGTTTGGGTCATTTTGTAACCCACACCTCTATTGTGATACAGACCATTTTTATCTACCAAAATTTCCTTGTATCCCTTCTTAGTTGCCCCATAAAAGGAACCACTATTCAATGTATCCATCTTACAGTAACTTTGCTTGTTCTGTAATTTCAAATAAATGGACTCATGGTATGTTCTGCTCATATCCAGCTTCTTTTACTCCACATAATATCTTTGACATTCATTTGTGTTGTTGCATGTAGCAGTACCTCATTCTTTTTTATGGCCAGATAATATTCCACTGTATGGATATGCCACTTTCTTCATACCTGTTGGCCGTCACAGTCATACAGTTCTATCTAGGTGCAGAAAAAAAGAGCACAGACTCCATGACTTGGAAGGTTATCAGTATCACACAGTTAGGAACACGTGGGGTAGGACGTGTCACAATAGCCATCTTTAGACGGTACTTTCTGCCACAGTCTCCTTTCTGGCCACAAGAGTTAACAGCCTTTCCACATACAAAATACACTCAACCCCTCTCCCAAGAGCCCTAAGTGTCTTGGCATTACAACATTAACTACCATCCAGGATCTATCTCATCATGTCGGGCAGGCCTAAGTGTGGATGAGGCTCCTTGAGTTGAACTCTGAAGAACTGTGAACTGAACAGACAAGTTATCTACTCAACAAATACCCATCATACAATGATGGGACAGGCAGAGGATAACCACTGTAAACCCTACTGCTCAAACGAGTTCTGTCCTCTGAGTAGTCCTTCTTTCTCCATTAAATGTAGCCCACGTCTGTGCTAAGTGGCTTTATCAGACTATTTCCTGCCCATTGAAGTTTAGGGGTCTAATGGCTTTTATTCCTTTTGTACTATCTTCATTTAAGTATGATTTTTGAGAAAAACTGACAAGCTTCCTTCTATTTATATGTGAGCCATCTTTAAGAGGGCAGCTACAGCCTCTCAGCTTCTCTTAACTTTAAGCATTAACTTATTTTCAAAGTTGTATATAGTCTTCTCTTTTCATTGATTCTTTGGTTGACTTTATTTTTTATTGAATTTTCTAGATAATAAAACTTTAACACTGCACAGATTATCAGCCTATAGGAAATCTTAAAAGGTGAAAATGAATTTGGTTATTCAAGGTTTTTTAATCTTTATTTCTTGAAAACCATTAGTGGCTGGTCATCATTACCTACTTATTGCCATTACAAACATAATCACTTTGCTCCCAATAAAGTTATTTCCAATTCTCTCTAAATTTTTATTTTGTTCTAAATGGGTCTCTCATTGACAGCTACAGAGCAAAATGTCTTGAAGTAAAAATTGCTTTATAGAGAGTTTTGAAATAAAATACCTGCTAGAATGGATTGACTGGAGGGTCTGAATGCAGCAATAATAATATTAAATAAAGAAGATATCTTCCATGAAAAGCTTTGGGTGAAATAATATACGAGTCATGGGGCTATATTTCAAGACTTCAAATGGGAGTTCATGGTATGAAAAAGAAATGCTAATTAATATAACACTAAATGCATGACAAAATATAGAAATGCTCCTAAAGCTTGAGGGATAGAAAAGAAAGAAAAATAATTTTGGTTATCCAAGCCTTGTTAGTCTTTATTTCTTAAAAGCCATTAGTGGCTGCTCATCATTACCTACTCATTGTCACAACAAACACAATCATTTTGTTCCCAATAAAGTTATTTCAGGTTCCCTCCTCAATTTTGATTTTGTTTTAAATGAGTCTCTCTTTGCTAGCAACAGAGTGAAATATCTTGAAGGGCTTTTGGGAGGTTAGGTGGTGGAGGGAGGCATAGGGAAGAAATAGGTTTCTCAGTTCTCAATATTTTATGTGCTTAAGATTCACCTGGGGATAAAGATGTGTAAGTATAGATTTTTCAGGCCTCGTCCTTACAGAGGCACCTTGAGGCACCCCAAAGATCAATTAGCTTTACCTCTAGGGCCAACTGGTTACTCTTGACTGGATCTATACGTCAGTTCCCCTCAGATTTGTAGAATTACCCTTCCTGATTTCTTCCTCTAAAAACATTTTAAATGATTCTTCTGAAGTAGCCTGAACCTGGGACTAAATCCTGATGTGACCTAGAAACTTCAGGCACAGAATCTACTCTCCAGCATCTTCAGCCTTTAAATCAGCGGTCCCCAACCTTTTTGGCACCAAGGACCAGTGCTCCTATGAGAATCTAATGCCTGCTGATTTGAGGTGGAGCTGAGGCGGTTATGCTGGTGCTGGGGAGCAGCTGCAGGTGCAGATGAAGCTTTGTTCGCTCTCCTGCTGCTGTGTAGCCCAGTTCCTAACAGGCCACAGACCAGTACTGGTCCGTGGGGTACTGGTCCATGGCCTGGGGGTCGGGGTCCCCTGCTTTAAATGATTGTGTGGTCTCTGGAGGTCTAAAAAATGTTACCTGGCTTTAATGTTGATTGTAGATATAAAATATATTTATTATATATTGAATATTGTTTTTAAATTGCTACAGTAATTTATGTGTTCATTGAATATGTTGGTTCATAGTAGAATATTTTATTTGGTCAGAAACTTTTCTTTTTTACCCTGCACTGCCAGAATCTTTTTTGGGCTGAGCCTAGTTCATAGATACATAGACACTTAAGTGTGGATTCAGTTTACTTAATTTCCATTGACTGGCTTTGAATCTGCTTATTTTCATATGAACCTAGGAGTCCTCTTGATGGGGGAAAGGGCAAGAATATATCTGCCATCTGCTGAGGCGTATGAATAAAATAATACTTCTAATGAACTGGGGTAGACCCAAACCAACTCTGGATCACAGGAAATGGTGATGGGATCATTAAGAGTGAAGGGGCATGATTTAATTATCTATTGCTAAAAACAACCTCCAAAATTAATGCCTGATAATAAAAAAAAAATCATTTACTCACAAATCTGTGGGTCAAGAATAGGGACAAAGCAGAGAGAGAATGGCTCATCTATGATCCATGACGTCTGAGGTCTCAGCTAGGATGATCCTGAAGTTTTGAAGCTGGAACACCTGGCCACCCAGGTTCCCCACTGCCCCCTGTCTATCTGCACACAGCCTCTCACATGGCCAGGTTGAGCATCCTCAGAGCACGGCAGGCTCAGTGTTGTCAGACTTCTTACGTGGCAGTCAGAGCTCCAAGAAAAGTGTTCTGAGAGATCTGGGTGGAAGCTGCAAGGCTTCTTATACAAGACTTCTTCTCACAATGACACTTCTACCCCATTCTATTAGTCAAGTAGGTCACTAAGATCAGCTCAGATTCAACGAGAAGGAAATAGGCTCTGCCTAGCAATGGGAGGAGTAGAAAGGAATTTACGGCCATCTTCTATCACCTGCAGTTTGTCCTCTGGCCATGATTACTTACATTCATCTCTCTCACTAAATACACTTACCCCCTCCCAAAGCTCCCACACCCGTCATCCCAATTCGGCACCGACCCAAAGTTCTCTGCCTCCCCCACACACCCAGTATTCAGCGGTGACACAAGAGCAGAGTAACTGCACTAAACATTGCCATTCAGAAAAAGGGAGGACAGAATAAAAGGCTCCTAGTGGTCACTGGTCCACAACATTCATGAACTCCATCTAGACCCGTATCTAGAGTTCCTTTGCTCTGAAGCCATTTCTTACATTGTGAATCTTTTGCTGAAAGAGATTGGGAATGAGGCATAGTTTTATTTTCAAATTCAAAAAAGACCTGACTCTTTAATATTTTTTCTATCTTCTCAAAAATCAAACAGTTTCTTTTTAAAATTTTCCCCTCACTTTTCCTATTTTATAATAGGCAACTAGAAAAAGCCGAGTAGCGCTTCAGCATTCTGCCTGGAAATCCACCAAGCCAAGCCCTCCAGATCTTTCTCTTTCCCACATCACATCACCGCAGGCAACAGTCTGGCTGCTCTGCCAGGACACGCCTTGCGCGCCCTTTCCTCTCATCTCCTCTCCGTCCTTTGAGGCCTTTCTAGGAGTTCTGGGAGGCTCGTCAGGTTTCCACCATCCGCCCACTCACAAACCAATGTCATGCGTTTTGGGGTTTCTTAAGGCATCACCCACTCTTGGCACCAAAATCTGTTCCAGTTACCTATGCTGTGTAACTGCTCAAAACAGTAATGATTTGTTTTGCTCATGAGTCTGTGGATCTGGAATTCAGGCATTGCATAATGAGGATGGCTCATCTCTAGTACATGATGCCTGGGGCCTCAGCCGGTACGACCTGAGTATCTGGAGGCTAGAACAGAGTAGGAGCTAGCTTGGTAGCCTCCAGGTGGTCAGACTTTTTAAATGGGTGGCTCAGGGCTCCAAATGAGTATACCAGTGCCGAGGCAGAAGCTGCGAGCCTTCTTATAACCTAGCCTCAGAAGGCCTAGACTGTCACTCTTGCCACATTCTGTTTGTCAAGCAAGTCACTCAGACCAGCCCAGATTCAATGAGAATGAACTTAAATTCCATCTCTTAGTGGGAGGAGTGGTGGAGAATTTGCAGCCATACTTCCATACTTTTATAATACGATTTGTTACTTGGAACATTTAACAGTTTTCTATATTGCAACACCAAAAAATAGCACCTAGTGTAGGAGCCAATGGAAAGTGAAATGGGTGATTGAATATAATCAAGAAAGAATTCAAACCATTGGAATAGTGAAGCAGAGACAGTCATACATTGGGTTTCATATTTGAATTCTTTTAGCTTTGCCAAACTTCTCTCAAATATATTTAGACAGAAGGTGTCAGCACAGCCTTGAGCTCTATTAATTTTCATCAAAATATCCAGATAATTGGATAGGGAAGATTTGGTCCAAAGACAGCAATGTAGCTTAGTTTTTCTATTTTGTGTTAGGTATTCTGCTTAGTTATTTAGTACTGATGATTCTTAAATGCTGTAATATAAACTTAAAGGGGTGCTCAAAAATAATATTAAGACAAAGCAGAAAGCCATAGGAAAGTAATAAAATTTATCCAATGGGATTGCATAATAAGTCATATAGATTTTACAGAAACAATTTAAATGGTAGTAAATCCCTAATATGATCATGAACAATGTGTAAAGTTTATGTTGTTTGCTTTCTACCTAACTAGAAGTCATGCATCTCAGACTACTAATAATAAAAAGCTGTTTTCTACAAATATATGTTATCACTAACATGTACCTGCTCAGGCTCAAACAGAATTCAAGCAACTGTTTTCAATTGTAAGTTAAAGAACATGTTTATTCAGATTTCCACTTCTTACAATAGAAATGTATTTATTTGTAGCCCTCCACTGACTGACAAACTTACTCTACCTACTGCGTTTGAGAACACAGCAGGAGGCGATGTACTGATAAAAGGATCAAGTCACCACAAAGGTTTAATAGTCTTACATGTGTATGAACTAATAGCTAAAGCTTTGCATTCATCCTCAGTTATCTCCTTAGGATAAATTTGCTGGATCCTAGTATGTACATATTTAAAACTTCTGATAAATCATGCCATAATTGCCCTCTAGAAAGGTCTTTCCAATTTTTACTCCTAGCCAGAAATATGTGAAAAATACCTGCCTCTCTTCATCTTCACCAAAACGAAATGACTGATCGTTCCATCAAAATGATTTTTAAATACGGTTTTATTTACTTTCAATTTCTCCTACTAATAGCAGATACAAAAGTACCGAGATTTTTTTTTAAGTATGGATTCTTGTATCTGCCTTCAAAAACAATGAGGACGATGTTATTTGTATGTAAACCTAGTGCTTCAAAAATGTTTAAGAGTGGTTTAAAGTTTTTCTTTAAAATTTTATATGGAATGGTCATTTCAAACAGTGTGTGTATGTGTGTTTGTGTGTATGTTTGTGTGTGTCTCTGTGTGTGTGTGTGTGCACGTGTGTGTGAGTTTCAGTAGCAAGGTAAATGCTCTCCTCATCGCCTTTGTATATTTCTATCACTGAATTGTCACATTATTTTACAGTTATCAAATCATGTTTTGCCTGATAGATTGTGACTCTCCTTAAGGACAGGGATTTTTGTTTTATATCTTTTTGAGTTACCTTGAAATTACAGAGTCCGGTATAGTTAGAAATGTTTGGTGAAGGAAAGCTGGAATGAAGGAAGGAATGAGGGAGAGAAGATGTAAACTTCCACTTGGCCTTACCCGCAGTATCACAAATTTCAATTAGCATAATCCTTTTGAAAGGGGTTAATAGTATTCTTCTTTTAATGAATTTATTGGCTTCTAAATCAGTCAACTAAAATAAAATCTGCATAGACGATTGCAGATGCCTACCTAGGGCCCACTGGAAAATTCTCATCTAAATTTTTTTTTAATAAACAATAGGTGATAATCTAAATTTCACACTAATGAAAGAGTCTGGACTGACAGTTGTCAGAATGCTGTAGGGGAACTTCCTTAGCCCATATACAAGGCATTTACATCCCTTTCTTTCCTGGTTAATTACAAGATTGAGTTTTGTTTTATTAAAAATGAAGGTACATTTTTTTATTACAATTAAAATTTTATCTGTGTGCAAAACACTTAAAAGATAACTTAATGAGGATTCCATTATTCTGAAACTTCTGTTTAACCAGAAGTTTTTTAGGCATTCATAGTGATGACTCTAAGGCATGCAGTGCTTTGAAATGCGTTCTGAATTATCAAGAATTGCATTATATTTAATACAGGTTTATACATCATATTCAAATAATTTGAAAATTGGCGTTGTAAGCAGACTCAGCAGTGATTTTAGAAGTGTAGATTTTAGAATTTTAGATATTATAAAATTCAACTACATCATTGTATAAATAAGAAAGCCGAGGCTTCAGATAGGTTGAGTCCCTTATCCAAAGTCACACAGCTAGTTAATGTCACAGTGGAGCTGGAGTCCAAGTCTATTGAATCCCAGCTGATTACTATATTCATTGATTGGCCAAATTGACCAGTTCTTTCTTACCTAGAGGATCGAAAGATTTTTCTGTAATAATATGTAAAAGAATGATAGACCAAATGGCCAATCACATAAAAGATATCAGCTCTCTATGATGAAGAAAAATTAATATCCTAAGGTCTGAATATTTTGCAATGGAATCTCTTAGAACGAACTCTTCAGCCTAGGATTCTCCTTTTTATGACTCCGGTTTTGGCACAATGCTAAGCACCTGCTACCTACTTGTTAGCTAACAATGAAGAATGGTAAGAATTAATAAGAAGTAACTCAATTCTCATTCTTCTCCATCTTAATGATCAAGTTGAGCATCTTTATCTCATTAATTTCTGATTGTAAAATCCCTTGACACCTGAAGAGACTAGCAATTTATTTATAAGGATATGGTACCTGATTGTAAGGCTTTCTGCCCCCAGAGATTTTTTAAAGAGTATTCTTTCTCCTAGTGTAAATATCATATTTTTAATTATTCATAATGTTTCTCCTGTTTTACCACAAGCTTCCTCAGAGGACAGAGGTGCATTAAGGCTCTTCTGTTGCTATAAGAGTGTGAAGTGTGAATAGAATATGTATATATATATTCACATATATAATTTAGCATTTCATTGTTATTCTGGGCAAACAAAATTAAACATGATTTGCAAATGCTGCCATCAGAAACGACAAAAGGTATAAAGTGAGGCAACAGAATTTATACTGTATGCACACCGGAAAACCTAAATGAAAAATGCTCATAGTCAAAGTGTAAGCTGGAAAGATTTCACATTCTTAACAGCTATATTAGGGAGGTAAAAATGTGAGCATGCCTATAAATATGACCAGAGAGCTTTATTTAGATTTATGCTAAAGAAATACTCTTCAATTGTGAGTGTCTTCAATACGAGCTAAGTTTCTTAACATTCCTTTCCTCATATGGAATACCTTACTAGCCAAAAAAAGAGATACTTTCTCCATATTGCAAGGTCACCTGGAACCATTAGGTTACTATCTTATAAATGCTTAGGTTTAAAGTAGTACTATAGCCTATTCTTCCAGGTTCATTGGGGAATAATTTGCATACAGTAGAATCGATCACTTTTAGTGAACAGAGTACAGTCCTGTGAGTTCCAACAAACTTTCTTAGTCACATGACCGCCATTACAATCAAGATACACAGCATCTCCCTTATGCCTCTGTATATTCGAAGTCTTCCTCTACTTTCAACTCCCCAGGCTACCAATCTTTTTTTTTTTTTTCCCAGTGCTTTTACCTTTTTAAGACTGTCATATAAATGGAATTTTACAGTATTTAACCTTGTGAGTCTGTTTCCTTTCACTTAGCAGAACACATGTGAGTCACCCACATTGTCCTGTTTATCAGCAGTCTGTTCCTTTTTATTGCTGAGCAGCGTTCTATAGTGTGAATGTACCAGTTTGTGTAGCACTCGCCACCTGATGGCCATTTGTTTTCTTCTCAGTTTTGGGCAATTATAAATAAAACAACTATAAGCATTCACATACAATTTTGTGTGTGTGTGAACATAAGTTTTTCATTTCTCTTGTGTAAATACCTCAGAATAGGATTTCTGAATCATATGGTAAAGTATATGTTTAACTTTATTAAAAACTCCTAAACAGTTTTCTAAAAGATGTGTAAAATTTTGCATTCCCACCTGCACTGTATGAAAGGTCAAGTTGCTTTGCATCCTTGCCAGCACTTGATATTGAAAGACGTTTTTGTTTGTTTTTTGACATTATCCATTCTAATCGGTGTGTAGCAGTAACACAGTATGATATTAATTTGCATTTCCCTGATGATTATAATGTTGAGCATCTTTTAATGTGCTTATTTGCCATTTCTATATTCTCTTTGGTGTAATGTATGTTCAAATCTTTTGTCTATTTTCTCATTGGGTTATTAGTTTCTTTATCATCGTTTTTTTTAAAGTTCTTGATCTACGTTATGTGGTTACCAGTTCTTTAGGAGATATGTGTTTTGTGAATATTTTTCTCCAGTCTGTGGCTTCCTTTTCATCTCCTGAGCAGTGTTCTTGAAGAGCAGGACTATTTAGTTTTGGTGTGAGTGTGTGTGTGCGCGCGCGCACGTGTATGTGTTTTGTTTTGTTTTGCCTATGGGTATCCAATTTCTAGCACCATTTCTTGAAAAAACTGTCTTTTCTCCATTGAATCGACTTTGTACCTCTGTCAAAAATCAATTGACCACATAAGAGTAGATCTATTTTTGGACTTTCCAGTCTGTTCCACTGATCAATAGAACCATTCTTTCACCAAATACCACACTGTCTTGATTATGATGGCTTGATAGCAAGTCTTGAAATCAGGTAGAGTGGGTCGTCCAACTTTTTTCATGTGTTAGTCAATAGGGAGAAATGTGGGTAAAATGAAGAACACGTGACCAATCTATAAACATTCAAACTTAATTTTTAAAACTTGGTGCACGCCAACAGTACGTGCCTGCAGGCTGATTACCATCCGCAGCTGCCAGTTGTCTACAGGCGGAAGTCGTGCCCTGGCAGAAGTCGCGCCCTGGCGGAAGTGTCCAGCCCTCGCAGGAACCCGAGCCTGACCTCGGCAGCATTTGCGAGTTTTCCCCAAACGGAAAGGAGCCGTGTGGCACGATGAGCACGTGGCCCATCTTCAGTGAAGGCCTCGGGCACTGTACAAATTACCCTTGAAGAATGAAGTCAGTTCACATTGCTTACTGCTGTTTGAATTCCTTTAACTGAGGAAAAAGACATTAAATTCACATTCAGAAATGAGACTTCACATGCCAGTACAGTGGACCCTTGAACAACACGGGTTTGAACAGCACGGGTCCGCTTACACACAAATTTTTTTCAATAATACACAGTCAGCCTTCTGTATCCCATGTTTCACATACACGGATTCAACCAACTGTGGATCAAGAACAGTATTTTTGACCTGTGTTTTGGAATCCACGGATATGTGGTGCCGACCATACGCATTGTCTTACACCATCTCATATAAGCGACCTTAGTATCTGCGGATTTTGGTGTCTGCAGGGGGTCCTGGAACCAGTTCCCCATGGATACTGAGGGATGACTGTAGTTCAGTTTTAGGGGAGTCAAAAGTTATAGGTGGACTTTTGCCAGTGTGGAGTTTAGTGCCTCCAACCCTCTCATTATTCAAGGGTCAATGATAGCTGTTTCTTAAAAAGTTAAACTTACCATATGACCCAGCACATTTACTCCTAGATATCTATTCAAGAAAAGTGAAAATATATGTCCACACAAAGACTAGCATGTGAATGTTCATAGCAGCATTATTCATAATAGCTAAAAAGTGGAAACAACCCAGATGTCCACCAACTAGTGAATGGATAAACAAAATGTATGATAGCCACACAATGGAGTACTATTCGGCACTAAAAAAGAATGAGTTAATGCATGCTACAACATCTCAAAAACATAATGCTAAGTGACAGAAGCCAGACACAAGAGATTACATGTGAAATATCTTGAAAAAGCAAATCTGTAGAAACAGAAAGTAGGTCAGTGGTTATCTGGGGTTAGGAATGAGTTACAAGTACACTGCAATTAGTCACACTCTGAACTAGTATAGTTAGTTATAGAACTTACCCTCTTGTTTGGGGTGGGGACAAAGATAGAAAGACTGTGGGTGAGGATAGAGGGGAAGAGTAGGGGCACAGGAAAGAGGCAGCATTGCAGAGGGATCGAGAGCTTAGCTAGATCTTGGTTCCCATCCTGGTTCTAACCATTGCTAACTGTGGGCAAGGTATTTATCTCCTTTAAATCTCTATTGCCCTCTGTGAAATAGTGCCCCTTATGGAACTGCGTACTATGATAAAACAGTAAGATAATCCATATAAAGTACTTAGCATAGTGCCCAGACCATAAAAAGAGCTTTTAAATTACCTATTATTATTTTAAATAGCAGTTTATCCAAGCAGTTACCACTCATGTAAAGCTTCTTTTTATGTCTTAAAAAACATACCTATATTAAGGAAGATGGTGGAACACTCAAACACATTTTTAGATAAAAACCCCAGGAGATGTGTTCATTATTTTAGAAGATACTTCAGAACAAAAATTAAGAGCAGCTGCTAGAAGTTACTTTAAGGATGGATAGAGATTTGGATTAATTTAGCTGCTGAGTTATACACGTGATTCCAACGTCATCAGGGCTTTTGGGGGGTGACTGCTTGACCCTCTAGCTCTTCCCAAGTGTATTATCTTTCAATTCAATGTGTCAGATATGTGCATATTGGACATTTAATATGTGTGTTCTGGATTGAATTGTGTACCCCAAATTCACATGTGAAGTCCTAATCCCAGGATCTCAGAATGTGACTTTATTTGGAAATAGGGTCATTACAGATGTAATTAGTTAAAATGAGGTCATTAGGATGGGCCCTAATCCAATATGGCAGGTGTCCTTATAAAAGGGAATTATGGACATAGAAACACATGCAAGGAGACCACTTTATAAAGATGAAGGCAGAAATCAGACTGCCGCTTCTACAAGCCAAGAATTTCAAAGATTGCCAGCTAACCACCAGTAGCTAAGGGCTTGGTATGGAACAGCCCTCAGAAGGAACCAACCTGTCGACACTTTGATCTCAGACTTCAGGCCGCCAGAACTGTGAGAAAATAAATGTTTGTTGCTTAAGCCACCCAGTCAGTGGCACTTCCTTATGGCGGCCCTGGCCAATTAATACAGGGTGTAATGTGCCTTCTCTCCTAAGTGATGGTCTATTCCCCAGATGATTTTCTTTTTGTTGCAAATCTGTTCCAGAGTCGATGTAGTTATGGTCTGTAGTTATGGTCTATCTTCGAACATAATTGCATCATCAATTGAATTAAATTCCTCTGAAGAGTTACATTTGTATAGATGCATACGAGAAGTCGTTGGGAGAGATAGCAGAGAAAGCAAATGTTTTGTAGACTGAACGAATAAATTTACTTTTATGTCCGAGAGTGGAAGGGATCAGAATCACTAAGACGTTTCCAGTTGCATGCCTTACTTGATTTTCTAATTCATCTCCACCCAGTTTACACTTGTTTTGTAAGTTTTCCTAAATGATGAATGTGCATAGTTGTGTGTAAATGTTTTAGGATCTTAAAAGGCAAGTGCGAGCCCACCTTTCCATTTAAAATCTTCCCTGCTGCCAAACTGCTGGGGGCCAAACTAGGGAACGCTGTCCTGAGACATATATATTACACAAAAGTTCAAGTGGTTTAGACATCTGTGAATACAAATGGAATTTAAAATGTTTACCTAACACAGAAGAAATGTCTAATCGATGCTATGTATGTGCCTTGATGCACGGTCAACCATGGATGTCTCTAGAACATATGAGCTATTTCAATGTGCACATTCAGAGTATCTCTAAACTAGAAGACAGAAAAAAATTCTATTCCTCTTAACATTAAGAACTTAAATTCTGGCACTTTAATCTATACATTCAAAGTAGAGTTGAGAATTGTGATATAGCTATGCTGATAATTCAAGTTAAAAACACATTTTCTTTTATTATCTGGATGTTGCAGGCAAATGTAAGAACATATTAGCGTGAATTATTATCCAGAGAATTGACTCAATTTTCCATTCCATTTTGCTCATGTAAGCGTGGTCTAAATCATTGGATGAGAAATATTCCTAGCAATGAACTGCATTTAAAACCTTGGTAAAAAGTCATTTTTATCTAATAGCCAAACATAATAAATAATAACAGCGATTCTTTACACTTATGTGGTTTTGAATTTACAAGCATTTCCCTATGCATTATCTGATTTGATCTGCTCAGATTTTTTTTTTTTTTTTGAGGTGGGCATTAGTGAGAAAAATGAGGAACCTAAATATCAAGGGATTTGATGGCGATTATACAATTTCAGACTCACGACTCCTGGTTCAGAGTTCTTTCCACTGCACCAAGGATTCTTAAGCTTTCTGTGCCATGAGCTCACTCTTTGGGAAACTGCAGAAGCCTTTGAACCCATTCTCAGAAAAATGTTAGTAATTGTACTTCGAAAGTACCATAGGATTACAAAAGAAACCAATTACATTAAAATACAATTATCAAAATATTTAAAATGTTTGATACGGTACATATACACTTCTTTATTAATGCAGTAAATATCAAGATACAATAGCAAATCTAATAACTGTCACAATTTCAAAGTGGTGAGTGTAAATAATATTTTGAGATATCTACAACAACTGTAATGTGACATGCAAATATCTATGATTTCCATTGGTTATAGTCTCTGGTACTGCAATATATAAGACACTGGGAGTTCCCAATAAATAGAAATCCATACAGGATGCGGCGTTGGAGTTTTGAATTGGAATAATTGTTCGATCAATTTCTGGAGTGATTCAGGAACTCTTGCTGGGTTCTGAAGACTGAGGCTGACCTTGAGTAGCTCAGTATCGAGCTAGGATGCAGCAGGGTGCCTTTGCTGAAAGGTCTGGAACCCAAGCTGAGTTATATGTACCCTAGAGCCAGAAAAGTTCCTTACGTGTATGTTGAATGAATGGCATTTATTCATTCGACAAGGATTACCTGCTGGGAACCAGGAACTGAGTATGCCCTTCCTCAGTGGCTTGATTCTATTTTCAGATATTCAAAAGCCAGTCATAAGATTCCAGAGAGCAACAGAAAACGAAATTGCATTCATTCAAGAGAAAGTTATTCAGCTTGATTGTTGGATTAGGTCTTCAATACAGGGACATATATTCTACTTCTAGTCATGCCATTGGTCCTCTCAATAATCTTGGTTAATTTGTGTGTGTGTAAATATTTTTATAGACTTTATTTTTTAAAACAGTTTTAGATTTACAAAAAAAGTTTATGAGGATAGTAGAAGAGTTCCCATAAACCCTGCACTTAGTTTCTCCTATTATTAACATCTTGCATGAGTACCGTACATTTGTTACAATTAATGAACCAATATCAATGCATTATAATTAACTAAAGTCCATACTCTATTCGGATTTCCTTAGTTTCCACTTAGCATCCTTAGTATCCACTTAGTATTCTGTTCCAGGGTCCCACGTTACATTTCGTCACCCTATCTCCTAAGGCTCCTCTTGACTGTGACAGTTTCTCAGACTTTCCTTGTTTTTGATGACCTTGACAGTTTTTAAGGAGTACTGGTGAAGTGTTTTGTAGAATGTCCCTCAGTTGGGTTTTGTCTGATGCTTTTCTCATGATTAGACTGAAGTTATGGGTTTCGGAGAGGAAGACCACAGAGGCAAAGTGCCACTTTCAATAATACATTGTTTCAAGAGCATATGCTATCCACATGACTAATCATTGTTGATGTTGACTTCGATTGCCTGGCTGCGGTAGTGTTTGTCAGGTCACTTCATAGTAAAGTTACTCTTTTATCCTCCTGCCAATTCACTTTTAACATTTCTGTAATTAATTAGTAAAGAGAAAACCATTCCCATAAAGTATGGTAACCTACTCCTTTATAAAAGCATGGATCTAGAAGAGATTTGGGGAGATTAGTTAGTCCAGTCTCTGGGCCCAAGCCACCGAGCACAGATGGGTTTCTGGCTGGCCTATTTTAAAAGATAAAAAAGGAAGGAGACTCGACAGTGAAAGAATTCCGAACTCTTTACAGCTGTTGTTCTGCTGCTCAATCAACAAATTAACAGAATGTCCTACCTGCTTAGACACATGCACAGCTCCAAGGTGTCTGCACCATCCTGAATAATTCCTGGAACATGGTGGTATATACGTAAATAAATATACGAGTGGAGACACAGATGACTGCATAAAATAAATGGCGACATAACGCAGTGGATGTCAATATGAAAAAAAATGTAGGGACTATGAACATATAGTTTTTGGTCTCATAAGATCTAAGTTTATGTCCCAGGACCGCTCGATCGAGGCATATGACTTTAGACTTGAGTTTCCTTAACTGCAAAATGGTAATGATTACACTCGCTGTTAAATGTTGTACAAATCGAATAGCATATAGAGAGCATCTGTCATGAGGAGGCCCTCCGTGCACCAGGCATTGTTACGATGCAGGGAATAGTGACCTGGGCCCGCTCTTGAGTCACTCTAAATTAAATGGGATATGTTTCAGATGGGGTTTTCTCTGCCAAAACGGAGCCGGAGCTGAGGGAATGCACACTGAATAGTCCTCGCAGCTTTCTTCTCACTTCTCACGTGCCTCCACTCGTTTTTCAAAGTTCCCGTAGACTGCCTGTGCCTTCATGCCGTTCCCCACCGCCGAGCCCCCCCTTTCGCCGGTATTTCTGAAGCAGCAAAGCGTCCTCGTGATTGGTAAGAATTCCTTCTCCCCTAGGTAGTCAGAGAGAGGCAGAGAGCTGGAGAGAGGGGGAATATGTTTCTGCATTTGTTTGTTTTGTTTTAAGTGGTTGCTTTGCTGATCCTGTTACTGTAAAGGGTAATGATATTTGGGAATAAAAGTCTATGAATAAGTAATGATAATAGAAGTAAGAACCAGAACTGTGGGATATAAAGCTCGCGTTAAAAATAGCCTGTCATTTTCAACTCTGCCTACTAAGCCTTTTCCTAGACTGAAAGGCACAGATAGAGCTCGGCAAGAGGAGCAGACAGCATGGGAGCCCAAGAAAAACCACGCTCCAGAGCAAACCGGCTTCTCTGTTGTGGTTAGATTCTATCTCCAGCTCCACCACTGGGTTTCTCTGATGCCGGCAATGGAACTTTTCTTTTTTCAATGCCAAGTAACCAGAGTAATAGATGTTCCATTCTTAAATCAATAATTATTTGATTTAAGAATGGAAACTACAAAATGAGTACATTTGGGTCTGCTTCGAGAACTTTATGTTTCTTGAGCCCCAGATGTTCTTCCGCGGAGCGTCCACTGTCATGTGCATCGCCGTAATGGGCAGGCCACCCAGGGGTCCAATTAAAGCACAGAAATGAGCAACGCTGAATCATAAGGAAATGTGAGGAGAAGAGACTGTAGATTAGGATGAAAATTCAAACCTTAGCATCTGAGACATCGTGCGTTTCATCACCTAGGAGACTGGTCAAACTGAAGTCCTGAAACCTCAGCACAATGGCTGCCAAACCCTGGCTCCAGTGAACTAAGAGAAAACAGACAGCTATGCAAGCGAGGGCTCTGTGCTCCAAACACTTCGCCTCCAGTCCAGGAAGGCCAGATCCTAGGACTGCACGCCAAGACATTACAACGGATGCGAGCCACTGCTCTGGTGTCAATCGCGGCCTGAGATTTATTGCTTTGATGGCTAAGGTCACAGGCTAAGGCGTTCTCCAGATTCTGCTGTTGAACCCAGACTGCGCCACCTCTCCCCCACCCCCCCATCAAGTGCCAGCAGTCTGTTAGGGCAGACCTGCTCAAATGGGAAACACCCATCAAATGCAGCAGGAATATTAACTTCACTAGGAAGCCTTTATGTGCCATTACTTTAGAAAGGATTCCTTGTTAGTCCTACCATTAAACAATTAAATTGTCAGAGATGAATTCTGTGCGTGTGTGTGCAGAGCGTGCGTGTGTGTGCAGGCTGTGTAATTTCCCACTCAGGTGATGTCTGCTGCAGGTCTCTCTCTCTCTCTCTCTCTCTCTCTCTCTCTCTCTCTCTCTCTACCCCCCCCCATTGTATGCTTTACTCTTTACATTGTTGAAAATAAATACGTCTTCCTGATGGCATAAGCAGTTTTTGTTATGAACTTTGATATGCATACACATTTTATGACGCTCAGAAGGAATACAAAATGAAATGCTCAAGGATGAATTTTCTTTGACTGTCTTCCCCCCCCCCAATCCAGACCCCACCGTCAGATCGTGATTCCTTATCCTCCTTTCCTGACACATGTTATTGATAGAGTCAGTTTATGCTATTGGCATCATGTACATGACATTATATGAAATAGCTCTGAATCCAGACAAAGGTGATGCCTACGGATGGGAAGAATGATTACCACATGCTATAGCTCTCTTAGGTCTTCATCCTAATTAGGGCTTTATGCTTTCATAATACTTACTTACCTTAGGTCTCTATTATAAAATGTTTGACCTATGAAAATCAAATATGCTTCTGAAAAGTACACACATTTCACTTATGCCCAGTGTTGATTATTTTAGTAGAGACCACGCTACTTAAAACAAATTAAATAATATTAATACATAAAATTAAGATCACACTAAAATCTCCATAATTTTTAGATAGCTTACATTTTTTGCTTAATTAGATTATATTCTTGCCTTTGTCAGCTACCAAAACTCTCCTTTGAAGCTTTAATGTTTAAAAAAATTCAAAAAACAAAAATAGAACAGCTATACACCAAGATGAAAAGACTTCTAGAAATTACGGATATATAAGGCAAAGGTTGAGGCCAAGAAAATACTGCCAATACCTATAAATCTTCCAGCTCCTGCAAGAACCATGTTGAATTATATATGTGCCAATACAACTGTCAGTCACTTAATAAATGCTTCTTGATATAATGACATGGTCAGTGTCATAAATATAACCTGCTGTTCTGATATTAAGCCTCATCAAATGTTTAGCTTACTTGTTTTATAACAATGTACAGATAAGGCAAATAGGGAAGATAAGCAGCTTTGAAATGAAGTTACAAGTAGCTACAGTTTCTCTACAGACTCCTCTCTTTGGAGGTTTCATTCCTGTTGGCTCATGTCTTTTTTTTTTTTTTTTTTTTTAACAGGATGACAAAATTAGGAATTTTGGAGCCTACCCTTGTTACATTGTGAGATTTATATTTAGGCTTAAAACTAGTTAAGGTACATGCTGCTGTCTAGCTCTGGGTTCCCTTACACAACCCTGTATTGCCAAAATCCGTCTTCAGGTTTAAACGAAACACTGCCCCTTTTTAGTCAGTAATTCATGCTTCTGAACTAGTGCTCTGGCACAGTGTGGACCTATGTGTTTAGATTTTTGGTCAAGAAAAAAATGTACAGGCCCTTCTTCCCAAGGAAAGAAAAGAATATGGGTAGGAAAATCTCTTTGGAATAAGAAAAGGAAAATAGAACAGAAAAAAGGTGATATTCCCAGAAAAATATTTATATCATCACATCAACATTTTCTTTATTTATTTATATATTTTTTGTTTGTTTCAGTTCATTTTGGAAAATGTTTAAACTTGCCCTACCCTCAATACAACAGACACACACACACAACACACTTTGACCCTCTCTTGCTCAAATGATGCTTTCTTCTACTTTCTGTGCTTCTGACAGTAGCAGCGCCATTTTCCAAATATTAAGATTTAGGCCTTCATCCAGTGTCTCATCTTGTGACCACTCTCTGCTCCTGCCCAAATGTGCCACCAAGGATTGGGCCCTCCAGGAGGGTCCCCCTCTCCTCCTCTCTGGTTATCCATCCCAACTTTGATGCCTAACTTATGACCCATCTTTTCCCTGAAGACTTGGGATGAGTGTTAGGGTGGATGCACACTTGATTGCCACACTTGTTTAGCCAATACAGTAAACAGCATTAAAAGTATTTCAATAAAAATTTTTTAATTGTAAAAATTACCAAATATTTTAGAAGAACATCCCTTTACAAATAATTATTACATTTACTGTAAACTGTTCCCACCTAGTCACTAATATGGGTCCTCCAAAACAGCAGCCTGAGCATGGAACCATATATATTGTGTGATTCCCATTCAGAAATAATGCTTATTAGCTTGTATTACATCTGAAATTATGTCATTAATTACTAATTACTTTGATTAAAGTTTTTGTGGCATTCAGGAGACGCCTATTAAAATACAAATATCCCAGAGAGAGAGAACACTCCAAGCTCATTATCAATGATTTACATCTTTTCATGGATTATTTCAGGAATCTTTGATGAAATATCAAATCCCTTTCCACCTGTGATGCTAAATCAGTCGATTAAGCCACAGGAGGAAGCATAGCCTGTAACCCATTCTGTACTGTAATGCAGGACATGTGGGTGAGACTGACTGCTACCCAAAATACACCACCCCATCCCAAATTTCGTCTTTGAAACTTAAGCCATTAAATACAAATATCCCTGAAAGAGGTCACACATTAAACCAAAATGTTATTTTCACCTCTGAATAAATGCATTTATCAGGTTCTTCAAGGTGCTGACCTAAGCTCTTCGCTCTTAAATCCTCTGTAATGTCTTCAAATATTTCATTAAGTCCTAAGACTTCAACCCCCAAAATTATTGAAATACTCCTAAATTGTTGTAATTTGCTCTTAAATTCTGTCTTCAGCTAGCCAAGATATTCTGCTGTCTATTGGACATCTCTACCCATCTGTTCCATGAACACCTCATGCTTGATATAACCAGAACCAACACACTATAGTCCCTTCAAACTTGCCTCTAGCCATTTGTTATGAGTTCACTTAGCCACGCAGTAGCTCAAGTAGGAGCCTTAGAGTCATCTTTCACTCTCCCGTTCCCAATAAGCAACGATTATATCCTAAAGATTCCAAACCTATAATATCTCCCACCTGCATCCTTCTTCTCATCTAGGGGCCATGGCTCTAACACAGATCAGCCTTTCCCTTCACCCAGGCCGCTGAAAGGCCTTCCCAGCACCACTCTCCACTGTATGTAACTCTTCCCGACACTTGGCTTTGAGCGTGTCCTTCTCCAGTTCGAAAACCTTTAATGCTCTCCATTGCTTGTTAAATTAAAATCAAACTCATCTTGCTTTTGCAACACTCATTATCATAGGGCCTCCTCCCTCATCTGCTTTCACATACCTTACCCTTTTAGCAAGACTGGAATACTCACTGTCCTCTAAAGATGCCCTTTGCTTTCTAACCTATGTGCCTCGAATGGTTTCCTCCACTTGAAATACTTTTCCTCCATTCCTATTTCCACACATGGAAAGCCCACCTGTTCTTCAAAGTCAACTCCAGATTTTACTTTCTGACTCCCCCCGCTGGATGTAATCTGTCCCACCACTGAACTCCCGTGACATCTACTATGCCCTGAATTACTAAGAAGTACCATTATTTCTATGCTTGTCTTATGCTACTCATTCTAATGACAACTCCTTAAGTCTAGGAACAGTATCTTATTCTTCTCTACTCTGCCTGCAGTGCCTAACTCAATGCTTGCACATAAAATGCGTATATTTATTGAAGTATTTCTGAGCAAGTTTTGAAGAAGGATGAAAAAGACAGAGAAGGAGTTCCTGGATTCTGAAAGTGTGACAAGAAGTCATTACAGAGTCCTGGAGAGTGACTTAATACACTTTGTGAGACTATAGCTTAGGACAAGCATGTTGGCCAGGAATGGAAATCTGGGTCAGAGAAAAGGAGGGCCGATCCAGAGCACCAGCATCCACCTGGAATGAACTGGGGACTCTAAGGCTGACAAGGCAGCATGAAGCCATTGGGTACCTGGGGATCTTGGGAATGTCTTTGGGTCTTGAAATGCTGCAGCCCAAATCAGAGCACTGGGCCAGAGAATTCTACAAGAGGCACACAAGTTGGTGATAAAACAAACTGGCCATTTCACCATTCTACACACGCTAGACTAGAGCAGCTACATATACTTTATACACTAAAGTGTCTCTGGTAGACTCGTTCAGGTTGCTGTACATATGTGAAACTGTCAGTCAATTGTTGAATCAATCATCACATATTTATTGAGTTCTTTCAGTGTGTCAGGTATTGTGCTAGGTACTGGAGATACAGGAGTGAATCAAAAAGACAAAAATCCCTGCCCTCAGGGACCTTACTTTCTAACGAGAGGAGATAAATGGCAAGTAGAATATATACACAATATATAGAGTTTATGAGGTGATAAATTCTTTGGATAAAAATAAGATATGGAGATAAAGTGTTAGAATTTTAGGCATAGTGGTCAGGCCTTGTTAGGAAGGTGGCTTTTGACCACAGTCTTGGAAGAGGTGGAGCATGGATACATGCAGCTGTCTTGGGAAAGGGCGTTCCAGGCCAAGTGAATAGCCAGTGCAAATGTCCTGAGGTGAGCACAGGCCTGACACATTGGGTCCAGAGTATCTGGAGACAGAATCAGATCAGAGAAGTAAAGACGGCTTCCACCCCGTGCATGCCATTGTAAGAATCTGGTTTTTACACTGAGTGAAGTGGGAGCCTTAGGAAGAGTCTTAGTGAAAATTGAATCATTGGCTGAACTGTAGAAAGGACCAAAGACTGAAGCAGGGAGACTAGTTAGGAAGCTATTGCAATATCCCAGGCAAGTAAGTGATGATGATGATGGCTTGGACCAGGGCAGTGGCAGTAGAGATGATAAATGATCAGAGTCTAGATAAATGTTAAAGGTAGAGCCTGAAGGATTTTCTGATGCATTCAATGCCGGACATGAAGGAGAAAAAGAGTCAGAGATGACTCCAAAGTTTTTTGCGTGAGAAACTAAAAAAATAGTGTGGTTTATTGACTGGAAAGGAGACTATTAAGGGTGGCACAGTTGGGGGAGAGAAGAAATTGGGGGTTAGGTTTTGGATTTGTGAAGCTTGTGATATCTAATAAACATCCTAGTGGAGTCCGGAGGTCAGGAGAGAGGTCTAGACTGGATGTCTAAATTTGGGAATCAGAATATAGATGGTACTTGAAGGCATGAAACTGGTTGAGATCCACAAGAGAGTGGTTACAAGAAAGAGAGAGCATTCAAAGACTGAGCTTGAGACACTCCAAAGTTCATAGGTCACAGAGAAGGGAGGAACCAGTAAAAGAGACTGAGAAAGAAGAACCAGTGAGGCAAAGCCGGCGAGCAAGTTGTCTTAGAAAGAGATTAAAAGGTGTTTCAAGGAAGGAGTGATCGCGTTGGTCAAATGCCGCTTAGAGGTCAAGGAAGATGCAAACCAAGGAAAGATCTTTCAGTTTGGCCATGTGGAGGTCACCGGTGACACAACAATTCCAGTGGAGTGATGGGATCAGAAAACCTAACAGGAGGTCTGAGAATGGGAGGCAAGGAATTAGAGCCATTGGATATAGATACTTTTTGTTGTAAAAAGGTTGCACTTTATTTTAAAAGCCAGTAATTCAGACTTTTTACTCATTTAAATGATCAGTGTGCACAGCAATCTGAATTAGTTGAATTTTACTTGAGAAATTCCCCTTTCAAATGACAAAAAGTTTTTGTGAAATGAATTTCAGCAGTTTTAAGTCTGGCACTCTCTTTTTTAACTGAAGAAAAACAATCATTGCCTTCAGGGAATTTGCAACTCAAGGTATTTTAAGTTTTATAATTTAATTTCCATCTTGGAACTTTACACATACACACACACACACACACATACACACACAAATGATGACATCATAGTTTTCAGACTGGATATTGCAACTCGTTATAAATTACATTTGTTCATTTGAAATATTTCATTATCGATTTATAGTTAGTTCTTGTCTTGTTCGGTAGCCACCACTTACTCAGTTTAAAGTTTTTAAATAATATTTCTTATTTCATGGATGTTTGACTGCATTTTCTACTTGTAGACACTTGTACGTTGTTCACATTGTCATCTTTTGGGCACTGAATCTCAGAAAACATGAAGCTTGAGATTAAAGGTAGGACAGGAAAAACTGGCAGTAAAAACATGTTAACATAACGTACCGGCACAGGATAGGGTCAAGTTCATACTCAGAACCACAAGTGTGCTGTGAAGTACAATGATTTCATACTTGTGTTGTGATGATGTCATTATATTGTAACATTAAAGCCAAGAATTCTCCTCACCCAAGGGCAAAGCCAATTTCCCAGAAGGCTCGTTTCTTAGAGCCAAAGCTCCAAAGATGCCAATGCAACCCATGCTGATACTTCGTCTCATGTTATTTCTCAATTTTATGCTTAATTTACTCCTTTTGGTTTTATGTATTTTGACACAGCCAAGTGTATGTGGGGATTTCTCCATAGTCCTTTAAATGCTATAAAACTTTAATATAGGGAGATAAAAACAATAATAAGCCATGCCTCCGAGCCCTCACATTTAGTTCTCTGAGTTAGGCACTAACCACTTTTAGATACTGATTTAGATTTCCAAGTACTTGTACGACTTTAAATGGCCCTTGTGCCTTTGCTTGCCCTCCTCCCCCGCCCAAATGAAAATTATATTCTACCCGTAACCTGGGCATGCAACACTCATTGATTGTAAAGTGGCATCTTTACAGTTCTTAAATCATCATCATAATGGCCTATATCGTGCATGAGCCAATGCAATTTAATATAATTCAGAATAAAGCCAAGATGAATGCCCCACTCTCAATTTTAGGCATGCAACCCTGAAAAGTCTTTTGGAAAAAAATGAAATAATGCTCCTGGAAGTCTGTTGAGTTAGTCTGTTTTCAGCATAATTGCCTTCTCTCGGCTTCCTAATACTCTTAAAACCTCTGAGAGTCTTTAATGTACAAAGTTCAACAAAAATACCTTCAAAGCAGATTAGTTCTAATTATGTTTAATATTTGTTTGCTGCTTTATTGAATAAACTACATTTGCTTTTTAAAAAATTCACTTAACTGCATGTCAGTCACCCAAATTTTAAGTGTACAAATGAAATGGAAAACATTTATTACACAAATTTAATTACAATTCTAAGAAATAAACATGCAAATTAGATAGAGTTCAATTTGCAGATGCTAATCCTCATCCTCGATCTCTCGTTTCCTTTCCTCCCTGATTTTCAGTCTGTGCCTCTCCTTGATTCCTAGGGAGCCAGGCAGCCAGAGGTTTGGTTTTTCACAGTCGGAGGATCACTGTTTTAAAGAAGTGTTATATTTAGCACATCTGGCATAGTAGCAGTAAACAAACATTATAGTCTTTGTAACACTCTTGTGCAGGTGCCTTCCCCTCCGATTTTATTAGGTCTATGCCTTCCAAGCCTCTGCGTTCATTACACCTGAAATGACCCATCTCGACTACAGAGGGGTCCCTAGACAGAAGTTATGAATTAATGTTTCAAAAAACACTCCAATTGAGCCCAACATAGGAGAAACTTACTATTTGCAAAATAATGTGATTCCGGGGTGGTTTGAATTACATTCTCTTGACCAAGGACAACCTCCTTTATTACATTTTTATTTCCTGGAGGTTTTCCCTTGAGGCTCCCCACCCAGAAAGTGTTGCCAGTTGAAGTTGCAGCAGGACCAAGGTTGCTTTTTTATACACATGCAGCTCGGGAGGGGACTGGGCGAGGGCGGGTGGCGAGGGGGGAATAACTGCTTGGTCCTGCAAAGACATCTGTTTCTCATCTCCGTTTGCTGTGGCAAAGAAGAAAGTCTTTTGCAAACGGTGGGAAAGGCATAGTTGTTTTTTTTTTTTTTTTTAATCACACGCACACACGACAACAACAAAACTAAACCGAATTTTTTTAAAAAGAGAGAGAAAGAAGACATCTCAGAAGGTTGCCGAGTGCACACATTATTCTGCTGGAGCCGAGCCCCCAGGGCCAGGGCGGGAGCCCGGAGCGCGTGGGGTCTAGGCTGCGGGCTGGAGCTGGGCCCGCGTGTCCCCGGGCACAGGGAGGGGAGGGGAGGGGAGGAGAGGGGGGAGGGAGGGCGGGAAGGAGGGAAGGAGGCAGGGGGCGGGCTGGGGTGGGGGTGGGGGTGAGGGGAAGGCGCCCCGTGTGCTGCCGGAGGAGCCGCGGCGGCGGCGGGAGCAGAGGGAGGGAGAGCGGGCGCGCTTGTCATGTTCTCTCTCTCACCCTGGGGGCATCCTGCACAACCTCTCCTCGGAAATCCACGGGGAAATGGCAAACAGGATTGACGGGTTTCACACGCTCCTCGCTAGACAGAGCCGCTCATTACCATAACCGTCTGCAGCGACGGCGGCGCGGCGCCCCAGTCGCGGCGGCGGGACCTGCCCGGACCCTCGCCCGCCGCGCTCCCGCGGCCACCAGCGACCGGGCGGCCGGGCGGGACCGGCGCGACTGTGCCCCGGCGGCCGGGCTGGCGCCGCGCCCCGAGCGGACAAGCGGCAGCTGGAGCGCTGCGGCCGCCGCCTCCCGGCCGACCCCGCGGTAAGAGCCGGGCTGGGCGGGGGCGGCGAGGGCGGAAGGGCCGAGGCCGGCGCGCGGGGACCGGCGCCTCCGCGGCCTCCCGAGCGCCCGCCGCGCTCCGAGGCAGCGCCGGGGCCACCGGGTGGACTCGCGCCGGCGGCGGCGGCGGGACCGGGGGCGGCGGGGGCCGGGGCTCCGCGGGGCGCGGAGGAGGCGCGGGCTTTTCGCGGGTCTGGAATGCGCCGCGAAGCCTCTCCCGGGCGGGAACCGCCGCCTCCGGCGCTGCTCCGGCGGCCGCCCGCGCGCTCGGCTGGTCTCGGGTGGGAACGGCGGCTCTGGGGGGACCTCGGGGCCCTCGGGGGTCGCTCGTCCTCTCGTCCTAGGGGACGAGGGTCAGTAGGAGGGGTGCCCCCAGGGCTGGGCGCCGTGGCGCCTGGCAGGTGGGGAGGGCGGGCTGGTGGATGTCAGGAGCGCGCGTTTGCAAGAAAAAGGAATCGCTGCAGGAGCTGACACCTTCTGTCCCCCGCCACCTCCGCCCCCGCACCCTCCTCCCCGGCAGCCGAGCCGCGCTGCGGGCGGCGGCGGCTCCTCTGTCCTCAGCTCACCTCCCCGGCGGGCTCGGTTGCTGGCCGCCTGGTCCACGCCTCCGCCTCTCTCCTCCCTTCCTCCCCTCCCGCCTGCTCGGCCCTCGCAACTTTCCCGAGTGTCCGGCTGGGCGACAAGAGGCGGGGGGTGGCGAGGACGCCCGCGCGAGGTGCGGCCGTGTCCCCGCGGCCCGGGTCCTACGGACGCGCGGGGCGCCCCGCGGGCGCCGAGTGGGCTCGGCCGGCCGGGGAGGTAGGGAGGGCCGGGCGGGATCGGCGGCCGGCTGGAGCGCGAGCCGGGGGCAGCCTCGCCAACTTCCCTGAGTCATTTCCTTGGAATCCTACCTTTGGTGTTTATTTCCCTTAGAAGGAAACTTGGTTTAAAAAAAAAAGAAGAAGAAGAAGAAGAAAAAGAAAGAAAGAATAATAATAACCCTTATTCTTCAGGAGAAACGCAGGACTCGGGCACCATGGAAAGACAACTTGCCTTTGTTCCCAGACACTTGGGGAGTTGTTTACTTTCTCCCGCGGCCGGGGGCAGGGGGGGCTTTGCTCGCTGCCGCGGAGAGGGGCTTAGGGGCTTCGGCACGGACCCCCCGGGGGTGTGTCTGTTACGCGCGCCAGGACCTGGTGGCTGCTGCCAGCCTGCGGGGGTTTCAGTTCTCTAAACCTCGGACCCCAGGCTTGGGCCTGGGATAGAGCCCAGGCACCGGGGCTGGGACCCTCGGGCACCTCCACCACCCCCACTCCCGCCCCTGACCCCCTCAGGTCCAGGACGCGAATTCCCAGCACCAGGACCGGACCTAAAGCTCTTGGCCTCTCGGAGCTACAGCTGAGAAATGTACTTCCCAGAGCAGACAGGTGTACTGCAAGGACTGCCAGAAAAAGCGACATCTGTCTATTTAGCAGGGTTGAAGGATTTTATTCCGCCCATCCAGCCACTAAACAACTACTCCCATCACCGCCACCATGAGCTGGTTGAGCCCTTGAGATCTTATTAGGGACAGTGTTGAGGTCAGGGGCGTGGTTCCACCTGGGCAGGATATTTAAGACTGGCAGCGGAAACGCTGCATTGAAATTAGCAGCCTTTTACTTTCCTGCTTTTCAGTATGGGAATAAGACCTCTAATTACTATAAGGTTCTTAATAAAACGTTCTCGAATTTCCAATGATAGATGGGGGGCGGGGGATGGACGGGTAAAGAATGACCAGGATCCCCTGTTAAATTCAAGGTGCCACTGAATCTGTAACTACCCTGTTCCGTGTGCCAGCCACTCCTATTAGCATCATAATGGCTCCTTGGAGAGAACGAGCCCAACTCATCTGGAAAAACCAAATTGTATAGAAATGCCTGGTAACTTTACTGTGAGCATTTGCTGGAAAAAGCTTGACATTTAGCCATCAGCCCCCTGGGAATGCTTGAGGTGTCATTCCTCTATATCCACTTGGCTGACAAAACAAACATGTGGGAGCCTGAGGATAAAAGGTTAGGACCTTTTTATCTTTTATTTTTTTAAACTCATATATAGACAAAACACACTTGAACACCCTTCTTTTGAATTCACTCACCTCTGATGTTAAGAGAAATATTTTACCATTAACGTACATCTTTGTGACTGTCTGTAATATTAACAGCACATACATTTGTGAATTTAAACTTATGAATTCAGTAGCAGAATTATAATGTGAATTTCATCATCCAGAGAATTATGACAGCTTGGACCTGAACATGTAACACAAGTAAAGAGTCATGTGAAACATTGGTGTTTAGCGCTGCACGCTCAATTCTTCAAGAATGTTAAACTTACCTTCTTAATTTGTTAACTTCCTGATGTAAGTTCTAAATAGACTAGAAAGACTCAATTGAAAAATCTCCTACACCCTCCTAAATAATCCCAACTCATTTATATTTTATTCAGACTTAATGTAAATCATTTGTGGAACTCAGCCTCTCCAGGTAAATATTTTGGGTATAAAAGTTTTCAATTCAGAAAAGAAAAACTTACTGCAATTAGATATCATAAAGGAAAAAAATCCAGGATACAAATAAGTCTGCCACTTTTCAAATTCATGTTTCAATATTGGATTAAGATCAGTACTTCAAATACAAATGCGTAATGATGGAATTTCTTGTGCTGAAAAAAATAATAACAAATAGAAACATTGAAATCCTTAACAGCCAGGAAAGCTACAACAATAAGTCATTAAAATATAAACAAACTCTTAGTAACATAAAACAGCACAGGGCCCACATAATGTCCTATTAAACAACTGGTAATTGCTGCTAGGGGCCTGCAAATGCTTTTCTTTCTTGAGGGGCATGGATTTGTCAACCTGCGTTCGTTTAGATGTAATAAAAGTTCTACATAGGCAAAAAGCTTGGATCTTATTCCCAGAATCCAGCACAAAAGGGAGTATAAATTTCAAGATGGAAAATAGTGTTGCAGCCGCAGAGAGAGCTACTAACTCAGAAAAAAGCTGTGCTTCGTGTGTTCCTGGCAATAGCACTTCCTAATACAGTTGTCGTAGAATAGGTTAAGAATTTCATTTTGGACCATTTCATGAGAGTCTTCTGGGGAATAAATTATCGTGAGGTCTGGTACCTTGTTTGGATGCCGAGTCTGAGGGGTGATAGACAATGTAGTCTAAATTTCTTGGTTGGTTGATGACTCAAAGAGCAAAATTGATGATATGTCCCACCATTTCTTTTTAGAGAATTAATTAAACCTCCTCTCTCTCTCTCTCTCTCTCTCTCTCTCTCTCTCTCTCTCTCTCTCTCTCTCTCAATAGATTTCCTAATAAGTCCTAATTGCTGCCTCTTTGGAGGCCATTTGAAAAGAGAAGGGGTAGGTGGTTTAGAAGCCTTAATCAGCTGGCTCCTCATTTCAGCCACTGACCCGGACACCTCCTCTGTCTTCAGAAGGCCTTTCTTTATTCTCAGTGAGATTGGGATGGACTTGAGGATCTCAAAAAGAAGACTGAGTGAAGGATGGAGGAATTGCTGCCAAGAGCTGCTCTGTTAGCCAGAATGACATTATCACTGTAATGAAGCTGCTGTTTCCCCTTCCCCCGGTGTCTTTCCTCCTTTTACCTGGAAGTGGACCCTTGTTATAACACGTAGGTAATAGACTCCTATGAGACGATGAAAGGTTCACCCTTTCCCAAAAACATTACAAGCTATCTAATTTGGAGAAGAAAGCAAGAACTAGACCCTTCGTGTATATTTGAAAGACAGTCAATCTGCAGAGTTGGCCTGACATCACTCTGTATGACAGTTCTTTAAACGGCGAAGTGAGAATAGTGGAGGTTTGGCTCTCCTGAAGGAACTGGCGCTGTTTTAATAAGGCACCGAGACTGTCCTGCTGTCACCATTGACCTGTGGCCCCTAAATCTTTTTACTTTAGCATCAGACCCTCCTCTACCTTGAACTCACTCTTGACCCTACCTTGAGCCCTACTTAGGACCAAGTGAGGACACTGAGCTCCCATGGCCAGGCTCCCCCCACCCTGACTTATGGAGGATCCCAGGGTGCATCACAGGGCAGAGAGGCTCCCCGTCTCCCTGGAGGCCCTGGGGAAGGACGTGAACTGGAGAGAAGGGCAGTGGTGTGTTGCCTCTTGGAAAGTTCCTGCCTTGCGTCTGGGCTTTGCAGAGTAAAGAGTTGCCGGCTGCCTCTGGCGCTGAAACCCTGGCTCCTGTTTAATATTCTGCCTGCTCCGTTGATGTTGTGCTTGGCTCCTGTGGGACTGCAACTCACGGCTTGAAACTGGAGCCAATTTTCTGTCTTCATCTCTCAGTGTTTTGACTGGAGGCAGATCCAGTTCAGGCCGATCAGGGCTGGTGGAAACAACTACCAAGTGTGTCTCTGTCTGCTTCGCTTTGGGAGAAGAAAGTGGAGGGAGCCCCAGAATGTTGTCGAGGAGCTGGCCCTGCGGAAGCGGGAGGAGGAGGGGGCAGCGAGCACACCGAAACTGAGAGCATCAGTAGGGATTCCGAGGGAGAGTTCTGACTCCCCTGCCCTTGTCTTTTGATTGATTAGTGGATTTCATCAAAGGAGACTCTCGGGGGGATTGACTAGAAAATTGATTTCGCCTTATTAATAGAAAGGAAGTGCAAGGGTTTTGGCCTTGCCTCCTGGCAGTACATTTTCTGAGGGAAGGTCAGGAGGAAAATGTGTTTAGGAGGCAAAGCAGCTGTCTAGAAGAAGGCTGGGGGGAAATCTGAGAACAATAAGAAATGGGGTTTTAAAGATCCGCCCATGAAATGCAGATTGCTGAGCCGGAGGCTGAGCTAATAGCAAGAGAGTTTGCTGAGGTTTTTCGTTTTCGTTTTTGTTTTTGTTTTTTTGAAAAAATAATAAAACATTTCAGGGTGAAGTGGGGAAGGACCAAGAAGTAAAAGTTTCCTGAAGCGAAAGAATGGAGATGCCAAGGCCACCCATCCGCTGGCATGCTCTTGATTGGGGCTGTTTTCTGTTTTTTCAGATCTGAGGCTGTCAGAGATGACTCTGGTTCTGTCCATGAATAGATTCTGCGAGCCCATTGTCTCGGAAGGAGCTGCTGAAATTGCAGGGTACCAGACACTATGGGAGGCCGACAGCTACGGAGGCCCGAGCCCCCCAGGGCCAGCGCAGGCTCCTCTGCAGGGAGACCGAGGGGCCGGCCCCCCGCTGGCAGGTACTGCTCTTGACCTTCCCCTGCCACTCTCTGAAGCCAGACTGGTGGGAGGGTGTGGTGTCTGGTGCGCCCCTCTGAGCTGAGCCTTGCTCCAGGGACTTCCCAGGCTGCCTGTGCACCTTGCTAAGTGAGCCCAGGGCTCCAGGGAGGGAGGACCAGAGGTGATATTCAAATTGCATTCAGATCTGAGTCTGGACATGTGCTGCTGCTTCGGGTGTAAGTCATGTGTCTATATTTTTAAGAGAACCAAACCAGATTTTAAAACTCTCAGTTTGGGTTTTGGTTTTCCGCCCTGTGGAGCTGCATGGGTCTCTCACAGCCACACAGCCCTAGTGGGCTTGACAACGAAATGCTCATCCCACGAGACAAATAGGAATCCGCACTTTGGGCCAGCAGCTATCTGTCTCTTCTTTTTATTAAGCACACAATGGGCTTTGGTATTATAGGGGAAACAATTTCAAAGCTCAGAAAAAACAAATATGTTCTTTCTTTCTGATTCTTTATTATGTTTTAAGGTAAGTTCCTTTCGATACTTGTGTAGTACTGGCTATCAAAAAACAAAACAAAACAAAACAAAAACTACCACATAAAATAAGTACTCTTGAATTGTTTTTCTGAAAAGGATTAAACACTGTGGTCTTTAAAAGTTAGACCCTACTTGAATTCATGGTCAACATGTTACATTTTTGTGAGCAGAAATAACTTTGGTTACCTAAAATTTTAATCTAAAATTTTAAATTTCATATTTAGAAAGAAAGAATATCATAACTCCAGTGTGCAGACAATCATTTGTTTCCTCACCTTGAGCCAATATTTTAAACTTGTTTGATTATTAATGCTTACAGTTTAATATGTGTACATTTGAACAGTGGTATTATGATATAATTAACTAAACAATTTGAACAAATACTAATATTATTTAGGAGTTGTTACCTTCCTCCCCTTTATAAATTTTGCTGTTTGCCTATGCATAGAATTAAGGATCTAAGTATTTCGAAAATGCTGAAATGTCTTTTTTTTTTTTCCCTATAATTGTCTAGAAGTCCTTGCGTGGCCTGGGTCACAGGATTCCTTATGATAGCAACTATTAAGACAAATGTTTATTTTTAATCACCACATGTACAGACAAATACGTAACCAAGTTATCTTCTAGAAGGAAAAGAAAGAAAAGTATTTTGTTTGGAAAACCTCTGGCCAACCACATGTCATTTGTCATATCTGATTTATTACCACAGGATCACATTACAGGGGAATTTCAAATCCTATAACAACGTCCAAGATCACACACTTTAAGAGGAAGTATGTGGAAGAAGAGGATATTCACCCACCACTCAGCAGCTGTAACCATAAAGTACGTTTTTTTAATAGTCGTTATTTTTATTACGAGTTTGAGATATTAGTAACAGTTGCTCGATCCATTTCCAAAAATTAAATTGTTCCATCCAAGCAACGAAAATGAGCCACTTCTCATCAGAGCCATATTAGTCGTTGTCACTTTTTTGGATCCTGTGTTATTTTTTACAAGGAGTCGAAGAAAGAGCCAGCAAGAGCTCCTCTACCCAGAAATAACAAAATTATATAATCCAAGGAATGTCTTTTTCACAAATGATTTCGTTTTTCTCAAGTCGTTTTAAGGATTGTGGTTATTCCAGGGATCCGCGTGTGCCAAAATATACCTGCTCTTCGCTGACGTGCTCCCTGCTCTGAGCTCCAGCTCCTGTGGGCCGCACCCCTTCTGTGTGAGCCCCCATGGGGGTGCTTACCCAGAGCTCCTCCCGACCCTTAGCAGTGGGCTCCCTCGAATGTGTACATGAAAGCAGAAACATTCATTACACGTGTTCAGTTTGTTAAAATATATCATTCATTTCCAAGAAGGGTCCAAAGTTAACTTTTTTTGCATGTATTAGAAGAAAAATAACAGGATCGGGAAAGTATGTAGAGTTATGAAACTGGTCATCTAAGCTTTTCAAATACCAGTTCTTTTTCCTTATGGTTATCTTCCTTCAAAAAATTGCTGATTTAAGCAAGCCAGACCATAGTCGTCTGATATGCAGAGAGAATTTTCAGCTTTTGATTCATCTTTCTGCCTGTTTCCCTCTGACCCACACCCCAGCCCCGTCCTTTAGCTGTCACTTTGACCCTGCTCATAAAGACATTGGCATGCATTGGCGGGTGCTGGGCTTTTCCCTACGTGTGTAGTTCCTGCTTTGGGTCAGTCTGTGCTGGTTTAGTACACTGCTCCTCAGGTCATGCGACCAGTTGGCTTTCTTAGGAGCTGGAAGAGCTGGCCCCAGGACACAAGCAGTTTATTTCTTTTTCAGTTTCTGTGTTGCGATTGTAGCAGTTTTCCAGTTGCCACTGGGTTTGTACCAACCATCACAGTGTGATGGTGCCACCCAGCTCAGGACTGAGTGCTCTCATTCCCTCTCTGCATCTTTCCTCCTGCCTGACCCCAGAAGGACACTTCCTTTGGCCCTTCAACTGAGATATTTTCAGGTTCTGAGCCTCATTCCTTATCATTGTCCCCCTATTGAGCAAAGATAATTGGTAAGTATACAAAACCCAGAGGATGAAAAGAGGGACAGCGTTAAAAGCCAGTTCTCATGCTCCTTGATGATGGCAAGGCCAGGTTTTGAGGTATATCCATGACGACTTGTATCTTGGGATCTTTTTTTATTTACAGCTTTATTGAACTATAATAGACGATTAGTTGCTCACATTACATTGTCCAATTCAATGAACTTTTTTCCAGTTATAGTTGGCATATAATAATATATCAGTTTTAGTTGTACAGCACCTGGGATCTTTTAAAAAACATCTCAGTGAGTGTGTAAGTGTGTATTCGTATACATACACATAAAAGCACAGGTATCATAAGAGAACAGCTTGATGAATTTCACAGAGCGAAAGTTGCCATGTCGCATCCAGATCAAGAAGCAACATAACCCGCGCCCAGCCCCCTGGTTGTGCCGCTTCTAGCCACTGCCTCTCTGCCCTCCAGAGAAACCGCTCTCCTGACTTCTGTAGCATTGCGTGCTTCGCGTCCCCCTGGCTGCTCCATAAAAGAGCCAACGGTCTGGCCTGTCGCCGCTGAGTTCTGTCGTGGCTGGATTCCCTGGTGCTTGACCACGCCAGCGATTCAGGAAGCCAGGGGCATTAGTAGCACCGGGGACGGCATCTCTAAATGAGCCTGGGGGAAACAGGATCACAACGTGCCCAGACTCAGAAAATACCCAGAGAAAAATATGCTGTGATGACATTTTTGTGTAGTCCATTTCCTAAGCTTTTTCTTCCTTTTTTTGATTTTTAGACTATCTCGATTTTCGAGGAACGAGCCCACATCCTTTATATGTCCTTAGAAAAGCTGAAGTTTATCGATGATCCGGAAGTGTACCTCCGAAGGTCTGTCCTTATAAACAATTTGATGAAAAGGATCCACGGAGAAATCATCATGCAGAATAACTGGTGCTTTCCCACCTGCTCTTTCAACGGCACCTCTGCCCAAGAGTGGTTTATGGCTCAAGACTGTCCTTACCGAAAACGACCGCGGACGGCCAAAGAGGAGTGTGAAAAGTTCCACGCCTGCTGCTTTTACCAGGAATGTGGTGGTCACTACCTAAATTTACCCCTTTCTGTCAATGCCAATGTTGGAAGTGCCTCCTCCACTGGCGCCTCTCCCTCCTCACCTTCCTCTCCCTCTCCCCCTCTGCCTTTACCCAGTTGTTCCCACCAGGTGGATTTTGATGTGGGCAGTGCACCCATTTACAAGGGTGATGGCCAGATACCTGCCAACGAAATCTTTGTTACTAATGTCAGGCCATTTGGTGTTCAGGAAAAGGCCAAATTAAATGATGAGAAAGCAAATAATGATGCCAACAGGGATGGTGGCCCGCTAAGCCATGAACCTGTGGGAAATGACCTTGCTTTTGAGTGCAAAGGCCAATTTTATGATTATTTTGAGACTGGATATAATGAAAAAAACAATGTAAGTGAGTCTTGGAAAAAGTCCTTAAGGAAAAAGGAGCCTTCACCAAGTAACAAACTGTGCTGCGGCAAAAGGAAGTAGAACATGAGCCATCTTTTCGCCGAAACTTTGAAGCATGCACAGCATGATCAATTAGCTCTCATAAATTTTATTTTGAATGGATTTTCTAGTTTTGTACGACTGATACGATTATGCCATGAACATGCCGTGTCGTTTAAATGCCTGGAGAGCAGACTGCATAAAACATCTGTATGGTAGGCATCAGCAAGCTCCTTATCAATGTGATGATTTTACCAAGAAAACAGTTGACTTAATGCTTAAAAGTCTATCTTAAGTTTTCTTACAGAAAAGAATAGTTGATTAGTCTGGGGGGACAGTGTGCCCTCGTTATATTTCCATTACCCCCAAGGAGCCTGTCTCTAGCTAAGAAATTTCAGTGTTTGCCAATTAATTAGGTAGTTATTTGATAAACAGATCAATATAACCAGCAAAGGATGTCTGCTTCGTCTATGTGACACAGTATTTTTTTTTTTCTGAGTAAAAGACTGAAGACAGGGAGCTAGGTGAAACGGCTTCATGGGGCTGTTAAGTGTTTGTATTTAACAGTCTTGTGTGACAGATGAAAATAGGATGTAGCGTAGATGAGGCACACCTGTCTAGGGGCGGCAATCAAGCGCTATGCGTAGAGAGCACTCCCTGCAGGTTCCCGGTTGCCTGGGATGGGTGGTCAGGCTTTCAGAGACGTGTTATACAGGGCGATTTTTGGTGCCTTACTTTATCTTAATTTTTGCCACGGTGAAAATTAAGGATAAATCAGAGTTACAGCAGGGATTTAACAAACAGGAAAAAAAAACAACACACACACACACAGGGTGGATCAATATTGTTTGGAAACCGTTGACTTCAAACTATTGCGTTCAACTTTTGATTCGACATCTCTATTCTTCCTTTATTTTTGATGCCCAATTGCTTTTGAATTTGGCATTTTTAGAAAGGGATGGAGGAAACAATAGAGAGAGCTGTTGGAAACCAGCGCTAGCTGCTCGAGCTTTTCTATGGCAACGGTCCGTTGCCGGGGTTTGGGTTTTTTGGGTTTTGGGTCGTTTTGTTTGGTTTGGTTTTCTTGTCCAATGAAGTTCATGAACCAGTGGCATGCATTATATTTTAATCTGTTTTGCATCATTTCACTCGTTTAGATTATAAAAGCATGTGGTTTTTTATATATGACTTTTGCTGTTGATTAAGAAGCACAATGTTAATAAATGATGTGGTGATCAATAAGGTTTTATCTTAAAGAATGTAAAAATTTTAGGTTTGGGAAAGTTATTTTGGAGAAATGGGACTCAGTCGGCAATAGTATGTATTTGGTCAACATTTTTCTCAATAATCTCTTTAATTTGTATATTTGCAAGAGGGTTCCAAGTGCCCTCTACTCCAGCCAACTCCTCCTGCTAAGCTGTGCTCCAATTTCCAAGGTTACTGATTGGCTTGGGCCTCCTTAAACAGTACTTCATAGGAACCAAATGCTCAATGGAGGAAATCAGTAAGTCCTCCCGGTTTCTCCAAGATAAAGCTTTTTTTATTATTGCTATTAATATTAAATATAGGTCTCATTCATACAGTGTATGAGTAGGATCGTCATTTGGACAATGTCCACAAGGACCAATTTTTAAAACATGTTCTTGTGTTATGGCTAAATAGTCTAGTAAGGTTTTGTCCTTTATTTTCAATATTTGATAAACATTTGATGTTGAAAACTTAGATGATAGATGCTTGTATATGAATGTGTTGTTGTAATAAAGTGAGGTTTTCTTGATATATATTTATTAAAATGATCAAAACTCATTAAGATTTTCTTATTTTAATGATTATTGGCGATGCTTCTCTTTTCCAAAGCGCTTTCTCCTTTACAAAAAACTCAAAATGTCTAGAAACTGTAGTGGGCAGTGGCCACATAGGCATTTTCAAAATTAAAAGGTACTCAAAGAGGTCAATCTGATAGGTGTTTTAGAATGGTCCTAGTTTGTAGGTTTAGATTTCTGTAGATAGAGCATAATGTTAATAAACGATGTAGTTGGTGATCATAAGGTTTATCTTAAAGAACCTCAAGATTTTAGTTTTCGCAAAGTTTCTGGAAAAAATAATAGCATAACATGAAGTCGTAAATGCTGAATCCTACTTGATTCCTTTAGGAAATGTCGAATTATCGGGAAGACCCATATGTAAATGGTTAAAACAGCTACAAATTATTGCTAGTAGTATTCCATAAATTCTGTGCTAATGTTATTCTTAGAGGCTAATATTTTATTTGCTAAAAGGGGAAAGCTAGTTGGAAGCTAATTAATTTGTCAAATGTAGCATTCTTAGTGTGAGTGTAAGGCATCATAGAAATTTAAATATGAAAGAAAAGATTTATCCTTTTGCTTTTTAAAAGCTGCAGTATTACCAGATGTTTTTCTTGACGACCAAATCTGTAAATGATGAAGTTGGTGATTTTCTGCAGCACTCACCTGAGCTGCTGGCTCACGCCTCTGCTCAGTGGAACCCACTAGAGCCTCTGCAGGAGGAATGGTGCCTTCGGATCCGGCTTCATTAGAATTTGTAATTTTTAGTCATCATGTTTTCGTTTCTGGGATATTTCCAGAATACTAAAAGGAATACATTTTCATCATCAAAAAATAATCCCTAAACATTCATCTAAATAACAAAAAAGACTCCTGTTGTTGGTATCAGAGCATTAGGGCCTCACCTGTGTTGTTTCTATTCAGGAGATGCTAAGCTAGGTTTCTCCAGAGTGGTCCAGGCACCCCTTGGTAGTAAGTTGAATCTATTAACTGAAGTCTATAGTTATATCCTCAGAGACTGGGAAAGCTAAGACACCCTCTGTGCCACACTGCAGTCTACCCACCTGAAGGTAGCGCTTTTTCTCACTGCTGTGCTCAGCTTTAAGGAAAACCTGATGTGGCAGAATCCAGACTTTTAAAAGTTAAATGAGAGGAAATCTTTACTTAAGAAAATGGCCCAGTTCCCCACGAGTGCCTTTAATTGCTAACTCCCCTAGGCACCTAGGTGCATTTCATTAACCAAATCATTAACCTTTGTCTCTGGTCCTTCCTCTCTAAAAGTGGGCGATGGGGAAGATGGTCTGTAAAGGTATTTTTTAAAGGCCAAAAGGTAATCATCTTCATATGCTTCCACTCTTAAAACCCTGTTGTCCTATACTTCACTTTGAAGGGGGCTTGGGGACAAGATTGCAGGGATAGGGAGCTGGGAGGAAGGGAGAAAAATTAGAAACCGGTGGAAGTGACTATGTGACAACCCAACAATCATTAGGACCTAGCATCTCTAGCATGACCTTTTAAGACAATAGGAATTTAGACCATTTTACAAGCTACTTTGTTGAATAAATGCTGAAGCGAGTGAATGAAGATATTTATTTTTTGAGCTCGTAGATATAACTTCGCCAAAGCATGGCTCCCCACCCCTCTAATCGTGAACTTGTGTTTCAGCTCCACTTGATTACTTCTTTTCTGTGTATCGAGGAGAGCCGAGAACAACTTGCAGAAAAATGGGCATTGCAGAAGAGATGTCACCCTCACAATAAATACCAGGACAAGGATATAAGAGGACTCTTGTGGTTCAGCTAGGCTTTTATATCTCTCAAATTGTGAGCAGAAAACGTTTTTGAAAATAATTAGTTGTTCAAATCCATTTTTATGACGGCCTTTTAAATTTGAAGTCATTTCATTCATAGTTAAAGTTATCATAGCCCTCCCAATTTCCAAAGCAAGGATTCTGCATGGCATTAGCGATGATGGTTTAAACTGGGTGCAGAACTGTCCCATGATGAGAAGAATAAGATCACTATTTAAATAATAAAAGAGACAGTGGATGGTTTCTAGTAATTCATTTTAAGATTGCTGTGTTTTAATTTTGTGGTTTAAAATAAATGCAGTAAAGGTCTTTTAAGTTATTACACGGTGCTTCCTTTGCTTCCTTAGAGCTATAGTGCATAAGCGAGGTATGTTCTCTTTACATGGCTAAAACTTCTCCATTTTATGTGATATAGCTACATGACCTGAGGTCAAACAATTACTAGTTTAGAGATTGTTCTCAGCCCCGGGTACATGCCTTATTTTAACTGGGAGAACTCACTTAGGAAAAGCACTTGCAAAGATGTAAGTTATGAACACTTGAATCTCACATCCTGCCATAAAGTGCATCAGCAAGTGAGTTTAATAAAACATGCTGTTTAAAATAGTCTGTAATTTCCTGTTTCTGCATTTCCCTTCAGTATCTGTGACAGGCTGAAGAACTATGACTAAACGAAGGGAATTTACACAAGCTAGTCTGCTGCTGTTTGCAAACCATCGCCATGAGCTTCATCGTCTTTGGTAAACAGTTCTCTGGTGGGCTGTCTATGGTTGCTTTTTTTTTTTTTCCCTGGGTGTTGGTCCAATTTGTTAATTTTGAAAATGCAGACTACTTATTCATAGCCTGGAAACACCTGCCTTTGACCATAGTGAAACTGATAGGATGTGTGGAGATGAATGAGTCATTTCTCATGAAATTTTCCATGTGTCTAACCCCATTTTTATAACTGTTCCCTTGATTTAAATTTATAAAATCTTATAAAAATGCCATATCTTGGGTGGGGGAGAACACACATAGAAAAAATCTTGAGGAAACATAAGTTGCGATCTTGCATCGTGCCAAGATCCCAAGAGAGTGGGCAAATAACTGAACTTGGCGGAGGAGGAGCGCGGCCTTCAGAAGGCGCTGCCACCATCCAGGTAATTCCCTGGCAGCAGCCGAGTCCAGGCATCAGGCCTGTGAGCCTCCACTGTCCTCTCTGATTGGTCAGCTCACACGGGAACCCAGCCCGGAGCCTTCTAGACATGGTGGCTTTCTGCAGAAGCCTCCTGAGCAATTACAATGAGCTCAGCTCAGATATGACATAACTCTTGTGCATTGGCAATCAAGAAGTAGGCAGATCTCTCTGAAATGCACCTGGCACAGCACTCAGGCACTCAGCACTCATCCCCAAAACTCACAAAACCCTTGAGTGCATGATAAGGCAAAAGCGGAGAATGACAGATAGGCTACAAGGCAAATGATTTCCGCAAAAGGATTTCTGATGGAGTAGAGTGGAAGAAGTCTGAGAAATACAGTGTTCCACATGTATTATAGTGCGAATTCACTTTATTTAAGAAAAAGTCTAAAGATTAAAAAGGAAAGACTTTTTTTTTTTTTTTTTTTGGTCAAATTTGTTTATGAAGACCAAAAAACATTTCAGGGGCTAAAGGGTTTCCTTTGTGTTTTTTGCGGAAGAGAGAAATGTCTGCTCTTTCTGGGAGCTGGGAGGGTTTCTCACTGTTGTTCTCCAAGCCCTTAGATGCTGCGCTTTTCAATGAACCCACCAAAATATCTCTGTGACTGCATATAGGCATTAGCCCACGACACTTCTCTCCTTTTCAGCTCAGGCACAGTGATCGTTGGTTTCTCACGAACGTTGCAGACATTAGAGTGTGAAATTTGGAGGCATGCCGGCTAGACAGAAATTCCAGCTTGGCAACTGTAGCTGTACAACCTTGGCCTTGACCAGCAAGCCACTTTACCTCTCAGTGCCTCAGTTTCTTTGGCTGTAAAATGGGGTGGCATTCTGTACCACCTCATGAGGTTTTCAGGATTATCAGGAAGGTGACTCACCCTGGGTGCACATTATAGTTGTGTGATAACAGTGATTTGTTAGGATTTCACTGCTCTCCGTGGACGCCCTGAAGGCTGGACCTGGCAGTAGCAGATAGTCCTTTTTGTGGGGAGTGTTCAGCCTCCTGGATTCTGTAAGGCAAGCACAAGATTAAATAGAGGAATGTGGTCAAACCTGGGGACCCAAGACCCTTAGACAGCTGTGAATGTAGTCATTGATGCCCTTGAGGTATTTTTTCATATTTCAAAAAACTTACTGGAAATCAAAATTTCCTGAAAGCAGTTGTACAAGCTAACCCATGTCGGATTTCTTTACCTCCAGCTGGAATTAAATCAGTTCTGGGTTAATAGCACAAACTGAAAAGAAACACTGATTGAGAAAATGAAGGCATTATCCTTAATAAATACAGTTTATTTTGTAGATAGAATCTTTCAGAACATTGGCTATGTGAATGGAATAAGAGGTGTCCCTTACAAGGGAAAAGATTAAAACTGCTAACCTCTGACTCATCCCCAGGATTTGCCATAGTTTAAGTTTATTCAATTACTGTACTGAATGATTCTCTTGAACCTATTTTCACTCCAAAAAAGTACAGAATTGAGTAAATAATTTCCTAGTGTTCCTATATCTGATAAAAGAGGCCAAAGTAAATTTTCTGTATAATCATAACTTTGAGGGCATGGCCTATCATAAAATAACTACAATACAGTTTCCACTTATAAGACCTAAGTTCAAAAAGCCGATCAAGTAGAGTGCGGTTGTCCCTACTGCAAAACCACATCCATTTCTTTGTTCTCTTTAAACTCAGAGCCCAACTGATGGCTTCAAAATAGGATTCCACTTAAAATTTTTCATTTCTGTGTCTCTCAAGTTTTCAAGAGTATGTATTTTTCCTTAAGATGCGGTATACCTGTAGTGATGCTGACGGGTAGGTCTGAAATGAGAACTAAACTGAACCATATGGTTTGAGAATAAGAAATAGGCACCAGAATGTAGTGAAAGAAAACGCAGTGTTGTGCCATGGTGGTTCCAGGACTTCTCTGGAACGGGTTCTCCTCCTGCCCTAAAAGGCTCTAGCATCTCATAATTGGCACCAACAGTTGCTATACGAGCCAGCAGAGCGAGGCCAGGACATCTCAGCCTGCCCAGGGAGATCCGGGCAGGCTATCTCCAGGCCCTTGTTCTCTTTGTGTTTGGAAACTTCAGCAACTGGATCAGATTTTTTATTTTCTGATTGGTAGGATTCCAACCAGTAAGGATGATCGATTAGAATTCTCAACCAGTCCAGCCTTAACCTAGCTGGTTTTAGCCAAAATGACTGAATGTACAAGGGATGTGAGGGATGGAGGGCTTCATTCTGTCTGGAAACAGTATTAGTTCCCGCACAGAAATGACCCATAAAGAAATCCTGAGGCCATCTATTCATCGTGGCGTTGTAATGGATAAATAAATAGATACAAGCTAGGAAGAACCCTGAGATGGCATTTGTAAGAATTGATTTCCAACTCAAAATCTCATTATAGATCCGACAAGGTTTAATTCAATCATTCTAAATTTTTCTAACTTTTTGCTTATTTTCTTATGCTTTATTGTACCGGTTTCCAGTCAAACGAATGCCGTTACTTAACTACAAAATTATAACCAGTTAAAACCGAGAGCACGAATTAGGTATTAGGAGCAGGTTCTTCCCCAGCCCTCCCGTCCACTAGCTGATTAACTACCAACAAGCCCCTTAACTTCTTTGGGTCTTAATTTTCTGTCCAATGATGAGGCTGCACTCAAAAGGGCCTCAAAAATTGGTCTCTCCTGGCTCTGACATTTGTGATTCTAACAATGGTGAGCTTTCTGAAGATTTGCACTTATATTTTCTACACATCATCCCTTGCTTTCTTTCCCCAGGATGCCTTTTTGTCCCCTCTCCTGAAACTGAGAAATTGGTTCTGGATGTTTCTTAAAGAATAAGTCTCTGGGTTTTCCTGTCCAGAAGGATGATTTTCTGCACGTGTCTGCTAACCTATTGTCTGAAATGCATTCCTCCAGATAGGCCATGCTCCCCGTGGCGTCTCGGTTCAGTTACCACCCACTCCCCCACCCCGCCCCACCCCCACCCCGTTAGCCCGGCAGCTCCACATGCCGAGCCAGCCAGGCACAGCGCTGCTCCCCCTGGCACGAGATTGTCCTTCCCTTCAAGCAACCATCCTGCCTGCCCCACGCAGGCGGGGGATCCGAGAACCCTCTTCTCACTCATTTATGGGTAATAAAATAGCGGACTTTCCTCCCCCCCTCCGCCCCCATCCCTTCTTTTTATGAAGACAGTCCTTGCAGCTGTGACTATAACTGTTGGGTTTTTTTTTTTTTTTCATATGAGCCAAGATTATGGTCCCATAACCCAATTAGTGTCATTTGGTGGTGGTCCAAGTGCTTCTCCTGTACGAGTTTTAATTTGGGGATCCCCGGAGGCTGCACTCCACATCTGTAGCGGGCCTGTTCTTCCTCTTCCCTTATTTGCTCGAGGTTTATGGGAGGATTAGCTGTGTGGTCTGGGAGGCGGCTGCTTCTCTTTCATCCGCACTGCGCTGGAGCCGCCAAGGAGCCTTTTACTTTTCATCAAGCCCTGGCACCTGGAGGGCGGGCAGCCGGGGCGACTGGAATGAATCAGTGGATGCCCTGCAGGCCCGGAGGGGCGCGGCCCGGCGAGCATGGGGGAGGGGAGGACGGGAGGAAGGTTGCTTATTGGGCGGCTCGCCACCCCACCGGGCTGGGCAGGCTTGGGATCCCCCGCGCTGGGCGCGGAGCGCCCCCCTCCGCCCTGCCCCCACTCCCTGGCTGGCGAAGGCTGGCGAGGGCTCGGGGCGCTCATTGTGCAGGCAGCTGGCACCAGCTGGGAAAGGGAATTAGCATAACAAAGAGCCGGAGCGAGCGCGGCGCGGCCCGGCGGGGGCTCTGCGGAGCGCCCGGGGCTCGGAGGAGCCGCGCTGTCACCCGCACCGGGGCCGCGCGGCCCGCGACTGTCGGAGTGGCGGGGCCTGTCCCACCGCTGGCGCCCGCGTGGACCCGGGTCCCGGCCGCCAGAAGGAAACAGTGGGTGTGGGTGTGTCGGTGCCAGCGTGAGTGGGAGTGTGTGTGTACCTCAGCGTGTGCGTGCGTGTGTACAGGGGCGTGCGTGTGACCGTGTCTGTGGATATGCAGTGTGGTGTGACGGGGCCACCAATGCCTCTTTGTTTATTCCTTCGCCGAAAAAGGGGAAGGAATCACAGGTTCTCAACCCTGGATGCACCGCAGAAGCCCCGGGGAGCTTTCGCCGCGCACGCGGACCCTCACCCACCCAGAGCCTCGCCGTGTAAGTGGCCGCCGAGCCCCGCGGCTTAGGGCCTTGAGCACTGCCCTTCGCCGTCATGGGCTGAGGTCAAGTGCACGTTCCTCCGGCACTCGCGCGCCCGTCTCGGGCTTCTGACTGCGCGACTTCACTTCCGCGATTGCTTTAATCCTCTCAGCTGCCCCGTGGTAAGGAAACTGTCAGGAAACTAAGGCAGAGTGGCACAAAAGATCACAAAGCTGGTAATTCGGCCAACCAAATTGGAGCCCAGGGATGTGGGACCCAGAGCCCACGTGCTTTCCACTGTAATATTTTAAAATTTAAAAATACTGCTTTTTAATGCGCTGCCAGACCTCAAGCTGACCAGGTCCCCGAAAGGAGGACTATGGGGAAGGGACGTCGGGGCGCAGCTGGGGGGGCGTGTAGTGTGGTGTGAAGGGGCCACCTACAGACGGGAGGGGACCCACCAGGGTCCCCTCCGTCCCCACCAATGCCTCTTTGCGCGAGATGGCAGATAGGGGCCAGAAGACGTCCCTAGAAACGAAGGCCCAGGGCCCTCCGGCCCCAACTAATGCACCACCTGGGATCTGAGTCGTCCCTCTCGCCTCCCCGGCCGCGGGAATTGCAAAACGGTCCTACCCCAGCCCCTCCAGACTCCTGCTCCCAGCCCCCTCCCTACAGGAAGGAAAGATGGCAGCACATGCGTTTGCAGTCACCCAGGAGCTGTCGGCAGCTGCGTAGCCGGGGGCAGAGGAGGGAGGGGGCAGGAGAGAGAGCCTCGGCCGGGGACTTGGGGACCCGGGGACCTGAAAGCTACACCTCGGCGCCTCGGGCCAAGAGCCTGGGTCTCGCCTCGCTGCACCGCGCGGGCTTCTTCCTTGCGGGAGCCGGCGTCTCTGAGGCTCCTCACGCTTTTCCCGACAGGAGTCCCTCGCTTTGGCTGCCTGCGCCGCCCTCCCGGAGAGGGAGGAGAGAACTAAAACGAGCTGCAGGGCTCTGCCAGCCCCAATCTCCCTCATTACCCAGAGGTGTGGGTTTCCTTGAGTGCAGGCTCCATCAGGCCTTAGCATCATCTCCACGCTCCTGATTCACAGCCCTTTGGCGGCCTGTTCAGCTTTGCTCTGGATGCACCGGGCTCTGATAAGCAAACCCCAAAGCTTTATGGGGGGCCATATTCTACAGCAAGAACTCCAGTACTGGAGAAAGGAGCAGCCCTTGGAATGCTGGCAGCATTTGGTCCTGGAGGTGCCCCGGAAAGGGGGAAGGAGAGTGTTGAAACCCTGGGCCCCCAGCCCGTGTGCCACCCCACCTGAGTTCAGGAATGGGCAGGTGAACTGATGTCCCCACAGGGCTGGTGGTGGCTGCTGTTATTATTATTAAGAGTTCAGAATTCTCCTAGGTTCTAACAACTGTGTTCGTTCTCAATAAACGGTTTCTTAATAATCATTTTAATTAGCAAAAAGGCTGTCTTATTAAAGCTAATTAAAGGCAATTTGGGAACCTTATTTTCATACAATCATAAAATTAGAGAAACAAGAGGCTGGAGAAATGGGGAACTCAGCCCTTCTGCAGAGGGGGCAGGGAGGAGCTGGGAAGGGAGACGGTAGTCCCAAGCCAGGTCTGCAGGGTAGGAGTTCCCAGTGGATGCTCTGGAGTCTCCAGACTTGGGTGCAGCCTCATAGCATGCTGGGACGCTGTCCACATTCTCCAACTGGAGTCTCAGAGTCACCCAGACGTCTCCCTCTGCTCCCACAGATGGTCAGTTCTCTCCTTTTAGTTATCTTAAAATTGAAAATGCAATACCATTGCAGCCTTGACGTGCCCCAGACCTTACTACTTCCTGGAAGTTCCCCCTCAGTCCCCAGACATCCCCTCCCCTTCCAGTCTGTGGCTGATGGTCCTAAATCACCAGCCTAATGTTATTTTTTCACCTCCCCAGCCTGACTTTCAATGCCCTCCACACCTCAGCCCAGGATCTTACACAACCCCACCTTCTGCTCCCTGTAGGGAAGGTTCTGCGCCAGCCATGTCTAACCTCTCAAGATCCTCCCCTGCCGACTCGCTCCTTCTCATCTCCTAGCCACCACCCCTGCTTTTCCCTTAGCCTGGGAAAACCTCTTCCCGTCTTCACTTATGCAAAGAGTAACTTCCCCTCAAGGTCAATTCAAGGTCCACGTTTTGTATGAAGCTACTTTGCACACACCTGTTCCGTGATGTATAAAATGTAATGCCCTCCCTTTATAATGACTTTTCAAATGGAATCATGTATTTTTTTTAAATTTTAGGTTGGTTTGTTCAGAAAGGCATTATAAAGTAGGAATTAAACATGAGTTTTGGAATCAGACCTTAGTTACAAGTCTGGCTTCGCATAATTTTGTGACCATGGAACTGTGATTATGGGCACATACTTCCTATAAATGTCTCGTGTCTAGCAAATGACTTGAGTTCCCTAAGCTCCAGTTTCCTTGTGAATAAATGAGGTTAATGATAATACTGAGATCACTAGGTTGTTGGGACGCGTATGCATGTAAGTCATTTTACACAATGGAGGTACATAGTCCTAATAGCTCTATGAGTGTTGTCCTAGTTGATTCGGGGGACATTTAGGGAGAGAAGGCCCACAGTCAAAGAGATTCACTGGTTTTCTGAACTCCAGCCCGCCTCATCTACAGAGGTTTCGAGCGCTTCATGCTTGCCTTCCCTCCCTCCTCTCCAGGGGCCCTTCCAAAACCTAGGACGAGACTCTTCTCTGGGGTCCCTGGGACGGTGGTTGATGGGCACGTACTTACCATAAAAGTCTAGCATCAGGACTCAGCATAAGAAAGAGACAGGGCAGAAGGTTATCTCCTTGCCTTCTTGCTTTAAGTTTCTCAGCCTCCATCCTTAGCAACCCTCCCTATAGGAACTCATTCTGGCACAAATCTAACAATTTAAAAGAGTCTCCAGTAAATCCTACCATATCGCCAAGAATTCTGGCCTGTCTGGGATGAATAGGTTTTACACAGCAGGCCTTGTGCCTCTCCTCATCAGCTGGTAAGGCCATAGGACAATGAGTGCCCATGAACCAGTAGCCTCTTCCCTTCTGTCCACACCTGAGTATCCTCTGGGTGAAACTTTAACCATGGTAGAACTGATCACAGAGGAAAGAAACGAGCAGATCGGTGACCTCCTAAGTGTTTTGCTGCCTGTTCTCAAAGTAACTGTATAAGTAGGGGCCTCTGCCTTGGTAATACCTATCATCACAGGCTTTATGTTTATTAGAGTCTCCTCACCAAAAGGAAATGCAAACCTATGACATTCTGATTCTGATAAGCAGCATACTTTCATCTACCAGGGGCTATAATCAGAGCAGAAGTGGCACTCAAATTAAGCAATAGTCTCCTGCCTATCAGACATAGTTTATACTTTCTTCATCTCAGCCAAGAAAGGGACATATTTCCCACCCCTGAGCATCAGCGACCGTGTTAGCCCCACCACGGCTTCCTGTGGGGCTGGGACTACCCTGACATGTATGATTAAAGCTCCGTGTGACACAGAGGAAGTCTCACAGGACCCCTGGGGCAGGACACAACACTGCTCCTCAGAAAATTCCCTTTAAGAAAGTTGTCATGAAATCCAATTAACCAGCTGGAAGGCCAGCGTGGGCAGCCCTCCTCAGGGTTAATAAATAATAGAACATGCCCTGTGTTGGAAAGGGTATCTCTTCTCTGAGCTCGGAGGCTGTGACAAGCCCTTCTGGCAAGAAGAGACTTGTACCATCGGCCCCCCTTCACCCCTAGTTCCTGAAACCTCAGTGGGTCCAGCAGGGAAGGTCCCCTGGATAGATGCCCAGAGTCCCGAAGTCACCTTCTCCCTCCCCTCCACCACAAGCCTCAAGGTCATGAGCCCAGCCCTGAGAGCGAGGGGTGCCGTCTGGAGGGAACAGAGCACTGGAATGGGGGTCAGGAGCCCTGGTCCTAGTTCCAGGTCTGACACACTCTCAGACAAGTTCTTGGGAGGCTCCTGTTACTTACAACACCTCATGGTGAGGAATGAGGTGGGCATAGCAGGCCTTCCCTTGCTGGACCTCTCTCCCAGACTGACTGCCCTGGGTGGCTCTTGGTTGCTTTTGCAAGACCAGCACTGTTCAGTAGAAATATAATGTGAACCACATATGTCGTTTTAAATTTTCTGGCAGCCACGTTAAAAAATATAAATTCAAATAACCAGATGATATTAATTTTAATAATACATTTTATTTAACCCAGTATAGACAAAATATTATCACTTCGACATGTAATCAACATAAAACCGTAAATGAGATATTTTATCTTCCTTGAAATCCGGTGTGGATTTTATACTTACAACACACTATCACTTAGGACAAGACACATTTCAAGTGCTCAATAGCCCCATGTTAGTGGCCACCATACTGGACCCTCGTAGTCCTGGACCCTCGGCCCAGGCCACGGCTTGGTTATGGGTGTAATTCTGGATCCCCACGATTCCTGGTGCAGGGAGGCCTGCGGCTCCCTCCTGGCTCACAACCACGTCCCTTCTCCCTGCTGTCCGGGCACCATGTTCTTGCTTCTTGGGGACCCTCAGGCCCTGCCCTCCGGTTCAAGACCACAGAAAGTCATTGGAAGCCGCTGCCGTTCCCAGTAAAACTCCCAGGCACCCGGGGCCAGTGTCTTGGGGTGGCCTGGCTCTGGTCCACTCCCGCTCTCCTCGCATCATCCGCACGTTGCCTGAAGGGACGCGGTGCTGGGGCCCACGGTGCCAGGGCTGGGCAGGCAGGCGGTGGGTGGGGCTGCAGACAGCGGTGTTCCCAGGTGGCAAGGGCCTTTGTTAGGTGCAGAGCGGTCTTTAATCCTCCTGCTACCAGAGAGAGAGGATGTGGTCGGCAAGTAAAGTCTTGTCTGGATAATGCCGACAGGAAGGTGAGCCGCATGCCCAAGTAACCACCGACTCCACCGCTCCCGCCTGTGACGTCACGCCTGAGTGCCATGCAGGCCAGGTCAGGCCTGTGGCAGACACAGCCCTCCCCAGGCAGATGTGACTGGGCGTGTGTGTGAGCGTGTGTCCTGGATCCTCATCAGGCTGCACGTGCATCTCCCCAGTCTGAGAGTACCCCAAGGGGGAATGGTCCCTGGGTTCCTATGTTCTGAGCCCCAAATTTAGATGTGAGGTCTGAAATAAGAGTGTGTCGGAGAGGACGACGCAAGGCTCAGACAGATGGCAGTGCACTCACCAAGTCCATCCTTCCTCCCTTATGGCTTGTAGAATCGATGTGGGTGGATGATCACATGACCGTTCCCAAAGGGGCAGAGTGAGAGATGCCCCCAGGCAGCCACTTCGGTGTGCGGGGTGGAGAGCTTAAGGAAAGCAGTGTCCAAGGGCCTGGACTCTAGAACATGGTGCTGCCCTACTGAGGCCCCGCGAGTGGGAAGAGGGTCACCCGCTAGTAAGAGGACATTGATGGGGGCCAGTTCTCATGCCAGGAATCTGGGGACTCTGACTTGATGTCGCCACCATCCCCCAGAAGCTGGAAAAGGGGAAAGTAGGCTGGCTAATTGATCTCTGCCATTTACAAAATAATTTATAGCTTACAAAACTTTGACCTCTATTACGGCACGCTTCTCCTCAAAATCCCCCGACTGCTAAGAGGCAGTGTGAGGCTGCAAGCACAGGGAATGATGGAGCTCCAGAAATGAGGCAGGGGACGGGGAGAGGAGGGAAGGACAGAGGAAAGAGAGTGGATTTGGCCCAGGTTGAAAGAGGGGTTGGCACTGCATAAATGGGACAGTTTTGTTTTTTAGTCCCGTTTCATCCCCTGGGGCTAAATTTCCCCCAGGATGAGCCTGTCCCTTGCACTGTGTGTGACAAAAAGGTCCTCAAACTTTGCCCTTGAATCCCCTGAAGTGATCAGAAGCCTTCTTTGTAAAACAAAACAAGATAAAATAGCTGGAATCTTCTCCATCTGGTTTAAGCATAAAGACATTTATTAAGGATACTGGGAGGACCAAAAAAATGGACTCTGGGCTGAGTCTTTAGGACGACTCCAGAGCCACACTGCAGATAGCTGCTGCCTCTGTCAGGAGCAGGAAGCTTCTTGCTCCAACCCCCTCTGCACCTGCCTGCCGTGACACGGCCAGCGAAGAGGACACCCCCTGCCACGCCGCTGTCCCCAGGTGATTCCGTTCTTCACCAAAAGTGCTTCTTACTGGTAAGACTTAAAGCACCAACCTGCCCCCTGGCAACAGGGAAATTGGAAAATGTGGGCAGTTTCATTTTGTTTTACTTCTCCTGGAGGAGGTGGGATGTATACTGTGAAGAACTGTAGAGAGAGGGTGTCTAAAAGATTTGGGTTAGTCATATAAAAAATATATGAATAATATATATCTATGATCGTGTCCCTTGGGATGCTAGAGACATAATCCCAAGAAGTTTGCTTCAAAAACTAAGTTTCTTTGAGGTCCTTTATTTTAATTTAAATAATTTTTGAAGATTCATGAGACTTTTATATTACATGTGTATATATCTCTATATGGATATAGATAAGCGTGTGTACACATACACACACATGTACCATTCTGTAAGTACACACACTATATCTTCACATGTTTTATTTAGCATAGGAATCATGTTCTCCAAAAATGTTTGAGTAGAACTGAGGTGCTAAAGAGGATATTTTAAGCTAATTCTTTGGTTTCTTAAAACCTCTGCTGCATGCACACCTCGGCCCTTAGGGATCCAAGGACAGGACGGTGGTGAGATGTCTTGTTTTACCCGGAACAGGACTGATTTATGCCTGCAGGCCCAGCATAATTATTAATAACCTTCCCGTCTCCCTCCAAAGTGTCCCCACTTAGATGATACATCATGTGGTCATCTTATTCTTGGGAGACACCTGACCAGTCTCTGGCCTCCAGGCTGTGCTGACAGAGGCTGTCATTGCGGCCAGACCCATCAGTCCCAGTGGCTGGGTTTGAATTCCATGGGGAAACCTTGGCAGGCAGTTGATTGTCTTTATTCTTATACTGTTTGATGTTGGACATCCAGGCCCTGCCTCATCACCCCAACCAGTCGCACTCAGCTTTCTGGGGGTGTGGGCTCCTAAGTCCTGTTCCCCAAGAGCTGAGACACGCAACACACAGACTGTCCCATGCAGGCTGCTGTCCTATGGTCCTTGCCAAGCCACGACCATCCTGCTGCTCGGAGGGGCCCTCCTCCAGGAACCGTTCCTAACCCCATCCCACTGTAAATACAGAAGCCCTTTGGAATACCATGTTCTCACTTGGTATAACGTTCACTGGAGCCTGTTTTCATGCTAACTTTGTATGAGTTTGATGTCTGTTTCTTTTACTACAGCCCTGCCTCCCTCATCAGACTAGAGCCCCCAGGTCAAGGGCTATTTATTAAGGGGTATATTAATCAAATAATCTTACGGATGATGTGCAATTATACACAGAGATGTGCCATGGCTAGAAAGTACCCAAGTGTAGGTAGGGATGAGGTCTGCCCTGTCACACTGGGGCTCACTAAAGGCAAGGAACTGACTCCCCCGTCAGACAGGGAGTCCCAAGGACAGGAATAGATCAGGAGGACAAATATTTGATCTCCTCCTTGCTACCGCCTTTGTCCTGAGTCCAAAGTCACCTCCCAAGGCTCGAGGGAAGTTAGGGGTATGAGGCCCATTCTTCGAAATCCGCTGGAGCTGGGTAGAGGGGCAAGACTTGTCCCTACCACTCTCCCTCAAAGCAGTTCTGATTTTTCCAGGCTGCCTGGGCCTCCGGGCTGCAGAGCGGACTCGTGCTTAATGAAGCGCTTTCTCCATCTGTGGTCTGGCTCTCCTGGCAGCTCCAGCTGCCTGGGGCCTAGCTTTGGGGAAAGCAGTAAAGAAGTTCCCTCATCCTTGGCCCCCGCCCCCCACGGTTGGTCGCACCAGGGGACCGCTTGCCCATGGCCAGCCCTACCCCACCCATTTTAGGCTAATGAGATCCAGACCCCATACCAGAGCTGCTTTGACTGGGTCGACCTACTTAATTATAACAGCAGCTTCCAAAAATGGAGGTTGTGCTCCAAGGCTCTGCCCCAGGCCACAAAGCAGGCTCCGGCTGTCTCTGGCCAGCTCGGACCCCTTCTCAGTCCCTGACTTGCTTTTCTCCCCGCCTCCCCTCCTTCCCTCTCCTCCTTTTTCCAACATCTGTGTCCAGAAAGGAAGAAAAACCCTGTTTGGACTGGCCTCCTTCCATTTGTCATTTTTTTCCCCTTTCAAACGTCTTGTCTAAAGCAGAGTCAGTTACATAAACATTCCACCTCTTTCCATAAATCGGCCACAGTTTCTGAACAATAGAGTTACTGTGAAGGGGAAGAGGGAGCCCAAGGCCACACCCCACAAGCTCTGGTCCCCCAGCCAAACAGAACCAGAGACTTATTCTTTGAAAGAAGCAAAGAGGAAATCCAGAATCTTTAAGCAAGACCTTTCTGTTGTGCTTGGAACAGTTCCCTCACCGCCCCCTCTGGCCCTGCCCCTCTCGCGGCTGTCCTTCCATTTCTTTAGCTTCAAGCTGTTTGAGCTGATGCCCAATTTCTGTTTTTTTCCTTAACTGCCTGACAATGTGTGTCAGTGTGAGTCCCTGTCCCTAAAGCAGGGTGTGTGGAAGATGGAGTTGGTGGTGGCTGTGGCGTGTGTGTGTGTGCGCGCGTGCGTGCATGCGCGTGCGTGTCTTCTGGCATGATTTTTGAGGCACACCCTGAAGATTTTGTTGCCTTTTTCTTTAAATAGAAACAGCTGGACCTCGCTAATTCAGACCAGTTGGAGAAAAGTCCTGAGGGGAAGAAGAAAACAGTCTGACTTAACAGAATACGTTTAAACTTAGACCCTCGTCTTTCTCCCAAGTTCATCCAGTTACTGGAATTGGACTAATCGCCCTGGCAGATACAGTCTGGCTAGACCTGTTCCGTGTATAGACGAACATCGCCATTAGCATTATTCTGATTACCTAATTAAATGTGAGGGCTACTCGGGGTGTAAACACATTTGCTCTTAATAAATCAGATATCATCGACATTAGTAGCACTTCTCATTGACTTAGTGAGTCTTCTTAGCCAGACTGTGCGTTCTTTAAGGACAAGTTCTGTATCTTAATCAATTCGCTATCCAGCGCCTACTGTAGCCCCTAACACATAGTAAGCGTGCAACATATATGTTAAATAGCAGACGGATAGGTGGATGGATGGATGGATGGATGAGCAGGCAGACCAATGGATGAATAGCCCTGGTGGATGGATGGGTGGATTAGTGAATGGGTGAAGGAGTGGGTAGATGGACGGAAGGGAGGAAGAAATGATGAAATAAATGAGGCAGGAATGGAGGGTTAGGGAAATGTGGTAGGGGAGGTTAAAGGAAACTTCTAGTAGCCTTGCCCTGATGAGTGGGAGAAGGAGCAGAGACCTGTGTCAGAGCAGGAACGTGACACTGAGAGGATCCTCATCAGCTCCCACAACACGTGACTGGAGATGGTGACAGCAGAGACGGTGGGATGTGGCCGCAGTGGCGAGCGAGTATCGAGGGTTTGTGGAGAGCAGGGTAAGGAAGGCTCGGACCGAAGGGGGGGGGTGGGAAGGTGTAATCGCATGGACGGGCTGTGAGCAGGTCGGAGGCTGGAGGCAGATGTGGGTATGGAAAGGCGACAAGATATTAGTCTGTTATGAGTAAACAGAGATCGGAGGGGCGCTTATCAATTAAGATCCTCTCAACTGCAAATACTGGAAAGTTTAGTTCAGTTGGCTTATTGATACCAGTAGTTCTCAAATGGGGATTTTATTCCCTGGGGGACATTTGGCAATATCTGGAGACATTTTTGGTTGTCATAACTGGGACAGGGTGGTGTTACTGGTGTCTACGAGATAGAGGTCAGGGATGCTGCTCAACAGCCTACGAGGCAAAGCGCAGCTGCCCACAACAAAGAAAATGTCAGTAGTGATGCTGCGGAGAAACCCCGGGTTAAACCAACAAGGAATCGTAGATTGTGCCATATCGCAAGCACTTCCGGGGATGTTATTTTATTTGCTCACTGAAGAGCTGTGTTCTCTCTACTGATAGGCTTTGCTCTGGCCACTGATGGGGCCTGTGTTCCCTCAGAGACACAAGAGACTCCAATCATCACCTCTTCACCCGAGAGCACCTTCCTGCTCCACTTTTAAACTCAACTTCTCTTCCTGTCTCCCTAGCCCCGTGTCCCATACCTACTCGTAAATCAGTCCTGGGCAAGGGGGTTACTATGATAGGTTTAAACTAATTGAGATCTCTCAGGCCCAGCCTCGCACTGGTGCTGGGGTCTGAAACTGGAAGGAAAGTTAAATTCTGTCTGAAAGAAAATGTGTCTTCTGGAGAGGGGAAAGGGTGCTGTGTATTTCATGACGAGATCGCCTTGGTCTACCGAGCTCATAACGCTGAGAAGTGTGCTCCCGGCCCTCACGCCCGGAGCTTGCTGCTCGGTTACCCCTTCAAATCCACTCCCTAAGTCATTCATAACATAAGCAACAGATAGTAGGGCTATCGCCTTCTTGTTGTGCAAGGGGCGAGATGAAATGGTTGCTGCTGGCCTGGAGCTTTCGGTCTTGTAGGGGGCATAGTAATCAAATAATCTCAAGGATGATGTGCAATTATAGACAGAGATGTGCTGTGGTTAGAAAGTACTCGAAGCTGTGACAACACGTAACAGACCTTACGGGGGTGGGGAGAGGGAGAGTCGGGAGAGGCTGCTCGACTGAGCTAAGATCTGAAGGATCAATAAAAATGAACACGGTGATAGATGGGGGCAGAGGAGATTTTCCTGGCAGGGTGACCGTGAATGCACTTTTCTCTGCTAGGAGGAATGCAGTTCAATCTAGGACCTGACAAAGGATGATACGGTGCAGAGCAGAGATCCAGGGGAGGATGACATGGATTTTGAGAGGTTACGTGAGGGCTAAATTTCCTAGGGCCTTGTAGCACATGCTAAAGATTCTGGCCTTGATCTCATAAGGATGGAAAAGTCATTCGAGTGTTCTGCACAGGCTGGCTTTGATGGCAGCGTGAAGAACAAATTGGAGAGAATCGGGTGAGATTTGGGAAGATGGGAATTACTGCAGGGTGGAGGCAGGTGAGGTGCGACGGTGGTTTGAGCCAGGCCAGTAATGAGGATGAAGAAAGGCTGTTAGAGTCGAGAGACATTTAAGAGAGAAAATTGACAGAATGTGTTGTGACTCAGGGGAGAGACAAAAGGATTAAAGATGAGTCCAAAGTTCTTGGGCTGTGAAAATAGTAGGAAGATGAAGCCATTTACTAAGGGGGTGAGTGTGGGGGGGACAAAACACCGGAAAAGGAGCCTGCTTGTGGGGAAATTAGAGTTTCGTTTTGGACACGGTGAGATTTCAGTTCCTTTGAAGACCTCCAAGTGGAGATGATGAGTAGGCATTTGGATATATAGATCTGGAGATTAAAGGAGAAGACGAAATATAAATGTAGGAGATACCAGCATACAGATGGTGTAGTGCTTGTTGCTGAGTAACAAATTATCTCAACACTTAGTGACTTAAAACAGCAACAATCATTTATTATCTCTTATGGTTTTGGTGTGTTGGGACTTTGGACAGGGTACAGAGAGGATGACTTAACTCAGCTCTACGATGTCTGAGGTCTCATCTGGAAGGCTCAATAGCTGGGAGCTGGAATTATCTGATGTTGATGTTGGCTGTTGGCTGAGACCTTAGTTTAGCTGCTTAGCTGTTGGCTGCAACAGCCACATATGGTCTTTCCATGTGGTCTGGGCTTCCTCACAACCGGATAAATTGGTTCCAAAAGTAAAAATCCCGAGAGAGAGCCAGGTAGAAACTGTATCCTTTACATGACCTAACCTCAGAAGTCATATGGTGTCACTTCCACCATACTTCATTGGCCAAAGATGTCATAAACTGTCACTCAAATTCAAGGGGAGGGAACTCAGACCCCACTTTTCCGTGGAAGAGCATCAGTTACATCATAAGATAAATATACAGGTGTGGCTATCCTTGGGCAATACGATCTGCCAAGGTAATAGATAAGATCGCCCAAGGAAAGAATGGAGAGGAGAAGGGAAAAGAGCCTGCAAAGGAGACAGAAAAGAGCAGACAAGAAGGTAGGAGGGAAACTGAAGAGTATGGAGTCCCAGAAGCCACGGGAAGAAAGTTTATTCATTCATTTATCAAACACCTTCTATGCCAGACTGTTAGCTGGGAACATAGTAGTGACTGAAAAATTTCTTAACTTTGTGATAATCACATTCTAGCAGAGAAATATCCAATTAGTTGAGGACTGAAAAATGTGCCTCAGATATACGGACATGAAGGTAGTTGGTTACCGTCGTGAAAATGGCTTTAATTTAGAGTGACGGGACAGAGGCCAGATTAGAGTGGGTTGAGGAATGAATGTAATGCTTCAGGGAGAAAAAGATAGCTCTGAGTTTCTGAAAATAAAGATGGCCGCCACAGAACCCCAGCCAGGGAATTTTATCTTATCTGTGGCATGTCCCATTGTCAGGCTGCGTATCTATGTTGGCCCTTCATGTGCCCACGGGCTCAGAAGTTGGAAAGGGCTGAAGCCCCAATATAACTGGCAAGGAACCCAGATAAATTTTCTCTAGACTCTGCTCAGTGTTGTTTGGGATCAAACTGAGAGAATGTGCTGCTTTGTGCAGCCCCAGCCTCCAAACCCAGACTTACTGGTCTCCTCACAGGCTCTGCCTATTCCTACCCTCCTGATGCTTGGACTTCTTCCCTCCTTCCCTCCTTTCCTTCGTTCCCTCCTTCCACCCATACCAATCACTATTTGAAGCCTGCTTCAATAGTCCTCTCTATGAAGAAGCAGCGATGCCAGCCCTCATGGGTTTCCTTACCCCCTGAAGTTTTGCCTGAAGCTTGGCTTTGCACTTGGTGTGGTTCTGACTGGCCTATGATTTGTGTGTCCTATTTCGTCTCCTCATGCCATACATAACCTCCCTGAAAGGGCACCAGAATTGATGGCATCTCTACATCTTCACAGCAGAGCTCAGCATCGGGCTAAGCAAATAGCAAGGGACCAGTTTTTGTTATACTCATTGAATGAATCAATGCAGAGCCCACTTGTGGCCTCCCACGCTTGCCCCAGAATACAGGTTCTGTGAACTTGCAAAAGTAACTGAAGCCAGGAGAGGGGTGGAGATGAGTTTTCAAGAATCTGTGTATTGAGCACCTGGGGAATAATTCCCAGGAGAGACCCTCCCTATACTCAGGAAGCTTCAATATAGGGATGGGGGAAGGAGGAAATGGTCCCCCATCCCCAGAAGCATCTCCAGAATAGGGAAACAGAACACACCAACTCACATCAACAGCTGAACAAGTCCACTTAGGTACAGAGAATAGATAAAGAATAAAGGATTGACTGAGGCAGGATTTTCCTCTCCAGTAGTATTTTTTTTCCAAAATAAATGTCTTAAATTTGATGCGGGAGGAATACAAAGCATCACTTGTTAGCTGTATCACCTTGTGCAAATTGTACGACCCCTCTGAACTTCAGTTTTCCAATCTTTAAAATGGGAATCGTAATTCCCACTGCATGGGGTTGTTGGAAAAAGTGAATGAGAGAATGTACAGTCAATCCCCATAACTCGCGGAGCTCCGTATTTGCAACTGCACATACTCACTAAAATTTGTTTAGAAACCCAAAATCAATATTTGCAGTGCTTTCGGGAACATTCTTGGACATGCACAAAGTGGCAGAAAATGTGAGTCACCTCACACGCACCTTTCCAGCGGAGGTCAAGCAAGGCCGCTCTCCCTTCGCGTTTCAGCTCCCACTCTGTAGACAAGCGTCCTTTTCGTGGTCTACTTAGTGCTAGGTACTTAGGCTTTCCGTTGACAAAGCCGCTGTTTAAAACGGCCCCCAAGTGCAGTGGCGATGTGCCATCTAGGGCTCCTAAGCGCAAGAAGGCTCCAAAGTGTCTTACAGAGAAAATATGTGTCAGGCAAGCTTCCGTCAGACATGAGTTAGTGCTGTCGGCTGTGAGTTCAGGCCGTGAGTTCAACGCTGTCAACTGCGAGTTCGATAGATATTAAATAAACAGAAGCACACATAAAACAAAGGTATGTGCTGATCGGTCAACTACGGTGTTGTAACCAGGGGCTCCCAGGAACCTACCGCTCTATTTCCCCCAGGAGCAATGGTTCAGGACTCGCGAATTCCGGGTTCACAGAGACATTGTAGAACACAACTGCCGTGAATAACGAGGATCTAGTCTCCGTAGAAGCTCCTACACGGCGCCTTATGCAGACAAGTGTTCAGAAATTCTTGCCTCAGAATCTCAGGGAGAAGCAAGCAGGAAGCACTCCAGGCAGTTTATTGCCATTGTTGTTCAAGCTTTGCCAGGAATTTGGTTCCTAAGAGTCAAAAGGAATTTCTGCACAGCCCGCACCATTCTCTCTGGTCAGAGACAGTTACAGCAACGAGTTATGACCGCCCCTCGCAGTTCTGCTTTTCCCTCCTGTGGGGCCTCGTGTTTCTGCCCCCAGACAGGAAGCTCTAAGTAGGGCTGTGTCTCTGCACAGCCTGGGGGTGCAAAGGGGACTGTGTCTCCTCCTCTCTGTGTGTTTTCTGACCTCCTTCCTTCCCTGTCCCAAATACCTTGTATTTGTTGCCTACACTTTTGTTGATCCTGGAGGGGGAAGAAAGGAACAAAAGCCTTGTCTAGATCCTGGCTCCCTGGCAGGATGACAGAGAGGGCGTCTCTAAGCATCAGCCATGCGGCAGGCAGGATGAGTGGAGAGGGCAAGGGTGACCCTGGCACCAGGTTTCCCCCATAGGAAAGGCCCTCCCTGCAAAGACTCCTGTCTCCCACCAGTTGGGAGTGGAAGCGTCAAGAGCAAGGGGAAGGGACCAGAGGTTTCTCTACACCTGGATCTGATTAGACTCCATTCCTAAGGCTCTCTGGACTCAAACTCTTTCTCCGCAGGCAGCCAATTGGAAGAGATCTGCAAGCCTGTGTTGAGGCCATGCTTAGGGAGGCAGCCCTGGGGTAGAATGAGAGGGCTGTGGGTACTTGATCTTTATCCGAGCCCTCTCTGCCTCTCGGCCTCCTGCCAGCTCCCAGTAGCCCCCAGCCAGGATCCTCCAGGAATTCAGAGCTTGGGGATTATATTACCTTCTGAATTCTATTAGCACAGGCCGGCTGGGGTGAGAACGGGGGCTAAGCAGGGAGCCACCCAGTGGCCTTCGGTGCCCACAGCCACCTTGGGTTACTAGTCTCTGCTTTTCCAGCTTCAACTACCCTTCTGTCCCTCTCTCTCATACTCTTAGCCGGGAAGGATATGGGTTACTTATATATAAACTAAAAAATATGGGCTTTTCTGATGTTCATAGAAGAACAGACATTAACATTGATAGTATAAATAGCAAAATTATGTGCCAGGCACCAACCTAATTGCTTTACATATATTAACACATTTAATTCTCAAAATGTCCCTATTTTACAGATGAGGAAACAGAGGCAGAACTGTATGACCATCAGGATGTCGACACCCCCATTTTGAACTGCTGTTTTCTCTTAATTATAAAGAGGGATTAGACAAGATGAAGCTAAAGTACCTTTTCTTTCCAATTTTTGTTGTTGTTGTTGGTCTTTTTCCATAAAAAGAAGGAAAAAAAGGAGAAAAGATATTTTCAAGTCCTTACTACACTGGGTTCTATAACAGAGTTCGTAAACTTGTTTTTGTAAAGAGCCAGATCATAAATATTTCAGGTTTGGAGCCCCGTACAGTCTTTGTACTTTGCTGTCACAACTACTCAACTCCTCTTTACAGCATGAAAGCAGCCACAGCCAATATGCGAACCAATGAGCATAGCTGTACTTCAATAAAACTTGGGCCCAAGAGGCAGAGTGCTGTATTGGGCCCTCTGACCAGGTTCGCTATATAAGAAATCTGATTTCTCAGTCAGAGGTCCTGTCCTCAGAAACCTTACACTCTGCTCCAGGTTTCATCATGAGATCCATGTGTGTGACCGACACATTCCATTTGATACTATGCAAAACTACATACTTGTGCAGATACTCACATGTGCACACACACACACACACACCCCACACACACACACACACACCACACACACACATACCACGCTCCAGCCTCAGGTCCATTTACACAAGCCAAAGATCTCTTTAGCAAGCTGATTCTAAAATTTGCAAGGGGTCCAGAATAACTGAAGTAATCTTGAAGAAAAAAAAACAAAACACAGCAGGACTCATACTTCCCAATTTAAAAACTTCTATGAAGCAACAATAAACATTGTGGTAGGTGCACAGTAAAGACATATAATCAATGGAATAAAATTGAGAGAACAAAAATAAAACCATTTGTCTATGGCCAACTGATTTCGACAAAAGTGCCAAGACTTTCAGCAAGGAAACAATAGACTTTACGACAAATAGTTGAAATGTGAACCGCCACATGCAAAAGAATGAAGTTGACTCTTGCTTCACACTGTATAGAAGAAATTAACTCAATATGCATCAACGATCTATGAGTAAGACCTAAAAATATAAAATTCTTAGAAAGAAACATGAGGGTAACTCTTCATGGCCATAGGTTTGGCAAAGGGTTCTTAAATATGATACCAAAGTACCATCAACAACAGCAAAAAAAAAATTTTTATATATATACGTGTATATATATATATAATTTGGATATCATCAAAATGAAAAATGTGTCTGTTTCAAATGATACCATTGAGAAAATGAGATGACAACCCACAGAAATGAGAAAAAGTATTTGCAAATCATATATCTGAAAGAGATTTTTACCAGATTATATAAAAAACTTTTACAACGAAGTAATAACACAAGTAGCAGAGGATATGAATAGCTATTTCTCCAAGGAAGATAACCAAATGGCCAATAAGTACATAAAAAGTTGCTTGACACCATCAGTCATCAGGAAAATACAAATCAAAATGACAATGAGATACTGCTTCACTTGGACAGCAAGAATCAGGAAGATATATAATAACGAGGGCTGGTGAAGATATGGAGACATTGGAACCCTCATACATTGAGGTAGGAATGTAAAATGATGCAACACTTTGGAAAACAGTCTGGCAGTTCCTCGAATGATTAAACATAGGGTTACCATATATGACCTGGGTCAGGAATTCCACTCCTAAGTGTATACCCCAGAGAAATGACAACATATGCGCACGCAAAAACTTGTACACAAATGTTTATAGCAGCATTACTCATAATTGCCAAAACATTGAAACAACCGAAATGTCTATCGACTGACAAATGGATAAACAAACAATGGAATATTTTTAGGTCATTCCACATGTTTTGGTAAACCGTGAATGAATCTTGAAAACATTATGCTAGGTAAAAAAAGACATACACAAAAGATCATATGTGATTCCATTAATACGAAATAATCCAGAATCGTGAAATCTTATTTGCTTTGGGCTAGGAAGTTGGGGGGATAGGAGGTAATAGCTAAAAAAATAAAGATTTTTTTTTAAGGTGATGAAAATGTTTCAAAATTGATTGTGGTTGTGAGTATACACATCTGTGAATCTACTATAAACCATTTAACTGTATGTTCACATGGTCGCATTATGTGGTATGTGAATTTAACCTTAATAATGCTATTAAAAAATAATAATCATTTGTCGATATAGGGGTATATGTTTGCATGTATGGGTTTACATTAGTTTCCTATCGCTGCTGTAACAAATTACCATAAACTTAGTGGCTAAAAACAATACAAATTGATTACCTTACAGTTCTGGAGGTCAGAAATCCAAAATGGGTTTCACTGGGCTAAAATCAAGGTGTTGGCAGGGCCACGTGCCCTCCAGAATCGCCCAGCTTCGAGAGACCCCACCTGCACGGACGGTTGCTCCACATTCAAAGAGCTTCACTCCGTCCACGGTTTCTGTCCTCACATCTACTCTTTATGACTCTGACCCTCCTGCCTCCCTCTTAAAAAGACCATTGCGATTACATCGAGCCCACCAGAATGAATTCTATGAGATAATCTCCCCATCTCAAGATCTTTCATTTAATCATTCCTGCAAATTTTCTTCTGTCATTTAAAGTAACAAATTGACGAATTCTGGGAATTGAGACATGGACATCTTTGAACGAGCCATTATTCAGCCTGCCACAGTGCGCGCGTGTGTGCGTGTGTGTGTGTGTGGTGTGCATGTGCGTGTGTGTGTGGTGTGCGTGTGCGTGTGTGTGTGGTGTGCGTGTGCGTGTGTGTGTGTGTGTGTATACCAAGTGTTTCTCTGAATCCACGACCTGCCTATTTACTCTCTTAAATATATTCTTTGATTAACGAGCTTTTTTTTTTTTTTTGGTAGAACTAGCCAAGCTAATTCTGAAATTTATGTAATAATGTCAAAGACCTAGAATAACTAAAATAATCTTGAAAAAAGAATACTTCTTTTTTTTTTATGTTGGGTTACATTTGCTTATATTGTATTAAGGATTTTTGCATCTAGGTTTATGAGAAATATTGGTCTATATTTTTCTTTTCTTGTAATGTCTTTGTCTTTGTCCAATTTGAGTATTATGTTTACAGTGGCCTAACAATATTAGTTGGGAAATATTCACCTATCATCTATTTTTTTAAAGAATTTTTGTTTTTTGTAAGATTGGCATTATTTCTTCCTTATTTTATAATATTTACTAGAGAAGCTATCTGGACCTAATGTTTTCTTTCTTAGAAGATTTTAATTTATGGATTTGAACTCTTTGGTAGAGATAAGACAAAGATTTTGCTGCTTCTTCATTTATCTACTTTTGTAATGTGTCTCTTTCAATGAATTTTATCCATTTTGCTTAAATTGTTGCAGACGCCTTGTTTTAACAAACAATCTTCTTTAGCTTTGTCTTTGCCTTTGAACTAGATAAGATTCAGTTACTGCCTCTGGCATAGTGCAATAGTTGCCTACAAGATATGTTTTATTTTTATTTTCTTTGATTACAATAACAATACTAGCATATTGATGATAATTTTGAAAATACACATAGGCCTAAAGAAGAAACTAAAAATCGCCCCCAATCACACTGCCCAGAAACGAATCACTATTAATGCTTTGCGCTAATTTTGTTTTATGATAATTTTGACAATAATCAATAAATGTTATTTAACTGTGTATGTAGTTAAGTTTACTTTTTAAATGTGTAGTCCTATGAGAACATAAGATCCAAAGCAAGGGAAATTCCAGAAAGCATTCCACTCTGGGGTTGAGTTCTCTTTCTCTTCTGGGGCCAGGGGTCTAACTGAGTAGTGTTCCTCGAGGTAGGGAAACAATAACGTTCTGTTTAGGAAAGTGGCCCAAGTACTTTGTGGGCTGTAACTGAATGTAAGCTAGGTGCAGTCCAGGGGTGGGTCTGGTATGGGGTTCACAGAGATGAGAGATATTTTTGGTTCCTTCCACAATGGAAATAATGAAAGCAACCCTGTTCTGATTGGTGGTTCAGATGAGAGTCTTGCATCTTTGGGTAAAATTTGTAGATGGCTCTTCCCCCACTAGTCCATCGTGATGGGTAGAGAAAGGCCTGTGTTCTTAAGACTTTCATCAGCTGAGTCTCTTTTTAAAGCAGTAAAATGGCTCCCCTCACATGTGGGGTCTTAGTGAAGGTAACCTGGAGAACGGTTGGCCTGTGGGGACACAGGATAAGGTACCATGCTAATTAGCAAGGTTTGGCAAGATATTGGACTGACAGCCATCTTGGGGCCTACCTGGTATCACCTTTCTTAGTCCAAATTTGTCTGTGTGGGGAAGCACCCAGTGACCAAAGCTGAGGTGGTATCTGGCCTTCATAGGTCACTGGGTCCAGATCCACTGCTGAGGAAGAATTAACCAGGGCATGAGGCAGAATGACTCTCTCCTCGTCTTTCTCCATCACCCTGTCTCACCTTTGCCTCTCTTTGCCCAAATGAAGAACCTTTCAAAGGCCAGGAGTTTCCGCTATGAAAATAGCCTCCTCTCACCAAATATGTCACCAAGAGAATTCATATATTTATCACGAGGTTTTTATTTTGAGGAATGGCTCTTAATATTGAATCTCTCTGCTCAGGCCCATAAGACAGGAAGTGGCAACTGGGCAGGGTCCTCAGAGACCTGTGCCTGAGGGGCCAAGGTGAGGTGCGGTAAAGATGCCTGTGCATTTGAGCTTCATAGCAGCAGCCTTCGAATGCTAGGCACACGTCTACAGAACACAAGGGACTATGTGCCTGAGGAAGGGTCTGGGCATGTTTTGTAGCAACTTCACTTGAAGGACTGTGTTGTCAAACTCCCAGCTATGGCAGCCTGAATAGTTGGTACTTCGGGGAGAGTTTAAGGGAGTTGATAATCTAGGCGTGGGAAGCAATCAAGATAGTTCTTCATCTGGCGTCCACACACCTCCAAAGGAGATCTCTGTCTCAATATAATCAGTTTCCCCAGTAATCCTATGTATTTATTTTATGTATTTGAAACCACTATTCAGAAATAGCCCTCACTAGTCTGTCAAAGTGGTCTTTTGCCCCCCAAAATCTAATGGTTAAGAACACAGTGCCTCTCTTCCTCCTTTCTTTTCTCTTTTTCTTTTCACAGTTTTCATAGCAGGGCAATTGCGAGACAAAAAAAAACAAAAAAGCCCTTTTATGCTTTTCACAGCATACTTTTGGTATGTTCCTTAAAAATGATACATCTTTATCAGGAGAGGAATGGGGAAACACAAAAGACCCCATTCTTACTTGGAATTGGGGAAAGTATCCATCCTGTGGTTTATTTGTATCCGTTCCCTCCAGAAAGGGCTCGAGGCACATAAAAACATTTCAACAGTATGCAAACCTATGTCTTAGGCATATAACAGCAGGATAGAGAACAGGGAGCCATCCTGGAGTGTTGCATAGACCCTGCGTGGCTGTTGAAATCAGCATTAGCATCTGGCTCCATTCCAAAAAGCTCCTTCATCACCTTCAGAGCATATCTCAGAATCTAATAATAATCTAAGTGAGCATTTTTGTCAAACTTAAAAAGCTTGGCATATTCTGTCCTTTAATAATCCTTTCTCAGAAAAGATAAGCTGCTTAATAAATCTCAGTGGTAATGGATGGAACCAGTAGTCATTTGACTTAATTAGCCTTCAAAATATTTTCTTGGAGAGAAAGCAGACAATTCAGATCTTTTTTTCCATCAACAATAATAAGAGAAGTGGCTTTGGTACTCAGGTGGTAGTGAAATTACTGTAGGAAGCTTCCAGATTCCAACTTCATGTACGGTTTGGCCTTTTGAATACTTGTTACAAACAATATGGTACAACTTTGCCAGGTGTTTTCAGAAAATCTTAAAAATAAAATTTCCATTTAGATCCCAAAATATACATTAGTCCTATTGCAGACACTATGGATAGCTCCCAATAGCCATTTCATTTCCTTTCTTTAAGAAAAAATTTACCAAGATTTAGCTGGGCACATGACTACTCCGCTAAAGGCCACATTGCCAGCCTCTTTGGCAGCTCAGTGTGGACGTGTGACTGAATCTTGGCCAATGAGACATAAGCAGAAGTGATGTGTGCATCTTGGAGAGCACTCTCAGGAAAAGGATATGCCCACCATCACCTCTGCTCCCCTTCCCACTGGCTGGAAGACAGAAGTTATGGCAGGCGCTGAAGCAGCCATCATAGAGCAAGAGGTGGAGTCACACGAGGCAAGAGAGAAGAAACCTGGCTGTCCAACGAGGTGAAAGAAGCGTGGATCTCCAGCACCACAGACTCGCCCTCCCAGCCCAGAACCGCGATGCTGAGGGAAGAGGAATACACTGTGTTAGAGACACCATTATTCTGGCCTTTAGTAGAGTAGCCACATCTGTATTCTTACCCATATTGTTTCTAGCCATGTTTCTTCCTGCTCCTAGTTACTTTGATCAGCTTCTAGGCTCCACTCCATCTGGCTAGTCAACCTCTGACTTTTTGCTACCATAATCCATTGCCAAAGTTCCCTCGGTCACTCTCCCTTACTGCAGCTTCTATCACTCTCTCATCCAACCTCCTCCCCATCCCATTCTCAATTTTCCACTATGGCCTGTCTCTAGACAACCCATGATCTCCAGCTTCTGAAAAGAATCCATCAAAATAAAACAAGAAATGCCGATAATATTTATTCAGCGCTTACTGTGTGCCAGTTTCTGTTCTAAACTAATTACATATTAAAGTAATGTCTAAACTGATTCTATCTCACTTTAACCTTTCAACACTTTGAGGTAAACAGTTTTGTTCCCTCTCTTTCGGAGTTGAGGAATCTGAGGCACAGAGAGAAGGGAATGGTCTTGCCACTCATCTGACAAGGATCCTGAAATCCTAATCAGAGACAGGCAAGAACAGAGGATGTATGACCAGGGAGGTCCCGGGGGCAGCTGCTGACTCTTCTCTGCCGGCCCCGGAAGCCTACCCATGGAGGGCAACCTCATGTTCAAGTTGCTGCAGGTGAGCAGCAGACGGTACAGGAGCACAGCCCTTGTGGCGTCTGCTCTTCTAGTTATTCCAGGCTGTTGAGCTTTATAAAAGGATAAGCTGAATGAATTCCCCAGGAAGACTTTCCAAAGCATAATTCCATTTATTTCCCACCCCACCCCTTTCTCTTATCACCATCTCCATAGCTCCTTCTGGCGATTTGGTCACTGACCAAACCAGTCTCACTCCCCAAAGGCCATTCGGTCTTTGGCCGGTGTCCTTGAGTGGGTCTTAGCTCAGCAGGGAGCAGTTCTGCCATTGATTGACTAGCCCCAACTGGACGTTCAGAATCCAGCTGTTTCTGATTGTAATGTGGCGACAAGCAGAGTGGCTTGGGGGCCTCCTTCTGTGCCTCTGGTTCTCAGGAAGCTGCTCAATTGTATTTTCTTTGTCATTCTTTGTGTTTAATTACGACTTCATTATATCAGAGAGCAACTCACCAAGCCAGACCCGCAGAGGACCCTAAGAGGAAGAAATGGGTCTCTCACATCAGACTGGGGACAGCTGTGTCCCTTCCCTGCAGACTGAGCTGCTGAAAGAGATTTGGCATAGCCACAGAGACATCTTCTAAAGTAAAGGAGGCCTATTCAAAATGAAAGTCCCTCACAGTTCCTGGCACCCCACTTCCAACTTCGGCAAGGATGGTGTGTGCCCTCATGTTAGTTGGATTGTTATTCTTCTCCCCATTGAAGTGGGTAGTTTGTTCATGGGGGAGTTCAATGCCACTAGGTTGGCCACAGATGGCTCTTTCTTCTTTAAACTGGCATTAAACAGAGTAAATGCTGTATGTCAGCTGTATTAGTGTGAGTCTTCCAAATAGATGGAAAGACTGTGATGGTAGATTGATCGGCATTCGGTATCTCTCCAAGCTTCCCAAGTATGAATTTCTGCATTACAGTTGCTGCTAGCTCAACTCTCTGTTTCTCTGACTCCCTTGCAGCTAGGGTTCTGGGTGGGGAATTTGTTCTGCCAACAAGGTGTACTCCATGCAAGTAGGCAAAGGCCTTCTTCCTGCAGCTCTGGCTTTTGAGCATCTCCCCCAAAAACCAAGCACCCCAGCTTGTCCTATCTCTGGGTCTTGCCCAGAGGAATCCTGGAACCAGCAGCAAGCTGTGTTGTTCTACAGTAGCCTTCCAGTGTAATGTCACCAGCCTTGCAAATGTCAAGAGGAGGTAGCTATCATGGTGAAGGTGAAAAGTTCCTGATCACGGAATCCAGCTAGGGCCATGGCCATGTGGGTTTTGTTGTTGTTGTTGTTGTTAACTCATCAGCTTCAGAATCAGCCACCTCCATGGCAGTTGCCCCGTCCGGCCAGTTCTAGGATGTTGTTCTGAAAGTCATTTTAGGAGGAACCATCTAGAGACTGCTACTTCAGCCCTTGTAACAATTTTCAGCCACCTAACTGCTAATAGCAAATAATATTTCTGTTTAACATATGTATTATGGTTTCTGTTTCCTACACCTCAACTCTTTTGAAATGGGCTTTGGAAGGAAAAAAAGCTGAGAACCATGGAAAAAATTTTTAGTATTTGCCTGTGGAAAGGGGCTGTCATAATACTTATTGTTGAAACTCCCATAAAGAGCTGGAAAGGTATTTCTTTATGTCAATATTTATTCCAGTTTGGACAGAGGACTTAGATTTTGTGCCAGGGACTATACCAGGCACTGCGGTCAGATGAAGAACAAACCGTAATTTCTGCCCTCTAGGTACTTTGGGCAAACATCCAAAAAAAAAAAGTAACTTGGAAGGAGCATTTTAATCAAAGTTTGGGAATAAAACCAAGCTTAAATTGTGATTGATGACAGTTAAAGTTAACCAATTCTGTATAGTTCCCCTCAAATCCTTTTTGGAATGGACGAAACTCAGTAGGTAGGTTTCCTTGCCATGTGTTTTATCGAAAAGTTTGCTTCGTAAGCATTTTACTCAAATGGAGTGCTTGGGTTTATATGCTTTAGCAAAGAATTAGATTTTTATTTTTTTTTATTTTTTTAAGTGTCTGAAAATTTTATCATTTCAAACTAGATCTTAGGTCCAACACAGACACTATAGCTTGGAATTCAATATTAAGGCATCTACCACTAGCTGGGTGAAGAACCTTCTAGTTCTGGGGAAAATAGAGCATCCTGAGTGCTGAATTGGTAAAACTAAAGTTTTAAAGGGACAACAATAAAGTGCCACTGGCCAATGCTGTACCCACATACTCAAATATTTTTGACGATATAGACCAATTAAACCAACTGCTTATTTTAACATGTACAAGACAAAACTCTTATTCACTCCCCCCAATCCCCCCAACCCTCCCCTCCCAGAGGGCAGGGTCGTTTTCTATTTTGTTCAATACTTAATCTCCAGTAACTAAAATAGACCCTAGCACATAGCGGTGCCAAATATTTTTCGAATGTTGAACAAATGTTTTAAAAGGCTCTTTCTGACTACTGGTGAAAGATAGCCTGTGAAGGGGGCAAGAAGGGAAGGAGGCGATGTTGAGGGGCTGCTATGGTAATCTAGGTGAGAGGTGGTGATGGCTTGGATTAGGGTCGCTGATGGAGGTGATAATAAGGAGTTTGATTTGGGATCTCTTTAGAATGTAAACCTGTCAGGACTTGCTAATGGATTGGCTGTGGAGTGTGAGGAAAGAAAGGAGTCAAGAAAGACTCTGAAATCCATGTCCAGAGCAACTGGATGAATCATGGTTCATTTATAGGAACTCCAGGCCTAGGCAGGTGTGTGCTTGGCCTGTTCAAGGAAGAGCAAAGGAGGCCAGGGAATGAGCAAAGGGGAAAACGTGGTGAGCTGAGGTCAGAGAGGCAGCTGGAACCAGATTCTGTCAGCCAGGGAAGAACTTTGAGTATTATTCTAAGTGATGGGAAGCTCTTGGAGAGTTTTGCCCATTGTTGTAACACGATCCGATTTGCGTTTTAAAAAGATCACTCAGGCTGCCAGTATGGAAAATCTACTATAGAACACAAGAAACGGAAACCAGGAGGCGAGCTAGAGGTTATCATAGTGGACCAGGTGGGAGACAGCAGTGGCTTGGACCAGGTTGGTGGCTGTAGTGGGGGTGAGATACATCAGATTGTGGCTCTCCTCTGCTTCAAAACTTGTTCCTTCTCAAGCATGCCAAACTCCCTCCCTCCTCTTGGCCTATTTCCCCTGGCTGGATGGCGGTTCACCCCCTACCTCAGTGCATTCAGGCCTCCACCCAAATATGAACCCCTTGGGGGTCTTCTCTCGACACCTCGAATTGGATGCGGGATCCCCTCTTCTCTCTCGTTCCCTTTCCCTGCTTATTTTTATTCATAGTCTGTATCACTCCCTGTTCTATATTTTATTTACTTGTTTTTATCCTTGACTCTCCCTAGAAGGTAGACTTCATGAGGGCCGAGGCTCTGCTCACTGCTGAGTCATCTGTCCCCAGGCTGGTGCCTGCCAACAGACCCTCAACGGGTCTTTGTGGAACACAAACGAAGCACTTGGGTGGGAGCTGGGAAGGTTTTCTTTATATGAGGAAAGGGTTTTACATGCTAACGTATAGCGTAAACATGATTAAAGGGTGGGCGGAATATTCGAACTACCTTAGGGAGCTTTCTATTTTATTTATTTTTGTGTATGTACTTATTTTACTTCTCAAACAAAATATACTTACTTAATAAATTTTTTTTAAAATTAAAGTATAGTTGATATACGATATTATATTAGTTTCAGAGAACTTTCCGTTTTAAATACCCATTGACGGTGTCCAAATAAAACTTCCGTTTATTATAAATAACTTGTAACTGATTCATCTTCTAGAAAACAGCACATACCCACACATACATATCTTTACACAAATGCATATGTTGAGCATATACACATTTTGAAATTATTCGTAATGCAGTCTTTTTTCCCACTTCCTTTTTTATGGTCAGCCCTAGCCCTCTTTAATATAGAGTATATTTTTCCATATTTTTCACTATGTTCATAAAATTCTACATAGAATATATACATATACACGTGTGTGGAGGGCTGTTCATTGTTCTGCAAATGCAGGATCATTTATATACCTTTTCCCCACATCTTACTCTTCTCCCTCAATCCCATCTCTTAGAAATTCCTCCAAGTTCTCTGGCCTAGCTCTGATTTTTGAGTTCCTTGGTTACTATTTCATGGCATGGATGTGCGCTACTTTATCCAGCTTTACCCTCTTGGGAGGCATTCCCTCTGTTTCCTGGTTTTTGCTCCTTTGAACTCTGCCACAACACCCATCCCTGAAATGTGCAGTTTCAGGGCAGGAGAGGAAGTTGGATAGTCTTTCATTCAATCTCACAGTTTTACAGTCGAGACAATGAGGATCAGAAAGAGAAAGGAATGTGCTTAAGATCACATACTAATTACTTAGTATTTGTCAAAAATTTCAATAGCCTTTATTTCACATAATCTTCCCAAGCAGGACAAGTATTATCATGTCAACCTTAAAGGTCCAGAAATTAAACAAAGAAACTAATTGTCTTGATTTCAAGGCCTCTAATGACTAAAGCCAGGACTCTGATTCCTGATACCTGGTAGCTTCTTCTGCTCCCAGTTTTACGGGTGCCATTAACATAAAACTTATACAGGACAGCTTTTGTTAATTTATTCTGAACATTAACTGTGCGTCCTGCCTGAAAAAAAAAGTTTCGCTAAAAGAATGACACAACTTGGATTTGCCCCTAATTCAGGACCCACTTTCCTTACCCATCAGAGTGAATCACGGTTGAGGTTGTTAAAACCAGTCTTTGGAATCAGACGGATTTAATTTTGAGTGCTTGCTCTGTCGCCAACTCTGTGACGTTTAGCAGGTAACTCGGCACCCCGAAAAACCGATTTTCTCATCTGTAAACAAGGGGTATGATTGTACTGCCCCTTATAGGACATTGTTGGGATTGGACGACACAGGTATGCGATGCAGGTGACACAGATAGGACAGTGCCTGGCACCTCATGCCTTCTCTATAAATATTAGCCCTGAGTTTGGATGTTGCGATTCTTTGGTTCCACCCAAGTGAACTGGTCAATGCCCTTCCTTCTGAACTGTTCTTTACTCGGGACAGGAAAAGCTTTTCTCATCTGCAGGTCCAGGACAGTTAAGATGTCCTTGCTAACTGCCTTGTTTTTTCACAGAGGGAAGGTAAGAGAGGGGGAAAACCCAGAGAGCTTTTGCTTTTGGCATTGGACCGACCGTGGCATAAAGGGGAGGGGAGTCTGTCCCTTAAATGAACAGAGGAGGAACATTCCGAACCTGCTGAGTGTGCTTGCGTGTATGAGACATAGAGAGTGCGGACATTTTTCAGCAACAGAGCATAACTGTCAATGGATGTGTTACAGCTATTTTAGTGCCTTCTCCCCAATTGGAGAAAAGCCATTTTCAAGCCAGTTGCTTGCAATGCATCAAGTGATGAAATACAGATAACAAATTGTGCATTTGTTTGGCTTCATGCTTATTACACCCCCGGTTCTGGAAAGCATTGCACTTAGCCCCTTAATAATCCCTCTCCTGAGATCAATTACCAGGATTTATCTGGTTCCTCGAGCATAAAAGTGTTTTATTGTTTTTACTTTTGCTCCAAGTGAAGTGTTGAGGGGGTAGGCCAGGTTTAAAGGGACTGTCCCCGGCAAGAGTGTGAAGCTGGGATCACTGGGCCTGCTTTCCTGTCTACTGAGTCCTCATGATCGGGAAAGTAGGAAACATTTGGGACTGTGTCCCCTGAGGAGTGACCTCATGCAGCTGTTCCCATGTCTGGTTATTTGTGCATAGCATGCAGGTCTGCAGGTGCCTGGGAAGGTGGGTGCTGCTCCAGGGGAGAGGCTGGAAAACAGAGCTAAGTTACCGTTTCAGACCAAATCATTTTTCCTCTAAAGTTTCACTGTAATCCAAACCAGTTGAGCATTTGAGAAGAAGTAGGTACCATGAAAAGGGGTAATGGAATTAGCTTTCATGTTTTTCCAGGACTCTAAACCATATTTCCTGTCACAACTGTACATTATTAATACAAGGCATCTGTTAGCGCAGAACTGCCCGAAAATGTGCACCCAAAACCATACATCTGGTTTCGATAATTTATTTCTGACATTTGTAGTTGCTGGTGGTGGGGGGAGGATGGGAAAAAGGGGGGAATTAAACCAAGATGTTGCCTTTAACCCATCAGAAGCTCCTAGTTGGAGCCAAAAGCCGGAGTTCTTAACGTGGTTTTTGCATTAGGTAATATAATTATATTAATTTAGCAGCAAATACCATGACTCCAGGCCTGGTGGGTGTGGGTCCACGCTGGCTTTTATCCTGCAGCCTTCTCTGGCTGCAGCAATTAGCTTCCTCTCGCGAAGGGGATTAGCAGGACCACCCCCCAGCGGCGGGGGTTGGGGGGCCCTCTCCGAGCTGTCAGGTGTCATTCGGCTCACCCGGCCCCTACCCCCGCCCCGCCCCTGCAATTAACTCCCTCTGCTGCTTTGCCTGGAGACAAAGCGGCCTGTTCCCGAGGTGTCCGACCTCCGCCCCCTCGCGGTCCCAGCCCGAGTTCCTCCGGCAGGAATCGCCCCAGGCGCTGGGAGCCCGAGCCGGCCGGGTCTGAGACCCGCCCCAGACTTTCCACGATCAGATTTCAGCTCGACTAACGAGGGGAGAAAAAAAGAAAGAACGCGCGACTTCCGCGAGCCGTAGCCGCGCTGGGCCGGGGCGGGAGGGGACGCCAGGAGGCCCCGGGCTCGGCCTGTGTCTGTCGCAGATGCTCTGCGGCAGGACTGTCCGGGGAGCCCTCGGTGATCCCGCCAGAACTGGCGGCAGCGCCCAGACTGTCCTCAATAGGACACTCACCGAAGGGGGCGTTAGTGGCTTTTGGGACTTCGGGGACTGTTTTTAAAGCAACAGATGTACCTTTACAGGCTCATCGGCTTAGAAACACAGGTTCTCTGTTTGTTTAATTATTAGAACCTCAAAGATCATCAGATTCAACAGCCTTTTCCCCTTCCCCAGATGACCGCACTGAAAACCAGAGAGGTTTTGCATTTTGTGACGCAGCTCAAATGTGTGGTGCTGCTGGGACACGTCTGTTGAGCCTCAGCTCAGTCCTTCCCGCAGCTGTGATATGAAAAACATGAGCTCGACTCTGGGGAGAGAGCTGGGAGACATGCAGGCCTGGCCGGGGCAGTCACAGCGAGGCTCAGGGCCGGGTTCAGATTTTCCTGGAGCCGGTCCACCAGTGGTCAGGCCACATGAGAGTAATAAAGGATTGAGTGTTGTATACTTTAGGCTAGTCCCCCTTTTCTTGGCCCCCTTCTCTGCCTTAACTTCCTTTTGGAGCCCCTACTGACTTCTGGGTGTCCACCCTGGGCCCTGTTGGAAAAATTTCAGCTCCATCTCAGAATAAAAGGAATGAAAACCCGGGGAAAGAAGCCAAGGAGGAAAGCCACAAATACGCATCTGGCCGCGGCAGACCGAGCAGCTCTAAGCCTGCGAAGATGCGCCCTGCCGGCTGCTTGCAGAGGCTGAGCTGCCAGAGGCTCCCGTGCCCCACTTCCGAGAAACGAGAACACCGGAGAGAAAAGGCACAGCTTCCCCACCAAACTTTTCCTCCCTGCCCCCTGCCCAAGTCCTTCAAGTCTCTACAGACTGTGGGGAAGAGCAGGAGCTCCCAGAGTCAGACAGATGTGGGCTGGAATCCTAACTCTGCAGCCCAAGGGCTGGGGCCTTGCGCAAGTGACTTATCCCTTCTGGGCCTCAGTTTCTTTATGTGCTCCAGGGGGTAATGATAGGACTCTTCCCACACTGTGATTTTCATGAGTCTTAGGCACCTTTGCCTTTGTGGACATAAGCTCTGTCCTCAAAAAAAATTTTTTTTAATTAAAATATATTTTATGACAGCATAAAGATAAATATACTATGTATTAAAACTTTTAAATCTAAAATTTAACTTTTTCTTCTGTTTCTACAAAGGAAACATTTTGTGAACCCTCCCAAAAGACTATGGGCCCTCAGCATGGATAATCCTAATGGATGTCAGCCTTGTTTGTACCCCTAAGTTCAAAGTCTGCTTTTGAGGCAGCCCAAGCTAAGTCAAAGGGGGTTGTCTGTTATGTCTGAGGAACTCCAGCAAAAAGACTGAAGAGGGTGATGAGTGAGGGTGGGGAAAGGAGATACAGACTCAGTATCCCCCAACCCAGTCGTCCCCAACATTTTTGGCACCAGGGACCAGTGTTCCTATGAGAATCTAAAGCCTGATGATCTGAGGTGGAGCTGAGGCGGTGATGTTAGTGCTGGGGAGAGGCTGCAGATACAGATGAAGCTTTGCTCGCTGGCCGGCCGCTCAACTCCTACTGTGTGGCCCCGGTCCTAACAGCCAAGTACCAGTCCATGGTCCATGGCCCCTGGGTTGGGGCCCTCTGCCTCAGCCCATCCACTCTCCACCCCATGGGAGATGGTGCTTCCTCTGCCTTAGGTGTGTTCTCTGCCTTCCTTCCTTTTGCTCATACTCAGGCAAGTGGAGTGAGGCCCAACCACCACAACGGCCCCCTCTCCTCAGTCTTGCTTTATAGACAGGCGTCTATTCTGCCCTGTGCTGTCCTCTCCTGCCAGGGGAGACCTCAGGCCCTGGGGCTCCTGCGCCAGTCTCCCTCATCACGTCAGCCTCTTGAGACCCACTTTGAGCTATGCCCTCCCCAACCCTTTTCCTCCCTGGGGCAGGCCCCCTGAGGGGCACCCTTCAGCTTCAGAGAGCCTCAGGAAGACAGTGGATGGACATGAGAAAACAAGGTGCTCTTGTGTGAGATTAGCTTTCTCCTGTTTGAAGTCCCAGGACTAGATCCTGCAGTCCCTGGGGGAGCATAGCTCTTACGATTCCCTCCAAGCTACTGGGCAACTGGCAGGGACTAAAGGGCTTATGTTTCTAAAGAAGGAGTGGCTGGTGTTTATCAAAGACTGATGTGTGGGCTCCAGCAGCCTCTCCAGACGGTGGCGGTGGCGGAGCCTATCCCCAGCTCTGTGGTAGCAGGAAGTTCCCGGCTGGGCTGTGGCTTGCTGGCTTTGCTGGAGCACTGGCAGGATCTGAGGACGCATTCCTCACAAATGTCTCCTTCAGAGGCTGGCGGATTCCTTAACAGCTAATTAGTGAGAAGTCGCTACCGTGATGGGGACTGACCTGGGCCTTCCCCCACCTCCTGCTAGGGGTCAAGGCCTCTGGGAGGCTAGCAGTGCTTTACTGTGGCCATATTTCCTCCCACGTCAGCTGTTTCTTCAGGAGTCATCTCTGCAGCTTAAGCCTTTTCTCAGAAACAAGCTTTTCCCTGACAAGTCTGCAGCTCAAAAGGAACCGGCTTCTCTTAACTGTTGAAATCAAGTGCATCTGGAAGCAGTAAACTTTTCAACAGGCTGGGAGGAAGAAAAGACATATTGTAGGGGATGGATTCACCTCTGGGACTAATTATTCTTTATATTTCACCCGTCACATTTACAATCTTCGTCAGAGCAAAGAGACAATAAATGATCTCATTAAAACCCAGAAAGACGCTTCTTCCCATCAAGAGGACCCTCCTCTCAACACCCTGGTTCTCTGACGAGGGCCATGTCAGTGAGGCTGGTGCTGGAGCCCGGGGAACGGGGCACGGGAGGGGCAGAGGCTCGGTCATATGCTTTTCCTCGTCTGAATACAATAGCTATTTTTTCCATCACTGGGAATATCCTCATGAGTCTGAAATCAAAGTCTTCTCTGGCCGTGTAATAGGGAGCGGGTGATGGATTGTGGGATTTAAAAAATTACCTTGGGGAAACTCTGAACCGCTCTACTCCTCTCTGCCTCCCATTATCAAAAACATCCTAGTAAAAAGATTCCAAGAAGACACAGATTCTTCCAGGGCTGGGGTGACCCTACAGAGCCTTGACTATAACATCGGATTTTGATCAGGGTTCAGGGGCTGTTCTTTCTTTCCCCTTTTACTGACCATATAAACAGGTAGCCCAGACAGGGCCACAGCACCTTATCGTCTTCCCCCTCCTACCTCCTCATCCTCCACTGGCCACAGTGACCTTTGGGAAGCTTAAAAGGGACTCCCCTACACACACTCCCAACCCACCGCCCTGTCGTGGGATGTGTGCAGGAGGAGAAATCTCTCTGCAGCCTCATCAAGAGTTGGCCTGAGGTGGCTCTGCAAGGTGGGAGCCCTTTCTGCCAAAAGGAGCAGGTGTCGCTACTTAAAGTCTGATCGGCAGCATTAGTGTCACCTGGGACCTCCTTTAAAAACAGAATCTTCTCACCTCTCCCACCCACACATCTCAGGCATTTTAACAAGGCCTCCAGGTGATCTGTATGAACACTACAGCTAAGAATCAGTGCCCTACACCGCTGGTTCTCTGTCTGGCTTGGCTCGGAGTCACCGGGAGGGCTCATTAAAACCCCAGACACCGGAAGCCTGACCTTACCCTCAGAATTGCTTATTTAGGAGGTTGGAGTGGCTGAGAATTTGCATTTCTAATAAGTTCCCAGGTGGTGCAGCTGCTGTCCGGCCCAGGGACTACACCTATCTGGCTCCCAAGCTAATGGCACAACACTTAAGGAATCCTGTTTAAAAATACAGGTTCCTGGGCTCCACTGAAGGAAATTCAGATGCAAAGATCTTATAATCTAATAACAGGGTTGTCAGAACAAAGTACTTTTGGCTAGCATTTTACCGTTTACAAAGTATTTTGACGATCAGTCTTCAGTTTACTCTTTGCGGATGAGAAACTTACAAAGGACGAGACAGCTCAAGCTCTGAGGGGTTATGTGATTTTACCTAATGTTTTTTTAGACAGTGAGTAAACCAGGGTTTGAACTCAAGAATTCCGAAGTCACGGCCCGCATCACTGCAACCTGCGTTACAAAATCATTTTAGAGACTGTTGAGTCCATTTCAAGTATTTCTAGTTTCATGATTGTAATTGAGTCAGCCGTTCATAGAGTTTCCCAGAGGCGCTTTTATGGTTCTGTGGAGCCAGGTTAATCGACAGATAAGACTGTTTTGTATTGAGAGGCATCCATTTCCATGCTAGCAATATCCTACAGTACTTAGAAGCATGCCAAATAGACTGAGTGTGTCTTCTCTGATCTTGCCTACCCTTTCAATTTACCTTTATAAACAGGTTTAAAAAAAAAAAAAAAGTAAAAAGACCCAATCCTTTCTTCAAAGGTCAAAGCGATCAGATTTAGATTTAGCTCTGTCGGAATCAATGAGTTCACTGTGTGTGCATGACCCTAGTCCCCATCGCGGCCATAATGCCCAGCAAAGCTTTTTTAGTCGAAGAAAAGGCATCAGCTTGCATTGTAAGTACTAGTTGTTGATGAAAAAAATAAAAAAATAAAAACCCCCACACGACAGTGTATGCCTCAGGCCATATCTATGAAAAACAAAATCTCCTCCTGAATCTGTCCTCAGATCCTTTTAGAAGTGCAAGTTGAGACCTGGAACCAAGAACAAGGACCCGTGGCTGTGGGTGTGGGAGTGGGTGTGGCTTGTCATCAGGACGCTTTTAAACAGGTGTCAAATAAAGGCCATTTTGAAATAAATGCTCCTTGTTGCCTACAAGAGAGCAGTGCCTGGGTCAGAAATGTCCAGAGGTCTCTTTGAAAAGAGAAAAAGGCGACGAAACCAACTTTTCAGCTCCCCTGTGGGGAGCAGAGCTGGGAGAGAGCATTCCCTCCCAGAGGGGCTTCCGTGAGCACCGAGATCAAATTACTAAGCCATTTTCTGCCTCACAATTACTTAGTTGGGTTTTTACTTTGTAAAAACTTTCTTCTTTCAAAGTCTAGTGCTACATTTATTTTCCCTTTTTCCCCCCCTCTCTGACAAGGGTGGGAATCAAGGTGTCATTAGCCATTGCAGAAGCTGAGCCAAGGGTGCCTGTTTGTTAGATCACATGTCATAACCAGGAAATATTTTTAGAAATTTTTTTTTTAAAAAAAAGCTCCTGGGCGAATGGTGTCGATCTTGTGCTGTTTGGGGAAAGTGGCTCATCAGAGTAAATGCCTCTTTCTCTGATGCTTTAAGTACCCTACCTGCCTCAGATGAGCGGGTTATTAAGGTAATGTTACTCTTTATTGCTGAAAAGCAGTGTAAATAGACACCCAGACTACAGACATTACTTGCTTTCAAACTGCGGAAACGAGACACTTTCTCTTACAATTTCCTTTTGCACCAAATAGCATACCCTATTTACTTAGGGGAATAGTCACTTCCTTACAACGACCACACCCATTCGCTCAGACAGAAAACGCTGGCAGAGTAAGTGCAGCTATTATGTGGGCTAATTTTGAGTTTCTTCCTCCTCCTGTGTGCTCTGCTCTATGCTCGCTGCCCTCTGTTCATTCGGTCACAAAGAGAAAGTACTGCCTCTTCGCTCCTGACCCTCCCTGACAGGGGTTGGGGGCTCCCAGTCCTGGGACAGAGGGTGCCTCTTGACTGTGGGGAAGGCACGGCATCATCCCATGAACCTCTGAGACTGAGGAGACACAGCCCTCTGACCTTGGAGAGCTCTTAGCTGATGGAGGAGGCACAGCCTTGGCAATGAGGAAACTTACATATATCCGTGCCCACGTATGCACACGCACATACACATACACACGTGCACACATATAGATGTGTATATGTGTTTCCACTAAATATCGTGTGTGTGTATATGTGTATATATATATATATATATATTTTTTTTTTTTTTTCTTAGAACACATGGAAAAGTAGCATTGATGAATAACACAGACTTGGAAATATGGGTGCAATTAGCATTAGTTGACCTAAACTATGGAGTTAGTGCTGAGGGAAGGGGTCTTAAAGGAAGAAGTATGGCTTTAGTGTGCTCTGAGTGCTTAATACTGGGCTAGGAAAGCAAGGCAGAAATGCCTCTTTGCTTCTTCTTGACACAGATGCCTCCATAACCGAAGCACAATAGCGTTACCCAGCCCACCATAACAGGATAAACAAGTTTGATGTAACTTCCAAATCTATTTTCTATTGTAAGTTCCGTTTATTGAATAAAATAGCAATTCAACATGTTTGCAAATCCTGGTGCTGTTGGATGCCAGCGCTGGCAGAGATTCATGTGTTTACTGTGCGGCTCGCCCAGTTCGGCTCGGCTCTCGATGGAGCATCAGTGAGGAATTCCAAGCAGCTGCAAGGAGTAGGTTGAAAGCAATCTTGGCTGATCTTCCAGGGGCTGTGCGGCACAGTGAAAACTGGTTCCAGACAGCGAAAGGTACTTGCTTCTAGGCTCAGGATTTGGAGCAGCTTCTGGATTCTTGCTTTCTGGGCTGATAAAAATTAAGAGGCAAGACCGGGATGTGAGTTTGCACATTTACATTTTGTATCGTTTAATCATGGATCTGAATGTTTTACATTAGAAAACCCCTTCTTTTCAACATTTTTTGGGCCCAGTTCCCAGCCTCTGGGGAAAAAAATGCAGGAAAGCAAAGATGTGGTCTATTTATGGAGAAAAATGGGAAGGCTAACACTACCTTGTCAAACCTCTCCAAAGGATTCAAACATTCTTCAGAGGATGAGTGGTTAGCCGTGCTGAATGCAGAATTCACCTGTCTGTGTTCAGCCAGAGAAAAGCTCATCTTGGTTTTTCAATGAAAGCACATTTTCAAGATGTAGATGCAGAATCGGGGGCTTCGGTGGTATCTACCAAGAAGTATACCTAATGTGCAAAATGTTCCACTCAAGTCTGGCTGCTCTACAGTCAAGACTGCCCAGGCCCAGCATCACCATATGGTTTGCAGGGATCCCTGGCCCTGTCTCTCCCTGTCCTGGCTACAGCTCACAGAAGCCCATCCTGGAGGCTGCATTTCTCACCTATCAATACAGGAATGTGAGGACCCTCTACTGCTGCCTTTTGCCTGTAGTGGGAGCACTCTAAGCGCAGCCTTGAAGCTGGCCATAAAACAAAAAAATAGAAGCACACAAGAAGCCAGGCTGTCTGCTTGGTCCCTTCTGCCCTGGTCTTTGGCATCAAGGGAGGCCCAGCCTGTGTTCGAGCCGCCTAGCTGGTTGCTGCCAGTTCAGTTTCCCAGGACTTGGGTCTCATCCCAGTCTCACGCCTCGCATGGGCCCGGCTGGTTCCTGTTAGCATTTCAGTCTACCCCTAACAGTGAGCATGGCCGCTGCCAAGAACTCATGAAACTGGATTCCCATTTGGCCCCTTCCGATCAGACCCTGCTGTATCACTTTGCCTGCTTGGCAACAGACAGTGATTGTGCCACGTCTCTTGGACTGGTCCCTTGCTGCGCAGGGGAGGCTGCGTCTGGTCCATGGATTCCGATTCAAGTTACCCTTACTTCCCCCAGCTCGTGGTGCAACTGGCTCTAATCTGGAATTCTAGGTGATGCTAACCCCCCCCCCCCCCCCCCCCCCCCCCGTTTTAAGAATGGTTCCTTATTGGGTGAGGAGACTCTCAGAAAACTTTATCTACCTTTCAAAATCTTCCAAGTAAAGTTCCCAAGGACATTCTAGAAGGTCATTCATGGTTATATTCGCCAAGCAGCTTAGCTCAAGTCAGAGGCGACTTGATAGATTTATGACTAGGCCTTATTCAAAAGTGTTGATCTGGCCAGCTTTGCCTGGCCCTCGGAAGAATGCTCTGCCCTGGAGATGTGCATCTGGTCAGACATAGTTAGACAAATGGGGAGGTTTTTGTAAATGGTCCATCGGCTTACCGCAGAGAGAAGCAAAAGTCAAGTCTTTTGCTCTGCCTCAAAGTATACTGCTATTTCAAAACTATTTTCATTGAGAACTTTCGCCTGGAGGAAAATACTTGTTAAACCTGTGTGTTATAAAGCATTAGGCTAGTGACATTCAAAACTGTTAACATTCAGACAGTGTTTATTTATTATTGGAATTTTACTCTTTCAACTCCTCCCTCCCTTTAAAATCAATAATAATCTCTATTAATCAAAATGCATACAGAAATACAATTTATGAGTTGGTCATTATTCTTTCTTTCTATGGAGAATTAGTCAACAAGAGTTCAACAGACCCACACAACCAACAATTATTTTGAAATATAGTTAATAACAAATGTATTCATGATTTTTCACTATCTTGCTTATTTCCAATGAGAAGAATCAATATAAATGTCTCACATTATGATTTGTGTTTGTTCATTTCTGGTCTGTGCAAAAGAAATAAAACAGTATTCCCAATACTTAATATTTAAATTACTTCGTTCTTTTCAATGTAGTTTAGAAACAAATCACTTATTATGGTCCTAGCCATTAATAAAAAGTTATTATTATTTCCAATCTTCTTTTGGCTGGATTGTGTATAAAAAATAGAATTCATTGAAAATCTACTATGTACAGGTCACCAGGCTTAGTGAAGAGAATCCTAAAGCTGGGCTGTTCAAGACCTTTCTCTCAAACTATGAGGCCCTTTTTGTTAACTTATGAGACCTTTCTCGCTGTAGAGACAACAGATGAGAAGGTGTCTGTCGCGGCTGAGTCGGTGGTGGCAGGCCCAGGAGCTGCCATGAGCTACTCCCCCAATCTGTCCTGAGGACCACCTCGGACACTTAGGCTACTGTGAAACACAGTTTGAAAACCATAGCCTGATAGGTGAGGTGTAATTTCAACCCTGGTTTTCCTTGGGTACCAAGGGGGTCACCTCAACAGTAGTAACCCAAGTTTTATTGACTCTTGCCATGTGTTCAACAGAAACCTACCTGTTTCAACAAAGCCCTGTCCAGACTCCATAGAGCTATCTCACGTGTTTTTATGAACAGTGACCTGGTGATTATGGTGGACACACGGATTCCCCTAGTTGCATCCCCTTTTCTCTGGCCCCTGCCCCACTCAACATTCTCTGTCCACAAAGCCTTTTAAAGGTGTCACCCCAAGGCCTCAACTTCCAGCCACCACAGTTAGGATTCTAGCATCCAAGCCAGGGCAACTAAATCTAGTGGCCAAAGCTGCCAATCCACGAGGACCAGAGCAATGCCATGTCCTGGCCCCTCTGTCCAGCTGCTTGTGCCATGCTGGCCCCTTGGCTATGTAGGAATGCTACTTTTGACTCAGGCCTCACAGAGTTGCTCATGAAGATCAAGCTCTAGCTTCAGCTCACAGACCTTTTTATAGGACTCAGACACCGAGGTAAGGTACCAGGGACAGAACAAGTACCCTGCTGGCCTTTGCTTTTCGCTCCCACTAGTGGTCCGTCGACTTTCTCCCTTCTCTTTCAGCCCCATGCAGAAACCTCCCAAAAGGATTCTTTCTGTCCACCCTGCAGTTTAGGTACGTTCCCTGACACGTGCGGATCTCAGTTTGGGCACAAGGTGGAATTCATCGGACCACGTAACTTCTAACCAAACTTGCCAGCAGTTGTCCCGCTCTCCTTGGGAGGATGCTGTTGACTGGTTCGAGCCACCTCTCTGAGCCCAGGCCTGGGGGTGCCTTGAGCGCAGAAGGGAAGACGTGCTCAGGATATGACACAGTTTCAGCAAATGCATCGATTTCTCTGGCTCTCGGAAGGAATGTGCTACCCAAAGGGCAGCTACTGTCTTGATGATGTTTCCCGGAAAACTACGAAGAAAAACAAACAAACTAACAAACCACAAGAGCTATTTCCTGGCTCTTCTAGCAACTTTGACTAGTTTGGAGTGTGTTGTTTTTTATTATCTCTTCTTTGGGGAACAAATTAAAGTTGCGTGTTTATTTTCTGCAACATTGAGACACACAAAGAGAAATCCTCCCGAAAGGATGATCCAGTTTCCCACCCACATATTTGCCAACAAACCACTTGAAAAGGAAAAATAAACTTGAAGGCGTTGCATTGTGCAATAGATTTGCCCTATGATATTACTTATAACTCCATTTCTATTTTAAATTCACTCAAGGTATTGAGCTCTCTCAAGGCACGGCCCTCTCCACCCACAAAAAAGCCTCCCCTCCCCCAAAAAGGCCTAGGTAATAAGGTGAATGATCACTGTTTATATAGTATATCTGTTATGTAGAAGTTCCATTTTGGGGGTTTTTCAAAGGGCACGTCTGTATTTTTTCCTGACGTTTGTGTGATTCAGTCCAAACCTTAGAGACTTTTTATGGTAACCTGAACTTGACCAATGTCACAGTCTCCCCCGTCTCTCTGAGACTATGTGTGATACGGATCAAACAGAGATACTATTGAACACACTAGACTGTTGGGGATAGATCCCCTGGCCACGGTCCCCTTGCCTGGTCTAGCCCAGTCCTGTTCTTCCCGCCTCGATGCCCGGGCCACATATGCCAAGGCTTACCTCAGCTACTACTTAGCCCTGCTCCCGAGGGCTGGAGGCTGGATCATGCGAGGGGACAAGAAGCAATGCACCTGTACTATTGATACCACAGGTCTTGGAGCCCTTCCTGTGCCACCCCACTGCAGGCTCCTGCCTTTCTTGCTGGCGGGTGGCCCCCGCGATTCCCAGGGGATTGTCCATAGCCCGGAAGGGTGACAGCAAGCACTTAGGCCACATGTTTCCCCAGAGGAGATTGTGCTTCTGGTCAGTGTGCACAAGCCAAGCCCGGGGCTCAGCCTTGGGATGAAAGAACTTTCTAAGGAGAGCAGCAAGAGAGCACAAGCTCTGAGGGCAGCAAGGCTCACCGGGCGAGAAGGACCTCGGGGTCACTTTCCTAGGGTGGACAGAAAGTTGGAATGACCCTGAAAGTCCTTTTCAGCTCTTTGACTCTGGTTTTTTAAGTGACCACATCTGCCTTGGAGCAGACTTCAGAGAGCTGGGGAAGAAATGCAACTGCTCCCGGTCCTAAGTGAAAAAATCAGGGACAGGACAAGGCTGGATGCCAACGACCTGGCCGTGCGTCAGTGTTTCTGCTGAAGGTAAGGCTGCTTGCCCGGTACTGCTGGGCAGCTCAAGTCCCCGTTCCCCGGGCCCTCAGAGTCACCGCCACTGGCTCGAGTCTCTCTCTAGTATTTTCATGCTCTTAGTTGACCTTAGGTATTTTCTCAAAGGATCAAAGTTCCTTCCTTTCCTCATTTTGCTCGCTGCAGTGGACAGGCTGCTCTGTGTTTTCTCCAGACACTAACTGCTAAGACTGGCTTCTAAGTTTCTGGCTCTTATGTGTATCTATAGACAGGCGTTGAGGCAACGCCAAGGGTATCTCTCATCTGTCTGAGTCAGCTTGGGCTGCTATAACAAAATACCAGGTGGCTTACACAACAGACCTTTATTCCTCACCGTTTTGGAGGCTGAGTCCTGAGATTACGGTGCCAGCATGTTCAGGTTCCGGTGGGAGCCCCGATTCTGGCTTGCAGACGGCTGCCTTGCTGTGTCCTTACATGACACAGAGAGAGTGTGCTCGCTGGTCTCTTCCTCTTCTTATAAGGACACTAACCCCATTGTGGGGCTCTACCCTCAGACTGCATCTAAAGCTAATTAGCTCCCAAAGGCTCCCCGTTCCTAATACCATCACACTGGGGGGTTAGGGTTTCAACATAAGAGTTCCAGAGGGGAACAATCACTGGTCCATGACACTGGTCCATGAGCCACCCTCCACCACGGCTAGAGACAGACACTGATACAGGACAGCAGCGGAGAGAACACAATTCTACTGAAGCCAGTCGTGACCACACTGAGCATCTAGGGTGGGGGAAAAACAATTGTTATCCTTTGCGTTTGGCTCTCTTTTTAAATTGTTCTGGAGACAGCTTCAGGGCATCCGAGAGGCCCTCACTGAGGATTTAGTGCAGGTTGCGGTTCCTTAGAGTCCCACATTTTCAGATCCTTCTAAGAGCACCATCCCTAAGCAACCTTTCTTCTGCCATTAGCGATGGCCCCTCATTACTCATGTTATTCTGCTAAAAGAACTTTCTGTGGTGAGGAGGGGGTAGAACAAAGGCAGTGAAGGGGACCAAGAGATGCACACATGTTAGTGTCCCACAGTTGCTGTAACAAATGATCACAGAGGTCAGAAGTCCCAAGTCAAGGTGTTAGCAAAGTCGATGCCTTCTGGAAGCTCAGGGAAAATCCACTCCCTGCCTCTCTCCAAGCTTCTGGTGGCTGCTGACAACCCTTGGCATCCCTTGGCTTGTAGGCGCTTCACTCCAGTCTCCCGCCCTCCAATACCTGTAAGGACACTCGTCATTGGATTTGGGGAGCACCCTAATTAAGGATAATCTCATCTCAAGATCCTTAACTTAATTATATCTGCAAATATCCTTTTGCCAAATAATGTCAGATTCACAGTTCCAGGTGGACATATCATTTGTGTGTGTGTGGGGGGGGGGCACCACCATTTAATCAATACGACGTGTAAAGGAAAATCAAGTTCACTCGAATAAGAAAGGCAACCCACACCTCCACGACACTTGTAGGTCAGATAAAATAGACTGGAGTTGTGAGCTAGGAGCAAGACTCTGGATTAGAGTCTTAGTTCTGTCAATGATGGCGATTCTGCGATCCTGGCCATGACCCTGCCTTTGGTGGGCCTGATTTCTGCATCTCTGAAATGAGGAGACGAATCGCATGACCTGTTCCAGCCCCGCCGCTCTGTTTCCTCAGGTGCTCGCGTGTGCGGACACACGTACGCGGGGCACTCCCTGCCCTCTGGCAGATCAAGCCGGACGACTCCCAGACCCAGGCGTGATCTCCACGCTGACTCTAGAATTTGTTCTTTCTCATGCGAGGAGTCTGGAAGCTGGCTTCCATTGTGTCATGTTTGACTTGGCCGGAGAAATAAATTTGGCAGCGCTTAAAAATGCCACACCTTTCTATTCTGAGTTTTTCCACAATCTTGGGATCCTGGATTTTGGAACACCTCTTTCCTATTTTCCAAATGAGTATTTCAGTCTTAGTCGTTAGCTTGCCCGCTGCTCTTTCTGCCTTAGGAGTGGTCCACATCTTAGATGGTGTGTCCTGGCCCTGGTAGATCACTTAAAAAGGAGTGACGGATAAGGAAGAGAGGCTTGGAAATTTTGCAGCATCGTTTCTTCACAGAACTGATGGTTTAATGACCAATATTGGAAAGGATATTGCAATCTTACTCCAGAAAACATGCATGCACTTAATTTTGGTAGATTACGTGCTCCTTATTATCCTATCCTTCTACATGTGAGGGCTGGGCAAAGGAAGGGTTTGGTCATGGAATCATAGAATGGAAGAGCTGGAGAGACTGATTGCAATCTTTTCTGCATTTTTTGAAAGCCCACGTTCTGTGAGAGTACAGGGGTCTCGTCAATCTTGTTCATGGCTATATCCTCGGCGCCTAGTTCGGGATTTGGCACATAGTAGGCATTCATTAAATTTCTGATTATGAATGAAAATGAATGTATGAATCAGATTCTTAGAGGAGTGAAGCCCTCATGCAACATCCTCATTTCTGGTTCATTTTCAGGAGGTGGGAATGTTAGTAGGCTAACATTTTCTCTGCTGAAGAACCGATGATCTAAAAATGATTAAAGGTATCAAGGGAATTCTACTCCTAGTAGCTCTGAGCTCCTTCCATTAAAGAAAATTAGTTAGAAATATTATTTTAAAAAATAACCCTCTAGTTAACTGTTTCATAAATTTAGGTATTTTGATGTTGATTTTTCTTTAACTTCTGTCTTTGCCCGCCATTCTCCCTACTGAGCATCCACCTAAACACACACACACACACACACACACACACACACACACACACACACACACACACACACTCAGCAGCAGCAGCTGGGGAAGGTATGGTCCCTTTGTCACCAGAGCCTCGCCTACGGAGACAAACAAGGTCTTGTGCCGCCACCTAGTGGAGCCTTGGCATCCCTGCAGTTCCTCACAGCTTCTAAGGGAGCTGAAGAAAGCAAGCCACAGACATAAGGTACTCTGAGATTCGCCCAGTTCCACAAGACCTCTGAGACCCAGCCTGGAAGTGACCCAGAGGAGAAAGGAAGGTGAGCTTGAGCACGTGCCCATCTTTGGTCGGTGCCCCTCTTCTGCAGTGATAGATGGCCAACAGCTGCCCTGTGTGGGTGACCTTGACCCGTCTGAAGGAAGTGATGTCATGGCCTCCTTCTCTGAGATGCCTTTGACAGGGAGGGTGAGGGTGGGAGAGTGGAATGGGTGCCAGGGAGAGACAGACAGTCCCTGTTTCCTGGGAAAAGTCAGGCTTTGAGAGTTGAGAAAAGATCACTTGCCTCACTTTGGACCCTCCCTTTGGGAGTTCCTTTAGGAAATTGTCCCTTGGGACAGAGAAACTGCAATGACTGTAGAGGACATGGAGAAGGGTCAGCAGAGCGGCGAGCAGAGAACAGGGGCCAGCAGAACTCAGCGGGCACTGAGCAATGGCGTCTGATGAGTAAGCGTTTGGGCCACAGCATCGAACGAGGCTCCTAGGAGGAGACTCTCTGGAACCTTCCCACATGGTCCCGGGCTTCCGAGATCCTTGAGTTCTGGGTCCCAAGAAGGAGGTGGCACTTGGAGACAGAAGTAAAAGTTCAGCACCAATCAGACACACACCAGTACGGACATCCTCCCCCAAGTTCACACATCACCCTGCGGGTACCATAACGAATGGCACCATTGTGTGTCATCGCCTTTCCTTTGCTAATTTTATCGGTTTTCACATAAATAAACATATTTATTTATTTCCGATGTGTGCTACCTTGGAAGTTATCTTTAGCCCTGGCTCTGAACTTTACCCAGGATATAGGTCTGTGTAAGCCCTTCTCAGGGGTCTACGAATTCTGCCTTTAAATTGTTAGGTTTCTCCACTTCAAACAAATTCAGCTCGCCCTCAGTTCTGCTCTTCGTGCTGCTCCACACCCACTGACCTTGCCAAGTGTGTTCGAAGAGCAATTTATTCTGACCATGCTGTCCTTAACTCTGTTCCAGTCTGGCTCCGTCCTTACCTTTTCATGGAAACTGCTCATGACTTTCTCCTTGCCAGACCCAAAGGCCTCATTAATAATAACATGTCTGGTTCGATGTTTTATACAGTCACAGCCTCTGATGTTCAAAGATGTAACTTTATTTTCCTAGAACTGACCTCAGACCAGCAACCTAATATCCAATGAATGTCTGGTTGGCAGCAGAAAATGTAGCCTTCCTAATTCAGGATACACTCAGACAATTCTGTTTTAAAACAGGATCAAATGTGGTCTCTTTTGGGTAGTTATCCAGGAGTTTCCCTCTTCTTATTCTCTCTACTTCTTTAATGCATCTGGAGGTTGGAGCTTTTGCGTCACCCTGGTTTGGGGGGCAGAGGAAAGCAGTGTGCGGCGCATCATGATGCTCTGTCCACACCAGCTTCCACTGACGGGCAACTCTTTCCACATGGTCCTGAGCCAGCATCAGTTCCCGTTGTCCAAGTTTCCACCCTCACCTCCCTTCGCCTGCATCCTCATGATCCAGACTCCGGCTCCTTCAGGTCTATTTGTCTGGTTCAGCACCTCTTACACTTCCCTCTTGGTAGCCACAGTAACTTTTCAGATCTTTCCCGACCTTGACGAGATGCCTGGGGGAGGTCTACGTGGCGACCGTAGACTATGGCTGCTCTGCTCTTCCAACAGTATTCTAGACGTGACAATTCTCCCAGGAGTTGTCCTTCTCCTTGGGACAGTCTAAGAGGAGAGACACACACGCCCTCAGCTATGACTTCTTTGGTGATGTTCAAATTTCATTGGCTGTGACGACAGGAGAGAAAACACATTTCATGACATGGCTGAGTAAATGTGCGCGACACGAAGCAACAGCCTCGTGAAACAGTATTTACCGTTCCTCCTCGCAATGTACTTTATTTTCGATTCCATTCATTTCATTTCTTTTCATGCTGGTTTTAATCCAATACATCACTTTTATGATCCAAGAATAGGTTTCAACCCACAGTTTGAAAAACACTGCCCTCATAGTGGGTTTCCATGGTCCACTTCCCCTGGGGCTTGGTTCTGGGCCCCATACCAAAAATCAGAAAACAGTTCCACGCTTGTTTTTTTTTTTTTTTCTAAAAATGGACAGCTTTCAGGATAAAAGAAAACCCTGTCTTTCAAGATTTTGTCACTACTATAAGTTTAAAATAAATCCATTCAGATATTCAACAGACTTTTATTCTCAGCTTTATTTTGTGTCTGAGAACAATGTGTATAGCATATGACAGAATGGTAGAAAAAAGACTAGTTGGCATCAAGAAGTACAAAGAAACAAAATCTCAGTTAATATTTCCAAACACCGTATGTTCTATTGGTAATAGTAATAATAATAGCTAATAACGATTGAGTTTACGTTATGGGTGGAACACAGTGCTTAGCATTTTACTTTTATTATTTCAATTAATCCTCATAACATCTTTATGATCGCTACAAATATTATCTCCATTTTACAAAAAGGAAACAAAAGCTAGCCTAAGTTTGACCCCTCCCTCCACGCCTCTCATGTCCCTTCTTCCTTTGTTCTCACTCCAGCTCTGTAAGATGAAGGATGGGGACTAGACTATCTCTTTCAGCCCCCAAAGAGCCCAACGACCCTGTCAAGGGCACAGCTGCTTTCTACTAAGTTTGAAAAGTAATGTTCTTATTGCAAGGTTGCAATTCTACCTGCACATGGTCCCTCCTGCTGTTCTTGGTTACTCCCCAGCCAGGGCTCCCTATGCCCTAGAACTTGAGGTCACCCACACTCTTCACCCCACCTTGAAGGCACTGGGAGTCCTTCCTGGTTCTTAGCAACCTGAAGGCCCTTATGGGAAACGCCTGTAGTAACTTCTCTTTATTTTTTCTAAAACCCACATCTATAAAAGGGAAAAGGTGCCTGGATAACGCAAAGAAAAGATAACTACCAACTATTGATATTTTCCCTATTTGTTTAGTTTATTCGTTCAGCAAATATTTATTGAATCTATAACAGGCACTATTCTATATACTGCCGGAGATTTGGTGAACGAGGCTTGCCCTTTTGGAGTTTCCATCCTGTAGGGGCTAGTTTGCGGGGAGGACAGACACGGACTAATCCTTTACAACCTTCTTTTAAGTCATAACTTTCAGGATGAAATACTTTTTGCGCAGCAATGAAGGACACTCCTTATTCCCCTCCAGTGCTCTACGCAACAGAATCAAAAGTTTTGTAGAACAGCACTTATTCTTATTATGTATAAAGAAACTAAAAACACAGAATTATTAATTTACTTTTATTATTAATTACTAATACTTGAATGAAGCTTAGAAAAAAATTCCCAAATAAGCAATACAGAAACAAGAATTAGGCAAGAAGTTATTTAATGCACTAGGTGTACTTGTCTGCTGCTAATTTTATTCCAGTCCAGAACATAAAGGACAATACTTCATGCATAAACTCATGAGATGGTTTCTCACCTTTGTTTTAATCGGTTTTAATGGTTGAAAATCCTGGTTCGTACAAATAGGTTATTTTGAATAATAATATCGATGCGTTCTTTTTACCTAGCAATGAGAATGCTTCGTTAATCTTAACTCTAAAATGATGATGAATTTACTATTTTGTGATCATTCTTTAGTGCAAACTAAGTTGCAATAATTCATTTGCCTCTTTTCGAGCACCACGTTTAGGTCTTTTGACCTAAAAGAAAATAATTTTTTCCATCTGAAAATTTTCCCTAATATTTATCATTTTTCTTCTGGTAAATAAGGGCTACAAGTTTAAAACTGAGAATTGAAATGTACCAGTGTCGCTAATTTTATTTCAGTCCCTGTCTACTAGCGTCCTTTTTAATGTGTCACAACAATATTGGGAAAAATAGGACCAAGGGTGGTTGCTTAAGTCTTAACTTGCCATGACAAAATGCCTTTTGGAATTCTGGATGTGTCTGACTTGCTGAATTTTATTGTTGTTTTCTCCCTAAAGTTATCACTGTAAGTTCATTAAAATATCAATATCATCAGTTAAATATACTAATTTGAAATCCCAAACATCATCTTTGACGATGAGATTACCTGCCAAATGAGATTGCTTTTCAACTAGAAAAATGTGACTGTCATTATGAGTTTATTAACACTGCTCAATACATTCCCCTGGATTCCCTCAGGACAATCCATGAACTTCAGTATGCTTCAGCAGGAGGGCCTGGTTAGTTGCAACCTGAACAAAACACATCAATATTTTAGCTATTCAATGAACCCTCTTTGACGAATTTAACAACCTTCACCACGTTTAAAAAAAAAAAAAAAAAACATTTCCATGAGATATAGCAGAATTATTTCTAGAGATGCCAAGTAAAATTCCTATTGATGTTGATTTCTAACCATGTGTTATTAGTAGCTTTTAACAATAATAGCTTTATTATGTCTTCTAGCCATATCTGCTGACTCCTTTACTCCTAATTCCTTTGTCATTTTCCCAGTTTAATAGATATTCACCAATGAGGCCTTTTTTTCCAGTTTTGTAAATATATCTGATCCAGTGCGTGTGAAGTTAAACAACATCCTCCCCTCCCCCAACCCCTCCTACACACACCTTGCCATCCTGCATAAACTAGAAGAGTTGAATAACTTACAGCATCCATCCTCTTTTTGGGATAGACCTCGAGCTCTCTATTGGATTTTAACCACACACACGAGAAATATGACTTTGGAAGGTTCTGCAGTAGTGCAGATTTGACTAGAACTAGTATTATCCCAAAGAGTTGTAAATTTTATCAGCTGCTCTAGCCTTAAAAATCATATGCATTACATCTATTCATGTTAGAAGAGTGATTTTTCAACATCTGTGTAAGCCATTTTCTCTTTTGCTGAACCATATGCAACTAAATCTCATTAACAGTCTGTAGAGCAACTATGAAATTGTGCAATAATTTTTCATCCTTTGTTTTCACGTAAAAATGTTTGAGGGGCTGTTGACAAGTTTAGCATGCTGTGTTTCTAAGTGTCCTATTAGTTTTGAAGGTGTCATTGCAAATAATATATTGGAGTGTGTCACTTTGATTGGATTTTATACATAGAAAAAATATTTTAATCCGCCTTATACAGTCTTGCATTCACTTTTCTTTTTAGAATGCACCTCATTCTAGATGAAATTATGGTCAATATTTTTCTCAACATTGTCTCAATTTACAGTTCTAGATATCTGGAGCTTGAACTTGGGCATTCTTCTAATTTTCACTTCATCATTCTTTTTCTAATAGTAAAGAGAAATCCCATTAAAGGGAAATGCATGCTAATGTAATAACATATATATATATATTTGATGCAGGCCTAAACCATATCCCACTTCATAAGGTGCTTTATAAAAGATGCTTTATGATGAAAGCTGAATAACGTTATTATAAAATATAGACTCTGTTAATTGTTAATTGTCTTATAATGGTGATGGTCATATTCACATCATATGTCAGAAAATCAAATGAGATATTTGTTAGCAGAAGGTAGAATGACTTGTATTAGTCTACTGAAACCCATCATAGCCTTCCATTAACTTTCTTATTCTATTCATAGCAAATGTATGCAGTATTTCCAACAATATTCACGGTTCTTACTAAAAATCCAGTGATGTGTTCTCATATTTTCCATTTGATTCGATTCGATTCGATTCGATTCGATTCCATTCCATTCCATTCCCTCGTCTCCTCTACTCTGTTTAAAAATTAAGTCTGGTTGTGAGCCGTTAGCTTTATTTTACAATCTACTAATGCATTGTGTCTTGCAAATAGATTGAGTAATGCTGGCATAGATAATAAACAAGAAAATAAATAGGAAGTTCTGAGACTGGTAGTGCTATAGAAAAATATAAGTGAACAATGGAACAGAATAAAGAAGTGACTGGGCAGGGGTTAATTTTGCCAGTGTGGTCAGGGAAGAGGTGACACTGGCTTGTGCCCTGCATAGTTTAGACTGCTGATTGGAATCTGTTCATTAGTATTTGTGGGTCATTTAGATATTATTTAAAATGTGCATATTATTTGCTAGTTGTTTTGTGTATATTTGGTGAATCTCCAGCTAGACTGCAGCTTCCTTCAGGAAAAGTCTTGTTTTTTTCACTTAAAAACAAGTCTCCCCCAGCATTCAGTTTTGTGCTGTGTGCAAAGTAGATGCTGGACAAATGTTGGTTCAAAGATGACTGTTGAGAATCACCATAAATCGGGGCCTCCATCCTCATAGGTGGAGTGGGTGAGAGCCTGTGCCAGGTGGTGAGGGTTGGGAAAGCCCTTGAATCCTTCTGAATAGCTCCCCATTATCAGCCTGTGGCTGAAATTCCATAATGAGAAATTCACTCCTTTGTCTTTAAGTCTTTATCAATTAAGTTGAAATGACCATTTGTGGCTCCACTGAATGGGTATAATTTCTACAACTGAGTCACAGTTGAGTTGGCCGGGCTAATCCTTCCTAAGCACCAGTCCTGCAGTCTGGAGTGTGGCTGCCAGGTGCTCAGGGCTGCCTGTCTGGACAGGAGGCCCTGCTGGGACACTCAGGCCCCACTCGCTGAGACGGCCAGAGGAAAACCATGCCCAGGGCAGGTGCCTGACTACTGATTTAGGATTAAACTAATGCTATAAAGAGCGACTGACCATTAATTACCCACATTTACATACTAATTTTGATTTTTTTTTTTGCTTTTAAAAAAATACAATATCAAGGAACAAATTGGTTTCCTCTTTTAAACCTCCATTATCATCAATTTTGCTCAATTTACTCTAGCCATGGTTTGCTTCTCAACTCCACAGAGGATTCTCTCTGGTTTTACTGTGTGGTCAGAACAGAAGTCTTCCAAGGCAAGGCAGCTATGGTCACATCTGGCCCCAGGACCAGACGTTGGGCTCCAAGGCAGGGACTCCCAGGGGCCCGAGACTTCTGCTCTAAAATGGGCACAGATCTTTGAAGGCTACACATTTCTGCCTATGTGTGAAGCATTGATGAGAGGGGAGAATTCCTCCCCATTTCTCCCGCCCTCAAAAAAAAAAAAACCCAACTTTAGACTCTAACATTGCTTTTCTCCAATTTTCTCACCTCTCACTTTCAACAGCAACATAGTCTCCCCAAACTGTGGCCTTTAAAAGATGTCTATGCTCTTTGGCAAATGGTTTTGGGGAAAACTGGATATCCACATGCAAAGGAATGACTTTGGACCTTACACCATATACAAAATTAACTCAAAATGCATATAACGCCCAAATTTAAGAATGAAAACGGTAAAGCTCTTAGAAGAAAACAGGGGCAAAGCTCACGACATTAGATTTGGCAATGATTTCTTGGAAATGACACCAAAACACAAGCAACGACGGAAAAAATCAGATAAACTGGACGTCATCAAATTTAAAAACTGTGCATCAAAGGACACAATCCACAGAGTGAAAGGGCAACCCACCGAGGAGGAAAATATTTGCAAATCGTGTATCTGATAAGAGGTTAATATCCAGAGTATATAAAGAACTACAACTGAACAACAAAAGGACAAACCACCTTATTAAAAATGGGCAAAGGATTTGAATAGACATTTCTCAAAAGAAGGTACATAAATTCCCAATAAACACATGAAAAGATAGTCAACATCACTAATCCATTAGAGAACTGCAAATCAAATCACAATATCGCCTCACACCTATTAGGATGGCTACTATCAAAAACCGAACAAACAAAACCCCGAATAACAAGTTTGGTAAGGATGTGGAGAAATTGGAATCTTTGAGCACTGTTGGTGGGAAATTAAAAGGGTGCACCTACTGTAAAAAAACAGTATGGCGGTTCCCCAAAAAACTAAAAAATAGAATTACTGTGTAATCCAGCAATGCCATTTTTGGGTATATACTAAAAGAATTGGAAGTAGAGTCTAGAAGGTATTTTTGTATACTCGGGTTCATAGCAATAATATTCATTACAGCTGAAAAGTAGAAGCTGCCCAAGTGTCTTGTCCGTGGATGGATGAATGGAAAAAAATGTAGTATATATAGTCCATCCTATTGTCGTTCTGCATCTTTATATTCAACCAATTACAGATCAAAAATTTTTGAAAACAGACGTTGCTGATGTGTACTACGTAGTTAGGCTTATTTGTTGTTCATCTAAAATTCAGTTTTAATTGGGCATCCAGTAGTTTTATTGGCTAAATCTAGCATCCTCATGTGGGCCTAGTTACTAACACCTGCTTTGTGAACATCATCTTGTACTTTGCGAACTCCATCCTGTTGGAAGTGGAAGCAGAGGAACTGAAAGATAGGACCAGTTCTCAGAGAGTTTATAGTCTGGTTTCCCAGAGAATTTTGCAACCAGAAAAAAGAACCTCCTGGACCGTTTCAATGAAGCTAGATTCAATTTCTTAGCGCAGCCTGTGTTTTCCAGCTGCCTAAGGCAGCGTCGTCGATATCGACCTGTTCACAGAACCACCAGAGACACTCTTCCCCCGGGGAGTCTGGTTTCCTCCCTTTGAAGACAGATCCAGATGCCTGTGGTTTTAACAAGGGCCCAAGCGAGATTCTCCCGCTCAGGTAAGCCTGCGGAGCTCCGGGAGGCGTGGCGTTGGAGGCCTCTGACAACACTCGGCATGAAGTCACTGTCCCAATTATGTCCCTTTGAGGTCGCTTCAGATCTCCGTTCTTATACAACCATTTAAAACCATCGGTATACATTCTGCAGTGGTGATTATCTTTTAAGTTGTTTTACAGTTCATCAAGTCCATTCCATTTGTTCTTCACTATAATTCGCAAGGAAAGCAGGGAAGTTGATTTCCGCTGAGGACAGGGGCTAAGTTCACACTGCGAGCTCGGGGGCAACCAGGGATGCAAAGTCTTCCCCTCTTCCACCCCACCAAGCGACCTCCTTCTTCCTGCAACACGTACGCAGGGACCACTCTGGTGGGATTTAGAGTCGACCTCGAGTTCCAGGTGACTTCCGCTCCCAAACCCGCCGGCAGCTGCAGGCCTGCAACTCACAACGCCCAACGGGTGGCGGAGAGGTCCGCGTGTGGCTCTGCACGGGACCCGGGAGCTCAGCGGAGAGCGCCGCCGGGGGCCGCGGCCGCAGGGCGCCAGGCACTCCGGGGGCGCAGGGGCGCGACGCCCTCTCGTGGGTCCCCGCTGGCGGTGCGGCCTCCTCGCCGCAGCCCCGGCGCGCTGCGCGCCTCCCAGCCCGGCCGCCGGGAGCGGAGGCGCGCGGGCACGGCGGCGGGGACGCGCTGCCAGCGCGCGCGCGGGGAGAGAGGGCGGCTGCCCGGGAGGCTCGTCGCCGCCGCCGCCGCGACGCCGCAGCGCGGACTGGGGTGCTGGGCACGCCGGGCGTGCGCGAACGCCGCCGCCGCCGCCCGGGACAGCCCGGAGGTGGGTAGCCAGGGGCCGCGGCGGGTCCCGGGAACGTTGTCGGTGACCTTTTCTTTTCTGCTTTGGTTGACTCGGTTGAAAAAATAGAAATGCACAAGACGCTTTCCGTTTCCTACCTCGGCTCCTACGTGCGCTCCCGTGGGCGGGACAGAGGAAGTGCCGGTCTTGCAGCGGAGACAAAGGCGCCGGCGGCCGGGACCGTGCGCCGCGGCCAAGGTTGGGCTCCCGCCCGCCCGCGTCCACGCATGCCCCTGCCAGCGTCCCCTCGCGTTGGCTTTGTCCCGGGTTTCCCGCCGGGTTGCGGAAAATCGCGGACGCTGGTCGCCTTGGCAGTGTTAGAAGTGCACCTGCCTGACTGCTGCGGCTCCAGTGACCCCCAAAGTTAGAGGTGTCTTTTGCCTTCTACTCTCCGAACTCAGTTTCCCTCTCTTCTTCTAAATTTAGCCTTTAGGCGGCACCGCTCTTTGTGTGGAAAGGATGTCCTCCCGCAATCCCTACCAGAGCGAGCGGGAGAGGTACTACTAGGATGGCATAGGTCTTAAGCAGTGCGCTGCTTCCTTGGTTCATGGCTCTGGGACCGAGGCAGTCAGGCTGGTGGGTTGGCATTCTCGGTAGTTTGCATTATCTGGGGGTGAGACTCATTGTTTCTGTCCCTTTCTGTTTTGTGCCATTCATCCATTCATTCACAGGCGTTTACTTCAGTGTGGTAAGTGCCATGGGAACACAAGTCGCTCAGTGGGAAGACTTCACTGAGGAGGTGGTGCTTTTCATACTGGATTTGAAGAATAAGTATGATTCCGCCCCCCCACCCCTCTTTTACTCCCTCCTTTCTCGGTGGCAGTCCCTAACTATGATTACATGTTGGGTAAGGACAGTCAATTCTGACTTGCAAGATTCAACTTAAAAGTAACAGAACGACGTGTTTGTCAGATGCTTTAAATACATCGTTTCTAAACCTTAAGTAACCGAAAGGATAGGTAGAATAAAGAAAGGCTTAGAGGAGATGCCAAAGCCACGGAGAGGACGTTTGAGTACTCCTCCTTCTGGATCAAAGTGTGCTTTATCTACTGTTTACTTTGTTCCGTCTGTGGGAAATAGGCTATAAAGGTTAACTTAGGGTGAAGCCCAGGTCTCTGGCGAGAGCAGTCATTTCTGTGGGTGGCTAGATGTTGGAGGAAGCTCTGCAGGTAACATCAGGAGCCAGCCAGGGTGGGCCTTACTCACCTGTGTGTCTCCTGCTCCTAGTGCAAAACTGGCAGAGGGGAAGTGTTTTATGTTAGGTTGGAATTCCCTGGCTTGGATGAAATCCTTGTTTTCTTGTAGGGGTTCTTTGCTTTTTTGTGCTGTGGACCTCTTTGGAATCTGGAGAAGCCAATTTTTTAAAAGGCATTAAAGAATACATAGGGTTACAAAAAGCAAAGTTATCAAAATAGTGTGAAAAAAATCAAATTTGAAATAAAGTATTTTATGTGGTTATTAATTTGTTAAGTAACAAAATTCAGTTCTGTATCAAATAACTCATACTTTCAAAGTAGTGATGCCCATATAAATGATATTTTGCAGTATTTGTAATAGCTACACTGTGGTATGAAAGTTATCTTGTGACTGCTACTGGTGAGAATGTCATCAGAAATGCTCTTACTGCTTTGGTTAGTTGTCCACGTTTATAACCAGCTGGAATACTGAATTGCAGTTAGAGGTTTGTGAAAATAAATTTGTTTGAGAAAAATAATAAGTTTATGGCCCCCTGAATTATCCGTATGGACATCTTGGAGGGAATCCTAGGTTACAGACCCTGCTTAGTGACCATTTTTCTTCTGAGGTCTTACTGTCTACCCTAGATCATTACCAATAGCTATTTCCTTCTCTTTCAGTTAGTGTTACCTCTTGATCAAGTTCACAATTGTTTCTGGTGATAAAAGCTGTCAAGAGGGAATTGCTGGATTGTTTGCATCCACTGCCTGCTCTGTTCCTTCTGTGGGTAATTGAAGAATATTCCTATGATAGTGGATGTGTGTCATACAGCACATGACAGCTTTTTTTCTTTCTTTTTTTTAAATGGAAATGAACCTAAATGGCGTATGGTATTGCCAGTTTCAGGGAAGAAACAGGAGTTAGCACTACATATTACACAGACATTTAAAAGATTTTTAAGATGTTATGAATAATTTTATGGTAATGCATTTGAAAATTCACATGAAGTGGACAGATTTTTAAAATATGCCTTACCTAAGACATAAGAACTAGAAAATCTAAATAGTTCTATATCTATTAAAGAAATTAAAAACCTTTCTATAGCAAAATTTCCAGGCCTAGATGGCTTCACTATTGAACTATTACAAACATTTTTAAACAACGAAAAAGAGAGAAAAAGAGGGAACCCTCTCTGGCTGCTTTTATGAGGCCAGCGTAACCTTGTTCAAAGGCTCGATAAGGACATTACAAGAAAATTATAGGCCGAACTCTCACAAAAAAGATGCAAAAGTCTTAAAACAATGTGTTGGTAAATCAAATCTAACATCTACAAAAAAGATGCTAAATTATCACCAAGTTGGACTTATTCCAGGAATGTAAACTTTGTCTAACTTAGAAAATCAATAAATGTAATTAACCACATACACAGAATAAGGAGAAAAATTATTTGGTAAAATTCAACACCTGTTCATGATAAAAACTTCTTGCAAGCTAAAACACCGTTTAGAGAAATTAAAGATTTAAAATAACGAAGGGGAAAAAAATTAAAATAATGGAGAGTATGTCATTGCTCCACTCCGTAACTCTGTAGGTTCGGTAGAGTTCCAATCAAAACCTAGGCAGGTTTTTTTTCAAAAATAGTTAATAAGCCAACTCTAAATTTTATTTGGAAATTCTAGGCAGTGTAAGAAAAAGGGCAAAATTGGATGACGTAAGCTACCAGATCAATATGAAGCATATTGGTTGGCATTGGCACAGTGCTAGACAGACCACGGAACTGAGGAGAGACTCCATAAACAGGCTCACACATAGCGGCCTCTTGGTTTATGACACAGACGATACTGCAGTGCAGTGAAGAAAGGATAGCCTTTTCAGTAAATGAGGGTGGGCCAGTTGGATGTCCACATGGACAGAATGAATCTCGATGATCTACCTCATTCCATATACAAAAATTAAGATGCTTCTTACAGCTCAGTGTGAGAACTAAAACAATAAAGCTTCTTCTGGAAGAAAGCAAAGCAAAATATATTTGTGACCTGGATGCAATCAAAGGTTTATTGACTGGGATGCACAAAGCACTAATTGTAAAGGAAAATATTGGTAAGAACAGTTCATCTAAAGATTCCATAAAGAGAGTGGGAAGGCAAGCTACAGAACGGGTGAAGGTGTTTATTTGTAATGCACATATCCAATAAAGAACTCATACCCAGGATGTAGAAACAACTACAAATCATTAGGAAATAGATGGCCAGTCTGATAGAAAAATGGCAAGTCACTTTATAAAAGAGGGTCTACAGATTTTTAAGAAACATTTGAAAAGGTGGTTAACCTCATTAGTCATTAGCGAAATGCAAATTAAAACTATAGTGGGCTATCCGTACACGCTCATCAGAGTGGCTAAAATCAAAGTGCTAAGTGCTGATTAGGATATGAATAAGCTGGAACTCTCATACACTGCCGATAAGTATGAAAGATAGTGTAACTGTTTTAGAAATTGTGCTATCACTTATGAAAGGTGGACATACCTATCTCCTCTGACCCAGCTTCTCCGTTCTTAGATAAACACTCAATAGTAAGGCATATATAGGGGCATGAAAATACATGTAAAAGAACAGGCAGAGCATTATTTTCATAGTGGTTTCGAGTTGGAACAGCCCACATGTTCATCAATAGTCGAATGGACAAATGCATAAATAAGTCGTTTATGCAATGGAGTACTCTAAAGTAATGAGAGTGAACAGATTACTGCCTCGCATAAAACATTAGAAGAATCTTACAAAAATAATTCTGAGCTGAAAGAAAGTAGACACAACAGAATAAGAGCTAAGTAATTCCATTTACATGAAGTTCGAAAATGGGCAAAATTAAGTAAACTAAGGTGATAGATATTAGGCTAGTGGTCACGTTTAGTGGAGTTATAGGAAAGGATGGAAGGAGCTTCTGAGGCATTGAATTTTTTATCTGAGTCATAATTACTGGAGTGAGTCTGCTTTTTGAAAGCCTTATATATTTTTTCTTTAAGTGTATTTTAATACAGACTTTACTTAAAATAAAATATTGTAAAATATTTGGTTCATTCAGGTGCCCCTAATCTGAGGAACCACATTTGGGGGATCTCGCAGATGGGATTTTTATGTTTTCTCTTCACAAATGGCACAATTCCTGATTCTCGGTGGGAGCGCATGGATATTTGTTGAATGAAGAAACAAGACTAAGGGTTTACTATTTGAAGCACAGTTTCTGAAGAAAGAGCAGGGACAGTCTGTTCTCACTCTGCCACATCTGGAGTTTTGGGTGCAGCTCTAGGTTCCTATGCTATTAAAGGACAACTGACAGAATGGTGAAGGGCCTGGGAACCAAGTCGATGAAGACATTTTCTAAGGAATCATGGATATTTTTCCCAGAAGAGGGCTGGGGGTGGAGTGGTTGGCATTAATTATCTTTAAGTATTTGAAAGAGTAGTATTGGAAGGAATAATTAAGCCTTTTAATATAATAGCAATACTATTAAAAACAACAAGAATAAGCATTTCATAGCTTATTCCTATGAAATGGAATAAGCTTATTCCTATGCCCAACGTGCTGTTCTCCCACTTGATGAACTCATTCCATCTTCGCAGCAATCCTCTGAGAGTTGCTGCTATCTTTATTCTACAGATAAAGAAATTGAGGCACAGAAAGTAGCAAAGCTGGGATTCGAACTTTGGCATTCTGACTCCAGAGTCATCCTCTAAACCATCACGTGTCCTGTCTCCATGCCTTTAGTTCTAGAAGGTGCAAAAGACTCGTGGCAGAAGACTTTTTAGAAATAGAGGGGCAGATTTTGACTTAGTTTAAAAGAAAAAACAGGATAACAATCAGAACTGCTTAGAAACAGTGCTTCCCTGCCTTGTGACGTGTCTGGCAATGGTCAGGTAGATTATTGTAAAAGGAATGCCCAGACTGGCTGCAGGGGGACCAGACGACAGCAAGGTCTTTGTTGATAGTGCAATTCTGATTTGAGGGAATAATTATTTTTTTCATTCTTTCTCTCTCTCTCTCTCTCTCTCTCTCTCTCTCTCTCTCTCTCTCTCTCTCTCCCTCTCTCCCCCACTTTCCCTCCCTCCCTCCCTCTCTCTCTTTCTTTCTCTCAACCTCCCTCAACCTTTTGACATTTTATAGAACAAAGATTCATTGTGAAATGTAGTTTTTCCTCTAACATTTCAGATTTTATTTATCAGGAACTCTGACACACGGATGTGGTAGGTCATGTCCCTGCCCCTTTCTTAAGGGGCCTTTGCTGCTCTTCCCGTAAAGAGATGAAATCTATCTTCTCCTCCTCCTTTGATTTTGACTTGCTTTGACCAAGAAAATGTTCGGTGGATTCCAGAGCCTGGTCCTTAAGTGACCTCGCACCTCTCGCGTTTGCGCTTCTGAAACCCCGAAGCTGCCATGCTGTGAAGGGACTCTCCTACTGAAGGATGAGTGCCCGCCCAGAGGAGAGAAGCAAGGCACCTAGCTGACAGCTCGCACCAAGTGCCAGACATGTACGTGAGGTCATCTTGGTCCCTCCAGCCGCCTTTGAGCCATGAGGTGGCTTACGAGTGATGCCAGGCGAGATCAGCAAAAAGAACCACCCAGACTGCCATCCCACAGAATCATGAGGAAGTATAGATCTTTGTTGTTTTAAGCCACTGTGTGTTGGGGATGGCTTACTATGCATAACCGTGAAGCATAGCTGAGACTTGACATTTTGTGTGTATTTGGAAGTACACGTGGCTAGAAGAATAAGACTCTATGAGACTCAATAGGGTTTGGAGAAAACTACAATGATAAAGGGCATAAGTTTAGACTGGGGTTTTCTGGCAAAAGTCATGTAATTTATATTTTGCGAAATAGGTTTCTGTTTCATTAAATTGGACCCTGGAAAAGAGCAAAAGTCTCATTCAATGTTTTCAAATGCGCTAGAATATTGCCCTGCTATTTGATTTTCTCCTTTGCCTTTATTACTTTGTGGTTTCCAGAGTGCTCATTTGTCCCTAAATTTAGAAATATTTCAGTTTTACTCAGCCCTTATCTCTGTGTAACTGCTGACTTTCCCCTCTTCTATCTGAGCTAAATCAGTTGGATTTAGTTTGTCTTTTTCAGTAAATCTCTTAAGGAATGTACAAGTTAGATGTTTCATGTGTATTTTGATTAGATCTAGTTGATTTTCAAATTTTCTTTGCTTCTTAGGGAATGTATAAATTATACATAACTTAAATTTTTTTTTTTTTGCATTTATGTAGCTTATATTACCTTCTAGCTTTCCTGATGGATTGATTTCATCCTAGATGTTGAAAAAAAAAAAAAAAACCTGGTGCACTCTGCAAGAACAGGGAGGTGGCTGAGGGAAGGCTCTGCAGTTCGACTCGGTGGGTATGACTCTGAGCTCTGGTGCTTGCTAGTTGTGTGATTTGGGGGCAAGTATCCTAACCTTTCTGGGCCTTGGTTTTCTATTCTGTTAAATGAAGATACCAAAATGACCAACTTCCGAGTGTCGTTATGAAGATTAAAAGAGGTAATTCTTGTGAAGTGCTTTCTCAGCATAGATAGTCTGTAAACGGTACTTATTACAGTACAGCTGTTACTGAATTATAAGAAAACCCAGTGGAGGAACGTTTCAGTTTCGGACCTCGAGCGACAGGTAGTTGGTGGAAGTGGTGACGGCGATGTTGCCATCAGAAGGATTGTCAGCGTGATGCTTACAGCACCGCTGTATAGTCCTGGTGTGGGCGGGTAGGTGGCGATAGCCCATTTAGTGCCAGATATTAAGACTGAGGAGCAGCAACAGTTTAAAATGGAAATATTGGAATCCATGTGTTGCGTGCATCAAAAATAAAGATGAAGAGCTTTTGACATGATGATGGAGTGTGCCGGGGGAAAAGCATCTTACAGACATTACGTTTGTGCAAATGTCAGGCTTTGGCACAGTGAGCGGTCCTTTTCTGCCAAGATGAAGGAACAGGGTTTCTGCCCGTAGAAGAGTGGGAGTTGGGAACTTGGGTTCCGGTTTTTGCTCCATCGCGGGCTCCTTTGTGTGCTTGGGTAGATGGCACCTTTTCCCTGAGCGGGATTCTGATTCCTGAGAAAGCGCTAACAGTTAGCCCTCTCAGTGAGGACGAGGGTGGGTGGCATCTTCGAAAGTGGGCGGGGTGCACATGGAAGTCACTTCTGTTCAGAAAAAGCTCTGCGAGTGGAGGAATTTCTGCCGTTCTATGCCTAAGATTTTATTCTGAGTGCTGTAGTTCCCAGATAAATACTTTTTCGAAATACCCAGCTTTGGGGCTCTAATACCCAATACAGAGGTAAAGTTTCCGGTGACTCCAGGCTGACTTCGATCCCAGGGGAACCTCAGCTATGATTTCCTTCCAATACCCAATATTAAATGCATTTTCTCTTTGTCTTCGCTTGCTTCGAATTCCTCACTCCTGTCAATATTTAGCTTTGAGATACTGTGGCCTTACGGCTTTGGAGTTTCTGTTTTTTTTATTCTTCATTCCTCCCTCTCCCTCGTCCTCCTTTTTTTTTTTCATCCAATTGCCTCCTCTACTAGTTAGATGCCAGGGGCAACTTGTGTTGCTTGGTTCTAGCACTTTCTCTCTACTTCGTGCTGAGGGCCTGACTCGCCCACCTCCCTGCCTCCAGACTCTGCCACGGTGTCAAGGGCTCCTTCCCGAAGTGTCGCTCAAACAGTTAAATGTCCTGGCCCACAAGCCTGAGGTTTCTGCAGAAAATCAGACCCCAACGTGTCATCGTTTCTGTTTAAGACCCTCTGCCACTCGGCTCCTGTTGTCCCTTCACCTGGCCTATCCTCATGGTTTCTTCTTCGCAGTCCTGACCAGTGTTCCCACTGAGGTGGAGGTGTTCTCAGACAGGCCTCTTCCTCATCAGACATCCAGCGACCCTCCTCAGCTCTCCCGTATCAATGGTCCGACCTCACTGATGTAGATTGGGCAGGTAGACCGTGTTGCTATAGACGGGCTATTTCCTATAGAAATAATGTTAGAAATGGTGATTAGTTTCTAGGCTGTGTCGCAGATGCCCACCTGGCTGATAATGTTTCTGCAGGGCTGAATCCATGCACGAGAAACGAAAGCGTTACTTACCTGTTTGCGTAAGGACGTCTTTGATTTCATCACAGTTGCCCGTGCCCAAAGAAGGGCGTGCTTGTTGAGAGAATGAGGAGGAGAAACTTGAGAATTTTCTGAGAGTGTTTTGGAATCTTTATTGGTTTGACCATTTTTTTAAGGTTCCAGTCATAGTCCCAAATGTACAACTTTCCCTGTCTTTGATACTGTTGTGTCATTAAATCCTTTAAAAACATATCTACTTTAATTTGCCGAGTGCACAGCTGAAAGGCACAGAGGAAAAAAAAAACGCAAGGGGAGGAATTTTTTGAGATAAGTGGGCAAGAATTGAAAAGGGAGCTGTGAGGAGAAGGGTCTGGTAAGAGGAACGCGCGGGTGTCTGGGTGGTGGTATCGCTTGGAGGTCGCGGTCCTGGGACTGTGAGCGATGAACCGAGGAAAGTGTGAGGATTGCATACGACTCCTTTGGGGTAAGAAACGAGGAGGCGAGGAAGAGACTCGGGGCAGAAAGCTCTCCGGGTGGCCTCCAAGGACAGTCTGTTTGTTGTCCAGGCGGCCTTGGGCTGGGTGTGGGAAGAAGCATGGGGTATTAGGGTGCTGGGTGGCCCACCTGCTGAGGGAGGCCCAGCGGCCAGCGGGGCGGCCACCTTCCACAAAGTTTCTAGTGCCCCGACAGTTACATCACTGATGCAGAGGAACCGTCCTAGAAGAGAGTGTCCTTGGAAAGCTGCTTTTGGTCTCCAAGATCATGTTCAAATTTCGGTAGCATGGTTTAGGGGTTCAGCTCTTTGCTAATCGCAGATTCTGAAGTGAAGAGGTCATCCAGTATAATCCAGTGTAATCGCCACCTCTTTTGAAAGGAGAGACACCGTGAAACCCAGAGGGTAAAAGTTAACCTCCCACTAAAGGGAAGACTACCATATTTCTACAAAGTTCCAGAAAGAAATTTTAAGATGTTCTAGGAGATGCCAGGTATTTAAAAATAAAGCGACTAGAAATGTATGACACTCAGGCTGGTTCTGAAAAATAGTAGGGGGACCTGAGAGTGAGCTGGCGAAGCCCTGGGAATCAGAGGGTTTGTGATTAAAAGCCCAGGGGTCTGCTTTAACTGTGTGTGTGGCTGGCGGGAGGAGGTTTCACTGGGTTATACCTGTATCACCTGGAATAGTGACGGGTCCCTAGGAGAGCGAGTGAACTAACTGGTGGTAAGATGCTGCTCTCTATTGTCATGTCCTTGGCTTGATGTTTTTATTTCTCTTTCTCTTCCTAGAAACTCTCAAGTTGGGCATCGGGACCTTTCGTCACAAGGAGCAATGCTGCCCCGATGGGAACTGTCTTTGTACCTGCTCGCTTCTCTAGGCTTCCACTTCTACTCTTTCTTCGAAGTTTACAAAGTCTCCAGAGGTGAGCTCCAACGATTCTGAACTTGTATCCAGAAAGAAAGGTGGGAGAGAGCGCTTAGAGGCGGAGGGTTCAGGAAGGCGGTCTCATGGGCCTGTGGCGACGTGGGCCCCTCTTTGCTTTCCTCTCCTCTTGGACAGTTTGAATCGATGGTCTGAGTCAGGGGTGTTTCCACCATAATCTGGGATCTTTTAGGTGATCCTGTGGCCAGTCTTCAGTTATAGGGTTTGATTCAGTGGCTATTGAAGGCCATGGAGGGGATTTGCATTCATAATTTGCCGTAACTGGTTAAATTCCCCCACAGCGTCCCCCCCCCCCGCCCCGCCCACTATTACTCCTCATAGACATATGGGGGCAGCTTGTGGTATTGGAGGCCCAGACTCCTTTCATCTTCTTGTTCTGCTGTCTTTAGTGCTTTTGTATGTATTTTGAAGAGGGATCATCACCAAGTCCATGTACCTGCCCATAGGAAGAGGGTTGGGAACCCTGCCGTCCTTAAGGGCAGCTTGGCTAGTTACCTGGCACTTCTCACACCCAATTGGCCAGCACTGAATTCTGTGGCCACAGCCTAGAGGCTGGGGAATACAGTCTTTATCTTGGTGATCATGTACTACTTAAAACCTCCCCTGCTTAAGGAAGACCAGGAGTCAGCCACATAGAGAGGGAGGCAGAGGATCTGTGGACAGAGATGAGTTTACAGGCAAACGGACAAGCCCGTGCAGTACCATTGGGGTATGAGAAAACAGCATGATCTGGGCACGCAAACTGCTCCGTAGGACCGGAGTGTAGAGTGTGGTGGGAGAGTGGCAAGTAGTATGCTTAGATCGGAAAGCGGGGATGGTTGTGAAAAGCCTTATATATTCAGCCGAGGAGTCTGGACCTTATCTCGAAGGCAGGGGGTTCTCCGAGGATAGTTGTGGTCAGTGGCAGAGGTAGGTTTTGAGAAGCACAGTTGAGAGTACTCTGCCCTCAGCATCTACCTCCTTGTGGATCGCTGAGTCTGACTGGGATAGACATCACCAAGGTTGACCTGTCTCCCATTCTGCATATGTCCCTCTCGAAGCTGTAGGCTTGGGTGCAGAGACTGCCCATCTAAAGTAGGTGAGGACTCTTGTTGGGTCAAGGCTGCCCTGTAGCTGCATTCCCCTGCCGGAGCCTCTGAACTCCCAGGGCCCACGTAGAAGGAGCTAAGCTGCTCTATGTCAGGCCCTGTCTTAGGTACTTTATGTACTTGTCTCATTCAACCTTTAGAACAGCTCTATGAGATGTTGTATTACTTGGAAGATGGGCTTAGTTGCAGAAACACAGCCTGCAAAATAACCGTGGTCCAGGGCTTGGCATGGTGTCTAGAGAGTGTCAGAGACCCTGGTTCTTCTACCGTGTTTTTTTTTGCCATCCACAACATGTAGTTCCTCTTAATGATGTGAGGTGGCTGCTTCGGAGCATGACCGGAAAGTTGCTTACCACGTCTGTTCACACACTGTTCACTAGAACCTAGTCCTGTAGCCATGTGGACTGTGAGGGAAGCTAGTAAATGTAACCCGTGGTTGACACGCCACTTATCCAGCTAAACTCAAGGGTTCTATTATAGAGGAAGAAAGAAAGAACGAATATGAGCGGTAATCAGCAAGCCTTTTCCTAAATGGGCATCTTGGTTACCCATAGCTGTTGAGTACACCATCCTGATGCTCTGCGATTTCTTATCTTTACTGTTCTGTGAGATTTTTTCCCCCCTTTTACATAGACATAGTTTGAAGAATAGTTTTGGGTTCATAGCAAAATTAAGCAGAAAATAGAGATTTCCCACCTACTTCTTGCCTCCATATACAGCCTCCCTCAGTATCAACATCCCACAGCAGAGTGAGACATTTGTTAAAGTCAATGAAGCTGTGTTGACAGACCTTTATTACTCAAGGTCCATAGTTTGCAGTAGAGTTTCCTCTTGGTGTGGTTCATTCCATGGGTTTTGAGAAATTTATAATGACATGTATCTATCATCATAGAGTAGAGTAGTTTCACTGCCCTAAAAATCATTTGTCCTCTGCCCTCCCATCCATCCCATCCCTCAAACCACTGATCTTTTTACTGTCTCCATAGTTTTACCTTTTCCAGAATGTCAGATGGTTGGAATCATACAGTATATAGCCTTTTCAGAGTGATTTCTTTCACTTCACTTTAAGATTCCTCCATGTCTTTTCATGGCTTGATAGCTAGTTTCTTTTTAGTGATGAGTAATATTTCATTGTCTGATGCACCACAGTTTATCCATTTGCCTACCGAAGAATGTCTTGGTTGCCTCCAAGTTTTGGCAATTATGAATAAAGATGCAACGAATGTCCATGTGAAGGTTTTTTGTGTGGGCATATGTTTTCAATTCTGTTCGGTAAGTACCAAGGAGCAATGGCTGGATTTTATGTAAAAGCATGTTTATTTTAGTAAGAAACTGTCAAAATGTCTTCCAAAGTGGATGTACCATTTTGCCTCTCCATGTAAGCTTTAAAATCCATTTGTTGATATCCACAAGATAACTTACTGGGATTTTGATTGGGATTGCATTGAATCTAGCAATCAAGTTAGGAGGAACTGATGTCTTAACAATATTTAATTTCCTATTCATGAACATGGATCATCTCTCAATTTATTTAGTTTTTCTTTGATTTCTCTCGTCAGAGTTTTCTAGTTTTCCTCATATGTAACTTGTACATATTTGTTAGATTTATACCTAAGTATTTCATTTTTGAGGGTGCTAATTTAAATGGTATTGTGGTTTTAATTTTAAATTCCACTTGTTCATTGCTGATACATAGGAAAATAATTGACTCTTGTATATTAATCTTGTACAACCTTACTATAGTTTCTTATTAGTTTCAGGAGCTTTTCTTTGTTGATTCTTTGGCTATTCTACATAGGTAATCATGCTATCTGCATACAAAGACAGTTTGTTTCTTCCTTTCCATTCCATATACCATTTATTTCATTTTCTTATCTTACTGCATTAGCTGGGACTTGCAGCATGATACTGAAAAGGAGTGGCGAGAGGGGACCTCCTTTCCTTTTTCCTGATCTTAACGAGAAAGCTTCTAGTTTCTCACCATTAATTATCATGTTGGCTGTAGCTTTTTGTAGATGTTCTTTATCCAGTTGAGAAAGTTCCTCTCTATTTCTAATTTGCCGAGAGTTTTAATTATAAACGAGCATTGGATTTTGCACATCTATATCAAGATGATCATATGACTTTTCTTTGCCTGTTGCTATCATGGATTTCATTAATTGATTTTTGTGTTTGGTGAGATTTTTTTTTTTTTTTTAAATAAACCTGGACTTGACTCACCTGGGCAGTTCTTCTGCTTCAGATGTTGTTACCTGGGGGTGCCATCATCTGGCAACTCAGCTGAGCTGAAATGTCCAAGATGGTTCACTCACATGGCTGGCTGTCAGCCGAGAGTTCCGCTGAGGGCTGTGATTCTAAGTTGCTCTAACATATATTTCTCATAACAGAGCATCTGGGTTCCAAGAGGGAATGTTGTGAGGGCACAAAAGCAGAAGCTTCAGACCTTTTTAAGTCCAGGATGGCAAGTTGTAGAGGTCACTTCTGCCTCATATGTTCGTTAAAGCAAATCACAGGGCCAGTCCAGATTCAAGGAGAGGAAAGACTATACCTCTTTGTGGCTGGAGTAGAACATATGTTCAGGGAGAGAATTCAATTTACTACCTATTGGTTTATGTTCAGAATTTTTATTTCTTTCCTTACCTATTTTGACATTTTATACTTTTTGAGGGATGTATGCATTTTCTGTAAGTTTTCAATTTGATTAGTATTTTTATTGTTTCGTTGATTCTTTAGTTGGCTTTTTCTTTCTTATTGCATATTTTATTTACATTTTCTCCTTTACACTCACCCTAACTTCCTCCCTTGTTTGTCTTTTCATTTTTCTCTCCCTCCCTACTGTTTTTTATCTCTTCGATCAAGTGTGCCAGAGATCTTTTTTATTCTCCCATTCATTGATTTCTGCCTTATCTTATTATTTCCTTCCTTATTGTTTCTTCAGGTTTGCTCTGTTCCTTTTTATTCTAATTTCATTAGATGAATGCTTCACTCATTTATTTTGTAAGGCATCTATTTGTATCATTGTATCGTTTCTGATTGGTTTTCTCTGAATGATTTCCAGAAGAATGTTTTTAAGGTTCTTGATAAATATATCCAGATTGTTCTCCAGGAGGCCGTGACAATTAACAGCTCTGTTGGAGAGCGTCCACCTTGATTCAGTCTCAGTAAGTTGAGACTTTAGTCTTTGATCCACATTTGGTATGTGATATGAGGTGAAGGGTTAATTATTTTTTTTCTAAATAGATAACAAAACACAGTTTATTACATCTTTCTTTCCTTGTTGAATTTGGATGCAATCTTGATCATGTACTAAATTCTTATATATACTTCAGTCTGTTTGGGGAGCTGTCTTTTCCATTTCTTTGATTTCTCCATCAATTTTCACATAAGTATTGCACTACTTAATTATTTTTGCTTTATAAAATCTGAGTATCTGGTGGAGTAAGTTATCACTCATTTTTATTTATTTCCACACTATTCTTACTGGTTTATTCTTCCAGATACATATTTAAAATTCTAAAAAAAAAAAAAATCTCATTAGGATTATATTTGGAATTATAGCAAGTCTAGAAATTAATTTGTAAATAATTGACATGCTTTTAATATTGTATCTTTCCATCCAGGAAAATAGTATTTTTTTTCTTTATTTATACGAGGTCTTTTATTACTTTTCTTAATAAACATTCATGGTCTCCTTCATAATAAGCCCTAATAATATTTCTATTAAGATTATTTAAGTCTTTTGTTCTTTTATGACTGGGATATTTCCAATGATATTTTCTATAATTTCTAGCTAATTATTTCTGGTTTATAGTAAAGGTATTTATTTCTGTTTGTGTATTTTATATTCTAACATTTTATTGATTTCTCTTAATGTTCCATTGGTTTATGGTTTGATTCTCCTGGCTTATGTATTTAGATAATATCCTCTGCAGATAATGATTTTATCTATTATTGCTTAGTAGTACTTCCAGAACAATAGTTAATTGTGAAAGAATTCTGTCCTTATTTTAATTCTAACCTTAATGGAAATTCCTGTATTGTTTTTACCATTACTGAAAAGTTGAATAAGCTTTGCTTTAAAAAAAAAAATCATGTTAAGAAATCTTACTAGCTCCCTGTCACTGAATTTCTAAAATCAGCAAGAAATGTCGAATTTTATCCATTTCGAAAGTCTTTATTCAGCTGATTACATAGTTTCCAATATAGTTCATATATATTCCTATAGCAAACCTGCCATGATCATGTGTTTTTAAATACACTCCTTGTTTCCAAGTTTTAAAAAATAGATGTAAATAATTAAGTGAGATTGGTTGGCTTGTAGTTTTATTTTTTGTTTCATTCTCAGATTTCAACATTAGCATTTTATTAACTTTTTAAAATTAATGAGGAAGATTTTCTTTTTTTTCCCCTTCATATTATGGAACTATTTAAGTAGTATATGAGATGTCTTTGTCAGAGTTTGATATCATTTGCTTATAAGTTTGTCTAGGCATAGAGTTTCTTTGGAAGTTGATTCATTGAAAACTTTTCAGTATCTTTCAGGGTTATTGATACATTTAGGTTTTCTTCTTAAGTCAGTTTGAGTAATTTATATTTTTCCATTTCATGGACACTTTCAAATGTATTAATGTGCTGTTGTATGTTATATTCTTAAAATATTTTGAATCCCATATGTGTCTCATTTCTCTTGTTTCAGGAAATTTACCAAAGGTTCTGTCTATTTGGTAGATTAATTCTCTTTTTCAAAAAACTACCTCTTGTATTTATTTGCAAATTCTACTCATTTTCCATTTCCTGTGAAGATTACTTTATAATGAACAGCAGCTATTTTAGATCCTTCCGGCTTTATCGAGCCTAGGCTCGCCTTTCTTAACGCAGTAGCTGTCTTCCTAAACAAGTGCATGTTATTGTCATTTTATAAATGCAACTGTGCTTTCCGTTGATTTGCATTTCATTTTACAAGCATTTTATTTTCATTTCTTTAATCTTCAGTCATCAGTAGTTAATGTTTCTCTAAATAAAGGATGTGACACCAGGGACCCCTGATATTTAAGTAAATACAGAGCAAATTATTATTTTTTTTGAATTGCTACCTCTAGTTTCTTTGTTTTTATGTAGTGAGTGTTCTTAAAGTAGGATAAACTATAGTCGAGCATGTTCACCTGCTGCCTTTTGTTTACTCCTATGCACACCTGTTATCACATCACCAATCTCAGTTTTTGAGAAAAGGATATTGCTGCTCATTTATAGATTAATTCTCTTACACTGTTCATGCAACACACTAACCTCTCGTGGGGGTTGGCTTCGTTAATCAGAGGTAATTTTTCCTATTTGCTTTTGCCTTTAGAGGAATTTGGTTGCAGGATGGCCTGTAACTTGGGGGGTGGGGCAGTTCAGGGTAGGGACACAAAATGCCACTGGTCCTGTCCCGGAGTAAGGGACCTTATCCTAGGAACCAGGTGAGCTGGCTCACTGTAGATGAGGCCCCCAAGGGCCCTTCAGTTTTCATGTCCTTTGTGAAAGCCATCAAGTGCATGGCCTCTCTGCAGGACCCGAGGACTGGATGGCCTGTGTTGATGGCCAGCACTAGTTAGTAGTGGGCGTCGTGGTGCAGCTAAAGCTCCGAGTGTTCTGTGTGGTGGTGCTTCGTGTTATGTTTGATCCTTGTTTTCCTTGCGACTTGTGGCCAGGGTCTTAGGAAGCAGTAAGTTGCTGCCTTCCTACTAGGATTCCAAGATTCCCACCCACTCCTTTCTCAGATTTGCACTGGTATTTTTCTCCGATGTTGACACTGGTCCTTAAAGGAACGGAATGTTGGCTTCCAGAGTCTACTTTCTTAATGCTTTTAATAAACTTCTCACGATGACTTGGGCCAGGGCCTAGGCTAGAGGGCCTTTGAAGGCAACTCTAGCTCCTTGCTCGACCCGCTCACGCAGCCTGTACTCCGTGTGCAAAGAATGTGCATAGAGCTTGTGGCTTCCTCTTTGCCGGCCCGATTTTGTCTCAGTCTGGGGCTTCTACCTCACCCAGGAGCCCTCAGAACTCCCACACAGGTGGCACACCTGGTGGTCTGCCTGGGCAGACCCCAGAATTCCTTAGGTGAGTAGCAGATGAGCAGCCCTGTTAGGGAGATTTGAAGGCCATTTATGTCCTTTATCGCCTTGCATCCTGTTTACGTATATGGTTTCCTTTTGCTTGGGTGATTTCCAAATCACCGTTTCATTCCCCGAATGGGACTGGGGAGAGAGGAGGAACCCCCACACCTCAAGAAAGTCGTGGAACAACCAGCTCTTTATCATCCCTCTTCTCTAGGATATTTTATAGGAATATTGGAGAGTTGCTTGCCAGTAAATTCTCTTGTCTTTAGAAGCCCATCTTTTCTGCTCCTTTCCCATTCTCTTCATTTATTATCGTAGTCTGCTATACACACAGGCTTCCTAGAGAAATAAAGAATCTGTAGGAGCCGATTAGAATTTCTCAAATGCAGAGAAGCAGCAGGGCACAGTAAGCTGTGGTTGGATTGCCACTCCCGGGCACTGGCTCCTGTCAGAGGAAGGTTTGTGCACGTGTTATGTCCCCCTCTTACTGATTATTGACCTCCGATCACCCCTACGTCACCCCGGTATTGATTTCCTGTCAAAGTGTTAAGGGTAAAAGGGGCGGGTTAATTGGAGCTTTTAAGTAAATGATTTACCTACCTCCACAGCCCGTTGGCAGCGATTAAAATGCAGATCCTCTCGCTCAGGAGGCAGAATGGGGTTTTGATATATCCTGTCATTGGGTAGTGGTTGGAGACGGAAGAATCAACAGCTGGCTTAGTAGTGAGGGGTCATCGGCAGAGATGGGTTCATTGCAGGCTCTCAGATACATTTGTGCAGCACCGAACTTTGGGAAGGTGGAACCAACGGAACCAACGGGCCCGTGTGGTGGGGGGAAAATTGCTCAGGCCAGGAAGGCTTCTCTCCGTTTGCAGCATCCTCCGGCCTGAGTGCATGTGAGTTATGATGACAACTCGTCTTGCCCAAAGGGTGAGAATATGGGATGCCCACCCAGAAGGTATAATCAGAGAAGGTCCGATGGTGCTTGCTCTTCAGGGAAAGACCTGATACAGGTCTCAGCTTCTCCTACGTCAGACATGTTCTGTAGCAGAGCATTTCAGCTAACTGAAGACAGTGTGAAGGCAGGGATTTCCAAAGGGACCGTGAACGGATCTAAGAGCTAACGTGGCAGGTATCTCACACAGCATTTGTTTGTGTCAAGAAACCAGACAAGGGTGATTTGTAGAAGTTCTCCAAAACGTGAGGGAGACTCTTTGGTCCAGAGCTATGTGTCTTTTACTGTATCAATTAGCCACGGGGCTAATGAGTGCTTGAAATGTGGCTACTTCAAGTCAAGATGTGCCGTAAGGAAAACATGTACTTTGAAGAAAACAGAAAAAAAGGATGTAAAAGAACTCATTTATAATTCTGTTTTGAAATCATGTTTTGGATATATTGAGGTAAAATATACTAAAATTAAATTATTATTATTATTTTTTTACTTTTTAAAATGTGGCTACTAGAGACTTTAAAATTATATATGTGTGTGAGATACTATTTCAGTTGGACAGTGACGGGCAGAGTTTCTTCACAATTCTCCTATCTGCTAGGAGTCCTTTTTCCCACTAGAGGGAGATGTGCTCCAGCTTCAGGAAGTCGGGCTTAGCATGCAAGCGTCGCCACTTCTGAAGGTACTCTTAAAAAAGAAGGAAAAAAATGAACTCACGTTTCAAGCCTCCGTAATTCCGGTGTTCCTGGTGGTTCCTCTGTGTGCTTATGAAAGTGAAGCCAAACCCGAAGAGGCAAGAAGCAGAGAGGTTTCCCACCCGGGTTGTGTTAATGAATTAGGAGCTTCCTGTCACTGTCTTTGCTGGACTGCAGTAGCTTGCTGTTTGTTTGCGGGCTGTTGCTTTGAACTCAAGTCTGTGCACGATACAGCGGGCGCGCACACGCGCACACACACACGCACACACACATGCTGTAACGTGTGTGCAGCTGTAACGCGGAGGACCGGGGCCCCGCTGCCATCACGCAAGTCCATCGGGGTGGGCCACGTGGCATGCAGTGTGAACGTGTGGTGGAGTTGTGCCGTGCGGTTCCCGGGGCCGGTGCTCAATGCCCCTCCCTTTTCTACCGTCCTCTGGTCAGTGTTGACTTTGGTCTGAGGCTGGGCTGCTGTTTGCGTCTAGTGTGTGTGAATCTGTCCCTTGATCTGACTCTAGACCGACATCATTTCATGGGCAAGTTTTAGTAACACACACTCCCCTGGTTTTCCTCTGGCCTTTCCGGACAGTGCCCCTTTGGTCTTCTGTGGGTTTTGTATGTTTGTTGTTCTACTAAGTACTTGTTTTCCCTTTTCTTGTCTGTACACTCTGTGCCCTTGTGGGTGATGGCAGCCATTCTGGAGGCGTCACCACTGCCTGCCGCTGAGGATGGCCACGTCTTTGTTTCCAGCTGAGGGCACGCTGCGCTCTACGCATACCCATCCAGCTGCCTGCAGTACATCACAAACACACCCCAAACTCGGCCTCCAGGGCTTCCTGACTTCCTGTATCGTGGCGCTCATCAGCACTGCTGTAACTTTTGTCTCTCCCACCTAGTGCACAGTAAGCCCCAGGACAGCAAAAGACATGCCTGCCTGCCTCGTTCTGTTTCTCACACAGTGCCTGGTGATTGTGTTCTCTCAAGAAGTATTCGAATGAAGATCTTGTTGCTTTTGTTTTAAACCAATTGTATTATTTATTTATAAACATACTTACTACCATTATATGATTCCATCTTATAATCTTGTTAGCATTATGTCATCACACAGCTATTATTGCTATCACCGTGTGGCACAGTCTGTTTATAAAAATTTTACCACCTGTACAAGTGAAGCATTTGCGCTAATCCCTCCTAAGGGTCCCTGTGCTGGAAGCTTTCTCTCTTGACACCTCTCCTTTTGTGAGGGGACATTTCCATCAGCCACACCATGTATTTCCAAGAACTTAGGTCCCAGAAAACTGGAGAGGAAGGTCAAAGAGTGTGACATGTTTCCATGCTTTTAGCTCAGTCCACAGGTGGCTTTTCCAGGACATATTCCAATTTCTTTTAGTGCCTCTGCTGTTAAACCAACCCAGTTTTATTTAGATTTGTGACTAATGGACACTGTTTTTCTTCTCAGAACATGAAGAGCAATTGGACCAAGAATTTGACCTGGGGCCTGGCATTTTATTCGGAGGATTAAAGAAGGTATAAAATGGAAAAATGATAAACTTTTTCAGTTTTCAAACCTGGTTTCAATTTTTCGCATCACTTTTATATTGATATTGACCCAGGTACAGTATTTAGCAGGCATTGGGAATAAAGTACCTTTTCTGTTACAAAAGTCGTGGGAGTGCCATGTTGAGTAAGGTGTTCCTCACGGTCTTTATCTTCTTGTCCCTTGTCCTCCTCTCAAGACACCAGAACTCTGGTCATGTAACCTTATCAGTTAATACAAATTTCACTTTTGTAAAGTTCAGGAAGTTTTTTCCCGGCCTAGCCATATCTGTTAGAATCAAACGTGGCCCTGGACACTCCCTATACCAACTGCTGGCAGCTGTGGGAGCTAAGTGCTCTGGCTGTCCACACTGCCACAGAGCATGCTGGGAACCCCCTTACCCCTTTCCTCCCTGGTCCTGCGGTGGCAGTGGGCTGGCTCGTTTATCTTCGGCTGCTGCTCCTTGTGACTGCTTAGGTAGCGGGCAGGGTGGCGGCTGCTCTGTCACATACCCTGTGCCCTTCTAGATGAGACAGCACTTTTGTTCATTAGAGTATGTTGTGGGTAGGTACCCAATTCTCCTCTAGATGCGAAATGCTAGACTCTTGTTTTCCTCTCAGTGGAGCCCCTTAAAGCTGGGGTTCTCCTCATTCATCCCCTTTCAGTTTTCCAGGACCCCCATTTCAGTAATGACTTGAATTGCAGGAGTCCAGGCTCCAGCTGTTGGTTGAGGGTTCAGGTCAAGGCCACTGGTAGCTGTGTATCTCTTTTTCTAAGCATTTTGATTATGTTTAAAAACAATATCAAAACATTGCCATTTATCATTTTTCTTCTAAGGGTGTGCTATGCCAGATATATTGTAAGTTCAATCAGCTTTTGTGGGCTGGCTAGGGACATAAAATAATGCTTGCATTATAAGTTCTGAATACCTGACTTACAAATAAACTTTTGGAAGACAATTCGTTTGCAAATTGGGCACTGCCTGTACTGATCATTTTTCCTCTTTGAGAGTTGTAGATCTTGCTCAGGATTGGAGCAAATTACTTCAATTTCCATTTCGATTTTCCAGGGTAACCTGCCCTTCTTCTCAGCCCTCGCTCTGTCTGTGTAGACATCACGCCCACGTTGGTCTGGGGCCAGAGAGGGTTCCTGGCCTTAGTTCCCCTACTCACCAGACAGCTCCATGAAACTGGGGATGTAAATCATATCTTTACTCATGGAATTATTTGTGCTTTTTAAAAAATGTGCTCTTTTTAGGATAATTGGTAAGACTGATGAGGTAGGTGGTCTTGTGCCTACTTCAGAAATGAGGAAATTGGGGAAGCTTTATGTCACGATGGGATTTGAGATGTAATAGGAGATAGCCCTTGTGAGTGTCTGGGATCTCCTTTTTTAGGAATACACTACTATTGGATCTCTTACAACAGAAAAAAATGGTGATATTTTTTTCCCCTTCTAGAGTTACAATTCAGGCATTTCAGATTATGCTGAATTATTTGCCAGGGGCAAAAATCGACTGAGACTTTCAGCTGAAGGGAAGCAATTGTGAGGCAACATGAGAAGCTGAACAGAAGGTCAGGCCCTAACGAGTTTTGGAGCTACCCCAGATTTCACTGTCAAGGGCAGGCTCAGCCCTGCTGTGTGTCGCTACTTCTAGACAAAGGGCCTTAGTCTTCGCTGACTTTCCAGCTCCAACACTCCATCAAGTCCAGATGCTTGGCTCGCTGCCAAGGCTCTAGGGTCCTGGGGAGTTGACTTTTTCTAAGCATTCTCCACAACAGCCCCCCCCCCCGCACCCCCACATAGGGCCCGGGTGGGGGGGGGGTCAGTGTTCAGGCCATCTTGCCTTCATGGAAAATGCGCAAGGTGCAGGTACGTACCGTCGGAATCCCCAAGACTTGGTCTTCTGCCGTCCTGAAGAATCTGCTTGTGACCATCCATTTATCTGTGTGATGCTATTGAGCACCTCTTGTTGTCCTCATCTTTCCGTAGCTCATTACCTTTGTATATAATGGTGGTAGTTTTGAGTCCTAGAATTTAGAGGGAAAATGACGAGTCCTGGAGGATGGTTTACGAATGAAGGAAATTGATACTGTGTCCTTGGTGGAGATCATAAGACAGACCCAAGGGCCATGTGTGGCACTAGGGCGTTTCCTGATGTCTGCTAAAAGTCTATTTTGACTAAAACAGGGGTCTAATAGGTTCTGGGCACTCATCGCTGAGTATTTCCTTTCTTGCAGGTTATGGGAGGTGACAAGCAAATGCTGCCACCATATTGGCCCAAATTCTAATCAAAAAGATAAGTGGCACAAGTGACATCGCAAAAAAGCTTGTATGTCCTCTGAGCACTGGATCACTTGAATGTTAGGCTTCAGCAGGGTTGCTAACTTCGGCGGCGTTTGAGACCAGGGAGCTGTGCCGTGGGGGAGCTGGTCCGCGTGTTGTGTTTGGCAGCGTCACTGGACTCTACCTCGTAGGTGCCAGCAGCACCTGCCGCCCCCAATCACGACAGCCGTGAATGTTTCCAGGCATGGCCACATGCCCCCTCTTTGAGACCAACTGGTCTACGATAATGTTGGGGGACTTGGCCACCCCCACTGTCACGCCGATTTGCCTTTACTCACCTTCGTTCATCCTGCTTCCCCCCCCGGGTTGCGCCTCACCCCTTCCCCGTGTTCCTTCCTCACGCTTCGCATCCGAGCCCCGGTGAGCCCTGCCACGGAAGCATCGCCTGCGCCTCTCGCTTGGGTTTGGCGCTCGTAGTTCCTGACACTTCCCTGCCTCTCTCTTTATTTCCTTCCACAAGTATGGCCTTTAATGAGTGTGTGTCTGTGTCCAAGGCCGTACGGAGTGCTAGGGGCACAGCAGTGAACCTGACGGACAGGTTTCCTGTCCTAGTGTCTGTAAGTGGGGATAGGCTGGCAGGAGGCGAATGAACAAAATAACGGAACAGGTCGAGCTATCTGATCTGAAGGAAGTCAACAGGGTGATGTCACAGTAATGCTTTGGATCATATTCGTACCCTCTGGTGATACATTTATTTGTACAGTTTTATTTTGCGTCATCCATCCTCCGCCAGGCTGTGAGGCATACGGGGTAGTGCTGGGGTTTAGTCATCCCCGTACTGTCAGTACCTAGAACAGAATAGGTAAATGTTCTGTGGAATTTAACTGCAGGAAAGAGTGAATAACACTGTGCAGGTTGCAAACATTGGAGTAAAATGCATCCATCCTGAGTACGTCTAGATAGACATGGAGGTAAATCTAAGTGGGACGGTGTTTGTAGTCAGAGAGGGGAGAGACCACTGTGGGTGGGTACAAGCCATCACAAACTGCTTCACCTGAGCCCCACAGAGTGGGTAGGACTTGGCAAGGCCATCTGCAGAGGAGATGCTGTTCCAGGGGACTCAGTGTGCTTAGAAAGTAAGACACGTATTGGGGAGATGATGACTCAAGGTGAAGCTTCATTTAGGACAGTGAGGGGAGCTGGGCTTGACCACAGTCTTCCAGTTTTTGATGCCAGAGTTTAGACGATTGTCGCTCAAGCCAGTAATGCCTTTGGGCCTTGTCATTTCTTTGACATAAAGCTGATAGGATTTGCCGAGACCCCAGTTGTGGCGGGGGAGCTCGTGTAGGTGCAGCTGTCAAGGACAGCTCAGATTCCGAATGCTGCAACATTTGCATCCTGTTCTGCAATGTCTGCTCTTCCAGGCTCGGAACTGCCTCCCCCTGCAGGCTCGTGGCCTGCTGGAGCAGTTGTGTGCTGGGGGCCTGTGTGTGGCCACGGATCCACCCCGCCCAGTGCTTCTCCAGGTCTGGCCATTTATCTGTCATGCTGTTCAGCACCTTCTCTTTTTTCTTGCTAGTCTTCTTGCTAGTGGTCCCAAGAAGATAAAGGAAACTTTTGAGTGCCCCCCTTCCTTGCTTGACGTGGTAAACCTGTTTTCAGACAAGGTCTGAACCAAATTGACGCAAATGAAGCTCTATGTCCGGTTGTATTGCCATGAAGTTTTTTCCTTTTATTTTTATTTCTTTTGCAAGGTAGTTGGCCTCATGGAAAGAGCATAGGTTTGGAGTTGGATGGACCCGAGTTCAAAACACAGTTTGGCTGCATTTTTGGAAAATCATTTACCTCCTCCGAACTTTAATTTTGTTTTCTGGAATATGGGACTGGGAGATCGTGTGGAAAGAGATGATGTGTATAAAACACCCAGTGAGCTTGGCACGGAGTGGATGCCTGGCACACGGTGTCACGGTTATTGTCACGGTTCTTGTTGTTTTCTTCCTTCCGTGGCTGATGACTTCCTGGTTTGGGAGGCGAGGTTTGCTGGTTCCCTCTCTCTGGCACGGAGATAATGTTCTAAAGAGGAACATTTGAGTACAGAAGGGGATTGCCGCTGAAAGGCACTCTCAGAAGTCTAGTGTATCATGAAGGGTTTTATATGTAATCAAGTCCTCATTTGTTTACCGAGGGCCCCTCCGCCTGTGGCAAGTTTCTGAAATTGGGGCGTACTTGTAAATAAGAAGTTCTTCCAGACGTAGAAGCAGAGAGGCCTTGACAGTGCCTGCCAGAAGGGTGAGGAAGACTGCACAAGATCAGAGAGAGGGAGCTCGACCACTTACATCTTTGAATGGGAAGAGAAAAGAGACACTTTTCTAAAGCAGAGACAGTTTTTAGCGATTCGGATTTTGCCCATAAAGGTTTTAAAGTTTAGCTTATCTATAAACTCGTCTGTATTTCGATACTTTTAAAGGACAACAAGCTCTGTTTCGATATATTTAGCAACTATTCCTCGAGCTCTAGCGTAAGAAGCTTCCGGGCGGTGTGTTGGGTGGTGGGCTGGCGTGGCATTCCAGGCTCAGTCTCTGCCCTCGCTGGGCTCTGAACTTGGGAAGACGGTGATGGGTAAGTGATGGGTAAGTGATGCAGCCGTAGGTAAGGTAAGTGGGCGAGTGGAAACAGAAGGTGCGTTGGGAGTGGGAGGCCGTGGGGAAAGGCGGGCGGAGGGGGTAACACGCATCAGGACCCGGATTTGGGAAGGGGAGTAATTCAGCTTGGCTGGGAGGCTGAGTGAGGGGGGAGGGGATGGCACAGAGGCCAGATGGCAAAGGCCGTTGGGTGCCATACGTGGACTTTATTCAGAAGACAGCGGACAGTTACTGAAGGGCTTCAGGCCACTGCCATTTCCTCCGTGGACTCTTTCGGGAGCCCCGTGATTTCCCTGCCCTGCTGGCTCTCCGCACCGCAGGACTGTGCATCCCTGGAGTCAGTGTTGCTGGAAACCCATCAGTGCTGCCCATTTCTCACGGTGTAAAGCCCAGACTCCACAGCTGACACTCAGCCTCCTTCGTCCACTGGCCCGACTGTTTTCAGCAGCCTCAGCTCCTTGTAGTCACGCGGTGCTACTAAGTGACAGGATCGTCTGCCACTCCCTGAAGACGCCTTCACGTTTCCTGCGTGCGGCACTCCCGCAGACTGGTGCACACTTCCCTCTGCTCAAGGAAGAGCTCACACGGTCCCTCCTCTGACCCCTCTCCCCGCTCGCTCCTCCCCGCGTGGCGGCTCGTTTCCTCCTCCTGTGAGCTCCATTCTCAAGACTCTTCCCTGAGCCTTGCTGTACAGCAGCTGCCTGTTAGATGTAAGAGGGTCTTCCACCTCTGCCCCTCCCTGCCTGACACACAGTAGGCGTTCAGTAGTGTTTGCTGGTTTGTGAACATGCCTGCCTACCCAGTGGGAGGCTCATCATGAAGGAACATTGGTCCTGAGGCGACGCTGGCTTCGTTTCACGTCTGTAAACTCTGGCAAGTTTGGAGACGTTAGGCCTTGGCTCGTTTGGTTAAGCCGCGGTCTCCCAAAGATGGCTCCAGGGTTCCTTTAACGTCTCTGCCTCCTTCTACCTGATGAGAACAGATTAATAAGCAGCTTGGCTGTGTGCGTCTTCATGAAGGAGCAGCCCTGCTCCTTCACACAGGAGCTGCTCGTCGGCGGAGACAGGCTTGTGGCCTGTGCCAGCCCCCGCAGGCAAGAAGAAGGCGAGCGCACAGAGCGGGGACGGAGGGGGTTTCCCGGCACACGCTCTGCTCGCTCCCGTGTGTTAACACGAACTTCTGCTCCTTACCTGTCATACACTCTCGCCTCGACCTTTCTGGATTTCTTCCTTGATGCAGTCAGGCGGGAAAATGTGAGCTGGCAGCGATTTCTGGGGGAGGATGGGATGCCTTAGGTAAATATAAGATCTGCAATGCAAATGGACGAACCTTACGTTTGCATACTAATTCTTAGCCGCCAAGTCCGCCAAGTCCCCTGCACTGCCCTCTTCTCTTTTATGTCTACTAGGTCATGGAAAATATTATTAAAGGTCCTTGAAGGAGCCAGGGAAAGATAAGGTGCAGTTTGAACCAAGGGTTCGGCGCTGCCATCTAAGATCAAGTATGTGTGTGCTTGTGTGTATGAGGGGGTGGGGAGGGAAGGAGAGAAGAGAAAGAAGGAGAGCGATTGAGAGAGAGGTGTTCTCTGTGACTGCCCACATTTATGTTGATATAGGTCTGGAATGCTGAGAAATTTCTTAGCCACAAATGAGTCAGTTTACAAATACCTGCTTACCAACTGCATTGTGACCCAGGCTGCGAAAGTTGCTGGTGGTTATGGGACGTAAGAAGCATGGTTTCTCTCCTCGGGAAGCTTACACTCCATCTGCGAATGCCAGGCTGACATACGGCTTTAATAGGGATGATGCTCAAAGTGTCCGTCCGACAAAGGGCCAAGGTCTCAATCAAGCTGAACAGATACCAGATGTACGTAGCCAGGACAACTGGCCCTGTTGGTGTGTCCTGCCTGAAGATCGACTTTGTTACATTTAATGAGGTGTTTCCCTATGCCCGGGTGCCCCTGCTTGGTATACCCAAAAATCGCCAGGGGAGTTTCTAACCTTGGCAGGACCAGGGAAGGCTTCCTGGAGGAGGCGGGTTGGAGCTGAGCTTCGAACAGAAGGGTCATGTTTTGAACGGGCCCAAGCCTGTTTCATTGTTCAACAAAAATCGTATTCTTCGGTTTTACTCTTGGTAGGCCCTGGCAGTTGGAGGTGGATAGGAGTTAAATGTCTCTCTGTTCCACCACCTCGCTGCCGAGATTACATCTGAATTCTGCCAGGTGTGCAAACATTTATCAGTAGGCAGGCACCAACCCCACCACGGACCTGTCCCTGGAAGCTCGAAGCCTCTTTTCTCTGCCCTTAGGTGGGTGTCCAGTGAGCACCTTGCGGGAGGGGCCCTGAGGCCGAGGCAGGCCTGCTGTGGGCCGGAGCAGACACCCGGCCAGTCTGTTCAGGGACAGACTCTTAGGGAGCAAAGGGACGCAGATCCAAAGGAGCGCTAGACCCAGGGCACCCTCGCATCCTGACGAGGGTATTGGATGGAGCCTGAGAAAATTCCTCACTCCGCACATATGTTGAACACCACTCCTTTCATTTGTAAATATTTTCTTTCTTTTTTAAAAAATTAAATTTATTGAGGTCAATGACATTATATAAATTTCAAATGTACAACTTTATATACATCTGTATACTCCAGTGTGTGCTCACCACCCAAAGTCTAGTCTTCTTCTGTTACCATATGTTTGACCCCCTATACCCTCTGCGCCCCCCACCCCATTATTCATTTCTAACATTCTTTATACCAATAAACTCTCACATGCAGCTTCAGATAGCAGCATTGAAATCGTTTGACTTGTAGCCATGTCTGGGGCCGGATTTCTGAGAAGGACCCTTCCAATGCTAACACATTATTTCTGGACCGTGGAGTCCGCATTTAGGTACCTTTAATGCTAACAACCACCCCTGGGAGGTAGATGAGTGAATTTATACAGGATCCCCTATGTAAGTGATCTAACGGGTAGGACTGAGAGAGGAAGGAGCAGATTATTCCAGCCTCAGTAAACCGGGTGACAGTGTCTTGGTGCTGAAATGTGGGGAGAGACATGGGGACTTGGGGAGGAGGGGACACACTGCCTCCCTTAGGTTCCCTAAAAGCGGTGGCTGTCAGCCTTCTTTAAGAAGTTGTTACCTTTTAGAATCATGACATGATGGTTGATAAATCTCTGTTAAAAAGTAATTAGAAGCAGCTGCAGGTGAGAGTGAGCTCATGGGCCCTGTGGGAGACTGTGAGGGGTGGTGTCTGTGTGGGGAACTGACGGAAGCCTCGTTCAGGATTACGGGAGCCGCTGGGAAGTTTGAAGCGGGTGAGAGTTAGTTATCCACCATAATTGCTCCCCAGGTTTCACGAAAGTGAATTTCAGACCAAATTCTATCCTACAGGTAGACATTTATTAGGCAAGTGGTAGGAACCAGTTCATACCCATCTGTTCTGTGGCCTGATGATTTCGGGGGCTCTTTCTCCTTTTAGGAACTTGTGCCACTACCTTGAATGGAAGTTCCCTTCCAGAATACAAGACCTCTTTCAGGTCAAGCCTTAGGGTTATCACCAAAGGTCATCACCTGAAGTAGGTGTTTTAAACATTTCTGGACTCTTGACGCCTGATCAGGCAGAGGAGGGAGGGGAGGGATGTCTTAAGGTATTTCGGTCATCATTTGTAACATGAACCACATTAACTAGAAGCTACAGACTTTAGCAGTGACAGCTCATTCAATATCTTACTGATCTGCAGAACAGTTCAAACAGACAACTAGAAGAACCATACCTTGCAAATTTCTAATCAATACTTAAAACTGCAACTGTATGGACTAACTTCACTTGAGAAAGTGATGTCTTTTTTTTGTAACTATAAAATTAGCCTTGCCAAAGGCAAAGCTCCAAAAATTGAGCAAAAACTCAGAATTATTCCTCTCCACGGAAATCTTTAGTAAAAGGCGAAAGATTTATGCGATATGAAGAGAAATCAGAGTATACCCCCCTATTGCCAAGCTCCCTTCTCCAGTAACTGCAACTCCTAGTTCACTGATGGTGACTGTTTACCCTCAAGGGCTACTTCATGCCTAAAGTTTGCACAAGGAATTCAGTTAAGAAAGCTTCTCATAGTTAGAAATGGGGAGCTGAAAGACATTCTTTTAAAGTTGAAAGGATTGTACTTTGTGCAGGGTAGTATGGGTATGCAAATAAAAGTCTGAGTCATCAACCTAGAGATTCTGCATACTATTCACAGTGTGCCTCGGGAGCCACCACTAGGGGGCTCAACATAGGTCCGGCCTTGCTGGGCTCTGAACCTCATCCTGGTTCAACCACAGAAACTGGTTTTATTCCTTTTGTGTATTGGAATTCTGAGGATGGTTACTTTCCTTTCCTTTCCTCCAACAGAGTTAAGATATAGAAGCACAAGGAATTCCCTCTCGCTGCCCCTGTTTAGTCACACTCACCCTCCTCACCCCATCCCTAACTCATGGAAGCTGCTGTGTTCAAATCTGAGACCCATGGAGCCAATTGAGATTAATTAAGAGCCTTTATTAGCCGGCTGGCGACTGACTCTCCCCACTAGAGAATCAGCCCCGAGCTTTCAGAGGCGGTAGCTTACACAGCCTAAAACCACATCAAACAAGCAAGCAGGTTTACAGAAGCAGAAGTTAGCCATTAGTATATCTTTGCACAGGACATCTCCTAGAACTACACCCTAGTTACACATTAAGCAGATTATAGAAGCAGAAGTTGGCTGTTATCGTCTGGTGCAAAAATGTTGTTTCTGGGGGACTCTTAAATCTTATGGCAAACAGGGCCTGGTAGCCAGTTCTGTTATCTGCATCCTGGTGGTGATGTTGTTTGTTTGGTTTTTTTTTCCTTGGGAGCTGGCGCTTGAAGATATCACCACTCCCTGTCTTGCCCTAGTGACTAATTTACTGGAGAATTTTTCACTCTTACAGGATCATATAATACACGACCTTTTGAGACTGGCTCCTCCCCCCTGCCCAACCCCGGAGACCCATCCAAGTTGTGTGTACCAGTAGTTCATTCCTTTTCATTGAGTTCCTAGTCCATGGTATGGATGGACCACAGTTTAACCATTCAACCCCCACGTTCACCCGTTAAAGGACATTTCACTTATTTCCAATTTTTGGTTATTATGAATAAAGCTGATATGAGTATTTGTGAACAGGTTTTCGTGTGTACGTGTTTTAAGTTCTCAAGGATAAATCCCCAGGAGTCTGATTGCTGGATTGTATTATGTGTTTAGTTATATAAAAAACTGCCAAACTGTTTTCCAGAATGGCTCTACTGTTTTATATTCCTACCAGCAATTTTGAGATATTCAGTTTCTCCACATACTTGCTAGCATCTGGAATTATCATCATTTTTAATTTTAGCTGTTCTGATGGGCGTGCAGTGATATCTCATCATGGTTTTAATTTGCATCTCCATAATAGTTAATGATATCGAACCTCTTTTCATGTGCTTATCTGTCATCTGGGTATCTTTTTTGGCGAACTTCGGTTCCCGTATTTGCCTATTTTGTACTTGGATTATTTGTAGGTTATTATTGTGTTTAGAGAGTTTTTTACATAGTCTAGATACTAGCCCTTTATCAGATAGGTGGTTTGAAAATATTTTTTCTCAGTAGCTTGATTTTTCATCTTCTTAGTAGGGTCTTTCACAGGAGTCTAATTTATTGTTGTTGTCGTTTTTTCTCTTACAGATGTGCTTTTGGTGTCATGTTTAAGAACTCTTGTTGTATGCCCAAAGATGTTTATTTTTTCCCAAAAGTTTCTTAGTTTTGCATTTAACATTCAAACCCGTGATCTATTTTGAGTTAATTTTTTATTCTAGTTTAGGTAAAAGTTTCTATATTTAATTTTACTTTATTTCATTTTATTTTTTTGCTTATGGATGGCCACTTGCTACAGCATCGTTTGTTGAAAAGACTATTTTTCCCCCATTGAATTGTTTTTGCAACTTGGTTAAAAATCAACTGGCCAGACTTATGGGGCTCTGTTTTGGGGTTCTTGTTGCTTTCTTTTGATTGATGTTTGGATAGCCTGTCCTTTTTCATCCTTTTCCTCTCAACCTACTGTATTGTATTTGAAGTGGATTTCTTATAGATAGCATGGAGTTGGATCATTTCTTAAAAATCCGTTCTGCCAGTCTGTCTTTTAACTGGTATATTTAAATTGATTGGGGTTAATTTAGCTTCTCAAATCTGTACGTTTATGCTTTTTGCCAAAGTTGTGAAGTCTTTAGCCATTATTTCTTTGAATATTTTTTCAGCCCCACATTTTTTCTCCTTTCCTTCCAAGATTACAATGACATAAATGTTAGATCTTTTATAATTATACCACAGGTTTCTGAGGCTCTGTTTGTTTATTCTTTCAGCCCATTTTTTCCCCATTATTCAGGTTCTGTTGATCTGTCTTTAGGTTCAATGATTCTTTCCTATGTCATCTATTTCTGCTATTAAGCCCATCCAGTGAGTCATTTTATTTTCTTTTTATTGTCATTCCTCAACTCCTGCGGTCCCTAGCCAGTCTGTCTTCTTTTGTCCATCTTTCAGAGTCTTATTTTCGTTTTATAATTACATCCAGGGTTTTTCGCTATCCTCGTGGAAGTGTTAGAGAAAAATGTGTTATTATATCTTGCCTGGAACCAGAAGTCTCTGTGTTAAAGTATTTTAATGTTAGTTTCAGACATCACAAAAAAGATGTCATTTTAATAACAAGCAAATAAGTTTCTGCACAGAGCTGGCTAAGGCGGTGCACTGTGGGGAAGTGGATGGTGGGGATGTGCCCGGAAGATGTGGTGAGTTTGGTTCTTGTTCTCATTTGTCTCTATTTCCAGCCGTGGAGGCACCTCAGCTACCATGATGGCTGAGCATCCTAAGGGATGCCCAGCTGGGTGGCCTACAATTTAACCCAATTTTGACACTGTCTGCCTGGAGATAGCATCAGATCCCACAGGTTAAGAGCTCAATCCTACAAGACTGCCCTCCACCCCCTTCAGATGCCAGCCTCAAGTCCAGGTTGTTTGTTGCCTGTGCTTCAGAGTGACTGGTTCTAAATTGGAGGTTCCCATAACCTCTTCCTTGGGTTCAGTTAGTTTGCTAGAGTGGCTCAAAGAACTCAGGAAAACATTTAATTTACTGTTTACTGGTTAATTGTAAAAGGTTTTGATAAAGGATTCAGATGATCATCCAGATGGAAGAGATGCGTAGAGCAAGGTATATAGGAGGGGCTCGGATGCCCCTCCCTGGGCCTGCTATGCCCCCAGCACCTCCACGTGTTCATCAACCCGGACGCTCGCTGAAGCCAGTACTTTTGGGATTGTTATGGAGACTTCATCAAGAGGCATGTTTGATCATCAGCATCTTTTTAAGCCCCTCTCCCCTGTCGGAAGAATAAGGAGAGGGCTGAAAATACCACGCTTCTAATCATGGCTTATGGTTTCCGTTAACCAGCCCCCACCCAGGAGCCATTAAGAACAAAAGAGGCTGCTATCACCCAGGAGATTCCGAGGGATTTACTGTGTCAGGAACAGGGGTCAAAGACTGACGTATTAGAACAGAAGATGCTCCTAGTGTTCTTATCACTTAGGAAATTACAGGGCTGTTAGGAGTTCTGTGTCAGGCGTGGGGGGCAGAGACCAGTATATATATTTTCTATTTTTCACAGGGAGCTCTCTCTTTGGGAGCCTGGGCACGTAGGTAATGGACAAAGGGGACAGATTGAAAAGGTGTGTGGGGGATTTCTTCCACATATTCTGATTGCCCACTTTCCTGGTTTTTCATGCAGTGTGTAAAATTCAAGGAGAAAACTGGTATCTGGGATTATGAAGGGTTCCCCTATTCTCCCCCTGTTGCCTGGATGGATGGCAAAAATATTAGTTTTTTCTTTTTCTCTCTTTTATCATTCTTTTTAAACTGTCCTTCTGTCCTGGGGACCTTCAGCATTTTGGTATTCCATCTAAAATTCTAGATTCTAGATTTCATGTATTAACTAGTTTTGTCTTGAATGTGGGAAGCCTTCTTAGGCAAAAAGCAAATTCTCTGTGTGTGAGGGCCATTTTAGGTGCGACAGCCCCCAAATGGCTGGGAACCATTTTTCTCCTTGTTTCTGAGACTCACTTTGTCTTTTTCATATTCTGGAAAGGTGACAGTAATGGGATGTATGACTTATTAGCATAGTTTGTAGCTGGGGAAACGAGGAGCCTGTGTAATTCGCCGTCTGAATCATCCCGTTCTATCACATTTTTCGGTCACAACCCCTAACTTATCAGTCTTATTAATTATTACAACATGGTACTCCATATACCTTATATAAAATGTGGTTGGTGTTTTTCTAGTTCGAGGACAGGTAGGGAAAATAATATAGTCGTCGTGCCTTTGCCTTCCTACTAGAATTTAGTATTTTTTTAAAAAATGTAATTCATTCCTTGTTAGCTCTCGGGGGAAAGGAAGAAATACAGAACAAACAAAGCGGGGAGAAGAATCTATACACGTTTCTTATATTTAGGTATCTTGTATTCAAGCATATGCATAAGTCTGGGATAATCTAGAGTGACTTCTAGGAAGTAGAGGTGAAGCCAGAGGATGTTACTGAGTTTAGATTGGCAGTTGGGTTGAAGAGATTCAAATATTCACCCATATCGGTTAGGATCTCTTGATTTAGTTAAGTCATCGAGAAGTTTTCTCCTCTTCTGCAAAGCACCTCCCTGTCCCCATTGTACCGTGGACCGATTTGCCAGGCTCAGATGAGGACCAGTTAAGAGACCAGGTCAGTACCCGGTAGAATAGTGCAGTTCGTGCTCGTCCTGCTGGGCACCGCCAGCCCGGTGATCGTCTTTCTTCACCTGAGCAGGATGGTGAAGACATTTAAGAGGGGACTTTATTATTTACGGAAAAATAAAAAGTTTCGTTAATGAAAATATTTTACCTTTGAGGAAATGTTGGCTGGAGAAAGAGTGTCATCTCTGGAAATGGTGAGCAGTAAGAGAGTTTAGTTTGAATTATTTTAGAAATAGCAAAGCATCTGTTGAAAGAAAAAGAAGACTCTTCCAACAATTGCTAGATGAATCGTTAGCCTGAGTTCGTCCAGAGAGCAGCGCTGCTTCTGTGCAGAATTCCTATAAATATGTCCTTCTTTCTTCTCTCTCCTTTGGAGATTTATAGCCATTAAGGTGAGCTGGCCACCTGGGTTCAAAAGTTTCCCCATCCACAGATAACTTTTGCTCAGTGTGACTAGGAATTAGGTATGGGCCCAAGGTAAATAATATGCACATGTGTCTGGTATTCTATTGTATTTCTTTTCATTTTTCAAATTCACATTCTGGATACGAAGTTAAGGAAAATAGTAAATATATTCAGTTTTCCACTGTTCTCTCCAAGGAAAAAAGAGGTATGGTAGTGAAAATTACAGACTGGTGGGTAAGGTAGATCATTTTCTATTTGGTTTTGAAATACATTAATAGGTACACTGGTGAAAGGGTTCTAATGTAAATATGTACTGCCTTCATTATTCAGTTCTAGAACATTCCTCGGGCTGACCTAGCTGGTGTTTTCCTCCATTTAGTTTTCCTGCACTGAACAGACTTATTTCGGAATAGTGTTCTTCAAAGTGAATTATTTTCATAAAGCTGCTATTATAAAGCTAGAGCTAGGTTGCAACAGAAGAAAAATTCCTTTCGAAGTGTATTGATCGAGTTTCCTCTTTGGTCCTTTCAAGCAGAAAGGAATTTATTGCAGGGGTTTAAAGGAGATTTCAGAATAGTCGAAAGGACAGTGGGGACAGGCACTAAGTGAGCTTTCCGTGGAGTTCTGTCTCCCCTTTCTCCATGAAGGTGCCTTCCTGATCCTGTCTGGCTGGATTTTTTTGTTCCCCCCAGTTTATATCTGACTCCTCTACAGATGTAACAGAACTGAAAAAGAGGTTTCTAATTGACTAAGAACTATAGGATCAGGAAAGGAAATGGGGAAGGGGCAGAACATGGAAAAGTTGTTCTTGATTTGAGACTTTAACATTTGCCTGGAAATATGTGACTGAGCTCAGGGTCTAGAAAGCTTCTGCTTATAAAAACAGGCGAGTCAACCTTTTTTCTTACCCAAAATCATTAACTGCGAGTTTTTGGCCATCTTGTTCTATTCATTGGCTCAGCTTTTCTGTCTGGTCATTTCTTCTAGGTAAATATTTTAAATGGAGAAAGACTGACATAAGGGAAACATTTTTATTTACTTTAAGTAGATATTTTCTGAAAGAATTGGTCATGAAAGACTGTAATTTTTGCTGAAGTGATTTTACCAGCACAGGGGTTTCAGTGGTCCTGGGTCTTCTGGTAAAACATTATGATTTTTTTTTGGTTTCTTATATTTTATGAGATGTTTTGTCATTTTTCCCCCCTAAAAATAAACCTGGAAAAGTTTTGAGGCATAGGTAAGCCTGGGGTCATGAATTCTAAATGTAATTCTGACTGTTTGAAAACATTATTTATTTTTTTAAAAAAAGTTAAATTTTTTTTTTGAGGGAGGGACATTAAAAAACTCAATCTTGGCTTTTAGTGTTTTTTTTTCTTTTTCTTTTTCTTCCCTGTATCCTTGTTACAAAAGTAGGGTTTCACTAGCATGGTCTAATCTGACCTTTGAGCTTGTTTGCCTTTATTCAGCTAATTGACTCTCGTTAATTTGGAATTTTTGAGATGGGGATCTGGATCAGGGATCGAGAGCCGGGGTAAAGGTGTGAGTTCTCTGCTCTGCAGCTGCCTGGCTATGTGGCCGGGCACGTCCCGGGCCGTGATGTGGTCATCTCTAAATGGAAGGAATTGGACCAGATCCATGATTTTCCCAGAGATAGGGGCTCTATGATCAGGTCGTGTGTACATCAGTGTATATCATGATCTTGAGTGTGGGGAGCATGTTATTTGAAAATGCACAGTACTGTATTTCTTTATTTGAATAATGGTAAAATTCTTATTGATTTTATTACTATTATTATTATTATTATTATTATTATTTTAACCTTGGCTTATTAACACAGGATGGGACTAGCAGTTAGTAGCAGGTAAATATATATATATATTTTTTATATATATAAATATATTATATATATATATATATTTTTTTTCCCTTTAAACCTCACCAAACTCCAGAAGATCTGTACTGTTGTCATATGAGCAGACAGAGCTGGGAGGTGAAGTATCTCACTCAGGCTCATGGCAGCCATGTGTGGGTGGACCGGGACCGAACCAAGCCGAGCCTGCAGCCTTAGCCGCCAGGTTTGCTACCTCTGCGTTCATAGTCTGATGTGAATCAAGATCGATTTTATCTATATTTTGCCTTCTATATAAAAGGAGTTTTATAATATGTGTAACTGGGATGAAATTGCCCCTTAATCTCCAGGTGCGAAAGAAAAAAAAAAAAACCTAAAAAACTCAACACAAAAAAGGATGAGAGAAAGAAATAAATCGCATTTTTTTCCTCTAAATCTAATTAAGTTTGGCTCGGGGTTCCGCTCGCAGAGACTGGTGAGTTTGGCGGGAAGTGTCTGCTCCAGGGCGCTGGTGTGGAGGTGCTCATTGGCCAAGCCCGCGTCGCCCATCGAGGGGGGCCCCTCACTGTGTTTGTTCCCTCCACGCTCAGCCTGGCCACCACGTTCTCCCCGGGGCGCCAGACGCCCAGGCTTTTGGGCGCTCATCTCCAGGCATCTCCACGTCCCATCTTTCTAGAGGTTCACCTTCCCATGAGGGAGCCCTGTAGGCGCAGAGCCCGGTGCAGGTACAGACACAGGGCGCCAGCGGACTCAGAGCTTCCCGAGGGCAAGGGAAGCAGACCTTTCATTCTGTCATCATAACCGTCTAGGGACATAGTTAACTTCTCTGTCAGATTATTCTTCTGCTTATAGATGGCAGCAAGATTTAACGGACCTTTAAGCAGGTTTGTTAGTGTCTAGTTTACACTTCTCATGTTACGTGAAAGCACCTAGGTGACTGACTGAGACCTCAGTTCATTAACTTGCACTATCTATGCAATCAATGCTGGGCAAATGAAACAAATTCTTTAACCCCCCTGTTTCAAGTTTTATAAAAGGAGGACAATAATAGTTTCTAGCCCACAGAGGGTCCTGGGGGATCAGCTTTAACACAGACACTTAATTGGAGAATGACCATGAGACCAGCCAAGCTGGAGGGGAGGCGCAAGTTGGAGGGGTGGGGGTTGCGATTGGGTAAAGGCTGGAAGCAGTGTATAAATGCCATTTATAGGGTTCGGGCTCCCATTGGCCTTCTTTCCAGTTGTTGTATTAACTGAAACATGTACTGACATCCCTCTGATGAATTCCTCTTTTTGGCCTCTTTAGGACCGGACTGACTTTGAGTGGAGCTTCTGGATGGAGTGGGGGAAGCAGCAGCTGGTGTGGCTTCTCCTTGGCCACGTGGTTGTGTCTCAAATGGCCACCCAGATCGCAAGGAAGGTACGATTGTGTGCGGCGTTTCCTTAAGCCTCTTTCTCCTTTGCTTTTTGTGAAGAAAGGGTCCTGTGCTAGCAATCAGTAGACATGGATATTAGCCTCGGAAGCCTGGAAGGAATGAGAAAGAATTGTTAATGATCCATCAACCATTTAAGATAAAAATTTCATACTTTCTTATCCTTATGCTTAATCCCTCCAAGTGGTTTTTCAAACCAATGAATATAAAGGTTTTAAAGTAGAACTGAAGATGGTGTTCTTTAAGATCAAAGTTCTAATCAAATAATCTTATTTAAAAAATGACATGTTTTTGTAAGTTCAGAAGAAAGTGAAGTGAATGGTTTCATTAAGGAGTAAGGATGGTTTTAAAGTCAAGTAACGTGTCCTGCAGTAGCCGCTGTCCATCAGAATTCCAGTAGTAGTTCGCTCTTGCCTTGGCCTGGATTAGAGAGCAAGAGATTCTTCAAGGTGGGTGTTGGAAGAGTGCCTGAGGTGGAATTGAGAACCGCTTCACGTTTAGCTACCCAGAGACCTGAGATTTTGCCAGGAGGGTCTTTCTGTAGCGTCGGGGCCAGACTTTGTCTAGCGTCCTCCGATATACGTGTGTTGCCTCTGCGGATTCCTAACCTGACAAAAACGAATCTGTGCCTGGAAATCTACCCAGTAAAAACAAAACGCGACCAAAAAGTGGCTTGGGAGTCAACCGAGTGACTTGGGAAAATGTTTGATTGTTAAGGGCTCACGGAGGGGCGGAAGCAGCGGCCTCGGGGCGAGACACCCCAGAACGTGGCACTGAGGAAACGGTGACGTGTGGTTAGAGACGCGCCCCGGACTGGGGCTATTTTTTTTTTTAGCTTTTTCCTGAAAATCAGTACTTTCTGGGCTTGCTTTTCATCCTGGAATATAGGAAATCCCGACAGCACGCTAACGTCTTTGTTTAAGTATAATATTGATATTACTTTTTTTTTTGTGCACTAAAGTGGTTTCCATCTTCTAAAATAGCAAAAGCTAAAATATAAGCTGCCATCGTAGCTGAATATAATTTAAAATTTCACGTAACTTTCTTTTCTTCAGTTTTTTAAAAGATATAATTGGCATTCAGCACCGTATAGGTTTCACGTGTACAGCATCGTGACTTAATATATCGTGAAAGGACCACCAGGGGAAGTTCAGCTGATGTCCGTCATGTCGTGTGTGTGGGTCACATGCCACGGAGTCACCTTCGACCCCTGGAGGCTCTGTGCGTGAGTCCCGTCCTCAGCAGCGCTGCTCAGTCAGCTCCTGCGGGCTCCCGCCTCTGGCTTCTTTGGTGGCGTCGGCCCAGTTCCTGTTTGCTCTCCCTCTGGTCCTGCTGCCGTCCCTTTTTCTCAGCGTTCCTGCCTTTTCCAGAACATCTTGCCTTCTCAGGATGTGCCCAGATAGGACAGCTGCAGTTTTGTCATTGTCGCCTCCAGCGCTGTTTCAGGCTTCGTGAGCTCCAGGACCCACCCGTTCTTCTTAAGCAAGTTAGTCACTGTCTTTGAGTCTGTCTTCTCATTCGTGTGGTGACGATGGTAGCACTCGCTTCCTGGGGTAGTGCCGAGGGTCCGATGGTTTTTAGCGTTATGCTTACATATCAGGGGAGCCACGTAGTGGTGGCTTCTGCTGTCATGTGGTGTTCAGCGTGTGCCGAGACTGTGGTCTGCGTGTGCTCGCGGGAGCAGCCCCTCCGTGGCGTTCAAGAGAAGAGCAACTGTTTTGAAGTTCCAAAACCCCTGAGGGCAGGTTGGGAGCTGAGTTATTCTAACATCCCTCTTGTGATTGTCTGCCTCTGACCCTGTTGCACGTGGGTGCTGGGTCTCGGGGGAAAGGCGCTCAGGAGATGTGGCCCCTTTCTTTGGGGGGCTAGGTGAGAAGTTACATAGGCAACCGAATGCTGATCTCAGTCCTAGAACTGACGTGGTGATGGGTCAGGTGCCTGGGAGAAGGGGTGGGCCCCCTCTGCCCTTGGGGGACACGGAAGGCCTCCAAGGAGGTGGCTTTGAGCTGCAGCTTGAAAGAAGTGGAGTCGCCTGCTTACTTCAGCGTCCTGCATCTTGTTACCAGGCACGGGGGGACAGGTGGGCCTGTCTTTTTATCTGCAGAGCACATCTTGTCCAGAGGCAGTAGGAGGTGTCTCGGTGTTCTTGGAAGGAGGCAGAGTTCGCACTGAGTCATCCGTGTGTATGCGTGTGTGTCTTTCTCATCCCTGTTGTGACCACAGGTTTGATTTGTGTGACAGCTGGTGGGCAGAGCTCTGGCTGCGGCTGGGGCACAGTGCCTTCTTTGTCTGAGTCTGCTCGGCCCTTATGTAAGTACGCACCACGCTCTGGCCCCACTCGCTCCGTGCTTGCACCGCCTGGACGGAGTGCTCCAGATGGCCTTGATTCGGGTGGGCGTTTTGGTACTTACTCAGGCCGGAAGATCTGGGCGGCAGTTCTTTAGTTTCCCCATCCCGGGAGGCATCGGGAACCATGGACAGTGCTGTGCAGCGCCAGGTGCTAGCAATTCTTGCTGTTGAAACCCTTCAGCCCCGGAGGACGCTCTCCACCTCCGTCTGGCATCTGATCTCAGCTCTTTCTTTGCAAGCCTCGCCTCTTCCCAGAGAGAGGCAACCTATTTTCAAAAGTGTGATTTTCTTTCTTCTTTTCTTCTTCTTCTTTATTTTTTTTTCTGCCATGACAAGTAATAAAACTTTCCACTGAGCTCCTTGGCCAAGGTTAAACGCCCTTCCTCCGTGTGGGGCTCTCTCTCTGGGTTTTGGCGAGACTGAGTTAGGGGCCAGTGCGCCGGGAGGGGAGGCTGAGTAACAGCTCTGAGCGTTGGCTGTGGGTTTGTTATGATTGGACTGTGTGCGGTGGGTCAGACAGTTGCCTCCTTTCTTGGACACCCCTGCGGCCTCGCCGCCACCTGAGACACTGGGTTCTCCACCCTCAGAACTAAAATTAACCCTGTGTGAACGTTTTGAGAAGGCTGGCCACGTGTGGGGGCTGCGGGTGGGAGCTGTCGCTAACCACGAAGCAGAGTTTTCGCTGAACCCCTGGCTGGCGGAACCCACACCATTAGCATTTGGGCCCTGGTACTGTCAGCCAGCTCTCCCTGTGGCCGGGTCCTGACTCCTTGAGAGGAAGATTTGAAGAATATAGATTTGCAAAAGAAAGAAGGGCAAGTCCATGGTCTTTTCTCAGGGTTCTGATTTCAGCTCAGCGGCCACAGGATGGAAAAACGTTGGTCCTGTGCCGTTGGCTGAGATGAGTAAACTCACCTCTGGAGAGCATGTTACCAAAACCACATACCTAGTAGAAATCTCATGCACTAATGATTTTCCTGGAACCAGACTCTTTCCTCTCCATCAGTGCATGTCTAGGGAGGGACGAGTTTGCTTTGGAGGGGCCCACTGGCCTTTGCTCCCAGGAAAAGTGGGCTAGAATACAGTTGTTTAGGCTCTGGGGTGGTTTTGCTTTTTTCCCTGTTTTTTAGGGAGATATATGTATCTACTTTTCAGTAGTACCTGCACTTGATGATGTAGCATGTAATAAATTATGTAATGCATGAGGATTATTGATCAACTCCTTTTATTGATTTCTCAGACAAGGCCTCGCTGAGTGGTTTTCAGGCAGGTGTACTGAGTCTGGTGCAGTTGCCAACAGGAGCCCTCGGCAAGGCTTTAAACGTTCTCTCCTCCCTACAGAGACAGGCTAGTGAGGGAAGCCACTCAGGGACAGCCCGTTATCACTCTGCCCACGGCCCGGAACAAGGTAAAGTAGAGGTGGTGTGAGAGGGGAACGCTGTCCGCCAGCCCTCCCTGTGGCCGGGTCCAGACTCCTTATGAAGGAGATTTGAAGAATATAGATTTGCAAAAGAAAGAAGGGCGAGTCCATGGTCTTTCCTCAGGGGCTGATTTCAGCCTTAGAAACATGCCAGCTCGATTGGTTTGTCACCCAGAAGACTTCACTGGGGCGATGGGTGGCGGGTTCTATCACTGAGGGCCCCTTTCATAGGTTGGTGCCTGTGCCTTGTCACTTGCTAACTATTTGAGATTTCCCCCAACATAACAGAGCCCAGGCGGCAGGCAGTGAGATGTGACGTGACTCCCTTCCTTTTCACTGCATTGGCAAAGTAGCTTTCATTTATGAGGGGTTAAGCGGTACGAGCAGAGACTTTGGAAGACTGCAGGGGTTCAAATTAGTGGACTAAAAATCCCGAAATTTTGGCGCTAATTTCTTGTTACTTCTTAGTCTACTACCAGGTTAAATCTTAAGACTTGGAGAAGCGTATCCATTTATCCACCCATCCACCCATCCACCCACACATCTATTGCAACCATCTATCCATCTAATATTTATGAAACACTTGCTATATCCTAGGTATCTTGTTAGATTCTGGGCTTCCGCTGTTGTAACATGATGCTGCAGGAGGCTACCAAGTAGAGAGTCGGTTACACCCCCACCCCCACTGGAGAAATGGCTCCGTGCAAACGTAGGGAGCAGTGGCTGCAGAGGGCACGGCTGCCCACCTAATTCAGTCTGGGGCAGTGAGCACCGTGCCCCACCAGAAAGGACACACAGTATTCTTAGTCTACTAAGAATTTGTCGCTACTGCCACAAAAATAGAGTAGATTTTTTTCTTACTCTTTGTTAGACTTTTCAAAAGGGTCCCCACTTCCCCTGCCTGCCTTTTTGTCTTCTACTGGAAACCAAAGAGCCTGAAATAAAGAAAGTTAGTGGGGTCAGGATGGTTCTGATGAGCCGGCATCCATCCGGTGCCCCCAGCAAAGTTCACTCAACCCATCTTATTCTCAAGCTTCAGGTTTCTCACACTTTGAGACCCTTTAAAAGAGCACCGCAAATGCAAATTAAAGTTCCAGTGAGATACCACTGCTCGCCCACGAGAATGGCTCAGCCGAAACGTAGAAACAACACCGAACGCTGGTGAGGATGCCCTAAACTGGATCGTTCACTCGATGCTGGTGGGAATATGCTATCAACACTCTGGAAAACTGTTTGGCAGCTTCTCACAGAACTAAACATGTAACTACCGTGCATCAAGCAAGTGCACGCTTGGGCATTTACCCCAGAGAAATGAAAACTTATTTTTACACGAAACCTGTACGCGTATGTTCACATTCATTTTATTCGTGAGAGCCAAATGCTGGAAATAGCCCAGATGTCCTCCAGCAGGTGAATGGTTAAACGAACTGTGGTACATCCACATCATGGACTACTACACAGCAGTGAGAGGGAGTAAGCCTTTGATACCTGCAGAAATCTGACGAATCTCCAGGGGATTATGCTGAGCGAAAAGAGCGAACCCCAAATGGTCCACGCTGTGTGATTTTTTGCAATGAGGCATGGAAGGCTGCTCATGCTATGTCAGGATTTTAATGGTGTTTTGCAATGGGATTCTAATCTCATTTTTTTCAACTAAGTATGAAAATCACTATTTTAGTGATTTTATAGCTGTTTTTTTTTATAGCTGATTTTTTTTTTTTTTTTGCATTGTTCACAGCACTGTTAAGTATTTCCTGAAGGTTCGTTCAGCTTTTCCAAGTTGAAGCAGCTTCAGTCTGTGGTTAAGTTCCCAAATGAATCCCAGAAAAGAGGCTTTTTCCAAATGGATCAAATAGCACTTAATAAAAACGTGGCTGTATATATGTGTGTAGCATGGGAAAGAATTCCAAGTGGTAAATGCTGTAGGTCATGCTGAAAAAGAACCTTTTTTTCCTCATTTGTTATAACTACGTCTTAAAATAGCCTTTGGCGACCTTGTTCCTTGTAATTGCACTCTGCCCAGAGGTGAGCGTTTGGGGGAAAGTTTGAAGCAAATTTATGTGGCTGTTTTCCGTGAGTAGTAGGATGGAAAAATAGTAAAAATGAACTGCAGATTTCTCTGATTTTCTTGGCACTTAAAAGTGGCTGACGTAGTCACTCATTTAAAATGTTCTCTCTTGAGCTAGAGTATAAGTTTGGGAAAAATTGTACTTCGGCAATATTTTGGAAGAATTAGCATGAAAGTATAGGATTTACAATTTGTAGTCCACATCTGCTTTTGCCTTAAAGAAACCTTTTTGTTTTTACAAAAAGAGCTAAATTCAAGCAGTCCCCACTTTTCAAATTGATGTACTCCTGGAAACGGTATTTTTAAATGAGCTGGAAAGACACATCATGTTTTTCTGCAGGAATAGCAACTCGTATTTCCAGTGTCCCCACTGTGTACACAGACGCTGCGGGAGTATTTACTCACTCCGTCCTCACAATGTCCTGGAGTAGATACTGGCCTAAAAAACCGAGGCACCGAGAGGTTAGGGAACCCGCCTCGGTCGCACAGCTACTTAGCGGGGACACAAGGATTTATTTAGCCACTTGGACTTCGAAGCTTGAGTCATTAAACCCCTATGTTATGTTGTCTCTCAAACAACGTTGAAGCATTATTGTGATTTTTAAGTAAGGATTTACCAGCCAGATATGGTCAAGAGTTTATCACAAAAAGCAAAGACATGTTAATTTATCTATTTAGTTATTCAACGTGAAGCACTATAAAACTTAATAATTAATTAGATACTCTGGTTCTCCTAAAATGAGACTAAATATTTCAATGAAGTCGACTATCCAAAGGCTTCATATCACATAAAGCCGGTAAGATACACTTTTCTGTGACATAGATTTGACTATACACAATATGCTAATGCAAAATATGTAATTAGATATTTAATTTTAAATTTCTGGGTTAGACCTTAGAAAGCCTTTTGTGGGGGTTGGATGGCCCAGTTTTTTCAGTAACTCCTGAGAAACACGTACCCATTCTTTCTTTCGCCTTTGCTTTTGCAAGGTAGCGTATGCATGGGGTAGGATTCCAGGTTGGCAGTCTTTCCAACTGTATGCTGGCTTCTATAGTGTCTCTCGAAAAGTCAGTTATATATCTTATTGTGGGATCCTGTGGTCTGGGTGGCTTTGGCTGAAGGCGGGAAAGTGACTCCTGCTTCTGGATAGATCTGGTGGGGTTCTGGGGACTTGGGGGGTAGGTAGCCTCGCATGGCTCTAGACGGTCCCTCTGAATCCTGTTTGGATTGCACTAAGTCCTCAGGGCAGTGAGAATAGTTTGGTTAACGAGTCACTAGGTATTATCTTCTCACATATAGAACCTTCAGTAACAATGCCGTTACAGTAACAATGCCCGTTAGCTCACCCTGCTCTTTTTTCCTCCCTTGCCCCTTCTCTGTGTGTGTGTCTCTCTCACTGCCCCCCTGCCCCCCCATCTCCCCCACCCCCTACCTCCGTCCCGCCTGCAGCACAGACCCTGGATCCTCACGGCCTATGGAATGTGGGCCTGCTGGTGTGTGCTGGGGACGCCAGGAACCGCCACGATTTTTCTCCACACCCTCATCTCCTTCTGCGTAGCCCAATTCCGGTCGTTGTTTCTATCATGGCTCTGTTCGCTCTTCCTGCTCTCCACACTGAGGCTGCAAGATGTGGAAGAAATTAAGGTAAGTGTCTCCGTTTTACTACTGGGAAGGAGAAGGTCCCTTTCTTGGTGGCCCCTTTGGGGCGGGTGCCTTGTTTCCAATTGTAGAACTGCGGCGGGGCTCCTCCTAGTGGCCGTAGTGGGTTGGTGCATGCGAACTCCGGTATTGCATTCTGCAGGCGTGTATTTCGTATCTGCCTTAACCCTCTGAGGTTGCACAGGGCTAACTGACCCTGTACCTTTTCTCCTAGTTCGGGTAAGCATGGATGGTGGCACATGTCATAGGAACAGAGGGTCAGGAACGAAGGGAAAAGAGAGCAATAGTTCCCTATGCATTAGATAAAAAATGATCGGCAGAGTGCTGTACAATTTATAGGAGACTCTCACACTCCTTGGCTCTCTGGATCCCCACAGCAGTCCCTGAGACAGATAAGGAAGGTGTTTCCGTGCACAGGCAATCTTGGGAAGTTTTTGATATTCATTCCTAAATCACTGTGGAACTGGAACTCCTGGGATGTCTTTATTTGTGTTCATTTATTCATTCATTTGTTCCCTCATTCACTGATTCGATTGATGGCGCTTAGACGTGGTGCGCCCTGCGTTGGCGCTGTCATGGGAAATAACATGAAGGGAAAATTCAGGCCATGGATGAGCTGGTCCGCATTCTCTTCTGTTCACTGTTCACTGTCTTTCCTGCTCCCGGAAGTGCAGGGCGTCATTTAACCTCTGAGTCTCAGTTACGGCATTTGGATAATGGAAGTAAGAGCTGCTCTGCCTTCCTTGTGGAGTTGTTCTGAGCACCTAACAAGATGATATTTGTTAAGGAATTTTGTAAAAATGTAGCATGTCGAAAATGCAAGACTTTTATTTATTTATTTTTATTTATTTTTTACTGTGTTAGGCTATCATAATTTTTCTTCACTCTCACCAATGGACTGGGTCAGACACTTTAAGCACATATGTCAACACCTAGACTGATGAGAATAAGTAAGGTAGCAGCTCCATCTTCACAAAAAATGCTTAATTTCCCAGAATGAGTAACTAGGTGCTCATTTAAATAAGGGTGCTTAAAGTAGATTTGCAATAAAAATAAGAAGAAATGCACTCCTAACTTCTTAGGGACGTGGCAAATGAACAGAACTGACTCCGGTTTTATTCATCATTTGTGCGGGGACAGTTAGCATCGGTCATGGCGCGGAATAAATGTTCCACTTACGTTGTAGAGTGGGGGGTCTGATGGCGGGGAGCGAGCGCCCAGCAGCTGGCGGCGCTGGGCTTCCATGCTGCCGCACATTCACTTCTCTTGGTCTTTCCTCGTGGCTGCTGAGTCCCTGGATTGGACCAGAAACTCTGTTCAGTGCTTAGTTTTTCAGTATAAAGCCTTAAACGACCCTCGTAGATCAAATTAACTACTAAATTTTCTGCATAGAAAATTTCTAAATAGAGAATACTATTCTATTTTCTATAAACTCTATATCTTGTCTGTATTTCCATAAACTGTTTTTCCTACTGAAAAAAGCAATACATATGTATTATAGAAAATATAGAAAAATATAAAGAGTATAGAACGATTCATAATTTTACTCTCCCCGAATATTAACATTTTATCACATTTCCGCCTAGTCTTCATTTCCATACATATTTTTGTACATGCTTGTTAGTTCTTATTTTGTACTGCATTGTAATTACATTTTTACATAGCTATCTCCTCTATGGGAATTTAGATGCATTGAGGGTAGAGGACTATTTTTTGACTATGTGTCTCTAAAGCTTATTTGGCAAATACTCCTCAACTCCATATGGAGTCAAATTAATAACAGAAGAGCAAAAGAAAAGTATGTCGAAGACAGAAATCCCATGTGACATTTATAAGCCTCTCTTTGTCTTCAGAATTGTTGGAGGAGCTGTCCACGTGTCCCCTGCTTGTGGCTAATCTCTGTGTCACTCACTAGATGCCTCTGACAGGTGCACATTCAGGAATAGAGTCACCGTGTTGCCCCAGACTTCATGCTGAGTCGTTGGTCAGCGTCAGAGCCTCTCTTCTGTCCGCTGCTCATTAGCCGCTCGTTTTGATTACCAAGGAGCTCCTCTGTCGTTCGGTGGGTCTCCACTCCCCTTTATGGTCCAGCTGCATTTCCTGTGAAGAGCTATCCTTCCCAGGAGACGGGGTGATGTCCCTCCTTGGCACTCACAGGCTGTTCTCTCCTGGCGACTTTGCAGAGAGGGTGGTACAAGACGGAAAACGAGTACTACTTGCTGCAGTTCACGCTGACCGTGCGCTGCCTGTACTACACCAGCTTCAGCCTCGAGTTCTGCTGGCAGCGGCTGCCCGCCGGCCTCAGCTTCTCCTTTGCCTGGATGCTGGCCTATGTCTTCTATTACCCGGTGCTCCACAACGGGCCCATCCTCAGTTTCCGGGACTTCGTCAGCCAGGTAGGGCCCGCTGGGGATTCGACTGGCGTTCGGTAGACTGTTAAGCCCCTCTCCTTGTTGCTGTGGTCGTCCACGTGACTCCTCAGTCTTTTCATTCAGGGGGTGCCCACAAATTTAAGACACCTAGTATTGTCTTGATTTGTTTTTTACATTAAATCAAATACTTCAGGAAAATCAACCTTCAAAATAACGAGCGACCTGTACACGTACATGTTAGCTCTAGGCGCCTGACCCTGATCCTTGGTGGATGTGGCAACCAGGGTTAATGACTGGGCACAGCGAGGAACTTGGGGGGAGGGTGCCCACTGCAGGGAAGTCCCAGGGTTCTCATGTGCCACTTGAAAAGTAGAAAGAGCAACTGTCTTAGCTGTCAGTTGGCAAATTGTACGTCCCCTTTTATTTTCACAAATTGCCGTAGCCTGGGAGTCGTTCGGGGCAGCCAGGGATGGGAACGCGATGGAGTTGGTGAGTCGGAAGGCAGTAGTGTGTTTTGGGTCTGGGTGTCTGTTTCTGCCCTGGACCCTGCCCGCCCTCTCTGGACAGCAGCCTTGTCCGAAGCTCATGTCAAGCTACCTCCGTCATTCCCACCTCACTTTCCCTCCTACTGAGAATTTTTTTGGGTAATCCCACAGCTAGGCTCATGGAACATGTTTAGGAAGTTACTTAAGATGTTGGTAACTGATAACACTCAAGATAGGGTTTCTCAAGGGACGTTTCTGCCACCCACCACCCAAACAGGACAATCCTGATGGAAGTGAGACTAATAACATGCATGAAGCATGCACACGCAGCACATGCATGTACACACAGATCACACATGCACATAGTGCACACGTGTGCAAGCACATACCGTATACACACACAACACACACGTGCACATGGTAGACATGTGGAGGCTCACACCATACATATGGACACACAGCACACACGTGGAAGCACACATGTGCACAGTACACACATGTGCAAGCACACACCACACACACATACGCACAACACACACGTGCACACAGTATACACGTGGAGGCTTACACCATACACATGGACACACGATGCACATTTGGAAGCACATATGTTTGCACAGATCACAGTACACGTGTGCAGGCACACACATGTGAACAGTACATACATATGGAAGCAAGACATACACATGGACACAGCACACACACGTACACAGTACACACATGTGGAAACACGTGCACACACAGATTGCACACGCACAAACGTGCGAGCCACACACACACACAGACACACAGAGGCACATTTCTGCAGGCAACACAAAAGGTTAGTGACCCTGGACAAGTTGGAGGGTTCTTAGAAATCCCTTAATTCTGTCTTAAAAATTCCACTAAATTTTGCTTTGCACTTGAAAGTATATTTCTGCATTGTAACAATCATGCCATGTTTTAAAATTACCAGTTAAATTGTGTAAACACCCCGCCTGCAAAGTGGTATTCTAGGCAGATACATGCATGGCGTGTGTTTCCGCATGCTAGCCTCAGGTCGGGTTACACAGGGTCATTCTTTTGTCTGCAAGTAATTTTAAATCTGTGTTTGAAAATTATGTTTCAAATTGTTTGTAAAAGACAGAGGTGGTTAGTGATGGCAGCCGATCTTCTAACTCAGTGGTTCTCCAAGTGTGGGCTGTACCAGCTGCTTGGGCATCACCTGGGGAACTTCTCAGAAATGCAGGTTCTCAAGCCCCAACCCGGCCTACTGAATTAGAAACTGAGAGGCGGGGCCAGGCCATGTGGTTTCAAAGGCCCTCAGGGGGATTCTGATGCTTGCTGGAGGTTGAGAACCGAGACCCCAAATTCCTCAAGAAGAGTAGGGGGACAGGGGCGGTAGGGGGGACAGGCACAGTGTAGGGTGGGTTCAGGCTCTGCACGTTGTCTCTTAAAATCTCTTCGCCATTGTGAATTTTGAATTTTTCCCAACATTCCAGCCAATAACTTTGGACTAAACATCCACACACACCCACGCTCACCTCTCTGGAAGACAGGTAGTAATTCTCAGAGAAACATTGACTGAATCCATTAAGAAGAAACAGGTTATTTTCCTAACTGCCTCTTACATTGAGGAGCTCTGCCCTGTGGGTTCTGTGCTTTATTATGTAAATCATCATTCTTTTTCTTTCTCTTCCCTTTTCAAATTGTGACCTGTAGGGTCTAGCAGGAACTGGGGAGGCCCCTGCCAGGGTCTCTGATGGGTTACACAGAGGTGAGCTTTGAGGCGAGCTTTGAGATTATTGATCACCTGAACTCTTAGCCGAGGGCACTTTTTCTCTTGAGGTTGTCTGGGGAAGAGAAGCGGGACTCAGGTATGGAGACTGGGTTGTATCTATGTCTTCTCTCTCTCTTTTTTTTGTCCCTTTCTAGATGGTAGCAATAGCTGAAAGCAGGGAACTTGGAAAGGCAAAGTGAAACTTTTCTCTGCGGCCTGGGAAGATTCATAGAAAAGTTAGTTTAGAAAAGATAGAATGTTTAGTAAGCTACAGGGCAAATGGCAAAACAGCCAGCAGGTGTCTGCAGTTGCCAAGTGTGCCTCCTATGAGAAAAATGGGTCAAAAAGGAGAACAGTTAAACTCGGAAGCTAAACTGGTAGTGGGAGGATTCCTTCAGAGAGGCCTGGGAAGGTGAGGAAGGAAGCCAACTAGAAGAGCTTTAAGCAGGGTTTGCTCTCAATGAATGCTTGAGCGAATGAATAAATGCCTTCAGACAGAAAGATTAGTAATATTGAAATTAGTAATATTTTCAATATTAGTAATATTGAAAACGATTGAAATAAAACCTTACCCCAGTTCAATATTAGGTCAGGCTCAGAAACTGCGCGGAGCAGCAGAATGAGCCTGTGCCACCAGGGGGCAGCAGAGCTCCACGTGGGAACCAACCCGGGATGGGCGGGAAGCCGCGGCCAGTTGGGAATCTGCAAACTCCAATTGCTAAGACGACTGGTGTTAGGCGCACCCCGGGGAGACTATCTTTCACCCAATTTTTTTTTTTTTTTTGGCATATAAATGTACAGTTCACACTAGACAAGGGAAGTAAAGAAGAGGTGTCCTCTGGAAAGTGAGGCACATCCATCGTGAACGGGTAGCGTTTTGCCTGTTAAAAGGCCTCAGTGCTTTAGCCCGAGGACCACTTCTGGTGGCAGTTGGAGTTTCAGGAACGCGGGCCCCGTTTTTTTTTTTTTCTTCCCGTGGTCCTGTGTAACTCAGATGCTGAGCCGCGGTGAGGCTGCGGGCGGGGCAGCCCAGGGAGAGGCAGGACGTGCTGTTACTTGCTGGGCTCGGAGACTCGGCCACGGCATCCTACTCCTGAAGGTCGTCCTGCGCAGCGGGGGGGCTGGCACGTGGGGGGGGGCGGTGAGCTGAGGCAGTGGGACCAGGGACTTTTCCTGGTGGGGTGCTGTGCTCCCACCCCAAGGAGAAGAGCGGGGCTCAAACAGGGGACTTGGACTCAGGGTCCTAACCCTCCTGTCACAGATTTAAATCCTGCTCTGCTTTGGCTGGAGAGCGTTTGGTGAGTTACCCCGTTTGTGAGTCAGTGACCTTATCAGTGCGATGGGAAGAATAATAGTACTTCCTCCCAGGACTGTTAGAAGAGTTGAGTGATTTTTGTACAGGTGACGTGGCTTGACACCTAAATGGTACAAAGCGTTAGCTGTTACTGTCATTGTTGTTATCTTTAGCCAAAAGCGTGTGACAGTTCTGGGGTGAGTTTAGGCCAGAACTGAGACCCTGGGTGTCCAGTCTGGTAGGTGGGCGCAGGAGCAGGGGATTCTGGGTAATGGCCATCCTCAGCCTCAGAAGAGGCTCACGTGCTGGTACCACGTCTTCTGATGAGGGGCCCAGGCAGTTGCTGCAGGTACAGGGGAGGACCAGGCCCCGAGGGGCAAGTGCTGGCGAGAGCCTGGCAGGTCAGCAGTGACCGAGGCTCCTCACTCAGGGTCGGGGGACTCTGGTTCCAGAGAGCACCCGAAATAATATGAATTGTAACAAGTAATCCTGACTGAGCACTTGCTCGGAGCCAGGTTTTACCTGTTACAACTCACGTCGTCCTCGCAGCAACCCCGGGAGGGCGGTGCTGCTGTGACTACCACTGCACAGATGGCCCCGCGGGGGCACGGAGAGGCCATCGGAACGCAGGTCGGGGTGCAGGGGGCGACAGGGCGAGCTCGCGCTGACTGGCGAGCCCGCGGAGTCACAGAGAAGATGCAGTGCGGCCCGGGGGACTCGAGGCCCGACCTGGCCAGACCGGGCCCCAGCCCTGTGGCAGCGACGCCAACGGCTCGCCCCGCCGGCTGCTCGGGCAGAGACCGCTGGAGACCACCGGCCTTGGTCTGGACGCCGGGACCGGCAGCGAGGGTCTGATCTGGGACGGGATTGCTGGGAGGAGGGGCGTGGTCTGTGACCACGGACTCTGCGCCCTGCCAATGGTATAAGCCGCTGACGCTAAAGTCCTTGACCCAAGTGCAGAGGTGGGAGCAGAGGTGACGCCCTCGGACGGTTGGCTCTGGGGAAGGCTTTCCATTTGCTGTTCCCAAACACACGTATTTTTAGTGCATGAAGGCAAAGAACCTTTGCTCTTTGAGAACTGTCATCTTTAATCATCGGAATGTCTTTAAAAGACTCTGCTATTCCTTTTTACACAATTTGCATAAAATGAGGTTTTAAAGTATAATATGTTTTAAAATGCACTTCGCAGATGAGTTAATTATTTTTTTTCCACTGGTGCCTTGACCGAAAAAGCCCATTGATGGCAGATTCCAGTGACGTCAGGGCTGGCACGCCCCTAGGTTAGGACTATCTGGAAGGAGCTGCCCAGCGTGCAGACGGGAGAGCAATCCCGCTTGTTAGGTGGGCTGAGGATGGCATGGCTTTTCTTCCTGCTGGAATGACAAGGGACAAATACCAAATGGCGTAAATAAAAGGGAGTTAACTGGACTGAAGATATAAATAGATCACGATAATGAGCTGACTCTAAAGAAAAACCAGTAACCACTTTTTTAGGTAAAAGCAAATAGAATGAAAAATTGGATTGTTCTCCTGTGTGTACTTGGGCAATTAAGGAATAGACATGTCTGTTACCCCGAATGAGAAGACACCCAGCGTCAAAAATGGAGCATTGAGGGGGGGAGGCCACCTGGGTGGGTTTGCACACGCAGTGACCTCCGAGGCCTCAGGTACAGCCTGGTCTTCGGGCGACCTGGGCTTGTGGTTGGCTTATGCTCAGGAGCCTGCAGGCCACATGCAGAGTTGCTTATTTGGAACTGGAGACATTCTGTGGCGTGAAGATTGTCTTCTGTCAGCACTGCTTTTGAAGCCACTGTCACATTCATCCAGAGGACTTACTCCCCCGCCCCTCCCCCACCCCCCCCCGAGTCCGACACCAACAAAGGCTGGTCTGCCTGTCTGTCTGGAATGGTTTTGGCCTCCTTGCGCCTTGGCCTCGCTGCTGATGGTGTGTACTCTTCCAGCCTCCATGGACCCATGGACACTAATTGTTTCCTCATTTGCTGACGGTCATTAAGTCAAAATGAATTTGCTTTAGGGAGCTGGAAAAGGGTGGAGAATTAACATGGAGGAACTCAGTATATAGCTAAGAAAATCTGCGAGTGAGGTGGGAAGGTAAGAGGGAGTCTGGGGCGGGGAGCGTAAGAGGGGGGTACTGGCTCCTAGCAGATGCTGAGCTTCCCCCCGCTGACCCTGGAGATAGGAGAGAGGAGAAATAGATGCCTCGCCTCACTAGCAGAGTGGACCACAGTCTGCACAACATCGTAAAGTCACCTCTTCTTTCCCTGATTGCAAAAATAATCAATTGTTAAAAACAAGCTAAAACTCTTATCATCCAAAGGTTACACTCACTGTTGCCAGCGTGGTGAACATCCTTCCAGCCTTTCATCAGTTATGCACGTTGAACAAAAATAGTCTTCATGGCTCCCTAATATTGAGGTGCACTCATGCATTTTTCCAGCCCCCCGCTGTTGGACATTTGGTTATTTCCTTTTTCCTCTCAATAAAATTGGGCACGTAGGTATCTCCACACTGAAGATTTAGCCGTCCACTGGCTCGCCGATGTAGACTTTTAGGGCCTGGTGGAGAGAGCGTGCACGGTCGCGGGAAGGATTCAGAGGGAAACTCCCCTCGGTTTGTGCCGTTGGGTCCTGTAGTGCAGCCGTAGTTGCACTCAGCTGTGGTCCGTACAGTCTGCAAATCCCTGACGTGCCCGTCTTCCTGCTCGAATGTCCCTCCCAGCCAGCACTTCCCCCATAGCTGACCTGGCAAACCCTCCAAAGCAGTTTCCGTTGCTTTTAACAACACAGATTGGTGTGGCCGGGTGAGTATTTTCCTTAGAAGAACCTTGGAAAACCAAAGGAAAAAGGAAAGTGCCATTAATTTGATCAATTTATGTTAAAAAAAAAAATTAAACCAAGGAGCTGTCCTTGGTGTGACTGAACAAGCAGATGGCAAAGGGGGTGGGGGGCTCCGTTTGTGCAGATTATCATAGTGCCGTGGAGCCAGACGGAATTTCTTAGTCTGGCTTCTTGCCGCAAGAGGACAGTGGAGAAAGGGGTGGAATAGATGGTAAAGATGGAGTAAAGACCCGCCCCTTGGCATGCGGATCGCTTGTCGCCTCCAAGGGCAGTGCCCGCCACTCCTGGCTGCGGTGGGACCCGCTGTCCCTCGATGTTAGGGGAGAGCGGAGGCCGAAGCACCCACAGGGTCCCTGCCCCCAGGAACGGGCCTTTCGTCTTCTCGTCCTGGGTCGGGCCCTCGTTGTCGGATGCTGAAGCAAGTCCATTGCCTCGGCCAGCTGGCGTCTGCAGAGTCAACCACGTCCCCTGTGCAGTTCGGGGCGACCGTCAGTCTAGTGCTGCCCATGGAAGATCCAGCAGACCTCCACGCCCCCCTTGTTTTTCTCTTTGTCTGGTGGTGTAAGGCTGAAATCGAATTCATTTCAAGTTTTATAGTACGCTTATGCATTTCAGAATCTGCGTGCTTTAAACTCTTGTGCATCCCTTAACAGCAGGCAGTGAGGTGAGACCGCGGAGCCAGGCTACTTGGGCAGAACTTTTAATTATTTTTTTGGCCTGTATTGTTCGCATGTATTAAATATATATGCAGTGGTTTGTCTGTGTCTATGAATAATCAAAACCTCCCTCTGTCACCTTTGGTGTCTAGCTCTGAACCGTCTTCTAATTCTGCCCCGTGGCTGGTCGTCCAGGACGGCAGGAGGTGCGAAACCGTCACATACTACCCGCCGGTTATCTAGTACTTTCCACATGCCAGGTGCCGCTCTTAGCGCATCACTTACTTCATTATATTTAACCATCACAACAGTTTTTTTCCCCGTTGAGTATGAGGAAACCAGGCCTCAGAGAGGGGAAGTCACTTGCTTGGGCTCACACAGCCGTGTGGTTCGTGCTAGAATCTGATTCCGATCTTGTCTGGCTCTGAAGTCGGTGTTCCTAGCTGGTACCCCGTGCCTACCACCTGCTGAGGAAGAGCCTCGTGCCACATACCGTCCCCGTTTGTGTCTTCTGCCTTGTTTCAAAGACAGCTTACACGGAGACGACACACCCACACCGAATTTCCCCCCCGTTCTGAGGCTCCGTCTCTCATTCTCCCTTTCTCTTGCCAGCCACGTGCCCCTTTCGACCCGGCCCTATTTTCGGCAGCCTTAGAAATGAGTGGACGATGGCCGAAGACGGGCGGGCTGAGACTGAACCCGGAGAGACCCCAGAGTCGCGGGGGAGTGTGCGGGAGGCTCTGCTTCCCTGGGTTTCTGCAGGGTTGTTGCTGGGGTGCAGGACCCCACCCCACTCTTACCCTGGGACAGAGTTTTCAGGCTCAGACATGACTTTTCCGCCCAAGAACATGGAGTGTTCCCAAGGCAGGCGCAACCAGCCCTATTTCAGTTGATCCAGTGGTCATGTTCGTGGGGAGTTTATTACAGCCATCGTCCCGGGGACTGTCTGAAAGCTGTAAGCATGGAGCAACCCAGTGACCGCTTTTGTTCCCCTGTAGATGCAGCCGCAGGAGGAGCACGGCCTGCTGAAGTCCAGCCTTCCCGTCCTCGCCTGGGGGCTGGGCCGCCTCTTCTGCAGCTGGTGCTTGGCGGAGCTGATGGTCCACCTCATGTACATGCACGCCATCTACAGCAGCGCCCCGCTCCTGGGGGCCGTCTCCTGCTGGACCTTAGGTAACTGTGGGGACTCTGCTCTCAGGAGAGCGAGCTTCGAGAGTTATCTTCCCAGTGAAGCTGGGCTGGGGGCAGGTGGGGATGCAGTCCCCTTGAGCAAACCCTCTTTTTTTTTTTAAACCTTGTTCCTCTTGTGGCCAAGCCATCGCGTGTGTGAGGTGGCTGACGCCGTGTGGTCTGGGAACCAAGCCGGGGTAGCAATCCCTTTTCATAATGGAATCTGACTACTTTGTAGCTGGGTCTGCCTCTTCCTGCTGTGGCCAGCACTGGTCCTGACAGGGGCGGGCAAGAGATGCCCAGGGCGGCCCCTGAGTCCCTGCGGAGTGGTAAGGCTCGCGGCCTGCGTTTCCCCGCAGCGTTCCTGCTGTTCTTGTGTGTGATGTGACGAGGATAAGAACACGAGCTGTACCGTCTGTCAGACGCAGGCTTGAGTCCCAGCTCCACCCACTGTTCCCGGCAACCTTTGGCGGCTTGCGGAACCTCTGTCCATTGCCGTTGGTCCCGAGAGCAGAATTTGGGGGTTGTTTTGAGGATTAATTGAAACGATGCAGGTGGAGGGCTTAATTTCTAAAGCGTCTGGTCGACAGACAAACGGCCTGTGCGTGTGCAGGGCCCTCCCGCAGCCCCCTTTTTCTTGTCGACCTGTTTCTTTACGTCTGCCAGTGGGCGGGGCGGAAGCCGTTCCTCAGCAGGACACAGTGCCCGGGAGGGACCCAGCCTGGAGAGACCGGGCCATGCCCCTTTCTGAACTAAATCTCGTCATTTCCTTGTTTGCTCTTTCAAGAACTCCCTATGGTAACTGAATTCAGCCCTGTGGTCTGACCTCCAGCCTGTCGTCCCAATGGGAGATATGTGATCCTCTGGCCAGATTGAGCCTCTCCCTGCCCACTGGACTCCTTATCTGTTTGGTGATTTATAGATTAAAAAAAACATATATCGATTGTCCTTGGTGTCATACATGCTTAATCAGAATGTTTTCAAGGAAGATGCCTTTTTGGATTGGAAAAATGCTAAGCTGTTTTAATGACAGTCTCTTCTTTCCGAACAAATCTTTTCCATAGTTGGGGTAACTAATATTCAAAGGTTTTAATGACGTGATTAGGCAAAACAGAATAGGGTTGAATGATGGTGCATGCTAAATTGAATCCCATTTGTACTACATCCAAATGAAGAGACTGTATCAGTGGGGGTTATTTTCGCTGCGAATAATGGAAAACTCAACTCTAAATGAGGCTTACACAGTAAGGAAAAGCTGGTACCTCGCGTCACTATTACCTCTAAGGTCAGTGCCAGGACACTAAACCCAGTGACTCAGAAAGGCCAGCGAGTACCCACTCACGCACCTGCGACCACTTACGGAGTAAGAATTAGCTAGGACCCGAGAAGCACCTGTCATTCCGTCACCTCCCCCCACCACCAGCACAAAGATGTCTATGATTTCCTTGTTCTAAACAAGACTACGTTTAGAGCAGTTCTAGGTTTACAGCAACATCGAGAGGCAGATACAGAGAATTCCCATACGCCCCCCGACCCCCTCCCGCCAGCACACACAGCTTCTCCCACCGTCAGCATCCCCACCGGGGTGGTGCATCTGCTTCAGCAGAGGAACCTGCACGGGCACATCGTCGTCACCTGAAGTCCGCAGTTTACATTGTGATTTACTTAGTCTGCGGGTTTGGACAGATGCAGAATGACATTTATCTGCCATTATAATGTGTAGAATAGTTTCATAGCCCTAAAAATCCTCCGTGCTTTGTCTCTCCATCCCTTCTTCCCCAGCCCGTGTCGATCACTGACCTTTTTACCATATCCATAGCTTGACGTTTTCTGGAGTGTCATAGATTTGGAACCTTAGTATGCGGCTTTTTCAGACTGACTCGTTTTACTGAGTAATATGCATTTTAAAGTTTCTCATGTCTCTTAATGGCTTGATAGCGCGTTTCTGTTCAGCGCTGAACAGTATTCCATGATCTGGGTCACCATGGTTTATTGATCCAGTCACCCATGGAAGAACATCTTAGTTGATTCTGAGTTTTGCAATTATGAATAAAGATGCTACGAGCATCTCTGTGCAGGTTTTCCAGTGAACATAAGTTTTAAGATCCTCTGAGTAAATACCAAGGATCGCAGTTTCTGGATTATATGTTAAGAGTATATTTATTTTTATAAGAAACTGCCAAACTGTTTTCCCAAAGTGGCTGTCTCATTTTTCATTTCCACCAGCAACGAACGCGGCTTCCTGTTGCTCCCCATCCTTGCTGGCACGTGGTGTTGTCAGTGTTTGGGATTTTTGCCATTCCAATAGGTATGTAGCGGTACCTCCTTGTTTTAGTTTGCAATTCCCTAGTGACATATGAGGTGGAGCATCTTTTCATATGCTTCTTTGCCATCTCTTTTTTCAGTAGTCGCCCTAGAGTTTGCAATACACCTTGATGACTCATCCGAGTTCACTTCTAGATAACGTACACCACGTCCTGGTAGTGATAATGTGTTCCTAATTCCTCCCTCCTGACTCTCGTATGATCGTTATTGTTTATTTCACTTACATATAAATCATCATCATCAGAGCATTGTTGCTTTTATTTTGAACAGACTGTTATCTGTTAGATCAATTAAAAAGAATAAGAACATTTTTTATTTTCCCTGTACTCATTCCTTCTATGCTGCTCTTCCTTTTTTAAAATTATTGATCCCAGTTTTTGACTTGTATTATTTTCCTTCTCTCTGAAGAACTTTTTAAAAACATTTATTTTAAGGCAAGTCTACTGGAAAGAAATTCCACCATTTTTGTCTGAGAAAGTCTTTATTTCTCATTCACTTCTGAAGGATCATTTCATAAGATATAGAATTCTACCTTTTTTAAAAAACACTATGAATATTTCGCCTTATTTTCTTTTTGCTTGCATGCTTTCTGAGGAGAAGCTACATGTCATTCTTCTCTTCGTGCCTCTATAGGTTAGCTCTTCCCCGCCTCCCCTCCACCCCCAGCTTCTTTTTCAGTATTTTTTCCTTTATCTTTGATTTTCTGCTCTGTTTTAAAATTAATTAATTAATTAATTAAATTGAAGAAATGATTTAAAATTTCCCCCATCTACCTCCCCCCTTCCCCCACTCCCCTACCCTCAGGTAACCACTAGTCCATTGTCCATGTCCATGAGTCTCAGTTTGATTGTCCTGTTCATTTGTTGCTTTTAGGTCTATATCCCATGTATAAGTGATATCATGTGACTTTCAACTTTTTCTGTCTGGCTTATTTCGCTTAGTAGGATTATTTCAAGGTCCATCCATATTGTTGCAAACGGCAGTATTTCATCTCTTCTTATGGCTGAGTAATATTCCATTGTATATATGTACCACAGCTTCTTTAGCCAATCATCTATCGTAGGACACTTCAGTTGCTTCCATGTCTGGCCACCGTGAATAATGCTGCTATGAACATTGGTGTTCAAATATCTTTTCGAATATGAGTTTTCAAGTCTTTGGGGTAAATACCCAATAGAGGGATTGCTGGATCATATGGTAGACCAATTCTTAGTTTTTTGAGGAACTTACGTACTGTTTTCCATAGTGGCTGTATCAATTTGCAGTCCCACCAACAGTGTACGAGGGTTCCTATTTCTCCACATCCTCTCCAACATTTGTTATTACTTGTCCTATTGATTATAGCTATTTTAACAGGTGTGAGATGGTATCTCATTGTGGTTTTGATTTGCATTTCCTAATAACTAGTGATGTTGAGCATCTTTTCATATGTTTGTAGGCCATTTGTATGTCCTCTAGGGAGAAGTGTTTGGTTAGGTCTTCTGCTCATTTTTTGATTGGATTGTTTTTGTTGTTGTTGTTGAGTCGTATGAGTTCTTCATATATTTTGGCTTTTAGTCCTTATCAGAGGCGTTGCTTGCAAATCTGTTTTTCCATTCAGATAGTTGTCTCTTTACCTTGTTGACGGTTTCTTTTGCTGAGCAGAAGCTTTTTAGCTTGATGTAGTCCCATTCATTTATTTTAGCTTTTACTTCTCTTGCTTTTGAGGTCAAATTCATAAAATCCTCTTTAAATCCAAGATCCTTGAGTTTAGTTCCTATGTTTCAGGTCTTATATTCAGGACCTTAATCCATTTTGAGTTAAAGACAACAGTCTAGTTTCATTTTTTTGCAAGTGACTTTCCAGTTTTCCCAGCACCATTTATTGAAGAGGTTTTCCTTTATCCACTGTATGTTTTTGTGTTTTTTTTTTTGTTGTTGTTGAAAATTATTTGCCCATATAAATATGGGTTTACTTCTGGACTCTCGATTCTGTTCCACTGGTCCATGTGTCTGTTTTGCTGCCAATAAAATGCCATTTTGATTACTGTCACTTTGTAGTATAATTTGAAGTTGGGAAAAGTGATGCTTCCAGTCTCATTTTTTTTTTTTTTTCCTCAGGATGGCTTTGGCAGTTTGGGGTTTTTTGTGCTTGCATACAAATCTGATGCTTTTTTGTTCCATTTCTTTAAAAAATGCCTATTGGATTGATTTTCTGCTGTTTGAATATGATATGCCTAGGTGTAGTTTTGGGGGCATTTATTCTGATTGGTGTTCTCTGAGCTTCCTGGGTCTTTGGTTTTGTTTCTGAAATTATTTTAGGGGAAATCCTTATCATTATTGCTTTAAACATTGCTTCCGCTTCTTTCTTTTTTTCTTATTCCAGTATTTGCATTACATATTCATTGTCAAGAATGGCTGGGGCTCATTTTCTTTGGGTAGACACCGTAGACAGCACCTGAGGATTTTCCCTTAGCAGCAAACAGTGTTGTACACGGATTTGTCAGATGTGGATGCCTATGAAACCAGAGCAAGATACAAAGGTGAGAGTATCTTAATTCTGCAAAAAGTTGTTATGCAGCCTGGGGACGGGCAGATAGAACCACTCAAATCAACAAGTCCCTAAAATTAGTAATCCGAGACCATGATCACTTCTAGCTTTTGAAGTTATACTTACCTCTCTAATAATCTCATTTCCTGTGCCGTTATCTTTAGATTCTCAGTCATTCTTCCTAGCCCAGAGTCGCTTGTGGTTAAAGTCTAAACTTGGGCTAATGTTCACAGGGGGAAAATTGGTTAAGGTAGGTTAACGTTTCTGATCCACTGTGCTATTTGATTTGTGTAAAATGAGACTTCATTTTTGGATATTTTTGGATAGCTATACCTTCTCTAAGAAATGAGTTGGCCTTCAGAAGCATGTATGATGAATTATTTCCTCCCAGCATTTCTTAATAGGATCTCGGGCTTACTCAGTATCATGGCAAATGACTTTTAAAAAATCAAGGCGCAGGAAGGATCTGATTATGCTAACATATCTCTTTCCTTTTCTGTAGATCTACAAACAAGACCATAAATGCCATTTGCTATTGTACTTATTATCCTCGATTCTGTCTCCAGCCACGTTAGTGTAAGCTCTGTTGCAGACTTTATGAACCATGCAATCTTAGGGGTGGAAACCAGAAATGTCATAGAGCACTCAGTTGAAGTCCCTCTTCTTGCATAATCCCTGGATACAGTTATAGTTCCAGGACTCTTTGCCAGGAGCATGGATTGGACTGATAAAGCCAGTGCCTGAACCCACCGTGACAGGAGAATAGGGGCTAGACTCGAAAGTCTAATGAGATTTGATAACCCAGGTCGCAAGTGCTGGAATGCCATCCTGAATCGTTGGAATGGAACTCTGCAGGAGGAGATTAGGTTTTAGAAGTAATACTAGGCCAGATGATAAATTTATTGCTAGAGTTACAGGACAGATGAAAAGTTATCAAGCTGGGACTACGTAGAAATAATAAATATGCAGAATTCCCCAGATTTCTGCCTGTAGGGGATTGGAGGGATTCCAAGGCTGATCAAGGAAAAAGACATGGGCACGAGGTGGCAGTGACCCACGCAGGCTTTGTTGGGTGATGATTAGATGGGTTTGCTTTTGGGGGAAGCCCCTCACTGTGTGAGTCCCTCTGGGGGCTCCATTGTGGGGGCATCCACTCAGAAGGGCAGGAGGCCAAGGGCACTCTCTGGGGAGAGTGGGATCAGAGAGAAGTGAGGTGCCTAGGCGATGTCACTTGAGGAGTCTCTGGGTCAGAGAGCTCTGAAGGGCCGTGGTACCTTGGGGTCTTTAGAGCCCTGAGGGTTGCCTTGTCTATGACTAGTAAAATGATGGGCATAGTTTCACAGGGCAGGCAAAGGGGGAGGCTTAGGGGGCAAAAGGTCTGCTAATTTGGGCTCAATTTAAAACAATTGAATGCATAAAAAATTGAGTTTGGCTTTTGATTCAGTGGATGTTAGCCCGGTGTGAAGAAATGCACTTAGGGGCCGACATACTGAGGTTGGCTCATTTACGTGACACTGACTCCTCTCTAGGTGGTGCCTATCAGTGCGTCTGTCAGACAGATCTAGGTTAGGAGACAGACCGAAAGGAGGTCGGTCACAGCCTTCTCTGGGTCAGGGAACCTGGGTGGGAGGTGTGGCCTCATGGCAAAGTGGGATTTCAGACAGACACTGACAGGTAAGGAACTGCGCTCCTCTCATTCACAAAGGAAACGATTGACCGGAATGAACTGATTTGGTTTAGGTGACCAGGACGTATAGATGAACGAGGCAAGTCCAGCTTCTGTCCTTGCAGAATGCATGGTCTAAAGAGTTGCCTCGAAAAAAAAACCCAAAATACAAAAGCTATCACAGTGCAGGGTGACAGGTCCTGTGACGGTGGAGTCCAGGGTGCTGCGGGCGTGTAGAGGAGGAGGACCTAGCTCGGTCTAGGGGAGTGTGGAAAGGCTCCTCAGGGGAAGTAATGTCTAAGAAGGGGCCCGAAGGTTGATTAGGATGAAACAGATGCTAGGTGGAAGAGGGAATGAGGGTTGGGGGAAGAAAGGTGCTCTAAGCAGAGGAACCAGCCTAGGTGAAAAAGATGAGAGGTGAGAGATCTAAGGGCATATTTGGGGAAATGAAAGAAGCTCAACATGATTAGAAGCTCCTGGGGAGGGGGGGGGGAGAGAGAGAGAGCACGCGAGAGAGAATGCAGACACACACACACGTGTGTGTGTGTGTGTGTGTGTGTGTGTGTGTGTGTGTGTGTGAAGCTAGATTGAAGTAAGAAAAGACAGACGGGGTGATGGAGGCCTGAACCGGGGTAATTAGTGTTTCAAGATTTACGTTAATGGACAAAAAAGGCAAATCTGGGACAGGGAGATGTGGAGTTGACTGATTTTACTGGATGGTGGGCTGAGGGTGTGAGAGGGAGAGGGTGGAGTCGGGGGTGAAGGCTGGGATCTTCCCGGTCCCTGCTGGGTGAGGCATCATCAGCCTTGTAATCCACACTTCCTGAGCCTCTCTGCTCAGACATCTCGTAACTAGGCGTCTTCTCGACACTCCTGTGACCAGCCGGTGATTGAGAGCGACCCTCGTCAACTTCTCTTGAGCCTCTGCGCTGCATGAATGCAAGTGCTGGTTCCTGAGACTGAACTAGCCGTTGCCTGCGTCAGCCTCTCCCTCCTGCATATGAGGAGGGCTCCCGAAGATGAGTCCAGGATGCTCAGTTTCTCTGCACTTGATAATGGGCGTGGACTTTTCAGTTAAGTCCAGTGCTTCTGAATTCTGGCGTTGCTGACTGGGGTGACTGGGTACAGTATGGGCATCCTCCTTTTTTGCTCTTTGACTTCTCTTTTCAAAAATTCCCAGGTAAGTATCCTAAATGATGTCAGGTGCTCTGAAAGGTTGCAAAGAATGACCCATAGTCTATGACTATGCGATGTTTCAGAAGAGACAAGCAGATGGATAATCTGTTGACACTTATTTTTCTGTGATCTTGCTGTCTGCCCACATCTCCACTTCTTATATTTCTGTGATCTTAAGGGTGACATAGTTAATGTTTTAATTTCTATGGTAGGTCACCAGCATGGAGCCAGTTTGGGAAACGTCTTTGTTAAGTGCTTTGATTAATACCCATTAATGACTGGCAGACGTAAAAATTGTGACCTCCGTGTGACCGTCTCTCTTTCATCATCGTTTGCCTGGCTCAGAACGAGTGCTCTGTTCAACGAGTGAACAAAGGGGTTCTTTTGTTGACTCTTCTGTTGTCAGCCATATGTTTCTTTGTTTTTTTTAGTTGCTGTCTTCTGTAGGGCATTAACAATGCAGCGAAATCGTGTATGGTGATGGTTCAACGCTGAAAGAGGGTTTTCGTATTCATGTGGTTGTTGCTGAATACAAACAAAAATTCCTGTGTGTGCGTGTGTGTGTGTGTGTGTGTGTGTGTGCGCGCATTGATTACAAAAATAAAAACCCTGCCAATCTAAGAGCACCATCTAAGGGGAGGAGGCGACTGAAGACACTCTTACCTTAGAACAGAAGTGTCCTTGAGGCACCCCAAGGACTCCGTTGTTGATGATCTGTGACGTGTTGATATGGGCAGCAATGTATGCATGGGTCAAAAGTTGTGTTGTGTTTTGAGTTGATGTAGAGTATAGCGGGTGTTTTGGGAAAAGCGAACCAAACAGAGATATATTGAGAAGTAGAGTGACCAACCGATCTGGTTTGCTGGGGACTGTCCTGGGTTTGGCACTGCCGGTCTTAGGTCTTATTGTTGGGAACTCCACAGTCCCGGGTGAAGTGGGATGATTCGTCCTCTTATTTGAGAATTCAGAATCGAGTGTGTAGCAGATGTAAGTGGTGCTTTTGCAGGATCAAGTAAAGCTGATGAGAGGCATCCACGACAGGCCCATGGAGGAGGCACCTCGTTGTTTCACAGGGTCCGGGCTCCTACGGTGAGAGTTATAAAACGGAGATAGTGTGGGAGGGTCCTCTGAGCGCCAGGAACACTGGGCCAGCTTCTCCCGTGGCCCAGGTATTTCTTTGGAGATGAGACATCGGGGGGACTTTGAACTCCAGAATTTTAAAGCCGAACTAAACCTCACTCACAGGTTGTCTAGCACTGTCATTGTATAGACTAGGACATGGAGGCTCGGAAAAGCTCGGTGTCCTTTCCGAGGTAGTAGCTGGTCGGTGGCCAAGCTTAGGTGGGAGTCGAGGGTGTTGATTTCCATGCCCTGGTTCTCTCTGTTGCTTTCACTCCCTCTCATTTGGCTCTGGTGCATCACTGTGTGTATGACACCGTCTCAGCGACTGTCACCAGTCAGGGCCTGTGCTGGCTTCTTGCATGAAATGCATGAAATGAAAACCATTGATATCTCTCCCTCAGGGAGGGCGGGGGGTGGGGAGAGGGAGAGAGAGAGGCAGAGGGAGAGGGAGAGGGAGAGGGGGAGAGAGAGAGAGAGAGAGAGAGAGAGAGAGAGAGAGAGAGAGAGAGAGAGAGAGAGAGATGCATAGGGGACGGTAAGGAATAAGGACCAGGAGGCGGGCCGTAATCACGTCTTACAAGTTCAGTGTTGATTTTTAGAGAGCTGCAGCTTGTTGTCGAATGGCCTGAGAATCTAAGAATTGTAAATGAGGACTCCCGGGGAGTTAAATAGGAAATCGGAAGCCGGCCGCACCCCCGCAGGCTGGAAGCTCAGTAATTGTTTTCTCAGAGGTGCAGGTCCTCCTGTCTTTGCCAAAAAGGACAGTGCTCACTTTTCTGATAATTTTTCTCTGCATCCTCCTGATGCCCAACTGTTACCCAAATGAGTTTTTAATAACGGTCACATGCTCACCAGTGAGCACGCTAGCAGTGTGGAGAGTGGAAAATAAAACCCCAGGCGCCCTCCACCTTCCCACTTACCTTTTGTTTCTGTCCAGATTATTTACAAGGATTTTCTCATTGCTCTGTTTTCCTTATTACCTACTCTTTAAGCTCAGTGTATTCTGAATTTTCCCTTATGTGATGAGATATTCTTTCAGGTTCTATTCTTTTAGAGTACGATTTTACTAGTTTTGTGGTGTGCCTCCCTACGTCTTTACTGTTATTTAGTCAACTAATTCTCTGTTGCTGATCATTGTTTAAAATTTTGCCCTGTTATGACTAGTGTTTCAGCGAACATATTTGCATGAGCTTTTTTAAATTCATCCCTGATGATTTCTTGGGGGTGATTTCCTAGGTCAAAGGCTTTGCTGCTCATTGCCATTTTTCATTCCCAGTGTCTTCAGTGTTTAAGAGCAGGCATAGAAGACGTATTTATTTATTTTTTTTGCACGAATTTCTGTTTAGAAGGCATATATCCCCCCCCCCCTTTCCTGAGTCTCTTTCCCTGCTCTCCACCTTGCAATGCTTTCGAGCATCCCTCTGCTAGAGGAGGGTGGTGTTTTCCTTTGAGTTCTGCAGAAAGCAGCTGTCAGGCTGCCATCTGAGCAGTGAGCTGTGGGAGAGCAGGGTGGGCCCCGGGGGCGAGGCTGTCAGGGTATGGAGTGCCCCTCCCAGCGTTTGTGAGCTGAGCCCTGCTGAGAGTCAGCCACTGCCTCCGGAGAGCCTGGCTGGGCTCCGGAGCTTGATTTGCCCGAACGTTGAGGCTGTGAACTTACCACTTAGGAATATGGGTTTTAAGATGGGACAAGTCTTTCTCCCTCCCACAGGATGAATTGTGTTCCGAGTTTTTCAAATATCTCTCACCAGATTATGGAATCATTGTGTATTCATAACCGACTCGAATCACTGTGTATTAGGAATAGTGAGGCGTCTGATTGATTGGAACATCGGGATTCTGGGGTATAAAACCTGCCATAGAATGGTGTGGCTTTGTTGAAAACCAGCACATTTCCGTAGCAGAGTGGTGGCTTTACATTATACCTTGAATAGAACCGACTGATCCTCTGTGACAAAACACCATGAGGTTTGGTCCCTGCTCACCTACCCCTGCTTATCTCAAAGCAGCTGCCCTCTGCCCTCTGCCCTCTGCCCTCCGCTCTCTGCCCTCCGCTCTCTGCCCTCCACCACACTGGCTTCCTGTTCTGCAGACACAGCAAGCGGGGTCCCACCGGAGGGTGTTTTAGCAGCTGTCCCTTCAGGTGGCAATGCTCTTCCCCTTCATCATTGTATGACTTCTTGTCATCTCGACTTAAATGTCTTTTTCTAAGAGACCCAAACAGAACCAGCCACCCAGCACTTTACATCACCCTGTTTTATCCTCTGCGCAGGGCTAGTCACCGTCTGAACATTTTCTTGTTTGTCTCTTACCACTGAATACATGTTCCATGGAAGTCGGAACTTTATTTACGCTGGTCCCCAGTGCCTGGAAGAGTGCGCAGCTAATCGCTGACACTCCATAAATTTTTGTCGTATATGAATGATGCAGTCAGTTAGACAGAGATCCTTTATGTTCACTGTTAAGTGCAGGTGTGTCCTCGAGAGACTCAGTTGGGGTCCAGAGATGTGAATTTTAGTCTTAACCCTGTATTCACTAATTCTCTGACCTTGGAAAAACCACTCACCATCTCTGCGTCTCATTTTCCTTATCTGTAAAATGAGAATCATAGTATTCACCCAAAGAACCCCAAAGGGTGCTTGAGAGGAGTAGCTGCGATTTGGATGTACAAGCTCTTTGTAAACTTCTAATCGATCATTCAACTAATGGCAATTGGCATTTCCTGTTAATTGGAAGTACATCGAACTGCCCTGGGCTGCCTCCAAAATTTTGGAAATAAGGAAAATACAGCCCATTATTAGGAGCAGATGATTATGTCCGTGCATGATGGCTCAGAGACGTGGGTCTTGGCCAGCAGCTGACTGGTGATAGCTTCCCTGGAGGCTTCAGTCATACTCATGGAAAGATTCTGCCTGCCAGAAGGGGAGGTGTTTTGGTCAGAGCTAGATGGGGAAACATCCAAAAGGCAATGAGATGATCCCATTCAAGCAGAGCCTGGGGAGGGACACTGTGTCCCAGAGATTTGCTTTGTCATGTCCAGTGGCAGAATGTCCTTGTTGTGGGGCCGACGCCTCCGTCTCTCAGAGCTGGATGCCATCGAACGTTTGTGTTCTCTGGCCAGTGCTCCGGCCCTGATTTCTTCCTCACTGAGCAACTCTCTCTGAGTAATTTGATTTCCTGTGTGGCTGACCCAGAGAGAAAATGGGCTCTTACTAGAGGCCCGAGTTTCCTTAGAGGGGGCAGTGCTCATTCTAAATTGGAAAACTGGCATACTGGTGTTAGAGATCAGTCTCCGTGAGCTGGTCAATGGGCATCTGGCTCCAGACACAGCTCTGCCCTCGGTTTCGATGGAGGGGGTGGGGAGTGGGAGTGGGAGATCAGCCTGGCTGGGCGACTTTGGCAGCGTACAGCTGCCTTGTCCAGGAGCTCCCGCTCGGTATCACGGCTTCCCACGTGCCATGTTATGGTTTGATTTGATGCTCTACCTGGCTGAAGATTCCTTTTTTTCATTTTCATTCCCCCACCCCCGCCCCTTTGACAGTCATCAGCTTGTTTTCTGTATCTGTGGGTCTATTTCTTTTTGTTGTTGCTGTTGTTTATTTATTTATTCATTTTTTAAAAGATTCCACAAATAAGTGAACTCATACACTACTCATCTTTCTCTGTCTGACTTATGTCGCTTAGCATAATACCTTGTAGGTCCATCCATGTTGTCGTAAATGGCAAGATTTCATTCTTTTTCATTGCTGAATAATATATCCTTTTATATATATATATATAATGGAATTCCATTTATATATAAATTTAATAATATACATATATATATACACACCACATTTTCTTTATCTATTCATCTATTGATGGACATTAGGATGCTTCCATATCTTGGCTATTGTAAATAATGCTGCAACGAACATAGGGGTGCATATACCTTTTTGAATTAGTGTTTTTGTTTTCTTTGGATAAATATCCAGAAGTGGGGTTGCTGGGTCATATGGTAGTTTTCACCAACACCGTTTAAGGGTTCCTTTTTCTCCACCTCCTCACCAGGACTTGTTATTTGTTGATTTATCAATGATAGCCATTCTGACAGGCATAAGGCGATATCTCACCGTGGTTTTAATTTGCATTTCCCTGATGATTACTGATGTTGAGCATCTTTTCATATTTCTCCTGGCCATCTGTATGTCCTCTTGGGAGAAATGTCTGTTCATGTCCTCTGCCAAATTCAATTGAATTGTGTGTGTGTGTGTGTGTGTGTGTGTGTGTGTGTGTGTTAAGTTGTATGACTTCATTATATATTTTGGATATTAACCGTTAGTGGATGTATCTGGCAAATATCTTCTTCCATCTAGTGGGCTATCTTTTTCATTTTAATGGCTTCCTTTGCTGTGCAAAACCTTTTCAGTTTGATGTAGTCTCATTTGTTTATTTTTTCCTTTGCTTCCCTTGCTTGAGGAGATGTATCCAGAAAGATAATGCTACGTGTGACGGCAAAGACTTTCCTGCCTCTGTTTTCTTTCTAAGATGTTTTATGGTTTTGGGGTCTTACATTTAAGTCTTTAAGTCGTTTTGAGGTTTTTTTTTTCTGTATATGATGTAAAGAAATGGTCCAATTTCATTTTTTTTACATGTATCTGCTCAGTTTTGCCAATACCACTTATTGAGGAGACTGTCTTTACCCCGCTGTATATCCGTGCCTCCGCTGTTGTAAATTAATTGAACATGTAAGTCAGGATTTATTTCTGGACTCTCTATTCCATCCCATTGATCTGTGTGTCTGTTTTTTATGATAGTGCTATACTGTTTTGATTATAGTAGCTTTGTAGTATAGTTTGATATAAGGGCACATGATACCTCCAACTTTGTTTTTTATTCTCAAGATTGCTGTGGATATTTGGGGTCTTTTGTGGTTTCATACACAGTTTCGGATTAGTTACTTTAATTATGAGAAGAATGCCACTGGTATTTCAATAGGGATTATGTTGAATCTGTGGTATTAAGGACATTTTAATAATATTAATTTTTCTAATCCATGAGCAAGCTATATCCTTCCATTTATTTGTATCTTGTTTAATTTCTTTCTTCAGTGTCTTTTTAAGAGTACAGGTCTTTCACCTCTGAGATTAAATTTATTCCTAAGTATTTTTCACTTTTCAATGTAATCATAAATGGGATTGTTTTCTTTCTTATAGTTCATTATTAGTGTATAGAAATACAACAAATTTCTGTATTTGATTCAGTATCTTGCAATTTAAGTTATTTATTAGATCTAATAGTTTTTTTGTATGTGGAGTCTTTAGGATTTTCTATACATAGTATCATGTCATCATGAGTTTCACTTCTTTTTCAATTTGGATGTCTTTTATTCCTTTGTCTTGTTTGATTGCTGTGGCTAGGACGTCCTATACTATGTTGAATGGAAGTGGGTATAGTGGGCATCCTTGTCTTGTTCCTGATCTTAGAGGAAAGACTTTTAGCTTTTTACTGCTGAGTGTGATGTTAGCTGTGGGTTCATCACATATGGCCTTTATTATGTCGAAATGTTCTCTCTATACCCACTTTGCTGAGAGTTTTTATCAAAAGATGTTGAATTTTGTCAGATGCTTCTTCTGCATCTATCGGGATGGTCAGATGGTTTTTATCTTTTATTTTGTTAATGTGATGTATTGCATTGATTGATTTACAGATGTTCAACCATCCTTGAATCCCCAGACTGAATCCTACTTGGTTATGGTGTATAATACTCTTAATGTACTGTTGAATTGGTTTTTCTAACGTTTTGTTGAGAATTTTTGCATTGGCCAGAAATTCTTGACTGTAATAATTGATTTAGAGTGTGTGTGGCTGTTAATATCAGTTTAGGAGAGACATACTAGAAATGGCCAGAAGGTGGCAGTAGAAGCTAGGTAGTCATTTGAGAAATTCAAATTTGACAAAATGTTATTAGCCCAGTACTCAGCCTGTCGAGGTGGGAGTGGGTGGTGTTGTTGCTTCCGGGCCAGAGAGAGGTGGTCTGTTCTTATCCAGTCTTCACGCGGTCCCTGCGTCTTACCACTTTAAGGTCTTCTCATGAAATTCTCTTGCAAACTTAAAAAATTTCTTTCTTTACTCTAGTTTTCAGATTTTATGTAGAACATGTTTTTATATATAGGCTGTAGATGAGCTCATCATTGGATTTTAGCAGTGAGTATTGACCAGCCCCTTAATTTCTACATAAAGTGGGCTTGACCTCTTGTTCCCTGGACTGAGCAGAGCCCAGTGCTCTCCTGAAACTTCAGTCGTGGCCTCCTTTGTCTCTCTTCTCTTGCTTTTGTGGAATTGATTATGTTTAGGGATCATCTGCTGTGCTCTAGTTATCACGTGGTGCCTGGCTCTTTTATTTGATTTGTACACACGCACATCCACACACACGTGTACACACGCACAAACAAACATCTGTTCGGATAAAGCATTTATGTGTGTCGGAGGATTTTAGTACAGTCTTGGAAGAGAGCCACACAACCTGAAGTCGACAGTTCGAGCTCCCTGGTTCTTTCGCCACGCCCAAAACTTGGCTCTGGTCTCTGCCGTACTGCTCTGTCCTTTTCTCTGCTCCATCTTTTTTCTGCCCTTCATCTCTCAGCAACAGAAACCATCCCACTTTCTACAGACCGATCTTTCTGAAACACAAAGCAAATTATCTCCCTTTTTTTTTTTTTTTTTTTTGCTTGGTTTCTTAGGTCTTTCATTCCTGCAATGCTCCCTGCAGCCCCCTGCCTCCGACGGGGCCACTCCCCTCCTCACGCCATTGCTTGAGGTTTCTTTTATCTCCCTAAATCCTCCTTCAAAACAGCTCACTTTGGGACCAGTTCCCCCGAACCCTCAGATTTAGCTGATGCCTTCCTCCACCCCCCACCGCAATAATGAATATTTTCGATTAAGAGAGAGAAGTTGAGTGTCTTAGTCCTGAATTGTCTTCACCTCTGCAACACTGGTCACGTTAGGAGAGTTTAGACGGCTCAGTCATTGCAAAGTTTTATTTAAGTGTGAACCGTCCTGAAATCAAATTGCGATCAATGAGAAAATGAAGGTCGCTTGATTCAAATCAATTCAATAAAGTTTTATTAAGCCTCCAGAGGACATCACTAGCCATGCGTTCGTTTTCCAGACTTTCATGTGGCACATGTTGGGTGCCAGATACGCTGTCGGGGCCAGAGGTCGGGCGATGACGTGGAGAGGTGCAGGGTGATCGCACTGACAATTTTGGAATTCAGGAGAAATATCGGTGTTAGTGATGGTATTCGGGGTTCATAGCGAATGGTGGCTATTAAAGCTGTTGGAGCCGGGACCAGAGAGGAGAATGAGAGGAAGATCCACCTGGATGGCCGGGTCCTGGGTCACTTCCTGCTTTTGAGACATTTCACTTCCTGTGAAAGGGAAGGGGTCAGAGTGCAATGTCCCTATTCTTAAAGATTAAAAGAAATCATTTTATATCTTTTATAATCGCTACATTTTAAATCATTTTCACATACCTCCAGTACTGTCACAATAGGAGAGGGAACATATTGCAATTATTCTACAGATTAAATAAATATACAGATGAAATTTATAAACATAGCCCAGTTACTCTGGCTTTTTTCCCCCCTGAAATGCTGGTAGATTTGAGAGTTACCTGAGGATCTTTGAGCTTTGAGGGGAGTTTGGTAATTGGCAGTGACTTTAGTTTTTTTTCTGATACCACTCTTTGCCTTGCAGAATAGAGTGATGTTAAATTTTGCTAAGAGTCGTTTGTAGCACGACTTTTTGTGGAGGTGTTTATTTTAGCACAAAAGCTTGGGCTTTGCTTTCCTAACGGAGAGTGTTAGACTGGGCCAGGGAGATGGTTGATCTTCCCTCGGGATCAAGCTAGCAGAGTATTGTTTCTTCAAGATTAAGTTGTGGTTGTCAAAATTATACTTGTGTTTAGCTAATAAAATTAAAGGTCAATCCTGTGGCACAGATTTTTTTTTTTTTAATTCCCTGCTTGTTCTCTTTTTGAATAACTCAGCAATGAATGTCAGAATGAGTTTGGGACGTTCCTTTTGAAGATCTGTCATATAACCAACAGCCTGAGCAAGAGAGTTGTCTCTTTTCTCTTTTATACGTGAAAATCAGAAAATAGGAGTGAATAGCAACAGAAAGGTAACCTCACTTTCCCCAAGAAAATCACTATTTACACTTTGTATATTTTTATACGTGGGTCAAGGGAGTACAATGTGGATATTCTAACTCAGAATTTATCAAACTTGACTGGACATAACTTCCCAAAAAACTTATTTGACATTCAGATTTCAGGACTCTGGCCCAAACCTACTAATTTGTTAAGGAGAGATCTGGGAATCTCTGTGATGAACTGTTCTCCTTATTTTTCTTAGGAGCAGATAAATTTGAGCTCCGTTGTAACTGGCGAAGGTCACGGTAGGACATCTTCCCGGAGGGAGGCGTACTTCAGAGGCTGCCGGTCCCCAGCTATTCCAGGACTGATAAGCGAGTTCATTATTCTGCCTCCTGTCATTCTCCCTCTTCCTCTTCTAATTGTCTCTCCATTTTACCTTTTCCAGATTACACGTGCTCACAGGGAGGTGAAACTGTGCTGATATAAGTCCATTTTACTCATTGTCCCCTGCAAATGCATTCGATTGGTGGATGAGGAGGAAGTCGAGTATTGCTGCCTGAAACTCAGGGTTTATATGGGGGATCTTAATGCCTACCCTTTTAAAACTTGGTATTTTGGAAAATCAAAAGCATAAATATATAATTAACCCCCATGTGTTTATCACACAGGTTCAACAATTATCGGCTTGTAGCCAATTGTCTTTTATCTGGATTTTCTCCCATATTGTTTTGAATAATATCTCAGATATCTTATCATTATCCTTAAGTATTTTAGACCAGTTAAAGTGATTCACAGCAAAACTGAGAGGAAGGTACGACAGGGATAACCCATGTAACCCTGTGCCCACTTACGCACAGCCTCCCCGCTGTCAACAGCCCCCGTCAGAGAGGGTGCATTAGTTCAGCTGATGAACCAACAAACACATCCTGATCACCCAAGGTCAGTAGTTCACATCAGGGTTCACTCTCGGTGCTGTGCAGCTATGCGTTGAGACAAATACATGACAACATGTATCTACTCATTCTTCTTTTGAACTTCAGAAATTTATAAGAGACAAAATATAGCAGACTGTAACTATACCCCAACTTGACAGAGCCTAGGATTAAGGTGGTAATTTATAGTTTTTCCTTGAAAGAGCTCAAAAAGATCCCATTTCTTGAGTTCATTATTGAATGGTGCTTCACCATGGTAAATCCATGGTAAATCCAGGTCGATGAGATTATGGGGATAAAAGGGAGCGTGGGCAAGGAATTTGAGACCGAGTGAAGAGGTGGGGGGTGAAAAGATTGAAAGTTAGTTGTTCTTACATGGTAAAGACGTAATGAAGCTCTGTAGGCGTACGTTCGAGTTCTTCATGAAAATCATAACTGCTCAGTGGTTAGAGTTTGGAGAGCCATCTCCTAAGCGCCTGTAGTCAGAGAGCTTTTTAGCTCCGTGGTTAAGCACTAGCTGTTGTTGAAATAATGTCCGTGCACCTCATGTCTAACTGGTAATGAAATGCTGACAAAATCAACCATTTGCTTTTTCTTATTCTACGACATCACAATGAGGGGAGAGCGATAAGACATTTGACATCTCATGTTTATTTTGAAAACTGGGTACACAAACATGTCAGATAGCATAAGATTCTCATCGTTTTCCACTCTCTGTTTTTTTTTTTTTTTTTTTTTTTTTTTTTTTTTTTTTTTTTTTTTTTTTTTTTTTTTTTGCTCAGTGTCTGACGAGCAGTTGGTGCTCAATAGCTATGTATGAAATGAATGCAAAAATAAGTTCTTAATTCTGCTTGGCACATACAGAAGTTACAAGAAGAGAACATATTCGAACTGGGCTTTGAAGGATAAATGGGATTTTGCCAAGAGGAAAAGGAGTGACCGGGCATGAAGGCAGGAGAAGACACCAAGTGAGGATTAATGGGGCTAATGAAACGGACCTGTGAGTCCGTGACGGCTGATCCCCACCTGGTTTGATATGTGGTCTGTTTCTCATAGTATATCACTAGCGATTCAGCAGTCAGGCACTTAGTACATGCTCGTTGAACAAATGAATGCCATTTGTGAGTTTTTGGGGGAGGAAGGGTTAGGTTAGATAAAATTAATCATGACTCTTGCTAATGAGAGAATCTTTTAGATACAAACACAGGAATTTTTTTTTTAAGTACTGAAAAATAGCTAAATTTTGTATTTTTGGATATAACGAGAGCTAATTCAATACAGGTATGTGTAATAACTTTCAATCAGAGTAGAGTCATTTATATCCTTAGGTTGCCTTCTATCATATTGTATGCCTGTCGGAAGATGGCAACAAAATCTGTAGGGTCAACCCTGAAACCTGAGACCACATTTTACAAGGGAAAGACTAGTTTTTAGGTCAAGGGGAAAGAATAACAAGCCATGCAACTTTCGTAGTGATGATGATCAAGAGCAAGACAGCAAAATCATTAAATTCTGGTACAAACACAATTTTCCTAAAAACTAAACAATACAGATGTCATAATTATAACACTTTAAAAACCATTATGCATTTTTTTCTATCAGCTTGTGAACCAGTTATTAAAATATCAAGAAAAAAATAAATTTAAACCCTTTGTGTCTTGATCCATAAAAAAAATTCAATAACAGTTAAATAGAGCACTTGTTGCATATTGAAAAATATGTGACTTATGATTCCATCCATATTGGTGTAAAAGTCTCCAGGTACCTTATTTTTAATTAGATCTAGACATAGAGTTATATTAAGTACCTATAAAAAAACCAATCCTTTCTTTAGCCCAGTTCTACGTGAAGGTACTAACAAATGTATAAATGGTGGCACATAAAACGTAGACTCAGCTGTGGATTTTAATTCCTATGCCTCAGATAGGACAACTGTACAAATTAAAGGCAGCGTTTGCGACGGGAAGCAGCTTCTGCCCGGTCACACGTTCCGTTAACAGGAAAAGGAATTCTCTGAGGCCGCGTGGCCGAGAGCTCGGATGGGCCCCGTGCCCACGCTTCCACGGGCCTCCTGACGCCTTCCGTCCTCCAGGCTGATCGTTCGTTTTTAGTTCCGGAAGCATCGTGCCCTTCAGTCATTCTTACTCATGTCCTGTCATTTCTAGCTCTGAGGTTTTTTTGACGAGAGCCCGATGGTGGTTCTTTCTGGAGGACTTTCGAAGCCACCTCATTGGCATCTCAGCCAGCGGAACTGATTCGTCTTTGTTCAGGGTAGTCACGCGCCCCCAAATGCTTTTAAGAGGGTACTGCTAGTGCATAAATCCTACTTCTTGATGAATGTATGTACGTATATGCACATAACACGCATATGTACATACATGTATATTTACACGCATATGTCAGCTTTTTTTCTTCTTGACTCTTATCATCCCAGAATGCCGTGATTTTATACCCTGCTCTTCTAGCAGATGTGCTTGCAGTCTGGTTTCCAAAAGTCCGAAGACCCTGTCTGACCATTCCCGAATGGGAATGAGGGATTCCTAGGGTTTTCTCCTTGTAGGACATGTGGCTTTCAAATTGGAACAACTCTATGCCATTGCCCAACCTGAATGTTCAGAAAATGGCTTATGTGTTTCTTCTGCCACGGTTACCATTTATAGCCACATACTCCATAGTAGTGACATTCTTTCGAAGATCCTCGAATAACATCAAGAGGGCCAGACAGTAATATTTTCTGCTCGTATTTCCTTAAGGCTTAGTTATTTCCTTCTGAATAACCCATGGGTGACCTGGTCAGCGGCACTAAGCTGCCTTACAATACTTCCTGCACCCTGCAGAAGGCGGTTTTGCGGTCGGACTGCATGTGGCCCCTAGTTGTCTTCTCTGGGGCTTCCTCACATGCTTTGCCCTTGGCCTTCTCCTTGTGGACACTGCTCTGGCAGACTTGTCTCACCTGCTTACCCAGCTGCTGAGGCCAGTAAAGACGGGGCCAGCAGCTCGCCCAGGTCTGAGGTCTTATGTCAGCCTGGAGCCTAAAGCCCTCCTCCTTCCCCCAGGGCAAAGAGGTTGAAGTGATGACTGGCCAGGAAGCCCAGGAGAGGCCGTAGTTGTTAGAGCACACCGAACCCCAGCTGGAGGTGTGGATCACTCTCAGTGGGGACAGGCGGACCTGTAGGGGCCACAGTGTGCATCTCAGGCCTCACATCTCATCCAGCACCTGCACCCTGTGTTCCTCTCACTCCAGAAAGGTGCCTCTGAGGCTGAGAGGCCACTGGCTACTACAGGTTGGGGCCCTTGTGGGTTTTTTTTTGGTATGACAACTTTATTGTGATATAGTTCATGTGCCATATAATTCACCCATTTAAAGTGTACAGTTCAGTGGCTTTTAGTGTATTCAGATGTGTGTAACTCTTCCCATTGCCAATTTTAGGCCATTTTATCACCTCAGAAAGAATCCCCACCCTGTAGCTACCACCCTCCCATAATCCCCTCCTGCCCTGCGCCCAGGGCCCAGCCACCACTAATTAATTTTCTGTCTCCATTTCTGTCTGTTTTTCTATTCTGGACATTCATATGAATGAAACCATATAATAGATGGTCTTTTGTGTCTGGCTTATTTCACTTAACATGATGTTTTCAAGATTCATCCATGTCGTAGCACATGTCAGTTTTTCATTCCTTTCTATGGCTGGGTGATAGTTGGTTGTTGAGTAGACCACAGTTTGTTTATCTGCCTTTCTGTCGATGGACAGGTGTGTTGTTTCCCGCTTTTGGCTGTTACGAATAATGCTTCTGTGGACATTCGGGTATAAGTTTCTGTACGGACGTTTGTTTTCATTTCTCTTGGGTATATACCAAAGAGCGGAATTGCTGGGTCATGTGGTAACTCTATGTGTAATTGTCTGAAGAACTGCCAAACCATTTTCCAGAGCAGCTGCACCATTTTACGTTCCCGCCAACAGTATATGATGGTTCCAGCATTTCCACGTCTTTGCCAACCTTTGTTGATTTGGCTTTTTGATTCTAGCCATCCTAGTGGGTGTGAACTCATGCAAGGTTTTGAAAGGATTTAGGAAGGATTTTCCCTTTCTAACAGTTTTGCAGTGCAACATAGATGTTTTTAAGGGTGCCTTTTCCTAGTATCCATTAAAACATGCCTGCTAAGAAGCCCTGTTGCCTGTCACAATAATAAAGGAGATTTCATATTTGTTAACCCCAAAATTTCATTGCTCAAAACCAATGTGGGAGACTTTTAAACTATGAGAGTTGATGGGAAGAAGGAGAGTGGGTGGAGAAGGGGGAGCAGGCGGCGTATCTCCTGGAATGTTGGATCTTTCCCAGGCGATGGCTCTACTTCCTGTTGCTGAATCTGACGGGTCCCTGTGTCTTTCAGGAGGACTGGCACTGGCCCAAGTGCTCTTTTTCTACGTGAAGTACCTGGTGCTTTTCGGCGTCCCAGCTCTGCTCATGCGCCTGGATGGACTCACGCCTCCCCCGCTTCCTCGCTGTGTGAGCACCATGTTCAGTTTCACAGGGATGTGGAGGTCAGTGGCTTGGTTTGTTACAGCCCTTCAGGGGTGTCCAGTGGGAGGAGCCATGGTTTGGTCAGCTTCAAAGGGCTTGGGCCTCTGTCCCTCACTCAGGCTGTAATAGACACTTCAGGTTTTTTTATCTGTCTAACAGGATAATTCATACTTTCTGACCTCTTGAAAATGTGAGGTAAGAAAGGTTCTCACCAAGACATTTTGCGGATGCATAAAGAGTTATGTCTAATGTGCTTTCTTACTAACTTGGGGCATGCTACTATCTATGGATTATTTTATTGCTGTCTTTTTCTTGACATCTCTATTTGTGGGACTGTTGATTAAGAAAATAGACTTAGGATAATAGCATAGGCCAGTGTCGGCACATAGTAGCTCTCAGATCTGGAGCAATTTACTAAACCTTTCTAAGTTTTCATTTTTTAATTTCCTAGATGATGATGATGATGATGATGATGATGATGATATGATGTTGATGATGATGATGATGATGATGATGATAAATAATACCTCTCTCCAAGAGTTGTGGAGATTAAATAAGCTAATGCATTTAAAGCATCTGGCACGTAGTAGATGTTAATGTTAACAAATGTTAGCTTTTACCCTTACGTTAGTCCTATACTTGGCGCACATGGGTAGACAGATGCTCATCCTAAGTTTTCTTACCCTTCCTGACTTTGCCCTGTGTTGGCCTGGAGTCTTTGTTCCAGAAGATGCCCCGCTGCTGTTTCCAGTCGCCCTGCAGGTGGGCTCGGGCTCACTTGCTGCTGCTTTCTCATCTCTTCCAGTACGTAACAAGTGGCAGGCTTGCTTTTGCACTTTCAAACTTAGCATAAGAACCTTGGGATGGGGCCTCGCACATCCATGGGAGTCGGTGCCTGCTTAAATTTTGTTCTTTAGGCGCCTCCATTTGCCTCACCCTAGTGTTGGCCTTGCTTAACAGCTGCCGTTTTGGCTCATTTATGTGGCTCGTTCAGGCTTCTATTTCATCCCTGCAGCAGAAGAGTAAAGTGTAGGCAGGGGAAGAGGTTAATGACCGTTGCCATGTCTAATATTGTTATTAAAAAGGGGGCGGACATCGCACAACGTCCTGGTGTCCCATAGTAGCTTATCGTAGATGCTGACTTTATCTATGTCTCTGTAAATGTTAAATTTTTGGTCCAGTTTGCTTTTTTGGGATTAGAAATGTCATCTGGTTATTGTAAGGAATATCAAGTAATTGCTTTGATTAGCCCATAATTACTTCATCGAATGTCATTGGGTGCCCAGCCTTTAAAAAATTTTTGATTTTACTGTTAGTTTCAAGTATGCAGTCCATTGGTTAGACTTTTATATGATTTATGAAATGATCCCCTGATAGCTTTTTCTCCCCTCTGGCTCTCCACGTAGCCATCACATCAGTGCTAACTGCATTCCCTATGACATGCTCCCCTCATCCCCAGACCATCTGTCAACTACTAATTTGCATTCTTTAACTCTTCACCCCCATCTCCCAGACCCCCAAGCCCCCTCCCCTCTGGCCAGCACCAGATTGTCATCTATATTTGTGAGTTTGCTCTTTTAGTTTGTTCTTTTTGTTCCTTAGATTCCATACATAAGTTAAATCATATAATATTTGTCTTTCTCTATCTGACTTATTTCACTCAGCATAATAACTACTAGTTCCATCCATGTTATTGTGAATGGTAGGATTTCAGTTTTTTAATGGCTGAATAATATTCCATTGTATATATGAACCACAACTTCTTTATTCAGTTGTCCGTTGATGGGCATTTAGGTTGCTTCCATATCTTGGCTATTGTAAATTATGCTGCTGTGAACATAGGGGTACATATATCTTTATGAACCAGTGTTTTGGTTTTCTTTGGATAAATACCCAGAAGTGCAATTGTTGAGTCAAAGGTATATCCATTTTTAATTTTTTTGAGGAACCTCCACACTGTTTTCCATAGTGACTGTACCAATTTGCAATCCCACCAACAGCATTTGAGGGCTTCCTTTTCTCCACATCCTCGCCACAGGTTGCCAAATTTTAATGGCAAGGTTAGCAAAGGCGCTCTCTCTAGCTAGGGGGCCAGGCAGTGTGGTTGGAAGGCTCTGTTAACTTTTGACCTACTCATAAAAGTAGTTTACTGAATAAATGGGTCAGGACTCAGCATGATTTGGGGGATGTGTCTCAAGTGCCTGGTGTGTTCCTAGCATGATCCCTCTGCCTCCTTGCTGTGAATGCTTGCACTAATGCATTTCTCCGGTAGCACATTCTCCTAAAAGGGCTTCTCCAGTGTCAGTTGGCATAATAAAAAACCGTGACTTCCGGGCAGGCATGCTGGCTCCAGGCTCCTGGCTCAGTGTCCATAAATAACAGCCCATTGATTATCATAAGAGGCAGTTTAGACAGTTAACTGTATTTCACACTGAGATCGGTTGTCTTCTCGTCCTTTATTATTTTAATTAATTAACTAATTATTATTTTTTTTTTGGTTCAAGACCCTCAGTTGTATACAAACCACAGAGGTGGAGAGAATGTGTCTGCCAAGCCCTTTGTCATTCTTCATTAGAACTAGACTCAAATAGACCCCAGGTTGCTGACGTATCCTTTCCTCCTCTTAGTTACCACATGGGCAAGAGAGTAATAATGAAAAGTTACTCTGAGGAGGAGGAGGCTCTAGGGTGGCCCCTGGGAGGGATATGGTTCTAAAGGGAGATGCTCAGAAGGGGGCAGGTGACGAAATAACATGCATGGTCTTTCCGGGGAGCGACCGGACTTTGATCCTGGCTTCCTCTACCGTGCATGGGTGCCAGTTTACCCCTGACATCCGTTTTGGTTTTTGGTAGGTTTTCTCTTTTGCCAATTATGCTTGGAAATTCCAAATTTCTGGGTCTTCATTTTTTTGTACACAGTGACCATTCCACATCAAGTAGTTGAATTTAGCAAGGAATTTTAACTCTCTCTAAGCTGTAGTGCATAATTAAAGGCTCAGCAGAAGTCTTTTTTTAATTGATAAAAGGATAAAACTTGTAGTTTATCTTTTGGGCTGTTTGCAGGTGCTCCTCCATGCTTAAGAGGATATGTCCTGTGCCCATGTCCAGGGTCCAGTAGCACAGTCCCACGCTGGCCCTGGTCCCCATTCTCTAACTGTCCTCTGTACGAATGCATGGCAGGAGAAAATAAAAGTTTCGAGTTTGTAGTTTTCATTTACATCTAACTTTACATTAATATTTCTGGGACATCTATTGAGGCCTTGCCGCAGACAGGGAATTGCTCCCTCTTCCTGGATACAGGTCTGAGCAGAATTGTGTCAGAAGCAAATGCAAAAGCTGGAACTGCAGACCTTTCTGCTGGGCTGTGGCAGCCACCTCCAAGGTGACCCACAAAAGGCAGGGTCGGGGGGGAAGTGGAGGGAAGAGATTTGCAAACAATCTCCAGAGATGGTTTGATGGTTACCTGAACTTCTCAAAAATCCACATCGAATGAGGAGGTTTAGAACTGATGGTGAGAGACGAGTTTTTAGCCTCCTATTTTAAAGGAGTCTTACACACCTGGACCCCGTGCTGACTGACTGCACTGTCTTTCAGTCTTCTTAGCAGTGAGAGAAGACTTGAGGCTGGCAGTCCACCTCATCAGAAGAATCTGAGCTCTACATCATAGAGCAGATGAAATTGGCCATCAGCAGAGAGATAATGTTCCCTGACGTGACAGTCGAAATTGATCATGCAAAATTGCTATTCACCCAGGTGACCCAAACCTGAAAGTGAGAATCTCTATGGGTTCGTTTATTTTACTTTTTCCTTCCAGCTCTTCTCTTTCATATACTTTCTGGTCAAATATTTGCAGGCATAACAAAACCCTTAGGAGTATGTGTTTTCCCACTTGCGTGATTTTTCTGCAACTGTTGGACCCGAGAAATTGAGAATTTTCTGCTTAATTTTTAGGTTTCATGTTTTAATTTTGGAAGGCTGAGATCTGTAATGACCATCCTTTGCCAGGAATCATTAAAGATGACATTGCATGTCCAAGGTTTCAAATTAGAAATCTGATCATGTTCCCCTGAATTTGATCTCAAGCTATGGAAGCAGAGTGTGCAAAGTGATAGAATTTCCCCTGGCGGCTGGTGAGTTATGGGTCAATTTCAATTATCTCAGGAATCTCGCTCGGCTTGCCCTCTGCATTTCTTGAATTATGATGCTCTCAGGTCTTCACAGGCACACTCATGCATCACTGCTTATCCCAGAGGGCTCTGGGCACCGTTGGTGGCTGCTAGACCTTAATATACAGGGACATGTTTGGGCTGGGGATGGGGGGCGCCTGAGCCCCTTCTTTCAGTGGGGCCATTGATTGCATAGCTGTCAGGCCAATAGAATAATTTAGGTCTCCAGGTGGAGAGTTGGTCCAGGCCTGTGGTAGATGATGAAAACCAGCTATACAACCGCTGGCCTTGCCTGAGTCCTCCCTTTGTATCCTGTTTAATCTCAAGTTGCAGGGCAGGATGGCAAGCATGGAGCTGGCGAAGTATACATCCTGTCCGCCAGCATTGCTGGGTGGAAAGCGGGGGCAACTTGAACATAAAGGAGAAAAGATGGACTAGTGCTGAAGGTGAGAGTTCAGCCTAGTCACTAAGAGCGTGCTGTTTACTAGCTGCGTAACTTGGGCAAATAATTAAAAATTCTCTTGGCCAACCTTATTATCTCTAAAATGAAGATAGCAATAGTACTTGCCTCATAGTGGTGACATGAGGGTTGCATGAACCTGGCGTATAGTAGGTCCTCGGAAAGTGATAGCTTCTTTTTTTTTTCTTCACTTGAATATCTAACGAAGCCAGAGATGACTGAGAGGTCAGCCTGAGTGAGGGTGGGCCAGGCTGGGGAAGCACTGGGCCCTGATGAGACTGGCTGAGTCCAGTTCTGAGCCGGAGATGTGACGATTCAGAGACAGAGACTGTGGTGGAAAAGTCACAGCCTCTGCTCTCAGAGGAGGGAGCTGGATCAGATTGCTTTTGCCTCAGTTTCTTCGTCTGTTGAATAAGAGACAGACTTTGTCATGAGAGGATGTCTGTGTTCCTTTCCAGTTCTATTGTCGTATTAGGCCCAGCCACGTTGGGTGGGGACCACTAGTATCCCAGTGCTAAAGTGCTTCCAACCCCCTACTCATGAAATTGGGCAATTTATTTAACTACCTTAAAATAGGGCTCATCATAGCACTTGTCTCACAGGGTTGCTGTGAGTGTTCATGGATGGGGTCATCAACTAAAGCACGCACACTGTAGACACCAAAACGTTAGTTAAAAGTCATAATTACATATATGAAAGTAAACTTTGTACAGTTTGTTTTTTAATTCCCCGGAAAAGAAAGGCCCGGTAGGGTGTGTGGTTGAGGAGGCGGAAGGTGGTACAGGCGGTGATAATATGTGAAAGGCATGAGACTTCCAAAGGGAGCATGGAGGTCGCCGTACACCGTACCAGTGCGACCTCTCCCTCAGCCCTATGAAGTTCTTTTGGCAGTTTCTACCTACAGGACACTTGTATTACCTCACATTTTTGGGATCCTCTCTTAGTCATTTCTTTTCTCTTATTATCCCATCTCTACAGACTCAGAAAACACATTTTTCTTCTTCTAACATTCATATTTCAGAATCCCCTTACCTTTTCCTTGACTTGCGTCAATCAAAATGGAGAGAGATTTTATGAACCATCCTTTTGTTTAGCTTCCTGGATTTATTTTTACTTCAAAGACAGTTTCTCTCCCCTCTTCTCCATTTCTCTCTGTGTCGGAGATGTTTTCAGTTCACATATTACTGAGCGACCTCTCAGACTGAAGGCTTTTAGGGTGAGCAGCTGTCTGATGCAAGGCATCTTCAACTGGAGGGCTTTCGCGTTAGTTCCCGGTCGCCGGAACCTGGATCTGGAGCCTGACTGCCTGGGTTTGAGTCCTGGCTCCACTCCCTCATGAGCTCTCTGTGCCTTAGTTTCCTCCTCTGGAAAATGGAGATATTATAATACCCACCTCTTGGAAGAAACACCTGGACTTTTCATGGCAACAGTCACACAGTAATCGTTTCTTTCCTTGCTCACACCGCACCGGACCGACTGTAAGTTCTCTGAGGGCGCTGATCTCATCTTGTTCTTAATTGACACTGCGTCACCAGCATCCTCCTTGGTGCCCAGCAGTTAGTGGGCACTCGGGACATCTATGGTGAATCAACGACTGGTCAGTCTTCTCTGAAATTTTGCTTACCAGGTCTTAAGAGCAAAATTTTCAAATATTATTTTGACCCGGCAGCTGAGCGGTCTCTCTCTAGCTTTCATGGACGTATCATTGCTGTGGGTGTACCAGGCACAGGTGTGACCACTCGCGACACTCCACCTTCTGTATCTCCCTAGTTTTCTCATTAGTGTTACTATGTGATGTGCCAAAATATTGTGTCTGCTAGCAATTTTCTCGAGAATGAATCTGCCTTGGAAGGAATGAAGAATGTACGCCTTTCTTAATTACTATCATTATTTTATCAGACATTGTACCACGTCTTTGCTATCAGATGAGGAGAAAGGTTGTGGACTTAAAAAAAAAGAAAAGAGATTCAGTTCAGACTTTGATGTGACAGAGGAGTTTGACAGCTGTTTGTCTATAGGGATGGGGTTTTTCTGAGGGGGGAGCTGAGAGAAGCCATCCTGCTCTGTTACAGTGGACAGTGGGGAGCTGGGTGCGTGCTGGGAGGGAAGCCCTTTTAGGCCCTGTCCTCACAACGTGAAAGCAAAGCTTTTTTCTCAGTCCGCTAACAAAATTCTCTGTCCAGCTGCTTACCTGAAGAACAAGATGAATGCTGTTTCTTCCACTGAGTATTGTAAGCTATACTCAACCGACAAGGCAAAAGTTAAGACTAATTCTTTGCTTGCCATGCTTGGAAATAATGTTTTACTCTTAAGCATGACATACAAACCCTGGCTCCAAGCTACCATTTCAAATGCTTCTCACTCACTGTGCATTAACGGTGGTACAGACTAGTCCTTGTTCCTCAGTTCAGCTCATCTGGCTCTATGCAAACCTGAATGACCTTGGTGCTACTTCTTGTCTTCAGGGCTCGCTGAGTACTGCTCCTCTACCAGGCAGAGTACCACTGACTCTTCAAGTCAGTCCTGGCTTCAGTGACACCTTTTCTGTCTGGCCTGTGCTCAACTCCCTAGGTAGAAGGGCCACTTGTTCCTCTTTACGTCATGGTACTTTGTATGTTTGTGTATTTTAATACTAATATGTGTTAATGCAGTCATTGTGTCTAACTCACTGGGCTTTTGGAGGCCAGGGACCACCATACCTTACTTATTTTGTGTTTGGTGTGTTGCTTTAATGTAGCAAATGTCTGTTTTTAGCAAGAACCTTGCTGTCCAGAGTGTGGTTTGAGGAAGAGCAGCATCAGCCTGTCCTGAGAGCTTATTAGGAATGCAGGAATTTGGGTCTCACCCCAGACCTACTGAATCAGAATCTGCTTTTTAAACAAGATCTCCTGCGCATTAAAATTTGAGAGGCTCTGGCCTGGGCTAGATGACTCCTCAGGACTCCTTGACATCCGGAGAGCTGGCCCACCAGGCTTCCGGAAAGCTGAGCAGGTGGCGGAGGGTTAGTGAAAAGTCTGTTTGCTTTTTCAGGGCAAATAGATACAAATAGTCATTACGTTTCTTGGAAATGTTGCCAGCCACAGTTTATAGAAGATTTGCTAAGAAGTTAATGAAAATATATATCGTGGGTATCCAACAGGTGCCAATGGGCTTGCGATTAGTGAGTGAGTTGGTGGCGAGGTTGCTGACTGTATTACTATAGCCGAGGTTCTTCAGCTGGGAGTGGGGAGCAGAGCCGTTATCGGGGGGTTCATGAAAATGGATTCACCAGGGCTTGGCGGTGGCAGTAGCCCAAATCCCTTTATGTAAATTTGCATGTAATAGTTGGCAACCGAATCAGTTGGTAGCAGTAATTATCATAGCAATGTATTTCCCAGACTGCTTATATTTTTGCAGTCGGGATCAGGTAGCCTTCTTAAAGTCTGTGGTTTTACTGTAAAATTGAGGACTGCAATCCTAAGTTCCCTAGGATTTCTCAAGCTAGTTTCTACAGCAGGGCAAGACGTAGTGTATTTGAGACAGGACGTATTTCCTCCAAATGCTATGTGCTCATTCAGTTCCATGGGATTGATCCATAGAGAAATCCAGAGGACTGGTTTTAGACAATATGTTTTCTGTGTTTCATTTCCTATTTGACAACAGTTATAATTTCTCCCAAATTACTATTAAGATCATCTGCCAAAATTTCGCCTTTGACTGAAAATCATTAGTAACTAAAATGTGGTCTGTGTGCTTTTCTTTCTCAAGGTCACTGGCCACTTGAATCCTTTCAGTAAAGCGAAGAAACTGTGCCAGCACCTCTTGTGGGTTTGAGTGGAGACCTCTACTTGAGTTACCTGTAGAATCTGGCCGTGATCCTTGGCTCTTAGGATGGCAAAATAGGAGGGTTAGGCCTGCCTCTTAGAATCCGGGAAAATCCTTAGTATCCTGCGGGTTCCCTGTCTACTGGATGAGGGGTGAAGGTACAGGGGAGGGTGTGAGGTGAAGTAGGGAGAGCGATTCTCTCCCACTCGGTAAAAGCACTTCCCTAGTGGAGCCTCGAGCTCAGGCGACTCAGTGCTGCCCCAGCACAGTGTGGGTAGGAAGGACAAGTAGGGACGGGAGCTGCCCTCGAGAAATCCACGCAGGTTATTCTCATACAAGTCTCTCATATGTGAGCTCAGTCAGCTGCTTCTTCAAATACAGGTGGAAACTTGAACTGCTCGCAGCAGGGAGTGAGTTCAAGATGTTTTCCTGGCATCAGGGCTGGTCGTCTGGAGCCCTTCCCCCCACGAGGAGAGACAGGCGTCGGTGGGAGGGTTGTCAGGGTGGGGTGGTCTCTGCCGAGCCTCCTGCCCTCATGATCTGGGTGCTCTGTGCTCTGACCACTGAGCAGGTGGCGGAGGGTTAGTGAAAAGTCTGTTTGCTTTTTCAGGGCAAGTTTTGTCACATCTTACTGAGCAGAGTGTCCCAGTTGTATGGTCTCCTCACAAGCTATTCTGCAACTTCATGTTTGAGTCTCAAATAGTCTAGATTATTTTTGTTATTGATGTTTTAATTATAGACTATTTAGACAAATTATAAGCATAATCTTAATAGATTGTACCGAAAGTCCAAATTCTTCCTGTTCAGTGAGTATTTGTTGAGTACCTACTACTATGTGCCAGCTCCCGACCTACAGAGGTGGAGCTGAAGAGGAGTCTCTGCTGTCAGGGAATTAATGCCAACAAGGGATGAACCCCAGGCCAGGCAGCACCATCCATAGCACCTGAGCATTTAAAAACACTTGTTCCGTACCTATTGTCTTATATGTAGGTTCAATAGGTTACTCAGAGAAGGCCTCATTTTTACTATCCCCATTGTATTGATGAGGAAAATAAAAGCCAGAGATGTTAAATAATTTGTCCAAAGAAGTAAGTGGTAGAGCTGGGACAACACCATGTCATCTCTCAATATATCCTAATTTACTAAATGTTAGCTTCCTTAGCATTTTAGCAATAATCAGCTTCAAATTATCATGTCTTTGAAGTGTGGATAGTCTATGGCCGTGCCACCCTGAACAAGCCCGATCCCGTCTGATCTCGGAAGCTCAGCAGGGTCAGGCCTGGTTAGCACTTGGATGGGCAACCACCTAGGAAGACCAGGTGCTGTAGGCATACAAAATAAAAAATAAGGGATGGTAAGTTGACCTGTGAGGTCAACCAAGGGTTGCCTCTCCTAAACCCTTTTTTAACCTGGATACCCTCGTGTGTGACTTGTCCTTTAGGAATATGCTTGATTAGACCACTGCTTCAGGGAATTTCTGACTCTCCACCCATCTGTTATTCATTCATTGAGCCAACACATATTTTCTGAGTGTCCGTTATATGCAGAAACTGTGCTGGGTGTGGGGGATAAAGTAGTGAACAAAACAAGCAAAAGCATGTACTCTCACGGGGTTTACTTTCTAGCTGGTGAGATAGATAATAATAAACGTAATAAATAAGTGAGCAATATGGTGTGTTAGGATGGAGTAAGTGCTGGGGGAAATAGAGCCAGGCCAGGGGGATCTGGAGTTCTGGGAGAAAGGCTGCGATATTCAGTCCATGAGATTTCTGCAAACAGCGAGTCAGTGAATACTGAGCCATTGCTTCTGGGGGAAATGCAGGATTAGATTGCTGTGAGCTTGTTAATCTTTGTCAATCAGTCAATACCCAAGCTTGTTTTAAAGAGATGCTTATTTAATATACATTGTTTATTCGTTAATATTGAACTCATGGCCAATAGCACTGTAACTCAGGCCTGAGTGAAGCATATCTAACATATAGGTTTTCTCTCTAAGGCACGTCACAGCCTTCTTATGCCTGGGAACACCAGACAGCCCTCTCGCAGTAGGCTCGGAGGGCATTTTAAACAGTGCAATCACCAGGAAAAAGCACAAAAGTACAGAAGACACGACACTAGGTTGACTGTGAAAAACACTTGTTTACAAACAGTGTGAGAGCAGAAACAAGAAGGCGGAGTGCTGCCTGCTCGACTCAGGTGGACATGTGGGCGATGAGCGGCTCGATTTTGTTGCTGCCCTGAGCTTGTCTGTGCGTGACTCTAAAAGTGCCTCAAGTGTTGATTTTGAGGTTACAAATGAATTTTAGTGAGTAGGTAAGTTCACAAATACAGACTCAGCCAACAGTGAGGGTTAATTGTAAGTGGGGTGATCAGGGTAGGCCTCTTTAAGAAGGTGACACTTGGTGAAGACTTGGAGGAGTGGACGTGAGTCATATGAGTGGGTATCTGGAGAAGTGTTCCAGAAAGAGGCCTCGCTGATGAATTCTATCAAATAGTCAAAGAAAATTTAATACCTATTCTTCTTAAAGTCTTACAGACATCTAAGAGGAGGGAATGCTGCCGAACTCATTTTATGAGGCAACGTTTCCCTGACACCAAAACCAGATAAAGACCACACACACAAACACACACACACACACACACACACACACACACACACACACATGCGCGCATCACAGGTCAATACCTCTGATGAACATAGATGCAAAAATTCTCAACAAAATATTATCATACTGAATACAGTACATTAAAAGGATCGTACACCACAATCAAGTGAGATTTATTCCAGGAATACAAGGATGGTTTGACAACCTTAAATAAATGAACATGATACACCAACCACATTAACAAAATGATGGATAAAAATCATATGATCACCTCGGTAGATGCAGAAAAAGCATTTGACAAGATACAACATCCATTTATGATAAAAACTCTCAATAATATGGGCAAGAAAGAAGGTACCACAACACATTAGAGGTCATGTAAGACAAACCAACAGCTAATATAGTCAGTAGTGAAAAAACTGGAAGCTTTTCCTCAAAGATCAGGAATAAGACAAGGATGCTCACTCTCATCATTTATTCAACATAGTATTATTGAAAGTCCTAGTCAGAACAATTAGGAAAACATAAACTAGAACATAACTCGAACAAATAATCCTAAAATATGTATGGAATCACAAAAAACCTGGAATAGCCAAAGCAATCCTGAGGGAAATAAGAACAAAGCCGGAGTTACCATACTTCCTCACTTCAAACTATACTACAATGCTATACTTATCAAAACGGTATGGTATTGCCAGAAAAACAGATACACAGACCAATGGAACAGAATTGAGAGCCCAGAAATAAACCCACACATATATAGACAACAAATTTATTACAGAGAAGCCAAGAATATACAATGGAGAAAGGAAATCTCTTCAATAAATGGCATTGGGAGAACTGGATAACTACATGCAGAAGAATGAAACTAGACCACTATTGTATATCATACACAAAATCAACTCAAAATGGATTAAGTTGTTGATTGAATGTAAGACCTGAAACCATAAAATACATAGAAGAAAATACATAAGCACTAAGCTTTTGGACATCGGTCTTAGTGATGTTTTCGTGGATTTGACTCTAATGGCAAGGGAAACAAAAGCAAATGAATGGGAATCAAACTAAAAAGCTTCTGCACAGCAAAGGAAATCACCAACAAAACAAGGCAACCAACCAAATGGGAGAAGATATTTGCAAATGATATTTTTGGTATTAGTATTCTACATATATAAATGTATATAGTGTGTGTGTATATACATATATATATATAGAATATATATATATTCTCTATATATAGTCTCTCTATATATTCTAGTCTATATGTATATATATACATATACATAAACTCATAACTTAACAACAACAACAAAACCCGATTAAAAAATGGGCAGAGGATCTGAATAGATATTTCTCCAAGGAAGACATACAGATGGTCAAAAGGCACATGAAAAGATGTTTGACATCACTAATTATTAGGGAAATGCAACTCGAAACCACAATGAGGTATAATCGCAAATCTGTAAAAATGGCTGTTATCAAAAAGACAAAAAATAAGTGTTGAGAAGATGTGGAATACTAATCAACCATAGAAAGGAGGAAATTTGCAACATGGATGGGCCTTAAGGATATTATGCTAAGTGAAATAAGTCACACGGAAAGGGATAAAAACTGTATGATTTCACTTATGTGGAATATTTTTTAAAAGTAACAAATGAACAGACTAAGAAAAACTCATAGATACAGACCATGGAGGGGACAAAGGGCAAAGGGCAACATGGGTAAAAGGGGTAAAATGTGTGGTGGTAGATGGAAACTAGACTTACGGTGACGAGAACACTGTGTTTTCAGATGTCAGACTGTAAGGTTGTACACATGAAACGTATATCCTGTTATTAATCAATGCTGCATCAGTTAAAAAAAAAAAAAAGACCTTTCCAGCACCTCCTCTGTCCCTAAGCCACTCTCACTTCACAAATGGAGCACAGCTCCTGGAACTTGACCGCTTTATTTGGAACGTCCAACAGAGAGCTGAACACAGGATCACAGTACCCAGTGCCTATCTGATGATGTATTCCAGCTTGAAATTGAACTAATTGAAGCTTTAGTTTCGATAAAGCAATTTGGTATTCTGAATTATTAGTCTTGCACAGTCAAATTATTTTAAATATAGCGTGTCAGTAATTAGACAGAAGGATACTCACTTCGCTATTTTTTTCTGAATAAAAAGTATGTATGTTTCCTTACTAAGTTGTGAGTTTCCTTTTTATGGCCACGATCACGGCCCTTGAGAACCACATCATTCACCTTGACTGGGAAGGGGAAAGTGGCTAAACAGATGCTTGCAGGAAGGTTTTTGTATCCAAAGCGGAGTGTAGAAGTAATTCACGTCACGTTGCTGCACTGCCTTAATGAGTACAGAAAATACTTTAGGTAATGCATTATTAAAGGCACACACAGCAGAGCTTCCGCGTATACAATCTGAGCGTGAACTTATTAGCATTTCAGTTTGATACCTCTTTTAGATTTAATTAGATTTCAGGCTTCAATCAATTTATTAAATGAATTTCTCACTGCTTAAGAGGTGTAATATGTTCATGACAGTAGCTTTTCATCACTTTCCTCTTAATTCCTCATGCACCAAGCAGATCTCCACTTTTATCTTGGAGTCGAAGCTAAAGGTTATCTTCTAAAGGTACTGCGCTGTATAAATGTAGCCTCTTTTGTGCCGAGAGACGCTGGGGCCATAGGGAAGGTCGTTTTTTTTGTTGTTTTTTTAATTCACATTGTCTGACTTGAATGTACCTCTTATAGATTTACTACCAGTAAATTTAACTGATACACAATAATAACACTATTGTTGGCCCTTTGTCACTGTGAAGCTTTCTACTGTTATTTTGGCATGAAGTCCACAAACCTCTGTTTCTACTGCAATGAAGAGAGCATTAAGACTATTCAAATTATGAGTAATGAATCAGACCATGTTAGTGATTCTCAGGATGAGCTGGAGAGCTAGTTCACAAAACGCTGTACCCCCATGATGTTCCACCTTTGTTTAGAAGAGTAGAGAGAACGCTTCTCTGAGCCACCGGAGGAACCTAACGCCTCGTTATTACTGCCTGCCTGCATGAGCCACAGTCAGCTGTCGGACCGCTGGGCCCTGATGGCCTCATCTGTGAGGTGGGGCTCCTGATAGCTTCTCATCCTAAGGCAGAGAGAGGTCTGCTTGATTTCTGACGGTTCCTTCTAGCTTTAGATTACGTGTGTGTATGACCGTGTGAGAGGTAAGGGGAAGGGGTGTGAAAAATTAGATCAGTTTCTGATTATGTTTATCAACCATGAACCAGATAATTAATGTCTATGATACAAAGTAGAAGAAGTGATATCTGATCTATTTTTAATTTCTAAATGAACTGGAATCTCAGATTAAAAGTTGGCAGTGGCCAGCTCAATGAAGGAAGTTTTTTTTAATATGTATAATTTATATCCAAATGTATTTCATTTTGAAGTTCAGTTGGAAAGAGGATTAAAGTAGAATAATATTAAGTGTAAATCCATTTCTATAATATAAATCTTTCTATAGTGTAGGGAGAAATCCATTTTTGCCAACAGAGCAAAAGCTGTATTTAGAATACTGTGAATTCACAATTTAGGGGGAAAATAATTAGTTAAGAAGCAAGCCCAGGGACAAAATGGCATGGTGGCTGATTTGCAGGCTCATCTTTGATCAGAGGGCTCATTTTTTTTTTTTTTTTTGCAAGGCCCAGCATGGGCGAGGTTAGGTAAGAGGTCTGTGAATTCAAAAACAAAAACAAAAAACCTGATTTTTCCATCTGCATGTCATTCATATAAGAAGCGATAAACTCTGTTACTAACACCAGGCCTGAGTTCCCCCAGAGGAGAGAACAGAAACATGCTAGACCGCCTTGGAATTATAGTTCTAGGGTCTGCTTTAATTGAGGACATTTCCACAGCCTCTCTGTGTGACGTCGAAGAGTACAGTTTCCCCTTAGTTAATAGAACTTTCCCTGTTCTGACTTTGTCTCATGTTTCCTCATGATTAGATTTGGATTATGCATTCCGCGTAGGAATACTATGTAGGAAATGTGTCCTTTTTAGGGTATCATGTCGGGGCGGGGTGCGGGGGACGACACTGTGTCCAAGTGTTCTCATTGATGATGTTAATTTTCATCAATCTGGAAGATTATATACTGAATAACCTTCAGTATCGTCTGATTTATCCATTGTATAGTTTGTGTGTGTATATATATATATATATATATATATATATATATATATATATATTTTTTTTTTTTTTTTGCCTTGCAACTAATGTGCATTTTGTAGGATACATATACTTTGCGACCATACAGATATCCTGTTCTTTGTCAAAATCTCCCCCTAAAACGTTATGGATGATCCTTGTTTGGGCCAGTTTTTACTATGGAGGTTTCAAAAATGATGATTTTTCAACTTTGGCACGTTCCAGTTGGCAATCGGCATCATATTTTAAACAAGAGCCTCTTCTCTACTCGTTTATCTATTTACTATCTATATGGTTGTACCACTTTCTCTTTTTCAGTGATTTATAATTAATTTATAACTCAATTACTGTACTTAACTTTTTAGTGCTCAAATTGTCTCAGTCTGAGCCAGTGGGAGCCCCATTAACCTGACTTGGACATGCTCAGGTGTATTTGGAAAGGATGCCTCACATATGGAAAACTCTGCTTTGCTATCCCCTCTTCTGTGGTCCCTGAAGTTTCTGTAAATGAGTTCGGGGTCATGGCTGGCCATGTGCAGAGTAGTAGTAAAATGAGGTTTGAGGGGTCTCTCTGCTCACCATTGAACCCAAACTTGAGCCTCAGTATCTTGCCTAATGTTGAGTAGCAAGAACAAGAGAGAGAAGAGAGTATATGAAAATATGAGTGAGGAAGGAGGAAAAACCAAGAGGCCAGACACCCCCCACGCCCCTCATTCAGTAAAGGGCCCAGTACCCAGATGAGAGTGAGAATGAAGAACACACTTCTGCACTTGACTTTTTAAAAAAAGAACTCTCCCCTGTAGGACTCTTGCTCAGTCAGAGTCCCAGAATCTGGCCACCCTGAGGCAAGTCCTTCTCTGTGGGCCCAGGGCCAGGCTCTGTAGATTGTTCACCAGTCTGCCTCCGGTTAGAGCTGCGGCCGCATCCTTGTCTTCACAGATGCTTAAGAGTAGGGCTCATTTTGCTCCTTCTTGGGCGCTCCCAGCAGGGCTGCCATGTGGGCCTGTTCCGCCAGCAGCCCTTTCCATTCTGGGGCCACTTGGGCCATGGGATCTCAGACTGCATGCCCTACACTGTCTTCTGTTCCAGGACATCTGATAAGCTTTAATATTGGGCCTCAGTTTCCCTTAATGTTCTAAGAGGGACTAGAATTAGGATTTTTAAGATTCTCCTCAGCCTTAAAATTCTATAATTCCGAGATAGGAATTTTATGTGCTTGAATTCATATTCTCACATATCACCCATCAATGCTACACATTCTGTTCTTGTGTCAGACAAAATAGGCGGTTTGCATAGGTTATCTCCTTTAATAATTCCTTATCCTTCCAAATTATCCCTAATGATGGCAGTATGATCAGGATGTTAATTAATGTATTGCTAGCTATAACATAGCGGTGCATAGACACAAAGTAGTCTCACAATAAAGGAGATGGATTTCGGTAACAGCCTATTAGAGGGCATATTTCTGAATCCCGCCTAAGATGACATCAAGTTGGCGCTTACCCATAATGAAGCCACTCCAATCAGTTTCTCATTTCTTCTTCACTCATTTTGAAGGATTGTTCTGAAGATGCTGAAAGAGCTATTCGTGCTATTAATAATTAGAGCTTTTATCTAGAGACGAGTGCTCCCCTAAGTACTCTGACATTCTCCAGCCTTGTGTCCTTCTCTGCTGGACAGGGCAGGACTGACTGAGCATGTGTCCATCTGAGCGGACAGTCAGGGTCCACACACAGACCCTCAGTGTGGGGAAAGAGCAGTGCTTCCCATACATCACGCCAACTTCTGAGGTTGTTAATTATAGAGGATTTGCTCCCCAGTGTTTACAATTCATATCTAATAATACTTTTTCTGTAATTTGTGTCCTTAAAAAGAGGCTTCTGCGAACTCAAGAGTCAAGAACATTCAGCTCAGGATTCACTGTCATCTAAGAGCAAGCCTCTTGGTTCTCTCCTTGTTGGCTTCAGTGACAGGCAGGCAAGCGCTCCCTCCCCCATATCATTAAATCCTGCACAGGCTGCTAGCCCAGAGGAAGGCTTGATTTGCTGATTATACTACGGCTTTGAAAGCCTCTTCAGCAAGGAGGGAAATATCTGCCTCTGAAGAATGTGAAAAGGAGGGATAATGAAGTCCCCAGTTCCTCACAACCCAGAGCCATATAATTATTTTAAATAGTTTCCATCAGGTATTCTTCATTCCTATGATGTGATTTTTCGGGTTTTGCTTTTAAGAAGTCCAGATCTTGGTGCAGAGGGGCAGAGGGCGGGAGAAGACAGAAGAGAATGGGGGCTGGGAAATAGCTCGAGAGTCAGCGCAGATGCCAAGGCCGCAGGTCTGTGGGCAGAGGGAGGGGCTCTTGACCAAGGCGGAGAACAAGGTGGTTACAGAACCGTGAGGATGTGGCAAGGGAGGCTATGCCCAGACTTAGTTAATACTTAACAACAACAAAAAGTAGCCAGGTGGGCTTTTGGGCAGTGGGAGAGGGTAAACCCGGTTATCTGCAGAGCCACACATCTGAGTCTTTCCCCGGACTTCAAAGAGAATGGACTTCAGGGGCGTCCAGTCGAAGGACAAGGATCCGGGAGTGTTCCAGGGGGGGTTCATGGCAGTCGCCACGGAGCTGTGTTTCGTTTCGATGAGACATGAGGGGTGGGGAGGAGCGATGGTGAACATCTTGGAAGAGGGGTCCAGAGCCGCTGGGGAGCTCGATGGGTCAGCACAGTGGTTCGTAATACAGCAGGGACACCCGTAGGAGTCCCCCGGCTCTTCCTTTCCTCTGGGTGAATGCTCTCCCCCAGTACATCTGTATCACAAATTCCTTCATCTGTCTCAAGTCCTGACTCAGGTGTCACCTTTAACAAGGGGCTTACCTTGACCCTTCTGTTGGAAGTTGTTACCCCCACTCCCACCCATCCCCCTCACTCTGCTCTACCATTTTTTTTTTTTTTGCTCTAGCACTTTCCATCCCATAACACACTGTATGGGCTGCTTACCTGCGATGTGTATTGTTTACTGTTTCTCCATGTCTCTGTTGGAACGGAAGCTTCACGCTATGTCCACTGATGCCTGTGTATAACAATACCTGGCACTTAGTAGGTGTTCAGTTATTATTTTTTCAGTGAGTGAATAAAATGAGTAAGAGGTAAAACATTTACAGACAGCAACGAAGCCAAAATGGAGTCCTGAAGGAATCCCATTACTGAGAGAAAAAGGATATTTTCCATATTGGAAGCAATGTTTTCCTTAATGTTATAATAAATTCTGTCAATTGAAAAATCCTAGGTAATGGGTTTTCTATCAGTACTTGTTCATTCAAGATTCAGTCTCTTTGATAAAAAAGTCATTATTTTGATAGTATTCATTTCTGGTGCAACTGAATTTGAATGCAATGTAGGTTATATCTTTAAAGCATGATGGTTTTGCAAAAGGTTTCTTTATTATTGTTAAATAGTTTTCTTTCGGGCCCAAAGAGTGAAGAGTGGGAAGTAGGGAGATTAGCCAAGCAGAGGGGAGGAAATGGGAGAGGAGCAGGAGGGAAACCCAGGGCCAGAGCTGAACCCGGACCCTGGAGGAGGAGGAGGAGGAGGAGGAAGAGGAGGAGTAACAGAAGAGCCAGTCCGGGGCCCTGTCAGTCTAACTGCATAACCGCTCTGCACAATTAAATACATAAATATTGAGTTAATACCAATTAAAGCCTTCTTGACGGAGAAGCTGGCCTACTCTGAGGATCTTATGTTGTGCCCTTTGACTGGTGGCTGTGGTTGTCCCCATATCCTCGTTCTGTGTGTTTTCGGCCTCCGCTGGGCATTTCGGCAGTTCCTTTCGACTAGGGCCTCTTTTCGTTATTCTTTTTCTCCTTCATAGCAGCTGGCATTCAGTGGAGTCTCGGAGACCGTAGACTCCTGTGTTTTGATTTCTGACTGGGAGCTGGTAAGGCTGAGGTGGTAGGTCAAGCTGCCTACCTGCTGATTATCTGGAAAATTCGGGAAAACCGCCCACGATCATATTAACCAGCACACATACACCTTGCGAATGTATGCCTTGAGTTAAAGAGGGGCTCAGCATAAAGTTACGGGTGCCCGTCCCATGTCACTTCCAGGTCTTTGTCCCCATTGGTCTAGAGTGCCACTCCTTTCAAATCAGCTGCGTGAGCTTATCTGTAGGAGGCGAAGTCCTTAAAAATTTTTCTATGTCCTAACTTAGAGCCTCTACTAACCACTGAGATACAGAAGAAAGCAAACAATCCTACAAGCCCATTTTAGTAAGAACAGTAACTCCACGGAAGTTCGCAGTGTGTCTGAGACACACAGTTTTGAGATCTGTAACCAGTGCCAGGGCTTTTGAATTAGGGTTGGCATCTGAGCTTTGCTGCCTGACATCTGATAAAAGGGGCTGGACTCCAGGCTCGTAGGCTACCAAGCCTTTAAGTTCCATTGGGCCTGAATAGACCAAGTGATGTTTTAGAAGAGGGCAGAAAAAGAGACTTAAATCAGAGGAAACTTTGGCCTTTAGCGGTTTGTGAAGAAAGGGGAAGCATCTCTGAGCATCTCAGAGATGTTTCAGTCAGCAGCGGGTACTCTGCCTAAGAAATAATGACCACACATTTAAATGAGTGGAGACATGTCTCTACCGATTTTCTTGGATGGTTCCATTTGGAGTTGAGATGCCCTTCTTTAGACTTGGTTCCCAGGGGAATTCTGTAGGGGGAAGTCCCTGTGGACCCAAAAACCGAGGCTCAAATACCAAACCTAAGCATCTTCGTGTATATCTAAGAGATGATTTTCTGGCTGATTCACACACCTAAGAGAACTTTCCAGGTTCGACACCCCTGTGTGTCTGTCCTCAGGCAAAATTTATTAACGAGATTATTAGTCAAAACTAATGTTCTCACAAAGGGAGTGATATGGGGACCCCCTGACCTCATGGTAGCATTATCCTAGAAGTTTAAATTGAAGCCTGTGGCGTCTAACCTGGGCGTCATGCCTTAATTTTTGTCAAAGGTAAACTCAGTAATAGGGAAAGATTGTGGAGACTTTATCTACTAAGAAAAATATTCCATAGTAGAGATTTCTACTTTTAATTTAGAAAAATACTTAAACTATGAAATCACAAAACCAATTTTTTTCATACCAAAAGACAAAACTAACACATCACGAAGAGCACCAGATAAAAACAAAGCAACAGCAAAAACAACTCAGTCAATATGTGTTTAAGCTTCTTCATGAAGGAGCCATCTTACATAATGTGCCCAAAGACACCATTTTTATGAGGTTAAAAAAAGAAAATCCTTGATTGGAAGTGGGAATAAATGGGATTGGAGCAGTGGTTTCTTTATGTGCTTTTGAGTCCTCTGTGACCTCAGTCCATGCTGGTTTGAGGCTGGCTCAGGCCCCTCCTGTGATCTCAACAGGACAGTTCCCATCTCTCAGGAATGGCCTCCCCACCTCACTCTTGTCCCCAACTCCGTTTCTTCACTGAAGCAGGTGGGGGATCCTTCTAGAAGGCAAACCTCTGTCTAGTGATTCCGACCCTTAAACCGTTTAATGGCTCCCTGGTGCCCTTAGGTTAAACACTGCCGTCCCCTGTGATGGACAAGCATGTTTGGAGAGGCAGTCTGAGGACAGTGCTTACCGCCTGGGCTCTGAGCCACATTTCCTGGTGTAGGATGCCCTCACTTCAGGCTCTTACTGGTTATAAACCCTTAGGGGAGTTATTTACCTCTCAGGGCTTCTGGCTGCCTCGAGTGTGCAGTGAAGTCAAGAGTAATGATGCAATCCTGATAAGCTCATTTTGAGGATTAAAAGAGTCCTAACACAAACTAAACACCCAAGGATTTACCATTATTATGATTATTTCTTTTCTGCTCTCAGTTTGCCTCTGCCCCCTGTAACCTTGCCCTCAGTCATACAAACTATATGCAGATACCTTCCCCACCCCCATTCACTTTATGAGACCATATTTCCTTTTGTCTCTATTTCTATAAGCTGTTTTCTTTGGAATGTCATCACACACACATACACACACACATACGCACGCACGCATGCACGCGCATGCACGCACGCACACACTTGTCTATCTCCTTCCTCTACATTTACCAATTACATCCTTCAGCTGACTCTTCTTCAACCTTCAAAGCTCAGCTCAGGTCAAGTCTCCTTTGCTCTAATGTGTTGATTTGCATCCGAGCCTACCTGGATCGATCTCTCTATCTTATAGGTTCTGCTGCTGCTCCAGCTCTCCCTTCTGTCCTGCTGTTTATCACATAATGGTGATGACCTGTTTATTTCTAGTTCTTTCCTCAACCCCTGATTACCTTCCTGAAAGAGAGATTGTAACTGGGTTGTTTCTGGATACTCACTGCCTACTATTATGTGCTTATAAAGGCTGGATGCATGGATGCATGAATGCATGCATGGATGGATGGATAGATGGATGGATGGATGTTACCAACAAAATCTTATGTAGTGACAGGAAACTTCCCACGGCAGCACATTTGGTTATAATCACAATCGCACTAAATCTACCCGAAAATACAATCACTACATCATGTTTTCTGATCCGTTACTTGTCCACATGAACCTTTTCTCGTTCCTTGTGTTATCCCTTCAAATAGTATGCTTTCAGAGTCCCCCCTATCCTGGCTGGTACCCTCTTAACATTCTCCTCTTTGTTAATCTCTCTTTAAAGTTGGCACTTGAAATTGAGAGTGACCTTCCAGGTGTGGGGTCCAGTGAACACAAAGATAGATACATTATCATTTTTTTTTTTGTAATTCTACTAAATTGGACAAATGGTAGCTTTTTTTTTTTTTTTTCGGCCTCACAACACTGTTGATTTGTTGAGCTCACTGTTAGTCGAAAATACCCACATCTTAACATACTTATGCTATAGCACCTTGCCTCCATCCTGTATATGCAGGTCATTGTGGGCTGTAGTAAATACTTTGGCTGCTTTGGGCTGGAAATGGAGAGTTACTGTAGGGTTTAAGTAGAGGAGCGATGTGTCCTGGGTTTCTGACTGCTATGTTGAGAAAGGTCTTTAGGAGAGCAACGGGAGCTCATTAGGAGGCTGCTGAAGTAGGGGCGGTGAGAAGTCATCACATGCTGGATGTATTTCTGAAAGTAGAGCTAGCGGGGTTTGCTGATGGATCGGATGTGGGCATTAGAGATTCAAGGGTGACAGCAGGGTTTATGGCTTCAGCAGCTGAAAGGGTGGAGTTGCCATCAATTGAGACGGGGAAGGTTATGGGAGGAGGGGATACAAGGGGATGATCAAGAGTTTAGTTTTGGATGTGCTCAGTTTGAAATCTCGTTTAGATATGCACGTTTAAAAATTAGGGAGATGTATGGGTCTGGTATCAGGAGAGAGGTCTGAGTTGGAAATATCAATTTGGGAGTTTTTAGCATATAGATAGCATTTAAAACCCTGAGATGGGTGGCGAGACTACCAAGGGAATGAGTATAGAGAGAAGAGAAGAGCACCAAGGGCTAATGAGCCCTGGCTCTCCCATTTATAAACGTATACACATACATGTATATGTATGGGATCCCAGGTACTCGGTATATTATTAATGTCTATCGAGTCGCTCAGGTAATGACCTACTGGTAGGTCATAATTATTTATGGGTTACAGACAGCATTTTGAAAAATGAAGAAGGTCAGAAAATATCACTACGCATTGTGCAGAGTAAAGATAAGGTTTCTTGAAACTTTTTGTTTCATCTATATACCTGTGGAAGTTATCTATTCCTGTGTAACAAATTACCCCCAAATTTAGCAGTTTCAAACAACCAGCAGTTATTATTCCTGGGGGCCATAGGCTTCCTAGATGAACAGCTCGACTCAGGCTGAAGACAAGCCGTTGGCCAGGGCTGTAGTCTTCAGGAGGCTTGACTGGGCTAGATAATCCGCATTCGAGCTCGCACTTGTGACTGTTGACAGGAATCTCAGCTCCTGGTCGTGTGGGTCTTTCTTTAGGGTTACTCATGACATAATAGCTGGCTCCTACCAGAGGACATAGCCTAGGGGTGTGGGAGAGAGAAAGAAGAGAGGAGAGGAAGGGAGAGAGAGAGGGAGAACCAGAGAGAGAACTAGAGAGCAGCCCCAAGACAGAAGCCACCGTCTCTTTTATAACCGACTCTCAAAAGTGAGACATCATTCCAGCCATGATTCTCTTCACTTCTGTTAGTCACACAGACCAGTTCTGGTGTGATGGGGCCTACACAAGGGTGTGAATGCCCCCGCCCCAGGAGGTGGGGACCACTGAGGGCTATCCCAAAGACTGCTTACCGCAACCTCTCCCTATGTTTGTAAATACTGGGCTGAGGTATAACATATACTTCTTAATGCGGTCACATGAAAAAATGCTTAAGAGACACTGCCGTCCAGTGTCTAACGCTGTGCACCATTGGGCAGAGGTGTGCTTTAGCTGGCAGAAGCCCATTTAAGAACCTCTATCATTGAAACGCTTTTACATCCATGGTTAATTACAAGTGACTTTCAGATAATGAATATGAACATCAGTGATTTTTGCAATGAAACAAATCCACTGAAGTCTATATGGGCTTGGTGGGACTCTTTGTTCCTGAGTTAAGTGAGTCTGTATTAGTGTCCTTTCATGGTTCTACTGTCTGATTCTCTGTAGTTTGTATCTTTTACCTATCTGATCATCTGCCAAATATATCTGCTGTTTATGGGTTCTCACTGCAAATCTGTGGTCATATATTATGCGCAACTGTGTGCTTGGTTTCAGATTTCTTGTAAAATTTAATACGTGAGCTTGTGACAGTACTTATACTTCTTACCTTTCTTTGCTTGCTTTATTGGCTTGTGAGTGTGTTCTGGGGAATGAGCTTGTAGGAAATTCTACCTGTAGATGAATGGGATATAGTTAAACTTCTATGTTTTGTGAAGAGGGGTTATTACGTACATAAAAGTGTGCCCTACTTAAAGGAATCGTATAGGATAATTAAAGATATGGCTTTTGATATAATTTGGTATACCCTGCTGTGCAAAACAAATCTGTTTTAGCTCTCCTAGCTGATTTTTTTTTTGTTTTTGTTAGCATAAGTGACTGAAAGAGAACAAATTATTTTTGAAGTGCTAATGGACTCTAAGCAGGCTAGAGTCTCTAGTTAAACCGTTAAGAGGCCAGTCGAAAACACAACATTAAATAAAAACATATGGCCGCTGGCTTTTAACTTAAAACTGTGGGAGTTTCAGAATGCAATAGTTTCTCGGGATAAAGTGAGTGCTACCAATTAATTGGAAAGCAACTGTTTTACAAGAAGTCTCCTGGTTTGCTGTTGACTGTGTTTCAAATCATAGAGCTTGTCAGTCCTGCAGCCACAGGTCTTTTCTGGATTGCTAGATCTGATTTTGTGAATAACTGTCACATGGGGAGACTGGAGCACTGTTGTGTCCAATAGGCTCCCCAGGGATCGAAGCTCTTTTGTTCTCAAAGTTCTGTCCCCAGTAGCACTCTGGATGCTGAGCTTACTGTAATCTTTTATTTATGTATCTGTCATCTCTCTAAGCTGTAAGCTCTAGCAAGCAGAGACTGTTCTCTGCACCTGACAGTTTCTGGCCTGAGGTTGGGGCTCAATACATGTTTGTTGAGGAGAGGAAGAAATTAGATTCTTTATCCTCTTGAATAAAGAATATATTCAGAAGAACAGGCTTGCGGTGCAATATACGTATGATGCTGTTTTTTTCCCTCAGTGTTTCTATTAAATGTAGTAAATTTTAATTTTCCTAGGAATATGTGGACTTTAAAATGTTGGAGACTATTTGCAACCACACTTCCTATTTCTTGAAGGAAGATCTCTTTTTCCTTTGAGGCCTGTTTCATTTTGGGTAACATCCAATGGGAGAGGGACTTAATTTTTATAACACAGATGCGGACCACTGACAGTTTGAGTGAGCAGGTTGAGGGCTGCTAAGCTAGAGAACTTTGGAGGCCTCTTTAGGTTCCTACCTGTACGCATCCCCGTAGACCAGGCGGCATCGCCAGTCAGTTGTGTGAAACGACTTCATCTTTGTCCCGAATAATGCTGTCTCAACAAAGGGTCTCTAATGAAGTTGCCATGGTCTTGTCCCCCTGGCCTGGACTTGCTGTTAACTATGTGAAAAGCAACAACAAATGTTTGAGTGGTGGTTTATGAAAAGATGAGAGCTTTCGTGTGTATTAGGTCTCTGCCTTGCAGTCTCTTGATTTTGCCCTGCTTTCTGCTGTGCCGATCAGCTTGGTGCAGCCGTCCAGTCCTGATGTGACCGTCTGTGTCACGCTGCTTCAAGCCTCCAGCCGTGCACCGTGGTCCAGCCCTGCAGAACTCCATCCTCACCTGTGTCCCTCTGGTCTCTGTTCCCCGTTCCCTACACCTGTGTATGCTGGATTGCGATGTGGGTTATTCACTCATTGACAAAATGTTACTGTATAACTCCTTTGTGTTTTTCTTCTGAATTTCAATAAAGAGAATTTTATAGAAACTTATAGAAGGATTCACTGGAATTAGCTGGAGCTATCTAGATGAAAGAGATGCCCGAGGAGAGACTAGGACATTTTCCCGGTAATAGTGAGTGTGGGAGAGGTTATAAAGACTTGGAGACTTCCTTGGTTGTCTTTAAACTCTAGAACTCTGCTTGTACCTTGAATAGTCAAGTAGAGAATAAATATGAAAGGGGCATTTCTTTTTTTTTTTTTTAATCAAGGATCCTATATATAATTGGTATGAAAATAAAACTGAGGAGGCAAAGGATATAATCTGGTGAGAATGACAGTAATATTGAATTTATTAAGTATCATTTTTAGGTATGATGACCATTTTATTTGAATTCCAGTTGTGGTAAATAATTTTTTGTCTTCCTATAACAAGAAGGAAAAGCCCATGTGTCTCACCCCGCTGAAACACACTTGAGTCTCATTTCTGCCTTTCAAACCAGTTGGCCTTGGATTACTAACAGCACAGAACCAAATGTTCATCTCTTTCAAGGGGTGAAACGAGATCACCGAAATGGTCATGTGATGGCTGTTTTTCAAGCCATAGTAAACAGCTTCATCAGACACGCATCATGAATAATTGCTTCTTGTAAAGTCGTATCCACAAGGGAAGTGCTGTGGGGTGGAATGAGATTTTAAAACAATGACTGATCATAAATATGTATTACAGAGAAGACATCATTACATTATTCAACTCTTAAGATTGTGTTAACATTTGTTTTATGTTAAATTCTCATGACCTGGTGGCATTGGGGGATATTGACTCGTTTCATTGCCCAGTTCCCTGTCTCCAACCTTTTGGGGTGTCGCCTACTTTATTGTGGTTCCTGAAGCACTGGGTGTCTTGGCTCAGTTTACTTTATAAGTGGAAGCTGAGGCCCATGTCTCTGAGGAGGGAATAAAAGGCAGAAGTCAGATATTCTTATTCCCTGTTTGGAGATAATTCAGCAGGTGGCTGTCTGTGGCATCCTTGGTGGAAAGATCTGCAGGGCCTTATAAGTGGTTCCATTAGGGATGTGGATTTCTCTCCTTGATCTTGTTGCTTCTGGTTGCCTTCTGGAGCCAGTTCCCCTTTATCTCGGTAACATCGTGGATTCCGCCCCCGGTGATGTTCTGTGGAGGCCATTGCCCACTGGTTTCTAGTGGGAGGAACCTAAGTTCTATCCACTTTTCTTTCAGCTGAGGACTTTGCCTCTTTCTCTGTTAAAACTCATCCCTCCGCTGCTCGCATCTGCACCCATCTTCTGTGCCCATCACCTGTCACAGTGGAAAATCCCCCCCAGATGAACAAAAAGCAGCCTCATTTGTCTCATCCTTCTGCAGTTGCTCCTTCTTTTCAGAACCAAACTTGTCATAAGGGTCACTTATGTCCACTGTCTGCTTCCCGTCCTTCCCCTTTGCTCTTTACTTGGCTCTGGTCTGTCTTCCATTTCTGCCACCCAGTGAGACTGTACTTACCAGAGCTGCCAGCGACCTCCATGCTGGCAAATATGTCCAGCAGATGTTTTCACATGAAGAAATGAAAAACAAGGTGAATATAGACAGTACCTCACACCACACACAAAAAATTAACTTAAAATAGATTACAGACTTAAATGTAAGAGCTAAACATTAATGCAGTCTGAGGAAGGGCCTTCGGGAACTTAATAACGTCTAAAGAGGAGAGAAAATAATCTGGAACAGTCGTAGAATGTTTATGAAGCACTTCTGGACAGTACATTTGTTCCTTTTTGCACTGTAGGTATAATAATACCTACACGCCACAGTTAAGAAAAATGAGGCATGGAGAGATGATTATTTATCGTTGTTATTATTATTCTTATCTTGGCCCAAGGTCAAATAAGCGAGCGAGCAGCAGCTCAGACCTCGACTCTGTTTCCACGTGCGGTGAGGTGTGGTGTCCCTGCCTGCCGCTGGTTCTCTCCTTTGCTTTCTCCAACACGGCGTGATGTCCAGATCTGCAGACTCTGGGGCTGTTTTCCCAGAATTTGCTCCCTAGTGATCTGATGGCAGACAATTGTCCGATGCCGTGAAGATCATGCCTTTGTGAAAGCCCAACACTATTTTTCACCACATTTGCTCAGAATTTGCCCTCCTAGGGCTATAATTTTCATTTTCTACATTCCCATCAGACTTTGGTATTTCACCAAATGTTGTCAGGCTCCTAACTGGTGTCTTCGTGACCCGAGCTCACTTTCACTTTTCCCTGTTTTCCGAGCATCACTTTTTATTCCTGACTGCCAGAAGGCTCTGAATCTCAAGTGGATGTACGGGTTGGATCCAGCATGACTGGGCTGTGGAAGGAACTTACGAAAGGGAGGGAATGGCATCCTGCCGACTCTGCACTCACGCGACTTTTACGGGCGGAGACGGAGATGGCATGTTATTATGTGATGTTATCGGGAAGCCTGTTCCAAGCATTGTATCTGTGGCAACCTCAGGATAAAGGCGTTGGCAGGGACTGGGGGGAAGGCAGTGCGTTGACGCTTCGAATAAAGAACCGGGGTCCGGGGGACCCGGACTGTCAGCCTCAGCTCCGCCGCTAGTTGTATTGTTACGTTTCAAAGTATTTCATCTTCCTTATCCTCTGTTTCCTAACTTTTTAGATAAGGAGGTTAGAGCAGATACACTTTAAGGTCTATACCACTCTCTAGCATTAACTTAGGTAGCCCAGCCAGACTAATGAGGACTCCTTGAGTCTAGGTATAAACTTTATTCTCACAGTGATTTGATTTGGATGTTACTTCCGACTCTTTAAGTCAGTTTTCAGACTTCCGAGGCAGGAATCTGAGAGCAGCCCACTAACGGGATAAACAGTCTGGAGAAGAAAAAGCGTGAGGATTGTAAGTTGAAGAAGTAGAGGTGAGGACTGAGAGCCGAATCTGGTACTTCATACGAACACCGCCCTGCGGCTGTGACAGCTGTGGCTCGGAAACTGACCTCACTGGCTGTATAAGGCACATGCAGCTTCTGGCCACAGTTCACTGCCTTTTAAATCCCCAGCTCCCAAACAGCCAGGATCAGCCTGGGAGGAAGGACCAGGACCCTGAAAGGCAGGCAATCTGGCAGAGCAGAACAAGCCCTGGAACCAACTGTGGGTTCTGGTCTGAGTCCTGCCGTGCACATGCTCTGTGGGCCTGAGCCCACCCCTGTCAAAGCAGGGACCAGATTGGAGTATTTACAGGTCTCTGCTCGGTGAATAAATATGCATCCGGCGCAGGGAGCCTCATTTTGATGCACTGTGAGGCTCTAACGAGAATTGCAGTCATAATAGTAATAAATAAACGATCAGGGCTGCAACGGAGGCATTAGCCCAGGCATAGTCCACTAATTTGCTGATGGTTTTCAGACAAGAACGGCTGCTGTGGGAGTAAGAATTCACACTTAGTGACGCTTCCTGGAAGTGACTAGCACAGGGAGTCAGAAGCCTGGGGCTAGACGGAAACTTTAAGGCCATCCATTCCAGTTTTCTATCTGACTTTTCGATTTCCTCTAAACAGCCGTTTAACCTGGGCTTGAACCCATCCCATGGTGGGAAATTCACTGCCTCGTTAGGGCGTTACGACTTGTTAGAGAGTTCCGTTTTACATCGAGCTGAAAACTACCTCCCATTGCTGCTGTCAGTTGATGCTCAGACAACAGAAACTCGGATATCACATATACACACATCAAAGATTTCCCAGTTTTAATTTCTGGAAGGAACCAAGAATGATATGCACAGGACCACTGTTTGTTATGTCTCCTCATGAGGAAATCTGGCTTACTGCGGGCTGGTAGCCGTGAGAAATTATTTTCTTAAAAAGGCGATAAGAATAATTGGTAGATACAGTTTGATAGATCCTTGTTTCAGAAGAGAAGCCCCATTTCTATCTGTGGGCATTTATCTTGCGTATTTACGTAAAATAGCTGATGTAATAATTCACTGCTTTTGAGCATCTCTGCAGCGCACTGTGTAGGTTCCAGAACAGACAGAGACACTGGCGCCTGTTACAGCACATCCTTCACACGTCGGTCCGCGCAGCAGATACTCCCTGGGAATCTGCTTGGCGGCTGGCCCTTGCCTTCGCGGAGTGTGCAGTCTGTGAAGAGAGAGAACGTTTGATATTGCTCACACCGTATTGAAATTATTGTCGACTTGGCCATCTCTTTGCTAGGAGTTACATGCCGTGCATTACCGACCTCCACTACCTGGCACAGTGTTGGCCACGCTAAATATTCGTTAAATGAGTCAGTGGCTGAATACATGAAGGAACTAGGCACAGACTGTGACATCTGGTACTCTGAGCTAGATCCTGACTCAGTGATTTACTAGCTAAGTGGCTGGGGAAAAGGACATGCGGCCTTATTAAATCGGGACCTATTTTGCAGGGTTGGTTGTGAGGACTTAAAGAGATGAGGCACAGAGTGCCCAGCACAGTGCCTGTTATACAGTTCTAAAAAAAAAAGGACTTATTTCATTTCTACTCTAGCTTCCTAAGGGGTCTTTTCCATCTGTATAGGAAAAATAATGAGAACACACTGCTAGATTTCATTGGTTTGCTCGTGTTTTGAAATTAAAGACACCGATCCCAGAAGAGGGCCAGCCCTGAACCCTGGGAAAGAGCCTAAGTCAGCTTGACCATGGCAGAGGTGAAAAAGTTCTAGAGATGGATGGGAATGGTGGTTGCACAAAAGCGTGACTGTACTAATGCCACGGAACCGAACACTTAAAAATGGTCAATTTTATGTTTGGCTTTGTTTCTCTTTCGTCACCCACCCCATGTCCGTGACCTGTAATCACATGGTTAAGCACCTCATAGAACCTTGTCATTTAAAGGTCCCCCAGGAGGAATCTCGTTTCGACGTTAGTCTGTGCCTGCATGTGTCAGGTGGCAGAGGTGCTGGACGCTCATGGGGCAGGGCAGGGGTGGGGCCGGACGTTAGGGAGAGTCAGGGCCTGGGCAGCCAGACGCCACTCCGGGGTGGATTTCTGTGTCCGTAGGGACAGAATCAGCGCAGGCCTTACTCAGCCAGATCGCTAACCTGGGAGGCCGGACTGGTGAGGGGCACACAACAGCCACCATCTAGGTGTCAGGAGTAGCAGCATCGCGCCTCTGGTCACCCAGTCTTTTCACTCAGACCCGAAGGGAGAGCAGGGCACTGTGTAAGTGGCCAGAGGTTCAGGGGGAAGAGGAGACGCCAGGGCAGCGAGTGCCCTTTGCATGTACTAAGCCAGTGTGGTGTCGGGGAGGCTGTGGCTGCAAGCGCCCCCCACCGCCCAGGGCTTGCGGGGCGCCTGGCATGAGGCTCCAGCTCACGGCGGGTGCAGGGAGCCGCTCTGCTCCCGTCCCTGCGAGGGCAGACCCTGACTGGGACACGGTTGCTGTCTTGGCGAAAAGCTGCAAGGGCTTTGGCTGGGAGGAGCGGGGAAACCAGTGCCGACTGTCCCCCGCCCCTTTTCTTCTCCTAGGCCAGCGTGGTTTTGTGCTTTAAAAACATATTTCGCTTACTTTGGAGACAGCTAGTGTTATAAAAGGACTCGCCTACTGGAAAAATGGAAGGTACCTGGGGAGTCCAGCCTTAGTGCCTCTCTTTCAAGAGAGAGCTTAGACTTGCCGAAACACTTTTATCCTCGTAAAGCCGTGGTTCTGCACCAGAAGCACCTGGAAGTCTTGTCCAGGCTCACTGCTTGGCCCATCCCCGGAATTTCTGAAGCAGGATGTCCGAGGCAGGGCCTGGGAATTTGCGTTTCCAGCAGGTTCCCAGGTAATGCTGCCCTGGCCGCTCCAGGGGCCATACTTTGAGAACGACTGTCACTGAATAGTCCATTTATTCATCGTGTTCTGAATGCATATTATGTATTTTTTGTCAAGTCCACCGTCCCATAAGTGTCTTCTGTTGATACGTTTGTCTCTCTCTCCTTCGAACAGGTATTTTGATGTTGGACTGCATGATTTCCTAATCAGGTAAGCCGGTCATTTTTATTTTTGAGATCATCGAGTAGCATATGTCCATTAGGGAAGACTGAGATGAAAATAAAATCTTTGTTCGATATCCTGATAAATAATGGCAGCCGTATGTGTGTTCAGAAAACACCACTAGGACTGTGTTTTTGTTGTGCCTCTCAGAATCACAGCAGATTATCCTTCTACAACAATCAAAGGAAATTATGTTTAAAGGAGTTTATACCTGAAACGATAGCTAACCAAGAGCTCAGACAAGCTGAATTCCAGAATCTATTGGTTGTTTTATAGTCATAAAGTTACAGCCTGTTCATAATCGAAAGAGATTACAGATGGTGGTTTATATCCTAGTTTATTGGTGATTTTTACCAGAGTTGGCTTATGGGGCATATTAATTCCAAGTAGCTATTAAATCAAACACAGGTTCAATGGAAATATACCAGAATATTAACAATATTGGGAAGAGTATGCATGATATTTTTTTCTGCTGTCAATTTCGTTGTAGTGTCTAGATTTTATATTAAGCGTCCGTTACTTTTAACAATGGTGAAAAATTATCATTAAAATGCCTGCCAGAAATATATGTGGGAAGCAGTAATTGTTGTTGAAGGACCATAAGCCGAAGATTGCAAGGAAACCAGAAATCACGAGGAGCGATGAGCGTTCCGCAAACGTGTGGCTCTAAATGTGAATTAATTTTGATTAAGGGTCTGCTAGGGAACAGTCGGTAAATCACACGTGATTTCTGGGGCAGGCGGTTCAGCTCTCCACATGCACGACCATCTATCTCCCTGTGGGTAAGATGCTCTCGAGGGTGTAATCGGCATCACCTTTCCCCGAGACCAACAGCGCTTGCTCTGCGCCGGAAGACACGCGGTGGTCTATGAAGGGCCGTACGTGCCTTGAGCTTCCTCCAGCGCCTCATCCAGGCTGTGCAGATCTCCTGGGCCTACCCCAGACCCGAGGACTGTGGATCGTTCTGGCTTTCTCCGGGATGCCACACATAGACGGTAGTGCAGAAACCGCCACTCTCGACACATCAAGGGTTAGTGCCTTCCGGCAGGAGGGATGAAGGACCGGCAGTCAGAGAAAGGCGGGCCTGAGAATCCCATATCTGAAGTGATCAGGAAGAGCTGCCCGGGTATACTTCCGGGAGTGGTTTGGATTTTTGCGTGAATGGTTTTGAGACTTTGGATTACCGAAGTGCTGTTGTTCACATCATTCCCTGAGGTAGATGCAAGTTTGCACTTAAAAAATTTTTCTCTAGTAACATTCTAAGGGCAGGGAGTTATGTCTTAATCACCTTCCTATGATTCAATTGTAGAGAATTAACCTCCAACAAACATCAAACATCCGTGGTAGGAGCGAATGAATGAGTGAATGAAATGAGGCAAAAAGCACAAGGAGGGTGAGAATGAAGAAGCTGTTCTGTTATTTATTCAATAAATAATGATTAAGCCTACCATGTGCTACTCGCTTTGATATATCTGGGAATAGCATCGTGAGAAAAACACGTTTGATTTAATGCCTTCCCTGAGCTCATCACTTGCCAGGCTTGCAGTGCATGACTTGAAGTGGGGGGAGGGCTGGCCTGTCTCTGGGACCCCTCCTCCTTTTCCTTCTTCTGGGTTCCAGCTGTGCCTCCCGTGTTGCTCGGGGAGCAGGGGAAGGGACTGGCTAAGTGCCGCTAACGTAAGCCGTGCTGGGATCCCCTTGCCCTTTTGCGTGGGTACTGGTGAGATGCTCTAACTCGCCACCTTCATCCGTGTTCTGTGAATCTAACGGAAGTGGAGGAGTAAGGCTTCTTCCTGCCTTGCCATCTCGCGGCAGTCTTCCCCTTCCCTAATGCGGTGGGCACAGAGCGAATAATATGTCCCTTGCTTATCCAGTTGGAGAATGAGAAGTCAGTCTTCCCTTTTTTGCAGCCATGCCTGGTCTCCGTGACAAGGTCTCTTCATCACCCCTCACGTGACGGCAGTCCCTAAGCCAAGAGCTCCTTCCTCTCTCATCCTCCCAGCTTACAAGTCGAGTGGGAGGGGGGGAGGTGGTTCCTGGGAGCTGTCGGTCCCTGTCTCAGTAATTCCAGGTTGGGGCGGGGTATCACCTCTTCACTTCTGCTCCCAGTTTGGGAGGTCAAGCCTGATGGGGACCGAGCGCTCTATCTTCGGGTGCTTTAGGGGAGCTGTTTCATTAGAACGACGACCCCGTGGCTGAGTTGAAGAGAGTAGGGGTGCATGAGACGGGAGGTGAGGGGAAGGCACAACAACCCTTTGAAGAAGTTAAGCTTGGAAGGAGTGGAAAGAAAGACCGGGCAGCTGGTGGAGAGGGAGGTTTGAGTGGGGATTTTTTCCTTTTTAATTCGAGAAACTCTTGTTATTTAGCCACCAGCAGGTCTTAAGTGCCCTTTAGACTTAGAGAAAGTGGTTTCAGTTGGCTGGTGAGAGGCAGAGTGTGATGGGCGGGGGGGGGATGAGAAGCAGAGGCAGTGAGTGTGCCCTAGCAACCCCAGAGAGTGGTGACATTGTCCTGTAAATCTGTTGCTCGAGAAAACTGTACAGGTTTGGAAGAGAGAGGTGGGGGTGGTACTTGAGAAATCCTTCTCATTCTGTGATGGCCATGAGAAGAAAATATATTTTCCCCTGTAAAGGAGGAGATGGTGGAGAAATTGGCATAGATTTTTTTTTTTTTAAATTAACTCCATTTATTGGCTCCAACAAGCTCTTAACATGTACTCTGGTTCGTCGGGCTACACCGAATGCTTAGTGTTTGGCATAAAAGACCCTGCAGCACGCCTGACTTAATCAGCTGCCTCTTTTATGCTGATGGAGGTAATGTGGACATCTCTGGAACGACATAAATTTCCACAAAACCCAGAGCCTTGTCTGTGATCTCAGCCTAGCCAACTGCAAAGAGGGACACGCTACTCTTTCAGCGGTTGGAGTGTTTCAAGGAGCTCTGGGGCAAAAAGGAGCTGTCACATTTAATGAAGTGTGAGCATTTTTGGTATTGCATTTTATGATGACTATGAGAAAACTGAATGAGCTCAGTCCTTCTGCACCTTATAGAAAGGGGTTTGGTTTTTAACAAGACGAAGGAGAATACACCAACACATTATACAACAGCTTTCGTGTTTCCAGGTGGAGTTCTACCTCAGGCAGCCCCGGAAAGGGAACTGGCTTTGTGGACTGAGGAGTTCTAAGTCCTAAGGGTGGCTGACATCCGAGGGGAGTGGCACCAAGAAAGGGCCACTGAGGGCTATGAACTGGGCCTTCAGAGACCCCACGGATAAAGTGCCAATGAAGGACAGGGCCTGGGCTTGTTGAGAGCTCAGAAGACAAGCTACCTGTCACCTGTCACCATGAGAAGGCTGCACACCTCCATCCCAAGTGAACTTCCCAGTGCCAAGCCTGCTCTCTCCAGCTGCCCAGCTTCTAGAGAGAGAGCCTGGGGCCACGTACCACCATTTAACTGCCTCCCAGTTACCGTCCATGTGTATCAACACCTCTTTTACACTATGCCAAGCAGACATAAAGAGAAGGAAATTAAAGGGTCGTTTAGGGCTGTTGTTACTCAACGCAGATAGCTATTACAGCAGCTGGATGTCAAAGAAACTTCCCCGAGGAACAAGGACAGGCCTGGGACGCTGAGGTCCAGCCCAGGGTAGAGCAGCACACGATGGCTGAGGTTCAAAAACCCCAGTTTCACCAAATTCCCAGATAAGCCTGTCACCGCGAGTTTTGAAAAATACAAATCAGATCATGCCGCTCCCTACTCAAAACCCTCCAGTGGTCCCGTTGCGTTTCAAAGAGAGCCCAGTCCTCCTCACAGACGTCCGACTCCTCGCCCCTGACTCTCAGCCCCTGGAGCGTCCTTCCCTTCCGTCCCTCACACGTGCTCCTCTCCATCGCAAGGCCCCTGAGCTTGCCCTTCCCTCTGCCTGACTCAGTCTCGCCCAGATCGTCCCCTGGCCGCCGCCTCCTCCTCTTCACTCATCTCTCAGCTCAGTCCCACCTACGGCCTCAGAGAGGCCCTTCCTGCCCAACCTAGCGAAAATGGCTCTCGCACCCTCCCCGTCCATCACTTCATGGGAATCATAGTGCTTCTTACTTCTTTGCTTGTTTGTGCATTGTCTTTGCCTCCTGGAGCGCAAGCCAAACAAGGCCAGGGACCTTGTCTGCCTTGTGATGGCTTTTATCTCAGCTCTGGAAATAGTGCTTAGACCACTTAATTGGTTTCGTAAGTAAATGGATTAAATGAAAAGAAGATGGTTACCAAGTCCTTTTGCATTTTTGAAAACTAAAATGTATTATTCATTCAAACACTTTTAAAGGCCTTCTAGACATCCAAAGCTTTAGGGTACGAAGGGGGACACCCAGATGTGGGGCAGGAGCTGACCGTGGGGAGCATCCCCCCAGGAGGCAATGCTTGGGGCCGGGGGCAGAGGGCAGAGCCCTGTGGTGGACCAGGGTGCGTTCTGCAGGGAGAATGGACAGGAGGTTTTTGTGGTTGGAGCGCAGAGTCGGGGGGCACGGGGAGGCTGGGCGGCTGTCCAGGCACAGGCGATGCAAGGCCTTGAGTGCCACTTTAACGACCAAAGCCTGGCTTAAGTCTAAGCAGTAACTTGGAAATGAGTGACTAAGGAATTTGCTGGGGGCATGTAGCTGTAGTTATGTTATATATGCATATGCGTCCTAACAGGTCTAGAGTCCTCACTTAGACAATGGAATTGCTATATCGATGGGAAGACAGTTTCAATAAAAATGCATAGTGTGTAGCCTATTAATATAGTAGAGTGGAAAGGTCCATTGTGAGAAATATTATCACTGATATATTAATGATAACACCAACATTTGCAGCGATGTACACTTTTGCATTAATTAGAGCAGATCCATTTGTGTCCAGATACCGTTATCTGGGTGAGAAAACTGTGGGACTGTGTATTCGGTGGACTGGGAATCCGCACACCCTTCGGCCTGGAGGGCCGAGGAGTTGCTGATGTCCCAGAGAAGAGATGTGATGCTGTGAGTCGGCGCAGTGATTTGCTTCTCCATCATCTGTTTTCGGAGATTGTCCAAATCCCGGTGTGCTAATAGGAATATGTTACCACTTTAAACATCCCTATATGTGCAGCCTTGGAACTTTGGGGATGGCTCCAAATACAAGAATCAAGTTCTGTTGCCATGAGGTTACCTGCTGTTAAGCTGGCGTACATCAGATGGAGCCCCGAAGTGAGCAGGCTGCGAGGAATGGGGACAACTTCCTGTGGGACGGAAGCTTGGGAGGGCGCCAGCCTAGTTCTGAGAGATCAGTATTTGCTGAGTTTTGTAAAATTTGCTTCCTCAGTATAGTGGATGTTTGCTCCATAGTCCAGCTATTCAGCACCTCTTAAACACCTTTCTGGCTTTTGGGGGAATTTCTGATCTTATAAACTCTACCTCCTCAAACTACAAGTCAAAAGCCACTTTCTGGGTCTCTTTTGCAGCTAGTGTAAGAATGTGTCCTAGGCCCTGCCACTCAGATGCATCAGAGAGGTAACTTTGATTCAGAAGAGAGTCAGGAAAACGAGAGGGCCTCCCACAGAATGTTCCTGGTGAGGGTGGTAGAGAGACATGCAGCTTTCAGATGCGGCCAGGAGAGGGGTCCCCCGCTCTGCGGAGTCAGCCACAGCACTGCTGGCAGTGGCATCCAGTAGGGTCTGTGGCCTGGTGGAGTCCTCGTCCCCCGGCCTGATTCGCTGGCCCACCCAGATATTCTGGGACCTAATGTTCTTTGAGAAATTCCTTGTCTCTTTCAGCTAGCTAGCATGGCTCCTGGTGTTTGGAACCCCAAACTCTGAACGATGTGTTAGACTACGTGAATGAGCATGGCTGAGGTAGTAACTACCTCCCAGCATCTCAGCGCTAAAGAGGAACCACAGGAATCTTGAGGTAGTTGCACAAAGTTTGATCCCTTTGGCCGTGCTGCCAATTCAGGTGTTTCCACAAGGCGCGCAAACTTGGAAAGCCTCAGATTATATAAAATCGAACGCAAAAAAATAACAGGACTTATGGAAAAGTAGAGGTAGACGGATCACTCAAAACCTACACGACTCTGTCTAGAGCATAAGAAAAATAATAACAATCCCAAGAGAAGTATCAGCACAGCTAGAAAGTTGCCCTGAATTCCAAGGGAAGAAATATTCTCGTAAGTCTCAGTCTTCGCCTTAAAAGTTTTCGGTTTCTCAGTGAAAGGGGCTCTAAGGAGGGCTCTAAGGAGGTGGCTGAGTCTTGGAGACAAGGGCAGAGGGAGGCGGAGGAAAACCACTTGCGGGGTTTGCACAAATGTGAGTGACGACTGAGACGGCTGGCCTTGGGTCCTTGTTTGGTGGTTTCCTTTTACACAAGATCTTGGAGAACGGTGCCCTGTGTGCTTCTAAGGCAGAGCACGTGGCTCAGCTAGGCCGGTAGGAAAAAGGGGAGGGGTGCATGGGTATCTGAGACAGTAATGTAGTCAGCTCTGTTAGTGAAGTTTATGTTCAGCTGTTTTTACTTCTGGGCTAGGTATTAATATACTAAGAAAAAAAATATAAAAGACATTGTTCTATTTACCAATTGCATACAAAGTATGCCATTTAAAGAAGCATGTGTTATAGTAGACCGGACTGTGTTTGAAAATGTTCTATAAACCCGAAAATGCGGAGGACCCTTGGCCTATTAGATAAAGGGGCTGTGGGCTAAGTGGTCCCCAGCATCGTTTAGAGGAGGAAGTCCAGTAGAAGGGTAGTCTCTGTTACTGCCGTAGACTAGAGAGCTGGGATAGCACCGTGGTTAGAGGCCTGGGCTGTGGAGCAGACCACCTGGATTTGAACCCCTACTCCACCACATTAGGTCTAAGCGCTGGTTTTATCTCATGGGGTCTTGTATATAACAGGCCTTCAGTCCGTATTTGTTGAATTTCAATCCAGTGAGAAATATCCACATGGGCTGCAACCTACTCTGGTCCTTTCCTCCTCCTAAGTCAGTGTGGAAGCTGCTTAGTGGCAAGTGTGCAGCAATCTTTATTGAGAGGACAGATTGAGGGGCACATTCTGGCCTGGCAGGCTGTGAATCCTGGGTGCTTAGAGTGATGTGAAATCCCAAGGGAAGGTCAGACCTTCAAAACAAATCCCGAAAAGAAAGAAAGAGCAGTGTACCTCCAGTCTGGTTTCAGTTGTGACCGGGCCATTTAAAATAAAAACACTTTAGAATCTGAAAGCCTCAGCATCTGTTTCTAATTGAAAGGTTATTTGCAGACAATATGTTTTTCACAGAGTGACATTTACATGTGTTTATTAATATACTGAGTCTGTTGCAGTGAAATCTATTTCGGAAATGGAAATAGATAATTTCTAACTTTTTAATCATTTTTTAAAGCAAAATAATGAACTGGAAAGCATTCAGCTGAGGAAGTGCTTCTGGTTGGTTACACAAGTAAATCTTTCAGTTGGGATGGGATGTAAATATATATTGTCTCAGAGGTCCTGGCTTTTTCATTCATTTCATGGCTGGGGAAAGTCACTTTAACTTTTAACTTGTCTGATTTAAAAGGCCCCTTCTAGTTCTGACGTGATGTAACTGTAGGATTCCATGACTTGGTATAAAAGTGGACACATTCCTGTAAGCACTTGAACAAGCCAAGAACTCTGGTCTTCTCGAGGTCCCACAGCAGAGTTTAAAATACTAGCTTTTCTGTGTCATGTGGGACCATGCAGAGTTCCCACCGTGCGCAGAATATGGTGAGGGGACAGAAAAGTGAGCAACTGCTTAGTTTTTCTCGGGTCTAGGTGAGGAGGGAAAGCAAATGTGCATGACACGGTCAGAAAGGTTAAGCCACTAGGAAATGCCGAAACTCAAGCTTTCTCCAACTGATGCGGGGTCGAGGAAGAGCGTAGCGGGGAATGTGCAGGAGGGACAAATTCCTAAGGACAGTATTTATAATGAACAATGGGACTTGGATTTGGACTCTATTCGCTGAGCCAAAGCTGGACTATTTCTTTCTTTCCATCCTGTTTTTTCTTTTTTCTTTTTTTTAGAATATAGTTGGGTGGGTTTCTCTCTCTCTCTCTCACTGGGTGTATGAGTGCTTTGGATGCGTCTCTTTTTAATTCGTGCTTGAAAAATCCCATGACATCTGGCATAGCACTTTGTTTAGTACAAGTATCTTGATGGCGGAACCCTCTGATCCTCACCTTTTGGCCCTACCATTGTTCGTTGGCACCTGAACTTGAACAAGACCGGGAGTGGTTGTTGCCTGAGATGGAGGGACCTGGCTCAGAGGAGCTTGGCTCTCTCGTTGGTTGCTTTCCTGTTTCAGTAGTTCAGCCACTGGCAACCGCTTCAGAAGACAGCGTCTCTGTCGGCTCCAGGGAAGCAAGTGTGATTGAAACATCGCTGGAGGCTGCCCTTTGGCTCACGTCTGGCGAGAGCCTTTGCAGTGCTTAGCTGTTTGTAGTTACCTCTGCGACTGGCAGACAGCCTGCAGCATTCCCCTGTTAAGAGCTCTGCTATCCCGCTTCCGATGCACCTTGCTGGGCAGGCAGGTGCACGGCAGCTTTCCCACCGTGTGTGTATCGTGCACCCATAGGTATGTGTTCGAGGGCAGCGGGATCCGGCTATGCCGTCACTGCTTTAAGCTGGGCATCTTTAAAGGGATTCTTTAGCCATGCCAAGGAAGCTACTGGATTTTCTGCGATTTTGATATTTCCAACTTTCTCTAGTCAGGAAATTAAGAGTTTGGTAATCCGGTTTCACTAAATTTTGTTAAGTTTCTGAAAAATCAATCCTGATTCTATGACCAAGAAAAGGCCTAGTTTAAATGAGTCCGTGTTGGCACCTGGCGGTGTGGTGTGGTTCCCAGTGCAGGATGTCACAGTGGGCAATGGGGTTGGGAAGAGACTGGGGGTGAAGGAGGATGTGAAAACCCTCACTGCCTGTCAGCCCCAGGGGGACAGCGCGGGGTTGGGAGTGTCACCCCGTGGCGTAAAGTAGAAGAACGTCTCTTCGCACCTGCTGGCTGCCCTGGCACGGGCCTAACTGTGCCTTTATTTGCTGAGTGCTCCTCTGGGTGCTTCTCCTGGTATGGCCAAGCAGGGACCTGTGGGCCCAGGGTGGCATCTGACTCCTTCCTCGCCCTGACGGCTCATGTAGAGCCGAGCGATTTTTCTTTCCAGATCTCATACTGCGTCGTTGCCCTGATGCCCTGCGGGGCTTGTGCACGCCTGTTATATTTAACTGGGTTATCTGAGGACTTGGGGTGACGACTGTTTACACCACATGGAGCGGAGGTAGATGCAGTTCTTCCATACTATTTTTTTTGTTTGTTTAATTGCATGCTCTTATTAGAACACAGTCCCCGACCCCACTCCACAAATCTATTTCCTGCGCATCCAGGCAATGATGGAGTTTCTAGAAGAAGACCAGAGACATGGTCCCCGCAGTGCTGACCCTCACAGAATCGGACCTGCTGTGTCTAACTCTCCGGCCATCTGCAAGGACCATCCGGATGGGGCTAATCCCCCTCTGCTCTCTTTCCGTGGATGTACTACTAGCAGGAAGGCCCTCCGTGATAGAGGGTTGGCTTTGCAGTCACATGTTCTGAACTAGTCTTCGTGACCAGCCCCCCGCTTTTTGTAGGATTTCCCAGCTCTGTTGTGGTGTCACCGAGGGCCACGTCAGCCTCCCCAGGGCAGAACTGACGAAGAGATGGAAGCCTGGCTCTGAGGAGGGCGGCCGTGGTGCAGGGAGCCCTGGGTTACAGCACGTGGCCTCGGGTGCCAGCACCCCGGGCACCTGGCCACGTGAATGTGCCCATGTCAGTTTCCCTTCCTCCCCTCGAGGGAGGATGGTGACTGAATCACAGAGATTCGTGAGAATTGGGTGAGACTGTGTGAGTGGGAGAACTCGGTACCAGTGCGAAGTGTTGGAAGGCTGGTCACCGGCCTGTTGCGCTGAGCCTCCGTGCTGTGGCCCTGTGGGGCGGGGGCTTCGGGACACGGCGATCCCTTCTTGCTGTTTCCTGAGGCTGGGAAAAAAGTGTTTTCGAGGATTAAGGGGATCATAATAAATATATAAAAATAATCCTCCTTTTGTAATTAGCAATTCTGTGGACATTTGCTGGAATCCCTCTGGTCGGGGGAGGGAGGCCAGTCAGCTTGCTGTTCGATGACTCTGTTCACACTTCTGATGTCAGATGCGGACTGGCCTTTTATAACAGAAGCTACTTTGAGGGATGCTCTTGCTGCGTGTGTGTGTGTGTGTCCCTCATTGTGCTGTATCTGCATGGGAAATATAGCAAAGATTTTGGTTGAAGATTTTTTTGGAGTAAAGGAGAATCTCTATTATAGCATACCCATGGGTGTATTTCTGATAGTCAAAAAACAGACATAATAAAGAAAATTCCAGATCAAACCAAACCACCACCACCACCACCACCACCGGAAGTTTACTAACCGGGGCACTGAGATCCTGGATATGGTGCTACTGTAGGTGACTGGGAGAAGAGCGAAAACACTTGTCATCTAATTCCCTCACGGACGTTTGCTATCAGGACATCTCAAGCTTGGTACTGTTCACGTTTGGACCAGGTAATTCTTTGCTGGGAAAGGCTGTCCTGTGCACTGTAGGTGTTGAGCTGCATCTCTGGCCTCTGCTCACTAAATGCCAGTAGTACCCTCAGTTGCGACAACCAGAAATGTCTGCAGACAGTATAAAACGTCCCTGGGGGTTGGGGCGGGGAGAGGACAGTTGCTGTTGGTTGAGAGCCACTGCTATCAAATAAAATTTCATGTTTGGTTTTGAGCTGCACATAAAAGAGGATATAGAAAAGGTACCTGCAGGGCTTCAGGTATAAAATGATGTTTGTCTTTGGCCTCTGAAACAACTTTCTCCAGTTGCCCCAAATAATGTCTAGAAAACATTGAAAAAGATGAACAGAATAAACACTGAAAAGTGTGAAGGCAACAGAAGGATGGCTCTAAAAATCCTCTGGGGGACCTGCTGTGGTCAAGCCCCTTCTCACAGGGTCGCCTTCACTCAGAAGTGCCTGTGGAGCAGGCGGGCACTTGAGCCCTGTGCCTTGCCATCTGCAGCTGTCCTATTGGATTAGGAGTGGCCAGCTCTTGTAAGTTACCTGTGACTTGAGATTTGGCAAACAGAGATGAGCTGGGCCAACTCGATTCTTCTTCAAGGATTTCAGAATAGGTAAAATGTTGCAGTTGGCATTGAGGACAGAGGTGAGGGTGCCGTTCGCACCATGACAAGGCAGATAACTTGTGAGCTAACCTTCCTGGAAAAGCAGACACTCCGAGGAGGCAGAGAAACCGACTTGGGGACAGAGAATGGAGAGAGAGCAGATCAGAGAGGAGCAGAGAAGCCATGACAGAAGACAGAGCAGCTGAATCAGGTTCTTTCTTGTTCCCACGACGCCCTTTCATCCTTTGACTTTTGTCCTGGGTCCTTACAGTAAATCCTCCTGGGCATGTGTATGTATCTGTTCCTTCCAGTCAAGAAAATTTCTCACTACAAGGCATTTATAGATAATCAAGGACTTATGAAGTATACTGGTTTGCATCCTTTAATTGAAAAAAGTGCTTGAAGTAGACTAAAACTTTTAAGTCAAATAATGAAGAAGAATGAAAAGATTGGGCTCTGTGGGATTCTCAGCAGGCCTAATACTTAATTTATCACTAGAATCTTGAGGTGACTTGTCACCCAGTGAACTACCCTGATGTCTTAGCCACTCCCGTGATGTAGAAGATGGTGGAGGTTTGTTTCTTTCCACAGGGCATCCGAGTGAAACTTAAAAGTAGAGAATGTTGTTAGGGATCGTTATTCCTAATCCAGGCAATAATCCTGTAATGTGACATGGAACATGGTCTAGAACAGCCTGTCTCCCAGATAGTATTTGTCATCAGAATTATAATTCAATTTGAATGTAACTGCAGCAAGTGGAGTTGCCGTTGCCTTATGAGTGTTTCCATTCTGCTCTCATTGCTCACTCATGGGCACCAAGACAAAGGAAACGCGGGCAAAGCTCCCACAAATCCCCTGGAAAGGGGCCTGTCCCCGTTACCCAGGCCGAGCAAGCGACTGTGAACGCCGGCCTGATCGTGGCCTGTGTCAGCGCCCCAGTGAGGGGTGCCGTGGCAGACAGGAGGAGGCGCGGTTGGGTTTTTCTCAGCTGTAGAACCCAAGGGGTTTCTGTTTAAGACGGTGCCAGGGTTAACAGAGACAGTATACAGACTCTACAGCGAGGCTTAGAAAATAGGAAGTCTTTAACAATTTTTTTGTAAGTTGAATGAATGGATGAACAAATGAAGAGAAAAATGGACAAATGGGTGAGTCACAGTCCAAGCTAAGGACCTAGAGTAGGAGCCAGGAGACTAGGAGCTAGGACGCTGGGGGCAGGGGCCCAGCTGCAGCTCGATGCTCCTGCCATATTCTGCTTCTCCTTGGTGCCTGGGGAGTCAGGCAGGAGACGGTTCCAGACCTCATGTGTCAGTGGGAAGGTTTTGAAGTTTACCGCCAGGCTCTCGTTGGTTCAGTATTGAGTCATTGGCAGTGCGGCCTTTTAGAGAATGCATTTTGTTGATTATATATAAGGTGGATGGACTGGCAGAGTCTTCCATGGGGACTTATATTCGGAGCCCATGGGCCTCTAGGAAGGCCAGGGTAACTTGTCAGGGCTCCTTGAACTCCTGAAATTGTATGAAGATGCGTGAGAGGAGGTGAGAATCTGTAACTCTAGCGAACAGCTCTCTATGGCAGGCAGTTACGTCTGGCCTTGAAGGGTCTGGCAGTCAGAAGACCCGAGTTTCAGGTTCACCATTAACTTGGGGAGTTGTAGGCAAGTTTGGCCTCATATTTCCTCTCTGTAAAGTGAGCAGAACAACACATGCCCTGCTTATGCTATGGAACTATCATAGGATAAAAATGAAGGAAATAGTTTGGAAAAAATTAAGATATCCGTAAATGCAATAAATTATTATTGTTAAATTGGATCCTACCATTCACTCGCATCCTGCCTTTAAAAATAACAGTGAGTCATCATTTATCCTGGCGCTCAGAGAGCAAAGGCTCCTCAGGGCCAAGGATGAGGACGTGTATGATCCGCGCCCACCCCTCCACCCCCATCCGCCAGCCTTCCCGGGCACTGTGCTGATTCCCAGTGGCGGGCCTTTGTGCTGGGCCCTGAAGTGTTTATTCTGTCTGCCTCTCTCTTCAAGCCCAGCTTTTGTCTCACCTCTTCCCCAAGGCTATTTGATTATTCCAGGAAGTTCTCTCACTCTTTTTCAGAAATCCACAAATCAGCATTGACTAATTCTTCAGCTGGCTTGGGTTTCTAACTACTTCACATGCCACTTGAGCACACTGGAAAAAAGAGATCTGTCCACACAGCAGAAAAGGTGCTTTGAAGCTTGGGGTTGGAATCTTACCTCCCGTTTACACTCTGTGTGTCCTTGAGCGAGTTACTTAAAGTCTCTGGGCCTCAATTTTTCTCGACTGTACGATGTTGATATGAATACCTACTTCAGGATTGTTGTGCTGTTTAAATGATAAAGAGCTATGAGCACGTGGTGGGCATTCAGTAAATGTTTCAATCCCTTCTCTCCTACAGGGGAAGGCCAGGTGGGGGAGGAGAGGTGGGAAGGAGATATTTCTGACTCCACCGAAACCCAACGTTTCATTCTCATGAGTTTGTCTAATCGTCTGAAGTCATGATTTCTCAAGCAGGAATGGGAACTTCTAGAGACTGGTACAGAGCCGACGCACTCGGTGGTGGTGCGGGTCCCGGCATTTGCCAGAGTTCGGGTTTCAGCCGTCATGTCCCGGCTCTTCTCTGAGGTCTTGGGATCGTTGCAGGACATGGTGGGTTCTCCAGCAACCAAATTTAAGTGCTTATGGAGGTTCTTGTGCTGCCCCAGCACAGCTCCCGGCCGAAGCTGGCAGCTAAGCCAGAGAGGCTCAGCCCTCTGCCCGCGCTGGGAGGACGGGCCCCAGGACTGCTAGCGAGTCTGGTCATTCCGCCCCATTTTAGAGACAGCTCAGATTTAGTAATTATTCTAAAAATTCTAACCCCACTAGAAGATCAGTAGTTTGTTTTTGTTTATTTTTTTTAATCGTGTCCCTGAGAGGTGGCTGGGCTGTCGGCTCCTGAGCCCAGCCACCAGGGACTCTTGGCTGATTGATGCTTGCCCTCTTCATTCTTTAAGATAAAGCTTCATCACTACAAAGAACTACTTAATCAAGATGCCAGGAACCCTCTCGGTTATAAGAAATTTATTGGAATGATTCTTTTCTAATCTTGAGTCATAAAACCATTTTAAACTTTAAATGTCATGGCAACATTAACGAACCATTTATTGAGGGGAAAACAAATTAGTTTATCGGCTCTGGGGCTGCTCTGCCGACTAAGGCACTTGGGTGAAGCGTTCGCCTCCGTAAACAGACTGCACGCGTTGCAGAAAGGAGACCCTAAGAATTTCCTAATGTCGAAGTCAGAAAGCACATCTGGCATTTTTACTCACTCTCAAGGCATTTCAGTTTTGCCTGAGCTACGATTTTCTGTAAAATAACGAAAGAGACTGATAGGGGAAAAAGCTGTTCTGACTGACAGTCGACTGTGGTGCAGAGTTGAATTTCCTTGCTTTCTGCTTTGTAATCCATGATCAGCAGTTTAAAAAAATATAAAAGTTTGCAGTCACACTGTTCCCTCGGCATTATTGATCACCTTGAGAGTAGCCTCCTCTCCATTTGTATTTCTGGTGGCAGTTGTGACATTTTGTTTCTCTGGATAAACCGAGTCGTGAAGAATGAGAGGGATGCCCAGGGAAGCAGGTGGCAAGAATAAGATTTTCGAGCACTCAGGGCATTTACTATGGAATTTTCCATATGGATTCCTCGGGACCTCTCATAACTTTCAGAGTGCTTTGGGAGAAAGTTTGCATCTTTGACAAACAATCAGTGTTTTGATTACTTAGAACGTAAGTAATTTATGCATCAGATTTATCTCCTTTTGAGATGGTTTTCTCGGCAGCCTCTGCCTCTGCCCTGTACCTCGCTGAGATAGCGGATTATCTGGGAAACAGACTTTGAGATGCAGGTTTGAGTGCAGATTCTTTACCCAGAAGTGCTTTGGGGACGAATACATTTGAAGGAGCCAGGAAAGCAGGATTAAGCAAAGGGAAGTTTGAACTGCTGTGGGTTGCAAAGAGACCTCCCTTAGTGGGCCCCTTCGGTAGCTCTGGAGTGCGAATGTCCTTCACAGTGTCCTTCACCTTGAGACGAGGACGCTGGACCTCAATAACCGTCTCCCTCTTGACCAGTTAGTTATTGGATGCAGCTGTCTCCTGGAACGGGCTGGGACATTAGATGAGGCAACTGCCTTTGACCCAGATCCTAGGGAGGGACTTGGCTACCTGCCGTCAGCCAGGAAAGTAAAGGAATATGGCCATCGTATACTTATCACCCTCATTATTCCCTTTGAGACGCCTTTCTTGACTTTCTCCCCTCACAGGGTGGTTCTTCGTCTCCTTTGTACTGCCCCTCTGTATGAACGTGTCTGTCTCTCTCTCTGCCGGATGGTGAGCTCCTCAGGGCAGGGAGCAGGGCCCCTTCACCTCATGAGCCCAGCAGTACCTGGGCTTAGTATGCACGAGTCGAGTGCGGGGTTAAATGCAGCTCCTCCCTCATTGCTTGTTCTCTGGCATCCCTCTGTCCTCAGACTTCAGCATCTTCCCATGGCCATGGCAGACTCAGGGGCTGAGGAGGGGAGAAGAAGCTAGGACTCCAGAGGCAGCTGTGGCAGCTTCTTGCCCCAGGTGGCTCCAGAGCTGCCCAGGAGGGGGCCCAGGCTGACTTCTTGGCCCACAGCAAGAAGCGCCAAGTTCTGTGATGTTGGACCCCACTCTGAATTTCCAGAGTGTGGGGTCCCTGCTGCTTGTTCTTCTTCCTCTCTCTGCTTGGGCCCCTCTTCCTGCTCTGCAGTCGACGCTCCCGGGGAGGTTGGGGCTGAGAGAGGTCACACAGCTTCCCTTTCCTCAGGAGCCTTCCACTTGCAGGGGAGGGACGTTATTTCTTCTGCTGAAGCTCTTAACAGGATCATGGACACAGACACACGCCTATGAGGGCAGAAGAGAGGGACCGCAGGAACGCTGGGACGTGCCGAGGAGCAAGCCCCAAACCCCACCTGCGCTTAGGAGTAGCAGCTCGCTTAGCGGTGGCATTTCGCAGGTTTCGTTTCCATGCTTGCTAAATGCTCACGGAGCATCCTGTGGTACTCTCCCTGAGGCCAGGCAAACATCTTGGAGTTCGGGACTGACTGAGCCACCTGTGATGTGACCTTCCCAAACCAGTTACCTGTGGGCCTTGATTTCTTCTTCTGCAGATGAGGCTGAGCTCATAGCTGTTCAGCCTGCGCTCTGCCTGCCTGCCTGCCTGCCCGTCTCTCTGTCTCTCTCTCTGTCTGTCTCTCTCTCTCTGTCTATCTGTCTTTCTCTCTGTCTCTCTCTTTGTTTCTCTCTCTGTTTCTCTCTCTCTCTCTCTCTCTCTCTCTCTCTCTCTCTCTCTCTCTCGTTGCCTGGAGCCCTGGCTTCTCCCATGCTTATCTGCTTCGTTGCTCTCCAGCTCACACCCACTCCTGTCTGGGGTCGACATGTTATTAGAAATGGCCCTGAAGTTGTTTTCTTCCCCAGATAAAATATTCATCACTCAGATCTGTAGTTTTATTGAACATTTCAAGTGGAGCAGGCTCCGTTTATGTTGTCATACATCAAGGCCATCCAAAGTCTTGCAGTGAGCGAGCAGTACCGAGGGCTGGTGGGCTCATGATCGCTGTGTGGAGGGGCGGGGGAGGGGTCGCGAATGCCCGTCATCTCATGGTTTTTCTAGCAGGTGTTTTCAGAAAGAGAGTAGCAGCAGCAGCAGCAGCAGCAGCAGCAGCAGCAGCAGTAGTAGTAGTAGTAGCAGTAGCAGTAGTAGTAGCAGTAGTAGTAGTAGTAGTAGTCGTAGTAGTAACAGGCTAATTGTGTTATTGTTGTGGTTTTATCCGCTACCGACTCTATCCTTAGTGTCCTCTAAAGTGTCTCTGATAATGTAAGGGTTCTGAAATACGCCTTGAATTCTAATACCCGTTGAATTAATTACTTGCAGGCAAACCCCAGCTCTCTGCCCCGATTCGGCTGGGGCACGGCCTCTGTTGGCTGCTCTGCCCTCCTGGCTTTGGAAGACGGGCTCCACTTTGTTACTGTGCTTTGGTGACGCTGTTATCTCTGGGGGCCAAGGGAGTGACTTCACCGCTCTGTGACGTGTGGGTCAGAACTCAGGGTTTGGTCCTAAAGGTTGAAATTTGGATTTGGGGACAAAAGCACCATTTTCTACGCAGAGACCAGGCCGCACTCCCTATGTGTGAGTTGTGTGTGTGTGTGTGCGGGTGCATGTGAGTTTGTGTGTGTGTGTGTGAGTTTGTGTGTGTGTGTGAGTTTGTGTGTGTGTGTGAGTTGTGTGTGTGTAAATTGTGTGTGTGTGAGGTCTGTGTATATGTATGTGTATGAGTTGTGTGTTAGTGGGAGTTTGTGTGTGAGTTGTGTGTGTATGAGTTTGTGTGTGTGTGTGAGTTCGTGTGTGTGTGTGTGGGTGCATGTGAGTTGTGTGTGTGTGTGTGTGTGTGTGTGTGTGTCGTGGAGATGCCATGAGTGCCCGTGTGGGTGTGCACGTGTATATGTTGCAGGGAGATGTGGGGAGAGAGGGGGCAGGTTTCAGTCTAAGCCTGTACAGGTGCAAAGGTGTTTTCAGTGGGAAGACAGCATTCCTGAACCATGGCAGGGAGAGTGGGTTTTCCTGGACTTCCTGTCATTTGGAGTAGATGTGTACGGAGCCATCCAGTGAAGATGTGAGCTAAGGGTGGGTAATTGTTGGAACATGATGCCAAGGGAGATTTTTCCTTTATTCTGGGAAGCTAGTGAAGACCCGAAGCTGGGACAAGAGGCATTTAACCCCACCTTCTAAGTTCAGGGTGCCGCCAGGGCTGGCCGAGAGTCCCAAGGCCAGGAAGCAGCCCTGCGAGCCTCCTCCCCCCGCCCACCTGTCAGTATCAAGGAATCGAAAGAGAGGAAAGGGGTCTAAGGGAGGAGAGGTGTTCATACACAGAGACCATGCATCTCCTCCATTCCCCTTCTCCTGGGTGAAGGAGAATTTCCCTTTTCCGAAGAGGAGGGAGGAAGAGCCCAAGGGAACACTCACGAAGCCCCGCCAGTCAGATTTGCAAAATGCTTAACACCGCTGTGTTTTGGAGACAGGGTCAGGAGAGACAGAGGGTCTGAAAAGGGGAGCCATCGAGCAGTCTGCTCTGCGGCTGTTCGGCGAGGCTGGAATACACGCGGTCGTGTCTACTGAACGGGGCCCCTTGGAAGGTGGCTGCACGTGAGCCGCTGGCATCTCCTCTTCTGCCCGTCTCCCCCTTCCGCCAAGAAGGCCTCCCACCAGATAAGGGGCCCCAGAAGCAAGAGGATGTGGGGCAGGCCTCCTCTGAGAGAGGCCAGGTATAATGGGAGGTCTGCGGTGAATGCGAGGTGGGTATCCTACACCCCGTGCTGTGGGAGGTGATCTCACCAAGGAACCAATAAAAGCCTCCCTCAAAGACCGGCCTTCAGACACTTTGCTACCAGGGGAAACTCACTGCCAGCCGGTTTGAAGAAGCAGGGGCAGCCCACAGAAGGAGGACTGACTGCCTCCGTGCTCACCTGTTCCTCCCCAGCCCCCACCCTGACACCAGGGGAGAAACGAATGCCTGCACAAATCGTTTCTCCGACTGTCCAAGCCGGTAGAACGCAACCGTTTCTGCCTGCGCTGGAGGAGGGGACAGAAAGGAGAAGTGTTTTAATGCACGTAAGAGACTGGAGTCATGGGGGACATGGCCTGAGAAGTCCTGGAATTGGGCTGAGGCCCTGTTCACGGAGTGGCCGCCCATCAGTGGGAGCCCACGGGAGGGTAGAGATGACAGAAGAGCCAGGGTAGTTAGGGACGTGTCAGAAAGGCCATCGTTAACTCACCGTCAGAAGAAAACATTCTCTGGTTTTCTAGTTTTGGAGGGGAAGTTCGTGCTGTTTCAAAGCAGCCAGCCTTTCACACGGTCCCCTCATAACCATTAGGTTCAGCAGGGCGTAGCAATCGAACGTATGGGTTGAAATCTTTAGTGACTCACCAGCAAACTGACTGGACTAATGGCACAGGTGACGTATATTGGTTGACAGACCCTCGGCGACAGAAATGGTGCCTGTCAGGCTCCCTTGGAAGCCTAGCAGTGAATTCCGCGCTGGTGACCTCATTAGTATGCATGTGTGTGCGGGCTTCAATCAGAAAAGGGCTGGAAAGTGTTATTAAACCCCGGCAAGAAGAGCGGGCCAGCTGCGCCTGATTATTATTGATTGAAATTTCTCCCCACCGATATATCTGCTTATTAAGGTCTGTACTTGGAGCCCCTGTTTTTCCTCGGAGCGAGCGCCTGTTTTCATAAGAACAGCCGTCTTTGTTCTTGTCTCTTTCACCCTTCCTTTCCCCTGATTTTTTTTTTTTGCAGTGGCAGTTTTCATTAGACAGTACTTCGTGAAGAGCAAGAGCTGCGGTCTGCAGCGGGTTGGGTCTGCGCGCCTTGCTCGCCTCCCTTCCCCCTCCCCACTCCTGTCTTTCTCGGCCAGTCTCCGGGGCGTGGAGGCGGAGTGGGGGGCTGCCGGTCGGTCCCACTGGCCCCTTCCAGTGCCGTCTCACGTTGTCTGGGCTGAGGGGAGAGTTTCTTCTTACGTGGTATCTTTTGCCTGGTTTTCTTAAAGAGAGAAAAACCAAACGCTTCTATGATTTGACTCCATCCTTGCTAAAATGTTGCTTCCGATAGGACAAGCGCTGTATTTCTTTTGCTTATCGCTTTATGCGCTAGCTATGGTCGGGCCCCCAGGCATTTAATTGCGAAGGGCGTGAATACATAAAAGCATGCAAGCCCGGCTGGCTTCCCACCTCCCTGCTGCTCACCCGGACGCTGGGGGTGGCTCTTCCCTAGTCTTGCCAGCGCATGGTGCTGCTTTTCCGTCATTGTCTTCCGACCCCCAAACTTGCTTCTCTTCCACTGATACACACACCTACCGTCTTGCAGCCCCGGAAGCAGTTCCGAAAGCCCAACACAAAAGCGCCGCTTTCTTGCCGTGTGTGATTGCTTGCAGTTTGGTGGATGTTGTTGATTACCTGTTTGAGTTGGAGGTTTGTACTGATAAGACCAAGATTATGGCATTTAACTTCATAGAATTTGCCCAAGAATAATAATTTGTTGACCACAGATTCTACCGCTAAACTGGTCAGCCGTTCACAGATGGGTATGATTTGTTCTGGCAGAATAAGCATATCAGATTCAACATAACTCAGTAATACTGGAAAAACAGCTCAAAGCCACTGACTTCCTGAAGGGCCAGATAGGCGTTTCATCCTTCTACATGAAGGAGGGTGTAGCATTATGGCCATAGGGGCATAAGACCCAAATACACTTCTTACAGATTGTGCTGTGTGCCGCTCATACTCAGCCCATATCCCCATGTATGTTGAAAGAGCACAGAGAAGGCCCAGTGGGACCAAAGACTCATGGTGGAGGGAGAGACCTCAGGAAGAGAGACAGTCTGATGCTAGGAACAACTTCAAGGATACAGTTTATTTAAGGAATGAAATGCATTGTGTTATTATCTAAATCTTGGTAAATTGCTTGCTAAATGATGTAGAAAGAAGCCCTTTATTATGAGTCAAGGACTGGCTCAATATAGTAAGTACCCCCACAAATGTCAGAGTCTGCTTGGATGACAGATGAATCTCAAATGAGCCAACCTCCCCTGCCCACCTTTCCAACCCCACAGACCCGTGGTTTGGGGAAAAGTTGAACTCTCTCCAGCCTGTTGGTGATAACGCATGTACACTTCTGCACGAACGCCTCCTTGCTGGGTAGCAGGTACTCAGGGCCCATCATTTGTTGGCTACTTTCAGGGAAGATGTGGGCAAGTATTGGCTAATTATCCGGGTGGCCAGGAGCCTGTGGGATGAACAGGGCAGATGGCACTGTCCACATAGGCATTTGGACTTGCTTCCTTGAGGGCCAGAAGCGCAGTCTCCCAAGTAGGAAGACCAAGTAGGCTTTTGACTGTGTCCTGGGCAAGCGGCTACGTTTTGTAGGGACCTGGGTCCCTAGGATTTGTTTATTCAGCTTGGCTGGTAGCAAGCTGTATTTGGTGGCACCTTTTCGGGGGCAATACTATATTGGAAGTTATTTGGTGATAAAGATTTTTTTTTTTCACTGAGGTTTGAATTTCCCATAGCACTTAGCATAGGGTCTTCTATGAGAAAGTATCCAGCAAATGGTACTTGGGCGAAAGATAAATGAACATAAAATGTGCTTCACAAAGCATGGTGGCCCCTAATGTTATGGGAAGAATCAGGAAAGCGGGAGTTTTAACCGAAGGCTGGTGACTAGGTTCTGCAGACTTTTGCAGCAAAGTCGCCTACCTGGGTGACCCTGTGTTCCTTTACTTGTAAACAAAGGATGCAGCTGTCTAAAAGGTCCAATGCTTACCACCTGCCAGGACCTGCTTGTGCGTCTTACATACCTGTTTTTGTTGGCTTGAGTGGTTTGTAGTGTTTAGTGATTCTAGTGGGAGAATTGCTAGGGAGAAGGGAGATGAGCTTTCCAGTGTTAAAAAATGGCTTTGGCGACTCTTTTCCTTGCTCCTTTCTGGTCAGTTTTGAGGTATTCCTGGTTGAAAGGGCTGACAAACTTTGGCAAAGTGAGGAAGGAAAATGGTTTTATTCCCAAATGGGTAAACAATCCCTGCCCTTCCCTTCATCCCCTCAAAACAACTCTGTAGGTGAGAAACTGTCGATCCATTCAGAATCATGCCAGTTATTGTGGGGGCCAGGCATCCATCAGTTGGAATCAGGTGGCTGGTATGTGGTATGACGGGCATCCTCAGGAAAGGTGCCCAAATAATTGAAATCGAAGGCTTGGGATTGTCTTGGTGTCAGATTAGTTGCAAAGATGATCATTATATTCAATACTTTCTGATCTGGAAGTTGTGGGGATACCGCATTTCGAAAGTTTCTCTTTATTTCATAGTGATGTCGAGTATAACTCATGGAATTAGATGATGTCTCACTTTGCAGAATCTTTTTCAGACCATTCATTCTTGATCAAGTGATAGGAATTTGCTGAACATTTGCTGTGTACTTGGCACTCTAACAGATGTCATAGGGAATAAAGGCTCAGAAGGCATGATTTATATGCCCGAGAAGATTATCTCCTAGTTCAGGATATGAATTAACATGCAGGAAAGAGAAGTGAATAACACAGTGTCGTCTATGGTGAGATCCTAAATTACATTGTCAGACGCCAGCCCCTGATCTTGCTTTATTTTTTTCACAGAAAGTATTAATCAACGTGTATCATTTATTCATTTGTTTTCCTGTTTTAGTCTCCTCCACTAGAATGCTTCATGAAAGCAGAGACCTTGTGTGTTCTGTTCACAATATGAAGTAAACAGTTTAATCTGTGTCTGCTTGTCCCATACTAGGTGCTCAGTAAATAGCTGTTGAATCAGTGGGATGGATTCTAAGTGTCAGTAAAGGTTCATGTGAAGCAGAATTCTGTAACAGGTCTAATTTTTAACTGCATTCACCCTATATTATTTGGCATTTGGCTCACCTTTGCAGAGTCACATTGATAATATAAGTCATGGAGCTAGGATTGGACCCAGGCCTCCCTGGCTCCTAAACCTACTTCTTTCTACTACACAATACTGCCATCCACAAAAATGGCCAGGTCTTCCCACCGAATGTCCTGTGAACCACGGGTCAGAGACGGGGACCCAGATCTGGTCTCCATGTGCTCGACCAGGATTTAATTTCATTGTGATGCTTTGCTGGCAGCTCTGCACTGACTTACGTAGGTGAGTCGATATGGTCCCCTCTTTTGGCCATCTAGTCATTGTGCTCGCTAGGAAAATGAAGGGGTGTGTGTGTGTGTGTGTGTGTGTGTGTGTGTGTGTGTGTGTGTGTGAGAGAGAGAGAGAGAGAGAGAGAGAGAGAGAGAGAGAGAGAGACTAGTGAAATAATGTATACCAGACTCCATAATTTATTGTCTGAAAAATTATAGCATTTCCACCTAGAAATAGTTCTCATGAGGCCAGGAACCTGATTAGTCTGAAATAATTTGGTAGTAAACCTTTCTGGTGGGTCAGGAGAGTGAGGGTTTTGGTCCGCTATGACATTAAAAGGCCCTACGAGATCTATCCGATGCCATAAAAATTTTACAGAGGCATCATTGCAGTGTGTGGATCCCCAGCATTTAGCCTGGTGCCAGGTGCATAGTGGGTACCTACAGTAGGTATTGAATTAATAAATGAATGAATATGATAGAGGTTAGCTGAATATGATGTACACGTCATCATATCGTATTGTAACCCATATTGCAGAGCTCTGGCACTGTAGGGACCAATGAAGCCTTAATTATAGGATTACAACTCACAAATAGCTTGCAATAAACCAGTTCAATTTTAGGTAGCTGTTGAACACTTAAAAGGTAGGGAATTTGCTGCTATTTTAAGAACATCCTTTACTGTAAAATATATTAACTGTACAAATCATACAAATGCTAATTAGAGAAGGTACTTGGGAATAGTGTGTATTTTTCTAATCTGAACTGTTGACATTAGGGGCTTCCACTTACTAGCTTATTAAAGAATATGATGCTCATAAAGAAGAGGGTGCTTGGTAGAAGTTCTTTTAAATCCAGTCACCGAGGGCTAAGAGGTAGCGGTGGGTGTGGAATTCTGGAGATGCTGTGGGTGTGAGGACATTGATGTTTGAGAGAGAGGAGCGAGATCCCTTGCTTTCTTTTCTCTTGGCTTCTTCTCTGGAGTGTTTTCCTTGTCACAGCTGACATCTGACATCTTTTGCATGCTTGCTGTATGCTGGGCACTGGTCTAAGCTCTTTGCATTCAGTATCTCAGTTAATCTTTATAACATCTCTGTGAGGTGGGTATTGTTACTTTCACTCTACCAGTCAGGAGCCTGAGGCTCAGGGCCTCACTACTAGTAAGTCAAGGTGGGTTTAGAACTTAGGAGGGAACCTATGTTCTTAAACACTGTGCTTTAAGTCCTCTCTCCACTTTGATGACCCTGGATCAGATGATTCTGCCTATGGCAAGCACTCAGAGAACACAGAAGTGTACTGGGCATTTGGAGGTATAGATTCAAGTAGTAGTCTAGGTCTCAGCCCTGTGGTGTTCCAGTCTAGTCAAGAAAATGAAGCAACTGAAAACTGAATACCATCATTCCTCGATACCTGTGGCAGATTGCTTCTAGGACCCTCTGCAGACACCCGAATCCGAGGATGCTGAAGTGCCTTATGTAAAATGGGGCGGAACAGTGCATACAGTCCTGCCCCTCACATCTCCAGATTCCCAGCCATGGATTGTGAATACTGTTTTCAACCCACAGTTGGTCAAATCCGGTGTGAAACCTGCGGATACAGATAAAAACTAAGGATTTAAGAATAGCAGAAAAGGTTGGGTTAGAGGTCAGGGTCATCACATGGGTTTGGCAGGTAGACGGTGTTAATCTGGAGAGGGGCTGAAAGATGGAACTGGAGTGGAGGGAGCGAAGGGCAGTTTGTGCGGTGGGTAGTAGGCGGAAAGTGTGGCGGGGAGGATTCTTCGACTCCACGATGGAGTGAAGTCCAGGGAGAATTTCTTCGGGGTCACCCCACAAGACTGCTCATTCCTGGTGATGCATGGTGATGATAGACCCAGTTCTCGGCAGAGGGATGAAGAAGAGAGTTTGGTTTGATGTTTCTCTCTTTCCTTCACCACATCTTTCTTCTTTCCCTTGCCCTCACATTGTTCCTCAGTTGTGCAAAGTCACTTCCAGCAGTTCCCTTTCTGTCGAGCCCTTCTCCCCCTTCCTCTTGCCTTCTGGGTAGCTTAGCAGGTATTCCTTGAGCACGTTCTGCGTATTAGCATCTCCGTTCACGTGCTCTACGTGCGCTGAGTGGCCGGCCAACGTGGTAGGTGAACCCACACTCCAGGGATGGCTTCAAGGTGCCAATCCGGTCTCCCAGTGTAAGTGCACAGAGGTCCAGGGAGGGAGCCCCGAGAAGTTGCTGACATTTTTAGAACTAGGCCAAGAATGAGAAGCTTGTGATGGAGACAGAGAAACAGTAGCTCTAAAGGCAAAAGGAAAATCAAAGAGTGGTTACACTGGAGCCAAGGGAGGAAAGAATGTGAATAAGGAAGGCAGAGATAGGGAAGGATGCTCATGATAGATTAGGTGAACAGAGCAGTTTCCCAAAGTGGTACATTTGTGATCCATTTCTTATAAGAAGTATGTATCTATGTGTATTTATAGAAAAATTTCAGAGAGGACATACACGAAAAGGTCACTGGTAGTTATTTCTGGATTTTTTTTCATGTGTCTATTTCTAAATTTTCTATAATGAATGTAAGTAGTACTGTAGTGGTAAGGCATTAGGCAGAAATTGCCAAAAGAGAAAAATAGAAGGCACAGTCAATGCCAAAGGCAAGAGACAAGAAAAGTAAGAGAAAGACATAAATATATCCATTGGCTTTGGCAATCTGGAGGCCATTCATGACCTTGACGAAGCTGTCTAAATGGAATGGTGGCGGGGGGCGGGGTGTGGGGAGGAGGAGCAGAGGTCAGATTGCAGCAGGTTAAGGAGCGAATGGGTGGTGAGGACTCAGAGACAAGATGTAGACTGCTCTTTCAAGCATCTTGAAATGCTTCATTATAAAAAAAAAAGTAGTTAGGATCAAAGGTGAAAAAGTAGAAGTCGTGAGATGAAAGAAAGGTGTTTATAAAATGGGAGGCGTTGGAATACGTCTTTATGCTAAGGAGAGACTCAGGTCAGATAAGCTGGGTGAACATGAGGGAGATAACTGATGGAGCGTGGAGGATCCCTCAGGGGCCCCTCGAGAGTTAGTCTTACTCCTGAAAGGGCATCTCGTCCACTATGGGAACATACGTGAATGAGTGGTAGGTGTTAAAGAGGTAAATATGCATGTGGTTAGGAAAGACGATGAGGACACTCTTATGTAATGGTCTTGACTTTCTCAGAAAAGTAGTAGGTGCAAACTGTGGTATGAGATACGCCTGCCCCGAAACAAATATCCCCAGAGCCTTCATCAATATATATATAAGCTCTCTGAGGGCAGTCTCACATGGCATGTTCCTGAATGTCTCCAGTGCTCAGCAAGGTACCTGTTACATGCTAGATGCTTAGAAAATATTTGTCGATGTTATGAATCTATGGTCAGAAAACGAATGCGGCATTCCCAGTCTGTTCTTCATTATTCATGCCATTCCGTAAACGTTCAATCTTTTTTCAAGAAGAACAATCCCAGAGGAACACAGACAAATGAGTAAATATCTAGAAAAAGGGAAACCACGATGGGAGATTCGGAACAAAGTATGAAAGAGTGGATCAAGAAATAGGATAAGTTACATGTAAAATGAAGCCTTCGGAGAGGGATGGGAACCTCCGTGAGATATTTGGCAGGCTGCCAGTCGAAGACCTGGAACACTCGCTCCGTGTTGCTTCAGAGAGGAGAACCGAAATCAACTGGTGAAGAGTATAGAGAAGCATGTTCTCTCTAATCTTAAGTTGTCTAGAAAAGATTTTCAAAAAGTGAAGAATTATTGGTCATTGAAGCGTCGAAGTGTAGGCGGGTTGATTTCCAGTTGCAGGGATAATGCAGGGGATCCAGACACACCCCTTCTATCTTTAGGGTCCTTGTGCTAACAGTAGGGGAGTGATCTTGTCCTCTGGATTTGGTATTATGATAAATTTCTACCAGATTTATTTGAGTGGAAATGCAACAGATTTGTCATCTCACAGTAATTCGGACACTTAGCTATCCAGAACTGCCATGCTTTGCTGCTATGATGGTAATTTAGGTTCCCCAAAATGACTCTGAGACACTAAGAAATGCTAGAGTACCGTGTAAACCAAACGAAACGCTGTATAAAGTCCTGCACGCGGGGCCCGACACCTACTAGGGGCTCAGTAGATGTTTTGAAAACCTAAGATATGTTAAATATTAACTGTCTTTTAAATATTAAGCATTTAGTTTATCTGTGCTTGATATCCACACTTACTGATTTAGTTAAAAAAAAAAAAAAAAGAACCACATGATTTAGAGAATAAAAGAGCACATTTTGGAATCAGACCTGAGTCTCGGTCTCCCTTCCAGCATTAGCCTTTTCTCCGTTTTGGAAGCTCCGACGGAAGCGCGTGCTTCTCTGGGGTTCTCACCACCCAGGCCAGGCTCTGCTCGTCTGCAATGTGGAGCTCGTCTGCCAGCTGCTCGGCTGCAACGTGGAGCTCGTCTGCCAGCTCCTTGCAGGATGTCAGTAACCTTTATCTGTAGATCGGGGGGAACATTCCCAGGGTAGTTTTGAAAATTGAATAGTATCTATAAGAAGTTTATCACGGTTCCTGGCTTATGGTGAACAGGTGGCGTTTTCCCTTTCTCTTCCTTCTTAAGAAAAATATTTAATTCAATGGAAATTCCTTCCTTGATTCTTATGGATAATAGTGGCCCCAATATGCTATTATCTATATACTATTAGTATAATAATAATTTGTTTCACATTAACGCTTAGTTCCTTTCCATACCTTTTGCCTAATTTGACCATCATATATGCTCCTGTGAGGTAAGCTGGATGTGGATTATAAAGGTATCTGCTGGTTGGAGACTGTGGTCCTTTGTAGGTCACAGTGGTTCAGGGTTACAGAGATGGAGATAGAGCCTGGCTCGTACCCACAGCCCCTTATTCACTCCTGGGGCAGCTTCATTAACCTCCAGATGTGATGTCTATGCTCGGTTCTCAGGTAACTCATTAGAGAACCTCATTTCATTACATGTATCATGTGCCCACAAGTCCCTTTGTAGCCACCATTTAGATTTTTCAAAGTGAAATGTAAGATTACGTTTTTTAAAAATTTGTCAACTTTTAAGATATTTTCTCTTTGAAACATTGAAGGAGGCAGTGGTAAACTTTTCCGTCTGACGTTAGCTTTGATAAATTTGTCAGTGTTATTAGGGTTAAATTGGAATTGATGTCAACTAGCCAATAAAGACAAAATAGAGCCACCCCTCCTTCCTGTAACCCTTCCTTCTCCATCTCAGAGGGGGCCTTTGCTGGGGCTCCTTCGTGGGGGCCGCCCTGCACAGCCACACCCTGCTTCCCCTGCGCCCCAGCACGTGTGTGGTGTTTACATCCCTAGGCTGCATTTCCTTCTTTCTGCTTTGATTTGCAGTTCTTCACTGAACCTCTAGATGTCAAACTTTACCTCTAGACAGGCCACTCCCGTTAGGCGCAGTAGGTTTCTATTCCTCTCACTATTTCAGTGTCTGTCACAGCACCTAGCCCCTAGATGGCACTCAGCATATTTTTTTTATAGGCACCTTCCTTTTACAAACACAAATATATACAAAAATGATTTGGAGGTAAGGAGTCACTTGGTTTGATTCTAATGGACAGGCAGTATAGAGTTAAGTGATACCAGGTCGTACAGATGCAACTCAGAGTCACCATGAGAGCTTAATGTGCTGTGTCTAACAACCTGTGGCCTTAAAGAGTGATGTTTTACCTAGAGCACTGTGTGCCGCCCCGGGAGTCTACCCATTGGAAGTATTTGAGCTCCTCCAGGCTCACGGAAAGGTACCTGGTCCCTTGTGGATTCCTGTGCCCTGCTCAGAGTGTGATGCTACGAGGTGCCTCACTCCTGAGGGGACTTTGGTCTGGGGTTGCCCTCCAAAAAGCTGTGCAGCCCTCTGGGCTACCTCCAAGAGTGGTGCTGGGCACACGACAGTGTGCAGTGTCGACCCAGGGACTCGGGGTTCCCAGAGGGCACGGGAGAGGTCACTGCGGGTTCTGTGGTGTGCCAGTGGCAACCGCGTGTGCAGGAGCTGATGCTGTTAAGGATGAGAACGAGCCACAGACCCGCCGCCCAGGACTGCGTGCGGAGGGAAACAGCAGAAGGGCCTCAGGCTGGGGAGCCCTCGGCCACTGTGAGTCGAGAGTCACCCTTGACGTTTTGGTGTAATGCAGAGATTTCCATTCTCCCAGCAAACTCCTCGCTGAGGAGCTGGAACACGGAGAACTGGACCGACTGGGAAGTACGGGGCCGGGGCTCCCAGGGGAGGTCACGTAAGGCAGTGCCCTCGGGTCAGCCTGAGGCCTCAGAGGTCATGTCGTGGCCTTGACGCAGCAGGAAACTGTGGCAAACATGATGATAACCGGATGGGCTGGGAATGTCGGCCCCGCAGCTGAACTCTGAAGCATAGGTTGGTCGCTGACTCGGGCCCGTGCCGGCATCCGCCCGAATGGCTCTTGGCTCCTGAAGTTGGTGTCTGGAGCCCACAGCTGCACCTTGGCACTCCCAGTGCGTTGCAGCCTGAGCAGCCACCCCTCTGCCCCGAGAAGTTCCAGAGACTCCTTCTAGGGACAGAGGGCATGTTCCGAAAGGAGGCTCCCTGTCTCTCAGCCTTGACCATGGAATTGATAAAGTGTTTATTGAGCTCTCAGAATGAACTTCCTCCTCAATGCTGCCCACGGCAAGGATGTAAACCCTGAGTTAGCTCCCTCCCGCCCCCCACCTTGTGTTCGGGTGTGTGACCCAGGTAGACGGCATCCCTCCACGCCTTTCCTCCCCCCACTAACCTCCCCCTCCGGGAAAGCCGATGGCTCCGGGGCCCAGACCTGCTGGGCTGGTTGCTGGGCCCGAGCGCTGTGTCTGTGCACATGGCCTGGGCCGGCAGGCTCCAGGCCTGCAGGGGCCCAGAGGGGGTCGCCTTGCCCTTGCACGTCGCGGGAGCGGCCCCTCTCCCGCGGTTCCACCGACCATGCTCTTGGGAGGCAGGATGCTGGTGTGGGAGGGAAGAGCTGGGAGTGGCACTTGTTTCATTTGAACCCCAGCTGCCTCTCTGCGTCCCCGGACTCAAGACATGGCTTCTCTCTGAAGCCACATTTGCCGCCCACAGTGGGGGTGTCTCGGTTGCCTCTCATCCTCTCTGCCTTCCTCAGGGATCAGGCAAAAGTCAAGCTTAGGACTCGCGCGCCCTTAAAGCATCTTTCCTCCTTTCGACCCCACTTGGCAGGGAGCCTCGGGGGCGGGCGAGATGCCACCCTCGTGGTCCACCTCTTTCCCAACCCCCATGCTGACATCCAGTCTCGTGGCCGACATCTTTGGATTTCTTCCTCTTTCATTGCACGAGCAGTGGCATTTTTAATCCCCAGAAGACTCTGCTTTTTATGACACACATTGAATGTCATCCTCCAAAATGCCACCTCTTAAAATATTAATCTCTAATGTGCGCTCAAGAGTTCGTTCAATTACCATGGGATCTTCAGACTAAGCAGCGTCATCCAGGGGCCCTCGCCGCGTGAGGGGGAAAAGGCTTGCCGAGGGCATCGTTTCCCGGGCATGGAGCGATGTGCTGGCTTTGTTTCCGTAAACGCTGTGCCGCATGGCTGTGTTGGACGCTGCCGCGGATTTACTGTCATTCATGCCCAAACCCAGGCATTATTAGTTTTCCTTTTCAATGCCCAGCCTTAAAAGGTATCATGTCCGATAGGGACTGTGGATCCTAATTGTGATAAATGAGAGGCAGTTGCAATAGTTCTGTCAAAGCTGATTTGTCAGCCTGCTGATTTTGGTCCAGAGAGGGGGCAGCCTCGTTATTACCCCCAGCAACCATTTCGCTCTGATCATTTTTTGAAAATTACTTCTGTGCCCGAGACCTTTATTTTTCTTCCTCCTGAAAAGAGTCTTAGGTGGCAGTGTTTCGAAAGTGGCGCCCCCGTGATACCTGCTGGCATTGTCTCTCACTTTTCTCCTGTTCTGGGCATTGAGCCCCATCTGTGGTCACCCCAGATGCGTATTTTTATTACCAACAGGCTGCTACTCTTTAAGAAAATCCAGACTACAAAAGTCTGAATTGATATAGCAGATAAATTGTGTGTGTGTGTGTGTATGTGTGTGTGTGTGTGTGTGTGTGAATTTGCTCTTAGGAAAGGATTTGTTTCCTTGAGTCAGGATTCGCCATGGGCTTCCTTCAGATGACCATTTCGTGGTACAGTTCACGTTAATTCACAAGTTAGCTTCATGGCAGCAGAGGGGTGGGGACATGGGGGAACTCGGGCGCGTGAGCTAATGTCTGGGGGGCTCCATGTCCCGCAAATCCAGTAAGAGAAGACAGAGACCTGTAGCAAAGCAGCATGCGTCGTGATTGATCACAGTTCTTCACGCTTATGTCCCAAACGTTTCAAACTGTAGAGACCTCACCCCCTCACTCTCCCCAGTCATAAACCAGAGAAGGGACCATCACTGAAATCCGCGACTCTGGCTCGTCCATCACACTGTCACCCTCCTCTGTGCTCCAAGGCGCTGTGTGTGCGTGTGTGCACGTGCTTGTCCATGTGTGTGCATGTGTGTGCGTGCACGTGTCCCATCGCTCAGTCCCTGCCAGCCATCCATCCCCTTGCTCAGCACACCCTCCTCTTGGCGTCTGTGACTAAGTCTGACTTTATAGATATTGCCCTCCAAACCCCACCGCACTTTAGGGGACAGTGTGGCGGTGGCAGACATGAATGGTGACATTTACCGAGGGAGCCCCACTTTTAGCTGGGGACTTATCTTTTGTTCACCGAGAGTGACACACAAAGAAAAGAAGAACAGAGAGGAAAAGGAACTAGGGAAACGAGGAGAATGAGGGAAAGAGCAGGCGAAGAAGGAAGCGCCTCCTGAAGTCAGAGCCTAGGTTAGACTACAGGGGAAATAAAAAGAGAAATGTTACAATTCTCTGTTCCACGTCTTGACTGGGAGGTGGGGAACCCTACAGCCCCTCGGACCTGATAAAGCCCCTCAGAAATGCTGAAGAGCAGCACACGAACTCTGGAGAAACAACTCGGGCCAAGGTGGATACATGAACTCTGAGGAGATGAAGAATTAACAGCATGCCATGAGATCAGCTGGGGAAGTTTTCGTTGAAATGAATGTTGAACCCATTTTGAAAGATCAAACAGTGGAAAAGACAGCCCCGAGGGTCTTCCGTGGTTGGGGGATGGGGCGGCATGATTGTAGGGCCCAGACTTGGGCAAGAATGAAGTTCATTGACTGGAGGGGAGGATCTATTTTGGAGCCTCATTAGATGGAGTTGGTGGCATAGGATGGAGCCAGTTGGAAAATGACTTGGACAAAGCCAGGCTGATGGAATTTCATTTAGGACTCAGTGCACTGGGAATCTCTTCAGGCCGGACGTCCTGAGGGTCAGGGCGGCGCTACTGTTGTCACAGCTAGAGCTTCCCAAGAACAAGGAATCCGAGGCTTCTTTTCTTTAGATGTGAATTTTTGTTTTTGTTTTTCCTGAATGATAAACCAGTTGGACTTTTCCTATGAGATACTGTGTCACCATGAGAGTGTGGAATATACCCTGCCAGGCCCTGGGCCCTGCCTCTGTGGGAGCCTGTCCAGCACAGCTGTCTCAAAGTCAGACACCGCACACCCAGTTGGAGGATGAAAGTCACTTAGGCATTTCTTTATTGTGCTTATCTTCAGAACACTTTCTTCTAGAGACCCCAAAGGCATTGTACCGGCTCAGAAACTTTTGAGTCGTCCAGGTTCATTTCATAGCGGACATTTCCCTAACAGCCGTGATAAATGAGTTAGAAGATTAGGACCAGCAGGGGTGGCGCCAAATAGGATGTCGGCGGGAGGCGGAGATCGAAAGGGAGCACCCAGGAGAAGCGAGCCGTGCAATTGCTAAAAGGAGGAGGGGTGTGTCCCGGACAGCCAGTCATTTTACCCCTGGGTTCGGGGTCCACGGATGAAGTGCAGGTCGACTCGTCAGGATGGGCTCTTTCCCTAAAACCCTGCCCCTCCGACAGTGAGACAGGGTCACACACCTGCCTGCATCATACGTACGTCCGGGTTTGTCCTTCATGTCTGGAGTTTCACACACTCCCTGTTTCCAGCTGGTCCGGGGCAGCTCGTAAATGCTTTAGCCTCCTCTGGGGAGGCAGGTGGGAAGGCAGGCAGGCAGCCGGGAAGGCGTGGTGGCTATTAAACCGAGGCTTCGAGGATCTTTTTATTAGCGATTAGACTCGGCTCCACAGCACTAAAGAGTGTAAACTCCTGCTCTATCTCTTTTGCTCAAACCTCCAAAGAATCTGTTTTATATGGTGTTTATTTATAACCCCAAATAGACGTGGGCCCGGAAGCCCTGGGGGTTGCGAGGTTTCAGCGTGCTCCCGAGAAGTGGGTTAGAAACCCCGTGGAGGGGAATAGTGAGTCACCTCCCCCTGGACCTTCCCGCTCCCCATTGCGAAGCTGGTTTTGAAGTACGGCACCTTAGAGCAGTGTCTCTTGGGTGGGTTTTGTTTTTTTTGTTTTTTCCAGTCTGTAGTGTGAAGATTGTAATACGGCAAAGATTCGTGGACCATCAAGACACCGACCTACTGGAGCATCTTTAGGCTACTTTACACTGAGCGAGTGAGTGAACATGTTTGAGCACTCTCTTCGGGCCCTGCCCACGCAGTGGTCACCCAGTACAAGGAAAGGACTCGTTTAGGTGACTTTCCTACTTTGATAAGGGGACACCTGAGCGGAAGGACTACTGTGACTCGAAGGTGAAATGTTGGTGACAGCCCCGTTGTGGCAGGGCCCGCTGGGCCCTGACCTGCCCATGCGCCCTCTACAGGCCCCTTGTAGCCAATCGCAGCCGTTTGGAGAACAGCTGGCTGTCATCTGGGTTAAGCATAATCATGAGTCCCGAGTGGGTGTTGATCCCTTAGCACTAAATGACCTGGTTCTGATGGTGGCATAGTTAAAGCTAATGGTTTTAAATAAAGAACGCCCCTGAGCAAGCAAGCCAGAGGTCTGGGTGCCTTCAAATGCTTATGAAAGACATCGGAATGCTTATCATTAGGACAATGGCATCTTGTTTTTCCCTGACTGCAAGCCGGCTGCTGCTGGCCCATTTTTAGTAAGTGTGCATCCTTCCATTTATATGGGTGTTAAAATCTCCAAGCTCCTTACACATATGTAGTCTCATCTGCACAACAAGTCATACCCAAGAAAGTTTTAGTGCTCCCAGAATACACTCGTCATATGCATTTAAACTGAGCAGGCTTAATTGACAAGCTCAAGGTTACGGAGATTGGTGAGTGGCAGAGCAAGACCCAGGTCACGTCTCCAGCTCCCAGGCACTGCCTTGCTTCTTGTTCTGTGCTTTGCTGCTGTTGCTGCTTAGGCAGTTCTAGTGCTGAGGACGGCTGGGCTGAACCATTCACACCCTCTCGGCATGTCTTGCAGGGAGGCGTATAGAGCTTTTGGGGAACTTGAGTTTGGCTTTTGGTCTATGAAGGTAGAGCTGGAGCTTTCTCTAGGATGGAAGTTATAGGCTTGAGTTCATCAGTACAGTACTTCAACCCACTGAGCTACTGGCTTTGTAGAATGAAAAGATTAATTTTTTAAAATGTCGGCATTTAATTGCATGAACATAGAACTTTAAACGTAGAGAAATATAGCCTGAATTTAATCTCTATTTTATAAGTTACACGATGTTCTGTTGCTACGCAGGGCGTAGTATTTTTCATAGGTAACTTTTCAGAGTCGCATATGAAACTTATAGCCAGCATCTTTTGTTAAAAGAGTTGAGAGTTAGCCCAGCTCAGTATGTGCCCTCTGCTTTGAAAGTGGACCTCTCTTCCTGGAGATAATAAAGTCTACATTTGCCCATTAACCAATTGCTGATTTTTACTTATTAAAAGATATTAAAGAAAATTACATTCTTTTATGTATGCATCTTACTTTGAAAACTTTCCCTAAGTAGATCTATAGTTTCCTTTGTGGAAACTAAACACCAGGCCTTTTTCTACTACCTAGGGGAGGAGGATTTGACTGGTGAGTAAAATGTGGGCCAAGGCCAAAGCCAGAGCCAGGGTTGGGCCAGGGGAGCCACTGCCTATGAGAACTGGGTTTAGGACATCACATTTAGCCCTGCAAAGAACTCTGAGCAATTCATCTCAAAGGTGAGGTCCCCTCACCACCCATGTAATACAGCCAGAAGTCTTGCCCTTCCCAGCTGTTAAAGGCTCTTGTCTGTAAAAGGATAGTCATTTTCATCTCTTAAAATCTCTTGAGGTTGGGGTAGTTCTAGAGGTTTGGGGCCAAATGCCTTTGACTTTACTAGAGTAAATAAGCTTATAAAGTATGGACAGACATTCAGGGTCCTTCATATGTCTGTATTCTTTGGGACTTGGTGTCTTGCAAAGTCTCTCCCAATAACTGGGGCAGAAACTTATCATCCCTTGGTTCCTAATTGCTCTTAATGGGTTTGTGACAGTGGCGACAATTTATCTTAAGTTTAAAAACTGTTGGAGACAATGAAAAGCAAGTGAAAATTATATTATTAGATATATAAATACTGTTGACTAGTAACTATATGATAGCCCACGTATGTGTACACACATGCACACACAGTACTATCTGAAGAAATTTTACAATTCAGTTAAAATGAAAACCATAATAAAAAGGACATATTTTGGTGAATAACTGGTTCAGTCAGTGGTACAAATCGTAGGTCGTCTGGTTTAAACAGAGAGTTGGAATATTCCCGAGAGACTTCCTGGAGGAGGTGGAAAATCAACTGGATTCTGTAGACTGACTAAGAGTTGGACAGTCAGAGAGGATGGAGGAATATGAAAATAGTACGACCAAAAGGCATGGAGGTGTGAGAGCCCCATTTGTTGAGGATTTGTTAAGAGAACTAGTGGGTAGAAAGATAAGACAGAGCTGGAGGAGGATATTAGCTATTCCCCGCCAGGCAGTAGATACTTGAAGACTGGGAACCCTTGAAGGGTCTGGGATTAGTCCTCAGCAAAGACTTTGGGGATAATGTGGCAGACCAGGCAGCTATCATGTAGGTCCTGGAAAAAGGGACTATTGTTTAAGATTTGTGTATTTATACCATGAGGTTTCTCACTACCCCTGTCCTCAGCTCGCAGGGCATGCTCCTGAGTTGTTTTTCACAGTGGGTATAAGTAAAATGGGTACTTTCTTTCCCCTTCACACATACAACCCCCAGCTGTCAACTTCTGATGCCCCACTTCTTACGTGGACTTCTGCAGGATGCCAGCTTGGTCAAGATGGCAGGTGTAATGTCTGCTTGTGAGATAGAAAAAAACTAGCTTGTTTAAAAACAGAACTTGTACCCTGGCCTCTGACACTGAGCTCCTTGGCCTAGACTTTTTTTTTAACAAATAATAAGCATCTTTCTTCCAAGCGAGATTTCTCTCCTACAAAGGACGTTTCTGCGGTGAATAAAATATTAGTAGATGTTTCTGTGGAGACTGCCTTGAAGATTTGGTTAAATAAGAGGAACATATCACCATGAAATGGTCCCATTATGAGAAATGGTGCCATGACACACAGGCCTGGGAGTTCTGAGACCAGAATATTCTAGGTCCGGCTTTCACCTCTTCTGTGTGTAATAGGCCTAGTCATTTGTTCCTTGCAAGCTTGTTCTAGTGATTAGACATGGTATATGTAAAGCACCTGGCTCTACGTTTCATATAGGTTACTCTCCTGAGTTAGGGGTCCGCTGTGTTCCACTAATTCTGTGAGATGGCTTCAAGTTAAGAAGGTGGCCGCAGACGGTGGCAGCTTTCTCAGCAGCACTCTGGGCAGGCAGGGGCCCCGCGACGCCGGCCGACCTCGGGGAGACTCATGCTCAATGCTTTATTTTTGCTTTGCTGAGAAGGCGGTGCTGTCGCCCACTGGGGAATCAGGTTCACCGTGCCGTGGAACTCAGTAAGCGGGGTCAGGCGACACCTTTTCTCACGGAGACACGTTTTAAGTAATCATGAAACTGACCCAAGACTGTATAAAGGAAATAACCCATCGACACTCCTTGTCATACCTACTGCCTTCTAGAAATTAAGAGTGAAGAAGGGATTTTCAGTCTGGAAACCATAACTTCTTCTGGTTTGAAACGAGTAGCTTCATGTCCTTGGAAACCTGCCATATACCAATCTGTACGATAAAAGGAATTTTTGTTGGATGTCATTTCGAAGGCAAAGTAACAAAGCCGTAGTGCCAAGGGATCCCTAAAATAGCTGAGCACGTAATGACGGGGCTTGACGCTTCCTCACCCCAAGCCTGAAAACACGTCCTTTTTGGAATTGGACCCGATATTAAGGACCCCTGATGTGGATGATGAGAGGTCTGTATTCTATGCTGGGTTTTCATATAGATAGCGCAGTTCACTTTACTGTCGTAAGGTACGGTAAAAAAATCTCCACGTAAAAGTTATGTTAGGCCAGAAGAGTATATTAGTAATAACTTGATTTATAAAAAATTGTCTGCGAAGTCGTAATCAGCACTCATTCCTCATACTTAGACGTTGGTTTGACGAACCCCTCCCCGCATTTGTTTTTACGTGCAGCCCTCTCGCACACAACACCGCTGTGTACGTGCAGAGCCTCTCAGGGCGTGGCGATGGGGAAGCAGTTACCTCCAGGCAGGGAATGGTGGCCCTTTCTGGCCTCTGCTGGGTATTCTACACCAATAACCAAGTAGCCTGTAGGGGGCAGCAGAACACCAAATAAAACCACTGTGCCTGGGGCCCTCAGGATTTTCTGGCTCATGGCCCAGCCCTTCTGAGACTGTGGTGCGACACCCACTCTTCTCCCTTTTGCCCAGCAAAACTCATCCTTTAGGCCTTGCAAGGTGGGCACCTTTGCAGTTAAGCCTTTTCTACGCCACTTGCTTCCCCTCACGCCCTCCTCTCTTAAGCCCTCTGTGTCTACTTTGTACCTGTCATGTAGCTTAATGATGGTTCTCGTTAGCTACTGTTTCACAACCAGCTCTACGTGTCCATTTGGCCAGGAACACTGTCTTATGGCTCTGTGTTTCCCATAATGCCCAGACTGCCCGGGAGGTCTAAATAAATGCCCACAGCAGCTGGAGGACCCCTTTTCCTATAATGAGTGCTTGATACAGATTTGCTGATTTGATTGTCAGGATGGTCTTGGTTTTTTGCAGAAGAGAAAGTATTTGCTTGGCTTAGTTCTAAAATGGCCACATTCTCCCATGCTTTCTCGTTTGTTTCAGATTGGGGTCAGATAGAAGGTTTTCAAAATAAATCCAGAAGTGTAACAGAGAACAATAACTTTGGTACCATAGAAGAAGCAAATGGTCTCTTCCCCTTCCCGGCTGTGTGCCTCGGTCAAGTTGACATCTCAGCCTCAGGTCTCTCACTCATAAGATGAGGCCATCTAAGCCCATCATGTAATTTATTGTGTAAACTGGAGCCTATTTGAGAGCGAAGGTGGACATTTTAAAATAATTACAATCATATAGTATTTTTGAAATATTGATTGAGGAGTGCTTTTATTTTTCATTATTTTTTAGCTTATAAAATTGGTCTATTCAAAAATGATTTTCAAAGTAAACTTTCCCACAGAAATTAAAATAATACATAAACATGACAAATTGTAAAGGGTGGGTAACTAGCTCCCCAGATCCTACGAACCCAAGGTGTGAGTTTTGTCCGGCTCTAGCAGAAAAATACGGATTGAAGAATGTGGTCCTGCTTATATGTCGTCAGACAGCTGTCTCAGCAGTAGAGAAGAGACCCAGGGGGTGGCCGTTCATTTTGGGTGACAGTTTGGCTGCCCTGTGAGCACAGAGCTTGTCTTGTCACTTGTGAATTCACCGCTGCTCCCGGGCAACCTGCCTGGGAAGCTGGAGGAACCAGCCTTGGCACCCCACTTTTGCACCCAGCTCCCGCCATTTCGGTAGTTGTGTTTAAATACTGGGTTTACAATAAACTTAATAGTCTGAGCTGTAAAATACAAACCTGCCTCGAATGGTGGTGTCCCCATGCAGCCAGAGGCTTAATTGCCGTTCTGCGATTGAGTTTCCAGGGTAGGGTGCATCCCTTTTAGAAAACTCTAAATCCATTACTCCTCACCCTGCCTTTTGTAACTGCTGTTTGCTCTGGTAATGAGAGCTCCTTAGCCTGTGTGTTCATTTAACCTAAAGTCCTGCAGAGCCGAGGCTCATGTTTTTGCCAGCTCTTTGCATGCTGGAGAGAATTCACAGAGTGCTCTGTGGCCTCCTGGAAGTAGGGAGGGATCTGCACACAGTGACTATCAATGTGTGACAGGAAAGTCAAGTCTGGGGAGAGGTTTTATGGCAGGCACAGCCCTCTGCATGGCTCCTAACAGCCTCTTCTTTCTCTAGGTATGTGTACATTCCAGTGGGCGGGTCCCAGCATGGCCTTCTGGGGACACTGTTTTCCACTGCAATGACTTTTGCATTTGTGAGCTACTGGCATGGTGGGTACGACTACCTCTGGTACTGGGCAGCACTCAACTGGCTGGGAGTCACCGTGGAGAATGGAGTCCGGAGGCTCGTGGAGACCCCGTGGGTCCAGGACTTCTTGGTGAGCAGGGTGTGGTAGCGGACACTCGAGCCAGGTGGACTAGGTTTGGGAAGGAAGGTGGTCATCAGAGTCAGTGTATCATGGGCCCTTCTTGCTAGGTTGGTTCAAAGCCCCTATGCCTAGAGGTAGGGCAATTTAAAAAATAGACTTCCATAGCTTTTTAAAAATAAATAAATAAATAAATGTTTTAACTATAAAAGCAATACATATTTATTACATACAAATTAGAACATTCAGAAAAGAATAAAAGAAGAGAAAAATGCCTCAGCAGGAACCACCATGAATACCCTAAATATATTTTTATCTACCTCCCCATGCACATAACATGTAAAACAAATGCTGTTATTCTAGAGATATGGTTGTATCAGGACCACCTTTCTATGTCACCAAATCTGTTTCTAATAACCCTCATTAATGGCTGCAGACATGCACCATAATTTATTTAATTAGTCTCCTATTATTAACAATCATTATTCTGATTTTTTTTGCATTTACCAGTTGCATTGAGATGTATATCATAATCAGGATGAATTCTTGTATGTAAAATTGCTAAGTTAACCATTTTTCTCACCTTTAAGCTTTGCCATGCATACTGCTTAACTTTTTCTTAACTGCCCTGTAGACAGAGTGCCCATTCGCATCTCTACCAATACTTCCCAATACTGAGTAGCTGCAGTATTTTAATCTCTGCTAATTTGATAGATACTGTTCTAATAGCATATAAAACACCTGAGGGTTTAAGACGTGTTCCAGCTCTACAGGATAATGATTTGGAAAATTAATTAAGCATTTTTCTTTACATATTTTAAGTGATTTTAAACTACCAGTAAATGTTTTATGATGTAGATGTGGTATATGATGTACTAAAATCTTGCAGGAAATCATCAGTTTTGAGTATGCAGCAATAGTCTGATAACTGAAAAAAAAGTGCTAAAAGAAATATGATGGTATCAGTGTTCGCGGCAGGCAATAAAACACAAGAAATTCACTGAAAAATGATTAATGTGGCTAAATTTCCCTCGTATATGCAGCTAAAGCAAATGTATTTTTTTTAAAAAACCAACACTACTAAAATAGAATACATTTGAGCGTTTTTCTATAAAGCTAGCTGTAATATAAGTGGACAGTGATTTCGGTAAAAACTGATACAAAGTACGTAGCAAAATAACACATGTGAATGAATTTAGATATGCTCGCGCATGTTTAAATATTCAGTAGTACCCAGAAATCAGCAGAAAAGAAATGTAGTGAATTCTAATAGAAGATGGAATTTCAGCAAAAGTCACGGCTGTGCAACACAAAGAAAAACCGTAAAAGGGAGTGTCATAAAGGTTTCCATCTTCATCCTGAAGCCTGAGCAGTCTTCCCCAAAGCCTGAAACCCAGTCATCACCTGTGAAAGCCAGAGAATTCTTTTCAGCCCAGGATGAAGCCCTGGAACACATTTTCACGTCCCTTCACGAAAGGTCTAACGTGAACCTTGAACTGAATGTTAAGCGGCGCTCTGTAGGCTTTGAGCCATAGCTTCTATTATTCAAATAGTTTAGAAGCTTAAAATGTTAACAGGGCAACCCACACTGTGTTTCATAGCCTATGGCTTGTTATTCTTGGTTAAAAACCAGTGAAGACAGTGAAGACGCCTACTCGCAGGACGAAGCCCTTGGACGTCCCCCCTGTGCCGTCACAGCCCTGTCCAGACCTGTCTGTGCTTACTGCGTCTGAGTCGCTGTCCACGATCGAAACACCGAGGGGCATAGTACCTTGTGATTATGCATTTTTGGGGGAGGTGAGAGATATGTCTTGTATATCGCAAATGTGATGTTTCGTTTACACATTTATTGAGCAAGACCCTGTTTTCCAACACCCGTTTTTATCGCCTGTCTTTTGTGGCGACGGCCTGCCCTTGGTTGTAGCTGTTTACACTAGGAGCTCCTGAGGTACAGGGTTAGGATCCTGTTACCATTTATATCCCTCACGGTTAGCTGTGTGTCTGAATTGGCCACAGGGTTCAGTCGGCGCGCAATGAGTGCTTCCAAATTGGGTCGATTCTTAAGACCTTCCACTTGTCCACCCCAGGACTCTCCATCCATTTGTCTATTTTTTATACAGTTCAGCCCAGATTCTGTTTTTCTTCAGAAAAACATGGCCGGCATTCCAAAGGTACATAACTTTTCGAATAAACTGTTTCCTCACTCGAATTACCCTTTCCCTCCCATTTCATGAATCTATTTCCCATTCTTTTGTCAAAACCCATTGAAGACTTCGTGCCTCCTTGGCACCCATTTCCATCTGACCTCAGTCTCCCCAGTTGATCTGATAGCATTTTTATGGTGTGAGTTCTCGCCCCATGGCCCTTGTACGCTCTCTCCATGGCATTCATCCCTCATCTGTTTTTAAAAGATAAATTAAAGATATCTGAATAGCAAGGGCTATTTGCCATGTCTTCTTCATCTTCAACCTCAAAGCTTTGTCTATGACATAAAGTATAGTAGGATTCTATTTCTTGACTAGTCAGAGCTGAGTGTTGTAAGTTGGAAGCCCTCTGATGTCCTAGGCAGGCCTGTTCACTCAAGCTTTCAGCTGTGATGGAAACGTCCATTGCACTGTCCAATGTAGCCGTCACTGGCCATGCCGAGCAACTGAGAAACTAGTTTTAAATTCATTTTATTAATTAATTTGAATCTAAGTAGCCCCCATGTGGCTAGCAACTTCCATTTTGAGCAGTGCTGTTCTAGAATATACTGCTTTTCTAGCAACAAATTTAAAAGAATGTAGAGAGTTTGACTTTGCTCAAACACTTATTTAGAACAATCTTCATTAATGCCGTGTATGTCCAATTAGCTACTGAATCTGTCCGCTCAGATATGTTGCAGATACCTCAGAATTAGCACGTGTAATACTGAGCTCATGTACTCTTATCCCTCAGTACTCACAACTGGCTCCTTTCCCTCCAGCATTTTTTCGTTTCTGTAAAGGTCACCGTCATCCGTCTAGTTGCTCAAGGCCAAAACCGTCGCGGCATCCCTCGTATGACCCTCCGTCTCAGTTCTTGCTGTGTGTACCGTACATTCTACCTCCTAAGTCGATCTCAATTTGTTTTTACTTGTTTCCATTTCTGCCAAGTCACTCTAATCCAACTGTTCTCATTTCTTGCCAGGCCTCCCAAATAGCTTCTGACTTGACTCCCTGCTTCCACCTTTGCCTTCTTCGGTTCATTATCCTCATGGTGCCGAGTGACGCTTCTCACTAAAAACCCAGCCATGTTGTCGTTCTTAAGGTCCACAGCGACATCCCGTTTTCTTAGGATCTACGTGAGGCCTCGCCTGATCTTGAGCTAGCCACCTCGCCCCATCCCGTATGCCCCTCCCCCCTCGTATTCTGTATTCTGTTCTTCCTTCTGTCCGTTTTCATGCCTGGCCCCTCCGGCCTCCGCTCCCGCGCACAGGCTCTTCCATCTCCTAGGATGCCTTTCCCTCCACCCCTATTCATCCCTCAGAGTTCAGCCTGAATGCAACCTCGTTTAAGTGTCCTTCACTGACCCTAGTAAGACAACCCGGTCCCGTTCGATAACTCATATTGAGCACCTCGTAAGTGGTCTCTTCTGCTATACTTACCGCAGTTGCAATGCAATGTTTTTATACAATAACTTGTTCAATCCTTAGCTCTCTTACCGAAATGTAAACCTCACGAGGTCAGAGATCTATACCCTTTGAAGCTTGCCACAACGCCTGGCACAAAGTAAGCACGCAGTAAATGCTTGTCGAATGGGTGAATGAATGAATGATATTTTCTGACTTCACTGAGGGAAGTATACAAGGAAATAGGCTTCTGCAGCAGCACAAAGAATAGAGATTGAATACTGGAACAGCTTACTAAGACGGGGCTTGTTAAGCATTTTACAGGGAGATTATTCTACTTTGTAGCAGAGTAGATACTAATTGGTCTGGTTATAGAAAAGTGCTATTTTAATGCTCGGAGCACAAAATATGTATGGGAAAGAAAGGGGCGGAGAGGACTCTGCCTTCCTGGTACCCTGCTGCTTTGTGAGGGGGGAGACTTGGTCGTCACTCACTGAGGCACAGAGCCGTAGGAAGCGGACAAAAGGCATTTTCACAAAGCACCGAGCTGGGTGGACAAAGAGGGGTTACTGCTGAGGCGCACGCTTTTTCTCTATGTAAGTGCTCTCCCGGGGAGCTAGGACTTGTGTTTGGCATTGAAATCTTTTAATAAGTGGGAACCTTTTGAAGCATCAGTAGGTTGACACTACTTCTTGCCAATTCTCAATCTGATCTCTTCTTTGAAGACAGACACTTGAAGACTGCTCGTCTGTTATTCCTACACGAAGGAGAATCTATGGATCAAGCTCTTCACCCACCCCCACCCTGTTTCATTGAATAATTTAAATGTCTTCCTCCCCTTGCCCTTGTCCCCTCTTCTTTGCCCCCAAGAGTGTCCTGCTAAGCTGATTTATAGCCTCTCCGAAGCAGTAAAATTTCTATTTATAGACTTAATTGAGGAAACGTGCCGCCAGTGAAAATCACGGAAGGTCAGTCTAATGCTTCTGGGAGGGATCCGGTGCTGTCATGTGTCAGAAAGAACCCCACAACATGGCTCCGTGATGATGTCCATTTAGTTTATCAGCTGTATTGATCAGTTTGATTTTTAAAATGTAGATCCAGAAATTTCAAGAGTTTGAGAGATCAGTCAACTTAAGAGGGTAATTGACTGTAAAACTATCCACATGAGCCAACCGACGTTACTTAGTTCTATGGAATCCTGACTGGCAAGATGTGCATGTCGGCTGGTCTGATTAGAAAACCTATTCGCTGGAGGTCAGTGATCGCTGCCCCCACTAACCTGCTGAAAGAATGCAAAGCAAACTGGTCTGAGAAGAGTTGATCTTTTTGACAACGACTTGCCATCTATTCCTCCATGCTTGGATTCATTTCAACAAACAGAGGTCACATGCTCACAGTAGATAAGCCATTTACTCCAGAACGCAGCCCTTCCTAGACTGAGCACACCGAGGCGGTCAACCATGTCCTTCGTTTCTTAATTTGCTCACTTATGAAAAAATTTTTCCAGTGCTCTATGGAGGAGACAACTTGCAGAACGCTGGAGAGCTCTGAGCGAAAGACGTGACTCCTTCCTTCCTTCTAATCCTTTTTTTTTGCATCCTCTTTCACTGCTACAAATGCAGATAGTGGATTGGTCTGCTAGTGTATACTGTAGAGCCTATGATTAATCCTTTTCCTGAGTGAATCAAGGTGTTTCGCCTGGTCACCTTTTCAGTGGCCACTTTGGATTAAAGAGGCAATAAAACCATGAATGAGAGCTTTCCTCTGTGAAGAGCTAAATGATCTGTGTAAAAAATGGGCTTGTCTTCATAAACATCAAACATACTGACTGGCCTCGCCTTCCCAGGCATTGCCCAGAAGAAAGGTTCAGGTGAGAGGGAGACCTTTGGGATCAGGTGGATGATATTTGGAGCCCTGGGAATGTTTGAGACTTTCCAGAGAGAGAGAGAGAGAGAGAGAGAGAGAGAGAGAGTGTATGCAGAAAGAGAAGAAAAAGCGGCGGCCCAGGACTAGACCAGCACTTCAGAGTTGAATAGAGGAGGAGGGCCGAGAAGTGGGAGGAAGATGTAGAGGGTGATTCCACAGAAACCAGGAAAAAGGGTATTTCATGGGGGAAGTGGTCAGTGGTGATGATGCTCTTAAGGGGTCACCTGAGGTGAGGTAAAGAGTTGGTGTGTCACCGTGTCTGGCTGCTAACAGTGGGAGGCAGAGCTGTGAATCATCTTCCCTGTCCCCCCGGAGTTTATGATCTAGTTGGAGAGACAAGATGTGTGCAGGCCAGTTGAGGGCCAACATAAGGTATCGTGTGCACGGACCGGAATGAGTCGCAGGGGCAGCTGATGTCCATGAGGGGTGGCGGTCAGTGTGAGCCAGGCTTTAGGAATGGGGCTTGACTCGGACTCCGAAGGATTAAGAGCAGGAGTTGGGGGTGTTCGTAGAGAGAAAAAGATGGGCATTTCGGGCCAGGAGAAGAGCACACACACACAGCCTGAAGTCAGGAACCGAAACGCCATGTTCCGGTGAGGAGGCCGACGCGGCAAACATGGCACACGAGGGGCTCTCATTCTGGAGAAGGGAGGGAAGCAGAGGAGAGAGGCCAAAGAGAGGGATTTGAATGCCAAATTTAGAAACATGGAAGTGCAAACCACTTAACCAAACAGGAGAGCGTTAAATTAACGTATTAATCCCACATGTCAAATTAGCCGGCTGTGCCCGGCTGTTGGCACTCACCCGGCCCTCTCGGTCTCAGAAAAGCCGTGCATGCTGTGACAAACGGTGTGTTCCGTGGTGGATGCCGACCCGTGGGCGCCCCCCCCACCTTGTCTCCCACGCTGAAGGATCATTAACGATGCAGGAAACGCACTGTGCAATTCCCTGGTTATACGTTTTCTTCTCTGTGGGGATCTGAACCCAAGCCTTAACCCCTCTGGTCTGAGAGGTAGAATTCTGCAAATAATTCCACCTTTTCATTCAAATGTGTTTAGGACGGCAAAAGTATTTTCCATGGTCCTTTTAACTTTCCGTTACTGAGTCTGCCGTCCGACAGAGGGAACGCTTTGAAATAGCGTCGGTTTTCAGTTTTTCGTGGACTGACCAGCCCGCGGGGCTGGCCAGCCCTTGGACTTCTGCTGCCGTTTCAGTCTCTCTCCCACGTTAGGCTTGAGCAAGGCTGGGGTCACTCCCTAATCATTTGCTGCTCGTCCACTGTCCCTGCAAAGTACACAGCACAAACTCTCACCTTGGGGAATCATGACCTGGGAAAAATAGTAAGCCAAAGACGAGAGCCATGGCTTAAACGGAAATGTTTGAAACTGGCTTTTCTAAGTGGCTTTTGGGATTAGATTATTTACTTAAAAGTCCCCGATGTCTGCATCTTTAGCACAGGTAAATGGTGGTTACTCTAATCATAGTCCAGTGCCAAGCGATTTTCCATAGGTGAACTTAGGAAAAAAGCCAAATCTTAACTATGTGCGTATTGAAGTTTTGAATATGTGTTTCCAAACCTGGGTCTCTTTTCCTCCCCCCAAACTGAATTGCCCATCGTAGGTAGCAGAGCTTGAGTGTCCAGTGTTCTTATTATCATTGGAAGGGCGAGGTAACCCCTTCTTCCCAAAGTAATGTACATATACTTACACAAAATATTTTTACACTATTATATATTTACAGGCTGTATTTATGTATTATGTATGTATGCGGTGACAGTGTGTAGCATATACATATACGTAGTGTATATATATGTGTGCGAATGCACATATATGTGTATGTATGTTTATGTATATATGAATATTCTGGGGTTTTTTTTAAAGCTCTGAGAGGTCAGACATGTGCAGGACTTCCAAAATATCTCACACTCCTTCCAAGGCCTAGAAATAAACACTGCCTAAAAAAGCACGTCGAGCAGCTGCTGGCCTTGTTTGAGACGAGCTGGGTCGGTATTGCTGCACTTGTGATTACCAACGTGTATCGAAACCCATGGTTCAAAGCGGCTCTTGCTTTTCCCTCTGGTATCAGCCCCTAGAGTTGGAAGGGCCACTGTCTACCCCCGAGGGGCGACAGGCACGCCTGTGCCATCGAAGGCGCAGGACATCCGTAAGCCGACTCTGCAGCTCTTCAAAATCATGATGTTGAAATAATTTCGCTGTGAGTAAAGACAGAAATGAAGAGCAAAGAATAATGGACAAAATAAAACTTTATTTAAAAATACAAACACAGGAAGACGTATGGAAGGTTGCACACTAAGCAAAATGTTGATGGTGGTGAACCCTTACTGGCGAGATTATTTGTGACATTTATTTCTTTATTTTTGCTCACTTACATTTTCATCCTCTTCAATAGTAAATACATATTGTTGTCTAGTTAAAGGTTATTGAGGGAAAAGAGAGCATGTTGGACTCACCGTCAGGAGGTTTTGCCTGACTGGCCATGGATGCTTGATTCGTGTTAGAAACTGAAGGTTAGAGTTGTCCTCAGGAGCAGACTCACGTGAGGCTGTTGTAGTAGCCATCCTTTGCCGAAGAAGACACTGTCCCGGCCGCTGCAAAAGACCTTGCACATTTGTTATCACATTCAGCCGTCGCGGCAGCCCTTCAGGGCTGGTGTTAATACCTCCAGTTTTACAGGTGAGAAAACTAGAGTCTGGGGAAAGTAATTTGTCGAGGAACACAAGGTTAGTCCGGTGAGAAAGGAAGTCAAATCAGGTTACGCATCTTCCATTCTAAGCTTCCTTGATTTCAGGCTGGATCACTCGTTCACTTCATCTCTCTCTGCTGCTTGTACACACTTGGCATTAGGTCTGTTGACATTCCAGCTCTCGGTTCAAGGGCAACTTATGTTGCATTTGTGGCTCCACTTGATCTGTCTATGGAATAACTCTTCTGAAAAAGTGGTCCAAGTGAAGTCACATCTTTTTAAAAAAAAAACAACATAATTTAGGAAGTGGTCCTCCCGATTACTCAAGCACCCACCTGGCACTACACACACCATGACAATGAGACCGACTCTGTTCCCCGTGCTGTACTCTAAATCCCCCGTGCAAAAGTCAGGTCTTGACGCGAGCTTTCGTTTAGACGCGTAAATAGAGGAACTGTCTCTGTTCTTCCCACTTGTGTCCTTCTCCCCCATCAGCAGCAACTTCCGGTTCTTAGTTGTTTCTGAGATTTACCTCTGTCTTTCTAAAGTACGTTCTATAATTTCTTTATTTATGGGTTATGAATATTCGCTGCATTCTAAATGAGGTGTTTGCATGTTAGGCCTACTCTCTACTCCTCCTGCTAATGTAACAGTATCTCTACTTTTGGTTAAGTCAGCACTCGGTGTTCGTGTTACTGTCACCGCGTTACACGTGGCTCACTGCCAGACCGGTTTATATTCTATAATTTCATTTCCTTTCTTAGTGAACTGTTTTCCCTGCCTCAGATTAAGAATTGCTGGTGTTTTTTTTGTTTGATGAGTAGTTGACTGTTACCTCTTCTTTCCAGTCTCTCCAATAATTGAAAATTTCTCAGAAGAAGTATTTTCTACATGGTCAGATGTTTCCGATAATCTGTAAGTTCTTTTCTTTTCCTGGAAAATCTCTCTTGGAGCCCTCCCATCCTCCTTTCCCATCTGGTTAATTTCTCTTTCAATCTGTTGTACCCTGTTAACCTGACACTTCCTTTCTCCTCTCTCCTATGCTGAGTCCCTGTGTCTTGGGTACCAGATCTCCTTGTTTTTCTCCTCTTCCCTTTGATTTGGTGGAGCACATCCTTTAGTAGCTTCTGTAGAAAAGGACCATGATGATATTTTGTTTTTTGTTTTTTTTTTTTTTGAGACCTCATAGTTTCAAAACTGTCTTTATTCTACCCTTACCTTTGATTGCTTATTGGAGCACCGAATTTTAGGTTGAAAAGTAATTTCTCCTAAAATGTTTGAAGATATTATTTGTCTTTTAGTTTTTAGCTTTAAAACTAAAGTGAAATGACATTGCTGTTGAGAAATGACATTTTGATTCTTGATTCTTTGTATGTAATCTGTTTTTTTCTCTACAAGCTTAATACAAATACTTTCAATATTCTGAAATGTCATTGTACCTGTTGTCTTTGAGTTTAAAGTCTCTCTGATGCAATTTGTTCATGGACAAAAGAATAAATAAAACTTTCATCATAATGGCGGAGAAAAAGGGAAATCCGGAGTCCATTACCTAGATTTTTAACCAGCCTCCCTATTTTTTTTCTATATGGTTTACTGTTGCCAACTGTGGTATATGGTGCTTCTAATGGCTAGAACTTCTGGGGATCTGGTGTATGAATGACTTTCTTCTCTCTGGCATCTAGCGTTCAGGTCTCAGCTCTGCTAATTCCTTCATCTGCTTTCTATCTTACAAAAAAGGGTTAACTTTGCTCCCTTCTTTTCCATTCCTTATCTGGATTTCTATAATTTCAGATGTCTACTTATATTTTAGTGGGTTTTGTGAAGTTAGCAGAGATATCTCATCTACTATGTTTAACTGGACGTCACTAGACAAGTTTTCTGTACTATCATTTGGTGAGTTCTTTTGCAATGCTATACCTAGTTTGCCAGTTAGCTTTTTAAATATCAAGTTTTCTCAAAAGGCAGGCCTTGCCCTAAGCTGTTGTTTTTATTTTTGAACAGCATATAGCTGAGGCCATGGCTGTCACATCCTAGGCTTATTTAATAGTCCCAGGGGACCTCAGTGCTGCCTGGAGAGGGAGACCCCGGTACCATGAGCAGCCATAACTTGGGCGTGATAGTCATCTGGCTTCCATCTTCCCACCCATGTGCCTTGACTCTTTATACTCATGGGAGGTGTCTAGGGTCTAAGGCCATTTAGTGGAAAGATTCCTAGATTTCCTTATTCTATTATTTTATTATTTTTTTAATTGATGAGGTCATTCATGACCATATGCTCTTAAAAAAAACAGATAAGACTGAAGTCCCATAAGACATCCATCCCCCCCAAAACAAACACACCTTTCTCACTGTCGTCCCATGAGAGGCAGCCATTGTTATTAGATTGGAGTCTGGCCTTCCATATCATGCTACTTTATGTGTATGTATTTTGAGATATGTTCTAAATATTCTAAAATTCACACTTTCTGCCTCATTGTATGTTTCGAAGATGTTTCTATAGTAGTCTATATAGATCTGCATAATTGGACATGATATAGATATATCATAATTTGCTTAGCCATCCTTCTATTGTTGGAAATTTGAGTTGTTTCTAATGTTTTTCTTCTGAAAATGCAGCTATAGTGAAAGATGCCTATTTGAGCCTCCTTGTGGATGCGTGTAAATGTTCCTTTAGGGCAGATACCAAAAATAGAATAGAGCAGGAGTTGGTGAACTATGGCCCATGGGCCAGGTCTGGTCTATTGCCTGTTTTTGTATGGCTTGCAACTAAGAATGGTTTTTACATTTTAAAATTGTTTTACTTCGTGATCTATACTTTCCCCAGTGTGATAGATCACCTTTGATATACAGTAAATATCCAAATATACCTAGATTCATTTTGGGGCTCTATTCTGTTGCATTGATCTATTTGACTGTAACTGTTCAAGTACTGCTTTCTGTTAGTAAGTTGGTGTCATCTGTATATCATAAGTTGTTGATATTTCTTCCATCAGTTTTTACTCCTCCTCTAGACTTAGTTTTTCGTATGATATGTTCTGCATGTAGATTAAACAAATAGGGAGATAAAATGCACCCTTGTCTGTCACCGTTGCCTATAGGAAACCCTTATGTCTCCATATTCTGTCTTGACAGTGGCTTCCGGTCCACACAACAGCCTCTGCTGGTTTTAACTAAGCTGGACATCTAAAGTACGGAGCAGGTGACTCGTCCATTTAAGCAAAACTGGCTCCGCCTCCATCACTGCAGGTGCTCGCTTCTCTCTCAGGAGCATGCATTGCTTAGATCTCAGTAGCAACCAGAGTCTGGAAAATTTAGTTTCGTTGACCAGATATGTTTGAAGCTTCGAACAATTACAAGAAGGAAGGAAGCCTTGCTTTCCGAGTGCCTTTACATGTTTCTTTGTCTTGGATAAGACAGGATAAGATGGGACATTTAAAAGGTCAAGTGATTCTGTAACTTATTTAGTGCAAAGAGAGGGACAGGATAATTATTGAGCGCACACGGGGTCTTGGGGGATACAGAGTCAAGGATAAGCTGCCCCATCGTTCAGGAGATGCTGGTAGGAACATGAGGGAGATGGGTAACTGGGGAAACACAGACTTCTCAGTGGAAGTTACCAAAGTGCCTCGAGAAAGGAACCAAGGGAAGCAGTGCCCGGGCCGGTTGGTACAGAGATGGGACGGGGGCCCCAGAATGACTTCGGAGTCTGCGTCTTCGTGATCCTGAGTGTTTCACTCCGGCCGGCCTTCTCTTTCACAAGAGCTAGAGCTGTTTCTTTCGTTGTCGCTGGTCTCTTCTTCATGGCCTGTGGGGTAATCTCCCCTCCAGTGTCCCCCCTCGCCATTTTCTTGCTCATCCTCTCTTATCCTCTGGTTAGCATTTTTATTAGAAAATGAAAAACTTCAGTGATTATTTGTAGGAACTGTGTCCAGCTGCTCAAACCCACCCGGTTTCTTTTTTTAGCTTCTCCCCCACTTAAAAATAAACAGCATCGGGTCCCACTTGCCAAGCCTTTGTCACCGTCTTCAGCAGCCATTTCTCTGGCCCATCTGCTCCCCCAGATGCTCAGCCCATCCCCTCCTCCCAGCTCAGCCCCACATGCAGCCCCTCCGTGGGCAAGTGTGGGGCCCCCGAGCACAGCAGCCAGCAGCCCCGCCATCTGCCTTCCATCCCCGGGCCCTGCCGAATGTCACTTATGACCCAGATTCCGCAGACACCCCCTCCCCCCAGCTTGTTTGCCCTAGCCAGTCCTGTGATTTCCAGGGACAGGATGTTGACTGGAAAAGATAGAGGGGTTGCCATGGAGATATGAATAAACACCCATGAGCCGTGGACACGAGCCGTGTACCCGTCACAGAAAGAAATTCAAACGAGTTTGACAGAAGTTTAGTTCAACCCTAAAGTTCGCTTCGTTTGAGTTACTTGCCTCACCTTTGGAATCGGTGTCTCAGAGGGAAGTTTGAAGCCACCACTAGCTGTCATTATAACATTCCCACACCCGCCTCTTGTTTCTTCCTTCAGAGACAGTGTGCTCACACAGGGAAATAAGAGGTCTGCCCATACTCCCGGATGTTCTGAGGGGCTTGCTGTATCCAGGTCCAAAATCCAGTACCTGCTCTTGGGCCTGAAGAAGGGGTTGTAGTGACATTAGCATGGAGAGGAACTGCCCCAACCTGTCACATAGGTCAGAGTCCACACAGGAGAACTGGTCACCCTGCATGGGGACAGCGATGCTCTCTAACCTACTCCACCTCTCATTCTTCCTCTCTCCTCTGGGTTTCAGGGGTGTGGGGCGAGGGGCTTGGAACTGGTGGTACGTCTTGCCTGAACAAGGCTGGTGGCACAGGAGACTTCTCCTCTCTCAAATTCGATGCCAGGCGGTGAGGGGCAAGAGTGGGAGAGGCCGAGCACTGGGGCCTGCCAGGAACCCTTTCTCTGCCCCGAGATGCATTTTTTTCTGGGCCCCAGGAGAAAGGGGGAATGGTTTTGTCGTAGTTCCTAATGAGAGAGGAAGGAGTGTTCGGTGCCCCCAGGGACCGAGAGGGAAGTCAGCTCTAGAATGAATGTGGAAGAAAACATTTCACCCTCTCTCCAGAGGGCGCTGTTGACATTTCAGGCAGGACGGGCACACTACAGTACATTTATCACCCCTAGCCTCTGCCCATCAGAATCCACAGTCACCTCTTGGCCATCGTGTTGTCCTTGGGACAACCAAACATGCCCAGTAAGCTTCTAAACGCCCCTGGGGGCAGTGCTACTCCAGCTTTTTGCGACCAGGAGATTGGATTGCCACAGACTCATCTGTCCTCTGGGGAGAGAGCATGACCAGACCAGAGCTGCTTTTTATCTTGATATATTCGTGTTAATGAAAACCAAATTCTGTTTATTGTCGTCGCCTTATCCGACCAAGTTGCCAGTTCTTATTTTCATTCCCAATGACCCTTCGCTGTACACTGATCTCTCTCCCCATTTATTTTACAATTCCTCAACACTAGTTCTCCTACCGAGGGAGGTTTCAAGCACCTAAGCCATAAGGACGGTGACTAACAAATAAGGCGCGGTCCTTATTGCACGTGGACGGCCAGCATCCTAGACGTGAAGGACCACAGGAGTGGTGACGATAATTGCTGTAGAACTTCAGAGAAGAGAGTATAAGGGAAACAAAGCGTTTACAGTGGGAACTTTGGCCCTGTGACGCTAGAGATTCAGAAAGTCACATTTATTGATGGAGCTGCCTGGGCCGAGGGAAGAAATCCTTCCTGCCTCACCCACATGGCATTTTTCCTCCTGGGATCCCCTGAGTATGGAGATCTCCCCTAGAGTTCCTGTAAACCAATGACTGAGGCTGGATGGTTCCAAGATGAGAGAAAGAAATCCCTAATGTCGAAGCCGTCTCCTTCTGCAGTATTTCCGGGGAATCTGAAGAGGAGAGATGGTCGCGGCTGAGACTAAACGTCCCCTTTGCTGTGAATGATCACCCTTCCGTGGGCTGTCCAGACCGGCCCTCATTTTCCTTCCTCAGGGCCCACAGTTCTCCTCACCCACAGACTCACAACGAAGAGAAGCCGTGGCCCCGTCGAGTTTGCTTCTTGTTGGCAAGGCTGGTTTTGTCAGTTCAGAGGATGGAGCTGTTAGTTAAAGTCGGGTTTTTGGATTTTCTTTTTCGTCTGTTTCGTCTCTCACCCACTCACCCTGGGGGATAATGGAGGATCGCTTATGATCATCTTGATCTCTTTTTTAAGTCTCTCTAGCTTGTTGATTCCAACAGCCCATGCCTTTAACATTCTTGCTTTTTAAAAAACAAACAAAAAAAATAACTATTTCTAAAAATTGAATTATCAGTCATTTCAGATTTTAGATGCCATCCCTCCTGTCTCTGGGAGCAGCGACTCCTTTGTATTTGCTGTTATTTTGACTTTTTTCTCCCCCTAAGCAGAAATGGGAATTTATGGACCTAGGTAGCCGAGAGGGATTCTGGGGTAACCAGAGAACACAGGGACCTTTCGCAGGAATCAGGGCCTCAGGGCAGGAGAGGAGCCCTGCGCCTCCAGCCGAGAGGGATCCTGGGGTAACCGGAGAGCACAGGGACCTTTCGCAGGAATCAGGGCCTCAGGGCCGGAGAGGAGCCCTGCGCCTCCGGCACTCACTCTCCCCTCGCCCCCTCCCTCGCTCTGCCCCGTGCGCCTCGGCTCTGCCCCCTTCTAGAGCCCGGCCTTGCCCTGTACCAGGTAACTCAGCACCGCAGCTCTGCTTAGCAACCCTAAGAGCGTTTTCCTCTCTCAGTATCTCTGTTGATTATTTAGTAATTGTGATGATTTCCCATAAAAGGAGAACCACTTGGAGGTAACCGAGCTATGTGCACTCTCTGGGATTCACATTAATAAAAGATCACCTGGGGCCTTTGAATTCCCCAAACAGCGTATAAGGTTGGGGGAGGCGGATGGGGTTAGAACAGAAGTGGCCGAGTGTCTGACTCATTGGGTCCCTTAGAGATCAAATGCATTGTCAAAGTCTCTGTACCTGGAGAGAATTATTTGGACACATTTATGCCAATTAAGATAATTCGTATTTTCTTGATTTATTCTAGGTTTCTCTCTCTCTCTCTCTTGCTTCCTCTCATTCCGCCCCCCAGTTATAGCTAACTGAGTCAATCATACCCAGAAAATACCTTCCTCTGCTCTAAAATGCAGAAACTGGTAGATTTCTGTCTCTTTACTCTCAGAGGAGGAGAGCATTGAGGTACAAGCCTTCTTTGTCCTCATTTCTCCCTCAGTATCAGTTTTTACACCGTATAGTTGTCCCTTATTCTGGGTTCGTTGGACACATTATCCCCTGCACATGCTTGTGGCCTCTTAGAGCAGGGAGAGACTAGAGATCATCTTCTTTGGGGGCCTCTAACCAGGAACGTGCCAGCATCACTGGAGAGCTTTCCAGAACAGCCACGTCCAGGCAGATCCCTCAGCCAGTGCCCACGGCACAGCTTCTCGGTGGGAAGGCCGCGCACTGGTACACGGTGGCAGTGAAGCCAGGCTCCGGCGTGATGCCAGAGGGCAGGCGGATGGCAGCCGAGCTCGCAGAACAGATGCTGGGGCTGGCAGGAGAGGAGAGGGGAGCGGGTCAGGAGCTCGTTGCTCTGGATTTCCAGCGGGCGCTGACCAAGGCTCGCAGAATGGCCGCAGACGATTCACAGCAGGATCCCCTGCTGGAAAATCGCTCTCCAGCTTAGTCCTTTTTGCCTGCCATGAATTCGGGCAGTTCGGAATTCTAGTTGTAATTAAAGCCCAGCTGAAGTCAGGATGTGCAGGTTTCAGGAACTGTCTCTAGACCCTTAGCTCCCTCGCTTTTCTGCCTCTGGATTAGGCTGAGGTATTTGTCAGAAAACGTGGGGCCCTGTGTCTGCCTGTTGTGTGGTCCCTGCTTCTCATTCTGAATATCTAGTCCCAAAGGACAGTCCCTGTGACAGTCATGGGGCTCACATACTCTAGACACGGCACTGTGACCTTGCTCGGGAGGGCCGCGAGAACAGTCAATGCTGAGAAGGAAAGGCTTTGACGCCATTATGAAATCCTCGAGAAGACATTGAAAGGGAAGGAGAAAGTGCCATGAAAAGCTCTGATGAATGAGCAGAATTCTTCATCATCAACGCTGGAAAACACCGCTCCATTTCTTGCCCATTTCAGATGCTGTAATAAGTTCTCTGATGCGACTGCAAGCTCGCAGTCAGTGGGGCATGTGCCCCGATCTCCGATTCCAGGAATGGAGTCAGCTTGTCCTGATTCTCCTGCACCCTGTTAACGAGACTCCTCCTCCTAATAGTGGGTCAGAGTTATGGGGTGGCTCCCCAGGGTCAGGTAAACTGGCCCAGAAGATCGTCCTGATCTGGAGCTCAGTACACGGAGCTGTGCTTGTTATCACAGAAAGCAGTGTAAAAAGTTCTCTCGTACCTGTAGATTCGCATGCAGAGATGTGTGGAGACATTCCAGCTGAATCTTAACTCGTGTCACTACCCATGTTACCCATGTCCAAGAGAAGCCCGTTTTGGCCACAGGAAGTAACAACTCGGAGTGCGTCACTTCTTTCTGGGACCAGAATTAGCGTGTTGCAGGAATAGAAGTTGTGAGACCTGTTTAAACAGCCACCTAGCTCAGGCTGTGCGGGGAGGCGCCCTGGGCCGCGGCCGAGCAGGGCCGGCTGCATGGCTCTCAGTCTCACGTTTAGCCTTGAGACGAGACGCCTCCTTGCCTTTCGCCCCACAGGTCCAGTTCCTCTCCCCGCAAGCTCGCCGTCGATGCCACGCTGCCCTCGCGTCTTGTTCCACCTCCATGCTGATCTTGTCCAACCTGGTGTTCCTCGGGGGCAATCAAGTTGGGAAGATCTACTGGAACAGGATCTTCATACACGGTAAGGTGCCGCGCAATGCCATTTTCAGTCGATTTCTTGCTTTCCACACGGGGACTCGAATGGGACTGGAGAGGGCATGCATTGTTCTGCTCATGGTACGTGGCCTCTAAATACCAACCAGGAACAATTCCCTGTATTTAGCTGTGACTTTAAGTGCCCCCTATTTTAATGTACTTCTTCTCTATGACATGTGACACTTAACATGAAAATATACTCTCTCAAGTCTCCCAAACCCTCCCATTCGTTCTGCTGACTTACCTCTCCAATTCTTTCCCTTTTATTAATGTTCCCTACTGTCTGTGGATCCCAGCCTTCGGAACACAGCAAAGTCTAACGTTTACCGTTCCGAAGGGCCTACCGGGATCATGTCCTGGAAGCCCCATGGTGCCCTCTTGCAGCTGGGGGTGTGGCACCTGCGTTCGCCAGGGCGGCTCTTTGTCAGGAATGTTTTTGTCTGAACACTGGGGTGCCAGCACCGGCAGACGACCTTCTGTTTAATGTACATCGAGTGGCTCCTCTCTGTGTTCACAGCAAAGCCACACCTGCAGCAGGCAAAACGCCCGTCTGTGGGAATTATTGTGGAAACATTGCATTCATAATTGATCATCATTTATTTAAGGTCACCATTTCCCTGGGGCTGGAACTGAGAGTTATGTCACATCCTTAAGAGAGTAGGAAGAAAGGGAACGACGGATCGTATGCGTTGCTCTAGCCAGTCCCCTCCGCGTTGACAGCAGAGCTTCTCTGACCACTGGCAGGGTTTTGTGCTTTCGGTTTGGGCAGCTTCGCCAAGCAGTGATGCCGTGACTCTGCCTGGCTGGGCCGTCCTCTCCACATCTGGGTTCCTGAGCCAGCGATGCTTTCGCTGCAGCTCTTTTCACACCAGAAATAACCCCGACACAGCCGCGTGACCCCAGAATGCCAGGTCACGAATCCAAACTGTGGCAGGCGGGGTGAGCCGGGCTCGAAGGGGCCGAGGGAGCCCTGTTCTGCTTTCATCTCATCGCTACAATACCCCTCTCTGGTCTTGCTTTCTGAGAAATGTCTTAGCTGATATTTCCTGAAAGGACTGTGCACTTTTTTAAGTGGAGGCTTTCCCTTAATAAGGACGGGAGATAATGGGGTGCATGGGATCTGAAGATAAAATCTCTCCGAGAGGCGGGTGACAGTGTCTTATTTATCTTGGCTCCTACCACAATGCCGAGAACGCCGTGGCTCGGGGAAACGCTGACTTGGGGTTTGCTGGTCCCGTGAGCGAGAGAAGGCTCTGATCTTCGCTTCAGTAAATCAGACACATCGGGTGTTTGCTACTTGAAGGCACTGAGGCCACACGGATGGAAAAATGAGCACACACACGTGTGGGGCCCAGACGTGCAAGCAGGAATCTGTCAATAGATTCGGGCAATTGGTGCGCCAGATGCGAGAGTAAACGGCTAGAGGTCGCAGGACGGAGTGGCCGACCTTCCTGTGGGAGCTGAGCTTCACAGAGGAGGTGGCGTTTGAATGGGAGTTGTGAGCACAGTAAGGTAGGAACTTGCCAGGCTGGGAAAGCAGGTGTGTGGGGTCAGGAACACTCGCTGCTCTCAGGTCTTTCCAAACTCTCAGTAATTTTTCCCCTTGACAAGTTTGTTCTTCTCACAGGTCAATTCGTGGCCAGTGCCTTTTTCTAAGCAGTGACTCCAGGACTTAGAAGGTTTCTGTTTTGATTCTCCCTTGCCTTGTCCTGGAGAGATGTGGGGTTAGAGACAGGACCAAATGCCCCCACCAGAAGTGACATGTGGCATTTCTACCCACATTCCATTGGTCAGAACCAGTCACGTGACCAACCTAAGTGCCAGGCAGGGAGACGTGGGAAGGTACACAGGTATTAGCAGGCTGTGGCACAGGAGGAAAGGGTACGTGAGGCAACCAGCTGGAGCGACAGGGAGGGCGGGACTAAATGCTTGCGATGCGGAGTCAAGGGCATGGAGGCGTTAGGTGAGGCCATGGAAGTGGGTGCAATTAGCCAGGGAGCATGCACGGAGAGAGAACGAAGTGGGATGTGAAACCCGCGGATGCTGGCACTTAAAGGCGTGCAAAGACAGCAGCTGTAAGATCTTCTTTCTGCTTCTCAAAGGCAGAAAGATCAGAGCATGATTTGCCGTGGAGCCGACATCGGTCACGAGTGATCAGGGCTCTGCAGTAGCGGGTCTGCGGCTGCCGCGTGGGCCTTACTGTGGTCTGTGATTGGGTACATGTTGCGTCCCCTTGGAGTTAGGTGCGGGTGTCCTGGGGACTGGTTCTCTGAATGCGGAGGGTCTGTGGAATTGTCTCTCTCTTTTCTGTGTCAGAGAGTCTTCAGATCAGCTTGGTCTCATCTCAGCTGGTCTGCCCCATGGCCTCCTGAGTCAGAGTGTCGACTAGTGTTTTGACATTTGCATCATCTGTGTGGTCCCTACTGTGGGTCTTTGCCCCTGAGTGACTGAGTTTAGACACCTTTTGGAAGAAGTGAAGCAGATGGTGCTAAATCCCTGATCCTTGACAACTTTGGTTTTTTTCATAACTAATTTGATTGACCTGATAGAAAATTAGTACGAATATTCATGTTTTGGTACAAAAAAGTACTAATGAGCTTATAGGATACTTCCTCAGACTTTGCTGGGGTGTTATATTAGTTTTATAAAATTAACTGTATGTATGTATGTATGTATGTATGTATGTATACACACACACATGTATGAAGTATGAATTCTGAAACTCCTCTGGCCCCAAAGGTTTCAGATAAGAGCTTATTGACCTCTACGCCTAACAGCTGGTGAATGAGCCAGGAGTTTGACATGCCAGTTGTCTCTCTTCAGCCACATGATCAGGACCTGTTGTTCTGAGACTCGTCTCTACACACCGAGGAAGATGTGGTGGAGTGAGCGAGGAAGCCTGTAGCGGGTGGAGAGCGTTTATGCTCGGTGTCTAGTTTCCAGGTTTAATTGGAAGTTGACACTACCCTGGAGGCAACCGCCATTTGTCCCTCTGTGCCATGATGAGCTGGACCTGCTGCAGTGACGGGGAGGGGCTTCCCTAGCAGATCTCATCTCTGTGAGTCCTGGAAGAGCACGACAATGACAGTCAGGTGTCTGGAGGGTCTCTGAGGAGGTAGAAGGCACAGCTGATTCTCAGGCAGCCTGTGCCCAGCCTTGCTGATGACCCCCACAGTATCTCCTGATTAGCCTGGAGGGCTTGGCTTAAGGTCAGCAGTATCTCTCTGTCTCCAGTTCACTGAATTTAGACGTGAATTTGCTTGCTTTAAGCTACAAAGCTTGTTTTAGTAGCTTATGTAAAAGTCTCTGCCCTGGTCTCTCTGGGGTTCGTGATCCAAGGCTGTAAAACCAGAGCCTTCCCTTCTGCCGTGCGCACAGCCCCGCTGTGCAGGAGGGTGGCCAACGCCCGCCGGGGGATGGACATGCTAGGTGGCCCTCTGGGGTTCTGGCATGCGCTACGCACAAACTGGTTTTATCAAGTGTCATCTCTGCTGCAGAGGTTGGAGAGGTAATGTCCAATTAATGCAGTGGAGAATAAAGAGTATATATCTCTATCTCTATCTCTATCTCTATCTCTATCTCTATCTCTATCTCTATCTCTATCTCTATATCTATCTATATCTTTCCCTTTAAAAAAATTTCCCAGACTTTTACTTTTGAAGTTTACTTCAAGCAGCTTGAGGAATGTGAATGTTTGGTGGGGGTGGGGGGAAGGTGGGGGGAGGTAGGGGAGTGTGTGTGTGTGTGTGTGTGTGTGTGTGTGTGTGTGTGTGTAGAAGGGACCTAGCCGGGTCCAGGGGTCTGGGCAGGATGTGGTCCCCAAGCCTGCTCTGGGAGGGACCTTGCTGTGGCCTGCTTCGCAGAGGCAAACGCAGGTTGCTTCTTATGTTACTCTCTGGCTCTCAGAAGCACTTCTTGATGGAAGGAGCTTTCTCAGGTCTGCCTTAACGCCTCGGCGTTGAAGTGTAAGTTAATTCCCTGGACAAGCAGTTGGCGACCGCTCTGTAACTCAAAAATGCCAATGTGCTATCACTCCAAGGCCAGTCTCCGTAAACCTGCCACGTGCTCAGCATCCTGGCGGTGCTCCGTAGCCTGGGGCAGTGGGAAGAAAAGGCAGACAGTGAGGCTAGGCATACACTGCATACACCGGGCATTCCTCTGGCCGTGAAGGGGCTGAGAGCATCACGTTTGTCTGGGTGCAGGGTGGTGTTTCTTTTGAAAAGTCCATTTACTTCTGTCAGTGGAAGGCCTGGGCTTTATAAAAAGGAGACCTATTCGTTTCCCAAGGCATAGAGCACTGGATTCTCCATCTAATTTTTTATAGTGCTGGGAGCTTGGTAAAGACACAGCAGCCACCGGTCTCCTGCCTGACTTCTCATCACACACACACGCGCGCGCACACACACACACACACACACACACACACACACACACACTTTCCCTCCTCCTCGTAGCCTGATCTAGTTTGGCGAACTCCATCTCAACACATATCCTGGAGTGGCCCTGTGCCAACACAGGAACTCGGTTCTTTCCCTGCAGATTGCAATGAGAGAGAAACTAGTAATTTTCTTATGCAGGTCAGAACCTTTACACTCCCCGTATTTGCTTGCTGTTTCTATCTGAGAAAGGAGAAAGTGTATTATCTCCTTGATTGCTACCCTGTCCAGGCAGTTTATTCATCTCCTGACTCAAATGGCCCTGGACAGGCATTTTATTTAAAGCTGAACTGGGCGTCGCACTGGAAACCGCGGAAGGCTGTGGTACATAGGAAACTCATTCCCTTACATCTTATTAAATTCTTGGGACTAAAATTTCCTTTTTGATGAAAGAAGACAGAGGGCAGACACCAACCTCTCGGGGGCCTTCCTGTGTGATCACTTGCTTTCTCTATCTTCACTAGCACTTCCTTTCAGTGGGGTTTTCATGGCTCTGTTTGCCTCACTGGAGTCTCTGTGAGTTCTAGAAAAGTTTGAGGGGTTTCCCGCCCCTCGTACTGGTGGCGAAGCTGATTTGTAGGCGCAGGATAAGCGATTCATCCACGGTTACACATTGGTCCGTTTATGACCATTCTTGGAATCTGAATTTCAAGATGTTCGGAAACCTCGTTTTCCTCTTTACTCTATGCTGTGTGGTCGCCCAGATGTCTTGGGCATCAGTTTTACTAAAAGTAGTCACAGGACGTGAGAAATGGTGAGCGGAAGGTCTTATCCAGCAACACGCCTGGGGTTATGTTACACCCGAGAGAATTTCTGAAGTATCCAGGAAGGACTTTGAATCACAGTGCATTTAAATCCTACCTTCTGTGAGGTTTTGTGAAACTTTTTTTGTTAACCAGAAGCTTTCGTGAATTTATTTGAAGAGCTTCAGAGAATATGGGAACATATTCGCCTGTGTCTCTATCTGACTCCTGCTGTATCTCGCTTATAAGGACCCTTGTGATTATATCAGGCTCATCTGGATAATCCAGGACACTCTCCCCATCTCAAGATCCGTAACTTGATCACATCCGCAGTGTCCCTTTTGCCAGTTAAGCTAATTTGCATGGGTTCCCGGGATTAGGATGTGGTCGTCTTTGGAGGAGCCACCATTGAGCTGACCATAGCACAGTAAGGTGGCAGTCGCTGTTACACAAAACATCACTTCTATGGCTCCACCACAATAACTTCTTTCTCAAGCCATTTTATTATAAAATAGCGCTTTGGATATGTCGCTTGCCTGTAAAAAATAAATGATACTTGACTTTTACAGAAGAAACGTGAGATTCGTTATCTTGAGGTCAGAGAGTAGTATAGGGGGAACCCACAGTTTTGCTCACTCAGCGTTTGTTCTCCATTCTTTGCGAGGAAACTTCTCCTACCCCACTCTGAATCTGCGTCATTCCGGCTGGGCACACCCCATATCTAAGACCTAGGGGTCAGAATGTGTTTGGGACTGGCCAGTCCACATAGCTCTCTTCACATTGCATTGCGGCTTCTGGGGCTCAGGGAAATGGCGTAATTATTTTGGCTACTATTACTGCTGTAAGAAAGTCCTTTGTCTCTGACCCAAGAATGTCGTGTCTTCTTCCAGCATCCACGAACCTGACAGGCTAATTTGTTGCTTGCGAGCGGGGTAAAATCTTAGAGCGTTTGCTTATTGACAATCCAGTTTGGCTGTGTTTCTGTCACTTGTAACCAAAAGCATCCTGACTCATGTAGGTGAGATATAGCACTGTGACAGGTTCTTAAGGGAAAATATTTGGGGAGATTCTTTTGTACTGAATTTTTTTTGTATAACTTTTTTTTTTTTTTGCTTTTGTGCCCCAAATGAAGTAACTGAAAAATTATGTATCCTGTCACACTTTTTAAAGTAGGCATCTAACTTCTTCTATTTTAAATTTAAATAATTATAAAAGATCTAATTTTTGACATTTTATAAATATTGACATTTAAAAATAAAACCAACATTTTTAAATATAAATGATAAGTAACTTAGTGATATGATACACACACACCCTCTCCTTTAAAAAATATGTATAAGCAAGATCTTTCACAGTAATATTTCCTTGATCGCATACTAGTTTAATGTCTTGTCTAAAAGTTTTTATCTTTATCACCTATCACACTTTTCTGCAGCATTGTTGTTTTTGTTTGTTTGTTTCTTTTCTCTATTACTATAAGGCTAGAAATGTAAACATTTTTCTCTCAGGCTGGGTTATCATTACAATTATTAGTAGTATGTAATTCAAAATTACACAAAGATGATACTATTTGATAACTAATTAGTACCACAAAATGTAAAATTTTATTGAAAATGTATTTCTCTTAAGATGGATGGATTAGGACTTTATGGTTATTTGATTAAAGGAATTATCTAATTGTCTCTTTATTTTTGCCCCTTGACTATTTCAAAGCTTTTTATTAAAATACAGTGTAGTCTAAAAAAGCTCATATATCATAAGAATTTTTTTTCAGTGAACACACAGGTATAACCAGCATCTGGAGGCCCCTTCGTATGATCTCTACTACTTACTACCTGCCTTTAAGGGTAATCACTATTGTGACTTCTAAATTCATAGCTTTTTGTGGGGAGCTTGTTTTTCAAATTATATATATGATTTAAAAATATGGGTAATTTGTATATAAATATACATACATAATTTATATAATTTATGTAAATTACAATATAACTTGTGTGTGTGTGTGTATATATATATATATATATATATATATATATATAAAATCACATAAAATGTATTCTTTTGTGTCCAGCTTCTTTTGCTCAATATCATGTGGAGTGATCCATGGTTTTGAGTGTGGTTATAGGTTTTTCCTGCTTACGACTGTAAAATATTCCATGGTATGAACATACCACAGTTTATCCATTCTCCTGTTCGTGAATATAATCACTGTTAGCATGTAGGAGGCCTGTGGTGGAGATATGTTTCCATTTTTGTTGGCTATATACCTGGGAGGGTATACGTACATTCAGCTTTTGTAAACATTGTCAGTTTCTCAAAGTGTTATGTTAATTCCCTTGAACTCGAGGTAAGATAAGGATAGGGGCGAGGCTTGCCTTTTCTTTGTAAAGTGGCATAAGGGCTATTTTATGAGAGGAGGAGAAAGAATGAATATAAATGAACATAAACTTATGCTGAGGACCTGGATAGCAGTTCTTCTAAAGTTAGCCATGTCGTTTTATACATTTTGGCAAATTCTGCTGTAACCCCGGTGGTATGTATAATCCAGTTCGAAGGCTACTGCTCTATATGGGAAAGAAGCTCACTCTGTCGCTTGTTTACTACCTTCTAGCCCCAAAGAAAAGAAGCATTTATCTGGATTGGACAGTGGTTCGGGTTAGCTTGTATCAGTTAGCCACTGCTGCATAACAAATCGCCCCAAAACTTAATGGCTTAAAAGAACAAGTATTATTTAGATCATGAGTCTCTGTGTCCATTGGGGTCTGGCTGGTCTAGGAGGACTTCATGCATACTTTTGTGGGTCAGCCATGGGTTAGCTGGGTTTTCACATTTCTAAGGCCGTGGCTGGGATGAATTGTTTAAGTCAGGACTGCTCCATGTTGATTTCTTATTCTTCAGCTGATTTTTTCCAGGCTCGTCCAGTCATCGTAGTTCAAGAGAGAGAGCAGGATGTATGCAAGGCCTTTTCAGACTTAGGCTCAGAACTGACACTTTATCACTTCTGCTGCACTCTCTTGGCCAAAGCATGCCATAAAGCTGGCCCAAATTCAAGAGGAGGAGAAATAGATTCCATCTCCTGATGAGGTGCATAATCATGTTATAAAGGTATTGATACAGGTAGGAGTAAAGGGGTGTGGCCACTTTCTTGCGGTCTACTTTAGTTGCATATTCAGAGGGTTCAAAAGAGCTAGCACAAGGGCATGGCCATTTGGATGATCCCAGCAGACTAGAGAGGTAATAATCATTGCTCTGGTCTCATTTGTCCATCTCTCCTCGTGCAGAGGCTTTCTCTGCCTCCCATGCAGTAACTTTATCTTCTTTTGACTGGGGAAGTCCAGGAGAAAGGCTTAGACTTGCCCTGCACTTTGTAGTGAAATAGCCATAACCACCCCTGCGAGAGTGCATGTATGCGTGCCTTCATGTTTATGGGCCACATTGTTAAAATTGGGACCTTTGGGCATTCAAGCTGATCTTCCCTGTGGTCCAGGCTGGCCACACGTCTAGAGTTGTGTATAGGGTGTGGGGCCCGAGCCCCAGCTAATAATCAAGTATTCCTTTGTTTTGCTTTGCATAGATGTCTGTCTAGGCTACCAGGCATTCAGATTTTCTGAGCCCTCTGACCGAATATAATTTAGTGCCTCTTAAAAAATTTAGCATCCATTGTCACTGTTTTAATTCTTTATTGTTTGTTAAAGAATTTCTAATTTACTAGTTTAATCTTTGCAATAGCCCTACGAGACAGTTTAGGCAGTTTAAGTAGATATGATTGCAGTAGTACTAATAGTGCTGAGGCTCGGAGAAGTTGGGAAACTTGTTCATAGTTACACAGCCAGTAAGCAGTGGAACCAGGTGAGATTACAGGCCTTCCGACTCCAAATCCCATATCCTTTACGTCATGCCGCTCTGCCCTCTCTGCTCTCTGAGGCCTAAATAGGACAGGTGATCAGTTTTTCGCCACAACACATCCCTGGGTGTCACTGTCGGAGACAAAGTCTAAGGCACTGGGTTTATTGTTCTGGTCCTGGTACTTATCTTATTGGTAAGGGGTTGTGGGGGTGACAGGAATCAGAGCTCCCAGGTTCTGGGGCTTACAGGCCAGCCTGCAGCTGCTGGCTGCGTTGGCCGCTGGCTGGTCTGCACCCCCACAACTCTTTTGATTCTGAGCCTGCTCAGTTGGTGAAAGACACTTGCTCACCTGACAAATCAACACTCAAGGTATCGGTTTCCCCTGTTTTAGACTTACTCAGATATTGTGTTAGCTTGCTCACAAGCCTCGTTTCTTACTCAGACCAAGAAAGCAGTGGAAGGAGAAGATCATTTTGCTTGGCATGCTAGCTGAATTACCAAACAGGATGGTCTCAGGGTGGCCTTTGTAAGAGCTGGAGGCCCACGATCCCATGTATACTACGTTGCGTGGTGCTGGATGTAGTGGGAGGCAGCAGCGTGGACCAGACGGTGGGATCCAAAGGAACACTTCCTTGCCTCAAGAATTGTGTCCAAACTGTGGTCACCTCTCTTGAGTATAATTAAGGCCGTCAAGCATTTCACTGAATATTCAGTAAACGAGGATAAAAATCACAAAGAAAACCTTGTCATTGTCTTGAAATAAAGAAACGAATCCTGTTTTGTGAGCACCTGTTTAGTAGCAGGATTTCTCAGGGGGCAGAGCTTTTTGTCAGCAGGCGTGGGGCTCCATCCAGACCATTTTTCTCTGCACTGACTCGTGATTCTTGCAGCCTGCAGCCTGCCGTCCACCGCCCTGTTCACCCCACCTGCTGTGGAGTAGTCTTTGAAGGGGGAACCTGCTGAGAGAGTCAAGTATGACAAATGGGGTATCATGGATTGAATTGTGCCCCCCCCCCCAAAATGCATTAATGTCCTAACCTCATTATCTCAAAATGTGGTCTTTACAGAGAGAAGCAAGTAAAAATGAGGTCGTTAGGGTGGGCCCTAATCCAAATGACTGGTGTCCTTATGAAAAGGGGGAATTTGAACACAGAGACAGATGTGTTCAGAGGGAAGACAATGTGAAGCCACAGGGAGAAGGTGACAGAAATTGGAGTGACGCTGACACAGAAGTCCAGGGGCCATAAGACGCTGGTTGTGGCAAGGAAGGCGCCTCCCGCAGAGGCTTCAGAGGGAGCATGGCCTGGCCGACACCTTGCCTCCAGCCTTCCGGCCTCCGGAACTGTGAGACAGTACATTTCTGTTGTGTTAAGCCATTCGTTTTGTGGCACTTTGTCATGGCAGCCCTAGGAGACTCACACAGGTCACGTGGTGTGTGAAGGTCAGGTGACGCTGAGATGGGCTGGCAGAGACTCCTTTCCTACTGTAAGAAACATAGTTCGTCTTTTTCCGTCTGACTTATTTCCCTCAGTATAATACTTTTATGTGTGAAACCTAAGGAACAAAAAGAACAAACTAATTGAAAACAGACTCACGGACACTTTCTAGTGACTGCCAGAGGGGAGGGGTTTGGGGGGCTGGGAGAAAGGGACGAAGGGATAAAGTAGGCATTAGTAGCCGATAGGTCACTGGGGTGGGGAGCAGGGCACAGGGAATGCAGCGAGTGGTAATGTAATGGCTGTGTGTAGAGCCAGAGGGCTGATTGCGTAATTGGGCGATTGTTTCATAAACTACATAAACGTCTAACTAATGCACTGTATATTTGAAGTTAATAATAAAATAAAATGCTAAAAAGAAAAGGAGAAAAGAAACGCGGTTCAGGCAGGAGTCCTGAGCCAGAGGTTGAAAACGCCCTTTTCAAGTGCCGAAGTCCACACCATAGCTAGACTTTGCTCTCTGGGCACAGGCCATAGGACAGACATCCCAACTGGTTGGAATAAGGGCTGGCAGTAGTCACCCAGCCGGCCACAACAGTGTCACAGGATGAATGTGGTCATCCAGAGCAGGGTATCCTAAGTCTGATGGAGGGCCCAATGAAGGCGAGGAGCAAGGAAAGCCCGCCTTCTCGTGGCTGGGGAGCCCTTGTCTTTCTTGGGTGATCCGAGTCAGTTTAAAGTGTGGCAATGTGGTCGGTGAAGATGGAGGGAGAGAAGCAGGGACCCACAGCGACAGCCCAGGGATGCACTGATTAATTGATTTTAAGACAAAGCCAAACTTCTACCTACCACTTGGCTTAATATTCATCTTCTCCTCGTGGGTCCTTCTCTAACCTGTGATGTTGATTACATAGAAATCGGCAGATAGAACTAGCTGGTCTGGAAGAATATGTCACCCCACATCAGGCTGTTAGATTGAGGCTCCTGAGCAGGCAGACAGGGCCGATGCTCCACTTGGGAGCTGCCCAGCCGCCAGCCGACCCGATGCTCGAAGCCCTTGTCCCCCACCGTGCCAGTCGAGCAGCGTGCCCGCAGCGCCTCTCTGCTCCCCTCGGTCCCCCTCTCAGTATGTCACACTCCAGCTGCTGCCAGCTCTTGCCCAGAGAAGGAGGCAGCTGCTAATTTTAGCTCCATTTAGGTCTCTAGGCAGCACGTCTCAAGACTTTTCTTTATTTTTCCGATGACATTTTCATGTGACCTTGGGGCGGGCGGCAGGGGAGGAAACTGAGAAGACTCACCTGCTATCAATAAAATAAAAGGGAAAAATCCAATATTTTGTTTCAAAAGGTGATCGTGTTCCTCTGCTGTTAGATGTCTTCCAGGGGCCCTGGGTATGCACCAAAGGGACTTACCTATACCATGTGGCTTTTAGGGAAAGAAGAAAACAGATAACTGAGGGCTGAGCCAGAGGACGTGCCACTGCCACAGCATTAGAAAGATGTCTCTGGCTTGCTTGGGTGAGGCCAAGCCGCCCAGTTTATGACACAGGAACATGAGTTTTGCTAGATAAACCTGAACGCCCTTTTCCTAGTTTCCACATTGGGTGTGTGGGACCTCTCATATTGGCCTTCGTTTCAGGTTGAGCCTCCTAAGGAAGTTCACTTGTTATAATATACAAGTGTGCACCATTTGCATTCTGAGGATTGTTAGTCACACACAATCTAAAAGATGTCAGACAACAGAATGGGTACTGTTATTTCAAATGACAAATAGCCAAAGGATGGTCACACAGGCCTGTTTTGGGAGCCAGGGTTTCCTTGGAAAGTCGTGGTGTTTCTTATGAAACTACAAGAAACCAGATAACCTCTAACATAAAGTTGTTTCTGGTCCTGTTTTGACATTCTATTTGTGTCCACGGTTACCTGTCACGTACTTTTCTCATATTTGAAGCTTGCCTCCTGATTACTTTTCTCATTTCCCGGCTGCCCCAACAAAATTGCTGGAAGGTTGGATTGTACCTTTTGCATTGCTGTAAAAAATTGCTCTCATTAGCAAAGATTTTACTAAAAGAAGCAAAAGTACACAGTAATGAAATTAGAAATGTGGGAAGCAGCCCAACCTACCTGATTCAGGAAGGGGAGGTGCAGTGGTGAGGTGAGTCTGGATGAGGCTAAGATCATTTTCTATAGGAAAATTGCTTGAAGGAGAGAAGGCCTCCCTGTATTCTTGCTGGTCATTATACTGGGTGATACAGTCATAGTCAAACATGGCAAAATGTGGTATGCTGCTTTGAAAACAAAATGCTTTGAGGATATAGAAGTGAATGATAAAAAAAAGAAAAATCAAGAGCTACAAAATACATTGTGGTATGCTGGACTGGATCCTGGAACAAGTGAAGGATGTTTGTAGAAAAATAGGTGATATCAGAATAAAATAGAGAGTTTAGTTAATAGTAATGACCCCAAGTTGGTTTCTTAGACAAATGTGCTGTTAGGAGAAACTGGGATGTTGGGTACACGGGAATTCTCGGTATTAGCTTTGCAACTTTTCTGTAAGTCTGAAGCGATTGCAAAATGAGAATGGGGTGAAGGGTTAAAGAAGTACAAATTAGTAGTGGATAGGTGGTCACGGGGATGGGGAGCACGACGTAGGGAATGCAGTTAGCATTAATATATCGGCTAGGTGGAAAGCCAGAGGAGAGAAGGAGCGATTAGGGGGACCGTTTTATAAACTGTATAAATGTCTAACCAATATACTGTATACTTGAAACTAATTTAAATAAATAAATAAATAAATAAATAAATAAATTTAAAAAATTTATTTAAAGAAAAAAAGAAGTGAATGGTCGACTTTATCTTCTGGGTTTGAAAGTCATCGTGGAGAAGGTGATATCAGAGGTGGGCTTAAAGGATGCATAATTGCCAGACCGGGGGATGGGCGCAGCGTGCACGAAGGCATTGGAGGCATAAAACTGCACATTCAGGAGACTGGAAGCATCTCAGGGTCATAGCCAGAGAGGGTGAGGTATGACGTGGGGCGTAGGCTGGTTGCACCAGAGTACGCCGCATAGGTAGCCCGAAGACAAGGGAATGGAGGCCGCACATGCCGTGCTGTGGAGCGTGGACGTCGACCTTAATGAGCTCGGGAAGCGGTGGGCCACAGAGAGCTGTTTGCAGAAGAGTGACACGCTTCTCGTTTCTGAACGATCCCTGCAGAGCAATGTGGAGGCTGATTTGGAGGGGAGCAGGGCGGGGAGGGGGCGGCCAGTCAGGCGGAGGCAGGAGGGGCAACTGGGCAGCCACGTGTCTGAGAACAGCAAAGACGAAGAAGAAAGCTCCAGGGTTCTCTTAGGGAAGATTTTTAGGAATTATCTGAGTCTTCGTAATTTGTACAGTTAATGATTTTGGTACCTGAGACAGGGCAGAAATACTTGAGGCTTGTGTGAGCTGCTTTTGTAGCTCACAGAGATTAATTTCTGAATTTTGGAGAAAAAATATGGATTTCTCCTGTTTCCTTACCTACACCTCTGGAATTTCAATAGATATGCAAGTGCCAAGGACAATGCCCAGATGCAAAGGGGGTCTTCGTGGAGATAAGCAGCTGCTCAATAAACCACCCAGATTATTACCTTCTCCAGGGCCAGATTCACTCTGGAAGGGATGTGGTTTTATAGTTTCCTCTTCTTTCTATATATTTTAAAGATATTTTGAGATTTGCCTTTTGTTTCAAGTATACTGAGGATAATTTCTTTATAATCTGTGTTTGATGCTTTCAATATCTTAAATCTGTATTTGTCTGTATCTACTGTCTTTTTTTTTTTTTTCTTTTTTAATGCTGGGTCTTACCCAGAGCACCTCTTTCTTACATACTTGGTTATCTTTGACTGTTTGTTGCTCATTGTCTTACATAAGTACATGAGGGGTTTTCCTTGAGGCCTAGTACGAAGGTACCTTCCTCCGAACAAAATTTGCTTGTGTATCTGAATTTCCTGGGTTACATCCTCTCTCTTTTGTCTGGAAGAGGGTGGCTGTGTTTTCTGCTGGTTCACCTTTTCCCTGAAGGTGATTTGCTTCCTTCCTAGGCCCCAGCCTTTGCAGATCACCCGTTAGACTCACTGCTTTTAGCAGTCCCTGGGATTTTATTTCTGGTACCCTACCCCAAATATTGAAACACATCTAGACAGACAGATATTCTCATAGACATCGTAAGAACTTCTCTTAGCTCCCTTGGTTCTAATTGTCTGTTAGATTTTGGCTTAGCGATTCCTTATTGTCATACCTGAACATTGCCAGCTTTTTGGAAAAAATTAAAAATATTTATAAATACAAGTAAGAAAAACAATTTTAAAAAATTTAAAAAAAGAATACCAGTAAGAATAATACCGTAATAGCAAAGTCAAAATGGAAAATAAGTGTCGGTGAGGATGTGGAAAATGTAAACTCTCCTACACTGCCCATGGAAATGTGAAATAGAAAACAGATGCTTTGGAATATAGTACAGCAGTGTTTCAAAGGTTAAACGGAGCTATGACCCAGCAATTCCACTCCTAGGTATATACTCAAGAAAAATGAAAGTATATGTCCACACAAAAACTTGTACGCAAATGTTCATAGCATTATTCATAATAGTGAAAAAATTGGGACTAGCCCATACATCTATCAATTGATGAATAAATAAGATGTGGGATATCCAGACAATGGAATATGAATTCAGCAATAAAAAGAACTGAAGTACTAATAAAGATATAACAGAGATGAACTTTGACAACATTGTTATGTGAAAGAAGCCAGTCACAAAAGACCCTGTTATATATGATTACATTTCTATGAAATGTCCAGAAGAGGCAAATTTATGGAGACATGAAGTATCTTACTGGTTGCTTAGGGCTGGAAGGGATGGGAGTTTAGAGACTAATGGCTAATGAGCATGGGGTTCATTTTTTGAGGGATGATAAAATGTTTTAAAATCGATTGTGATGATTGCACAACTCTGTGAGTATACTGAAAGCCTTCGGATTATACCCTTTACATGGAGTCATTGTTTTAATTATATCTCAATAAATCCGTTAAAAATTAGTTTGGGTCCGAAAGATAATTGGTCTGCAATGGTTATTCTATTTGTTCCTCAATCTGTTCGTTCATCCATTCACTTATCTGCCCTTTCTTCTATCAGTTTACTCTCCCTTCCATCCTCCCATCGCATTCCGTCCCATCTTCTCCTTCCTTCCTCACTCTCTAAATCCAAAACCCACTCACTGGTCATCTGCTAAAGTCCAGGCATTTCTGTGTCCTCATGCTTTGCAGCTCTCTCGCATAAGGTAACTTTTCCAAACTCTCCAAGGGAAATGCTCTTTATTGATCCATCCAGTAAACAGATGGATGCACAGATCTGGGGAGAGTAGGGAGTTTGATTCATAGCCAGGGGCATGCTGAAGACCTGAGTCACAGCGTACCTCTGACGAGTCCTCAGAAGGGCGTGTAGGAAAATTTCTGGTTTTGTTTATTTGCTGTGACGGCTCCATGTTAAATATGTATGACATTCTCTCCTGCCTCCTGTCTGTGGCTCAGTGCAGGTTTGAGCCTAGTAGCTGCATTGCTCATTATTCACACAATGTTGAGTGATTTCAAGGTTGACCTGGCGTAACACAGCTTTCTCGATCAGAGTGCTCCTCTCCGTGTCATCACTAATCAGTATGATGTCAGCTATTCTCTTGCTCAATTTCATGTACAGTTATTTCCTAACTTTACCGCCCATTAGAATCACCTGAAAAGCTTATTTAAGATGCAGAAACCTGAGCCTCTACGTCTAAGAGATTCCGATTCAGCAGCTCTAGGGTAGCACCCAGGAATCTGCATTTTAGTGAATGCTCCTAGTGATTCTGGTTGAAATCACCTTTGAGATACTCTACACCAGTCGATCTGTCAATGCCAGCATCAGTTAACAATATGAGAAACTTCAAGTTTCCCTTCTGGTGCCCATCTCTACAAGTCTGTGAGTTGCTCCATAATTGAGAAGGAGCAAGTGTTACTCTGTCCGTGAATCTCTCCCACTGAGTTTAGTGGGTAGAATCTACAACATCCTTTGAGATCCTTGAGGGAGACAAGAACCCAACAACTCCAGGCAACGTACACATGCCCAGTGATTAGATAATCCGAACTGTAACATATCCAAATAGTCAGCATGTGGGTTTAGAGGCATATTGTTAGATATCAGATTTTTGTACCATCTTTAATTTTTTTGTTTTGATAGGTAAAAAACAAACTTGAATTTTAGGAGACAAGATGGAAGAGCCTTAGGAAGAAGATGACCAGGGGCAGGGGGAGTGGGGCGGGGGCAGTGTGAGCTGTGGGGAAATCTCGTCTCCCAACACAGATAACTGAATACTGACTCCAATAAGGCGGGTTGGAAGTTTGAAAATCCCTCTGGATCTACACATACCCCAAAATGCTGTATGGACACATATTTTCTTCATGAAGACATAAATCCCTCAGGGTACCAAAGTCCTCAGCTCCATCACCATCAAAATGCTTTTGTGGATCTCCTAATTCCACATGGAGCTGTATTAAAACCAAACAAACAAACGAACAAACACCTCAGGCTAATTCCAGCCACCCTTGTAATTTGGGAATCTCAATATCTAAGACATCGTTGATATCTACCAACAAAGGAAGGAGGGCACTTAAAACTAAATTTCAGTCGAACATGAGAGAGAAAATACTGTTAATAGTATCTTATACATATTTTTATATTTTGTACTTCCGTTTACATTACAGTTTTGTAATACAGATTGAGCAGAATTATTATTCTTATATAATGTTATATAATGGGTGAGGAAACTAGAATTTAAGTTAAACGATTTGCTAAAAACCCAGTTAGTTACCTGGCAAACGGCAGAGCTGAGACTTGAAACCATGTCATCTAGTTCCTTCTTCAGTGCCATTTTCACACTGCTAAGAAGATGGTGGGTTTCTGCTAATTATCTGTCTGGAGATGATAATTTAGGAATCCAACTTTGTTATTTAGGGTACAAATGCTGAACTATTGAACACTGTACGGACGGAGCTATATAAATGGTGTGATAAGTGTATGTGTTTTGGGAGGAACTGACTGTCCAGCCAGCAGGGCAGGAAAAGCTCATCATTTTTCTTAAAAGTCCAGGCAGCCTTCCTTAAAGAGGTAGATTTTGTTTTCCCAATTTTAAAAGTAAAATTCCTGTTTTGAATGTTTGTTTAAAACTATAACATATGTGAATTAAAGTGCACAAATGTTAAATGTGCAGTAGCATGGTGAATTTTCACAAACTGAACATACCTGTTTAAGCTACTACCCAACATCTAGAAGTTTCTCTTTGTCATTCCTCCTGGTCACAGCCCCCCTCCTGCTATCTAATGTCATAGATTAATTTTTGCCTGTGTTTGAACTCTATTTAAATAGAATAACAAGGTACTGTCAGTTCTGCTATAATGCTTGTTTTGAAAATGCCAATTTCCATCACGACTGATACATTAGGGAACAATTTGAGCATAATGTAATCTAACGTTTGCTTGTTTGCAATTCTGTCCTAAAGAAACACTAGGTGAATGCAGACAACTTTATGCAGGTGCACCGAGCCCAGTAGGGGTATGCAACACGCACACCTGCGGACACTTCAAACATGTGCCAGCCACCTTAGTTCCTCGAGGACGCCGTGGGCTACACCCCAGCCACTTCCAGTGTTACAGTTGGATCTGCTGTAACACTCCGACCACCTTCAGATAACCTTCCTTCTGTCATTTCGCAATGATTTGCAAACTGCGACCCTTCTGACACCCACTTCCACTAGCAAACTTCAGATCTTTGTAAACATAAAATAATTTTATTTTAGTACTTAATCATTTTTAACCATTTTAGATGTATAAAACCATGCTACCACTTTTATTAGATTTCTATATGGTTTTTTTAATGTGTTACCGACAAGGTTTTTGAATGTTACGCCCCTGTGTTTTTTTCTCCTTAAGCCCTATGGTTTTAATTGCGTGATTTTGCAGTGGTGATTTTTAGGAACACACATGTCACATTATAGCAGATCTGACTGTATTTTTCTTTTGTGTCTTGCTTCTTTCAACATTATGTTTGAGAGATTTATTAGTATCATCTATAGCAATACTATATTCATTTTCACTGCTGTATAGTGTTTTATTGTGTGAATGTGCCACAATTTACATATCTATTCAACTGTTGATGGACTTTCTAGGTTGTTTTTAGATTGAGGTTGTTACATACAGTGCTGCTTTGAAAAATCTTAGACATGTCTTTTAGCTCACACATAATGTACACACTTCTATTAGGTATGAACCTAGGAGTGGGGTTGTTGGGTTTTGGGATATGTGTGTGATCAGTTTTAGTAAAAGTCGCCAATTTATTCTCTAACCAGGGTAATGAGGATTCCAGTGACTCTGAATCTTCTCCGAACATGGAATTATCTGTCTTTATTTTAGCTCTTCTAGTTTGTGTGTGTGTGTGTGTGTGTGTGTGTGTGTGTGTGTGTGGCATTTCATCACAATTTTAATTTGCATTTCCCTGGCACCGAAGTTTAACTATCTTTGCATATGTATATTGCACTTGTCTATCCTTTTTTGCGAAGTGCCTGTAGAAGTCTTTTGGCCATTTAAAAAGGCTTGAGTCAAATGCTTTTATCTTATTGATTTATAAGCACTTTATATATTCCAAATAAATGGCTTCTCTTGATTTTATGTATTGCAAGTACGTTTTCCCACTTTGTGGCTTCCATATTTTATTTTTAATGATGTTTTCTGATGAACAGAAGTTTTTAATTTTTGTTAAGTCCTGTTTATCAGTCTTTTGCTTCATGGTTAATGGTTTCTATGTCCTCATTAAGAAATGTTTGTTTTCCCCAAGGTTATGAAGTTATTACTCTACATTATCTTCTAGAAGCTTTATTGTTTTACCTTCCCCATTTAGATCTACACTCCATTTGGAATTAATTTTTGTGTCTATATGAGATAGAGATCAAGATTTCTTTTATCTCTATGAGTACCTAATCGACCCAGCAACATTCATTGAAAAGGCCATCATTTTCCCACTGATGCGCAGTGCAATCATTGTTATAAATCAGATGTCCAATGGTGTATTGGTCTCTTGGGTCAATATCATCCTGTCTTAATTACTGAAGTTTTATAATTCTGGTTGCCGGTAATAGAACTCTCCCACCTGCATTCTCCAAGATTACTTGGGCACTCTTGGATCTTTCATTTTTCATACCAAATTTAGAAACCAGTGTTGCCAGTTTCTGAAAAATAAATAAATAGGTTGACTTTTGATTGGAATCGCATTGAATATATAAATTTGTGAGATTCGACATCTCTTCAATGTTGATATATCCCTTGATTTATTTAGGAAACAAAGAAATATAAATAGTACTAGTCTTTGATCAATCACAAGTGAAGTCATTATTTATGTAGCTGGGAAATGGCTAATATATTCCCAAATGTTCTGGAACTTACTGCTTGGATGGAGGGTGAATCACTCCATCTTTTGGTGCGGCCTCCTTGTAACTATGCTGGTTGAAGTTGGAGATGCAGAGGTGGATTGGGTCTCGATTTAGCACTGGGAAATGAATCACTTCAGGTTTTGTGTGAACCAACTGCATACAGAGCACAGCTTTCCTGTTGTCCCTCGTTAGCTCCGTATTTTGTCTCTAGACAGCTTTGTTGGAAGAGAAGAAGGAACATCTTATTCAATTTAGTGGACAGAATTTAAATACAACAGAGCTAATTGCAAGAGCATCTGGAAACATTACACAAATGAGCCAGTAGTGTTTAGAGCTAGTGGAAAATGGTATATTCAAATGCCAAGAATTGAGCTGTAATACTTCAGGAAATTTTCATGCCATGGAGAAATTAAAAATTTTTTTGTTGTTTTTGAGATTTGTAGTTGAAAATATAGACATTTTTGAAGACTTATTTGAAAATTTGGAGAGCCTCTGGTTCACCCTCTCTTTAGTATAAGCCAATTGAGCATATTAGGCAGAAGCCATAGAATTGTGGAAAGTTAAATCCAAAAAGACCTTGGAGGACAGTTTTTGGCCTAACTGTTCCATTTTAGAGAAGAGGACACTGAGGCTCCAAGAGGCAAAGTTACTTGTGTGGAACCAGTACTAGCGGCCAGGACCCCTGACTCAGTTCCATGCTCATTTCAAGGGGTCAGCGTTTCCCAAGATTTTCCTGAGTTTAATCCTTGAAATGATATCCTTAGGAGAGCGAAATCTTCCTTCTAAAAAGGGGTCCTTGGCAAAATTCGTTGGGAAGCTTTCGAATAGCTTGTCTTCTTTTGAAAATATACCATATACATGGACACTTATGTCACGTAGCAGCAGTCCCTAACCTTTTTGGCACCAGGGACTGGTTTCATGGAAGACAATTTTTCCACAGACCAGGGAGGGGTGGGGGCTGATTTCGGGATGATTCAAGTACATTTATTGTGCACTGTATTTCTATTATTATTACCTCGTAATAGATAATGAAGTAATTACATAACTCACCATAATACAGAATCAGTGGGAGTCCTGAGCTTGTTTTCCTGCAACTAGGTGGTCCTATCTAGGGGCGATGGGAGACAGTGATGCCCAAAGTGTGTTGCTTATGCCCAGTCTACTCCATAATCTCGTTTTGGTCGCCGTCACTGCAGAAAACCCTGCTTCTCAAAGGCAGGACACTGGAAATGGAAGCAGGCTTTTCCGTGCTTTTGTGGCCATCTCGGGATATTCTGCCCTGACTCTGATCCAGAACGTATGGAGATTTAGAGTTGTCTCAAACAGACTTTTAAGGCCACCGTCATTTGCGATCTCAAGCAGTTGGTCCTCTTCTAGCATGGACAGAGTTGATTCACTTGACTTATTCATAAATGGGTCACGGGTCCATTTCTTCTTAGTTCGGGGTCTTTTGCAGTTGGGAGGTAATGCTCAGACTCTTTTGAAAGCTGAGACAGGTGATCATGCATGAGCTGAGAGAAAGAAGCCCTGGCTCAGTCGCTTTCAAAATCCCCACTAATGTGTGAAACACATCAAAGATCCCAGTGTTCACCCCATAATTCCAGTTTGGCTTTGAATGCGACCACTTTATCTGCCACCTTGAACACAGTTGTTCTCCACTGAAGTGACAGATTGAGTCGGTTAAGCAGGTTGAATACATCACACAAGTAAGCATGTTTCGGGACCCATTCTGTGTCACTGAAATGTGCTGCCAGGGGCAACTGTCTTTCTAAAATCTCTGGAGCGGCTCTCGTAGCTCGTCTGAGCCGGTGGCCACCTGTAGAAAGAAGATGCGTGTGCTCCGCGTCCATCTCTCAGAGCTGCACGAACAGACGTGAGCTAAGGCTGTGTACTGTAATGCGGTCATCATTTTAATCACCTCCTGCAAAATGTTGACATTATTTGGCTAGTGAGCATTTCCCTATGGATGACACAGTGTGTAGACTCACATTCAGAAGTGACCTCTTTGACCCGAGCAGTGAAACCAGAAAGCCGTCCAGTCACGGCAGCCACTCCATCCATGCATGTACCGACACGAAATGACCAATTCGGCTTTCCCGATATGTAGTCATTCAAAGGCTTGAATAGTTCTGCAGCTGTGACGTTGGTTGGTGACAAAAGTGCATATAACACATCCTCATGCACATCCTCCTGAAAAATATATCACACGAAAACAGGCATCGTTGCCTTGTCAACCTGGATTGTGTACCATGGAGACTCATTAATCCTAACAGTTGTGCCTCAGTATCCTCTGCTACCTCATCAATTCCTCTAGTTATGGTGCTAGCTGAAAGAGGGACGTGTGTCACCTTCTGAACGGCAGCCTCTCCTAAAAATTCACAACAGATGTCCTTAGCAACAGGCAAGATCAACTCTTCACCAGTAGTAAAGGGCTTCTTAGCTTTAGCAACATGGTTTAGCCACTAAGAATGATGCTCTCAGTGCAGACGCAAACCAGACTCACTCTCTGAGCACAGCCAAGAGATGAGAGAGAGAGTGAGAGAAACAGTGAGAATCTCATACCCTGTGCTTCACCAAATTTTCACTCCTCTAAAATCTGCTGTTTCTGTTTACTTTTTTGAGTCTTCAGGTTGTCGCTTTATGTATTTTTGCAGAGATTTTAGTTGTAAGTAGCAGACAGAGCCTGTATTAGGTTGTACAGTCATAGCAGAACCTCTATTAGAATTCTCTATTTCCTTTTAAATATGTTTGATTTTTGTTACAAAGAGACTTATAAACAGCTGGACTTTAAGGCCTGTGTGTGAAAACTCCTGAGAGTAAGAGTCCTATCTATATTATTATACTGAATCAGAAAAAATTACCCACAAGCTCCCTGGCCTGAGCCTCTTGCCCTGGCAGGATAAGTTCATTTTTTTCCAATTTCTAAAGGAATAAATGGACGTTCCTGCCCCTGCATGCCCTATTCTAATCCTTTTAGGCCTAATCAGGAGGCTGTGAACATGGCTCTGAGCCCCAGGATCAAAAGTCGAGACAGAAGCCCATAAGACCGGGCATTGAATCCAATTTCTCACTTTGATGACAATAATAATACCCCTTGGAAAGTAAAATGTAGTTCTGTTGAAAATATTTCTTTTATTACAATATGGACAATTTGAAAGTTATCAAAAAAAGGTAATGTATACTTATAATCTATGCTTATAATCCCATAACTCAGAGATAATCACTGTTAATATTTTTTCTTTGCTTACAGGACCTGCAGAAATGCATCTTTAACTTCTGTTTGCAAATCGATTCTCATTGTGTATTTAAAATAACTTTGAGGAATCAAAGACTAATTGGCAGTATATGAAGATCTGTGATTTGTTCACCATTCTAAAACAAAAAACTTTAGCATCCCCAGTTACCCCAATTTCGAGTAAGATTATACACTTAAATTGCCAAAGAAGAAAAAAAAAATGAAAGTAGTGGGTGATCTCTTCTCCACTTCATTAGTTCCCTAAGCCGCTGTGATAGTGTACCACAAGCACGGTGGCTTGAACAACAGAATTTATTCTCTCACAGTTCCAGAGGCTTGAAGTTCAAAATCAAGGTGTCAGCAGGGCCATTCTCCTCTGAGACTCGGGGGAGAATTCTTCCTTGCCTCTTCTAGGCTCTGGTGGTGGCTGGCGAGCCTTGGCTTGTGGCTATATCACTGTAACCTCTGCCTCTGTCGCCACATGGCATTCTCCCCGACTACCTCTGTGTTTCTCTTTCCTCTTTTTACAGGGACACCAGTCATATGAGATTTAGAGCCCCCTCTAATTGACTGTGACCTCATCTTAACTTGCTTTTATCTGTAAAGACTGTATTTCCAAATTAGGTCACATTCTGAGGAAGTGGGGGTCAAGGCTTAAACCTATTTTGGGGAGGATACAATGGAATGCATAATGTCGTTTCCTGTCCTTTAACCACCCCCCTCAACCCCCCCCCCCCCCCGCAGGGGCCACCCTTTCTCTAGCCAGGACACCTGCTTATCCAATGTGACCAGCAGAGATGCCTTGGACAGACACGTTCTGTGACACATCTTGGGGAGTCGCCCTCTCCAGTGCCCTGAGCCCACTATTCCTGTCCCGCTGGCCAGCCTCATAGCCCCATCTCTCCTTTTCCCAAGCCTTATCCCCATAGCTCTAGTCAAGGGTTTTGAGCTGTACTAGTGCTGGTGGCTTCTCTGGTTTTTATAAAGACACAAACTAAGGGCGACGGTGGAGCTATGCAGAGAAAACAGATTTTTTTTTCCTTAAATTTCCACATTGCAATTCGGTAACAATTACTGAGCATCTGTTAGGTACAGACACTGGGCCAATTTCCTTTGATATGTGTGACATCATTTATTTTCAATATTATACAACTTTTGCCGATGAGGAGAGAGATTTAAATAGGTGTGTCACACGATAGGCAATGTTTAGAGTTTTACCTTCCCAAATAGCAGCTCAAAGGTAGGAAAATTGTAATAGAGAGTCTTGCCCCATTTTTTAAAATTAAGTTTATTGGGGTTAACATTGGTTAATACAATTATATAATTTTCAAGTGTTCATTATCTCTATATTCTATTGTGTGTTTGCCACCAAAAGTCCAGTTTCCTTCAGCTGCCATATATTTGATCCCCTTTACCCACCTCACCCTACCCTAAACTCTATATTCGACCCCCTTTACCGCATCTACTTCCCCCCTCCGGCCCCACCCCACTACTCTATAGTCCTCTGGTGACCACGAGCCTGTAGTTCATGTTCATGAGTCTCTGTTTGTCCCGCTCATTTGTTGCCTTTAGGCTTATACCCCACATATAAGTAATATCGTGTGATTTTCAGCTTTTTCTGTCTTTGGCGCATTTTTGATGTCTGACTGCTGACTGTATGTAAACCTGCTCCTCCTCCATCCCCTGTGCCTCGTCTCTTGACGAGCCAACAGGAAAAGGGACTCGCTCCTTCCCTCGGTGCTGGCGGAAGGTTCAAACCATGCAAACCCAGCCCCTGCGCACCCGGGCCCTACCCCCAGTGACAATAAAAACCAAAGCCACCTGCCCCTCCCACTGCTCAAGCCATTCAGAAGGACTTGGGTGCCTGCTCTCCCCAGACACACCTTGTGTGGGTGGTAAAACTTCTCGCACCCTCCTGGCATGTGCGTGGCTTCATCAGCCTCAACAGCTGAACCACTTCTGCGTGGTGGTGGGGGCGTGGGGGGTGGCGGCGCAGGACAACCACAGGTAAAAATACCCAGGTAAAGTGACCGCTGCTGTGTTGATCCTCAGAGGACTGCTGTTAACATGTAGTTAACAATGTATGTTTGACCCGGGGAAGCTCACAGCCACGCATTTATTGTTCAGGGTCTTCCTGCCCTGGCAGTGAACTTGGTGGGGCTGGCGGTGGGGGAAAGGATCCTCCCATCATGGCAGCATTTGGATTTTTCTTCTGCTGTTGTACTTCTCTGGGTTTATTACTCATCAGTAGATGTCTTCGGTCCTGCCCTCAATATCTATCTGCTTATTCAGTGCTATTTGGCTATTATCTCCAGACCCTAAATCTATACATTGGAGCTAAAGCCCCACAAGCTGATTCATTACACAGAACACCCTCTGCACTCTCCAGAAGTTTTTCTCTCTCCAAGTGAGGATTTTTTTTGTTCTATAGAGAAATTAGTGGCTGTGCGCGTTGCACATATGTTAATAGAAAATGCAAGATTAATTGTAAAATTGTACAGAGGTCTGAATGTGCATTATGCAAAATGCAAAAACTGGTCGTATTACGAACGTTTGAATTAACATGACTGCGTGCAGAAATGTTCAGGGAATGTGTGGTTCAGTTAAAGTGACACCAGAATTGAGCCTTTTAAAAACAGACCATTCCCAGCATAATGATTCTATAATTTATTCAGACTCAGACATCCAGCACCGTTGAATTTTATGTTAAATAACCCAATTGGTGTATAATGAAAACAGCTTCCAGTAATTTAAATCTTTGGAATCAGCCCAGCTGTATAATCTTGGTCCCAGCCAAATACTTGGGGAAGGTAGAAGGGCCATTTAGCATATTTTTGCTATATATTCAGCTCTAGTATACACGGATAGTGATTGGAATCACATTCTGGGTCCCCTCTGACCACCCAGCACATGCAGGAGCCCTTTTTCTTCCCATGTCTAAGTGAGGTCAGAAATACAGACTCATTTTCAGGAGTCTAAGCATAGCATAATGGCAAAGGGACTCACAAAACAAGCCATGGATCCACTAGAGCTTTCAATGAGTAACCTAGACGGGCCTGACTGGGTCAGACGGAGGAAGCTTGGTTGGTGCTGGTCACACCAAACAGCAACAATGGGTGGTGCTGGAGGCCAGCCTCTGGCATCCAAGGTTGCCCTTTGTGTGCAAATGCGACCCTCAGGGGGTGTGATACAGGGAACTCAGTGTTTATCCACTTGTGAAGATGGGCTGCTTGGAGACACCCGTACGGCCCACACTGTGTCTGAGAGGCGGCCGCTTCCGATTCCATGCTGTCTCTGTCAGTGATCACCTGGGGATCAGTCACAGATGACCTCGACCTGTCATATGTGGTATCAACCAGCTCGTCTAGCTTACAGGAAATGAGAAAACAAAATGTTGGAACGTTGGACGTGGGAGTCCAAGCTGGCGTTACAGAAAGCACGCTGCTGGTACTCAGCAGTGCTGAGGGGTGATGGGTGTAAAGAGCTGCAGAAACAACAGAATAGCAAGATGTTTGTGGAGCCAGAGCATACTCATGCTTGTCTCGCCATACCAGTCCAAGCGAGAAATGGGCTCGTTCAATGGCAAGCTTTAGGCATGAGGAAACCTCTTTTGGACTTAGGGTTGTGAGATGTCTAAGTACATTCTTGCCAGCATTTTGCCCGATTCAGACATTCTGCTGAATGAATGGCGAATCAGATGGGTCCACTTCTCATAATGATTTTGCGAGTAAAGATTGATGATCCTGGTTTTAAAGGATCTTATGTTTAAAGAGGTTCAAAGATATTAGTATATGTGGCTGACAGGTGATGGAACTCGGGGCTCCTGAGTCCAAGGGCTGGGCTCTCATCTGGGGCTGACAGTTAAGACTCTTGAAACTGACTCAACCAGGGAGGCAGGTAATATTATTCTGCTTCGTGGTTCTTCATTCTAGAGAGAATGCTGGAGGAGAGAGTCTTTTTAAAATGTATTTTTAAAGGTTCTGTTGAAGGGTTTAACAAAGGGGAGCGTAGTCTAATCATTTTTAATTTTTCTCCAAAGGGCAAATGTAATACAAGGGCCTTGTATTTGCAGCTTTAGAATTCAGCCCTCTGTAAACACATTTAAGGGTATTCGGCCACAACTCAAACTCTTCATTGGAACGTTTGGAAGCTCTTGGATAGGGAACGTTTTTGATCCTTTTCTACATCAGTTGGATATTCCTGTATAGCTACTAATTTAGACAAGATGAGCTGTTGAATCCTTCTCCCCTTATAAGGTGATAGGGAAGGTAGGCAATGAGCTCGAGGCGTGTGGTCGCTGGACAAGCCTGTCCTTTATTAACTTACATCTCTGTGGCACTCTACTTCTCTGCTTGGTCCAGAAGGGCCCAATATGGGTTTTCACATATTCTCATTATATAAATTCAGAAAGAGACAGAAGAAATAATCCACTATATGAAGCTTTACTGATGAACCGTCATGATGAGAAGCCCAGGAATTATTTCCTCAGAGCCATACAGTCTCGTCCCTGGGGAGAGAGTGGAACCAGCTCAGAATGGAGTCTGGAATAATTTTTAAAAAACAGATTGTGACTCTGACCATGGGAGAAAGAACACTTTGATGAGAACCCCCTCCAGGTGATTCTCTGTGAAGGCTGAGCCCAAAAGTTCCGAGTCCCTCCTCTGTGTATGACAAGCCCCCGCCCCTCTCTCCAGACTCACAGGATTGTTGCCTCTCCTTCTCCAATTCTCCCCGCACTGTAGGGGGCACGCGTCAGGCTCTGGGCAAAAACTGGGAATTAAGCGATGCATCTGTCAAGGTCCATCAAGGAAAACAGGGACCGTGCTGGGTATTTCTAACAGATCTCTCACTCCCATAAATCGGTAGAAAAACGGGGAACGGATGTGAAGAGGCAGTTTGAAGAAGAAGGAAACACAAATGTCTCTGGAACAAATGAAAGATGTTCAACCTCACTCTTAATGAGAGAAAAGCAAGTTAAAAGTTCACCAAGGGACTGACCCCGATTTCATAGATCAAAAGATTTAACCTCATCCATTTGGCCAGGAGTATAAAGTGCCGATTCCTCACAGAGAACAGTTTGATATCTGTCAACACTGAACCAGAAATTCCACTTCTAGGATTTTGTCATTCAGATATAGTTTGATACGTATGAAATGAAATGTATGCAGGATATTCATCATGACATTGTTTGTAAGAGCAAAAGATTGGAATGGACATAAATGCCCATTCGAGAGGCCCACGTAAATAAAATACGGACATAAAGTCAGTGGAAATGTTCACAGCCATCAGAATTGGCGAAGCAGCATTATGTGTACTTACATGGAACAATCCCAAAGATATTCAATCTTAAAAAAATAAGGAAATGAACAGTATGTGTAGTGTTTATGTTCAAATAATGTATATTTCAAGATAAAAGGTTAAAAACCGTTTAAAACATAGATGCATATATAGGTATGAGTATATGTTTATATATATGTAAATAACATGTTTACATATATAAAATGTTTATGTTTCTGTGTGCATAGAACATCTCTGGGAGTATAAACAAGGAACTGGGAACAGATGCCTCTAGGGACAGGAGTTAGGTCTCTTGGACCTACTTTTCCCTGCTTACCCTTTGACCTTTGAATTTTATTTTGTGCATTACCTGGTCAAAAAACAAATAGATTAAAATTTTTTAGGAAAAAAATTCTCTCTGAGCGTTGTCAGAGGATACATGAGATGGGCAGTCGTACTGGAGGGCAGGCCTTCCTTCTTCCATTGAGCAGAATCTCGTCCAGAGGATGGAAACTGCTGGAGAATGTGCCTGGGAGGGCGGGCTAGCCAAGGCCGGCCCTTCCGGCTCGGGCGTCGGCGATGGTCAGAGTCAAGGCAGCCGACGTTGCCTTAGCCCGGTCTGCCGGTCATCCCCCCGAGGCCAGCCTTTCATCGATCTGGGTCCCCCACCACAGACGCCTCCCTCCTCGTCCAGGATGGAGCTCTGTGGGGACAGGGGCTCGTCCTCTGTCGCATTTTCCCCAGCCTTTGGCATTATGTCCAGTGCACAGAAAAAGCTTAACAAATATTGAGTTCTGACTCATTTATTTATTCATTCTTAGGAAACAACCCAAGGTCATGGTGTGTCTTTTTACATCTAATTCCTCTCTCGCTAACCACAAGTCAGCCTTTTAATCTCTCCGGTGGCCCCAGCACTGTGCCCAGTGCCCTGTGTGTAGCAGTAGCTCAGTAAGTGTTGAATGATGAGAGTCACAAGGATGATTAGTTTGTCTTCGGATCGGCTCCTTCCCAAGAATGGAGCCAAATCCTCCCAAGCGGAACACACGGCGGCCGCCGAGGACAGGGGGGCGGGAGGCTCTGCAGTGTGACAGGTGGCAGCAGTCCTCCACCCAAGGTTGTCGGCAGAGGTGGCATCAGCAGGCATGGGGACACAGAAGTGTCACACTTCCTTCTTCTGCTGCCACTTCGAGCTCCGTTGCTGGAACACAAGTTGGGAAGAACTAGACAGACGTGACCGGAAGGATGGGGAGACGTCCAGGCCCACGTCGCAGCGCTGAGGACACTGCCCCGTGACGTCAGCAGGATCCAAGAAAGCTCAGTGGGGCCGGGTTCCACGCCTCGAGGTGACCCACACCGAGGGAGCGTCTGGGAACTCTACGAGGAGGCCAGGGTGTAAATATTGTGCTCTGAGGTCACAAACAAAACCCAGCCAGAAACTGCGGCAGCTGAGATGCCTCCCTGGGGACCAACAGTTAACTGCTTGTAAAGACATGACCAGGAAGGGGATAAACAGCAGGGTGAGTTTCCTGAAGGGGCCCAGCCCGCCTGCCAGCCCTGCCAGCCAGACAGGAAGTGCTGAAGAGGCAGGGCGGGTGCTGGCCGACCCCTCACTAGTAACTGCTACCACGGATTAACCCGCAACACCCCGGAAAGACCCAGGCTGCCTTTGATTTCTCCTCCTCTGCCCTGACTTCTCTGGTTCGAGGTGTTTGATTCTGAGCATGTTGGCAGGCGAGAGCTCCCCTGTGAGGTTGCTGAGGCCTGCGCCACAGCTGTGCTGGGTCAGACATCCAGGCTGCCCCGGTGAGCAGGGTTGCCAGAAGGGATGCGTGGCGGGGGGTCGAATCCCAGCCTGGGCTCGGCATCTGGCCTGCTGTCCCGCCCTCGGGGCCACTGGCCGGAGGCGGGCGCCCGAGGGGAACAGTGTTCCTTCCGAATGAGATGCTCAAGGCACAAAACGTCTTTCTCTGTAACAAGAGTCCAAAGAAGTGTCTGAGTCACTTTATACGTCAGATAAATAACCTCATAAGCACTTTACTACAGTTCTGCCGCATCGCGTGACGTCTGCGCAGCTGCTGGAACATGACCTTCTGTTCCCAGGACGGAGGGGACGCCCCTCTCCCCCTGCTCCAGATGCCGCGGGCTTCATCCAAGGCCAGGGACAGGGGGAGGGGAAGCTGGTTGGAGGACTGGATCTTGTGGACTGTTACCTCTCAGATTTGGGAAGGGCCTTGCGCGAGTCACCTGGCTCCACCTCCCATGGGAGGCAGCCACCCCCAATGGCTGTCTTCTGGAAGTCTGCCTGAATGATGACACCCCAGCCTTCGGGGGAGGGAGGCTGCCGATGGTACAGGCTCCTTTCAGTAGTGGCCAAAATCTGCCTCCTCTAACCTCTGCCTCTTGGCCCCAGTTCTGTCTTCTGGAGTGACGTAGAATAAGTCTAATTCTGTTTCCATGGGACCACGTGGCCTTTTTCCCGGCTAAACTTTGGCTTATCAGCATGCCAACACTGTGGAGCCCTTCTAGAATCCTCCTTGAAGTGGCCTGTGACAACATCTCTTCTCAGACATGGCGCCTGGAATCAGTCAACCTCACTTGAGTCTACGCTCCTGTCCAGGTGCCTTCCCACACTCTCAGGCTGGACACACAGCCCCCTCGCTCGCACCCTGCCTGCCACGTGGCCTGAGATGACAGCAGCGTGGCCTTGGCTTCTGTCTGGGGCCACTCGGCTTTATGCCTGTGCACCCGGGTGGCCCCAGAGCCTGCATTCCTGCAGGAGAAGAACAGGTGTGGTGGGGGACAGTTCTGTGCCTCCGCTCACCCTCGGCACAGCCCAGGGTCTCCAGTGTGTGTGGGTCTCATGGGGGGCCCTGTGTTCCTTTCCCCTCCCAGGAGCAGTGACTTAGGAGCCCTTGCCCCGTCTCAGGAAAGTGCCCCCTGCTCCCTGTGACCATGGGTCGGCTGCCCGCTGCGTGGCCTGCCCCTGGCGCCCAGACCATGTAAGGGCTCTGAGTTACTGCGGGACGACCAGGCTTTCCCCCTCAGCCCGGCTGGCTGGAGGGGAGCACGTGACGCAGCTGCCACCAGAGCATTCCCTGAACGTGGACGCTCTCCTTAACCTGTTTGCCACGCCCCTCCTGTGCCAGCACCTCGGAGGCCAGATGCCTTTCCCCGAACACCACTGTTTGTAAACGTTGGAGCCACATTTTTCTGAGCTAATCTCAGAGCTGTCCTGTGCTGCTGTCTGTCAAGTTCCTTTTCAGGAAGACAGGGGGCAGGTAGGTGGTGAGAGTCGGCACTGAGGCGAAAGCTGTGGGCTCAGTCCCCTTAGAGAGAATGGCTCCACAGCCACCACCTGCACCCTGGGCACAGCCAGCCTCTGGCGAGGCAGCAGGAGCAGAGGGGAGCGTGGCCCCCGGGGCGAGAGCAGCAGCTGCTGGAAGGTGGGGCACAGACAAGCTCTTGGCTCTGCTGTACCCCCAGCCTCAAGCCCATCCATGCTTCAGCGTGGAGACGAGCGAGCCAGACTTGCAGACACAGCGCGTGGGCACAGCGAGGTGAGAACAAAGCCGTCCCTGACGAGCGGGAACATTGCCTTCTCTTTCCGAGGGGTGACTGGCGTTCATAACCCACTGTCGCTGCCGAGAGCTCTGGGAAGAGCCGCTGCTGCAGCCGCTGCTGCCCGGAGCTTGGCTTTATCCTCCTGCTCTTTGCTGGGAAATGTAAGTCAAGTCATTTGGAGTCCTTTATCTAGCAGCTGCTCTAGGAAAAGAATACGGCAGACGCATCTGCTGGCACCACTTTTCCAGGGATTCCCGCGGTTTAGGCATCGCTCGCTCTCTCCCTTTCCAGCTCTCTCTGGTATGCTCCGTTTGGGGCGGGGGTTAGGGAGGGGGCTGACTGGAGCGGCGTTTGTGCCCTGCTGTCCCTTGAAAAGTCTAGGTGTTGCTGGCCGGCACATGCCAGGTGCCTCTCGTCCCGCACGCCACACTGTGGGTGATGCCTCGACTACGGGCTCTTCTGTCACTTGCCTTCATGTCCCATGGGCTGGGAGAATGGAGGCCAAACAGGCGCACATGCGACTTCTTGTTTAAGGATTTTGAAACGAGCGTTATTCTTAATTTCCCGTAGTGGAGGCTCGGGAGGCTCATGAATGCGTGCTCAAGAGTCCGCGTCCGTGTTCCTTCGGTCTTCTCCTTATTTATTCATTTACCGTTTCTCCGTGTGTGCCCGGTCCCGGTGACCTGGGTAGAAAGAAGCGGAGTCAGGGACTCTCAGGCTTGGTTCCCCCTCCGGTCTGAAAGAGGAACTGTGTTCCAGCGGTCGCCTGTCCCGCGTCTGCCGCGACTCCTGTCAGAACAAGCTCGGCGTCTGCTGGGCCTGTCACCATGCCGGAGGGCTGGGCTGCCCACACCCCTCTGCCTCCCGGGGCCTTGGCCACCTCCTCCTGCTCCTCCTCCTGCTCCTCCTGCTGCTGCTACTCCTCCTCCTCCTCCTCCTGCTCCTCCTCCTCCTCCTGCTGCTCTTCCTCCTCCTCCTCCTCCTGCTGCTCTTCCTCCTCCTCCTCCTCCTGCTCCTCCTCCTCCTCCTCCTGCTCCTCCTCTTCCTGCTCCTCTTCCTCCTCCTCCTGCTCCTCCTCCTCTTGCTCCTCTTCCTCCTCCTCCTCCTCCTCCTCCTCCTCCTCCTCCTCCTCCTCCTCCTCCCAGCCTCCAGGGCGGCACAGTCTTCTCATCTGGCTTCCAAAAGGGTAGACTTCTGTAAACCTGCAGGTAGCGGCTTTCACTTCTCCGGAGTCTTCCCTTTTCTGCATAAACATGGCCAGGCCTGTCGACCACCCCTCCGTGACGCAGTCCCCAGGCCTCCGCCATCCATACTTGTACCGTTGGATTAGAAAACAAAACAAACTGTTAAAGCTCGGCTGTTCTTGTCATAGTGAAATTTCAACTTATTAGCGTCCGCCCGTCGCCCCCGCCTAGCGGGTCGTTTGAGCATCTTGTCCGGTCACCGTGTTTTCCCGGAGCCTTTTGTTCCCTGCTCTGCTTGGGGAACAGAGCTGTGGAGCTGGACCTGAAGGTCCAGGGGCCGCGCGCTCGGCCCTCGGTGGGTGGCACGCTGTCGCAGGCCCCAGGTGGCGGTGCGATGTGCTCGTGGGAAACGTGTCGAGCCTGTGCGACTAAATGCTGGGCACGCAGAGGGCGCTTCATGAACGTGAGTGTGGGCGAGCGGTCGTCGGGGCCTTGTGACAGGCAGCCGGGCCACACGTGCACGTGAGCCTCCTCACGAGGCGGCGGCCGCGGTGTTCCGTTCCGCGGCGTGGGCGCGGGTTCTCGGGAGACCGCGGTCCCCGCGAGGCCGGCTGCGAGCACGGGAGGTGGGAGGGGAGCCGCCGCGGCAGCGCGCCCGACTCTGCAGCCTCCGGCCCGGGGACTGGGGCTGGGGCCGTGGCCCTCACTGAGCGACAGGAAGCGGGTCCCCTACCTGTTTGGCGCCGGAGAGAAAATATATGTTTTTTCAGCACTGCCTTATACTCTCCCTGTCAGAACTAAAAAAAAAAAAAAAAAAAAAAAGTGGCCCTGGCTCGTTCCCTCTGCTTCCGCGACTTCACGTGAGATGCTTCCACTTAGGCAGCGAGTGCTTCAGTGAGCATCTGCCTGCAGGGCCGCGTGGGGAGGCGGAGGGACGAGAAACGGGGCCCAGGTCGGCTTCATCAGGATGTGAAATTGTCTGTGAACAACGTGATTTATTAAACGCCGCCGTTGGTGCCTGTGAAAGTGTGCACGCGGCGCCCTTGCAAGCGACTCCTTCGCAGGATGGCAGGAAGCCCCCCGAGGGTTGTCGGAGCCACCCCTTCCTCTGCGTCACCCTACTGGCTGCCCTGTGCAGGTGCCGAGAGTGGCAGGGCCAAATAACCGGGGCTCTGACAGTCTTAATAAAAAGTCATCCAAGCCCTGGCAACATGCTCTTCAGTGCCCAGAGTCTAAATCAGGCACCACGACAAAGGACGTAAACGTGCTCACAGATGCTTTCTTCATCCCCCGGTACAGAGGTGGAGACTCGGAGGCCTCTGGAGGTGGGTGACTGAGTGGGTTAGGGACGGACGACACCTACTACGAACCTGCTGCTTCCCCTTCCCTGTTACCCTTGCGCGGTGAATAAGGGAGGGAGTGAGATTCGGAGGCAGAGGATTTCGGAAAAGGGAGCAGGCCAGGAGGAAGGGTGCTGGCGCGAGCTTCTCCTGCAGGGGCCAAGTGCGCTTGGACTCACACAGCCCTGAGGTCCAAGTTTGGCCTGAGGATCCGTTAGCTGTTGGACCTTGGGAGAGTTACTGTACTTCTCTGAGCCTTAGTTTCCTTTCCATGAAATGGGGCTAAAAATACCCCCCAGGTAAGGTGGCTGAGCCTGTGGAAGGAGCCCGGCCAAGCGCCTGGCAACAGGTGACCCCGTCGTCATCTGTCCTCTCCCATCGGTGAAAGCCCAGCCGGTTCATGAACGATCATGAGCAGAAAGCTCTTCCCTCGGCTTTCTGCAGCGTTTCCCCAGAACAGTGGTTCCCGAAGTCTGGTTTTTGGACCAGCAGCATCTGCATGCCAATCTTAGGTCCACCCCAGATCTCCGGGATCAGACTGTGGGATGGCGGCCCTGCCTTCTGTTTTAACATGTCCTCCCACGATTCTGAGGTGTGCTCATGTCGAGAACCAATGCCCCAGGATTTCGTGCTTTAATTTGGAACCAGTCAGAATCATCTAGTCCTTCTTTCTCACGAGAGGATGTGAAAGGGGCAAGTGAGCATTTCAAAAGCAAAACAAAACAAACCCTTGAGGCCTCAAAACCTGGGTTTGAGGCCCAAGTTTGTAAGAAGTTGTTATAACCCTGAAGTAGCAAGAGCCTGTTCTCCATCTTCCCACGAAGCCAGCAGTCCACAGGCTTCGGCGTCTGGGCAGCTTTGCTCCTGCTGGGTATCCTTCGATAAGGTAGCCCTGACAGGAAAAGGCTCCTGCGCTATAGCTTGATTTAGGTTAAAGCTCTAAATTTAGCTCTGAAGGAAGGTCTGCAGGCTCAGGACCGTCTGACGAATGGTTCCACAGCACCTCCAGGCCGCGAACAGGCTGGGACTAAAGTCGTTCTGAATAGTTAATGAAATGACAGTGGCGAAGCTGGTGGGCTGGTGCGGAGGGCGCCAGGGCAGGGGTCGTGCTGCATCCCAGATCTGGAGCCAGCGCCCTAGGACTAGGGTCCGATGCACAGGCTAGTTCCCTAAGGAAGGACACTCAACCTCCACCGGCCTCAGAGTAGAAAATGCCACCAGTGCAGAGCGGTATGCGCATCACATCAGGGGCAGATCTTCAGAATATCTAACGAATGGTAAGCCATGGGCACAGACCAGCCGATCCAAAAAGATGGTGGCCAAGCACTGGAGCTGCTGCTGGAGGCCCCTCCAGAGCCAGCTGTCACCCATTCGTTATCATCAGAAGACAGAGACGAGGGAGAGGCTGGGACCGTGGCTTTAATAGCTAGTAGGGAAGCATATCGGTCTTTCAACATCAGGCGTTGTCTCTCTGATGAGCATCAGCTGGAGGTCAGCCCCGTGGGTACTGTCTGAGGCAGGTCAGGGTCAGTGAGAGGGAATATACTCTTTGGCCCCTAAATCCACCAGTCACCAAGCCCCATGACTGTCTCTTCTGCAGCATCTCCTAGAATCGCCTTTTCATGCCATTTCCCCGTCGCACATCCTTCTCCGAGCCTGCCTGTTCACAGAGGCCCTCTGTGGAGGCTGGAATTCATCAGCCTCATGCTGGTCGTCACTGAGATTGTGGCGTGGGCTGTCACATCTGTACCTGCATCCCTAGGGGGATGGATGGGTAGGTAGGTGGGTGGCATTTAATGATCATAATACGTCCTTCACATTTGCAGACTCAGTTTGTCTGGGGAGGTGAGACTTGTTTCTTTTGTGTAGCTCGATGGCTCTCAGGAAGCTCCTCTGATTCCTTCCTTAGAGTGGCTTTGAGTCACTGGGTGACATTGCTGCTCCCTGGGACCAGAGAGTGAAAGTCCATCTGTCCAGCTAGAGGGACCTGAGAGCCAAGCTGGGAGGGTCATGGTGTTCCTCACCCCTCAGGAGAACTGTGATCCAGCAGGGTGATGACTGAGCAGTGGATGAGCAGAGGGACAAGCAACAAGGCGCCAAAATCTCTGGCTGGAAAACTTGCCTGGGTGGATGAAGGGAGGAAGCTAGGGCATCGTTAGTAATAGATAAGTAATAGATAATTGTAGATGAAGACTAAAGGGCAGGCTGGAGTCCTTCAGACTATTCTCCAGTTAGGATCTGACCTGATACCCTTGCTTGTCATGTGGACTCTGAGCCCTTTGGAGGAGTATGGCTCCAAGCAAGAATATTAATGTAGGTTAGTAATTTCTATCTCAGTGTGTTGCAAGGATCATGAAGATTGTGTGTTCTTGACAAACTGTATAGTAGATTGCATATTCTTTGTAAACTACTCATAACCAGGCAGACCGTGGTTCTACCTTGACAGGTAGGAAGGGCGGGAAGAAGGCTCTCTACAAAGTTTGCTCATGTGCTGGTCACCAGCCATTTTCTTTTAAAAACGATCAACAGTGGGATGTGGCCTTAGGGTCACAGGCTTGGGGGAGTGTTGCCCCACCTGACAGCCTCACGAACCTGTGATGAGTTAATTGATAGCTCGTACACAGTTCAGCAGCTCAGTTAACTCCCCTTCCATTAGGAAGGATTGATTTCTTCCCTGAAATGGGGGTTTGGTGCTTCAGCTGCCAAACGCATCTGCACGGTTAAGAAAGAGTTTCTCCGATCGTCCTCCTCCTCAAAGGCCCCGTGGAAGAAAGCAGGATTACGGGAGCCGGGTGTTCAGGCCCGCACAGGGCACGTCTCCCTGGGGCCCCTAGGAAGATGAAGGACTGAAGACTCATCATCGTTTAAAAATGAATTTTATCTTCCTGCATCTTTTGTTTGAATACCTTGGGGTATATATAGCCTAAGACTTTGCAGCAGAATATGGCAAATCTGTGATTTGCTAATGTTTCATTACTTAAAATTTTTTTTACAAATTTATTAAGAAATAATTTATGCACAATAAAATACATCCATTTAAGGTATGTTTCAGTGGTATATACGCTTGAAAACATTCCCATAATCAAGATGCAAAACATTGTCACCAGTCCCAAGGATTCCTGGTGCCCCTTTGCCCCTCCCCCTGCTCCAGCCCCCAGGCAACCGCTGACTTGCTTTTTGTTACTATAAATCAGTTTGAACTTTACGCAGATGGAGTAATGTGGTGTGTATTGTGTCGATGGCTTCTTTCACTCAGAATAAAAAAATTTTATTGTAAATTATATGTAGAACATAACCTTTCCCATCTTGACCCTTTTAAACTGTGGTTCAGTGCTGTTACACCTGTTCACCATCCGTCTCCAGAGCATTTTTCGTCTTGCAAAACCGAAACGCAATACCCATCCAACGGTAACTTCCTCGCCTTCACCCGCACATCTTACTTTCTGTCTCCTTGAATCGGACAACACTAGTGCCTCATGTAAGTGGAAACCATATAGTAGTTGTCCTTTCATGACTGGCTCGTGTCGTTTAAAGGCTCATCCATGTTGTAATGTGTCGAATTTCCTTTCTAAGGCTGAGAAACATTCCATTACACGTATCTACCCTATTTTGTTTATTCCTCTATCTGGTCACGTGGGTTGCTTCTACCTTCTAGCTATTGTAAGTCATGCCGCCGTGAACATGGGTGTGTGAACATCTCTTCGGTTATTCTTTTTAATCCTTTTGGGTGTATATTTGGTAATTGCATGTTTAATTTTTGAGGAACCTCCATGTTTTTTATTCCACTGTGGCTGCACCATTTTACAACGTTACCTTTTAAACAGAGTTTTTCATTGGCCCTACTTCTTGTTCTGGCTTTCTGCTCACCTTCCGGAAAGCCAGCCGGACATGGCCTTCGACTTCTGATGTCCCGCGTGATGTCCATCTCTTTGCTCACTGTCCTGAGCCTCTTGCCTTTCTTGTCCTTTCAGACTGGTGGAATTGCTTGGAGAATCGCTTTGCCATAATAACCTCGAATGAAGTCACAATGCTCGCTTTCTATTAGCTGTACCATCTCCCTCTGTGCCCTACCCGTTTCTCATTAGCCGCAGTTATTACACAACTTGCCAACATCCCATTAACAATATGAAACAACCACCTACATCCTAATAACTCCATCTATTACACCATCTACGTTGATCTCCTTAATTGAACCTATTGTGCTAAACGTCCAACTTATATGCATTTAGCTATATCTGTCAAATAATCTGTCCTATTAACTACATTAACTAATCTTTTATACTGCTGACTTGCTAGCTTCCTGTTCATATTATCTTTACTGCTCCCTCATCATCAGCTGTTAAAACTGATTACCTGTTTAGATCTTGTGAGGTCTGGGTATCAAAAGCCCACTGGGAAGCTACCCACCTCATTGACTCTGGGGGCCCAGGAGTGTGCCGGGTGCTTTGACCCTAAAATACTCTCTTTTCCTTCGACTAATACCATACTGCTCACCAGGCTTTATAGACCATGTTAATGGACTGTGTGTGTGTGTGTGTGCACGCGTGTGTCGCTCGCACGCATGGGGCTGGGGATGTGGGGAAATGGGAGTTGACTGGACGCTAGCATTGGCAATCCTGGTGCGAAGGGAGAGCGTGGAAGGAGAGGAGTGGAGAAAGCCCGGGGGAGACGGGACCGAGGGATAAGGCCATTTGGCAGGACAGAATGCTTTTTGATGCCATCGTTTTTGTTAACGGCTGACGATCCTGGGTGACTGTGCATCATAGCAATCCTCGGAATGTGGCCAGAAGGACAGCCCATTCTAGTTTCTTTTTGGTTTTATGATTCTGGGCTCATCCAAGTCCTGATGAAGAGGAGGCTCTGTTCCAAGCGCCCTCTTCCCACATCCTGCCTTACACACACACACACACACACACACACACACACACACACGCGGGCCACATCAGTGCTTGGCTAGCAGCCGCCACTGTCAAAGACCTTATACCTATAGGCCACCTGCAGGTGGTGACATCAATGCCTAGGCCAAGGCCTGGCCCACAGCAGATACTCAGAAAGTGTTGATGATCGAAGACTGTGGAGGGGTGAGTTATGGAATCTATCTTTTTCTTTGACAAGAAAGGATAAGGGGTCCTTGGCAGCCATCCGGGACACACAGGGGTTGCTTTCCTGGGAACACTTGTGCATTGAAAGGCTAGCATCTGTGTGTGTGTGTGTAACAGAATCTACAGGCGATGCTATAGCAATCCTTTGCATTTCTGGAACACTTCTTAAAAACACTGCCAAAACCGTGATCTTATTTTATTTCACGTGCTTTTATTTATTTTTGACCTTCCCTTGTGTACATGAAGAAACTGGGACCCTACTAGGGTCTCACAGTTAGAATCAGGATTACACATCTGCTTCGCTGCCCCTCTGCATGGCACACAAGTAACAGTGGGGAGAATTTTCAGGATCCAGCTGTGATGCGAACTGGCTGTGTATATGCCTCACCTCTGGGCAGTGTCAGGACATTTCCCCTCATAGTTCTGTGTGCTGGGCAGAGCTTTCATGGGGATGTCCACACACAACTGTGCAGCACCAGGCCCAGCTTTGTGGAAATGAAGCATTCCCCGCCCCCGCTCCCCACTCCCTCCACACCAACGCTGGCTCCAGAGCCAGCCTTTGGGTTTCGTGTTTACTAAACACCTGCTGGTGCCTCACCCTAAGCACAGCTGCCGTCTGGGAGTGCTTCCGGTCCCTGAAGTCCCCTCCCTTCTTCCTGCTCCCTGAGCCCACTGAGGAGCAGGTGTCGATAGGGCCCCTCCCTGGCATCTCTGCCTGAGCCACGGAGGCGAGAGATCTGAGGGCCTCCAGGCAGGATGGGTCTATTTTGAAGCTTGAAAAAGTATCTGGCTGTACTGTGCTGAATGGTGACACCCAAATTCATGCACACCTGGGATCTCAGAATGTGACTTCATTTGGAAATAGGGTCTTTGCTGATAAAATTGGTTAAGGATCTTGAGAGAATATCATCCTAGATTTAGGATGGCCCCGAAATCCAGTGACCGGTGTCTCTCTAAGAGGAGAGGACACAGACGTACACAAGGAATAAGGCCGTAGCAAGACAGAGGCAGGGAATGAGGCGATGCTGCCATGAGTCAGGCAGTGCCGGGGGCCGCCCGGAGCTGGAGGAGGCGAGGACGAATTCTCCGCCGGAGCCTTCAGAGAAAAGATGGCCGGCACCTTGATTTTAGACTTCTGGCCTCTGGAAGTGGGAGACAATCCATTTCTGTTTACTTGAAGCCACTAAGTTTGTGATAATTTGTTCCAACAGCCACAGGAAACTAATATACTGGGTGACAAGCAGATAGGAGGTAGGATTTAGAGCTGGTCCCAGAGCCAAGCTCTTGGGGGTCCTCTGCTCCCCTCACTTGTCTTCAGAAGTTCAGGGAGAATTCCTGTGCCAAGCCAGTCTAAGGAGCTAGTTGAAAACAAGAGTTAGGAGGAAGACCGTGGCTCGACTTCCCTGTTGTTACTCTAATCTTGTTGGAGAGACTTCTGTGCCCTCTTGCCACCATTATTACTACTTCTCTTTAGTAATAGAGACGTGACCTCTTCACGTCTTTGCATGCATCCTTATGTCTTAGTCAGCTCGGCCGCCTAATAAATACAATAGATTGGGTGGCTTGAACAACAGACATTTATTGCTCACATTTCTGGAGGCTGGAAAGTCCAAGATCAAGGTATTGACTAATTTGGTTCCTGGTGAGGACCCTCTTTTTGAGTTGTAGACAACCGTCTTCTCACTGTGTCCTTATATGAGAGAGCAAGAGTGAGAGCGAAAGTGAGAGAGTGAGAGAGCGAGTGAGAGAGAGAGAGAGAGAGCAAGAGAGAGAGAGAGATGGAGAGAGAGGAGGAGGAGAAGCAAGCTGTGATGTCTCTTCTTATAAGGGCACTAACTCCATCATGGGAGCCCCACCCTCGTGACCTCATCTCACTCTATGACCCTCCCAAGGCTCTGCCCCCAAATACCATCACATAAGGGGTTAGGGCTTCAGCATATAAATTTGGGTGGAAGACACCATTTAGTTCATGGTGCCTTATAAGGACGCTATTAAGTAAGTGGTCTATCCCTCCTAGTTTTACATTTGATATGTCTTAAGTTGCTCAAGGTCACACAGCTGGCAAGTGGCAGAGCCAGGATTTGAATTTGTGTCTAATCCCACGTCAGAGCCTGCAAGCTTAACCAATATGCTATACTGGTTGAACTTGGGTCATGTTAGCAACTGATGGTGGACGTAGCAAGAAGAAAGCCTGCAGAGATGTAATACCCTCAGTGCTCCCCACCGCCTCCTCCCTGCTCTTCCCTTTACCCCTACCCTGCCTGCCCGTCCCTGTGTGGTGGCCACATCACACCATCCTGGTCCCTGGGTGGCCTGTGATGCTCACACTTCAGGTGATCTCTCTGGTAGTTTGTCCCTGTCCCTTTCCATATGATGAATTCTTGCTCATCCCGCATGACCAAGTTTACATGTGCTCTGTACACATCATTGCCTAGCAGACATTATATGGCTCATTACACGGCTCGTGTGTGTGTGTGTGTGTGTGTGTGTGTGTGTGTGTGTGTGTGTTTGTCTTTTCCAAGCCAGAGTGGAAGCGCCTTTGACACGGGACTAGGTCTTTCTATTTTGGCATCTGGTACCTTCCACAGCACCTCTGGCTCTCCAAAATTCCCAATAAGTGTCTGAATAAGTGAAGCATGTAGAAGGCATGGAGATCATTAAGTATCAAATATTCGACAGAAAAGCTTGTTACTTTAAAAAGAAGAAAGAAGAGCATCAGCTATTCTAAGGTAAGTACTTGGAGAAGGAACCACTAAAAGCATTGAGTTTTGAAAGCCGTTGTTTGGCTCAGGTTCTCTCTCCTGTGTGCTTACCCATGGCCCTCAGTTCAACGTGATGGTCAACCTGTATTTTGAGATTTACTCTGGATCTCATAGCCTTTTCTTCTTTTTTGATTATTAACTGCTTTAGTCTTCTAAATATGTAGTCTTTAAAAGCTAGTCCTTCTCCTAAACATAATTTGCATTTGTGATAGCACACCCCGCGTTTTATGGTGACCCCAATGGGAATGTAGGGTTCAACGTGCCGGCGTCCCAGTCCGAGCAAACTTTCCCGGAGGCTGTGTGTATCTTGATGCGTAAACCAAGGCCCACCTGCGGGGGGACAGTGTGTATCCGTGGGACGTCCCGCTCCTGGCCCTTCTAACAGCTCTTCCATCTGTCCTCCCCCTGCAGGCTGGCCGTGGGTGACCCTCTCTGTCCTGGGATTCCTGTACTGCTACTCTCACGTGGGCATCGCCTGGGCCCAGACTTACTCCATGAGCTAATGCCGCCGGGCCCGGCCCTTGCTGCTGGCCTCCAAGGCAAACGGTGCTTCTCCCTGACCTCACGCCCCAAGATAACCTCCAGGGGAACAGTGCTTGATCTGCTCATCTTTTGCTGAAGTTACCTCACTCCAAGACTGGAAGCATGAGCCCTCGTAAAAAACCGACAACCAGAGAGTCTTCTAACTCTGGAAACTTAGAGATCACCTCCCCCCACCATCACTTCCTGTTGAGAAAGCTGGGGTCCAGAGCGCTAGTGCCTTGCCCGGCTGCACATGGCGACTTCGTGGTCTAGGACCCAGTCCCAAGGGCCCTTTGGGTTCTTTCTCCTTTACCAAAAATTAAATGTAATGGACATTTCTTGATTGAGGCACAAAAATCCTGACCAGTGCTGGGCCTGTCCTCCGCTGGGCAGTATTTCTGAAACGTTTTGGTGACCCCTTCCTTCCCCACGTCCTGCAGTGTGGTTTCTAGAACCGGCACTGGGGTTTGAGCTTCACACTTCAGCTCCCCAGCAGGGAAGTGACAAAGCCACAGCTTTGTTTCTGATAACCCAGTCAAAGAAGATAGAATGTGGTCTGTCATATCCTGAGGAATGAGGAGCCAAGGAGACCTGTTATTCGAACTTCATCGAGGGCCATCTGCATTTGGCTGCCTGTTTCTTACATTTGCAGAGCAGTATAAACACGGCAGTGCTTCTGCCTGACAGTTAATCGTTCCCACGTAAAGAAGCAGAAGAGCGTGTCCATAGACAGGTGCTGGCAGGCGAATCTCAAAGGGTGAGGCCGGCTCCCTGCCGTCTTTTCCCCACGCAGGTCCCACTGCCGTCTTCCCACTCAGTGGTTTTACATTCAGTGATTTTCATTGTTTTGTCTCAAATAAAATGAAGCCTTTCCTATCACATAGATAATTCACATTTTTATAGAATTGTTTTGAATACTTTTTGAGAAAAAATGTTTAAAATCTAAACACATTTACATAACTCTTAACTAGTCACTCCTCTGGAAAGAGGCTGACAGGCCATTAATGGCCCCAGGTGGTAGAAAATTCAGAATTCTTCTGTTTGGCTTTGGATTTTTTTTTTTTTTTTTTTTTTTTGAGAGGGTGGCGGGGGTGGGTAAGTAAAGAAGCTTTAAAATTTGAATCCTAATCGCCCATAAGTGTACTCAATTATGGGAGAACTTAGAACATCTGAAACATGTGAATTATCATGAGGTTCACTTGGTCCTGGTTTGTATGACACTGTCTCCTGTTTGTCATTTGTTATTGTCCCTGTATCCTGGCTGTGGTGATTAACTCAATGAGGTTTAAATTCCTAGAGTCAAGGACTAGCCATTTTGCTGGGACCCTTTTTTGCCCCAGCCACTCTGTTTGGAAGAGAGGTGGAGGGGGCAGACGTGGATGACCTGTGATGGACACATACCATTTTGAGCGGCAGCAAAGGGCAGAGGCCAGAGGAGGGCTGGCAGACCAGGGCAGCAGTAACCTCAGTACCCAGCCTGGTAAAGGAGGAGACATGGATAGGCGAAGGCGCTGGGAAGTTTTAAGGAGGGGGTGAGGCTGGGAAGAGTGAGCACGCAAATGAATACAGTGAAACTTCGTGGGCTAACACTAATCGAGGATTTATGGTCAGTCAGCGAGGGAGCTTGGCTGCAGTTCCCATGGAAGGAAAGGGCTTGTCACAGAAGAGAAAGGAGTGTGATGAGTGCAGGGAAGTGTCCAACATATGCACATATATAAATAATACGAAAGATTTTGAACTCGTCAGAGATACTGTTTATATGAAAAGAAATAGGCTTATTCATTCACTAAACTCTATTAAAAGAGTCAGTGAACGTATTCAAAAGTAATAATCCTGAATTCGTTGTAAGATATTATATAATTTAGTGTGGTTCTCGGAAATTATGATGACTATATTTAGCTATATATTTGAGGCTCAATTGACCAATATGTGGATTATCCAAGACCATTGTTTTCTTTAGCTTCTTGCTATTCCCCAACTATAATATGAAAATGAAACTGTATCTCTCTTCCTGCACGTGAACTAAAATGTCGAAGCTGCTTTAAATGAAAGACTTCGGTGCCTGGGCAGACAGAGCAGTTCCAGCCGAGGAACATCTGACACGTCGCTGTCCATCGTCACAGGCTCAGGGCTGGGAAATAACTAGACGAGGTCCCAAGGTCACGTCCAGCCCCAGGATCCTCTGACCCCAACTTGGCAGAAACTGAAGAACTCCAAGTGTGATCCCCAAGATGATCCCCAAGGAGGCGAGCAAGACATGTGAAGGACAGCCAAATCTCGGTCATGGTGGCTAATTCTTGGGCCTATGCGAGAAGACCTAAAAGTATCGTTATTATTTCTCCGGATTAATTTGTTCAAAGTGACAGCAGAAAACCTTTTGTTCTATTCAAGACTGCAGACCTAAAAGGAAAGTATATCACTCACAGATGTAATTATATAACGATCTGTATATCAGGAAAACAGTAATTTAGTGGGAGGGGGTTCCCCCTTAGAGAAATCGAGACTGCTCACTTGCTTATCGAAAGTAATAACGCGATTATTGATTAAGTGTATGAAATTGGCCACAACATGATGAGTTCGTTTGCCAGCAGATGTACCAGCGCGTATCCATTCCTTAGGGCCAGCTACGGAGAAGACAGATGATCTCGACAGTGCTGGCCCTTCTCAGTGCGTGTTGAGAAGCCTTTCTCAGGCCTCTCTTCAGAGAAAATGTTTTATTTTGAAACAATCCTTTTTTTTTTTTTTTTTGGTATAGCTAAAATCCATTTGGAACCCAAAATGTATGTTGCTTGACTCTGTATTATTATTCATTTTGACTAATTATAAAAATCATATTCACGAAGAGATTTTTTTCACCCTTGAGGCAATCTAAAGAATGTAATGTTTAGTGCTTTACTAGGTGAGACCTTTGAAATGAATATCAATCATTTGGAATTTTAAGCAATGTACCCTTAAATTATTTTTATTATGTTTTGCTGCAGTGTAGTTAAATGACGGTGTTTGGAGAGAATATTATTAAAAATACTATGTTCACACTGCAGCCCTGTGAGATCAAGCAGAGGCCTGGATATGACCTGTAGCTCAGAGAGGCCTCATTCCCGAAGTCCCACTGTCCGTGAAAAGAAAAGTGTCATTTTTGTGACATGGTCCATTGGCCTCCAATAACAGCTCAGGCTGGTAGTGTTGTGGAGTTTGTCATGAGCGGGAAGCAATACCCACTAAAACCATAGCAGAACTGAAATAGCATCTAGGACTAATTTAGGGCCAAGCATCCTCCACTTTAATAGCTTCTGAGACCACCAATGAACTAAAGCACAGATCAAACTCCTATTGTTGATGTTGAGTCATTCTGAGAAGATGCAATTGTTTTTCACACTGTATTTTAAAAGGCAGGGAAGCATTCATATACCCTCTACAAATTTCAACCCTAATTATTCAAAATTAAAAAGTTCACTTCTAAGTGTAGATCAATATCTATTTGTTAAGTCAACGTTTGAATCACAATTTGCCAGTGACACCAGATTTTAAAGCATCTCCGGGAGAGCAGATATAGCCCTATTTCTGGGTTATATTGCAAAGCGCCTTCACCACCGTCTTCTCGCTATGCAGTACCCTGACACGCAATCTCCGTGTCTCTTGAATTTTAAGATCTCCCCAAACTGCCATTATTAGAGCTCCCCCAGCTCTTGAAAAGGAGTAGAAAGTACCATCCTTGTTCTTTGGCCAGAACACCCAGTGCAATGGCTTGACATTACATAAGGAAAGGCAAAAGCAAATGTCATGTATAAAATAGTTTATTACCATAATAAATAAAATTAAACTTTTTTTTTTTTTTTTTACAAATATCATTTGTGCTTGTTTAAAAATGTCAAGAAGGGAATATCATCAATGACGGGGCCCTGTGTTCCTCTTAACAACCCCGAAGTCGCAGACGTACAGTGGAGTTCCTGGCAGCATCCTCAGCTGGCCACAAAAATAGTATCAGCTCAGTTGCACTTCTGTTTCTCCATGCTCATTTGGACGAAGTGACAGATGCAAAGGAAAAAGAAAAACCCAATGAAGGGTTTGGCAGGACTCGATGGAAAGAGTGTTAATATAAGGAGAAGCCCTGGAATGACAAACTGCTCTTGAGTAGAGGTGTCCTTGCAGTGTCGGCAAAATATCAGGGTGTGGACAGTCTCCAACTGATGCACAAATACGACGTCTGAATATTAAGAGAGTACATTCATGGGGGGGGGGGGCGTGCATCATTCTTAACGTCAAAGCAGTTCATATCCTGATACAAGATCCATGAACTTCTCATTGAACAACTAATGGATTCAGAAGTCACAGATAGAGACAGTGGCTCTAAGAAAAGTTTAATGGCGGGCAGGGAGGACGCCCACCAGGTCCGGCACCTGGAGGTTCTTCAAGTCCAGTTCTGCAGGTTCCAGAATAAGTCTGATATACTCGCATGAAAATGAAGTTTCAAGTGAAACTAAGCTTCAGGAAAATTCACATTGATTCTTTTGAACCCTGGGGCATGAAAATTAAAACTTCTCCACAGGTACACCCTGGGCGAGACAATGGTGCTCTGAGGGCTGCAGTTGGTGCTGGGAGGACAGTGAAATCTCCAGTCGGAGGGCACAAGAGCTGGTGAAGATAATCTTTATTGAAGCGAGCGAGAAGACAGTACAATGATTAAGTGACAGAAGAGAGGCAGCCTGGGGGCCGAGTGTGCCCGCAGTGGGCCTCCTCTTGAAGCGACACTCTGTGAGGAGGGAGGAGAGGGGAAGGTGTTGGCAGCTCCATCACAGGTGGAGTTCCATTCAAGGGTCTTAAGGCTAAACATCTTTATTGCAAAACACTGTACAGTCCATGCATCAAGTGCACGTAAACTTGCATCTCCACTAGGGCTCCTAAAATTCCCCGGGGGGTGCATATGCCATTCGGTGGTCAATGCAACAAGGGGAGACAACGTCATGCTCTTCCTACACCTGGTATTCCTAGGGCGTTCATTTAGTATCCACACAGGCTCGGACAAAAGTTCGACAGTTGACTTTGTTGCTCTAAACAGAGGCAAACTCGAAACTGTCAAAGAAGGTGAGTTTTAGGAAATAGCAGAGGAATTGAAATTCGGGCCAAGCAAACCACAGCATGCTACAGGTGAGTCCTGAATTGCAACTCCTCTGCTATTCCCAACCAAATAAACTCATCTTTTTGGACAATTTTGGGCTTGCCTCTTTATTTAGGTGACATTCCTTGGCATCAGAAGTGGGACCCGAAGGAAAGATCCCCCAAAGGACGAAGACCCTCGGAAAGGGGAGCGCTTTGTGCTCCCCACTTTTGTGAGTCTCCGTCACTTCTGGTTTTGTGAGTCTGCCCTTGGGTTCTGAGCTCCCTCCCTTGGCTTGAGCTCCCTGACTTTATCCAAGACCCAAGTAAATGCTTCACCCTTTTTGTTTACAGGTTCATCCTTTTTGATGAGTTCTCGTTTTCTTGGCAGAAGTGCACTGAATTTTGGTATAATTACTTTGGAATTCTTGAGAGCAGAAATTAAAAATAATAGCAGTGGGCATGGGTCAAGCAAATAAATCTACCTTCTTATGAGACACTTTGGTCTCCAAAGCAAAAGATTCTGTGAGAGGATAAGTTGGTCAGGCACAGGCAAGACTGACATTAGGATGCCTGCCGACTGCCAGGAAAATCTCTGTGTGGCAGGGGACACCTGGTCACGGGTGGGATAACTGGGGCAAAGGCTGTCAGCCAGGAGGAAAATGTCCCATGGAAGGCACGCTGTCGCTGTAGAACAAAACCCAACTCCCAACCCCGAGAGCGCCCCCTTCAGGCTATTTGGGATTTTTTCTTTTGCTCTTAAAACTTGTGAGAAATGAGAATCCAGTCACGTAAACGCTATAAGAGTGGTTCTTCTTTGGGGACCCTGGCCGACTTTATGTTAAAAAAAAAATTATAGTTTCACTTCATGTGTATTTTTTACTAAATGGACCAACCTCACTAAAGATAATTTAGAACCTCAATGCCATAATGCAATACTCTCAATCTCCCCTAACTTGTTTTCCTCCAGACTATATTAGAAGACCAGGTAAAAGAACTAGTGCCGAACGGAATGGCTATTTTAATGGGTAGCTAGAGGCTTCTAAACATTCAGGGTTCTAAAACTGTCTCTTTACAAAATACTAAGTCAACTGAAGCAAACAACCGAAAGGAGATGTAAAAGCATCTGGGGCCCCTTCCTCAGCCTTACCAGCTGCGGTTCCCCTAACTCTTGACTCTACCTCCTCTCTAACTCCCTTCCTTTACCTGAACGTCCTTCTTTAGTGTTAAAACCTTACCAACTACGCCTATTAAAACTCCCTTTTAAAATGAGGCTTTTCTAAGGATCCTGCTAAACCACTGATTTCTTACATCCTAGGGACCAAAGCTGACAAAGCTACGGTAAACGATTTTCCCAAGGTAATTGAGGGTCCTCATAGACTTGTTGAAGAATTCAATAGTATAATTCAAACTTAACAACCAGGCTTCTCTGCTCTTTATCAATTAGTCCACATGCTTGCTGGAGAACACTTAATTAAACGATTTGGACTGGAAGGCTCAGTCAGTGGTATCTGAAGCTCACGGTCCTTGCTTGGGGACCCAGAGCAACATCCAGGAGAGAATAGGTAGTTAGCACGAAGCAGCCTGCGGCCAAGTGCATGTCATTAATGTGAAAGAAAAGAAGGTTTGGCTCATTTAAAAAGTGCCCCCCCCCCCGGAAATAAACAATTATAGCAAAAATCCTTAAAATCCTTAAATGGAGAACAAGAGCATATACAGCCACAACCGTGGTACTCTCACCGTGACCCACAAGAGCACGTGTTGTGGGCCCTATGACCCCAAGATGAGCAGATCTGGGCTTTGATCAAGCCCAGTTTGAGTCCTAGGAGTCCATCCTGGGAGCACATTCATGAAGCTTCATTTTCTTCTCCCAAAGAAGTCTGGGCTTCAAAGCCTTCCACATCAGCATCTTTGTCTCAGACCCAGATGGGGAGTCGTATCTGAATAGACACCTGTGCCCCTCAGGCACAGCCGAAGGGAGGCAGACAGCCTTTCTACGTTGGCCTGTAGGGTGCTGGACGGGCACCTGTCATCAAGTCCCCGGAGAGATGGGCAGATGCTTCTGAGGCTGAATGTTAGAGTTAGGGCCCTTGCCCTGCCTTAAAAGTAGTGGGTGCAAAATTTCAGAAGCAGATTAAGGAGCAGGCTTAAGGAATGACAAACTAGAACGTTTCCGTTTCCAGGGCGGCTGGCAGATGGGATTCCAGATATTTTTACAGCCTCTGCCGTGAAGTGTAGTTGGCAGCTTCTTAAGTTAAAGTGAGGCTGAAAGCCCCACGGCTTTATCCAGAGTCACAATCATGATTCGGGAAATTTCACTTCTTCTTTTTGTATGCTGCCGTCTGAGGCTGAGTCTAATTTCTCAGCCTCAGGAAGCCAGGGGCCACCTCTGTAAGTCTCAGGAGGAGAGCGGTATGAGTGTGTGGGGCCTCTAGGGAAGGACCCTGGCCTTGACCTCCAGACTCTGCTCCCTGGGGCCATCTGTGCCAACCCTTGGAGTCAGAAGACAGCCCCATTCTGCATGGACGACTGAAGGCCAAGTCCTGGGTCCATGTCATGGCCACTGAGCAGGTAGGCAGGTAGGCCCAGATAGGAGGCTTCGGAGACATCGACTATCTTTGGTAGGGCAGGCCCCAAACTGTCGGGTTCCCTTCAGTGCTCAGGGAAATCAGCACTGGAGTCCAGACTCTCTTTAGCAAAACCATGCCAGGCAGAGGTGCTAAGGATGGGGTTGCTGCAACACAACGTGCAAAGGTCAGTACCTGGGATGATTCCATGCTGTCCCCAATAGTCCAGACCACCCACACTCCTGACTTCACTCAAAGCTGAGTTCGTAGAGCTGGACTTCTGACCTTGCTTGTCAATTTTTACGGTCCTGATTCATCTCTGCAGAGCATCGCCAGGGCTAGCCCCACTGCCTATGAGAGACCGCTTCTCTTTCCTTTGTCTGACACCACTGAAAGAAGCTCTAGCATGGGAATGACCTCACCCCAAGTGACTATGAGGCAGTGGAATGTCCCTGAGCACCCTGGCATAGGGACGTGGGTGACCCGCAGGCATTTCCATGACCATCGTTCTGAGCTCAGTCCTGCCCCGCAGACCACAGCTGCATGGCCATCCCTCTCCATCACCATACAGAGACAGCCGGAAAAGCCACTGCCTCATTCTCTTTTTCCAGCTTTTGAAGCGAGTACAATCATGGCCCTGCAATCTTTTCACGGTTTCTCTTGAAGTCCTACTGACTCTTGTAGGAGATAAAGAGGTTAGCTTTAAAGTAAGGCCATGCCTGGCTCCCAAGTGTCCTAGAATGACCCCATGCAGTGGACAAAGTACAAACTTCTGAAGGACGATCCCAATGAGAATTATAATATAAACATAACACTAGCTACAATCATTTTTCTGAGGGTGTGTGTGTGTGTGTGTGTGTGTGTGTGTGTCTGGGTGTCTGCTTTGCTAATAAAGCAACTCTGGGCTCATCACCCTTCCTGCCGATGCTCCATACCCTGAGGAATGCCACAGGAACATGTGAGGAAGAGGCTGAGAAGGAAAAGAAGCAAAAGGGCCTGCGCGATGAGGCCAGTGGCATGGAGCAAGGCCAGAGATTTCATCCAGGGCCCCAGAGCCCTCCCGGCAGGCCGTCCCATAGAAGCAGGCTGCGAGAATCTCCGAATCCCAAGGGCCCCTCTCCAGCTCTTCCACTCAGCTCAGCTCCTTGGTAGAGGAGGCCTGAGGAGGCCCAGCTCTCGGTGTCCATGGGAGGAACCCACAGTGCCTCAGCTGCTGTTTGGCCCTTAACCATTACAGACGGCAAGGTAACAGGCTCAACCCTCCCTCTCAAGCTCCCCACGTCCCAAGCTTGTTAACAAATGACGACTGTAGGAAAATATACGGTGACGTCAGACGCAGGCTGTACAACAACAGGGAATGCTGGGAGATCCCTGCGCCTGCGGCCACCTTTGGGGGTCTTGATGGAGGAGCCCTGCATGGTATATACATGAGGGGTTCTCGGTGCTCCCCCACCAATCCCTGAATGGCTGCTGCTCTTTTCTGGTAGGTTTCATCTTTTACAAATATCACGACAGTAAAAAATTTAAAATGAAGGGAACTACCCTTTAGACAGCATGCCCCCTCTTCCAAAATTGTGCAAAGACAGTTCGGATGCAGCTGCCATCTTGCAGGGTGATGGCACGCCCCTCTTCCAGCATCTTTTCCCAGACAGGGAAAAAGAGACTGTGTGCCTGAGCGACTGGTCCCACTTTGATTTTGTCAGGAAAAGCCTACTTTTAAAGTCGTTGGTCATGTAGGTGTGTGTGGTGGGGGTGGCGTCCAGGGCAGGGTGGTCGGTTTTTGTCTTTGACTTTTTTTTTTTTTCTTTTTTTAACGGACCTCTCAGCTTGCTCCAAAAATCTCTCTCTCTGATTCTGGGGACTGGGGCCTCGATACTTCAAACAACTCCTGAGGAGACTGAGACGACCTCCTGGACGTTAATATCCTGAGTATCTCAGAGAGCTGCTTCTCGATGTTCGTCATTTTGGTGTTCAAGGCCTTGATGTCCTCCTTCAGCTCGTGTTTCACCTCCAGGACGGTGGCCTGCAGCGTCTGCTCGGGGATGGGGTAGAAAGAATGCTTGACCTCCGCCAAGATGGGGCTCCGGTCCTGGGGGCTCCTGGCCTCGCCGACGCTGTCCAGACGCAGGTCGCTTTTGGTGATGCCGCTGTCGCACGAGTCTGTCTTCTTCAGCGTGGCCTCCCCTGACGCCTTGGTCCTCTCGGGGAGTGTCTCCATGGACTCGGCCTTGGACACCTTGTTCCAGTCCTCGCCCTTCCCGCAAGCGTCTTTGAAGCGGGCCCAGCCTTTGCGCTTGGCACAGTCGCCCGCGCTCGCCTTGGGGCCCAGGCACTCGGAGCCGGGTGCGTGCAGCTTGGCGTGGTCCGACACGCCCGAGGGGCAGGCGGCCGGGAAGGCCACGGGCGTGGCGGGGCTCTCGCGGACCGTGACCACGCTGGCCTTCACGAGGCTGTGGTTGGCCGAGGCGTGCTCCGCGAGGGCGCTGCCCTTCTCCACGTCCAGGTCGTCCAGGTCCCGGACGCCCCTCTCGGCCGCCAGCCGGGCCTCTTTCTGCTGCCGAAACCTCTGGAAGAGCCGGCGGACGGGGTGGTCCGGGGGCAGGATCAGGGGCGCCTCGTTCTTCCGTTTCCTGCGCTCCTCCTCTTCCCGCTTCACGTCGCTGATCTTCCGGAAGACAATCTGGGGAGAGACAGAGCGACACACTGTGTTAGCGGGCCGCTCGGCCCCGCTGCCTGCCATAGCTCCGGGCTTCCAGTCCCCGGCCCCGAGGGCTGAGGCTCACGTCCGTTCCCACCCCTGCAAGGCCTCCCCGGGCTTCTCTCAGTGACCGTCATCACTGCCTTTTCTTGACACTCTTCCCAGCTTTCCAACAGCAAGAAAGACTCTTGCCCTCGTCCTCTTCAAGAGAAATAAACCCCCAACCTCTCCGCCCCCACGTGCCAGGAGGCTGGAGGTACCAAATAGCCTTGTCTTGGCCTGGGAGCTGGAGCCCCCTCTCACCCTCCTCGCCCGCAGGGCAGCATCACCTGGCAAGCTGTTCAAAGGTCATTTTTCTGACCCCACCTCAGACCTACTGCATCAGAATCTCCAGACAGGGAGCCCTTGACTCTGTAACTTAAGAAGCTCTCCAGGTGATATGATGCATGAAAGTTTGAGCACCTCTGGTCTCCACCGCCCTCCAGGGCAAGAAGGTTCAGCCAAGTCCCCAGGCGGGGCTACCGCTCTGACTGCCATTGCCGCATGCAGACCTGGACCCTAAGTGAATGCGTTTAGCTGTGAGAAGTTAGAGCTGGTCTCACACAGAAGCCCTCCTTGTCCTCAAGGAGCTAACAGGAAAGAAAGGCCCATAATTTTGTCCTAACAATAACAAACACTGGACAGCGCTCTGCAGTTTGTAAGGGAGCTTAACGTTATTTCGTGTATTTCTTTTAATAGCACTATAGAGGTCATTGGGGCACACGTTATCCCCATTTTAGAGAAGCGGAAAGCAAGGCTCAGAGTAGTTAAATATCACATAACAGATGTGTTTTCTATAGAGAGTTTATACTCCAGTCATTAAATCCCAGATCCATTAGATGCCCAGTAGGTACCTCCTGACGATGACAATGCTTCATGCAGAGGATGGACAGGCAGCAATACAATCTCATGCGTCTGGCTCTGAGTGCAGAGTAAGCTACATATTACAGAGCTTTCTCCTGGGCTGACATCTGATTAAGGGAAAGCCCTGTCGTTTCTGGCTTATTCTGTATGTGGCAGGTACTCTCAGGGACCTGTTTAACTCATCCCATATCTGAACTTGTAGGAAGCAACCTGCAGTAGGTCATCTTTTTAGAATGTAAATCGCTGGTTTGAAGACCAGAGGTGCTGAGCTCAGTGAGGAGCACTGGAGAGGACTGTGGAAGGGACAGGAGTAGCTTTCCATCACCACAATCTGGAAACCCCTGTGCCCCGGGCAGGTAGCCTCAGACCAACCCTGAATTGGTTCTAAGGATCTGCCACAGGACCCCCGGGTGTTGGGGAGGCACACGTGGCGGCATGCCAGGAGGATGGGCTTTGGGTTCAGAAATTGTCCCAACTCAGCCACCTAGCTGTGTGACTTCAGATGGGTATCTTCTGAGTCTCAATTTCCCCCTTACAAAGTAGGAAGAAATCCCTACTTTTCTGACTTGGGGTAAAGTCAGCATAAGATTGCTATGTGAAAGCACTGGCCCACTGCAGATGCTTAACATGAATTCTCCTGCTGACATAAAAAAGGCAGAAGCCTTGAAAGGATATTTTTTTAACCCGTGGGTGCAGATGATATATTACTACATAACTCACCCTACCTTCTCCAGGAAGCCCCCAGCCCAGAGCTTTCTGATGGCACCACCCGGGTTCTCAGATATGACCGACAAGACGGTCACTTTAAAGTGCCAATAAATACAGGGGAACCCAACAAACATGAAACTGCTTGATGCCAGCAATCAGTCAGTAAATCGCTGGCAAACTGGAGGCTCACACCTGTCATCTGTCTTCTCCATGAACGCTCCTGTCACTGAATGACTTTACACTTGGATCAGTAACAGGTGGGTGGGGTGGAGCTGCCACTCTTCTTGCTACCTGGTTAAATCTTCAAGGCCCGTTACTTGGTTCCCAGTGAGAGGGTGGCTTTCTGACCTCCACTGGGCAGTACTTCTCCAATCCCTGCCCTGCCCAGCTGTGAATTTATAACCCTGCCTCTGCTGGGCACCATGAGCCCCATCCAATCTGCTGTAGTCTAGCCTCTCAGGTGGCAGTCTCCCACCTCCAAGCCTCTCATGTGGTTCTCTGTTCTGAGAAAGGCCTCTGCTCTCCACCAGGCATTCAAATCCTCCTCACCCCAAGGCCCCACTCAAACAGCACCTCTGCCTGAATGCCTTCCCTGATTTCATGGAGCTCTAAGTTATCCTCCCAACTCTAAATGACCTTATTGTATTCACACCAGACTTCCTCTCTAATCGCACTCTATCTTGTGTTCATTTGTAGTAAAGATACAAAATATCACCACCGCCCCCCACCCCCAGCCCTTAGAGAAGGGAGGAGAGATGAAGGGACCAAGGAAGGGAGGTAAGATAGGGGAGGAATAAGAAAAAGGGGGAGGAAGGGAGAAAGTAATGTAGGGAGGAGGCAAGAGAATTAAAATGTTAATCAAGCCACGTTCAGAGAGGGCAAAGTGCTGATCAGCCCTGCAGCCAGGCCAGGAACAAAGGGAGATTTCTGCTGGGATTGTTAGCGACCCATTCATTCCTCACTCCTGCGAAGGGGAAACAGGAACTGAGAGTCATTCCGTCTGGCTGAAACCACGGGAACCTAAGGATTAAAGGCTGGGAACTGCCAGCAAGCCTTTCACTCTAGTGTTCTTACCTTTTCACACTTCATATTCTTCATATCAAAGCAAATGGGAACTAAAGAATGACATATAAACTGAATTCCCTGAACACTCGGGGTCCCTCTCAGTGCCTTTACTGTCTCTCACTGTCCCGCTCACTCTGTCACACTCTGTCTGTGGGGTGTGACCCCTTTTCTGATAAACTTTCCTTTTGACTGTAACTTTGGCGCTTGTTGAATTCTTTCTTCACTCACGGCCAAAGGACTCTCATCTTCTCTCGGTGCAGGGCTTGGTCTCCTGTCACATGGGGAGATTTGCCCTGTCCTGCATAAAAATGATGACTGAATGGGAATGTGCATGTACCTGAACGAGATGGTGGCTTTTAGAGCTGATTCTGGTTCCTGCCTTTTATTCTGTGGGACATCTGATTCCTAATAGTGTCCTCCCCTTTTTTAATTGAGCTAGTATGAGTGGAGTTCTGTCTCTGTAAGCAGCAATTCTCAAACAAGATACCAGCTATTTACATCTTTACCTTATTCCCCCTGAAAGCTCCCTGAGGGCCTAGCACAGTACTTTGCATGTCACATTGAATCTTTTACTTTAAAACAAATTATCTACCCCAAGAGAGCAGGGATTGTCCCATTCACTATTTCCAGCACTTAGAAAATACCTGGTACCTAGGGAGCTCTCAATAAATATTTGTGGACTAGATGAATAACTAAATGAATAAGAGATAGATATGAGCTAATGAATCAATGGGAGAATGTCTTCGGCCTGGAAAGATGAAATCACAGAGATCATAATCAACATTATAAAAGGAAGGGATTCACTCAGAATACACACGGTCCTCTCACCAGTTACCAGAGGTCAGGTGCAGTCCTTGAGACTGGAAATGAGATGGTTTAAGACTAAAGGAAAGGACGTATCTCTTCAGATATTGATTGAGGAGCCAACATAAAACTTATCCCAAGAGGTCGGACAGTTCAGGACACCGGTAGGTTAACACAGGCTTAACATGCACTCATAGTGGACACTTGTGAGGGGAAGTGGTGGCTCCTCATTGAAGAGCGGAACGTGCTCTTCCACCAAATGCCCCATGGGTCAGAAACCTGGACTGGGGCGGGGCGAGGGTGGGGGAGAAGGTTGGCCTGACAGAAGCAGCATGTTCAGACGCTGCGGCCATGTCATGGAGGGCAGCTCATGGGCTGGGGCTCTCCTCTAGAAGATACTCATGGTCTGAGTCTGTGCCGACTCTTCTGAAGCCTTGCCTCTTGGCCTTTTCCACTGTGTCAGCCCAGCCTGCCCTGAGGCTCCCCGTGTGCCAAAGGCAGCCCCACCTGCATGTCACTGGCTCATTCAATGGGCGGGTGAACCAGGGCAGAGCGTGCTGCCCCGCAGAAGTGCCTGAGTCCTTTGAAAACCAGAGTAAAACCAGAGGACACAGAGCCCATGTAGTCTGATGGCTTTGCTGATCTGGGGTCTAGTGCGCTGCTTCCTAACTTCAGCTGCTTTTTGGAGAAGTTAGTCATGGACTCTTGGCCTCAGACGCAGCCAAGACCAGGCATTTGGGTGAGGATTTTAGATCCAAGTACGGAGGGGTGGCCACACGACCCACAACGGGGAGGTCAGTACTGCCAGCACCAGCCACAGCAGCTCTCGTCCGCTCAGAGATGCTTCACAGTTCCCACGCAGGCGTGTGCCCAAGGAATGAGGGCCACACCCCAAGCCCCATAAGCCAGGATGCTCTCTGCTCTCAATGGTCTCTCGCTGGAGGCCTGGGGAAGACTATGCAGCTTTTCCAAGTGTTCCGTGAGGTTTTTAACAGTGGCGTGAGTGGGAAAAGTTTTAAAATAAATTTGAGCCACATGACCATGTTAGATTGGTTGCTTTACTGCAGGACTTCTCAGAGCCTTAATGTGCTAATGTGCTTTATGAATGTCTACAAGGAAAATACAGCAGGCAGCATTTCTTAAACACTTTCCCCCATATTCTCTCTTTGCAAAGAGTGGTATTTCCCAGAACCCCCTCTGGGAAACACTGAAATTATATCAGTGTGGGGAAAGGCAGTTTCCTACTCCAGCGGAAGGCAGTTCCGCGAAGCGGTGCCTCCTATTTCGAACCCTACCGCTGAGCCCCTGGAGTTTGGGGTGTGGGGTCTCCACTGCAAATGTACTACCCTTCTAGTGGATCAATAGACCCGAATCAACCTGAACTCTGTGACATGACCGATAAAGGTATATCATCAACTCTCCTGCCTCCGACCCATCAGGCACTCTGTACGCTCCATCCTTACTAATTTCAGGTCCTGAAAAAAAGCCCTGTACACTCTGCCCGAAGATCCCTTCGAGCTCGTCTCCTGCCCCATCTCTTCAACCGGACTCCTACTTGACCTTCAGGATTCATCTTAGGAATTATCTACTCCAAAGAGCTTCCCTGACTCTCCCCCACCCCTTGGGTGGCATCAAGCCTGGGGCAGCCCCGTGTACCTTCATCACAGATCACAGCAACCACGGTTGAGAAGGAGCATTTTGCTCCTTTTTCTTTTCCTTTAGGCAGTAGCTCGTCGAAGGCAAGCACATCGCTTTATTCAGTTTCCGTTTTGTTTCTCTCTGGCATATATAGTGCTTGATCAATGGTCAGTGGATTAATAACTATGTCAGTGAATAAATTACGGCCATCCCCCTGTTTGTGAGGGCCGTGCCAGGGTGAAAGAAGTGATGTGTGTGACCCTGAGTGCACACACACGCGCACATGCACACACACACGCACACACACACACATGCACCTGTTTCTTTGTGGCCTAGTGGGGAGAGAGAATAAGAGATTACAGGTGAACTTCTCTATGCACGACACGTATGGTCCCGAAGGGCAGTATATAAATAAAATCCTAAAGCACTTCCATTTTTCCTCACCTTCATTTCGGACTGACCTAATACTGATTTCATCATCTCTGCCTGACCAATTTTAATTTTTCCAATCTCTTACATGAGCTCAGAGAGCTGATATTTAGAAGCAGCCCTGAGATGAACCTTTTTGCAATGCTCTTAAATTTTTCTTTTCTATAAACTTGGATTTTCCTGTGGAGGGCAATCTGATGTCATGGGACCAGCCTGGACGGGGACTCTGAAGACCAGACTGCTTGCTTCGGCCCTGCTACCCAGCAAGGCTGGGCCCCGAGCAAGCCGCCCCTCACTCCTGCCCTTGCCAGGCAGACGGCCTCCCCATCAGAGCAGCGCCAGGTTTTCTTCCTTTGTTTCCCTGTTTTACTTATCGAGCTTCGTTATAAGAGTTCATTCTGGGAAAGGAGTCAAACCTCACCTCGAAAACCACTGGATGAGGTCACCTCTAAAGTCTTTTTGATAATGAACGATTAATGATTATAATAACACAGAACTTTGTATTATGTTTTACAACTCATTCCACATATTCAAGTGCATTATCTCATTTAAAACAAAATTCCCGGGAGCTGTGCAGGGGCCTCCTCCACGACGTGACGGCTGAGGAGACTGGCCTTAGCCGGTCAAGGTCACTCGGCTAGGTAGCAACAGAACTTCCGGGCGTGGACCAGTGCTCTTGCCTTCACGTCACTTTTCTTCACATTGGCGACGTGTGGATAGGGGCCACATCCACAGAGAGCTGCCAGAGGTCTGTCTGGGGAAGTCGTTAGCTGGGGCCTCCTCATCACCCATTGGAGAGGCCCAGCCTTGGAGACAGGCTGACGCAGGTCCAAGTACCACAGATGGGATAAGCCTGATCCTTCCTGGCCAGCCAGGGTCCTGCCAGCCCGCAGCCAGGCCTGCCATGTTGGGTGTGCGAAGTCCACACAGAGCGCTAAACGGCTCAAGACTTACTGGAATGTGGGGAGAGAGAGGATGCCCCGGGCGGGGAGGCTGCTATGCCCCACTCACCCATCTCCCCGTCCTCACCAAGCAGTGGCCCCGAGCCTGGGAGGCCTTTAATGAATGGTGTTGAGTTGAACTGAATTGACACCTGGCTCCTCAAGCTGCAGGGCTTTCTGAGCAGCTATTTTCAAGTTTGTCTGGAAAATGCAATTCCCTGGGATCTGAGGTGAGTCAGAACAATTGACTGCTTCTTCTGGGTTGCATTTAAGGAAGGTCTGGCCAATCTCGAGCCCTACCAAGGCCAGGCCAAGGGGCGCAGGAGTCCCCTCAAGGGCACTGAGCAAGAGGGTCTCAGCAGCACATGTAGGGAAAGAGCTCTGAGATGGGAATGGACTGTCCGGAGTCCTGACAGCACGGAGGATGGGAGCCCGGTTGCTTAAAAGAGCTCAGATCAGGGAGTAAAAATATATACATAATGTCCGTTCTCAGCGGTTTGCATAAATGAACAGAGGCTGAGGTATGAATCATAGAAAACCGCAGATAAACTAAAAGGGATTTATTTTGGTTTTTATTGGACTCAGACGCATGTCCCAAATCTGAAACACACAGTAGCAGCAGAAAGAACACAGGCTTGAAGTGGCCCCAAATTCCGGTGACTGGCCACTGTGTGACCTTGGGCGAGTCACGTCCTTCCTTGGCTAGACTAGAGCAAGCATTCTCAAATCTGACTGTACTTCAGAACCAGCCAGGGAGGTTATTATCTACTGAGTGAGACATCCCCTTGGCGAAGTCAGAACCTGGCATTTGCAACCAGCTCCCAGGTGACTCTGACACAGGTGGCCTGACCCAGATCTGCTGACCGGGATCCGGAACCCCTGCGCTGATGACTGGTGTGATCGCTGCTGTCCTCTGTGGGTGTGTACATGCTCACGTGCGAGTGAGGCCACATCCCGTCCCAGCCCCGCCCTGACCTCCCTGCTGGAGCCCATGTTTCCAGCCGGGCTCAGCCGTCCTGCGTGCTACATGTGATCAAGCCAGTGGGAAGGAGGAGGGATTATTAAGGGAGGTGGGGGGAATGACCCCAAAGGGCGCTGGTCACTAAAGGGTGGCTGAAAGGGGACTGGTCGACCCTGCAATCACTGTTGTCTCTTTCCTTTGCTGTCTGAAAATCCAAGAAAACATTTATTGAGCACCTACTGCATGTAAGGCATACACGCATTGCCATTCCGTGATTGGAGAAGGCCGTGCCTCTTTTCCTTTAAAGTTGAGGCCTCTGCTGGCACTGACTCAAGCCACTGTGAGGGACAGAGCAGTATCAGTTTCTCTATGGACACAGGACCTCAATGTCCCTGCAGGACTTGGTGCTGTTGTCTTCCTCATAGTTTCCACACCCACCAGCGGCCCTGCCTGTTTTTATGGCAAAGCATAAAACATAGAGATTAACAAACTGGGCCATTGAAGAGACTGAAAACATGCAAAAACAAACTAGAGATGGACCGATAAGATAAGGCAGTTGCTTGGGTTTCGCTTTTTGAAAAGGCCACATCTTAATCCCTTAGAATGACCATTTCTGTTGATGATGGAATCAAATGTATACATTTTTCTCTCATCGGCATCATGGACATGTGGACCGCGCAGAACATGGGAGACCTGAGCCTCAGGGAGGGGAAGGGGATCCCCAAGGGACCAAGACCCGTCCAGGTTGGTAACACGCCTTGAGCTAAGGCTACACGCGAATCTAAAAGGGAATGAGGCAGAGCCCTGCCCTCCAGAGACAGACTGGCAAACTCCTGGCTTATGCTCGAGCCGCTGAGTGGGCCCAGGGTGGGCGGGAGTTGGTGGAGTAACAGCACGAGCACAAGCTGGAAATCAGATAGACTTGGGATCATGGTCCCCAAGCCTCGGGTTCCTCGCCTGTAGGAGCAGAGAGCACTGCTGATCTTATAAGGCCGTCAGAAGGATTGAGCGTGGCAATAATATCAGCAAACCTTTAAGAAGACCATTGACATTTAATTGTTGCTGAATAAACGTGTTATGTATCATGCTTTGAGGGGTGACTCGAGATGATTCTAGGAGGAATTAGGTATAAAAGGTGAAAGATTTGGGCGAAGGTGCTCACACAGGGCACAGCACATATAATAACACCAAGGCAGGAATGCCACCCCGTATAGAAAAATGTCTTTGTGGTGGCAGTCTCGATGGGAGGGGCGGGCACTGACGGAGACCCTCCGATGTGCCAGGCACCGTCGTTAAATGTTGTCACCTCGTGCCTTCCTTAGAGCAGGTAGAAACAGTCACTATTCTCATTTTTCAAATAAAGAGACTAAGATAAAAAAGGGTGACTGCCTAAAGGCACAAAGACGGTGGAGATAGGACTTAAACCCAGCCACCTGAGTCCCTGCCTGTGCCCATGTTCTCAGCTATTTTGCTAGGGGAAAATGCTTTGGCTTTAGGGAAAAGGACGATTCTCTCTCAGCATATGTCTATAACCTCTACCCCTGCCCTGGCACCCACCTCTGCTAGTTTCTCTCCCTGCCCATCAGCAACTCATATAAAGAATCCAAGGACAGAACCGTGAAGCAGAGAGATCTGGTCAAGAGAAGAGCAGAGGCAAGAAGCCGACACTCTTAGAGCAGTTAAGGAGGGAACGACGCACAAGGCACGCTAGGCTGTGGTCCTTTTGTCCGTGGGGATGGGGGAGTGGCTTCATGTGAGAGCCAGACGGCGGTCAAGGCAAGGAAGGGGCTGCGTGGCACACGAGCCGAGTGTTTTGGTTACTGGAAAAATGTTGCCTCCCTGCCGAGTGCAGAGGGCAGGGCACGGGGTCGAAGCAGCGGGAATGCAGGGGGCCCCGTGGACTTTATCCGGGGAGAATCTAGAGGCCAGAGACAATTTGCTCCTAGGTGGCCTGGTCCAGTGGCTCTCAGAGTGCTGCCCACGAGCTGGTCCCTCCGCCACCATGCAACATCTGCACGTTCTTCTGGCATTAATCAAGGCTGATCTGGTCAGACCCCCTTGGCGACTTCCCCCGAGGACTGGCATCATCTCATTCACTCGCGTGAGGCCCCCCAACGAGAGGGGCAGATCATCAAGGTCTTCTGTTGACAGCCAGACCTGGGGCCCAAAAGACTCCTATAGTAGCACCTGTTCCTCTGTCTTGAGGAAGATCAAACGCTTCTCAGCGCTGCCAAGGAAGAGATATGTCCCTTGTCCACCACTCGAGGACGAGATGGCCCTGTTGCGTCGAAATTGCTAGCCGCTTGCATTTTGCTAGGGGCTTATCTGTCACTCTCCTCCTTGCTTTGTGCTCCCTCGGGGAAATGGGTTGAATTGTGGACACCAAAAGACAGGTCCTTGTTTTAAAAATCCGTTAAAATAAGGATTTTTGCAGATGTAATACGGTAAGGGTCTTGAGAGGAGGGCATTCTGCATTAGGGTGGGTCCTCAATCAAAGATGAGTGTCCTTATAGGAGACCGGAAAGAGAAGACGGGAAAGACAGAGTGAAAGGCCACGCGAAGACGGAGGTAGATATTGGAGTTATGCAGCTACAAGCCAAGAATCGCCGAGGATTTCTGACAGCAACCAGAAGCTAGGAGAGCGGCGTGGAGCGGATTCTCTCAGAGGTTCCAGCAGCAACCAGCCCTACGGATACCCCGATTTCAAACTTCTAGGCTCCAGAACTGTGGGAGAATAAATCCGTACTGTTTTAAGCTGCTCAGTTTGCAGTACTTTGCTACGGCAGCTACAGGCATCCAGGACTCGGTTTCCTTCGCTGCTGCTGCTGCTGCTTCCTGGCCCTTGAGTGTGGCCCTCACCGAGCCCTGCCCTTTGCTCCGTCCTCACGGGGCCCTTCTGCTTCAGAGCTCACCTCGCCTTCATGCAGCTGAGAGCCCGCAGAGGTGTGAGTCCTCGAGAAACCACCGGCCTCTGAGTGCTGGCTCAGACCCTGAGGGCATTTCCTGACCTCACTAAGCTTTATAGTCTTACCTACAGTCTTACCTACAAATACCTGCTTCCAGCCTTGGGAGTGAAGCCAGGAAAGCACATCAGTGAGGACCCCCTCCTTCCCCTCACTTTTATAAATCCATGCCGCTTTCCCTACCAATCCCAACAATGGGATCCAAAACTTCCCGTGCTGGGCATGGCCACAGCAGCCTCCACTCTCCTGGTCACGGCAGCCTCCTTCCCACCCCATCTTTCCTCAATGTGGGCCAGCTGCCAGCCAAGCAGGAGGAAATGGGGCCCTAGGCGGGCCCCCCTCCGTCAGAGCTGCTCTGGGACTGAGGCAGAGAGACCAGCATCCAGCCTCTAATCACCCTGAATAAGCCGCCCTCTTTTGCAGGGAGGCTCTGATTGTGGCTTCTAAGTCACATTAACACTATACTAGCTCATTGTCCCCCGGGAGAAGTTAAGTAAGTGGAAAGTGACCCATGCTGTGCAGAACTCAAACCCACCAAACACTTCTCTGACCAAGCGTGCAGCCCACTCCCCTCGCCGCCTTCGGCCTGGTACCCCTGCTCGCCGTGGCTCTGCAGAGTTGGCTCCACGCTTCCTCTACCCTGGGCATAGCCTTCTGAACATTCCTTTCGCCTTCTGGCCTGAGATGGAGAAAAATGGAAAGTAGGGGAAAGACTTGTTCTGGAGACGGCAGCAAGGAGAGCCCATGAGAGGAGGGAGAGCGCCGGGCGGGTACCGAAGGGTCGGCGTCTCGCCGCCCCCGCCCTCGCCTGCCACTCCGCAGGGCTTCTCCCCGCTTCCTCGCCTGTGCCTGGGCCCACGTGCGTGCGGCTAAGGCCACCCAGCCACTCATCGCAGGCCCAGACGTTGGGCTGAGCACTCTGAGCACACCAGTCTCTCGCTGCGCGCAGCCACCCCCGAAGGTGAGTCGGCCCCTGACGTTCTCTGCGGAGAGCTCATTGATTGGAGAAAGACTCGTCCATCCCAACATCTTCTGCTTGGTCGCATTCTTCTATTTTTTTTTTTTTTCTGGATTAAAGAATCTGCTACAAAGTATGTAGTTGCATGATTATAATCCGCTCTTAAAAACAGTTGTTTTCTGCCAAAGCAGACAAACAACTGAGCATTCCGACGACCCGGACCTTCCTTGAGAGCTGGCTCTGGCATCACTGTCGCCGTCCATCTGTGGCGTGACACTCAGCACTTCGGCCGGCAGTTTATACCACCCCACGCGCAAAGCACCAGAGCGAAGAACCCTTTGATTCGTGCAACGGGCTAGTTTTGAAAAATGATGGTTATGATGATGTTCTTGTTTGGATTATTCTAGGGGTTGACTCACCCCAATAAATAATTTTCTGCTGTACTGTTAAAATCCCCATTTCTCGTATTAGGATGCTGAATCTCAGGGCCATCAAACACGAGTTCAAGCGGGTGCCTTCCCACCGACTCGCCAGGGTGCGGCCGCTCGGCTGCCCTGGGAACTCGCCAGCTCTGCACTCCTGGAGCAAACGCTCACCATCTCCCACTCACCTCTAACCCACAGACGTATCATCAGAACCGGTCTACGCAGTGAGTCTCTCGCACCCAGGAGGGGGGATGGGTGAGAGAGGGCCTGGGAGGACCCCAGAGGGAGGGCCGCTTCTCTCTCTGATGGGCACCCAGGCTCCTGTGCCTGCTCATGAGCTGTCAGCACAGCAGCCCTGAATGAAATGTGTGGGGTCATCTGGAGAGCCAGTCCTGCTTGCCTCTGAGCCCGCGGGGGTGTTTCAATTTTAGGGACAAGGTAGGGAGGAACTGGGAGCTGGATTGGGAGGAATCCAGCCATGCAGAATCAAGAAAGGCATTGGCCGGAAGAGCCTCCGTCCATGCAAAGCACGGAGGGCAGCGAGGTCTGAGGACTGACTGGAGTGGGGGTGATGGGAGGGAGGCCAGGTCGCAGGCTGGGACTGCGGCTCGTGACAGAAGGGACGGGGTGACCAGGGAAGCAGAGGACTGGACAGATGAACTACGATAAAGATGTGCACGCCACGTCACGGTATAAAAGGACTGGGCATGGTCTGAAAACCGAAAACCCTCAGCCTGGGGCACACCTGTGCCAGGTTCCCCGGGAGGACTCACAGCGTGCAGGCGTCTCGGGGAGCACACTCTGCTGGTTCCTGCAGGGCTCTGTCCCTACGTTTTCTCCCACCCTAGGAGGCCAGATGGAACCATCTGCAAACCCCGAGGCTGCCCTTAGCCCTTTCAGAGGCAGCTTTAGTAGGTAGCCTCCACTCCCTGGGGGACCCCACTATGGTCCGCTTGGCCTGGGGAGAGGGGCGCAGTGGCCTCGTTCTCAGGAGACACCATTAGAGAAGAAACCGTGGGAAACCCGTCCTAAATGGCGCGTCTTAGGGACCGGAGAGCTCTTCCCACTTGTCATCAGCAACTCCCTCCTGAGGTCATGGCCCAATCGTGTGACTCGGGGCTCCCTCCCTTTGGCACCACCGTATAGGAGGAAGCCTAGAGTCACCCACCTCCCCTCCCCCAGCTGTGGCTGTCAACCAGGGAGACGGACTGAGTCACCCGGGGAAATGTCTCCGTGTTGTCAAGATTGCCACCTAGGCAGGTATTTCGCCCTCGTGTTTAGAGGACACACATGTGCACGTCCTCAGGAGACAAGGGGACCTGTCCAGTGCCAATGTCCCAGCTGCACATGTGTGGCCCCTCAGCTGCAGCTGCTACACCCTCTTCTCTCGCGCTCTGTGCTTCCCCTTGGGGCACCGGGCACCGCTGTTCCTCCTTCCCAGCTCTGAGTCCCATCCTGGGCGGAGGCCTGAGGTGCTGGATCTGAAGACAAAACTAGCTCTGCCTGGGCCTCAGATCACTTCTGTCTGTCCTGTGTGATCCTTCCATTTGCAGGGTGTGTGTAGGAGGGGCCTAGAGTCACACCCCTATCCTCCAGGACGGGGAGGGACCCAGCCAAGGCACCCCGGGGCCCCAGAGAAGAAAAAGGGCCCATTCCTCTGACACCAGGCAGACCCCAGGGAATCATCCCTGGAGATGGGTGGCCCCCACCCTAGCCCTCCAAGGCCCTACACGTCCAGGGCTTCCTTTCTTTGACCTAACCTGAGGTCCTCACGGTGCTTTTAAGCCTCGTGTTCTGACACTGTCCAAACCTCACTGCACAAGGAAACAGCTCCGATGAGCCATTCAAAAAGTCTTTATGCAGTGCCCACTGAATACGGAGGGACAGACGACATGTCCGAGAAGGTTCGTCCACACTTAAAGGAGCCTTCCCTCGGGAGCTGGTGGTCCAGGGGCCTCCCTGCCCTGAGCGGACCTGAAACAGCCTCATTTCACTTAAGGACTTGCGGAGAATGAGACAGTGGGGGAGGCCAGGGCCCTCACAGCGTGTGCTTCTCCTCGGATCCCGGGACGGTTTAGACCCTGTGCGCCTTCGTCATCTTCCCAAGATCCGAAGCTGCCAGCCTCTTGTGATGCTGAGGCTGGACGAGGTGCCACGTCTCCGTTCCTCAGTGTGGACTGGGCCGTGGACCACGACACCACCCTCCTGCGGGAGGACGCAACTCCCGAGCAGTGGCTCTGGCCCTGTGCTGACAGATCGTGACAGCCGCCTCTGCCTGTGTCATTAGCACCTTCGTTTCTTCCTCTCGGGCCAGCGAGGGCTATAGTCAAGGTCTTAATTTTCTCTTGCTTCTCCTGACTACAAGGATGGGGCAGGGCGGGGGTCCCCTTCCTTCCTCCTCTCTGCTCAGCCTGTCTCTGTCATTCAGAGGCTTTGTGGTTTCTCAAGCTTCCAGGGAACAGACTTCTCAGAGGCCTGTGCGGGGGAGGAGGAGGCAGATTTTCACCTCGGTCTGTCTCAGAAATACTCTGTCTTCGGATGAATCATGGACCAGCTGTGGCCTTGGGTGAAGCAGGGTGATCCACTGCTGGCCACTGAGCCCAACGCTGAGCTTTTACCTGCTTCGTCATAGATCTCGACCACAAGCCCATGAAGCTGGAACTATCACTACCCCTTTATTGAAGGTGAAGAACTGTGTCTCAGCGAGGTTAAGTCCTTTGCTGATGACTTACTCAGTCAATTAGCCTACAGAACTGTGACCAGGGCCCAAGACAGCTGATACCCAAACTCTGTCATCAGGGCCGGATCCCTGGAGATTCCAGGACAAAAGAGACTCACGCTTCTCTGCTTGGGAAGCTGTCCTGGGAAAGTCTTTAGGGCTGTGGGGAGCTGAGCACCTGGGGCCAGTAGGACTCTCCTGGCAGACTGAATGCAAGGACCAGCGGCAGGCCTCAGCTTGCTCTGAGCTTGTCCTGGGCTAAGCACTGATCACCCTTAAGGTAATGAGAAAGTACAACCAATGTCAATTACCCAGACCCAGCGCTGCCTCCTGCACGGGGATTGGGCTCCAGGCCGGGGGCACTAAGGAGCCAATTCAGCCCTCAGGCATGTTCAGAGGCCTCTCCTGCAGCCCTGTCTATGCAGACATAGACAGTGTTCATTTCAATCCCAGATGACTCCGTATTCCTAGGGAGCAAGTGCAATAATTTGTCTCCCAAACTGTCCATTCGTACAAAATCCCATGCTGCTTCTACTCACTGCCACAGAGGGAGGAGGGGTACCCTCCTTCTGGCCTGTGGGTCTGTGCTGAGCTTAGGGACCAGCTTCTCCATAAAAGGGCCTGGCCATGCAATTTGCCAAAGGCTGTCTTTTCCAAGGACCTTCTTCTTGCCCCTCATCAGCCACACCCCCACGCAAGGCAAGACTGTTTCTGGTAGAGTAGCCCGCATCAGCGCATCTGGGAAAGCGACATTTTAATTTTCAGGAAGCAGCTGATGCAGAATTAGGGGGCCTGTGGTGCATATCAAGTGGCCGCATTCCTTCTACCTCCTTTATTCTGTATTTTCCCCCCCACATATCACTGCAAGCACATGGTATAGGGGCGGTTTACGGATTGCATTTCTCTCCTTCTTTCCATATACAGATGGAAGAGGTTGGCCCTAAACCCAGCACAGAACAGGAAGGCTGGTTTGTTGGACTGCAGAATCTGGCCTTTGTTTTTTCAACATTTCCCTGACAGAGTTTTTACTCTAGAAGCAAACTTTGGGCTTTTGAGTTGAGCCAGAAGCTGAACATCTGGACAGTTTGTCCTTCTCAGCCCGCGCCTCTACGCAGCCCCCAGACATAAGGCAGGAACGCCGCGGTATTCCTGGTTTTCATGGGGGAGCAGAGGCAGAGGGGGTGCGCAGAAGTGTTGCAATCAGCCGGTTTGTCTGTTCTGACCACGGCAGCCTGCTGCCTCCCGCAGCTTACCCTGTGGGAAATCTCCAGGGAGCAAGAAAGGGGCCTGGGGGTGGGAAGGTGCAGAAGGAGGCCTGGGGCTGCCTGCTCTCGCTCCTGAGGAACCAGCATTCCAGTGGGACAGCGGTCCTAGAAGAGGGATAGGCAGAACAGAACGAGATGGAAAGGAAGTGGAAAAGAAAGAGAAGACGGCCTTGCAGAAGAACCTCACAAGGAGGGGGAGATAAGAAGCAGCAAGAGGAAGGACGGAGCAGAGGGGGAACAGAGGCCACAGAAGGGCAGAGAAATGAGCCCTTGGGTGCCCAAGCCATGGAAAGAAGAAGAGAGGCCACGCCCACAGCGGGGGCCCGGAATCATCTGATCGTGATCATGGCCACTGGGCGCCTGTGCTCTCCCTGTGCATCAGGCGTTCGAAAGTGCTGAGAGTACTTTGCATGCATTATTTCGGTGAATCTGAGTGACCGCCTGGGTCGCTGCTACTGTCATCCCATTACCCCTACGAGGAAGCTGAGGTGGAGAGAACCTACCCAACGCGAGAGGGGCCGAGCTCCGGCTGGGCGGACGTGGAAGCCTGCCCGCCCGCCTTCCGGGCTGCAGCCCCCTCCAGGGTCCGCGGGCAGCTGCTCCTTCCTCCTTGATTCTCACAGAGCAGAAAACAGGGACTCCCCACTTTTATTTGAAAATGGGACTTACTCTCCTGCTCCCCATTCTCACATCCCAGTTCACTGCCCAACAGACCCATGTCCTAATGTAAGCTCCAGTCTCCAGGCCAGCTCTCTGCCTGAGCTCTCCGACTCTGCATTTCGAAACTTCTCCTCCCCAAAGTGGGTCTCTCTTGGTGTTATTCTCGTACTGGGTATAAGGAGCATAATGCGCTTCCTGGAGCCGCGCGTGGGTTAAGATCTAACATATATACAGCACATCAAAGCCCCCAAGGCTCATTAAAGGCATTTATGCCCCTCACGCCCTGGATCGAAGGCCTCACCTTCCTCACACTGTGAATGTGACCCTCATGTGTCACTGATGCAATGGGAGGGGCAGTCCGGCCCCCAGGGCCAAAGGGGCTGTGTGGGGTGTGACCCGGGCATGGTGTGGACAGGAAGCTGCCCGGACCCAGACTGGCAGAGGAGGACCTCTGTGAGTGCAAGAACGGCCAAGCCGGAGCCCCACTCCACAGAGCAGATGCTTCGAGAAACTTCCAGAAGCTTCAGTGAGTCTTTGGGGGCAGGAGTGGAGCCCCTCAGGCCTGAGGAGGCCGATCCCCAGGCAGCAGGGGGAAATCACTCCACATAATCAGAGGAGAAAAGTGCGAATCAGAGTGTCCGATGGGAGAAAGAAGACGTAGATGTCTATGTCCGATATCCCATGTTTAACACAATCGTAGTCTTTAAAAAAATTTTTTTTTAATTTAACTTTTTCCCTCTTTAATCTCTGGCCCTTCCACCCTTGTCCTACAGATGCTGCTGTCTCCCTTTTTTTTAAGAACTGGATCTCTGAAGGAGGGACACCTCCTCCTATGCATCTGGGGCCTGGTACACCAGGGGTATGGTCTGTGGCTCCGCCTGGGGCACAAACCCAGGACCTTCTGCATATAAAGCAGACGTGCTAACCACTACACCATGGAGCCACCCGATGTGCTAACTACTACACCATGAACCCACCCCTAATCTTTTAATTTTTAAAGAGAACCACTAGAAGCCTTCTCTAATTCAAATCCAGAAGGTATAAAGTAAAAATAATAAATTTGGTTACATAAAAAAAAAAAAAATCTCCTGCATGGTGAAAGACAACACATGCAAATTAAAAGATAGACGAGAAAATGGGAAAATGTTTGTGATTTAATTATGACGAAAACTAGCTTTTAGAAATTGATAAGAGAAAAACCTCACCATTCCATTCTTAGAAAAAGAACATGAGGAGAGGTCACAGAAAAGAAAATTTAAGTGACTATTAAGCATATGAAAAAAAGCTGAACCTCAATTATAAGAGAAGTACAAATTTAAACCACGCTTTGTGATAAAAAATAAATAAGTCAACTACACTTTGTTGATAAGGGTGTGGGGAAACAAGCGTTCTCATACAATTCCAAAACGTTTTTTAGACATCTTCGAATATCAGTTTCCACATCTGTAAAATGGAGCAAATAATAGTGCTTAGCAGCTTTCCGGGATTATTATGAGGATTAAAAGAAATAGTGCATGCGAAGCACCTGGCACACACGTAATGAACACTTAGTAAACGCTGCCCGTCGATATTACTAACACACATTCGATCACATCATTATGTTGTTCCCCACTGACGCTTCTACCAAAGACAAGAGGAAATGCTGCCTTCCTAACTCGCCTACGAGATCTCTGAGAACAGAGGTCATGTCCCGTATTTCTGTTTCTCTGACAGGGCCAGGCAGCACAGGGCACATAGCATGTGCTTGTTAAATGCCTGATTTAATGATCCATCCTTAGGCTAAACCTGTAATCTCGGGCTTGCACTCTTAGTTTCTCATTTTGTGGTGACGGTCCCGCCCCAAAAGAGTACGGTATAGAACAGGAGTCTGGGTGCCAGGCAGGGGGGCGGGTGTTCAGAGATGGTGCTCCAGGGCTGAAGTGCAGAGTGCACCCCATCAGCAGACAGCCCCAGGGGAGACTGCCGTCCCTCGGGGATTGACAGTCACCGACAACCCAGTTATCAGCATACAGAAGCAACAGCTGAGCAGACAGACGTGCCCTGGACCAAGGCAGACACCACGACTTGGTCTCCCCAGGTCAAAGCGGGGGGTAGTTTTGGTACCACCTGAGAACTTGTCTCAATGGCAGGGGCCCTTCCTGCCCCCTGCTGGGAAGTCTGAGGGAAGGGAGGGGTGGAGGAGCAGCACGATGTCTTGAGGTCTTGATAGGAGCGTTCTTGACTTCCTGGCCGTTTCAAGGTTTCGGTTATCATCCTCATTTCTAGTAACAATCTCCAAGCCTCAGAGATTAGAGACCCCAGGCGCCAGCACAGCCTTTCCGCCAGGCTCACTCCCATTTCTCCTCCTTTGTTCCCAGTAGCCCGGGGATCCTCTGATTACAAAGGCAGAGGACCCCAGAGAACTCCGTTAGAATCAGAGGGACCTCAAGAGGTCACCTGGTCCAGTCCTGTGTCTTCTAAACCATTCAGTGCAAGTGGCTATTACGCCTGGCATGATTAATGATATGACAACTGACACGTGTCCCCTGGCTGTGGCTGACAGAAAGCTGGCACGTACTCTGCCTCCTTTGGGATTGCAGTGGCTCTGCAGTGTATATAGGGCGAGAACTCTCGTTTTGTGCAGATGAGGAGACGGCCTGAGAGAAGCAAGGTCCCGGGTTCTTCCAACCCTAAATGCTGTTCTCTTTCTCAAAGATCCACAGAGTCAATTCTGTACTTAATTGTCCAATGGGCAATTATGTGCGCACGCACGTGCATGCACACACACAAATTTTATTCGCTTTTATTTAAACCCAGTTCTACTTGCTCTTCCTCCACGGACATGGAGATCAGCGGGTCAGAGACTTTTCCTCCTGTACATACTTTGCAACATCAAGGACAGCAAATGACTCGCTCAGAAGCCTTCTCTTTGCCAGGCTGCAAACTCAAGCTCTCCTTCCCGCCCCGGCCAGCAGTGTTCTGTGGGGTTAAAGTTGGATGGAGGGGCTTGGTCCGAGACTTCCCAGGCAAGAGTGAGGGTAGTCAGAAGGCAGTGAGGTAGCGCAGTGTGCGCTCTGAAAATGGGAATTTATCTTATCTGCGTTGAGAATCTTGGAGAAAGCCACAGACTCATCGCCCTCTCACCTCCGCCTCCCTGCTCCCCACCTCCCTGCCGGGCCAAAGTGGGGGGACAGTAGGAAGTGCCTGCCGGAAAGTACCTGAAATAGCCAAGACCTGCAAGCCTCCCCAGGGGAAAGGGGTTGTCAGCTCAGGCCCTCAGAGAAATCACCCTCTCTCCTAAGTCGTCAGATCTGCCTCTCCTGCGTCTGCACAGACTTCCACCTGCTCCAGCACCTGAGGAGCTGACAGAGCAGGCAGAGAAGAATCACAGGCCTCGCAAGTCTCTGTTCCCTGGGGATTGAACCTTCGCCTCGAGAAGTACGCAAAGGTCTTGGGCCAGGCAGAGAAAATGAACTTCCTGAGGTGCGTGATTTGGGGCTGACCAAACAGCATCCATCAGAATGACAGCGACAGAGTCTTGGGGCTGGCTGTTGGGAACTGGAGAGCTCAGTTCTAGTTCCACTTAAGCCAGAGGTATTCCTGGAGAATCCCAGCCCAGACACAGACCCCATTTGGCTGCAATTTCCATCACCCCCCCCCCCCACCTCCTACCCCCCACCCCCACATACAAAGGCTTAAACCAGTTGAGACGATGATTGCTCTGAAGATATAATAGAAAGTGCTCAGAAGACAAATCTCAGGGCTCTCAAGCCTGAGGCCTCATGGTGTCTCCTCTCCTTGGTCATCCTTCCCCTAGGGATCCCCTTGCCCTGTAGCCCTGAGTCAGAGTGCTCCCTAGCCTGCACTCACCCCTTTATGAGCAGCCTCCCGCCTTTCTTGCTTCCTCCCTCTCAAGTTATACTGCGTCTCTACCCAGTATCTGAGCCATCCGGTTCCAGTTCCAGTCTACTCCTCCTCCATGCCACCCCTAAACAATGCACCCCCAGCCATAACCAGTGGCAGCATTACTGAATGCTTCCTAAGAGCTGGGTGGAGTGCCATTTACTCTTTGCATGTTGTATTTTATTTAATCCTTACAATGACCCTAAGGTAGGTATCATCACTGGCCCCATTTTACAGGTGAAGAAGCTGAGACTTGGAGTGGTGTAACTGAAGTCAGATCCAGAGAGCTGGAGCCCAGATTCCGTCATTTTGCCAAGTAATCCTACTCCTCACTGGCACTCTTTTCATTCTTCCTGAACTCTCCCCTCTTCCACGAAGCCTTCTGAGGCAAACAGTAGGCGGGGACGTGTCTCTTCCAGACTCACTCAGTCCTGACTGCCATCAGCTGCATGAAGTCGGACCCCGGCCCTCATTTCCGGAGGGCGGGCTGTCACCCCCTCCCCATCCATAGTCATCGGTGTGCCTGGGGAATACATTCGTATTTGTAGCAGCAAAATGTGAGGTCGAGAGTAAAATATACCACAAAATAAGCAAAGCGTTTGAAATTCAAATAAAAATGGCCTCTGCTTCAGCCACTCTTTGGGACGAGGTGAGCCATGGCTGATAACTGAGACTGTGGGGGACAGAGGTCTAATGATTTAACTAGCGCCACAAGCAGTCGGGCTGGAAAGGACCTCGCCTATCGCTCTGTATACCTTCTCTGTGTTACAGACGAGAGCACTGAGGCCCAGGAGGGGTAGGGACGTTCTTCAGGCCTCACAGCCAGGAAACGGCAGCCCGGACTGCGACTCCGCCAGCCCTTCTGCATCCCGGACCTTGCCTCTCGTCAAGTAGCTGGTGGGCAAGAAAAGCACTAACTGGCAGGGTGGCCCATTCTCAGCACCCCGCCCAGGCAGATACTATTATTTTCATTTCACCGATGAGAACACTGAGGCTCGAGGCCATGCGGTGCTCAGTGGAAGAGGCCCCTGGTTGTTATTTTCTGTTTTTCCTCTCTCACCTCACATCCGACAAACATGCACTGAACCCATGTTATGTCGGGCACCCCCGAAAGAGAAAGTGTAGTCCTTACTCTCTGGGAATTTATGGTCCAGGGAAATAACAGATTTGGGGGCGGGGGGTGAAGTATGTGCAGGGACAGGTAACAAAGGCACCGAGGCCGGCTTTCTATACGCATTAGTGCTTGGCCAACATCTGCGAGGAGTCTGGTAGGCGTGGGCAGGGGCCGCCGTGCCTGGAAGGGGTGGAGGGGTGCCAGGTAATCAGTGGCTGGGAAAGGCTCCCCACCCCTGCTCTGAAGCGAGGTGTCCGTCCCTATGCCCTCAGCACTGAGAAGCAAAGGACCTCTGCCAGGCACACAGAGAGTCTGCCTGTAATAAGGCAGGCAGGCATTTAACTGGCTTGACCCAGACTCTGCTCCCAGAGAGAGCTATTTACATCAGGATCTGTTCAAGGACAAGGACAGCACAAGCAATTACTGGCAGTAAAACCCAAGCCCGGCTCTGCTCCACTCCCCCATGCTGTTTTTTATATAGTCAATAACGTGGCTGCCCCGACCCGTGTTCTCGGCAGCAGAGCTTAGGTGTGTGTTCAGCCGGGAAGCCCGCAGGCCACGCAGGAGGATAATTGACCTTCGTCACCACGCTGCTGGGGTAAGGTCCCAGCCAGGGGCAGGACGTGGGCTCCAGATGTGGCCTGTCTGCAGGAGCGTGTTCTAAGGAGCCTCTGACTGCTAACAAAGATGAGACTCGTAGAGCCGGGCCATTCCGCCCCGCTTTGGAGCCTGTAAAAGGGCTATCAGCGTTCTGGTCCTGGGGACAGAACAAATCGAAGAGCCTTCCTGTTCTCCCTCAAAATGTCAGATGAATCGACTCAGGCCAATGGGCCTCCCACCCAGTCTGAAGCGTGCTCGAGCTACAAGACGGGTGTGATTCAGGCACATGACGAGATGGGACACGGTCACGCAAACACGCACCCAGCAGCATGCGGCATAGACACGTGAACGCGGCGGGACGCATGGAGCACCACGTGTTTGCGACGGCCCCTCGCTGCCTTACTCTCCAGGGAGAGAGGGACTCCGCGTGCCTCACGCCCGCCCCCCACCCCACCCCAGAGCCGTTCGTGCCGCCTTCAGACCGGATCGCTCTCCCTTCTCCCATGCCCATTTCTACTCTCTTCCGCGAAGGCCCAGGGAGTGCCACTTCTTCCGGGAAGCCTTCCTTGAGCCTCCCAGCCACAGCCGCACAACCCTATTTTGAATTTTGCAAAATCTCCATTCAGCTCTAATAGTAAACAACACCTTTCTGTCCTGAATTAGTCTTTTATGTAAATATCCGAGCTCCCCCACATTCATCATCCCCCTCCCCCCCAGCAGAATTCCCACCTGATGCATTTCAGCATCTCCCCGCAAGGCTGAGCACAGTGCCGGGCACACAGCTGGAACTGAGTAATTGTCTCTTGAATGAATTAATGCAACATGCTTACACACACACACGTGCTGTGCTGTGCACACGAGGGCGGCAGGAAGGCTCTTCCGGTTTGCCTTCACCTCTCTCCCTTTCCTTCCCACCCCGGCGGAAGGATTTATGTTTTCAATAAATCATTGAATTGATATCAAATGCGAGTAATGAGCAGTAGCTGGCATTAGCAAAAAGAAAGGTTGTTATCTGAGAGTAAGCTAGATAGTCCCTTCTCAAGACTGAGAAAGTTAGGCATCTGCTCCTTTGGAAGGACGAAAAGTTAGGCAGCTGTGGGAAGAGCCAGGACTCTTGAGAGGAGACGGGGGCTGGGAAAGGCTGGTAACAGACAGGGGGTGGTGCTTCCAAGAGACTGGACGTCCCAGCCGACGGAGCTGGCCTGGAGACAGGAGGGCTCTGTATGCACAGCTACCAGGAGGTAAGGGGTTCGGCTCCTGGGTGCTCCTAGGAGCCTGACGCTAGGACCGCACTTACCCTGGAGGAGACAGGAGCAGAGCTGTGCACCTGCAGTGAGGCTCAGCACAGATGGCTCAGCCCCTGGAGCACCCATCACATGTGAGGACCTGAGAGGTTTCCTCAACTCACGACAGCTGTCACTGTCTAGGAATCCTGAGTCTCTAAAGTGGCTGGATGCTTGATGAAACAGTAAACGTCACCGGATCCTCATTACATTGTTACAGTTCACACCCAGCTTTCATAGTTACAGTCTCCATGACTTGCTGACCTCTCTCAGAGTACAGTCAGCGCCTTTACTTTTGTGGGATGACTAGACCAAACCACGAAAGGGCAAGGATCGCCTCACTCATTCTCATGTGCACTCACCCGTGCAGGAACAAGTACTGAGGACACTGCCCGCTGAAATAAGGAGTGACCTGGACAGGGTCAGGTTAGTTTCTGGGAAGGTTTCCTGCAAGACTAGAACATTTGGTCTTATATTGCAACATTCAGATTCCCAATTCCAAAGTGAAAAGTCTCTGTCTGTTATGTAAAGTCTCCAAACTCTTCCCATCAGAACAATTTTTATTTCCCTGGGACAGGGACAAAAGTGGAGGGGGTGTTTGTGTCGGAGCCCCACAACCAGGGGTGGAAGTAGTGCTCAGCAAGGAGACCCTGTGATTCTCTTCCTTTATGCATGGAGGAGAAAGGCCTAAATAACTCAAGATGATAAGATCCAGTAGATAGTCTATGGCCACGCCACCGTGAATAAGCCCGATCCCATCTACTCTCGGAAGCTAAGCAGGGTCGAGCCTGGTTAGTACTTGGATGGGAGACCACCTAGGAAGACCAGGTGCTGTAGGCATAAACAATAAAAAATAAGGGATTGTAAAATGACAAGGTCCTTGCAATCTGTGAGGTCAACCAAGGGTTGCCTCGCTTAAAAAAAAAAAAGATCCAGTAGATAACATTAAACCCTAGCAAGTCAAGGCTATGGGTTCAAGTTCTAGGTGCTCATTTAACTCAAATCTCCTAAAGTGCACCTCACCCTGTGGGCGTGACCCTACAGAGCCATCTCAGAAATGCATAGGCAGCTGGAAAAGAGAGTGGGAGACTATTATGGGCTGAATTGTGTCCTCAAAAATTCATCTGTCGAAGTCCTAACTTTAGCACCGCAGATTGTGGCCTTATTTGAAAATAGAGCAGTTGTAGATATATTGGTTAAGATGAGGTTATACGGAGTAGAGTGGGACCCTAATCCAATATGGCAGGTGTCCTTATGAAAAGGGGACATTTGCACACAGACACAGATATGCACACAGGAATAATGCCATGTGAAGATGAAGACAGAGATCAGGGTGAAGCAGCAGAAGCCAAGGGACACTAAAGAATTCCACAAACCCCCAGAAGCTAGGGGAGAGGCCTGGACCAGATCCTTCCTCACGGCCCTCAGAAGGACACCTTAATCTCAGACTTCTAGCCCCTGGGATGGTGAGACAATGACTTTCTATTATTCAAGCAACTCTGTCTGTGGTACTTTGTTATGGCAGCCTTAGCAAATTAGTACAGACACTTAAGACAGGTCACTCGATGCTCTGATGGTGACATCATGAAGCTAAGTGAACAAAGGGTTAGAACCATAATCTTAT